>NC_135312.1:117736720-119047220 GCF_048772815.1 Callospermophilus lateralis
TCCTTTAAAGTAATCTTCATCACTGATCCCTTTTATATAATTTAGTTACATCTACGTACATCCATAAAGATGAATATGTATTAGTTCCATTCTATTCTACCTTTTCTTCCTCATATAACCTGAATTTCAGTATACATTCATTAAACTGACCACAATCCAGAAAAGAATCAACCCTTTTGTTCTAAGGTGGTCTCCAACACCTCCCAAAGGTCAACTGCTCTCTGATGGGCCAGCTTCCACTGGGGTATCAAGGACCTCTCCACTCTTTTCCATTCTGTCCTCAGTGTATACAATAAGCAGATGTGTAGACTCAAAACACCACTTTTGGCTCCAGCACTTTTGGAATTCAACTTCAAAGTCACAAAATTAAAATATCTTTACAATTTGTTTTCTGGACAAAGAAGCACTCTAAAACATTTTGTTATGTGATTATCAGTACAACCCTACTCAGGTAGACCCTGCCAGAAGGCACTCAACCATATTATAGCAAACAAAAAAAACTGTTAACTGTGGTTAAGTGATACATCCTGTTTCTGGATGTAGCACTGCTCATCAACAGGCTAATTTGCATAGCCATACAAGGCTTTTAGATGTATCAATTAAGACAGTAGTCAGTTCCAAAAGATTCCAGACTACGTAACTACTTAATCTCTATTCTCCTAGATTATCAATGAACAGAAAACTGCAAGTGGATAACCTACCTGCTTTCAAATTCTTTCTTTAGATACTAACACACAATAAAATGGGAAGAAGAAAATTATCAGAAACCATCATACAAGTTCAAGAGAAAATAAAGAAGCTATTTAAAAGATATCTTTTCGAGATGCTTGTAGGATTGATCAATTGATCTCAAATTTAAAATTCAAGCTAAGAGTGAAGCTCAACAATAGTGTGTCTCTAGCATGTGCAAAGTCCTAGATCCAATCCCTGGCAAAAAAGATTAAGAAAACTAGAATATGTAAAGATTAAGAAAAAATCTGCTCTAATTTCCCCAAAGAAGGTCTTCATTGTTTCAAAGGGAAAAGAATGCAGTTACTCAATCCCCTCTGCTGGATTACATTCACAAAGATTGAAGTTTTTCTTAACTATATTTTGTCTTTTCGAAAATAAACAGGAAAGCTACCAGTGTCAGAAACTTAAATTAAGCCGGTGGGGGGGTGGGAGACACACACACACACACACACACGTTTAAAATATTTTCTTTCACAGTAAGTTAAAATGCTGTAAACATTAACTATTTTAATCTTTCTCCACTGTGATCCATGTTTCATTGGTGAAATACTGTAAGGCACACTTCACTGTATCGACAATCTTGACACTGGACCCCCATCCCCGGGATCTTCATTTCTACCATCTCTCCTCTTTCCCAACCCCTTTATTCTGATCAAAATTAATAAGCCAGGCAATGGGGGAAATAGAAAGCATATTTATTTTGACTTGTTATCTTCACAAAGTCCTCACTCATTTGCCACATGCAGTGTCTAGGCCCAGATCAAAACGGTGTAAAAAAGTGACTTTGAAAAGTGAAAGTTCTTGTGCATTGGACATCAGTGTTTATATCCCATACACGCAGCTTTTTGTGCTTAATGTCTACAACTTGATATGTCTAGAGATAAACACCTGCGAGACCATCAAACCACCATCGCTATCAACGCCATCACCTCTGAAAGTTTCCTCCCACTCACTTTGTGTTTTCTGTCCTGTTTTCCTTTTGTGGTAAGAGCATTTAATATGAATTCTTATGATCTCTACCCTTTAAAAATTAAAATTAAAAAACCTGCGTGTGTTGCTGGGGATGGAACCAGGGCCTTGCGCATGCTGGACAAGTGCTCCACACAGAGCCACCGCCCTAACCTTTTACACAGCATTTAAGTACAATAATCATAGTTCCTATATTGTACAGGAGAGCCCAACAGCTTTCCCGACTCTGCATTCCTGAAACTGAACCCACAATCGGCTTCCCTGCCCAGTCTCTACACATCTCTGTGGCAAGCCCTGGCTCTCTCCAAGCACACAATCCCTGGCTGCCTGCTTCTTCACCCCAGTGGGAGGCACAACTCAGACTGGCCAAGTACACCACCCACCACGTCTCAGTGATGGTCCGTTCTGGGCAAGTGACCTGGAACTGCAACAATCCCTGTTGATTCTTGTTGTCCTGGCACATTACTCTCAAAAGCATTCAGGCCGAGACTCTACAGTCTACTCTAGTTTGGATCTGGGGTTTCCCCCAAAGTGTCCTGGAAGCTTGCTTTCGATATGGTGGCCCTACTGGGAGATGGCGGCACCTGAGAGGAAGTTAGTCATTGGGAGGCAGGCCTTGAAGGGGATACTAAGCCCAAGCCCCTCCCCCTGTGTCCTAGCCACCATGACATGAACAGGTGTCCTCAACCTTGTGTTCCATCCATGATGTACCATGCTGCCACAAGTCCCAAGCAACAGGGACAAGCAACCATGGACTGAAACCATGAACCAAAACAAACTGTTCCTTCTTTATTTTTCTGAAGTATTTGTCACAGCAACAGAAAGCTGACCAATACAGTCTAAGCTCCAAGACGCTGTTTCTCTACCTTGGAGCTCCAGACATTTAGGGCTGGGCGATTGTTTTGGGGTGTTTTGGGGTAATGCTCTGTGTTGGAGTCCAACAATCACTGACCTCTACCCACTAGATGCCACTAGCATCATCTTGTTATAACACTAAAAACCTCAAGTCCCTTTGTTCATATTAACTCATTCCCTCCTATCCCAAGTCCTTTTGCTCCACCCAACAGGCCGGTGGTCTTCAGGATTTGCCCTGACCCACCTTGCCATCCCACTCTACATTCTACACCCCCTCTTTGCTCAGGTTCAGTATTCATTTGCCTGGTCATTTCCCATCTCTAAGCTCTAGTCTCTAGAATCCTTATCTATTCCCTGCCCTTAATACACATCCAAAGAACCCAGCTACTAAACATGTCCACTGGATAGCTCAGAAGGTACCTCAGCCTCATCATCCAAAACCAAAACCCGTCCTCTCCCCCACAAAACCCGTTCCTCTGGCTGGACTACCCAGTGAACAGCAATCACCTGCCACAGCCAGAAATTGAGGCCCCACCTCAGCCCCTACAACCACTCGCCCCCACAGCCTGCGGCCTCTAAACCTGCCTGCTGCCCTGCCATCAAGAAGCCCAAGTGACTTCCCAACCTCCAGTCCTGCTTTCCTCCACCTCATGTTCACAGCCACACTGCCTGAGAAACCTCTCTAAAAGGCAATTCTGATCATGCCAATCCCCTGCTCAAAACTTCTCCATCACATCCCACTGTCCACAGAATGAAGTCTTTAAGCCGCTGTACACGGTCCTTGACTTGGGGCCTCCTGTGCAGCCTCGCTGTTCCCACCCCAGCAAAGGTCCCCACACACTGCAGCTCCCTATTCCCAGCCACGGGAAAGGTTGTGCCCAGCTTCCAGACCTCTTGGATGTACTTCTCCCTGAGCTCTTCCCCACCCTCAGCACAGGAAGCTCCTAACCCTCCTTTTGGCACCACAGATTACTTCGGGTTGAATATCATTTTAAAATGCTAGGACCAGAAATGTGGGGGATTTTTCTTTCCCCATATTTTGGAATATCTGCATAGGCATAATTGGGTGTCTTGGGGATGGGACCCAAATCTAAGCATAAAATTCATTTAGGCTTCATTTACATCTTACATAGCCTGAAGGTGATTTTCCATAATGTTAAATAATTTTGTGCATGAAACGTGCCATTTTCCCCCTAGTGTGGAACTTTTCCACATATGGTGTCAGGTCATCATTCAGTATTCCAGGTTTTGGAGAATTTCAGCTTTTGGATTGGAGATGCTCGGCACGTGCTTTCTTGGAGTCTTCTGTGAACCCCCAAAATACTCCTATTAACTACAGTCACAGAATTCCACAATTAGTAGACATAAATAAAATTGCTTTTTACATGTCTTGCTCACTAGAGCCCTACCTTCTGCATAGATATATGCAATCTCTTCACTGTTAAGTCTTTAGTGACTAGCTCACAATAGCTGGAGTCTGGTGACATGGCACCACACCTCTCCCCCATTGTAATAAATAATGTTACTTCAATGATGATTATGAACAGTTTTTTTCCTCTTTTCTACACCTACCAAACACAGACTTCACTGTACTTCCAGTACAATTTTCTAAGTGCTTTAAAAGTACTTTAATCCTAGAAACATTTTAAACATTTGACTACTATCCATGTTTTAAAGAAAAAAATAAAGATGGAGGTAACCAATTTGCCCAAGGTCACATATTAAGTAAACTAAACATTAAAAAACATGATCTTTAATATCTTTCTTGTGCTGCTTTTGACTTACATTTCACAAAAGCAAAACTGTCAGAATGACAGAAGTACAATCTGCTAGATTCTTTATTGACATGTCAGCAACATTCCAGCTGCTTTACCCCCCACCAAGTCTCAAGTGAAGGTCTTCAGTAATATGCTGGATTTCAACACAACTATAGGTAGTTTCTCCTATTTAATAAATCAGGCCTATAGAGCTCTGTGCTTCAAAATATTGTTAGCTTGAAAGAAAAAATATTCACAGATTATTTCTGTTGTCCTATTGATAAAGTACAACCGTGTTCAAGTTCAACTAAAGAAAGTCAAGACAGAGCCCTTTAAAAAAAAAAATAAGCTAGGCACGGTGGCACATGCCTGTAATGCCAGCTACTTGGGAGACTAATGCAGGAGAATTTCAAGTTCAAGGCAAGTTCAGGGATGACAAGGATGTAGCTCAGGTATAGAGCATCCCTAGATTCAATACCCAATACCACAAAAACTCTGGCCCTAGGCAGAGGTCTAAGATTGTTAACACCCAGTGTGAGAGTTAAATACTATCACCCAGTCCAGCACAGTGGCAAGCACCTGTAGTCCCAGCCTCTCAGATGGCCGAGGCAGGAGGACTGCTAGAGTCCAGGAGTTGGAGGTCTGCCTGGAAAACACAAGGAAACCCTGACTCAAAAGAAAACAAAAAAGATCACCCAGCAAGAAAGTTCTGTGTCCATTTTACTATAAAGAAAAATTTAGGCACCAAAGACTTCAGTAACTTGCCCAAGGTCACACAGTTAATAAATGATGAGGACCTATGGGGGCCGGGAGTGGCAAACACCAAATTGTTTAGAAACCATTAAACAGCCTATATTCAAAGTGAGGTCATAATGCTCTGGCCAAATCGAGTTCCTCCAGCCACACACCCCACCCTGACTTGCTATAAGGGACTAAGGCCTTAGCACCCAAAGGCAGAAGATGCCTGTGGGTGAACAAGTCAACAGGCAGGGAGAAATTACCCTCAATGAAATAAGTGGCACCGGATTAACATCTTCCTCAGGCCATGGAAGAAATTCTAGTTGGACCAGGGAGTCCGGCCTGACCATGGTCGCTAACAGAGGGTGTGAGACCTGCTCATCTCAGGCCTCAAAGAGATGCCTGCCTTCAGAATGTCAAGTGTCAGAGTTTTTCAGTATGTGTTTGTTTAAAAGAGGATGTCAAAGCTTTCTCAATACGAAAGCATCCCCTTGGCAAGTGTATGAATTACATTCCTACATGGGGATGATTCCTGTTTGCTTTGAGGCTTACCTCAAGATGCCAACCAATCCTGCCTAAAATTCATTCATCTGACCTGACTGGATCAGCAGTTACCAGGAACCATCATGCGCACTGTTTATCTATATGAATATTAATATACTAACAAATGAATATTTCTCTTTACATTCTAACATTGGAAGACTAACTCCAATGAAGCAAAAAGATTTTGAAGGATTGTTTTTTGACCCAGACAAATTATCTTTTACTGTGCTGAGGTATACACTGGCTTACTCTGATTATCCACACTGAATTGATCACAAACTATCAAAAAAGAAAATCTAGGGCTGGGAGTATAGTTCAGGGGCAAAGCATCTCTCCTATATGTGGGAATCCCTGTGTCCAATCCCCAGCATATCAATAAAAATGTTTTTAAATGTCTAAAAGATTTGTGCATTAATTATTTTCAAAGTTAGTATTTTAAAGACTATAAAATTAACTTAAATAAAGACTTTCATAAAGAATAGTCTCTATACTAATTGTTTCAACATTAAAATTAAAGCATGGGCCCAAAGTGTAGCTGAGTGGCCAAGTGCTTGCCTAGGATGCAAGAGGCCCTGAATTTAAAACTTATGAATGGGAAAAGCGGGGAAGGGGTAAAAAACAATTGAAGTCTTCATATGTCACCTGAGAAAAAAGATTGAATTAAATGAAATAAAGGTAATTTCATTACAGAAGAATCTCACAAATATTAAGAAAAAAGTTTATCCTGAAATCATCATAAAAAATCTAAAAACATGCAAAACATTATGTATTATTAAGGAATACAGATAGTTATATTAAAATGCCTAGAAATAAACAATTTGAGAGTTTCTGCTTTTGGGGGAAGAAGACAGGGAAAGTATACAAGCTTTTATTTCTTAAACTAGAGAGCAAATACATGGATATTTGCCATGAGATTCTTCACATCTTTTTATATTTCTAAAGTATTTCAAACTTTTTAAAGAAAAAGAAAGCCTAATGCTAAAAAAGTTAAGATTTACTCTACTAGGGGACTAGGGCTATAACTTAGTGATTGAGCATTTGCCTTGTATGCATGAGGCACTAGGTTCAGCACCACTTAAAAAAATAAATAAAGCAGATATTTAAAAAATTGACAGAGGTGCACACTGGTAATCCCAGCTGTTCAAGAGGCTGAGGCGGGAGGATGCCAAGTTCAAGTTCAGCCTACACAACTTAGAAGACAGTCTCAAAAAATAAGGTCAGGGGATGTAGCTCAGTGGTACAGCACCCATGCCACAGGTTTAATCCCCCAGTACTGCAAATAAAGGGTAAGGATGAGAAATGGAGAGGAAAGGAGGAAGGAGGAGAGAAAATATTTTAGTGAGTGAAGTTCTGTGTCTTGTAATGGATCCTCAATCAACATGATCTCTGAAATGTCTATGCTTATAACATAAATTAGAAATCAATTTTAATAATGATCCCAAGGGGACTTAAAATTTTAAATCATGGTTACTGTACTAAGCCAATAAGAATATTCTAACCAAATCAACTGTCAGATCCAGATAACTAAAATTTAATCACTCTAACGTGCCTAGAAAACCACAGTTACACCTTTTTACAGCTTATTATTGTGGTTAAGATTTTTGGACTCAGACAAACCTGGCTTCACATTTCAGTTCCACCCATGACAAACTGCGATTCCAGCAAGATATTAATCTCTTTGAAATCAGTTTCTATACATTAAGAAATGGAGTTTTTTCATATAATGTGGTAAACACAACAATTCATTAATTTCTGCCCTATCTCACCTCTGCCATACTAGGGATTGAACCCAGAGATGCTTTACTACTGAGCTGTACCTCCAATCCTTTTGCTGTTGTTATTGTTATTTTTGAGACAGGGTCTTGCCGATTTGCCCAGTCTGGCCTTAGACTCAAGATCCTCCTGCCTCAGCCACTCAAATCACTGGGATCAGAGGTGTGCATCACCATGCCCAGCTAATTCTTAGCATAAAATGGCTATTCTGAATTTAGCACAAAGTGGTAAATACTTAAAAGTCAGCTACTATTAAAATTATTTAAATTATATACTTTAAATGTGAAAAACTTTTCAAATGTAGTTTGTGATTGCCTATTTTACTCTGAAATGTAATTCTTTTTTTTTTCAATGTTTAGTTTTTTGTTTTTTTTTAAATTAATTTTTATTGTTGGTTGTTCAAAACATTACATAGTTCTTGATATATCATATTTCACACTTTGATTCAAGTGGGATATGAACTCCCATTTTTACCCCGTATACAGATTGCAGAATCACATCAGTTGCACAACCATTGATTTACATATTGCCATTCTAGTGTCTGTTGTATTCTGAAATGTAATTCTTAAAGGAACCTAGTAAAACATCAAGATACTCTTACTCAGAATTATAATCTACAAATTTCTAAACACTTTCCTACAAATCCTGAAATGAAGTCAACATGACAAGTTGGACGAACACAATCTTTGTTTATTTTTATGTGGTGCTGAGGATCGAACCCATGCCTCACACGTGCCTGACAAGAGCTCTACCACTGAGCCACAACCCCAGCCCCTCGACAAGTCTTTAAACAAAACATAAAAAGCCAAAAGAAACACTTGACACTGAATCTCATGACAAGGTCTTAATTTATATTTCTAAAATTGAACTTTATAGAAGTGACAAAGGCACCACAATTTTTGTCAACTGTGGCCAAATGTAAACTGTTTATCTGTACACTGCCACACTGCACTCAAAGCACGATTTATGGTCATCTAACACACTATGGTGTTTCATAATCATTGCCTCTTTCAATACTCTATATATACACACAGAAGAGAAATAGCTGCATGTGGCAGGTGATAAACAGCTATTGGAGTCAACTCAAAACAGCTTCTCTGGGAATTTGTCCAGGGGACATTGAGGATTCCTTTGTACACAACAGGATTACCTAACAGCTCTTAGGAAAATCCCTCTTACAGAGGTGTCCGACTGTCTTCTTATTCTCATTTTGAATTCACCATAGCAAATACAAGCACCATTCAAAGTTGTAGGATTTCCAGCATGTGAAATGCTGGACTCAAATGTCCTCAAAAAGTATCACTGACTAAGTGTCTGAAGGCTCCCATCATTGATGTTACCATTATCTCAGTACCTTGTACAGAGCAGCAGCAGTGCTCTCTCAACCCTGAATGAGGAGCGGCTCCCCCACTGCCTGAATCTCAGCTGGCTCACTACATTCACAGCAGTCTAAGTGACACCTTCCACTTCACCTTAAAGTCCTGTGAATCAGGAATGAGTTCTAGAAAATATTTTCCAAGGTACTACCAACATTTAATTTGCAACTTATTTTCAAGATCCTCCATATCCTGAACTATTTTAAAAATTTGGAAGTCTTTCTGTCTTCTGTGTCACTGGTAATGATAACTTGAAACAGATACACCATTAAGAGGTGTAAGCACAAAAAGGTTAGATAACTGGCCTAGGGGCCAAAGCAGACATTTTCAGGTAAGAAAATGACCTTGATATTATAACATAATTGAAATTTAGATGATATGTCATAATTGCTAACTTTTGACATGTTTTATACATCTCAACTCATTTAGACCAACTAGTAACCCAAAACAATACCATTATAATCTCCAATTTACAGACAAGCCCAGATACCGAAAGGCCAGGTTCCACAGCTTGTAGACAGCCAAGTTAGGACAAGGTCCAACAAGCTTAGGTCTTAATCTTTTATACTATATTCTCTCATCAGCTCTTTTAAAGCTAAATAGAAAACTCCGCTCCTCTCTTATTCCTCCCCCTCCTCTTATTCCTCCTCTAGACATCTATGATGCCAAAAAAGAAGGTGACCAAAGGAACCTCAGGAGACAGGAGGACAGAGAAAGCCAATGTGTCAGAAAGACACTACGGACACTGACCAATGAAACATTCTATATAAACATAGCCAGGCTGGTGTTGGAGGCAAGGCTATAAATAGGAGCCATCCTAACCAGAGTCAAGGACCACCTACAGTGAGTAAGTCTCTTCATCTTTAAAGGCTTTCTGGTCCCCTCACTAGCTCAAGCCTGATGACAGTTATATTCACAGCCAGTCTGCTGCAGTGAGTTGAAAACTCATCTCAAGTAATGTCCGAGATGAGAAGACTCCCCTAGTGAATTGAAGATTCATCTCAGGTAATGCCCCAACCACAGAGGATGCACAGTGATTTTTTTTAATATTTACTTTTTAGTTACAGGTGGACACAATGTCTTATTTTGCTTTATGTGGTGCTAAGGATCAGACCTAGTTATCTCATGCATGTTAGGCGAGCACTCTACCTCTGAGCCACAACCTTAGCCCTCACAGTGATTTCTTTGGGGCAAAGAATACAAGAGTATTCTTTCCCATTTAGGGAAAAATTTTATTTGCAAGTGTTTGCTTTTAAGATATCTGATTTTCTAAAGCTAATTTCCTATTGGTGCCTTCAGCACAAAAATTTACAATTATACATACCACTCCATCATAATTAGGATATTAAGCAGCAGAAAACCAACTCAAACTAGCTTTTGTTATAACGACCATCCAGATGTGGACTGCAGATATAAAACAATCCAAGCCTCCAGCAATGCATCAAAAATGCAGATAAAATTAGCTAATCCACTTACCCTCAGGATGGCTCTACTCAAGAGCCAAAGATGGTAGGTAGGTAGCAGTTCCAGAAATCACAACCTGACAGTCTAGTAAGAGTGGAGAACCATCTTCATTTGAGTCTCATCTGAGAAAAGGAAACCTTTTGCTGAAGTTTCCAGCAGACTTCCTATCATGTCCAGAATTACCCCTTCTTTCCTCTCCCCAAATAACTTGGAAAAGGGTGTAGACACTTGAAAAAATCCGGGTTAATAGAAGGAAAAGAATGCCATCTGGACCAGCAAGAGCATCTATACAACACTCACAATTTTTAAAAAACTTTTTTTAGTTGTGTCCACCTACAATACCTTTATTTTATTTGTTCCTTTTTTTATGTGGTGCTGGGGAATGAACCCAGTGCCTGATGCATGCTCTACCATTGAGCCACAATCCCAGCCCCACAACTGTGTTTTTGATAAGCTTCCAAATCATCTTATTCAGTACTCAAGACACTCTGCATCAGTTCCATTTTTAAAATGGGGAGGGGGGATGGGACAGGCTCAAATTTACAAAAATTCTTCTCAGTCTTTCAATTTTCAGTATGTCAAATGTAAGGACAAATCAAGAAGTTTCCCAAAAAGAACATTTCTCCAAAACAGTAAACATAAAGATAGCACATGTTGTGTGTGGGTTTTGTGTGTTTTCTTCAGGGAAACAAAGCAAAAGTCATTAACATACAAAGACCTTTAAAAATATATCAAAACCAAATCTAGGAACACCCAAATTCTAGTGCTAATTCTGCTGCTAACAAGATCCTTTACATTCTTTTCCATATTTATAGGAGTGAGTTCACTTAATGAGAGTCCCTCCAGCTTCGTACACACAAAACTAGGCAACCTAAGTTTACTAAAGAACAATTCTATACAACCATGTGAGGGCTTAATAGCAAGACTATTTGTTAAAACAATTTTCTTCAGTATATTTTCTCTAGAATGCCTAAGTAAAACTTATGAGAAAAGCATATATTACTGTTTCTGGCAAACTTGTACAAAATTGTAAGCACCTGAAACTATATAGATGTCACACGAAAGGCTTAACAGAAGTTTAAGTTGCACTGAAAGAGGACACTGGCCGTTTTAGGGAAGGAGTGACAAAAGCAAGAACTAAAAAGCCATTTAAACAAAGGGTCCATTGAATTGAGTGAATGCTCTCCAACTCTACAAGTCAGTCAGTGGCTCCTCTTTCTGAAGCTCCTCCCTCCCGGCTGCCAGGTGGGAACTCATCCCACCGGCAATGTCCAATACTGACTCTAAACCATCCCTTTCCCATTATGTCAGGCTTCTGCTAAAAAAACCTTCCATAGCTCTCCTAGGGATAAAGTCCACATTCCCAACCTTGCTTTAATGGCTCTCTATAATCTGAAACTGACCTTTCCATTCTTCCCATTCTACTCCCTGAAATGCAATCCCCATTCCAAACTCCTCATTCTCCAACACTACAGGTGTTCCAGTTTCTTCTCAGCTGTTTCCAATCTGACAAGGTTCTATTCCTTACTTAAAACACCAAAAAGTTCCAAGCTCTTCTCCCCACTAATGTACAACAAACTTGTTCCTGGCAAAGTTAGAATATTTTTCTTGTCACTTGACAGCTAAACATGTATGTCTTCGAAACCTTTGTTTCTTCAAGAATTTAGCATAGTGCAGACAGGAGCTCAAAAAATGTTCCTGGGATTGATGTGAATTCAAGGACAGAAACTCAAGGGCAAAGCCTTCTCAGTAGTATTTTGTTATCTAAATTACATTTAACAAATCACAGGTGTTAAGTATTTGCTGACTGCTAAATAATTGAATTCAGTAGTAAGCCTTCAGGTCCTTCAGGTCTTCAGCTTCTTTAAATATTTATGGAAGATTTCAAAGACATTCAAATTACATAAATCCAACTAGCATTGGGCGCACACAGGAGACAATTAAAAGCAAACCACTAGCTGGGTGTGTGGTGCACCCCTGGAATCTAAGGGGCTCAGGAGTACAAGACAAAAGAATAAGACAAGTTCAGAGCCAGTCTCAGCAACTTAGGAAGACCTTATCTCAAAATAAAATAAAAAGGGCTGGAGATGTAGCTGAGCAGTTAGGCCCCTCTGGGCTCAATTCCTGGTTTAAAAACAAAACAAAACAAAAATCACTAAAACACATTCTGAAAATGCACAAAAATGCCATTTTTTGAAAAAAGCGTAAAATATGTGAAAATATAAACCATCTGACCTAATTGATTACTATCCTTTATACAGATCCTCTGCCTCATGTCCTTCCAGGATTCTGGAATCCAATGTTTTAGAAACTAATATCCTCAGATGGGGATATTACTCCATAGTAGAGTATCTGCCCAGAGTTCAATCCCCTGTGTGTGTGTGTGTGTGTGTGTGTATGCGCGCACAAATGCCCTCAACTGGTTAACAACTGACCTAGACTAAAATTTCAAAACAAACCATTCTGAAATGCTGTAGAACCTCACCAATACCTCCAAGAAAGAGATCCAAATGAAACTGAACATAATTATGTGATTATGTGACCTACCCAACTGCCACATACCAAGGCCTCAACAGTGAAGAATTAAATTCAGGTCTCCTGACTTAAATCCAATGCTCTTAAGTCTGTTGGGAACTAGAAATCTGATTGAAACTAGAAGTAAAGCTATATGGAGCAAGTGGGCAGGAAAGTTGAGTCTTATCCAACTAGCTAAAGCTAGGTTTGTCTTGTCTGTCATGGGAAAGAATTTAAATTAATGAAGAGAATGAGAAAAAAAAAAAAAAGATACTTTCCATTACATTTCTTAAACATGATTACCAAGCATGCTGCTATGGCAAAAGAATCAAAGATACTAATTCACAAATTCAAGAAACCTACATTCTGGGGAGCAGGGTAACAGCTGGCCCCCCAGATGCACTAGCTGCTGCTGGAACAGGAGGCATGCTTCCTGCTGGCAGGATAGCTAACATGCAGTCACAGAAATAGCTTTTTACCAGTGGCCAAACTGGCTTTGCCATCTGCCTCTCTCCACATCTCCAACTCCAGAGGGAGCTGCTATAGCCAGTAAAAGGTACCTCCTCACCAACCCCCAGCTAGTGACACTGATTAACACTGGAGTTTGCTCCATAACCCTCCCTGCTCTTCCTTTTTCTCACCTCCTCCTTTCTATGCCCACCCCTCTATATTTAAAGACCATCCCTCTTCCCACCCATCACACATATGGATGCCAAGGACTGGAGAGCATCCACCAAATGAGCCCACTCATTGCCTGTCCCAAAGTGATTCCCAATCCCAATTTTGCAACACCAAAAATGTCACAGAAGTTGAATGACTTGCTTCCGAAATTACAGGGATGGCTCATTAAATTCTTACCTCAACTCATTCATTAAAATGAATATTAACTGGGCTAGGCCTGTGTTGGGTATAGAAGACAGAACGTTTTAATTTTTTTTAAATACTTTTAGTTATATGTGAACACAATATCTTTGTTTATTTTTAAGTGATGCTGAGGATCTAACCCAGGGTCTCACATGTACCAGGCAAGCGCTCTACCGCTGAGCCACAACCCCAGCCAATTTTCTTTAGTGCAAATGGTGGTGGCGAGGGATAGCACGTTACTTTTCCCAGAAGTGGTGTCACAAACAAGTGTACAATGGACAAATTCCCAAGATTAGGAATCACTGAACTGAGAAACTAGTTAAGTGATAAGCCCTAACACAGACCTTGGAGGCTGGATACTGCCCAGGTCCCTGTCTGCTGTATGGCTTTCCCACTCCACCCCCTCTCACCCTCCCCCCTCCGCGCTCTTTAAAAAAAAGAAAAAGAAAGAAAGAAAGAAAAAAAAGGTGCACTCAAGCCATCCTCAGAAGGAGCTATGGGCCCCAGGAGTAATCAGACTGCTCTGCTCCTAACTCTTCCCCTTTTTTAGTCGCCTCAGTAACCGTTTCCGCACAAATTTCAGCCCAACTCTCTCCAGAATTTTATCAGCTACACAACTACAGTTTTCTATCTTCTGAGTTTTTCCCAAGGGAGCAGATCAGGAGGAGGAAGGCTTCAAGTCTTGACAAGGGTGGAATTCTCTTTACAGGCAGCACTCCCCACCCACCCGGGTCAGGGGGCAGGCTGTCCCTCACTTCCCAGCCCCAGTCTTTGAACCCTCCTCAGCACAAGCAGAGAGAAGGAAGGAATGTGCAGAAAGCAGCATAAAGCCAGGTGGACTTTCTGGTTTGCCACAATGAGGGAGCTGGGAGGAGACTGTTGGGGAAGATAAAAAAATGACACAGAAGGTACTGCTTAGGGGACTTCTAACGAATTCAACACCCACGAGGTTTCAAAGAATCCCCTCAAAAAAGTTTTTGAAGAGGTCACTAAATAAAAGTAGTTAAACTGACTTGTCTGTCTCGTAGGAGACCAGTTTTAGAGTGCAATAAACCTGACCCACGGCGCCGAGAGCCTGGGGTCGGTCCCAAAGGGAGCGCAGCGCTAAAGGGTGATCAACTTGGGGCCAGGCGGGGCCCGCGGGCTCCCACGCAGGGCTTCTGGCCCCCGCCTCCGCCAAGGGTCAGGAGCGGGAATGGGGACTTGCCGCCGGCTGCCTGGGGAAGAATGGCCTGAAAGAATCTCCAATTCCTCCTTCCGCTAGCCCGGGGCACAGGACCGTCCTTCTCCGACGAGGAGAAGCTCCCTCCGGCCTCGCCACGCCGCAGCCCGTCCGCGCCCGGGTCCCCGCTTACTCTTAGTGGCAGCGATGAGGTTCTTCCCGTCCTTGATCAGCTCTTTGATGAACTTGTTGGTCCTCTCAAGTTCTGCTTCGTGGGCACGGATCCTCTCCCGGAACCACGGGCTGTCGAGGTAGCAGTCGCTGAATTCCAAGGGCTGCAGCCCCATGACTGCAAAGGTCCGCGCCCGGGGCGCACAGCCTCCCGCCCGCTCGCCGCGCTCTAGCCCGGCTCCGAGGCGGCGGCCAGGTGCGGGGCCGCGCGGGTAAGAAACTCGAGAGGATCTAGCAGTGCGGGGCGCGCAGGGAGCACCGTGCGGACATGTCCCGAGGAACTGAGCCTGGCGGCACCGGGGAGCCGCCGGCTAGGCGAGCGAAAACTGCGGCGCCCCAATCCCGGCAGCCCCGCGAGCCTCAGCGCCCGCCGCCCCGCCCCAGGCCCGCCCCGCGCTCGCCCGCGCCCCCTTTTCCTCCCTCCGCCTCTCTTCTCCCTCCTTTCTCCTTCCTTCCCTTCCCCAGACTCCTCTTCCTTCTCTTCCCCACGCGTAGTTGCCCCTCCTCTTCCTTCCGAGGCGTCCCGGGTCGAGAATTTCGGCCCCGCGGTTCTCCTCCACCCCCGGGAGCCTGCCCCTCCTCTTTTCTTGGGCTCCCGAGTTCGGGGTGACTCACAGTCGGCTCCCCGAAGTAGGGAACCTGACCAGACGTGGAAGGAGCGGGCGTCTTAACAGCAGAGCTTAATCCGCGCAGCCGGACGTGACTCCGAGGCGAGCCGGCTGGAGGAAATGACTTGACTGCCTTAAATCATTTATCCAGAGATGGACCCTCGGCCGCGCGCGGGCTTGCACGTGGGGCTCTCATTTTCTTTAACCACGTCCACCCACTTATAGTAAGAAGCTTGTCATAGCTCCACCAGAGAGTTTTCTCCGTAGCCCTGCAGCTCCTAGGACGCTTTTCTGCGTACCCCTACTAAATGGCTTAGGTGGCTTAGGGGAAGCAAGCATGTGGCTAGACCGCAGAAAAGTTGTTTGTTGTGTTCAGCAGATTAAATTTACTTGGCTATGGAGAGACAATCTTCATTATTTTAAAAATAACCTCTAGAAAACAAATGCCAGGATCTGTGTGCTTTTCACGAGGGGGGGGGTGTGAATTCATGTCAATGCACCCCCGAAAATCCTGTTCCAGGTGTTTAAAATTGAACTCAGCTGTGCCCCCCGAAAGTTAAGATAGTTTAGATAATTATACCTGGAAGAAAACACTAATGGTTAATTAGTGACTTTCATAATAGCAACTAACAATTTATTAAACAAGTATTACGTGCCAGGCACACACACCAGGCACGCTGCATACATTTTTCACAAACTTACAACACATGTTTGGTATATAGGTTTACATTATAATGATGGTAATATTTATTACCAAGAAACTTCAAAGTGACTCTTCAAAACATTCGGATTCTGAGCTGGGTAATTAAGAATCTAAACAGTAAGCCTAGGAGTGTAACCCCTCCGGATCAAGTTAAATAGGACTCCTACTCAATAAATTCTTTTGTTACAAAATAACACCGTCAAGTGCCCCAACCCACAGGTAAACTTTGTTACTATGTCTCTCCTCCAGAGAGTCCCAAAATGTTTTACAAATAACTTTTAGGCTTTGAAAGCTTCAGTTCCTACTAAAATCAGCAGGAGGTGGAGGGAGGTGTTTAAGTCTAAAGAGAAGAGAATTAAAGAGGCTTAGGAAAGGAAAGATACTCAAGAACAGAAGCAGGTAAACACAGTCAGGGCCTCCCAGAAGAGCCAGACTCAGTCCTCTGGACAAAAACCTAAACCTTCCCTCCCAAAGCAGGACTGCTGACATCATCAAAATGTTAAACACAGTAGTGAAAGACTAGCAATTGCACTCTTAGGCATATACCAAGAGAAATGAAAGCACGCATCCACACACAGCATTCATATGTCAATGTTCAGAGGACCATTATTCTTAGTAGCCAAGAAGTAGAGTCAACACAAATATCCATGAACTGTTGAATAGATAAACAAAATGTGTGTATCCATTCAATAGAAAATTAATCCACAAACAAAAGGATTACAATATCGATGCTGCTAAAATACAATTTACTGTGAACACACTGAGCTAAGAAGAAGCCTCCACATACGGCTAAGTTCCAGATCAGCCATTTATATGAAAAGTACAAAACTGTGTACTCTAGGGAAACAATTAATTGCCCCAAGGCTGGGAATAGAAAGAAGCAAGGGGTTTCTTTTTAGGGGTGATCGAAATATTTTAGAGTTTGGTAATGGCGGCACAGCTGTATGAACATATTGAGAACCATTGAATTGTACACTTTATTTTTAAATATTTTTTTAATTGTAGTTGGACAGAATATCTTTATTTATTTATTTTTATATGGTGCTGAGGATTGAACCCAATGCCTCACAAGTGTGAGGCAGGCACTACCACTGAGTTATAGCCCCAGCCCCAAATCTTACACTTTAAACGAATGGATTTTGGGAACTATGTGAAATATATCTCAATAAAAAGTTTTTGATTTAATTTTTTTTTAATTTTTATTGTTGGTTGTTCAAAACATCACATAGTTCTTGACATATTTCACACTTTGATTCAAGTGGGTTATGAACTCCCATTTTTACCCAGTATACAGATTGCAGAATCACATCGGTTACACATCCACTGATTTACATATTGCCATACTAGTGTCTGTTGTATTCTAGTGTCTGTTGTATTCTGCTGCCTTTCCTATCCTCTACTATCCCCCCTTCCCTCCCCTCCCCTCCCCTCTTCTCTCTCTACCCCATCTACTATAATTCATTTCTCCCCCTTGTTTTTTTTTTTCCCTTTCCCCTCACTTCCTCTTGTATGTAATTTTGTATAACCCTGAGGGTCTCCTTCCATTTCCATGCAATTTCCCTTCTCTCTCCCTTTCCCTCCCACCTCTCATCCCTGTTTAATGTTAATCTTCTTCTCATGCTCTCCCTCCCTACTCTGTTTTGTTTTAAATTTTTAAAAGATCAGCTACTCCAGACAACTGCCTCTCCTTTCTTGTCATTTTCTACTTTCAGCCATAAGAACTCTAATTTATTTAATGTGGCCAATTCTTTAGAGATTTGAAGTAAAACAAGTTTCACCATACAACAAGAAAAGCATTACTTGTCACTTTCCCCACAAACACATAGCATGTGTACATATGAATCTTAATTCAGTAATAAGCAATCTACTGTAAGCACTGAGGGTGGGGGGGGGGCTATGGAGTTTTGTTTTATTCAACTATATACTTACACATTGCCTGATATAGATGATCAGTAAATATAGAATGAGTGAGAACTTTGACCCAGTAAAGAAAAAACACTGTAAAATAGCTATTTGGGAATGCCAGGTCTTACTTCACTGCTTAATAGTTGTGTGACTGTGGCAAAGGTACATTTTTTTGGGGGGTGGGATGTAGTTCAGTGATAGAGCACTTGCCTAGTATATGCAAGGCCATGGGTTCAATACCTAGCACTGCAAAATAAATAAACAATGGGGGGGGGGGGACTTCAGACTTACTGTCCATGAAATGGAGATAATGGCCTCACAGCTGTGAACTGATTGAAAAGTTTTGATGAAACTGAGTTTGTAAAGTGCTTTGATGATGATCAAGAGGAAAGTACGGAGGATGGACTGAAGAGAAGGACAAGGGGGAGGAGGAGGAGACAATCATATCCCATCCTTACAGGAAAGATTTGGGGGCAGGGAAGCCCTTGAAGCATAGCACTAAAATGTTTTAAGATAGAATTCAAGGAAAGTAGTCACGATTCAGATGGTACTGGCGTCTTAGGTTTATCTTTAGTTCATAAGAAACTTGTTCCACTGGGAGGCACAGGGCATACCCCTGAAATTCCAGCAACTTAGGAGCCTAAGGCAGGAGGATAGAAAGTTCAAAAGCAGCCTAGGAGAAACTTGGTCAGACCCTGTCTCAAAATAAAAATTAAAAGGGTTAGGGATGTAGCTCAGTGTAAAGTACCCTTGGATCTGACCCCAGAAGACGGAGAAGGACCAGGACAAGAAGATGAAGGAGAAGAAGAAAAACCTGTTTCTCCCACAGATATGTGTTAATCATCTATCTATATGTGTGAGCTCCCCTACTAAGTACTAGGGATGCATCACACACACTTCACTGTGCTTTTGGTCTCGGGATGGAGACTAATTGAAAAAAAAAAAAAATCACACATACTTATCCAATTTAAAATTAAAATTGGGTTTAAATTTAAAATTTAATTGCCAGGACTGGGGGTGTAGCTCTGTAGTAGAACACGTGCCTGGGATGCTTGAGGGCCTGTGTTCAATCCCTATCATGGAAAAAAAGAAAGGAAGGAAGGAAGGAAGAAAGGAAGAATTAACTTAAAGTGCCATACCATTAGAGTGAAGTCCTTGAGAGGTTATAATTGTAGGAGCTAATATAGTTTGGGGATGGGGTCAAGGAAGGCCACATGGAAAAAAGTGTCGTTTAATCAATGACCAGGAGAATCAGAAGGAGTTAACCATTAAATAGGTAGTGGGAGCCAAGTAATCCAGACAAGAAACTAGCCTGTGCAAACCCCTAGGATGACGCATTCTAGAACTAAAAGAGAAGGTCAAGTGGCTGAAGCACAGTGAGTAAAGAAGCTGGTTCATGACATTGCTGGGTACAGGAGGGCAGATAGGGGCCAAATCTTGCAGAGCCTCATGGGACATATTTAGGACTCATGCTGTTGGAAGCCTTTACAGAGTTTTAAGCATGAAGGTAATGAATCGAGTTTATGTTTTCTCTCTAGCAGCTTTGTGGAGAATGGGAATTCATATCAGAAAAGTATTAGAATTGTCTAGGCAAGAAATAGTATAGCATAACCCTCTATAGTGATGTTGGAGACACAAATAAACAGAAATATGTTTTAGAGGCAGTTTCTGGGCCTTGACAATCACCTGGGTATTGCACATTAGGAAGAAAGTGATTGTCCCTACGTTCCTGGAATGGTAGGAAGGGTAGATTGGATATGTCATTTGCTGAAAGGAAAACATCGGCTAAGAAGCTGATGTGGAAGGGGTTATGGTAACTGAGATGGGCAGTTTCAGAGTCAGATTTGTGAAATTAGAGATGTCTGGGAGACATTCAAGTATTCAGAACAGGCACTGACATCCAAACTGGCATTTTTATGCTTTGGTTGGGGCCTGGATTTGGTTAAGGTGTGAATACACGCAGATGATCAAGTTTCAGTTTAGATGTAATAGGGGTTAACTCAGAGGAAAGCTTCTCTTCGTGAGGGTTCCACTATATGCAGTAGTATCCTTCCCAGATGAGTCAAGTTGCTACCTGTAAAATCAAATAGGAGTTCCACTGAATATTTGGTATGTTTCAATGAGTCAGAGTTAGCTTCACACATAACAGAAAATCCAAAATGACAGTGGCTTATGCCATAAGGTCTTTACTTCTACTCTCGTTCTCTCCCTCTCTTCCGCCCCCCACCCTCTCTTGATCACTCTCACTCTCTTTTTCTCAAAAGAAGTTCAGAAGTCTAGAGTGTAACATGATGCACTGCAGGGCCTAGGGCTTTGTGCTTAATGTCACCTCACAGTATAAGATCATTCCTGGAGCTCCTCCTGGGAAGGAGAAAGGGAAAAAGGGGCCTGGGCCAGTCGAGTCAGTTTGTTTTCTCAGCTTTCCCAAGCATCTTACACATTTTTGCTTTTTATCTCTTTAACCCAGAATTTAGCCACGGGGCCATACCTTGTTGCAAAGAAAGATGGAAAATGTGGTCTTTTATCAGGTACGTATCAGCCACCCTAAATAAAATCTGAATTTCCCCCCAAAGAGAAAGGGACAGATTTTAAGCAGGAATCTAGCAATCCCTGGTGCAGACTGGGACATTTATGAGTGAAGTAAATTAATTACAGCCCTGGCAAAACATAAATGATAAAATTGGAAGAAATAAAAGTTCCATCTTTGAGTGTCTTCCAGACTGTGAGGCTGTTCTCTCTCACAAGTATTAAAGAAAACAAAACAAAGCTAAGAAAGAAACAAAACTGCCAACAGAGCTTCATCAAGAAACTATTGGACCACATCAATGAGCCTCTCTACGTAGAGGCAGGCCAGGCTTCCGAAGCAGTTATCAGTACTCCAGCTTCATCCCTGTGAGATCCTGAGCTTGGCCCACTCCACCTTTCATTTTAACTCCATTCTGCCCTGTCCCAGCTATTTTAATCTGGAATCAAACTGGGTTAGGAGACTTCCATGCCCTAACTCATTTAGACCTGGCAGGCCTTTGGTTCAACAAATTACTATGGTCAATAAGTGGAGAATGCCAAATAACCCAGGTCACTCAGAGGTCACCATCTGAGCTGAGGGGTTAATCCAACAAGACAGGAGGAAGCTACACAATGAGTTTGTGAACTAGTAATGAATATAATAATAATAAAAAAATGTAACTCAGTCCTGTTACTCAGGTACTTTGGAGGCTGAGGCAAGAGGATAACAAATTTGAGGCCAGCCCAGGCAATTTAGGGAGATGCTGTCCCAAAATAAAAATAAAAAGAGCTGGAGATGTAGCACAGTGGTGGAGTACTTCCATAGCATGAGCAAGGCCAAGTAAACTGTGCAGATGCTTGCACAACAATGTGGATACACTAACTGAACTTTATGCCTAACGTTGGTCAAATTGGTAAATTTAATGCTATGTATATTTTATCATCATAAAGAAAAGTATAATGAAGAAAGAGTAAGAATCCTTCACCTCCCCGCTCAATCTCTCTCCCCTCCCTCCACATAATGAGGACAGCTGTTGCTAATGTGCCTTTTTTTTAACACAAATTATCACAGAAAAAAATAATAACTGCCCAAATGTGTTTGATATATTCATTACAACTCTATTTTTAAAGAGCTTTATTCTTCACAGAACACCTAATGAGTGCTGAGAGCCACGGCCGAGTCTGTATGGCCCCTGGCATTTTGCCAACAGTATTGGTTGACAGGCGAGGCATTACTATCTGCCTTGGCCGCTGCTTTTGAGTTCTCGCTACTTTGGAGCTCTCCTTGGGATTCTCGGGGATTCCCCGAGAGTTCCCATTGGTTGGGGAAGTGCAGGAGGAGGGATTTCGGGGAGAGATATTTCCGGCTGGGGGTTCCTGGATGAGCTGTGTGGCATTCAAGAGAATTACCCGGGAGCATGGGTGAAGTGTTTTCTTGCAGTTCAAAAATAAAGTTTGTTCCTGCTTCAGTGGCTCGTGATTTGTGCCCAGCCAGACTGCGGCAATTGGCGGCCTGTGCGGGAACGTCTGAAGCTTCGGGGTAAGTGAAATTGCTCGCCCCTAAGGGAAGGCAAAAGAATGGGTGACCATTTTAAAAAACAATGTGTTCTTGTTTTGATTTGTTTTGTTTTTGTTTCAAGCTGCCTATCCCTAGAATTTTCTCAGGCAGACTGGGAAAAATGGTTGGCTCAAGGTTTGAAGTTGTTTGCCCCTGAGGAAGAGATAGAAATAGACCACAAATGCACATGTCAAGAAAATAGGAAAATTGATACAACGATTTTTTGTTCCGTTTTTGTTTCATTCTGTTTCGATTTTGTTTTGTGTTATCTTATTGGGTTGTGTTATCTTTATAACAGATTAGAAATTAGTAAAAAACAAACTGAAAGAGTGTTAAGTAAATTGTTAGAGGTTCAGACCATGGAGAAAGATATTTTAGATCAAGCAAAAGAGAAGGTCTCTCGAGCTAGTCAGACAGAGGAAGAAAATTTAAAGGAAGAAAGCTTAGAGGAGAAACAGCTATTAGGGAAAAAGATAAAACAGGAGGCTGCTACTAACACCGTTCTATCACCAGAGGGCGTAATTCAACCAAGAGCTCCACGTATGGAGACAGCTGAGTGGCCCTCAACCCCCCGTAGTCGATAGATGGGATCCTGAGACAGGACCTCAAAGATTAGCATGCCCTGCACTTGAGCAGGCAGGAGGGCAGCAAATTCACTGTGCTTTAGATTTCAAAACAGTGAAGCAGTTAAAGGAGGCTGTAACAACATATGGTCCTCAAGCACCCTTCACTGTAAGCATGGTCAAATCCATTACCAACTTGGACATGATGCCCGCAGATTGGGCTAGTATGTGTAAATCTGTGCTAAATGGAGGACAATATTTGTTATGGAAGGTTGCCAATGAGGAATTTTGCAGGGAGACAGGCAAAATTCAGCAGCCGGTTACCCTCAAAGAAATCTAGATATGTTGTTAGGAAAAGGACCTTATGAGGGTCAACGACAACAAATTGAATATGATCCTGGCATATACACACAAATTGCTGTAGATGCGGTTAGGGCATGGAAAACTTTACAGGGGCATGGAGATTTACAAGGTCAATTATGTAAGGTAGTACAAGGAACTAATGAACCTTACGCTGAATTTGTAGATAGGCTTATTCATGCAGCTTCCAGAATTTTGGGGGATACAGAACAAGCAATGCCATTTATAAAACAACTGGCTTATGACCAAGCAAATCGTTGCTGCAGAGAGGTCATTAGACCATGGAGACATGAAGATTTAAACACATATATTAAATTATTTAGAGACATTAATGAACAAGGACAAGTCTTGGCAGCAGTACAACAGGCTTTAGATGCCAGGCCAAAAACATGCTACAATTGTGAACAAACAGGACATTTTAAAAGGAGTTGTCCCATAGGAGGAGGGTTTAACAAAGCTAGGTATCAAAGGAATAGAATATCGGGTATTTGCCCACGATGCCATAGAGGGAGACATTGGACTAATGAATGCCATTCTCAAATCACCATAGAGGGTACTTCGTTATCAAAAAACGGACAAGGACCAGGTGTTTACCCACGATATCGTGGAGATAGGCATCGGGCTCCATTGCCAAAAAATGGACAGGGGAGCCCAATGCTCCAGGGCCCACGACCACAAATGTACGGGGCACTGGAGGAACCCAGAAACACCATGGAGGAACCCAGTAACACCATCAGGGTAGTGCCCAGGACACATTATCCATCAGATCTCTCATCAGACGAACCAGAGGGAACGCAGGGTTGGACATCTGCACCTCTGCCAGAGCAGTACTAACTCCAGAGATGGGAGTTCAAATCATTCCCACAGGAGTAAAAGGACCTCTTCCCCAAGGAACAGTAGGCTTATTGTTAGGATGCAGTTGTTCTATGCTAAAAGGACTTATGATAAGTCCCGGGGTAATTGATCCCGATTATGAAGGTGAAATAAAAATTATAGCTAGTTCTCCAACGTGTATATCAATAATTTCACCAGGAGATAGACTAGCACAGTTATTAATAATACCCAGCCTACATGATAAATTTTCCAGTAGTAGTACAGAAAGAGGTTCCAGGGGATTAGGCTCCACAGGTGTAGATTGGGCTATGCTGTCTTTGAATTTAGATTCTCACCCAATGCTAAAACTAAATATTTAAGGACATGAATTTTTTTTTTAAAGTTTTAGGTGAACACAGTATCTTTATTTTACATTTATGTGCTGCTGAGGTTCGAACTCAGGGCCTCGTGCATGCTAGGCGAGCGCTCTACCACTGAGCCACCATCCCAGTCCAAGGACATGAATTTAATGGGCTACTGGATACAGGTGCAGACCTTAGCATCATATCTCATCAAGAATGGCCAAAACATTGGCCGTTACATCAAGCCACTCAAACGCTTCAAGGCCTAGGAGTGGCAACTAATCCCCATAGAAGTGCAATGGTATTAGATTGGAAGGATCCTGAAGGATGTGAAGGAACTATACAGCCATATGTATTGGATCATCTTCCTATAAGTTTATGGGGACGAGATGTCTTAGATCAATTAGGTTTGACATTAACAAATAACATCAATCCAAATGTGCCCACTATTAGGGCTAGACAAGGTTTCAGGAAAGAAAAAATATTAGGAGAACAAGGTATAGCAGCACCAATTCAAATAGATCAAGGAATAAATAGACATGGATTGGGTTTTCAGAAGGGGTCACTGAGGCAATAAAAATTACTTGGAAATCAGATAGACCAGTATGGTTTCCTCAGTGGCCCCTAACTAAAGAAAAGATACAAGCAGCCCATGACCTGGTCAAACAAGATTTAGCGGAGGGACATATACAACCTTCCATATCTCCCTATAATACTCCCATTTTTGTCATTAAAAAGAAATCTGGTAAATGGAGATTATTGCAAGATTTAAGAGCCATTAATAATGAGATGGTTATTATGGGACCTGCTCAATCGGGGATTCCTCAATTGTCTGCTTTGCCAAAAACCTGGTACGTTTTAGCTATAGATATTAAAGATTGTTTTTTTTCAATTCCAATTCATCCTGAGGATAGTCCACATTTTGCATTTACTATCCCTGCACTGAATCATGAAGGTCCTGATCAGAGATATGAATGGAAAGTACTCCCTCAAGGGATGGCTAACAGCCCAACTATGTGTCAAATTTATGTTAACAAAGCAATCCAGCCACTTAGAAATCAAAATCCTGAACTACAAATATTTCACTATATGGATGATGTATTGTTAGCACACAAAGATAAAAACACATTGCTAGAATGTTATGCCACACTTACAAATTTATTAAAAAATTATAATCTAGAGATAGCAATAGATAAAGTACAATTAAATTTTCCAATTAATTATTTAGGAGTTCTATTATCATCAACCATCGTCTGTCCACCAAAAATTCAAATACGAGTAGATCAACTCAAATCACTTAATGACTTTCAAAAGTTATTGGGAGACATAAATTGGATAAGGCCTTATCTAGGCATACCAACAGGAGAGTTGGGACCTTTATTTGATATCCTAAAAGGTCCATCAGATCCAAATTCACCCCGCATGTTAACACCTGAAGCAAGAAAGGCATTAAAAATTATTGAAACATATATGGAAAATATGCATTTGGATAGAATTGATATAAGTTTACCTTTATTATTTATTGTAATACCAACAAAAAATATTCCTACAGGAGTATTTTGGCAAGAAGTTCCATTATTGTGGATACATTTATCTTATTCTCCTAACACTATTCTTACTAGGTATCCTGAGGCTGTAGGACAATTAATACTCAAAGGAATAAAAGCAGCAAAGGGAGTATTTGGAATTTCTCCCAATAAAATTATTACTCCATATACTATGGATCAAATTGATGAGTTAGCTAATGAGTTAAATATTTGGGCAATAATCATGTGTAAATATAATTTTTCATTTGATAAACACTTACCATCTAATCCTTTGTTGTCTTTTTGGTCTTCGCATCCTGTAGTTTTTCCAAAAATGACAAGAAAAACCCCGATCATGAATGCTCCAAATATATTCACTGATGGGTCAAATAATGGTACAGCAGCAGTAGTTACCCCGATCAAACTTTTACATTTTTAGTACCCAAACAATCAGCTCAAAACGTAGAGCTTAATGCAGTTTTACAAGCTTTTTTGATGTTTAAAGATTCTGTATTTAATTTATTTTCTGATAGTCAGTATATAGTTAATGCTATAGTATCCCTTGAAGATGCTGGTAGGATTTCCCCTTCCTCTACTGTTTTCTCTTTGTTTTCTGCTATACAAGTCTAATCTGGGACAGAAAAGATCCATTCTTTATAGGACATATCAGAGCACATACAGGATTGCCTGGAGCCCTTAGTTTGGGCAACGATTTAGCAGATAAAACTACACATGATATACATATTTTCTCTACACTAGAAGAAGCTACACATTTTCATAAAAGGTTCCATGTTAATGCTAATACTTTACAAAAGCATTTTAAAATAACTAAGGAACAAGCTAGACAAATAATAAAACAATGTCAAAATTGTGTGACCTTTTTTACCACAAGTTAATCTTGGAGTCAATCCTAGAGGACTGATACCTAACCATATTTGGCAGATGGACATCACACACTTGCCAGAATTTGGAAAATTAAAATATTTGCATGTTACAGTGATACTTCTTCCGGATTTTTGATGGGCTCCCTTCATGCCGGAGAAAAAAATAAAGATGTTATAGCTCATTGCTTACAAAATTTTGCCACTGTGGGTGTTCCAAAACAGTTAAAAACAGATAATGGTCCTGGTTATACTTCTACCTCTTTTAAACAATTTTGCTCATCATTTGGCATTACTCATATAACAGGAATCCCATACAATCCTTAGGGACAAGGCATAGTTCAAAGAGCTCATCAAACTATTAAAATGTACTTATTAAAGCAAAAAGAGGGAATTGGAAAGGGGTATATATCCCCCAAAGATAAACTTAAAATAACCCTTTTTACTCTAAACTTTTTAAATTTGAACTCATCAGGGCTTAGTGCTGCGGAAAGGCATATGTGTCCAAAAAATGTACATAAGCCTAAGGTACTTTGGAAGGATATTCTAACAGGACAATGGAAAGGTCCTGACCCAGTGATTGTCTGGAGTCGGGGTTCTGTTTGTGTGTTTCCACAGGGAGAACAGCAGCCGATTTGGATTCCAGAGAGATTAACTAGGGTCCTGACCCAGTGATTGTCTGG
Source organism: Callospermophilus lateralis (assembly GCF_048772815.1). Lineage (NCBI taxonomy): Eukaryota > Metazoa > Chordata > Mammalia > Rodentia > Sciuridae > Callospermophilus > Callospermophilus lateralis. Next base: position 117,764,166 of record NC_135312.1, read on the forward strand.
AGTCGGGGTTCTGTTTGTGTGTTTCCACAGGGAGAACAACAGCCGATTTGGATTCCAGAGAAACTAACCAAAGCGAATTCTACAGACCAAAAAAAAAGGTGATTTGACTCAAATCCATAACATCTGATATCCAGAGCTCCAGTTTGGCTATTCTTACTTCTGCGACAGTGATTAACCAGGATGCTTTTTTCAATATTTATTTTATTATTGCCTTTTCCCACATCATAAAGTTCTATTTTATTTTTGAGCTCATACAGACCTAGGTTAATGTTTTTCTGATCAGTTTTATTTTTGACTATGGAGATTTTAAACATTGCAATGGAGATTTCACCTAGGTAAAGCTACAAGGCCTTTACTATTGTCTTATGTGTTGTATGTTATGTGTGCACACTTCTGTTTTGTGTTGTATGTCTGTATATGCATATGTCCATATATCATATATGAGGAGCGCTCATGAATAAATGGATCCGAATTTTTTTTATTTACGTGATTTTAATGGTTTAAATTAGATTGGGTAAACAGCTGTTGAAAATTGTTTTAATATGTGAACAAATAAGGAGGTTAACAGATCTGTTTGTTTACTTTCACCTTTCCTTTTCATTATATTTAATAATTTTGTTCAGGATAATGTAAATTGTTCAAAAAATTGTTTTCTTAGTGCCTGTTGGAATGTTACATAATTTTTTTTTTAGCATCATTGCCAGAATTCCTATCTTCATCCCAGTGCCGGTGAAGACAAAGATAAAACCAAACCACAGCTTCTTCGATAGTTACCACAACAAACTGTATAAACTGATGCATCAATGAATAATAACTCAACAAGTAATGCTCAGTCAAGGATTCGATTTACTTTGGGAGAAAATGGACATATTGACAGATTCCTCTGCTTTGAACTGCTTGCAGAACTTGCCTGGATTATGTATCACTTGTATGCATTGTGAACTATCTGTTGGTGCAGCGAATTGTGGTAGTGCTAGAGTATTTTTGCTGATGGTGTCACCAGTGGTACAATTTTTCAAAGGAGCCTCAATTGGCTTAGTGTCATGGCATTTTGCATCCTCCTCCCTTCTACTAGTGATGGTCTAAAATTTGGGAGCCAACAGAGGTGAGGCAAAGAACCTCACCCCCCCCCACTGGCACCAAGGCCAAATTTGGGGGCCAACAGAGGTGAGGCAAAGAACCTCACCCCCCGACTGGTGCAAAGGCCTATCCACAAGTATGGCTGTATGCTGGACCGGTAGTCAGTGATGGGTATGATCCAATTGCAGTGGTACCAACCTAAGACAGGAGGCTGACGCCTAGAGGTCAGTTCATCCGATGACGGGTGAGGACCATATGTTGAATTGGACTACCTAATAGGCATGGTCCCTAAGCCACATTGCTTGTTGTTTAATTAAACAGAAGGGGGGAGATGCTGAGAGCCACGGCCGAGTCTGTATGGCCCCTGGCATTTTGCCAACAGTATTGGTTGACAGGCAAGGCATTACTATCCGCCTCGGCCGCTACTTTTGAGTTCTCGCGCTACTTTGGAGTTCTTGTGGGGATTCCCGGGGATTCCCTGAGAGTTCCCATTGGTTGGGGAATTGCAGGAGGAGGGATTTCCAGGAGAGATATTTCCGGCTGCGGGTTCCTGGATGAGCCGCGTGGCATTGGGGAGAATTCCCCGGGAGCGTGGGTGAAGTGTTTACTTGCAGTTCAAAAATAAAGTTTGTTCCTGCTTCAGTGGCTCGTGATTTGTGCCCAGCCAGACTGCGGCAAATGAGAGTTCATATGCTGAGAGCATTTTGCTGGGTAAGTGCTACTTTGACTCAACCCAGAATCCTTGCAACTTCCTTGGATTTCACTGGTTGCACCAGTGTGGTACCCAGAAACTGTTACTCCTGCCTCCACTACTGACTACCTATTACATGCCAGGTACTATGCTAGAACTGGGATGAACACAGTGAAAGAAACAAGCATGGTTCCTGCCTCCATGGAGTAAGATCCTACCATGGAGACAATCATTTGACAATATAAATGTGCTAGGAAGCTGAACATAGTATTATTAGAGGGGACTTTTAACTATTCTGATAGTGAGGATTGAGCTAACCTGTGTGGTGAGGAGTTCCTGGGCAGAGGTAGAGTGGATATGAGGTGGAAAGGAAGAAGCATTTCCAAAATAGGCTTTGTGAAAGGACCACAGTAAGAAGCTGGAAAAGACCATGTGTCTGGAGTGTCAGGGACTGAGATGAGGCTGGAGAAGGAGTGATAGCCCATCCCATCTGCTCAGCACCTGGCTTGCCTTTTTCCATGAGAACATCAAGCATGGGCTTCAGGCTTCCCTAGTTATTTCCAGGGAGAGATCACCTTTTCTAACACTCCTAGACATCATCATTTGGAAGAGTTTGGGTCCTCAGGGAAGTTCTAGTACCACCGCACTTCTAGATATTCAGACAGCAAATATTGATTGACTATCTGAGGCGGGCAAGACACTATGATAGGTGCTACAAAAAGTCCCTAATCTGAAGGTGTTTAAAATCTAGTACACTCTAGCCGGGTGTGGTAAACTGTCACATGGATAATTATAAAACAAAGCACACTGCTGCTGCCTCCAGCCAGTCTTTCAGCCTGGCTGAGAAGTGGGTGTCACTGGTTACACTGTGGTGGAGAGGTGGGGAAATGGATGTGGAATGGGGGAAGGACATTTTTCCAAGTCTCCCACATTTGAATTCACATCCTCTGAAGAAATATGGAACTCATCTTTTCAAATTTGGAGGTAGAAGAACCTGGCCCAAGGAGATGTGGGTCAGGGCACACACAAGTAGAGTCCCCTGTTATTAGTACAATCACTGCTTCCCTGCCCCCAGCATTTAAAGCAACTTGGGATGGAGACCAGGGTAGATCATATAATATGTGGTTATGAGCTCTGTACATCAGCAGGCATTCCCCACTGCCCACAGAGCCCTCAAGCAAATGCTGCCCTCTTTCCTATGACATGTGCATCAACTGACCTAAGCAATAATCTTCCAGCTTGTTTTATCCAGATATCAATTGAGATTTTAAAAGATACTAGTCAAAAGAAAGGGAAGAGCTCAGAAGTGCATGCTTTTCCCAGTACCCCAAATGACCCAGACAAATACTCAGCCACTGGAAAGCCAGCCTCCATGACTAGAAGTGTATTCTCTGAGTACAATAAAAAATATAAAAATACATGCCATTATCCTTTGACCCATAATATCAGACCTGGCAATTTGTCCTAAGAAAAATGTTTTCAATGTATATGCTCAGGGGAAGGAAGAAGAGGAAGAGGAGAAGCAGCCACTGTCTAATAATTGAGCCACAGGTTAGCTCAATCTAATAGTAAATCAGCACTGTCGACACAACAGACTCGGGTTCACCAGCTTGGATGTCATTAAAATGGTCATTTTTGCTGTAAGTGGTGGGCACTACTACTTTGTATATGTTCAGCCTTCATTTCCACTCCCTATCAGCACCCTGATTTCCATCTGGGTAATCATTTTCCCACATATCATGTCCTTTGTGTAAGATTCCTATTCCTGCCCCATACTAGGGACACTTAAAGGATCTAGAGACTCCTCTATAGGCCTTCTTCTTAGGCCTGTCACTCCAAGGGCTGGTATATGACCTAACTTCAGCCAACCAGACACTCCTTCTTAGGGCTTTGACTTCTGAACACAGTGAAGCACTGACAGAAGAAACAAAGTTCATCTGCTCCAGCCAAGAGTGTTGAAAGAGAACTGCTGCCTGGCAGGCTGTCTGGCTGCTTCTTCCAGGCTGGTTCTTCAGGTTTCCTTTGATAATCCACATACTTCAAATAAAATGCCTTTTTGCTTAAGTTGCCAGAATCCATGGTTTTTCATTGCATCCAAAGTTTAGCTACCTAGGACCTTCAGGAAAATCATGAGGTATTTGGAACTGATCACCTAGCTGATATACAGCAAGAAACAGCTACATTACCATTTATATTCTGAAAGGGGAACCTGGCATACTCTGCAGAAACATGTCATTAAATTATCATCTTTGATCACTAAGCTCTAAATAGTATGACCTTAAGTCTTCTTTTGCCTGGATTTGCCCACTTCTTCCTATTATTCTGGCATCTTTTCCCATGATTTTTTTCATTTTTAAATGGGGATTTTACTATAGAAATTACACATAAAAAATTTTTAAAATAAACTGAGGGGTTTTCTGGACCTCTGCTCTGAACTCCCAACTCCTGCCACGGTCTCCTCTAGTAGTATTTGAGACACATATTATTATGCTTTGGGTCCAGAATGTCCCCCAACAGCTCATATATTGAAAGCATGGTCCTTGTTTTAATCAGCTCTTTTGCTGATGTGACCAAAAGACCTGAAAAGAACAATTTTAGGAGGAAAAGTTTACTTTGAAGCTCACAGTTTCAGAGGTCTCAGTCCATAGATAGCCAACTCCATTCCTCAGTGCTCAAGTGAGGAGCCCTGAGGCTCATGATGGTTGAAGTGTACAGTGGAGGAAAGCAGGTCAGGACAAGGCCACCAAGAAGCCAAGAGTCTAAACTCAATTCACAAATGTATACCCCAAAGGCAATGATCCCAATGACCTACCTCCTCCATCCACACCCTACCTGCCTATGGTTACCATCCAGTTAATCCCTATCAGAGTATTAATGCACTGATTGGGTTAAGGCTTTTATAACCCAATTATTTCACCTCTAAACCTTCGTGCATTGTCTCACACATGAGCTTTTGGGGGACACCTAATATCTCAACCATAACAATCCCCAGCACAGCAAGGGTCAGTGGTAGGCTCTTAGGCAATAATTGGATCCTGAGGGTTCTGACCTCTTCAAGATTAATACATTTGATGGATCATAGCTGAATGGTCTACCTGGAAGTAGGACCTACCTAGTTAGAGGAAGAAGGTCACTGGGGGCTTACCATGAAAAGGTTTATCTTCTCCCCAGCCTTACCCCCGTCCCCATTCTGTTTCCTGGTATTACTGTGAGCTGAGCTCTTCCATGCCCTTCTGCCATGTTTCTGCCTTGGACTGAATCCTCTGAAACTATGAGCCAAAACAAGTTTTCCTCCTCTAAAATTTCATGTCAAGTATTTTAGTCACAGCAACAAAAAGCTGACTAACACACATGTGTAGTAAACAGAGTTTTTACTTTCATATGTGGATAAAGTGAAAGATAACTAATGATAATCCACTTCTACTTTCTTAGTCTTTCCAAAAGCAATGTAAACAACTTTTCCTTCCTTCCTTCCTTCCTTTTCCTTCCTTCCTTCCTTCCTTCCTTCCTTCCTTCCTTCCTTCCTCCCTCCCTCCCTCCCTCCCTCCCTTCCTTCCTCCCTCTTATTGTGTGTGTTTGTGTGTGTGTGTGTGTGTGTGTGTGTGTGTGTGTTTCTGGGGATTGAACCCAGGTCTTCAATGCACAGACGGCAAGCACTCTAGCAGTGACTCACATCCCCCAGACCCCCTTTAAAAAAGATTGTAGTTGTAAATGGACAGAATGCCTTTATTTTATTTGTTTATTTTTATGTGGTGCTAAGAATCAAATTCAGTGCCTCACACATGCTAGGCAAGCTCTCTGACACTGAGCTACGGCCCCAGGCCCCCAAGACTTTTTATTTTTTATTGTGAGACACAGTCTCACAAGTTGCTCAGGTTGGCCTAGAACTTTGTATCTTCCTGCTTCAGCCTTCCTAGTTTCTGGAATTATAGGCAACCAACACATATGTTCAAGAACAGCAGAAAGGGTACTTGCTGGCAAAATGAAGGTCTCTAGAATTGATTAGGAAGAGACAGGAACTCCTTCCAAAAATAAGTGGCTATAGGAGAAACAGTTAATATTGCTACTTCTCTGGTTATTTGGTGTATCAACCAGGTTTGCAGTGGCAATAACCTGCAACATGAATGAAATTGCCAGGTCAACAGTCAGCAGTGTTGAGAAGCACAGAAAAGTATAGGTGAGTGTAAGAGGTACCAGAAAATAGAGGCTGAACACAGTTGCTATAGAGCATCTAGAGAGTAGTCTGCACTACAGTTGTCTGTCCTTTATTATATTACACCAACATATAATTATTTAAATATCTTACCATTTAGTACTACTTTTTCTTTTGGGAAAAAAATTGTCAAAACGGAGCTAAAATACAGAGTGCATGTTTAATGAAAAGTACTGATAAACTTTCAGAGAGTTTTTCAACATGTATCATCCTTCTTAGGACCACAGTGACATGACTAACCATATGAAAACCAGAGGGTACCAATGTTATTGCTGGAAAAGCATAAGTATTACTTCAAAATATATAACTGAAAAGAAAGCTAGTCCCAAAGATGTCAATTTAACACTTTTAGCTATAGGAGGATGTTTACATATTTCTCCATGAAGCATGGCTTTTCACCTTAGATCAAATGACTGCTCTAAATTAACTTTTTTTCCCTTAGTCCAAGATGTCCTGTTGCATTACAAAAACTAAAATATTGATTATGGACTACACTAATAGAAAGAAATGTAAAGAGAAATGAAGCCAGTTTGTATCAACACAGATATGAATAAAACTGTAGAAACTTCCAGTGGACACCCCAACATCCAGTTTTCTGTGCTGTATGTCACAGTAGAAATATACTTTTTGTCCTCTGCTGTTATCAATTCTAAGTTCTTCTGGCTATAAGCAGAAGTGACATGTGTGACTTCCAGGCTGAAGCACTTTATTTCTAGTGCAAAGCTCTATAGCACTTTTTGTCCCTGCTTTGAGAACTATGAACTCCTTATGTTTCAAATGGGGAAGCTGTGAAATGACTTGTACCGTCAGTTGATCTGGACCTCTGAAAGTGTGAGCACAGACACTAACTCACTAGCACAAATATGTAACTTTAATGAGAAATAAATGTCTATTGCAAAAGCCATGGGGTTTTAGAATTGTTTGTTACCACAGAATAGTCTATCACATTCCCACTAATACAGAAGAATTCCAAGATCTTAGGAAAAGCAAAGAATAGTACTGGTGGGGCTGAAAAACAGCAAAAGAATGGCACAATTTTATTATTATTATTATTTTACTTTTTCTTTCCTTAATGGGTAAAGAATTCTTTTTTAAAAAATTTGTTTTAATTAGTTACATGACAGTACAATGACAGGTATAGAGTTCTTATTTGGGATAATGAAAATGTTCTGGAAATGGATATGGTAATAGTTGTCTAACATTATCAATATACTGAATATCACTAGACATGTATACTCCAATATGGTTAAACAGATAGATGGCATGTTACATATATTTTACTATAATAAAAATAACTCAAAAAATTAAAACATTTCTGCCAAAGTATCCCAGTATTGATAAATTGATAAGAGTTAGAAAAAAATAGGCATATATATATATATACACACGTATATACATACACACACACACACACACACACACACATATATATTATTTTTTTTTTTGTACTGGGGAATGAACCCAAGGGCACTCAACCACTGAGCCACATCCCCAGCCCTTTTTTGTATTTTATTCAGAGATAGGGTCTCACTGAGTTGCTTAGGGCCTCTTTAAGTTGCTTAGGCTGGCTTTGAACTTGCAATCCTCCTGTCTCAGCCTCCGGAGCCACTGGGATTACAGATGGGCACCACCATGCCTGGCTAACCCATGTGTTCTTGGTGAGAATGTAGATACTTCTTTCTGGAGACAATTTTCATGATATGTAAAAGATTTTTGAAGTGTTGTGCCCTTTGTAACATGTATTCCTCTTACAACAGTTTGACATAAGGTTTGTTTTAATTTGCAAAATTTTATGTAAAATGATCATAGTCCCAGCATAATTTTATTTATTTATTTTTACTCATTGATTTATTTAGACAGGAGTGTCACTATGCTGCTGAGACTGCAAACTCCTGGACTCAAAGACTCCTTCTACCTCAGGCTTTCAAGTACTGGAAATACCAGCAAAAACACCTCTCAGTCAAGAATTTTAAACAGACTAAAATTGACCACAGTGGATTGGTTAAGTAATTTAGAATGTAGTCATGTAATTGAGTACTATGTAGGTACATAAGATTATAGTGTGGGAGAATATTTAATGACATAGGAGAAATGCTCCAATATAAGATTAAGTGAAAAAAATATGAAACCAGGGTCTTAAGTACTGAGCTCCTAGGTATTGAGTTTGGTAAGTTTTATAACTTACACTTATGTAACAGGTTGACAACATTGATTCTCCATGAATCTGTGCTGACTTTCTGTTCATAAAATTACTTTCTAAGATTGTTAACATTAGTTGCGTGATTATAACCCTAGTTCTCTAAATGTCTTATCATATAATTTGTCTGGTCCTAAAACCAAACTCATTAAACTAACAAAAATTGTTAAAAATCTCCTATTCCTGGGGCTGGGGTTGTGGCTCAGCGGTAAAGCACTTGCCTAGCATTTGTGAGGCCCTGGGTTCGATCCTCAAAACCACAAATAAATAAATAAATAAAATAAAGGTATTGTGTCCAAGTACAATTAAAAAATAAATTAAAAAAAATCTCTTATTCCTTATCCTGCTTGGATTTAGGTTTCCTCTTGACCAGTCCTCTTTTGCCCTTCCCATTTGAACTTAGTTATTGAAAGAAGAATGGAAAGAAGGTTAATTTTGCATTTTGCATTCTCTGTCATTGTTTTAGCATCAGGTCATCTTTCCCCAAATAGTATTTTTATTTTTGTTCTTCCTATGAATATAACCTTTAAAGGATCCTTTTTGTTGTTGTTATTTTACTGGTTTTCACACCTTTGAATTAATCCTGAAATTCTCTTTTTTGGTATTGTTATTATGCTGCTCTGTAGTATTTAAGTAAATGTACACATCTGTCCATTGTTTCTATGTTGTGTCCTATAGAAAAATACCTCTGCAGTCAATTCTGGCTTATTTGGGTACCTCTCTGTTCTTCCTTCCCCAGTGGGATTATTTAATTATTATTGCATTATTCAATTATTATTTAAGACAATAGTACTAGTACTTAACCTGAGTAAAAGGAATCCCCAAAGGTAGGAGAAAACTTTCTAAGGAACACTGCTGACAAGCACAATTTTATTTCTAAATCCTCAATATCCATTTCTCTTTTCTCCAAAAATTGATCTGCCTAAATTTATTTTTTTAACAAATTCTCCTTTCCCATCTCCCCTTTCGTATTAGCCCTTTTCCCAAGGAAGAGGAGAAAGTTGAAGATCAAAGTGCAAATTCACTCATCTTGCAATTTGTTCAGTGATATAAAAATCTCCATGCTACCAATGAGACAATTAGAAATATTTTTTTTTTCTGGAAGCCTCCTGAAATAATTAACCTATTATAGTATTTTTTTTTCCCTGCCTGATGCACATGTCTGTTAGGGTAAGGTATAGCCTTGGAAACTATCCCACTGAGAATTTCTGAATATGTTACAGAATGGGGTAGGAGGAGTGTGACAATTCTCCTTCATTGAATTGCCTCTCCCACCCCTAAATATATTTAAAGAATGAATAGTTCTTGAGAAAGACATGTAAAAGCAAATGAAGATAATGCCTTTAAGAACTACTGAACACAAGGGTTTTGGAGCATAGCTTCGTGGCAGAGCACACACTTAGCATGCCCCAGGCCCAGGTTCAATCCCCAGCACTATAGGCAAAAAGAAAAAAAAAAAAAGATACAACAAACACCAAAAAATGTCTCTCATTTTAACATAGCACATTTTTTTCCACTCTTCTCAACATTCTTTCCTACAACGTACTGTCAGCTAGAAAGAAAAATATCTTTGAACAGATTAGTCATGCTGATTCTTTAAAATATAACTGCAACGTTCCCCAGTACTTTGAAGATTTTTGAGACATGCGGGATAAAACTTGTGCCCCCATTCCCCACCCCAGAAAAACATTTTGGATTACTTCGGAGTAAGATTGCACTATTCAATAAGGGAGATAAGACTTATTTTTATCAAGTGAGCTCATAAAATGTATACTCTATTTACAGACCGTCTTTCTGTGCCTTTGATTCCTCCACTGTAAAATATGGATAATAATTGAACTCTTTGTTGAGATGCTTTGGAGGTTAAATGGGTAAACCCATAATCAATACAAAACACAAACACAATCCCTGATGCATAGTAAGTGTTCTTCATATCAGAAACTCCTCCTCCCTCGCCTTTAGTTCTCTTCTGTCTGTACCAACTCCCTTTGTAACTTCACCCAGGCTCTTGGCTTTATATGCCCTCTATATACTCATGATGTCCAAATTTATATTTCAAACACCTGTCTGCTTACTCCAGCACTCTAGACTTATATATTAGGCAGCTCCTGAACAGCTCCATGTGGACACTCTACACCTCAAACTCACTCTCTTTAAACTGAATTCCTGTTCTCTCCACACCTGTCCCACCTTCGACTTTTCCCTTGTTATTTGATGTCAATATCATCTTTCCAACTGGTAAGGTCTAAAACACTTGGAGTTGGGGCTGGAGTTGGGGTTCAGTGGTAGAGCACTTGTCTCTTACGTGTGAGGGTTAATCTGGGTTAGATCTCAGCACCACATAAAATAAAATAAAGGCATTGTGTCCATCTATAACAAAAAGAAAATATAAAAACAAACAAACAAACTTAGAGTTAATCTTCACTCCTTTCTTTCTCTTTACCCCATATCCAATCCATCTTCTACAAAAGGAGATCCAGAATCTGGTCGCCACTGCACATTCCCCCCTTCACTGCTGCCCCCTGCTGCAAGCCACTGTTCTCTCTCTCCTGGACTGTTGAAATAGACTGCTTCTGCCTTTGCTCCCCACAGTCCATTTGCAGCCAAAGAGCCTGAGTGACCTTCTAAAATAATAATCAGATCATGTTATCCCTCTGATTAAAAATTTTCAATAATAATTTCCCCATACATAACACAACTTCTTTTTAAAAATATTTTTTTAGTTGTCAATGGACTTTTACTTTGTTTATTTTTATGTGGTGCTGAGGATCGAACTCAGTGCCTCACACATGCTAGGCAAGCACACTACCACTGAGCCACAACCCCAACCCACAACTTCTTTTTTAAAAAAGTTATATAACCTAAGTTTCCATAATAGAAAACTAAGAAATTATGTTATAGTTTGATGACAGGTAATCTTTCAAGCATATATATGTTAATTTTTCAAAAAGATTGTTGAAAACATACAAGTTGTTTCCATTTACTATCTGAGGGTAGTAATATTGCAGGTCATCACTTAACAATATTTGCCTTCTAAGCCAGTAACATTATTTTTTGGGGGGTGGGGGGGATTGGGAATTAAACCCAGTGGCACTGAGCTATATCCCCATTCCTTTTTACTTTTTATTTTAAGACAGGGTCTTGCTGAGTTGCTGAGTCTGGCCTTAAACTTCCTGCTGAAGATATATCTGGGTCACTGGGATTACATTCATGTGCCACCATGCGCAGCCTGAGTAATGCTACATCTAAGAATTTACTTATAGGAAATAATCAGAATGTTCCCTTCCACAAATTTTAAGTTCAAGGATGTTAATCACAGCAATATTTGTAATAGGCAAAAATTGGAAATACCCTAAGTGTCCAGAAATTGAAAACTAAGAAACTATGTTATAGTTAGATGATAGGTAATCTTACAACATTGAACATGGTTTTCAAAAAAAATTAATCATACATTGTTAGTGGAAAAAAGGGTTTATAAAATATCAAGTACATTACAAAATCAACTTCATAATTAATAATTATAATCTTATATAACTTTATAATTTATTTTATAATTGAAAAATGTATATGAAGAGAGGAAAAGACTGTTAGGACATGCACCAGAACATTAACAGCAGTTGTCATTTAGGAATCAGAGGTGGCTATGATTCAGAGCCAAACAGTCAGGGAAGAGCCCTACTTCCCATTAGTAAACCTGCCTGGAATTTACTAACTCAGAGCAAACGTGCCAATTCTAACCAACACTTCCTGAAACATTCTGCAGTGTCAGTTTAAGCAACCATCTTTTTTGCAGGCTGCAAATGCACTCAGTGTTTCATATGAATAAAATGTCATTTTAACTCTGAATTTATTGTAACAAAAATCAACCTTATGCAGCATACTTAGCAAATAGGAAAAAAATGCCCTAATGCTTTTAGGAATTTAGACCCTTAAAGTCTTTGCCAGATTAGAATGAGTTGAGCTATTTTTGCAAGGACTGATAAGAGTTTCTCAATAGTTTCTTATCAGTACTGACTTGTTTGAAAGAGTAGCTGCAAGTGCAAGATATAAGTTGCTTGTGCTCCTCAGAGCCATCTTTTTAACACACACTTTTCTTGGACTTTAAATTCGAACTTGAAAGTTCTTCAAATTTTATATTTCTTGTTAGTTAACAAAAGAGATGATCAAAAGAAGAAAGAAATTTCAAATTCACAGTTTTTTCAACTCTCTTTAGACGTTACCCAGAGAACACATTAATATGATTAATAAGAAATAGCTGGTCATGATAGTGTATACTTAAAGTCCCACCTAGTAGGGAGGTCGAGGCAGGAGGTTCACTTGAGACCAGGAGTTCAAGGATAGCCTAGACAACAAAGCAAGATTCTGTCCCAAAAAGAAAAGAAGACAATAGAAAAAGAAAAAAAAAAAGAGAAAAATTTCAAGAAGTCTAAGAAGTTTTCTCTGTTCATTATATAACTAAAGCATATATACCCTCTGAAATACCAATTCATTCTCACTGAAAAGTAAACTAAACAAGCAAATAAACAATGGCACCAACCCCAGTCTATCAGAAATGACCTGAAAGTCTAGCTTGTGGACATTTTTTTTTTCCATGAATAAAGTCATAAAATTCAACCATAAAAGTTTCAGGTACACAATTACATGGGATGACTTCAGCACATTCCTTTGTTTTATCACTTGGTTTTGACATGAGGCAAGGAAGTTGAATAACCCATATATTTAATAATAAGAACATGAAATTTCACAGGACTTTGATTGCAAAACTAGATGAGTTATGTTAGAACATAGGCACTTTGCTCTTTGGTAACATGAAACAGAATTTACTGAAAACAGACCCTCCTGTGATTGTACCACTGAAGTCACCCTGCAACTATCAGGACTGAAGACTGCCATTATCAACAGATGAGATTCTTCATGCTGTAATCAGCCAATTTTTTATTTTTTAAACATTTATTTTTTAGTTGTAGTTGGACACAATACCTTTATTTTATTTATTTTTACGTGGTACTGAGGATCAAACCCAGGGCCTCACATGTACTGGGCAAGCGTTCTACCACTGATCCATAACCCCAGCCCAGCCCATTTTTTAAATCAATGAAATATTTGCTATTTTATGCAAAGTATTCCTAAACTGAGTAATATAATGTACTTGTTGTTCTTGTTTTTCCAGACTATTTTGCTGTTGTTGAGAATAAGGTAAAATTCTATTGTTTTGGAGAGAGAGAAAATAAGAAATTACTAACATTAAAAATGAGCTGCTCACAATGTCAAACATGGATAAACTCCAGTCTTACTTGGAGTGAGTAAAATAAAAGGAATGCCCATTTGGATTATCTCCAAAGACATGTGCATAGTGTATGTTCACCCAGTTTAAAATTTGAATGTTAACAATATCTAGATTAAAACAAAACCAAAAATAACCTCTATGAATATGGGTAAAGAGAAAAACCTATTTATTTAGTTCCTAAATAAATTCTTCCTGTTTATTTAGTCAGATCTAAGGTGGTATGTCTCTCTCTGAATTTAAACTATGTTTCTCAGTTTAGGAATTGTGGTGCTTTGGAGGAGATTTTAAGAATACTAAGGTCTAAACTTTTATTATTTTTCTCATGACAGTTAATTTTAAAGCTATACTTAGCACAAAATAGGAAATATTTCACTGATTTAAAAATGGATAGACGGGCTGGAGATGTGGCTCAAGCGGTAGCTCGCTCGCCTGGTGTGCGTGCGGCCCGGGTTCGATCCTCAGCACCACATACAAACAAAGATGTTGTGTCCGCCGAAAACTAAAAAATAAATATTAAAATCTCTCTCTCTTTAAAAAAAATGGATAGATTACAACTTAAAATATCTCATCTGTTGATAATGGCAGTCTTCAACCCTATACAGTTAGGTGGTAGTTAGTGGTATTTACAATCACAGAGAAGTAAAAACGGCACTTGTTTGTCAATTTATAATCATCAAAACTACATAAGGAATTAGCTCAAACAAAGTAAATATCTGATATATGGCTACTAGGTATTTCCTGCAAATTTAAAATATTTAACTAAAGGTGAAATATGTAAGTTTTCAATCACTATAACAAAATACCTGAGTAAATAAATAACTTATAGGGAGAAAAGGTTTATTTTAGCTTATAGATTTAGAGGTTCCAGTCCATGATCAGGCAGACTCATTGCTTTTAGCTCTCTGGTGATGGTATCAGATAACAGTGGTTGGAAGCATGTGGCAGAGCAAGCTCTTCACCTCATGTTCAAGAAGCAAGAGTAAGAGGGGCCTGGGATTGTAGCTCAATGGTAGAGCACTAGCATGTGGGACTGGGTTCAATTCTCAGCAACACATTTAGATAAATAAAATAATGGTCCATCAACAACTAAAAAAGTATATGTATGAAAAAAAAAAAGAGGAAGGGGCAGGTCCCATAGTCCCCATTGGGGGAACATCCCCAATGACATGACGACCTCCCATAAGGCCCCCTTTCCTTTTTTTCCACAGTACCTCCCAATAATGCCACCCTGGGGCTCAACCTTCAATAATGGACCTTTGGGGGACATTCACCTTCCAAACTCTAGCAAGGGATAAATATTTACCTCAGCATTGAGGATTAATTCTCTGGGCCTTTTGCACGGCACTTAGTTGCCAAGGCTCCTTTCTATTTGAGAACTAAAATTTGATCTCCTGCATGAACCTTGCAATTGGCAGATTTATACTCAGTACATCCTGGATTTTTGCCCCTGCTTCCTTTCCTTTCTGTCTTTCCCCTCCCTCCTTCCTCTCTGTCCCCTCTTCTTCTTCCTGCTCCTTCTTCTTTTTTCCCCTTATCATTTATGTGTTGTACTGACTTTGCGGAACTCCGCCCAATGTTTGCTGAGATGGGCAATTCCTTTTAGTCTTTGGCAATCCTCCCCTTTCCCTGCCACTCATGTCTGCTAGCCCCTCCCAGACCACAAGCTCCTTCCATTTGGCCATCCTGCTTTTGGACTCTTTTGTATTGTTTTGGGGGTTCGGGAAACTGATGGGTGCTGAGTATCCTGGAGGGTGGGGAATCACTTGCCTCAGCTGTGCAGTGAGCAGGACCCTCGTCAGTGAGCCCTGCTGGCAGCAAGGTGAAGGCTGTGCTCTAAGGTCTTCCTGCACCCCAGGGAATAGCCAGTCCTCTATGATGACTCAGGAGAGCCCAGGTGGGAGGGTGCCACCCATTACTGGAGACCTAAATTCTAGTCACATGCTTTCAGATGCTCTTCCTCCTTCCAGCATGTTGAACTTTCATTTCCTTTTGGTAGATAACTGCATACCTTCTAACTGCATACCTTCTAATTGCATACCTCCTAACTACATACCTCCTAACTGCATTCCTTCTAACTGCATACCTTAGGTTTATGGTGTAATCTTTCTGCCCTGAGTCTTCCAAGCTCTTGCTCATTTTGAGCTTAAAAAAAAAAAAAAAAAAAGTCTTTCCCTCCATGTCATGTACAACCACAAGAATGAGATCCTAATTAGAATAAGTTATTCTCCATGTATGTATGTCAAAATATACTCTACTATCATGTATTTCTTTTTTTTAAGAGAGAGAGAGAGAGAGAGAGAGAGAGAGAGAGAGAAAGAGAGAGAGAATTTTTTAATATTTATTTTTCAGTTTTCGGTGGACACAACATCTTTATTTTATTTTTATGTGGTGCTGAGGATCGAACCCAGCGCCCTGAGCATGCCAGGCGAGCGCGTTACCACTTGAGCCACATCCCCGGCCCCTACTATCATGTATTTCTAAAAAAAAGTTTAAGAATGTGTTTCCTTGCTCAAAAAACCTTACCCTCATTACAAAAAGCCTATGGCTTCATCTTAGATTTTAAAATTCCATTCAGAAATGTAGCTGTCTTCTTTCTTGTTCTTGGATATTACCCTCATCCTGATGCAATGAATGCTATAGAATTAATGGATGATGAGGGAGGCTGGTGGTTGGGAGGGGAACAAAAGATCTGAGAAGAGAAACATCAATTATGATCTCTGAATTGTGTCCTATTACATTTAGCAAATGTGTCTGTGATAAATGATAATCAGAGTGACACAGGCCCCCTGGTGGGCATTTGGAAATGTGCAGGACATCTTTGTCAGTGACTGTGTCAGGAATTTGTGGTATTTGGTGGGTAGAGGGGTAGGTAAATACCCTGAAATGTGCAGAACAACTCCTTAGAAAATGCTGACAGCTTCTGGTGAAAAGTATCAAAAACATTCTCCTGTTGGGGCTTTTCCAGACTCTGGCCTTGTCCATGTTACTCTATGGTAGAGTCCCAGGACCCTCTTTGTTTTCAGGCCTTACTTGCTTCCCTTTTAAGGCCCTGACTCTTTTTTTCTCCACAATTCCATGGGACTAGCCCTGAATCTCCCTGCCATGTCTGCATCTGCCTGCTGGAGTAAGTTTGGGAGAGGAGCGAGGTGCTCTAACGGGAGAATATTAGATGTTCTAGCCTTTAAGTTCAGGTTCTTCTGTCCTGATTCCATGGAGTAACTTAAGGACTTGTTTGGTCAGTCATCTATAGGGAGTTACACAAAAATCATTCTCTTGGTTCCCACCATCATTCCTATCATTGCTATGTGTAAGAGAAAATATGATGGATCCTATATTTTGGTTTTGTCACTAACTCCAAGATTTTCAGCCATTTAGCTCCCCAAGCTGCTTAGTTTTCTCATTTGTAAAAATGATTGAATTGGCCTAGAGATGTGGCAATTGCCTAGCATGCATGAGGTTCTGGGTTCAATCTCTAGCACTGCAAGAAAAAGGAGGAGAGGGAGAAGGAGAAAGGGGAGAGAGAAGGAAGGGAGAAGTAGTAGTGTTAAATGATTTATAAAGGCATTTAAATCTGTCCTTCCTTCTAAGCAATATATATATTATATATACATCAAGATATATTATATATATCAATATATGTTATATATTACATATATGTATTATATATATCATTTTTCTTCAATTTTTGGGGGGGGAGGGCACTGGGAATTGAACCCATGGGTGCCACTGAGCTAGATCTATAACCTTTTTATTTTGTAATTTGAGAAAGTATCTTGCTAAATTGCCCAAACTGACCTCAAACTTGTATTCTCCTGCCTCAGACTCCTCAGAAGCTGGAATTACAGGCATGTGCCACCATGCTCGACTTGTTCTTTGATTTTGCAAATTTCACATCTTTTCCTTGACATAGGTATTTTAATGTCTTTGCTCATAGAAGTCAGTAGAGTCTTCAGAAAAGAAAATGACATCATGAAACTAGATTTTCATATCATTTTGTGGTATGTTGGTTAATTATTGAGCTAGATACAGTAAAACACACACATTTTAGGTTACTTTTCTATATTCTACAAAGGATTAATTTCCCATTTGTCCTTGTTTTTTAAATATATTTTAGAAATATTTACTGATTATCCACAGTGTTCCAGGCTCTGTTATACATACAATGGTGTTGAAGATGTAACAGTGAGAAAAAAAAAAGAGGTTCACTGCTTTCATAGCTGTATCAGCTTATACTCTAGGTTATCAGAATGTGGTCCCTGGATCTCTGAAGTTACATAAAAAATATCTCAGGAAGTCTGAGATCAGAAGCATTTTTGTAATAATTTTAAGTCATAATTTGACTTTTCCAATGTATTCCCATTTGCAGTGATGGTACAAAAACAATGGTGAGTGAAACTGCTGGTGCTTTAGCATGAATCAAGGGTGGGGTGACAACTGAGGACTCTATACTTCACCATGACCCTGTGTCATTCAAGATGCATTCAGTGCTAAAGATTACTCACTGTATATTAAATTTCACACCTTGATAACACAACTTTTTAATATTCTATGTGACATAACAGGAAATACACACAAAGCACTTCTGCTGCTTACGTAAGAACCACATGGAATTTGAGGAAAACTATGCATGTGATGGTCTGGATCGAGTGCTGAGCTGTTGCTTTCTCAGGACATCTTATCTGATCTTTATGTGAAAGGGCAAGTAGAGGACAGATCATGGTTATTTAGATTTGGAATTTTGCAGATATTTTTCTGAAAATGAATCAAATAAATCTGTGAATTCTAGGAAAATAACTTGACAGTAGATATTAAAGAGATTTGAAAATGTAAATAACAATAACAATAACTTGTTAATGATAAATTTAAGCTTTTGAGCAAAATCCCCAGCCCTTTTAAAGAAAATTTTATTTTGACACAGGTCTGGCTAAGTTGCTGAGGCTGGCCTTGAGCTTACAATCCTCCTGCCTCAGACTCCCTTGTAGCTGGAAGTGCAACTGTGTGGCACCATGCCCAGCCATAGGGACTTTTTAAAGATTTTTGTGATAATATTAGTAAATATATATATTTTTTGATATTATATAATGAATAAAACATGCCAACAGGTAAAAAATCTGCACAACTTAGTAAAATAATATTTTCTAAATGACCAATAAATATGTGATGTTACAAAATCATGTGTGGATTAAAAATCCATTAAAAGTGTGAGACAGACCACTACATTTTAATGTAATAGTATAAGAAGTTCATTGATATATTTTCAGATTGTACATTGCAATTAATTTTTAAGAAACTATTACTTGTTGAGTATCATATTAAAGAAAAATGTCCTTAACTATCATAAATGCTATTAAAATATTCCTTTTACAACACTATATATCTATGTCAGGCAAATGTTAGAAGGAGAAGCAGATATGATGATTTGTTTATATTTTATTAATTTAGATATCAAAGAGATTTGAAAATGTAAAGAAATGCCAGTCTCCTAAGTATTTTATTTGAAAATGTAATTGTTTTTCAGAAAAACATGTTACATCTGGTTATATATCACAAATTTATCATTGTTCTTTTCGATAAATTAATAAATAAATCATTTTTATGTCTAATAAGATAAAGACAGATAGCTATGGACCATAGAAACAAAAGTTCCTTGGTATCTTCAATAATTTTTAAGAGTGTAAAGGAATGTGGAGACCAAATAATTTTAGAACCACTGGTCTAGAATAAACTTAATGTGCTTTTATAGGATCATAAATATCACACCTCTGATAAAAGTCACTATTAACATAGATTTTCAAAAATCTAAGAGAGGATTTTAATGTTTTTACCATAATGAAATAATACATGTTTGAAAAGATATTTTTAATCTGATTTGAACATTAAACAATATATACATTTATCAAAATACCACATGATAATCCATTAATATGTAAAATTTTTATATTTTTTATCTATGAGTTAAAAATAAATGTAATTTTCTTTTTGTAATAATTAGGATTGTATCTAAGGACACTTTACCAGAAGCCATATTCCCATTACTTTTCAATTTTTGAGACAGGGTCTTACTAAATTTCCTTAGCTGACCTCAAACTTGTGATTCTCCTTCTTTAGCTTCTTGAGTCCTTGGGATTACAGACAGGAACCACCATGCCCAGGAAAAATAATTGTAATTTAATTAAAAAAACTAGTAGTAATCAGTGAAATATTTTGTGGCTTGTACAAATAAATTGACTAAATGCTTTATATAATAATTCCTTAAAGAGGAACTTATTATAATAATATAAGAATAGCAAATAATAATACTGTAATTTATGAAATAGCAATACTTAACATGGCTCTTGAGGACATTTTCTGTTGACAGTTTTAAAGCTGTTAGCTTTTAATATTTTCAAACTAGTCCAAATACATATAATTTGCTCTCCTTGGATTTAACCTCTTTTATTAAAGAAGTTATAGAATACATTACCTTTTGTACTTGATAATATTTATTATTTTTAGGAGGACAATGGACATAATGTGTTATCAAATGGCTTTAATTTGTCTTTTTGGTTATCTTTATTAGAGGGACATTTAAATTTTCATGTTTATATTACTTCAGTGTTTTAGTTAATTAGTATCTGAGTACCCATACTTACATTTGAAGATAATTTGACTACACATATGAATACCTAGTAAAAATTTTAAATATTATATGTATATAAATTTTTTTTATAAATCATTCTTTTTTTGTAAGTTTATTTTGTTTTGTTTTGTTTTAATGTGGCACTAAGGACCAATCCCGGTGCCTCACACATGCTAGGCAAGCATGCTCTACCACAGAACTACAACTCCAGTCCTCATATATATAATTTATTACATACTACAGAGAAAGATAAATATTTGCTATCAACTCTCCAAATTGCATTTCCATTTGCTACAAAGAACCATCTGGAATTTCTATTCCTCTCTTCTACCAATGTCATCAAACATATGGCTTGATTCTGAACATCTTGGACTAAGAAAGAAACTTCTGAAATTATAATTAAACATAATTTATTCCTCTGTCTTTTCTGTCTCTTTTCTTCTTTAGCAGTGAGTATGATAAGGTATCCTCTGAAGCTATATCCCAATTCCCAATTCTATTTTTTTTTTAATTTTTGGTACTGGATATTGAACCCAGGGTTTTTTTTAAACCTACATTCCCCAGCTACATTCCCAGCCTTTTTAATTTTATTTTGAGACAGAGTTTTACAAAGTTGCTTAAGTTCTATCTAAGTTGCTGAGACTATCCTTGAACTTGAGATATTTCTGCTTCAGTCTCCTTGGTAGCTGCGATTACAGGCCCAATTCCCTATTGAGTGGTTTCCATATCATTTCCTGAGATAAAATCCACTCTAGAATAATCTGTCATAAATTACTAAAGTATCCAACTAAGGAAACCCAATAGGAAACAAAAACACTAAAATAATAGTCACTTAATACATGCCAGGTGCTTTATATATAGTACTTCTAGTCTCACAATCGGATTTATTATATATACTTTTCTGATGAAGAAACTAAGCTTCAAAATTCTGTCTAAGGTCTAGTTGCTAATAAGCAGTAGATGTGGGATTCAAACCAAGCACTCTTTTTCTTGCTATTATTCATCAAATGGTCAGGGACTTGAAACCAACTCTTTTTTTTTTTTTTTTTTTTTTTTAAAGAGAGAGGGAGAGAGAGAGAAGTTTAATATTTATTTTTTAGTTATTGGCGGACACAACATCTTTGTATGTGGTGCTGAGGATCGAACCCAGGCCACACGCATGCCAGGCGAGCGCGCTACCACTTGAGCCACATCCCCAGCCCGAAACCAACTCTTCTGATGCTGTGTTTATTCCAGTATACCAGGAAGCGTCATGGATGCTTTATGTTACTGCAAGTGACAATTGTAAGCAATAGATACTGAGCTCTGAATACATCAGACACTGTTCCAAGTGTCTACATGTAGTAGCTCATGAAATCCTCGCAACCATCCTATAAGGCAGGTCCTTTTATCAACCCTACTTTTACCAAAATGGAAAGTGAAGCTCAGGACAATTCACAAGTTTCCCTAAGTCCCGTATAAGTTCCTTCTTTCCTTATTTAGGACATTGGAGAATATATACAGGTTATTAAAAATTATTTGACAGAATTATTAATTCATTTTGAGGGAAAAAGTCATTCATTTCTTCACTTATCAACTCTGTACTAAAGATTGCCAATTCTACATCTTTGGTCCTAATATTTAACTGAGATTTGATTTCCTATGATTATCTCAGTATTTTCACTTCTCTGAAAGTTGTCATCTTTTCACAGTCTCTATCTTTTTCTCTCAATTTTCCTAACTACCTAATGTTTTGTTTTCATTTAGTTCTTCACCTTTCTTTCTATCTTTTTAAAAAAATATTTATTTTTTAGTTTTAGGTGGACACAATGTCTTTACTTTTATGTGGTTCTGAGAATCGAACCCAGTGCCTCACACACACTAGGCGAGCGCGCCTAGCCACAACCCCAGACCCCTTTTTTTCTATCTTTGAAAATGAAAGCCCTGTTACATCTCACTTACTTCTACTTCAGGGCTGTTTTCTTACTTGAACTTTGAGTTACCTTGTGCTTACATTCTTCTACAATTTATCTTGCAACTGATGTCAAACTAGTCTTACAACTTTCCATAAATGTGGATTCTTTTTCTTCAAAGAAACAAAAAACAAATGGGGACTGAAGAGGATAGCTTAGTAGTGGGAGTTTGCCCAGCACATATGAGGCCCTTGGTTCCATCCTCAACACTGCAAGAATAAAATACAATGCATACGTATGTACATATATACATATAATATCCTGTTATTGTCTTCAGAGTCAAGAGAGTCTGTCCTTCATTATTCTCCAGTTTGCTATGATGTGGTCCAATTTAGACTCTCAATTCTATTTGCTACTGCTTAATTAAATAGCTTACTGTGGAGGAAGGGTCCTCTACTCTTTTCAGAATCCATTCTCACCTGTTTGCTTCTGCTTGTGTTGGTCCCTTCTGGAATAAACTGTTTTCTCCTCATGTTGGCCTAATCCAAATACTAGCCATCCTTCTATACCCAACTCAAGTTCTACCATCTTCGTGAATATCTATCCACTTGATCTTCCATTTAAATGAATATCTAGTACAATTTTTAGAGGAAGACAAAATGAATAACTGAATTGAATAAAATGTTAAATTTTCTCAAGTTTATCATATGTTAATTATAACTTCTTTCAGATCATTTTCCTCCTTTATAACACTTTCTAAAATCACCATTTAAAGCATACTTTAATTAGGTTTAGTATATTCACTGTGTAGTGCAAGCATCACTATGATCTTTTCCAGACATTTTTATTGTTCCCAAAAGAAACTGTATACTTTAGCAGGTAAATAACACATGGTCTGTGGTGCTTCATTGTGTGACCCTTCCTGGAATGATATGCCTCTCATTTCTTGATCAGTTGACTTCATCACACCCGAATTAAAAAAAAAAAACTTATTTATAAAACAATGATGAGTCCATGTAGGTTCATTGGTTGTAACAGATGTGCCATTCTGATGTGGAATGTTGATATGGGGGCAGGTTGTATATGGCAGGAAGTCAGGAGGCATATGGGAATTCTCTGTGTCTTCTGCTCAATTTTTCTGTGAACCTGAAACTACTTTAAAAAATAAAATCTATGTTAAAAATTGCCAAATCCAAGGTCATGATGGTTGACTCCTGTGTTTCCTTCTGCAAGCTTTAATGTTTTAGTTATTGTATTTAGTTTCCTGACCCATTTTTAATTAATTTTTGCATATGGTATGAGGCAATATTTTAACTACATTCAGCTTAATGTTGACTAGAACTAGTGAGAGTGGACATCCTTGTCTTTGTTCTTCATCTTAGTAGGAAAGCTTCCAATCTTTCATCATTAAATATGTTGTTATCTCTGATTTTTTTCATGCCTCCCAGTAAGTCACAGGCATGCTCTTTATCTTATTGAGAAGGTTCTTTTCTATTCTAGTTTTTTTTTTTTTTGTATGCTTTTACCATGAAAGAACTTAGATTTGGAAAGTTTGGTCATATATATTGCCATTCCTTTCCCCAACTTTGTGTTGCAATTGCCACAAATTACATCTGTTGCTTCTCACAACTAAACTAGTCAGGGTCACTCCAAGTGAATTTGGACAATAAATAAGACAGACATAGGAAGTACCTTTTCTTTGGTTTCAATGACGGCTCCTCAGCTGCACACCCACAACGGGGGCAATGCAGGCAAGAAAGAGAGCAAGGAGCATACTGAATCCTTTTATTGGGAAGAAGCCATTCAAATGAGGCAAGGGGTAAGATTACAAAGGAATAGGTGAGTGTAAATCAACCCCAATGGGTGATGCCTGTACCTGGAGCCACTCCTCATTATCTGAGTGGGATAACACCAAGTTACTGCTACCTGGCACTACCGTGCCAGACTGAAGCCAATAATTGGTCACAACCCGGTGTTTCAGGTCTTTAGGGCATTTGCATCCAAGCAACTCTCAACATACATCTTTATATATTGTGTGTCCATCAACTTAGATTTAGAATTAGTGCTATATTCAGTTGTCATTTATGTATTTATTTACTATGTATTTTGAGAGTCTGGAGATTGACTCTAGGACCTGGCACATGGAAGGCAATGATTTTACCACTAAACGACATCACCAGCCCTTGATTGTCTTATTTTTTTCACATTTTTTAAATCAATGCATTATAGTTGTACATAATGATGGAATTTGTTGTTTCATATTCATATATGCACAATATGACAACATAATTTGGCCAATATCATTCCCCAGCATTTTCCGGTTCCCATCCCACCTCCCAGCCCTTGGTCCCTTTCCTCTACTGACCTCTCTTTACTTTTTGTGAGATCTACCCCCAACTTTCTTTTCCTTTTTCCTCTCTAGCCTCCACATGAGAGAAAAGATATGACCCTTGACCTTCTAAGTTATAGACTTATTTTGCTTAACATAATGGTCTCTAGTTCCATTCATTTTCCTGAAAATGACATTTTGTTTTTCTTTATGGCTGAGTAAAACTCTCTTGTAAATATATACCACATTTTCTCTATCCATTCATCTATTGATGGACACCTAGGCTGGTTCCATAGTTTGGATATTGGGAATTGTGCTGCTATAAGCATGGGTATGCATGTATCACTGTAGTTTGATGACTTTAATACCTTAGGATAAATACCAAGGGGTAGCATAGCAGGTCATACAGTGGTTCCAGGCCTAGTCTTTTGAGGAACCAACATAATGATTTTCATAGTGATTGTGCTAATTTATAATCCCTCCAACAGGGTAAAAATGTTCCTTTTTCTCCACACCCTCTCCAGCATTTATTATATTTCTATTCTTGGTGACTACCATTCTGACTGGTGTGAGATGAAATCTCAATGTAGTTTTGATTTACATTTACTTAATTGCTAATGAACATTTTTTCATATATTTGTTGGCCATTTTTATTTCTTATTTTGAATAGTGTCTGTTTAATTCATTTGCCTATTTATTTATTGGGTCATTTGATTTTTTGGTGTAAGGATCTTAAAGTCCTTTATATATTCTAGTTATTAATACTCTGCCAGAAGGGTAGCTAGTATATTTTCTCCCATTCTGGAAGTTCTCCTTACACATTCCTAATTGTTTCCATTAATGTGCAGAAGCTTTCTAATTTGATGCCATTCCATTTATTAACTCTTGGAATTATTTCCTGAGCTTTATGAGTTCTATTGAGAAACTTATTTGATTTATAGGTCTTTGATTTACTTTGAGTTGATTTTTGTGCAGGAGAAGAAATACGGGACTAGTTTCATTATTCCACATATGAATAACCAGTTGTTAAAAAGCTTGTCTTTTCTTCAACATATGTTTTTAGTACCTTTATCAAGGATCAGAAGGCTGTAGATGTGTGGATTTGTCTCTGTGTATTTATTCTGTACCGTTGGCTTATGTGTCTGTTTTTATGCCAGTACCATGCATTTTTGTTACTATAGCTTAAGAGTATAATTTAAAGTCAAGCATTGTGATGTCTCAGCATTACTTTTGTTTTTTTGGTAGTTCTTTTTTGGTATCAGGGATTGAACTCAGGAGCACTCAACCACTGAGCCAGATCTCCAGCCTTATTTTGTATTTTTCTTAGAGATAGGGTATCATTGAGTTGTTTAGTGCCTCACCTTTGCTGAAGTTGGCTTTGAACTCTCAATTTTCCTGCTTCAGCCTGCAGAGCCATTTGGATTACAGGCGTGTACTACTGCACCCAGTTCCAGCATTACTTTTTTGCTTAGAATTGCTTTGGCTTGCTGGGTGTGGTCGTGCACACCTGAAATCCCAGCAGTCTTTTGGTAGAATTTCTTAGATCTATGTATAGGACTCTGTCATCTACAAATAGTGACAGTTTGACTTTATTGTGTCCTATTTTTACCCCTTTTACTTCCTTCTCTTGCCATATTGCTCTGGCTAAAATTTCTAGCACTACATTAAGCAGGAGTTATGAGAGCGGACATCCTTGTCTTTTCCTAGCTTTTAAAGAAAATGCTTTCAGATTTTCCTCATTTACTATAAAGTTAGCTTTGGGTTTTTCATATATAGCCTTATGATGTTCAGGTAGGTTCCTTCTATCCTTAATTTATTTAGTGTTTTTATCGTGAATGGGTGGTGGTTTTTGTTGAAGTTCTTCTCTGAATCTACTGAAATGACTATGTGATTTTTGTCCTTAATTCTATTTATGTAATGAATTACATTTATTGATTTGCATATGTTAAACCATCCTTCCATCTCTAGACTAAAACAAACTTGGTCCTGGTGTACAATCATCTTAATATGTTGTTAGACATGATTTACTAATATTTTATTAAGTATTTTTGCATCTAACTTCATCAGGGGTATTGGTCTGTAGTTTCTTTTCTTGTTGTGTCCTTATCTGGTTTTGGTATGAGTGTAATACTGTCTTCATAGAATGAATTTGTAAGGGTTCCATCCCTTTCTACTTCATGGTTTGGTAGAATTCAGCTGAGAATCCATCTGGTCCTGTTTTTTTTTTTTTTTTTTTTATTGGAAGGCTTTTTTTTAAATGGTATTTTTAGTTGTCAGGACCTTTATTTTATTTGTTTATTTATATTTGGTGCTGAGAATTGAACCCAGTGCCTCACATATGCTAGGCAAGTGCTCTAACATTGAGCCACAACCCCAGCCCTACTGGAAAGCTTTTTATTATCAGTTTTATCTCATTATGAGTTATGAGTCTTTTAGATCTTCCATGTCCTCTTGATTCAGTTTTAGCAGACAATAGTCTAAAAATGTATCCATTTCTTCTAGATTTTCCAACTTATTGGAATATAAATTTTCCAAATAGTCCCTAATAATCTGCTGAATTTCTGTGATGTCTGTGCTGATTTCTCCTGTTTCATCTCTAATTTTATTAATTTGGGTTTTCTCTTTTTCTTTTTGGCTAAGGACTTATCAATCTTATTTATCTATCTAAAGAACCAACTTTTTGTTTCATCAATCCTTTGTACTATTCTCAAGTTTGATTTTTGTTTATGATCTTAATTATTTCCTTCCTTCGACTGGTTTTGGCATTGGTTTGTTATTTTTCAAGGGCCTTGAGATGTATCATTAGCTTGTTTATTTGGGATCTTTCTTATGTGGGAACCCATAGCTATAAAATTTCCTTTTAGAACTGTATTCATAATGCCCCAAAGGTTCTGGTATGTTGTATCACTGTTCTCACTTGAGTCTAAGAATTTTTTAATTTCTCCCTTGAATTATTTTAAAAAATTTTTTTGTAGATGTAGATGGACAGAATGCCTTTATTTTTATTTGTTCATTTATACGTGGTGCTAAGGATTGAACCCAATGCCTCACACACGGCAGGCAAGTGCTGTGTCACTAAGCTACAGCCCCAGCCCCTCCCTTGAATTCTATCACCCATTCATTATTCAAAAGTGTACTGTTCAATATCCATATGTTTATATGATTTCTGTAGTGTCTTCTTGTGTTGATTTCTGATTTCATTCCATTATGATCTGATGCTAGAAATTATATAAATTTTTTTTTGTATTTTCTAAAAGTTGTTTTCTGGCCTAAAATAAGATCTCTTTTGAAAAAATTCCATGAAATGCTGAGATAAAAGTGTATTCAGCTCTCATTGGATGAAATATTCTATAGCTGTCTTTTAAGTCCATTTCATTTATAGTATTTTTCAGGTCCAAAGAGTCTTTAAGGAGTTTATGTCTGGATGACCTACCTACCTACCTGGTGAGAGAGGTACATTGAAATCAACCAGTATTGTTGAACTGGGGTCTGAGGCTTCAATTTAAATAATGTCTCTTTTACATAATTAGTCGCATCCACATTTTGGCATAAATATTTATTATTGTTATATTTTCTTGTTGGATTGTTCCTTTTATCAGCATGAAATGACTTTCTTAGTTTTTTTCTGATTAATTTTGGTTTCATGTCTGCTTTGGCAGATATGAGAGTACTACTCCTGCTTGTTTTCATGCTCCAATCACATGGTATATCAATTTCCATTCTTTCACTTTCAGCCCGAGGCTGTCTTTGCCAGTAAGGCATGTCTCTCACAAACAATATATAATTGGGTCTTGTTTTTTAATCCATTATGCCAGCCTATGCTTTTTCATTAGAGAGTTGAGACCATTTACATTCAATATTATTAGCCAGGAGTGATGGCACATGCCTGCAATCCCAGCGGCTCAGTAGGTTGAGACAGGAGGATAGTGAGTTCAAAGCAAGCCTCAGCAATGGAGAGGTACTAAGCAAGTCAGTGAGACCTGTCTGTAAATAAAATACAAAATAGGGCTGGTGATATGGCTCAGTGGTTGAGTGCCCCTGAGTTCAATCCCTGGTACTCCCAAAAAAATTATTATAAAGAGGTTTACTAATACCTGCCATTGATATATCATACTTAATTTGGTACTGTTTCTCATTTGCTTATACATTTGTTCATTTGTGAACTCTGAGGTTTTTTTTTTTTTTTTTTTTTGTACCAGGGATTGAACTCAGGGGAACTCGACCACTGAGCCATATCCCTAGTTCTATTTTGTACTTTATTAAAGACAGGGTCTCACTGAGTTTTTCAGCACCTTGCTAAATTGCTGGCTTTGAACTTGTGATCTTCCCACCTCTGCCTCCCAAGCTGCTAGGATTACAGGCATGCACCACCGTGCCCAGCCTGAGGTTTGTTTTTTTATTTCTTCTGCATGGAATATTTTTTAAAGTAATTTCTGTTGTGCTAGAATTGTATTCTTGAATTCTTTCAGTTTCTGCTTATCTTGGAAGGTTGAAATTTCCTTTTCAATTCTGAACAATAGCTTTGTTGGATATATCAATGTTGATTGACAGTTATTTTCTTTCAGGACTTGGAATTATAACATTCCAAGCCCTCCTGGCTTTTAGAGTTTCTGCTGTGAAATCAGGAATGATTCTGATTGGCTTTCCTCTAACGGTGACCTGACATTTTTTTTCTCAAGGCTTTACAAGTATTTTATCCTTGTTCTGTATGTTAGGCATTTTAATTATAATGTATTATAAAGAGGTGATTTTTTTGATTTTTATATTTGGGGTTCTGAATGTCCTGTGTTTGGATGTCCAACTCATCCAGTTTGGAAAATTTTGTTATTATTTCCCTGAAGAGGTTATCTTTTCCATTAGCATACATCTCATAACCCTTCTCAATTCCAATGATTTTAAAATTTGGTCTCTTAATGTTGTCCCAGCATTCTTGTATATTCTGATCTTGTTGTTTATTTCTGATCTTGTTGTTTTTTTCTTTTCTACTTTTAATGCTGTCTAAATGTTGAAGGCTGGTTACTTTGTCTTCCAGTGCTGAGATTCTCTCAGCATGGTCCACTCTATTAAAGAAATTTTCAACTGAATATTTTATAAGATTTATTATGTCTTACATTTCTAAGATTTCTATTTGGTTCTTTTTCAATATTTTTATCTCTTTATTGAATTTCTCATTCATATCCTGTACTGACTTTCTTAATTTATTTAGTTGTTTTTCTGATTTCTCTTGGAATTCATTGGTCATTTTTATAATCATTCATTTGAATTCTTTATTTTATATTTCATCCACTTCAATGTCTTTGGGGTCAGTTGTTGGTGAATTATGAACTTTAGGAGGTGTCATTTTACCTTGTTTTTAAATTTGTTTTCTTGTATTATTGTGTTGGGTTTTATGCATCTGTTTAGAGGGATTATTCTTCCATTCTTCTGTATGGTCCTTTTTAGGACATAGTCTTCAGTTTCCTAAGTGTCCTAGTATGATCTACACAGGGACACCCTTGTAGGTCTGGTATCCAAGCTGTTGTGTTAATTCTCTCTGTTTTTGCTATAACAGAGGATGTCCATAGGTGGAACTTGTGGGGGGGGGCACTCCCAACTGTTTCTACTTAGGGCCTGGTCATTAGTTTGTATTTTTGTCTCATTCTTCATTATATTAAAGTATAACTGAAGATTGAGAATCATTAATTTATGAGTGGAGCAAGGTGCTCTGTTTTTATTGAGTTTAGTTCATTCACAGTGTCTTTATAGATCCTGTCTATTTGTAGCATCCCTGTAGATTCCCAGCACCTCACAGAATAGGGGGAAACAATAGCAACAACTGATTAAAACCATATACCCCCATTAAAATAAATACCTGTTCCTTACTATGACATCTACGATGTTGATTGCCACATAAACAGAAATGGATCAGTAATTACTGACAGCAAAAACATAAACTAGATCTGGAATTAAAGCAAACATCAGGTGTCAACTATGTCACCCACAGCAGTATTAATTGCGAAAGCATTAATAGTGGGGGCAGGAGTTATATAAACCGGTTAGTTCTAAATGATGATAAAAAATATATAGTTAATTAAGAGAAAAAAGCCATGTGTGATGGTATATGCCTATAATCCCAGCGGCTCAGGAGGCTGACACAGGAAGATTATGAGTTCATATCCAGTCTCAGCAAAAATAAGGTGCTAATAAGCAACTCAGTGAGACCCTATCTCTAAATAAAAAAATACAAAATAGGGTTGGGGATTTGGCTCAGTGGTCAAGTGACCCTAAGTTCAATCCTCAGTACATGCCCCACCAAAAAAAGAAAGAAAGAAAGAAAGAAAATGTGATAGTAAGGTACAAAAGAGTTTACAATTATAAAATGTCAACAGAGAGAATGCAGAAGAGAGCAGCAGTTGATGGTTATAAGGAAGGAGAAGAAAAAACAGGAAAAACAAAGTAAAGGGGAGAAAGACAACAATATAATTTGGCTGTTAGCAGGAGGAAAAAAGAAAGAGAAACAAATGAAAACAGTTCAAAACAAAACCAAAACCCCAACCATCAAAAGACATGGCAAAGAAAAATAACGACATTAAAAAATGCTAAAAAATGAGGAGAAACATGTATATGTATATATGTCCATGAACCAATAAGCACAGCAAACACACACACACACACACACACACACACACACACACAATTCTTATTAAAAAGTGAAAGATTTGTTTCCATTGAGGTGGTCAGAATAGTCAATGAGATTGGATGGTCATGTTCTATGCCTGATGATCCTTTCTTTCCCTTTATTCTTGAGGTAAGTACTGAAAATGGGAGCAAGGTCCAGGGGTTGTTAACCCCTTCCACTTTCTGCATTGTGCTCTGAGCTGCCAGCTGGAGTGGTCTAAGACTAATGCTGGTTGAAATAGCTCTTAGCTTCCCTTCCCACCAATATGAGGTAGAATGGAGTGGGAAGTACTGTCAGTCAGAATTTTGTTCATACAGATTGGGTTGATACACTCCCATGGTGGGGTGACTATAAAGTTCTGTGAATGGAATTCCAGTGGGTTGGGCTTAGGTCTAATCAGGCCTCAAGGCTTTATTGGGTGGTGTCTGTTTTATAGCAATTTGATCAATATACCCCTAGCACCTGGAAATTTCCAATCTCTGTCTGTGGTTGTGGGGGTTCTGGATCTCAGGAGTCTCCCAAAAATTCTCCTTATGGAGCAGGTGAGCCAATCCTCCACATACTCTGCTGCCCATAAGTACCACCTTACCAGGCTTAGCCTCTGAGTGTATTTAAACTCACCTGTTCAGATTTATGACCTGCTTTAGCTGGTCATGTGAGTAGCTAGATTCACTTTTCTGATCTAAATCCCCCTGGGTACAATGTTCTCTATGCCTGTTTTGCTCACATTCTGCTAGGTACACCCAAGGCTATATGGTAGCCTCTTGCCAGGACAGCATGACAGTGTTTGCTTTGATTTCCTGGCTTCTGCAGCAGTAGCTGCAGTGTGACTACCTTGAGATGGCATGCCTCAACTCTCCAAAGTCAGTTGAAAATCAGAGTATTTTTCAAGCACCAGTGCACAGTGCAGCCTCTGAATCAGCTAAGTTCAGTCTACTTTTCTGATCTCAGGTTTTTCTGTAACAAATCTGTCCATAGTGTCTCTCCCCTTTGTGGTGAACCAGGACTACTACCACTGCCACTGCCACAACCAGCTCGGCTCCAAAATACTTTCTTCTTTGTTTAATGTACTCAAATTTCTAAGTCTTTAAGACACTCTGACTATCCAGTATTGAGTTTTAGTGAAATTCTTCTTTCACCCACCTTTCAGAGAAGTTGTACTCCTGTTGCTTGAATCCTGAGCCATGGAGCAACTAGGAATACAGACTTCCTCTGATCTACTGTCTTGAATCAGCCCCCTAAATTGGCTTTTAAATCAGGTAAAGAAAAAGACTCACAAACCAAAAGTATAATAATATTGGCTCTTATATTTACATTTGTTTTTGTACTTATGAGTGTTTTTTGTTTCTTCATGTGGAGTTTTTATTGTCTAGCATGAAGAATTCCCTTTAGCAAATGTTGTAGGCCAGATCTGCCAGAGACAAACTCTTAGTTTTTGCTTTTCTGTGAATGAATGTTTCCATTTTAACAAATACTTTGCCAGATACAGAATTTTCAAAATTTATTTATTCATGAAGTTATTTATTTTTTGTGGTTCTGAGGATTCTTTGTTAACAGTGTTGTTCTTTCAGCATTTTATATGTTATCCCCTACTCTCAGGCTTCTGTGGTCTCTAGTGAGCAATCATTTGTTAATCTTTTTAAGTATTCTTTGTAACTGATGATTTTATATTCCCTTGCTGCTTTCCAGAATCTTTCTTTTTCTTTAGTTTTGCATAGTTTGATGATGAAGTGTGTTGATGTCAGACTCTTTGGTTTCTTTAAAAAAATATTTTTAGTTGTAGATGGACACAATAGATTTATATTATTTATTTATTTATATGTGGTACTGAGGATTGAATCCAGTGCCTCACACATGTTGGGTAAGTACTCTACCACTAAGCCAGCCTGTTGGTCTCTTTGAATCATATTATTTGGAGTTTGTTGAACTTGGATGTGCTAATTAATTCTTTTAAAAATCTAATTTGAGTGGGGCGCAGAGGCACACACTGGTAGTTCTAATGACTTGGGAGCTGAGGCAGGAGAGTAGCAAGTTGAAGGCCAGCCTCAGCAACTTAGGGAGACCCTTTCTCAAAGTGAAATATAAAAATGATTGGAAATGTAGCTTAATGGTAGAGTGCTTCTGGGTTCAATCCTTCAATCCTCAGTATTGTTAAAAAAAATCAAATTTAGAAAGTTTTCAGGCATTATATATTCCAATATTTATTTTCCTCTTCTGGAATTTCCATTATTGGTATTGATATGCTTGAGGGTCCCTCAGATCTCTGAGGCCCTGTTTATGTTGGTTAGTTTCTTTATTCTTTCTCTTTCTCAGACTAAGTAATCTTAATTAACCTATCTTTGAATTTTCTAATTTATTCTTTTGTCTGCTCAATTTAATTGAGTCCAGAAAATTTTTCATTTATTATACTTTTCAATTCCAAAATGTAAATTTGGTTATTTTTCATATTGTAATCCCTTTAGTATTCTCAATGGTAAGACATTGTTCTTGGGCTGCGGATGTGGCTCAAGCGGTAGCGCGCTCGCCTGGCATGCGCACGGCCCAGGTTCGATCCTCAGCACCACATACAAACAAAGATGTTGTGTCCGCCAAGAACTAAAAAATAAATATTAAAAAAAAAAAGACATTGTTCTTATATCTACCTTTGGTTCTTTAGACATTGTTTCCTTTAGCTCATTGATCATATTTAAAAGAGCTGATTTAAAGTCTTTTTGTAGAAAGCCCAATGTCTTTAATTTCTCAGGCACAGTTTCTATTAATTTCTTTTTTCTGTTTATGGGCTATTAAAATGCCTTACCTTTTTTTTGGTTGAAAACCGGTCATTTAGAATATTATATTATGTTAACTGTGGAAACCAGCTTCTTCCTCTTCCCTATGATGTGTTATTGCTGCTATTGTACATATCATTTGTTTAGTGACTTTTTTGAATTAATTCTATCATCTGTTCTTCATTGTGGGGTGGTTCCTGAAGTCCTTGTACCTTACCTTGGTCGTCAGCTAATGATTGGGCATAGGCTTCCTTAAATATATGAAACCAAAAAAACTTCCAGTTTTTTAGTATATCAAATGCAGTCAATATATGATTTCTAATGTCTTATACTATATTGTTACATTTTATGGTATATAATTAAAAATTATATACTAGCAAATATAGTGCTTATATAATAGCACCATATATTAGTTAGTACCAGAGCACTGACTGCCCTGGAGAAACACCAAAAAATTCTAACTTTGCAACTCCCACTTCCATTGAGTCACAAAATAATTCTGACTATAAATGTGAATCACAATATATTGAGAAAAACATAATTCATTCACATTTTTTATATTTACTTATTTTATATGGTGTTGTTCTGACTGGATATATCAGAGACCCTGGTCTTTACTGGCAACTTATTTGTAAACCATTTCTTAGAACTTCTCATTTCTATAAACAGAGCCATCTTACCTAGTATCTTACCTTCCTCCACTACCAGTTAAAGACGAGGCTTTGTGGCTCTTTCCTCATTTTGCATTTTGGTTTGTGTGCTTCCTCCCTCTGTACTCTTTCCTACATCTTCAACTTACCAACATAATTAAAACCTCCCAATATCTGTTTTTAGACCCAATCTTGCCCACAAGCTGTACATATATTGTCACCTTCCCACTGGAAGTCTTCACTTAAAGTCTACTGACGTCTCAGTTACTTAACCAAACACCTCTATCATCAAATCATCCCTCCTACTCCAATCCCTGTACTTGGTATTCTGTTTACACACCTGGCTGCTCATGCCAGAAGTTTTGGCACTACCTTCAATTTCTCCCTTTTCCTTATGTCCCTGTTACTCCTATCAAGTAATTGTAAATACTGTTTTTTTTTTTTATATTTCAAATTTTGCTCTTTCAGCCTCTTTCATCTCAGTTTGTCATTGGATATATAATAACTTCCTTCATTCTAGTTGCTACTTTGATAAAAGATGAACAAGATAAACTTGCTTTTTAGGAAGACAGAAAAAATGGATCATTTCAATGTAATAGCCAATTAGGATGGCATTTATGTTAGCTTTTCTTCACTGTGAGAAAATACCTAACAGAAACAACTTCGAAAAAAAAGAGTTTAATTGGGGCTTATGGTTTCAGAGGTTCAGTCCATAGTCAGCCTTCCCCATTGCTCTGGGCCTGAGATGAGGCAGAACGTTATGGTGGAAAGACATGGCAAAGAAAAGCTGTTCAGCTCATGGCTACCATGAAGCAGAAAGAGGATGAGGTGTCGGGAACAGGATATAAACCCCAAAAGCATATCCCCAGTGATCTACTTTCTCCAGCCTACTCTACCTATCCATAGTTATCACACAGTGTGGTAGTCCTTTCAAATTATTTATCCATGAAATGGATTAATCTATTAATTAGGATTTAGCTCTCATAATCTAGCCATGAGCTTTATATATATATATATATATATTTGTAGTTAGACACAATATCTTTATTTTATTTATTTATTTTTAAGTGGTGCTGAGGGTCAAACTCAGCACCTCTCATGTGCTAGGTGAGAGCTCAACTGCTAAGCCACAACTCCAGCCTCTAGCCATGAGCTTTCAGGGAACATTTCATATCCAAAATATAATAGCAGCTATGCCCAGAGGACTATGACAAACTGGACAAGAAATGCTTTGTCTACATTAGGAATTCAGAGAAGCTTTTCTGTGGGTAGAGAGTGTTGAACTGAGTAAGGATGTGACAGAATTGAGTACAGCAAACTGAGAGCTCTGCGTTAGTATAGGTGTGGATGGAAGCAGTGAATTAGAAAATGTTTTTAAGGCATGAACCAAACCATGCAGCCTGAATTTAATTAAGTAACTTAGACTTAATATTCTAGAACAGCAATTTCAGACTGGGCCTAATAAATAGTGATCCTTCAGAGGGTAGGGGAAGAGAGAGGTCAATGAGCATTATGGTTTCTGACACCTACTTCAACTGAAGCAGCTCAGTTGACCTGCATCACACCATCAGAATAATAATCTCCTTACCTAAAGGTGTTTAATGCTTATGAAAATCATGCAAATGAAAAGGTTATCTTTGCCTTTGATAGCATGAGGAATAGCTGGCATGGTGGTTCACACCTGAAATCCCAGCAGTTTGAGAGCCTGAGGCAGGGAGCAAGTTCAAGGCCAGACTCAGCAACTTAGCAAGACCCCTCTCAAAAAATAAAAAAAGACTAGATAAAGTGTTCCTGGGATCAAGCCCCAGTACTAAAGACAAAACAAAACAAAAAGAATGAGGACTGAACAATTAAGTGTATCCTGCTCAAAAGACAAATCACAGATGAGTTAGTATTTTTGCAGGCCTTTATATGTGTGGTTCATATCCAATCTGCACTGCGCACAAAACTTAGTCTTCTGCAGGTCACAAGGGCTTGTCACACACTCCAAGATCAATCCTTTAAGGTCCATTTTACCATGAAAACCACTGTATCTATTCCCTTTCCTTAAGTCATCTGTGGAGAAAACCAAATTAAGCACTCATTCTTAATCCAGTAACAAGGAAGTACTTGTGTTCTTTTCGACCAGTAGTGGGTCTCAAGAACCAAGCATTGTCTATAAATTTTGTGACTGCAGCTGATATTGGCTTGTCTTTGGTGGAAGTCTAGCTCCTTTGAGAACCATGATATAGGAATGACAATTACAACAATGACAGCAACTTGTTTTAATGCATATACAAAAATGTAACAAAGAATTACACTATTATGTATAATTATAATGAACCAATACAAAAACTGAAAAAGAAAACAACTAACACTCCTTGAAAGCCTAGTGTGTTTAAGTACGAATGTATAGTAACTCATTTAATCCCTAATAAGGCCAAGAGATGTACTGTGTGATTCTCATTTTATGGATGAGGAAATTTAGCTATAGAGGTCAAATAATTTTGCTTTTCAAAATTCTTGTCTCTTGGCCTTACATAGTAAACAGCAGGGCTAGGATTCAAATTCAGACAGTCTTGATACAGTATTTGATTCTCTCCTCCTCCTCTTCCTCTTTCTTCTTCTTTTGGTGCAGGAGACAAAACCCAGGGCCTCATGTATGTTAAGCAAGTGCTCTACCACTGAGCTACATCCCCAGCCTCAGTAATTGATCTTCTAATTGATGAGCTATAGTATCTTCTAAAATAGATTTCGGGAGATTCCTTTAATGCAAAATTTGCAAAAGGCCAATCAATCCCAGTAATCCTAGGCTGTAACCAGGACACAGACTATTAAAAATCAATGTGTTAAAAAAAATCAGTGTTGGGGCTGGGGATGTGGCTCAAGCGGTAGTGTGCTCGCCTGGCATGCGCGGGGCACTGGGTTCGATCCTCAGCACCACATAAAAATAAAATAAGGATGTTGTGTCCACCGAAAACTAAAAAATAAATATTAAAAAAATTCTCTCTTTAAAAAAAAAAGAGGCCTTTTCACTGTGCTTCATATTTTCCCTCTCTGTTAAAAAAAAAAAATCAGTGTGTCTTATCTCTGCTATTAGATGAGAAAGCGTGCAGCCTGATGGTGTCATTCCTCCAAGACTGCTACAAAAGTTGAGGCTGTGTCCTCATCCTCATCAGTTCCTTTCCTTCTGAGGGTCAATTATTTGGCTCAACTATTTTATTTCATTGAGGAAGGACACTATACCTAAGAATTCTTATATGTTTTGGTCATTAAGGAACCTCATATGAACTTTATTTACTAAAATAATACATTCTAGTCTAAACAACTTCTGTGTCTAACCTAGACATTCAACATGACTCTTCCTTCCCCTTTTCTAAAAAGCAACAATTGTATATTTAATTAATCTTTAATTTGGATTTAAGAAATTCTCCACACAAATAACTAAGAATAAAAAGGTTATAATACACAGTTACAGGTGGTGGAGAGCCACTGAATGTAGACTTGCATTTTAGGCCATTGTATCTGCAGCATGGAAAATGTATTTAAAGGGTAAAAGACTAAAGATTGATTATGAAAAGGTCACTATAACAGATGAAAGAAGAACAGAATCTGAATAAAAGCAACAGTAATAAGGATTGATAGGAATGGGCATATTTAAAAGATTTAATAAGTAAGAAAGGTAAAACTTGGTAGTTATGTGGGTTGTTTTTTATTTTCCCCATATAAGCATTTTCTACTCTTCTTTGCCCTTCTCTATGTCCTGAAGGGAAGTGGACCTCTACAGATCATCTCTGACAAGTTCCTTTATGACTGGCTTTGGATAAGATTGTTCTAAGAAGTGTTAGGTAGTAGTTAGGGATGAACAGTGGAATGCAAACTAATAACAGAGAAGGGTCATGTTTTTTTTTCAAAAATGGTTTTTAAGGCTAATGAATAAATGAGTAACTTGTAGAAAAACAACAGGTGTACTAACCCTGAGAACAAATAGGTGGAAACAAAGGGAGCTAATTATGAAATATGTCAAGAAGGAAAGATCAATGGGACTAACTTCTGACAAGGTCTATTGGGGCATTGTAAAGTTAGAATTTATGGTCACAGGTTTCTCAATGTATTTCAGAAGGGAAATTTCCTTAATAGTGCAGGTGCTTTAAGATAGTTTGCCTGGTCATTGACCCTGGCATTGACCTGTATTAATATATGATTGACTTGTAGATAAAACCCCCTGAATGAGATGGTGCCATGACAGTTCCAGAAAGCCCTACCAGGGTAAAAACTCTCCCACCTGAGATAAAGGAGGAGTTAAACATTTAATTGGTGAAGACTGCAGAAGGTAGATCCCAGTTCTCCTGGAAATCAAGAAACAGTAATAAATTTGGAAGATATCTATCTATCTATATCTATATAGACATTCTTTGCCATTCACTGATGGAAGAAGCATCCCCCACCTCCTTCTCTCTCCAGTGTTCTTCACTTAAGCCTTACTTTGCTTTCACTTATAATAAAACCCCCTTGTGTGTTTTTGTGTCTAACTCTAAATTTTCCTTCGTCAGGCCACAAACACTGAGGTTTGGAGCTCTGGCTGCCTATTCTTCTTTGCCTTGCTCTGTGCCCTCAAGGGAGGCTGACTTTTATAGACTATTTCAGACAAGTTCCTTATTGACTGACTTCAGATTGGGGGTCGTCGGGGGCGGCTTTTGTACTTCCCATTACATTTAAGAAACTTCAAAGTCCTTACTTTGTGTCATACTTTGCTGAGTGAGAAGTTTACAGAAGCAGTTAGGACTAGTTTCTGCCTTGAAGGATCTTTGTGTATAGGGAGTAGGTCACAGTGTCCTGAACTGATTAGGATTCATATGGACCGGCGCTCAGAAGGAAGAGTGGGTTAGAAAAGCAGATCAAAAGACAGGATACAAGGCATTCAAAGGATACATCTTTGAGAAGTGAAGGAACCCCAAAGTTTGTTTGATATGCAAAATGCTCTGTTTTTCATCTCTTGTTAAGATTTTCACCATGAACATATTTGGAAGCGGGGACAAAAATGACTTATTTCAGTTGTAAATCCTATGCCTCCCCTCTTTAAGCTTAGAATTCATCCACTAGCGGCCACACTCAAAGTAAACTCTTTCTCTCTATTAATATAACAACAGGTGGTCAGAAAACTTGGATTTGAGCCATACCCATGCCACTAGTTTGCGTCACCTTTTCCTTCGCTAAGACGAGGGTAATCCAAAAGGCCGCCTCTCAGGGTTTTGTGAGAGTGATTTAAAACAATGTCTGTGAAGGTACTTTCTCTGCCACACGCAAGGCGCTTTTATCTCCGTGTTCTTCCCAGTCTTGGCGACTGAGATTTAGGGCATCACTAATCAATACGGATTATTAAGCATCTCCACAAAGGCCAGACTGTGTCTCTCAGGTCTTGCCACCCACTCCTGGAGGCAAGAATAAAAAGGAGGCAACAGACAACTTTGGTTACGGCCGGGGTGGGGGGAAGAAAAAGCCTAGCGCGCAGAAAACTGCAAATATCTACGCAAGCACCCGCGCACAGGCCACGCCGCGCTTTTCCCTTTGAGGGCGGGGCAGGCGATGACGTACACACGTCGTGCGCGCTGACGTCCTCGTTGCGCGCGCCGCCGGTCTGCGTCTGCTGTTGCCCGGAGCGCGTCGCACGCGCTTCCGGCCCGGCCGTTAGAGGGCGGAGCTTCCGCCTGGACCGGGGTGGGCGCGTTCACCTGCTGCTCCGGAGTAACTTTTCTGTAGTTGTTGTCCAGCTGTAGTCACGTGAAAGGGTGGCGTGGAAAGAGTTTTCTGATTCTCTTTGCAAAGTCATCTTCTCTGCGGTCATACAAGCGGTGACTCCGTCATGCCGAACTCGAGGTCCAGGCCTCGCCGGGGCGCTGGGAATGGCTCCGGGGCTGCCGGCCGGGACGAGTTGGTGTCGCGGTCCTTGCAGAGCGCTGAACATTGTCTGGGTGCCCAGGACTTCGGCACTGCTTATGCCCACTACCTCCTGGTGCTCAGCCTGGCGCCGGAGCTGAAAGACGACGTGAAGGTGAGGTCTCTTTTCCGTGTAAAAAAGTTAAAAACAAAAAACGGCAGGCAGGTGAAGGGTCCTGGGTACCTGGTAATTGCTATTAGTATTTATTGTTCATCCTTGCAGCCTTAATTTTATTCACATTCATGATCTGCCAGGAGAAAATCCTGTCGGCTCCACCTTCAAAATTATGTCCAGAATCTTATCGGCTTTTACTGTTCTGTCCTTTATACCCTGGTTCAAGAATCCACCTGCAGATTGTTGCAGTGGACTCTCTACTGGGTTCCTTCCTGTAGTCGGTCTCAACACGGCCAGCTTTTTGTTACAAAAGTCAAAAACGATGTCACTTCTCTGTTTCAAAACGTTCATTTCACTTGAAGTTCCCACAGTCCTCGGATCCCAAATGAGGCCTTAGGTGATATGCTCCCTCATGCCCCTGTCGTGGAGCCTTTGCATTTTTGTTTAGAAGGAATACTGTGGGTCTCTGTAGTCGAATAAAGTGTACAATTAACCTGAAGTAATCATTGTTTGATGATGCATCTTTTAGTTTCAATTATTATTTGCAACAGTTACTCTGTTGAAATACTGTTGTTTGTTTCCCAAATGGTTTTAGAATCCACATTTTGAAAAATGATTCAACTTAAATTTCATAGTCAGTGTTCAGTTGCAAGCTAGTTGGCTTAATTTAATTTAACCTAGGGTTTCTCATCCTCAACCTTGTTGATATTTTGAATGGAAAATCTTTGAGGGGCTATCCAGTGCATGCTTAGAATATTTTAGCAGGTTCCTTGTTCTCTGCCCACTAGATGTCAGTAGCATCTAGACTTTCATAGTTGACACAAATTATCTTAGTGTAAATTTCAGGAGCAACTGGCTTCTTCAGAAGGAGGTGATAGTTTGCCCCTTTGTGTAGGCGTCTTTAGGATAATAAATCAACCCAAGTGCTCTTTCCTCAGTTCTTTGTTTTTTAGTTTCTTCTGTAAACAGCAGGGACAATATCTGTCTTTAAAGTATATATGGACCAGTGCTGTGGCACATGTCTATAATCCCAGTAGTTTAGGAGGCTGAGGCAGGAGGATCGTAAATTAAAAGCTAGCCGCCAGCCTCAGCAAAAGTAAGGTGCTACGCAACACAGTGAGACCTCTAAATAAAATACAAAATACTCAGTGGTTGAGTGCTCATGAATTCAATCTCTGGTACCAAAAAAAAAAAAAAAAAAGAAAGAAAGTATATATGAAATTTGTATTGCAATACCTGGCACTCATTGAGGTTCAGTAACTGGTTCTGTTTCCTTCAGAACGAAGTTTGTGTTTGTGTGTGTATAAAATTTTTTTAAACATTTATTTTTTATTTGTAGGTGGACACGAAACCTTTATTTTATTTTTATGTGGTGCTGAGGATCGAACCCAGTGCTTCACGCATGCTAGGCAAGTGCTCTACCATTGAGCCACAATCCCAGCCCTGTATAAAATTTCTTAAAAAATTTATATAAATAAATAAATAAATAAATAAATAAATATTTCTGGGGATTGAGCCCAGGGGGACTTAACCACCCAACCCTTTTTTATATTTTATTTTGAAACAGGGACTCACTAAGTTGCTTAGTGTGTTGCTAAGTTGCTGAGGCTGGCTTTGAACTTGTGGTTTTCCCGTCTCAGCTTCCCAAAGTACTGATATTACAGGCATGCACCATCACACCTGGCTATCAAGTTCATATTTCTTAGCAAAAGTTTCATTTGCAGAAATTTCATTTCCTGCCACTCTCTCTGTTTCCCATACCCACACTCTGGCTGCACCAGTCTACTTATTTGTAGAGGCTCTGATCATTTCATATAATTTCTGTGTTTCCCTCACAACTGAGTCTCCTTTCTTATCATTGTCTGTGTAGTAATTTCCATTCATGTTCAACTTCAAATATCATCTCTTCTGTATAAAGTATGTGAAGTTTTTGATTTAAAATATCATGGAATGTCAGAAGTGTAATCTCTTTGCAGAGTTGCCTTTTTTTGTGTGTGTTGGGGATTGAACCCAGGGGTACTTTACCACCAAACTATCCCCAGCCCTTTTTATTTGTTTATTGGTCTTATTAAGTTGCTCAGGGCCATCCTAAGTTGCTGAGGCTGGCCTTGAATTTGTGATCTTCCTGCTGAGTTGTTGGAATTACAGGTGTCTGCCACCACATCCAGCATCTTTTCACGGTGTTACCATGTGGAAATTGGTTTGAGGGAGATGAGAATGGAGCTAGGGTGACAGTGAGGAGGCGATTGCTGTAGTCTCACAGGTGATTACAAGAAACAAATTAGGTTGTAACAGTGATATTTTAGAAGAGGGGACAGATTTAAAGATATTGAGTGAGGATTGGCTGAATATGAAATATCACATGTGGAGTTGAAATAACATTAAAAGGTGGTGACTTTGTGGGTTGATGCTGATTGGTACCCAAACCTTAAATCCTCTGAAGATCCTCTGAAGAATGTGGTGGATCCAGTTTAGAACATTTTGAAATTTTTCAAAATTATTTGTGAATTTTCTCTATAGGGCCTCAGCATAGGGACAAGATTTATGTTGTTTTCATTGTGGTTTGGCCCTAGTTCTTTGCACACTGATTGCTGTGGAATATTTGAATTAAACTAAATTTGAGAAGTATGGGGAATTAAGTGCCTGTCTGGTTGAGATGATTAGCAGGAAGCTATATTTATGAGTCTGATGACTAGAGGAGAGAGTTTTTATTGGAGATGGAAGTGTAGCACCATTAACACATGGGTGATAATTAATGCATTGGGGATGGATAAGACAAGAGGGCTAAGGACAAAGTCAAACTCAAGTGCCCACAAAAAAGGAGGAAGAAGAGAAATAGTAGAGTGATATGGCAGCTAAGAATGGAAGGAATATACAGAGTGGCCAAATTGTCTAGTTCTGTATATAATTGCATGTAGGTGGTAAAATTCCTTCATTTGTGTATGTGTTTGTAAGCAGTACTTATTACAGTTAAATGAAACGTAAAATGATTGTTTAATAGTAAGTTCCAGTCTCTGGAATCTTCAGTATTCTGTATTCTTTCATCTCTATTGACTACCTTTTTTTCTTTGTTTCTAAAGGAAACTTTTCAGTATACGCTCTTGAAATGGGCTGAAGAGCTTGATGCACTCAGTCGAACACAAGACTTACTTGGTTGCTATGAGCAGGCCTTGGAACTCTTTCCTGATGATGAAGTAATTTGCAATAGTATGGGGGAACATCTCTTCAGGTTTGTAATGATTTCTGTATTTCTAGTTAAGAATTATTCTGTATCTGTCTGAATCAGAGATCAATTATACAGTAATTTGAACAGGGGAAGCTTAATGTAAAGAATTAACCATTATAGGGGATTGAAGTAATGAGGGATTTAGCTAATAACAAGAGAACTTAAAAGAATATGAGAATAGCAGATATAGAATGGAATATCAGTTTTAATACTATATAATCATCCCTGCACCTATGGCTAGGATAGAGTATTCAAGGAAGAGTCCACCTAATGGGCTGAGAGGGCATAGCTGTAATTCACAGGGTGCCAGATAACTTGTCATTTGGTTCTCTGGAACTTGCTAGAATTTTGCTGGTTGGGATGCTAGAGAGTCTCATGGAGAAGTATCATTCTGTTACAAAAGCACCCAGGAGGGGGATTCTTGGGGGATGCAACCAATCACTGAGTACTGTTGCCTCCCTCAGGAGCCTGATGCAGGAGAAGCCCTGTGCTTCTAGGACTTAGGACCTGGAAGCAAAACCCTTTCCTCCTGTAGTGTCCCCAGCATTTTTAAAATGATGGTTGGAAAAATATTAAAGAGCGAGATACATTTTTATGCACCGCAGGCAAAAGGGGAGAATTTAGTAATAAGTCAATAACTGGCTATCTTAGGAGTCTTTCAGACCATTCCCAAGTTTGCTGATTTGTTAGGATGGCTCACAGGACTCAGTATATAGTTGTCATGGCTGTGATTTGTTATTGTGAAAGGACATAAAGCAAAATTAGCAAAGGGGAAAGGTTCATGGGGCAGTCTGAAGGAAACCAGGTGCAACTCTCTCAAGGTACTCTCTCAGTAAAGTCACCTTGGGTATACTTCCTTCACCTTGCAACGAACACAAGTGGAATGTTGCCAATCAGGGAAGCTCATTAGAAACTCTATATCCAATGTTTTTGTGGGTGTTTAGGACATTTGGGTATCTACCTTCTGTGTAACATATACCAAAGTTCTAGACTCCCAGAAGAAAAGCAGATATTCAGCATGAATCACACTATTTGTACAAACTGTGAGCTGCTTTTATTAGTTAGGGCAGGGAAATGTCCCCAAATCCAAGAAATCAGCCAAAAGCCAATCTTGTAAGCAGACCTTTCAAAGGGTTATCAATTCCACTTGCCATGTTAACTCTTTTTGCATTCCAGCACACATGAATAAAA
This sequence comes from Callospermophilus lateralis, assembly GCF_048772815.1. Taxonomy (NCBI): domain Eukaryota; kingdom Metazoa; phylum Chordata; class Mammalia; order Rodentia; family Sciuridae; genus Callospermophilus; species Callospermophilus lateralis. The sequence continues at coordinate 117,808,998 of NC_135312.1, forward strand.
AGGTTTGAGAAAATATAGGAAATACAATGAAAGGTTAACATTGCTTCTGCTTCTGAATTAGTAAATTTCAAAGTAATATGGTGAGATCATGGTTCTGCCAAGTTGGGAAATGGCTATTGTATAAATTTGTAACAATTTATGAATTAATGAGTCTCATTTTATATTTTCCTTTTAGTTATTTTTATGCATTTCCCTGTTAATTGCCTCTTCCTCCATTCAAGTCATATCCACCTAAAATTTGGTGTCATTCATAAAGGACTACAGAGCTCTTAAGGGACAACAATTTCTCTTAAGTACATCTTGATTTTATTAACTGTCAGTAATCAATTTGATACACTTGTCTCAATGCCTGTGAGCCTCTAATTTGACTCAGTAAACAGTAGTAATATAAGGTCAGGGCTTTGGGGAAAGGTACATATATAATTTGTGCAGTTCTCAGAGTTAATTGTTCAAATAGCTCATTGTTATACATACATTTTTATTTCAGTATAGAGACATATGTTTTAGAAATAACTTTTATATTTCATTTGAGACAGGATCCTGCTAAGTTGGCCAGGCTGTCTTTGAACTTGTGGTCCTCCTGCCTCAGCTTCCTGAGAAACTGCTGGGATTACGAGCATGTGTCACTGCACCCAGCTTTGATGTGTAGAATTTTTTGTTAACAATTACTTGTTGAAAACAAATAATATCCATTCAAGTCATATCCACTTTAGCTGCCGAATAGAATGCCTTTCTGTTGAGGTTGCTTAAAATGTTGATGAAAAAGTGAGTGAAGATTGACTTTATATTATGTATTAATGTGAGTGTACATAAGTGTTTTTATAAGTGAAATATGACTTCTTTCTATAGAACACACTTTTTTTTTTTCCACATTGGAATTCTTGTGTACTCTCCATGGGAACTTTATTATTAGGAAAGCTGGAAGAAATCAAAATCTATTCTTTGGGATTTGCCTTAATAACTGGGCTCACTGCTTTGTGTAAATTAATAGAATTCTTATTTAGGAAAATAATACAATTCTTATTTAGGAAACACCATTAATGCTTTATTTTCTAAAGAGATATCATTTTAACATTCTAGTAATTGTTTTCTAATAATTGTTTTCTTTCCTTTTTGGGTTGTATTAATTTTTATTCAATTAAGAGTTTTGTAAAAAAATACTCTTATCAAATGTTGTTAGTCCCAGTGATATAGCAGTGTTAATTATCATGGTCTGGGGAATCAATGACTACTCCTTTAAGAGACAAATATTTGATAATTTCTAATATGATTAGAATCAGAAAAAATATAATTAGGAAAATAAGACAGATTGTCACCTGAGGCTTGTTTTGTTTTCACATTAACAACTAACCTGATGAGGCACCTTTTCTACAAATTAGCAACCTTCCATTTAAATGAAATTTATTTAAAAATATCTTTCAATAATTCCTCAAATTAGTAAAAGCCTACAAAATTTTAATTTGGAGTTTTTTTTTGTTCTTAAGTTTGGATGAGGGGCTGGGGTTTTGGCTCAGTGGTAAAGTGCTTGCTTAGCATGTGGGAGGCACTGGGTTTGATCCTCAGCACTACATAAAAATAAATAAAATAAGGTGTTCATCTGCAACTAAAAAATATTAAAAAAAAGTTTAGGCAAGGGGAATTATTCTTGAATTCCATTATATTTCTAGATTATACACACACAGTGTTCATAACATTATAAGACAGTGTTGCAGAATAAACTCAATGTAACAGAAAATTATTGTAGGTCTACACAGTTTTGGCAGATTAAACATTGACTTTAACAGTACAACTGCCATAAACTGGTCTGGCAGCAAATACAGCTGACTCTTAATGACCATTTGACTCAGGAACTGGGAGAAAAGGTCTGTAGGCACACTAAAGAGGACCCACTAGTCCTGGGCATTAGTATGTTTTACAGAGGGAATGGTTTTAGAACAAACTGGTATTTCAGCAGGTGGATTAAATGGAGGATGCCTGTAACAGTGCTTCTGTAACTTAGTTCAATATTTATTCATACTCAAGTACTTATTAAGGTTCTGGGATACATAAAGACAGTAGATATTTAGAAAAGAAAGAAGTCTTGAGAATTGCAGTTCCACAGAAAGCTTGTCAGAGGAATTAGTTTCCTATCTTCAGGATTTGGAGTGTTGGTATGGGCCAGGTGAGTGGCATGAACAAAGTCAGTAATTGCTAGCACAGAGTTGAATGTATTTTGTCTTTTTCACTGTTTTACTCTAGAATGGGCTTTAGAGATGAAGCAGCTGGATATTTTCATAAAGCAGTGAAGCTAAACCCTGATTTCAGTGATGCAAAGGAGAATTTTTATCGTGTCGCAAACTGGCTGGTGGAACGCTGGCACTTTATCATGCTTAATGACACCAAAAGGAATATGATTTATAATGCAGCGATCCAAAAGGCGGTATGCTCAGGGTTCAAAAGTGTTTTGGACATTGGAGCAGGAACTGGAATTCTGAGGTTTGTTATAGTTGTTTAAATTATATATACATATATATTAATGCACATCAAATATTTGCCAGATATAGAAAATTTGACATTGGAATTTTAAAACAGCAGTCACTTCTCTTAATCTTGCTAGGGTTATTCATACAATCATTATTACTGAATTTTTCTTTATAGCTTTTACTTTATCAAAGACTGGAGAAACTATGAAGTTTGGGGTTGTTATTATTATTATTATTATTATTATTATTATTTGTATATCCTTATTTTATTTTTATGTGGTGCTGAGGATCGAACCCAGTGCCTCACAGTTTCTAGGCAAGTACTCTACTGCTTGAGCCACAACCCCAGCCCTGGGATTATTATTGAAGTTGTATTTTTTGTAATAATAGTCTTTTGGAATTTATTAAGCCTGTTTGTGTTTTTCATGTCAATTGTGCTTCTTAATAGAATAGATGTCATGATTTATGTCTAGACAAGAATGTTCATTTTTAAAGTGCAGAATGAGTAATAGTTGTGTTAAAAAAGAAAAGAAAAAGCCTACGTTTAAAGCATTATAATTCCATTGAAATTTGAAAAAATACAGTGGATTTTTGTGTGTGTGTGTGTATATGATGAAACTTTTTTTTTTTTTTTTTTATAGCATGTTTGCTAAAAAGGCTGGAGCACAGTCTGTGTATGCCTGTGAATTATCTAAAACCATGTATGAACTTGCCTGTGATGTAGTGGCTGCAAACAAGATGGAAGCAGGAATAAAACTTCTACACATGAAGTCACTTGACTTAGAAATTCCAAAACACATTCCTGAAAGGTACTGTTTTATAAACTGATTTTAGTATTTATACACTGCTTTTTAAAAATGTTTATTTATTTATTTTAGTTGTAGTTGGACACAATACCTGTATTTTATTTATTTATTTTTATGTGGTACTGAGGGTCGAACCCAGGTCTTACACATGCTAGGCGAGCACTCTACCACTGAGCCATAACTCCAGCCCCTGTAATTCACTGCTTTTTTTAAAAATTAAGATACCTTTCTAGCTTCTAGACCTGATAAAAATTCTGTCTTTGTAAAGATATGGTTATATGATAAAGTCTTGAGAAAAATTTGTGGAAGGAATAAAATATATAAACGATCTTTACTTTTGTTAATTTCAGCGTTCTAATTTGTAAAAATGGATAATAATCCTGTATAATCAATAGCTATTTGAAAATTGTACTTAAAACCTGAACAGATTAGAGTCAATGGACTTCTGTTACTATCTTTGTTTATAGTGAGAGCTTTGGAAGTATCAGTTGTCAATGTAGTTTGGCCTGTGCCCTTTAAATGCTTTGAAAATAATCCTATAAGTTTTGGCTTTTTAGTATATATTAGTATGAACTATATTATGAGGGTGATGAAATTTTAGAATTAGAAGATATTTAAGAATCATCTTGTCTAACACTGTTATTTTAAAGATAATTTTGATTTATTTTTCCATCTTCTTCCATATATAATGATGTTTGCATAGTACTTGTGTACTTTTTAATGGTTTTATATTTGTTTTTCATGAAAGAAGTCTATTAGGTTATTAAGACAGGTATGCATCCATTTTATAGGGAAAAAAGACACTGTCCTGAATTATCTTAGTCTGCATAATAAAATACCACTGACTGGGTTGCTTAAACCACAGATCTTTTCTCAGGTGAGATTCTCTTCCTGGCTTGCAAATAGTTACCTTCTAACAACATCTTCACATGGCTATTTGTATGTGAATGAGAGAATGATATTCTCCAGTGTTCCTTCTTTGATAATGATGCCAGACCTATTGGATTAGGGCACTGTTTATCTCATTTAGTCTTAATTAATTCCTAAAGGTTCTATCTTCAAATACAGGTATATTAGGGGTTAGAGCTTCAACATAAGAATTTTGGGGGGATATAGTTAATTCCATAGTATGAATCAAACTTAACTTTAATTCAATTTGTATTTTTTTTTTTTAACAGATAAAGGTGTAGAAAAGTGTACTGACCTTTTAACAGGAAATCAGAAGTTCTATACTCTTTTCTTAATTCATTTTGACCTTAAGCAGACTGCTAGATTTTGAGATGTTGGATAGATGTTTTGAGATACCTTAAATATTCTAAGTGTATGCAACTCTAAATACTGAATGTTTCTGTATATATGTATAATATTGGGTTTAAGCACTGTTGGGGATACCACAGGCATTCCTGCAGATAGGAAGATAAGAGCTGTTCATTTATTTTCAGACTACAAAAATGCATGGTACAGGAGATAAGAGCTAAAGGAGTTCAGAGAAGGGAGGAATTATTTAGAAGTATCTTTTGAGTAGAATTTTCCAAGAATGAACAGAAATCATGGAAGAGGATTTTGTGAAGACAAAAGAAATGTTGAGTAATGAAACTTGCAAGAGGCAAAGTTGGGCTGTGCAGTATCACAGAAGATAGAGGTTGGCTTTTTGAAAGGAAAGGCTCTTAATGGCATTAAATAATATTTGTAGCTCAAGAAAAATTAACTAAGAAAGATGATTTGTTTTGATAAGGAAGGAGTCATTGTTAATAGAGAATACTTTTATACAGTGTTAGAGTTAGCACTCCAGTTGTTTGATATTGGGAAGGGGACTAGGAAAGGTGGTGGGCATAAACAGCTCTTGAGGATTTAGGCAATCAAAGAACTGCTTGAGCAGGCAGCAATGCCAGGTGTTGTCAGCCCTCCTGCCCTCATACTAATGGGAAGGAGCCAGTGGAGCACAAAGGGACCTGAAGAACATTAGAGTCAAGTCACTCAACAATTTAGGCTAGATACTAAAAATATATTAGAAAGATTTACATGTGGACTGCTTCTATAATATACTCTTCATTTTTCTCTTCTCTCAGCTTGAACATTTTTATATAAATAGCATGCTATTTTACTTACATGTATCTTTAAAAAATCGTTCTATAGAGTGTCCCTAGTTGTAACCGAAACTGTCGATGCAGGTTTATTTGGAGAAGGAATTGTGGAGAGTTTGATTCATGCTTGGGAGCATTTACTTTTGCAGCCAAAGGTAAGCAACATGAAAAAAATTTTGAATTTCATTAAGAATTCATTATTCATTATTTCAGCAGAGATTTATTGAGCCCCTAGAGCATTTGCAAAGCAATATGAAGTTTATTTCCTACTGTCAAGGTACATAATGTGTAATTGGAAAGAAATCCATGCCAAAACCTTTGAATAGCAACATAACACAATATATATTTTTGTGCCCAGATGAGCATTATAAAGGTAAAAAATACTCCAGGAAGAAATTCATAGGAATTGGTGTTACCTTATGGAGGAACTTCCTATAGAATGCTAAATATGGTTGTGAAAAGGAGGTACTTTCAGTCCTTCTGCCCTCACTGCTGGGAATTTTGGCAGCTCACCAGAAGGGCGTATAGTGATGCTGGGTTAGTAGAGTTTTAAGGTGATTGTTGAACTCAGGCTGCTGACTGGGCAGCACTAACTCTTACATTTTGTATTGAAATCCTCTGTGGTATGTCACAAATCATAGATATATAACATTTATTATGAAGGAAAGGATATTAACATGGAATAAAACTTTGCTATTTACAGAAAATAATTTGGATTTAAAATAGCTAAAGACTGAAAAGAAGAGCAATTTATTTTTCAAGCAGATAATGATAATTTTGATTTTTAAATTAAAGTTGTACCCCAAAGTCCTATGTTATTTAGACTTACAGTTCTTTCCTCCCTCCCTTCTCTGTAATTATATTAAGAAAATGTACATACATACGTAGTAAATTTTTTTTTGAAAAATTTCTTAAAGTGTTTATTTTAAATTTTAAATTTTTTCTTTTTCTTTTTTTGTGGTGTTGGATTTTGAACCCTTTCTTTTTAATTTTCATTGCTTCTCATTCATGTATATTGCATACATGTGATAGTCATTTTTATTATTATATTTTTCAGACCAAAGGTGAAAATGGTAATTGTGATAAGTATGGGAAAGTTATACCAGCAAGTGCTGTCCTATATGGGATGGCAGTAGAATGTGCAGAGATAAGAAGACATCATAGGTAAGTAACTTAATACTAAATACTAAAAAATAATAATTTTAAGCAGAATACTGTAGTTCAAATGTTACTTAGTGCATATTTATTTGGGTGGGAATCTGAAGGTTTTTTAAATCCTTATTTGTATATGACAGCAGAATGCATTACAATTCACATTACACATATAGAGCACATCTTTTCATATCTCTGGTTGTATACAAAGTATATTCACATCATTCATGTCTTCATACGTGTACTTAGGGAAATGATGTCCATCTCATTCTACCATCTTTTTATACCTCTTGCCCCCTTTCGTCCCCTTCCTCCCCTTTGCCCTATCTAGAGTTCCTCTAATCTTCACATGCTTCCCCTCCCAACCCCACTATGAATCAGCCTCCTTATATCAGAGAAAACATTTGGCATTTGGTTTTTTGGGATTGGCTGACTTCACTTAGCATTATATTCTCCAACTCCATCTATTTACCTGCAAAAGTCATGATTTTATTCTCTTTTAATGCTGAGTAATATTAGATTGTGTATAAATACCACATTTCTTTATCCATTCATCTACTGAAGGACATCTAGGTTGCCATTGATGTGGCTGTGTCCCTATAGTATGCTGTTTTTAAGTCCTTGTTTTTAGACCAAGGAGTGGGATAGTTGGGTCCAAAGGTGATTCCATTCCCAGTTTTCCAAGAATCTCCATACTGCTTTCCATATTGGGTGCACCATTTTGCAGTCCCACCAGCAATGTATAAGTGTGCCTTCCCCCCCACATTCTTGCCAACATTTATTGTTGTTTGTATTTTTTTTTAAATCTCTATTTTATTTATATGTGGTGCTGAAGATCGAACTCAGGGCTTCACATATGGTAGGGGAGTGCTCTACCTCTGAGTAAAACTCGAGCCCTGTTTGTATTCTTAATAGCGGCCATTCTGACTGGAATGAGATGAAATTTTAGAGTAGTTTTGATGTGCATTTCTCTAATAGCTAGAGATGTTGAACATTTTTTCATATATTTGTTGATTGATTGTGTATCATCTTCTGAGAAGTGCCTGATCGGTTCCTTGGCCCATTTATTGATTGGGTTATTTATTTTTTTGGTGTTTAGTTTTTTGAGTTCTTTATATACCCTAGAGATTAGTGTTCTATCTGATGTACAAGTGGAAAAAATTTGCTCCCATTCTGTAGGCTCTCTATTCACCTCACTGATTGTTTCTTTTGCTGAGAAGAAGCTTTTTAGTTTGAATCCATCCCATTTATTCTTGATTTTAATTCTTGCGCTATAGGAGTCTTAATAAGGAAGTAGGGGCCTAATCCGATATAATGGAGATTAGGGCCTACTTTTTCTTCTATTAGACGCAGGGTCTCTGGTTTAATTCCTAGGTCCTTGATCCATTTTGAGTTGAGTTTTGTGCATGGTGGTGAGAGATAGGGGTTTAGTTTCATTTTGTTGCATATGGATTTCTAATTCTCCCAGCACTATTTGTTGAAGAGGCTGTCTTTTTTCCAAAGTATGTTTTTGGTGCCTTTGTCTAAGATAATATAACTAATTATGGTGGGTTAGTCTCTGTGTTCTCTTTTCTGTTCTATTGGTCTACTAGTCTGTTTTGGTGCCAATACCATGCTGTTTTTGTTACTGTTGCTCTGTAGTGTAGTTTTAAGGTCTGGTTTAGTATTGCCACCTGCTTCGCTTTTCTTGCTAAGGATTGCTTTGGTTGTTCTGGGTCTCTTATTTTTCCAGATGAATTTCATGACTGCTTTTTCTATTTCTATGAGTAATGTCATTTGGATTTTGATTGCAATTACATTAAATCTGTATAGTGCTTTTGGTAGTATGGTTATTTTGACAATATTAATTCTGCCTATCTAAGAACAAGGTAGATCTTTCCATCTTCTAAGGTCTTCTTTCGTTTTTTTCTTTAGTGTTCTGTAGTTTTGTTGTAGAGATCTTGCACTTCTTTCATTAGGTTGATTCCCAAGTATTGTATTTTTTTTTTTTTTTTTTTTTTTGAGGCTATTGTAAATGGGGTAGTTTTCCTCGTTTCCCTTTCTGAGGATTTGTCACTGATTACAGAAATGCCTTTGATTTATTGGTGTTGATTTTATATCCTACAACTTTGCTAAATTCATTTACTAGTTCTAGAAGTTTTTTGGATCTTCTAGGTATAGAATCATTTCATCAGCAAATAGTGCCAATTTGAGTTCTTCCTTTCCTACATGTATTCCTTTAATTTCTTTCATCTGTCTAATTGCTCTGGCCAGTGTGTTTCAAGAGCTATGTTAAATAGAAGTGGTGAAAGAAGGCATCCCTGTCTTATTGCAGTTTTCAGAGGGAATGCCTTCAATTTTTCTCTGTTTACAATGATTTTGGCCTGGGGCTTAGCATAGATAGCTTTTACAATGTTGAGATATGTTCTTGTTATCCCTAATTTTTCTAGTGTTTTGAACATGAAGGGGTGCTATATTTTGTCAAATGCTTTTTCTGCATCTATTGAGATCATCATATGGTTCTTATCTTTAAGTCTTTTAATGTGATGAATTACATTTATTGATTTCCGTATGTCGAACCAAACTTGCATTCCTGAGATGAACCCCACTTAATTGTGGTGCACTATCTTTTTGATATATTTTTGTATTTGATTTGCCAGAATTTTATTGAGAATCTTTGCATCTATGTTTATTAGAAAAATTTGTCTGAAATTTTCTTTTTTTGATGTACCATTGCTTGGTTTTGGAATCAGGATGACATTGGTCTCATAGAATGAGTTTGGAAGTGCTTCCTCTTTTTCTATTTCCTGAAATAAATTGAAAAGTATTGGTATTAGTTCTTCTTTTTTTTATTTTTTAATTTTTTTTAAACTTCTGTTTTTTAATATTTATTTTTTAGGTGTTGATGGACACAACACAATGCCTTTATTTTTATGTGGTGCTGAGGATCGAACCTGGGTCCCGCCTTTGCTAGTCGAGTGCTCCACTGCTGAGCCACAATCCCATCCCCTATTAGTTCTTCTTTAAAGGTCTTGTAGAACTTGGCTGTGTATCCATATGGTCCTGGGCTTTTCTTGGTTCGTAGGCTTTTGATGGCATCTTCTGTTTCATCACTTGAAATAGATATGTTTAAATTGTGTAGATAGTCCTGATTGAATTTGGGCAAATCATATGACTCTAGAAATTTGTCATTGCCTTTGATATTTTCTATTTTATAGGAGTACAAGTTTTCAAAATAATTTCTATTATATTCTGTTTTCCGTAGTATCTGTTGTGATATTTCCTTTTTCATCACTTATGTTAGTAATTTGAGTTTTCTCTCCTTCTCTTTGGATCTGAAGTTTTTTGACCTTGAAATTCATACGTTTAGTCTTAATTTATTTTTGCCTATCTAATAATTTTGTTTTAAAATAAACTTCTACAATTAAAGCCAGCTTGTTTTCTTTATTGTTTAAATATATGTTTTAGTCGTTGATGGACCGTTATTTTATTTTTATGTGGTGCTGAGAATTGAACCCAGTGCCTTACACATTCTATGCAAGTGTTCTACCACTGAGCCCCAGCCCCAGCCCCAGCCCCATAAAGCCAGCCTTTTTTTTAAAATGGAAAATTATTGTACAACATAGTGTCCTTTAGTTGTGTAATAGATTTATGTACAGAATATTTTCAGAATGATTTCAGATGAAGTTGGAATTAAAACTACTAGTGTGGGAATGAATTGTAGTTGTTGGCTTATTTTTCTTGATAACTTCATTAATGTTGTGATTAGTGTTTGGGAGGGATGAAATTTTAGGATCTAAGAAGTTCTTTTCCCCCAATAACTTAATAATAATGTAGGAAATATCAATGAATAAAAGAAGAAAATTAAAATCATCCTAAATCCCTCACCAGTAAATAACTACGATTCATTTTTATTGCATATTGTTCCTTAATCTTTTTGTCTCACATTACTGGATGATAACAAGAATGTTTAAGGATTGGTGGGCACAAGATACCAAACATACAGAGCTTAATTAGCAAACTGGCTGAATGATAGTGTATAGGTTGAATGTCAAGTATTTGTAAATAAATGTGTGTAAACTTAATTTTGTTCCAAAATACCAGTATATTTGCTCTTTATTTGTGACCCTCTTCATGTTAATAGAGTTGGTTTGTGATTTTTTAAAAATCAATTTCTTAATGTTATGAGTTTAACATTTTTAGGTTGCTTCCTCTTTTCTGCCTCTTTGTTTTTGGTGCTGGGGATTGAACCCAAGGGTTCTTTACTAAGCTACATACCTAGCAGTTTTTGTAATTTTGAGATAGGTGTCACTAAGTTGCAAGGGCCTCACTAAGTTGTCAATTCTGGCCTCTATCTTGTGGTCCCTTGGCCTCTGCCTTGGAGTTGCTGGATTTACTGGCATAAGCCACCGTGCCTGGCCTTTTGCTTTTCTCCTTTTAAGACCCAGGATAAGCATCTTTGCAGTCTTGTCTATTATTTTCTTGGAATAGATTCCTTTGTAAGAGATTTCTGAGTTAAAGGGATGTACACTTTCAACTCTGAACATTTGTGGCTACCCTGCCCACCAGAAAAGCTAGGCTGTGTTTCCTTGAGATTTCTTGCTATAACATGCCTTCAATAGTTCCTTCTTATATTTTATAGGAAAACCACTAAAATCATTGGCCTGAGCAAAATAGAAATTACATAGCTGATATCTACTATTTTGAAAAAGGGTAATTTCATTGTTGATTTACTTATATAGCAAATGTGTGAGTGAGTGCAAACAAACACAGAGGAGCTTTTGTAATGTTGAAAATGCTGTCCATTTTGATTGAGTAGCTCTGTGTGAGTCAGATCCAGAATTTATTTTTGAAATTGAGCAGTGTGGGTTGAGGATGGTGAAGAAAGATGCTGAAAAAGATATATTTGAGTGCAATTGTTTTACCTGGTAGAAATGTTTGTAAATCATAATTATAAAATTACCTCAGGGAACCTAATCAGCTGAATCTGTTGCTTACCTGAGCAAACAAATATTTAAAAATAACAGAGAAAGCTGAAACTCACCTTTTGGTTATAAAAACCTAGGAATAAAATCAATAATGTTTTGATGCAGAGGAAAGTGCATGAGTGATAGTAAAAAATTTCAAAGGCCTGTGATGCACAGGCCTTTGTAGATTTCAGATACAGTATTTCAAATTAGTAGGGAAAGAGCAAACTGATCAGTAAATGTGGTGTTAGCTTCATTTGGGGAAAACAGATCCTTCTAATTCAGTAAGATCTTGCAAAACAGGGTGGTATCCAGAAGCCATAAAATATTGACAGATTGGACTACATTAAAAAGAAAAAAAATCAGTCTGTAAAATATACAGTACTTTTAAAGACAGGTGACAGACTGAGGTAAAAATTTTGTAACCTAAAACAAAGAAGGAATATAATTGTCAGAATGGAAATTGGATGGGATAATATTTTTAATTGCTTTTTTGAAGATGTGGGGAAAATTTACACACTTTGGGTGCAACATTTTAGTAGCTCAATTTGGTATTTTCTAACAATAAATTAGAGATGTTTATAAGTCCTTAGCACTGCATTTCTGCATTTTAGAATCTCTCCTGATAAACACTTGTTTATGTGTATGATGATTAATGTACAGGGGTATCCACTGTATTACTATAACTGATCTGAATGTTTATCAACAAGAAAATATTTAATAGATTAGAATAGTCACCTATTATAATATTATACAAGTGTCCAAAAGAATTAGCCAAGGTACATGAACAGCAAGGGAACAAGTTTATGGTATTCCATATATGAATCTGATAAGGCATAATCCTAGGAGCAAGATTCAGGACCTTATATCTCCTTGGAGAAATGGCTGATTCTAGGATTAGGGCATGTTAGATTCAAGATGATTCTAAAACATCTTGTGTCAAAAAGCAAGAAAATGCTAAAAGCATCATCATCATCATCATCATCATCCCGGGAATTTTTTTTTTTTTTTAAAGAAAGAGTGAGAGAGAGTGAGAAAGAGGGAGAGAGAGAGAGAATTTTAATATTTATTTTTTAGTATTTGGCGGACACAACATCTTTGTATGTGGTGCTGAGGATCGAACCCGGGCCGCACGCATGCCAGGCGAGCGCGCTACCGCTTGAGCCACATCCCCAGCCCCCATCCTGGGAATTTTAAAAGAACACAGGAGCATGCTTGAAGGGTTAACCACTGGTCAAATCTGGGACAGTTTAAGTACCAAAATAAGTAATATTTAAGATTGAAGCTATTGAATGAGAGTTCATGAATCTCTGCTTATAATATGCAGATTATAAATACATATATGGGGGTAAAAGGTACCTTTTCCTTACAGTGGAATGCTGACTAATAATACAGAAAAAAATGATGCAGAATGACTATTATGCAATCCTCATGCACAGATGATAGAGGCAAGAATCAAGAATTGACTCTAAGTCAAGGGAAGGAATTTAACGAGAAGCAGGGTATTCAGTGGTTTTAAAGTATTTTTCAAATGTACTAATTACAGAAGGAAAATTGTAAATGTGTAGTGAAGAAACCATACAGCATTTTAACCAAGTGATCAAGCTAAGATTCTTGGTGAGGAAACCCCCTTTATATAGATAGTATTGCCTCCCAGAAGTATGCACCTAATTATGAGGAAACCATAGACAAAGTCAAGATGGAGCCAAAAAATGTACTACCTTCTTAAAAAATTTCTTGTCATGAGAGAGAAAAAGCAAAGATAAGGAACATTAAATCTCCACATTAAAGGAGATTAAAGAGATAGTTGAGAGATATTGAATGTGGATTATAGATTGGAAAATACTGATTTGGTAACTATGGTGATTAAGAGAATATCTTTACTTGTAATAAATATACACTGAAAGTGTATCTGTTGAGGAATGAATAGGCATGATGAATGCATGATGAATTATCTGCTTTCAGATAATTTAGAAGAAAATAAAGAGTGTGATAAAGCAAATGTGACAAAATATCAAAAAACATAGTATGAGAAATTCTGGTTAAAGGGTATGAGAGTTCTTTATATTGTCCGGGAAACTTGTCTATAGATTTAAAATAATTTACGAAATTAAAAAGTTAAGAGCAAAGTAAAATATGTGTAATATATCTATATATATTTGAGCAATATATGTACATATTATACTCAAATGAAAAGAAGAAGGTATGGAAAGATATGCATCAAACACCAGTGAAGAAATAAGGAGTACAGTGAAGGTTGACATTCTCTTTCTATATGAAGTTGTAGCAGTAAGTCTATATTCATGTATTTTGTAATAAACTAAAAGGAACTTATTTGTCACATCTTTTTTGTTTTTATAACTTGTGACTTAAGTTATTAAAATTCTTAATTTTATTTGATGACTCATTTTTTGAGAGTATAATAAAAAAATTTCTAGAAGGGAACTAAACTTCTATAACTTTATGAAGGCTAATAGACTAAAAAAATAAATGCTTCTGGGGGCTGGGGATATAGTTCAGTTGGGAGAGTGCTTGCCTTGAATGTATAAGCCCCTGGGTTTAATCCCCAGCATTCCCACCAAAAAAAAAAAAAAAAAAGCTTGTGAGGTGAGGTGAGATGAGGTTGGAGTGTTTTCTTTTTACAAAATGGTGTTGCCGAAATGGTCATGGAATGTTATTTTCAATGTAAATTTTTATTGACACAGAATCTTTATACTAAATGCATAACCTATACAATACTGAATTTTCATGAAATTGATATATACCTGTGTAACCAGTATTCAGATCAGGGACCAAAACATTACTACCATCCTGGAAAGTCTCCAGGAAGAATCTCTTTCCTTTTCCATTGTCTGCTCCCTCAAAAGTAGCCATTATCCTGACCTCCAGTACTACACATTAGTGTTGCTTCTTTTGAATTTTACACAGATTAAACTATATAGTGTGATTGTGTGTGTGTATGCCTTATTTCTTTTGTCTAACATATCCATGTTGTTAGGCTCAGTTTGTTGAATATAAAATTCCATTGTATGAATATATTACAATATATTTATTTGCCTGTTTCACTATTTATGGACATTTAAATTGTATCAGTGGACTCTTGGTAAAATATTATTGCTACAAACATTCCTGAATGTTCTTTTAATGTATGAATTTCTTTGGCTATAGTCCCAGAAGTGGAAAAGCCAGATACCACGTTAAGGGTGATTCTCTAATAGATATGTTTCACTTGAGTGGGTACTGCAAAACCATCTTCCAAAATGGACTTACTAATTTATATTCCTACAAGTAGTATGGGACTGTATCCTCATCAACACGTGAACAAATAAAACTTGACTTTTATTTTCCCCCTTCTAGGGGTTGTGTACTATACATTATGGTTTTTACTTCATTACCCTGGGGATTATTGAAACCAAGCAACTGTTAATGTACTTACTAGATTTGTCCCCCTCCCCCCCCCCCACTGGGGATTTAACCTAGGGGACTTTGCCATTGAGCTACATATCCTGCTCTTTTTATTTTTTATTTTGAGACAGTCTTAGTAAGTTGCTTAGTGCCTTGCTAATTTGCTTTGATCTTGCCATCCTTCTGTCTCAGCCTCCGGCTTCTTTGGGTGGAATTACAAGTGTATGCCACCTGATTAGATGTGTTCTTCTGTGAAGTGTCTAAAATTTGATTGAATATGTGTATTACAAATATTTTCATTCAGTGATTTTCATTTTTCCTTAATATTAGGATGTTCTTTTCTGAGCAGAAGTTCTTTATATCTACTTGTCATTTGTTGTCTTTTATAGTTAGTGATTATGTACATAATTTAAGAAACCTATGCCCATGATATCTTATTTCATTTTTTATATGTATTTTTTATGACTCAATATTAGATGATATTACTTGATGTAAAAAAAAAAATCTTTCTCACCTACTTGCCTTATTTTGTCTCTCAACAGAGTGGGCCTTAAGGATATTGTTGGTATCCATTTGCCAAAAAATGTGAAATTTCAGAGTCCAGCTTATTCTTATATAGATAATGAAGAAACAGTTGAACCTTATACAACTGAAAAGATGAGTCGAGTTCCTGGAGGATATTTGGCTTTGACAGAGTGTTTTGAAATCATGAAAGTAGATTTTAACAGTCTTCAGGTAAGAACCAAAAAATTTCAATTATGATTTTTAAGCATTAAATTTTATGCAGTGTTTAATGGATAGGACAATCTTATTTTTATGAGATTGCATAAGATTTTGCTTCTGATATATAAAGAATTGATAAGAGAGTATATTAGAATTCCCTCCTGAAATTATTCACTCACTTCAAGCACAAATAAAAATTTCCTAAGATTGATTGGGATGTATAGTGTGCCAAGTGCTTTCACATTTGTCTTAGAGAGCTCTAACACCATGTTTCAGAAGAATTTAGAATTATCCTTGTGTTGTACAGATGAGGAAACTTTTTTTTAGTTGTAGATGGACACAATACCTTTATTTTATTTATTTTTCTCTGGTGCTGAAGATCGAACCCAGTGCCTCACATGTGCAAGGCAGGCACTTCACCACTGAGCTATAACCCCATTTCCAGATGAGGAAACTATTTATCACATTAAACAGTTTCTGCCAGAATATTCAGCATGGAAATGCAAGGGCAAGACTTCTAGACCAAGTTTTTCTTTCTTTTTTCTCTCTCTATCATGATGATGCCTTTTTAAACTAATAGTATTCCTTGAAATGAACACTAATCCAAATTTCAAGATTAAATTTGCATTATGGTGACTAGCCATTCCATTGCCCAGGACTGAGGAGTTCCTGAGACAGAGGATGTTCAGTTTTAAAACTAGAGTGGTCTTAAGAAAAGCAGGGCAAATTGATCACGCTAGTTTGTATTTGTGTATGTGGTAGAAATTGAGAAAGGCCACATAGAACGCTTCTATGAGGTCTTTTTTTTTTAGTTGTAAATAGATCTTTTATTTTATTTATTTATATGCGGTGCTGAGGATCAAACCCCAGGGCCTCATACATGCCAGGCAAGTGCTCTTCCCTGAGCTACAACCCCAGCTCCATGAAGCTCTTTAATTAAGGTTAAATGTTCAAGTATACAGATGTTTTAGATGAAGCTACCTGGGGACCGAAGATTTTGTGAAGGTCATTTTAGCCTAAGATTTAAAAAATTTAATAGAAGCTTTATCCTGTAATAACTGTTGCTTGGTTATTATTGAGGTATTCTCCAGCTAATTTTAATATTTTGGTTTTGCTTCGTGAGGCAGAGCAGTCTTCTTCCTAAGTATAAGTATATAATCTGAGCAACATCCCAATAGGGAATAACACCATTGTAGCTGCTGATTACCTCAAAGCTATCCTTTTATTATTTTAATTTTTCTTTGCCATATATATTATTAAGGTTTTAATTTTGAAAACATCACCTACCTGTTTAACAACACTTTCAAGGCATACAGAATTGAAAATGAAAAAGCTCTAGTATTTTTCTTCCCTTTTTAAATCTTGGCCCCTCTTCCTCAGGTCATGAGTTTGGAGTGCATCTTTCAGACTAGAATTTTATGTTTATACACCTTTTTTTTTAAAAAAAAAAATATTTTTTTTTAGTTGTAGTTGGACACAATACCTTTATTTATTTATTTTTATGTGGTGCTGAGGATCGAACCCAGGCCCTCGCACGTGTCAGTCCAGTGCTCTATGGCTAAGCCACAACCCTAGGCCACCATCATCCCTTTTTAAACAAAATAATCCTTGTGACTTTGCTACTTGCTTTGTCATCCAATATATCACGAAATTTCTTGCAGTGGTGATGTCTATCTGCCTATTCTTTGAGTAGCTGAGTGATACTCTAATATAACAGATCAAAATTCCTGATCCAGTAGTCTTGAGGTGGTTTTAGATATCCACGTTACTGGTTGCTTCAGAGTGCTGGGAAGGCTATTTCAGGGATGTTCAGTGTATGAAATCCTCTCATTCCTTTTACATTTTTTTCCCTAAGGAATTAAAAAGTCTTGCAACTAAAAAACCTGACTCAATTACTATTCCTGTTGTTAAAGAAGGCACATTAGATGCTGTTGTGGTCTGGTTTGTGCTTCAGCTCGATGATGAACACAGTTTATCCACAAGTCCTAGTGAGGAAACATGTTGGGAACAGGCTGTTTACCCTGTGCAGGACCTTCCAGGTAGGTCTTGTCTAGTTTTTGTTTTGTTTTTTAAAAAAACGTGTTGCTTGAATGCTCTGAGTATTCAAATCATGACTAAAAAGGGAAAAAACAAAACTCATAAAACTTTGAATATGAAGTTTTCAGTCAAGGGAAGTTGGTTAAATCTTTGAGAAGTTTTTTTTTTTATCAAAAGTAGATATACATAATTAATGTAAGTAGTTAAAGAAGAGAGATTAAAACCAACTCTGTTACATGCCACTCAAAAATATTTATCACTGGTTTTTTAGTTATCAGTAAGTGAAAGAAATGCTGTTTTTGCTGTTGTTTGTGTTTTAAATGGAAAGTATTGGAAAATGCTTTTAGTGCAGGAGTTTTAACCTCTTGATGTATCTGATAACATCTGTGGAGACTCAGTCATAAATATGCACATACTAATATAAACAAAAGCTGGCACTTCAGGGAGTTCATGGATGAGTGAACTTACTAAGGAAGTTCTGTATTAAAGATAATTTTTGCATGGAAATTTTTTTTTTTTACAGCAATTTGATGAGTTTCAGTAAGTTTACAGCAGTTGAATTATATAGAAAAGCTCTACCCTTTTTAAGTAGAAAGTACATTTCGTTTTAGTCTCCTAAGGATCTAATTTGACAAGGTTATTAAGTTATGGATCTGTATAGTGTGTGACTAGTGTGATGTTTTTTAATAGGTAGATTTGGATTCATATCTCAAATCTGCTACTTTCTGACTCCCTGTAGACTGGCCTTGCTAGTCATTTCTCCATTTTTGTTGTGATATATATATAAATGAGATGGCACTGTCTACGTTTTAGCAGTATTATTGTAGGAATTATTAGAGATAAAGGGTATGAAATATCTGCTACAGTGATTGGCACTCAATAAATTATACACACACACACAAACATATATTTTATATCTGTATATTTATTTTCTCTCAGAGTTAACTTAAATGTCATTTTAAAAATTTTTTATCAATTGTTTTTTATAACTTTATTTTATTTATTTATTTATTTTTATGTGATGCTTAGGAAGGAACCCAGGGCCTCGAACATGCTAGGCTCTACTGCCGAGTTACAAACCCAGTTCGAATTGTCATTTAAAAAAAAAAAGTATTTTTGGAGAAGAGTCATTTAAAATGTCTAAATGTAAGAATAACAACTTGTACTTTTAACTGGTTCTAGAGCTGATGAGAAGGTATTATGATTATACATTTTCATTGTAAAGTTTTACCACATGTGAAACTCATAGAAAAGAGTACTTGTAGAACATAGTTCTTTCTTACACTTTGAAATTCCTAAGCATGCAAGAATATCTAAAAATTAACTGATTAGAACTATTTCAAACAGGATTCTGATGAATGCTGACTTGTTTTTTGGAAATTTTTTGTAGAGAAAAGAATGTCATGTTAAGTTAAAGTGAAATTTGATTTTGATTCCTGAATTTTTTCTATGGCCATACCACCGTGAACGCACCCAGTCTCATCTGATTCCTTAATTTTGTCTCTCTTTAGTTTTGTTAGCTTTATTACCAAAGATGATTGAGAATTCCCTGCAGCCATCTGCCCCGCCTCCCTGACTCCTCTTCCCTATGATGGTACCTATCGATAGCAGTAAACAAAACAAAACAAACCTATAATACAGATAGTGTTACAGTCCAGTAATAGAGCTCTTAAGTCTTTCTGTTATGGTACAAATTAGTCGAATTTCCAAATTTTAGTTTTTCCCTAGTAAAGCTGGTGAGATTTTCCTAGTTTTTTAAAATAGTAAATTAATAGATGTAATCCTTTCTGTAGTTATTAAAAGAATTGGGGATTAAATGGGGGGGATTGGAGATGTTTATGTGATCTTCAGGCTAACAAGCATTCCATATTAATCAGTTATACTATTTCTCTCTTATTAATGAAGACTACTGGATGAAGCCTGGAAATCATGTGACAATGGAAGTATCTTGTCAAGACTGTTACCTAAGAATCCAAAGTATCAGTGTTTTGAGTTTGGAACAAGAAATGGAAGTTACAAAAAGTTTTACTAAGGATACAGACTTGCTATCTTCGGGAAATGAGGCTGAACTCTGTAGTGCCCTGGCTAACCTTCAAACCAGCAAGCCAGATGCTGGAGAGCAAATATGTGTATTGGAATCCACAGAAATTGCTTTGCTTAATAACATCCCATATCATGAAGGCTTTAAAATGGCAATGAAAAAGGTATTCTCTTCATTGACTCCAGAAAAACTGTGTCAGGTGATGGATCCTCACTGTGAGGATAATGAAATGAGCTCAGGAACTGGAAGGCAAAACACTGTGCAGAGCACCTCCGAACCTTTATATGTGTTAGATGTGTCTGAAGGCTTCTCTATTCTGCCTATAATTGCTGGCACACTCGGGCAGGTTAAGCCTTACAGTTCTGTGGAAAAAGACCAGCATCGTATTGCTCTGGACCTCATATCTGAAGCCAATCACTTTCCTAAAGAAACACTTGAGTTTTGGCTGAGACATGTGGAGGATGAATCTGCTGTGTTGCAAAGGCCCAAATCAGACAAGTTGTGGAGCATAATCATACTGGATGTCATTGAGCCATCTGGGCTCATTCAGCAAGAAATAATGGAAAAAGCTGCAATATCGAGGTAAACCACAAAATAGAAATTTTTAGTTTTTTTCAGTCTCAAACATCACATAAATTCTTTTAGTTCTTTAAGGGCACAACCATAAAAATGAAAGACCATTGTGTGTCAAGCATTGTATTTGTGATTTCATGTTTACCTCTGTGTGCATATTATTACTGATTTTTTTTTTTTTTTCCCTGAAGAAATCTCTGTACTGTAGGAGTGAAGAAGAAAGTCTACTTTGTGTTAGGATAGCCTATGTTAATATAAGGACTTAGGTCAAAATCTATTAAAATAGGTAAGATGTTCAAGGTGAAAAAGATTAAAAAACCAAATTTATCTTTTATGATGTAAGAAATGTGTTCATGTTTGATGATATATTGGGAGAACTCATTCTTGAGAATGAGTACCAGTACTCCCGAGTCTTAATGTCTTTATTTTATAATATAGTTCTCTCTCTAAAGCTAAAGGTATTTCTCCTTTAACTTACGTTCCTCAATGTAAACTTGGCCTTATTATTTAATATAGAAAGTAAATTTGGCTATGTTTCAAAGTCCTTTTGTTATGATGCTGAGATCTGCAAAGAAGGCAATATATAACAGTTGGAAGCCCAAACTTATGAAAAATAAATTTTTACCGATTAAAATTTTACATTATAGGGAGAGGGTTGTTTTGTATTAAAAGAACGGTGGGAATGCAGACCCAAGATTGAAATAGTATAAAGTTAAATTATCTATTCAAGAAAGATACTTGACAAACCTGGGAAAAAAGTATTTTGCTTACATAGTTAATTATAGTCAGATTTTATATGCAGTTTCTTTTGTTACTAACATTTATTGCTTGTGTGTGTGAACCAATAAAAACAACCACTGTGATTTTCTTTTTAAACAATCTTGTATGTATATATTATTATACTGGCTCTGATCTTAAATAAATTATGTAGCTATGGAGGCTTAAGTATATATACATATAATTATGTGTGTAATTTTAAACAGATGGACCTGAAACAAGATCTAAAAGAGTTCATATCCAGTATCAGATTTGTTCCTGAATTTACTAAGTTGTATAATTTCTTTGACAGATGAGAATACTGGGTTAAATGTCTTTGAAGATGGTTCAACTCTGAATTTCTTATATAGTGAAGTTTAACTTATTTGATATAGTCACCTTGGAAAGTCTTATATTTCCCAAATGATTTATTTTTAGTTTTGATTTAATTTAAATTTATAGGAAAATTGCAAGAATAGTACAGAGTACTTTTTTACACATATTTATAGATTGTTTACATTTCTTTTATAATTTTCTTTGATTCTTTATTCTACTTTTTCTTTTTTGAGAATAGGTTAGAGGCATAGTACTCCTTTACTACTACATAACTTATGTATGTATTTTTTTTATTAGAGCATTATAGTTGCAAACAGTAGTTGTGTACATTTTGAAAAAATCATACATGTGAGGAATTTGATTTTAAACTCTCTCTTCCTTTGCTTCGTTTCCTACTTCCCATTATTCTCTTCCTCTGTGTTACTGATATTCCTTTCACTCATTTATTTAGTTTTGACTTGTTCTTTCTACATGTACATAAAGGTGAAATTTACTGTGTGTATTCATATATGTGTATAATGTGATTTTGTTAAATTCATTTCATATTTCTTCCCTTTTCCTGTCTTTTCTTTCTCCCTCTTGTTCTCCTCCTCCTATTCCATTGATGTTACCTATATCTTTATGATATTAAACCCTCCTCCCCCTTACTGCTTTCTTTCTGTTATTTTGCTGTAGCTTCTACATATCAGAAAGATATTTGGCTCTTTTTTTTCTGAGTCTGGCTTATTTCACTTAGCAGGACTGGTATTACTTCTGAGATAACTCAGCAGAAAGTCCATTTGGTTCTGGGCTTGCCCTTTTTTCCCCTAAGACTTTTCATTGCTGTATTGATCTGTTTAGGGTTTCTGTATCTTCCTGGTTCGATTTAGGCAGGTCAGAAATTTGCCAATATCTTCTAGATTTTCCAGTTTATTAGAGTACAACTTTTCAAAATAGTTGTTTTTTCAGTCTTTATTTCATCAATTTGGCTCTGATCTTATTTATTTACTATCTTCCACTGACTTTGGAATTAGTTTGTTCTTCCTTTACTAAGGCTTTGAATTAGAGCATAAGCTTATTTATTTGGGAATCTATTTTTTTTATTTAGGTACTCAATGTTCTAAATTTTCTTCTTAGAACTACTTTATACCATCTGAGAGATTTTGATATATTGTATGTCCTCATTTGTTTCAAAAATTTTTCTTGAATTCTCTTTTCTTTTTTGATCCATTCTTTATTTAAAAGAGTATTCTTCAATGTTTATGTGTTTATGTGGTTTCTATGGTTTTTCTTGCTGTTGATTTTTAGATTCATTCCATTATGATGTGATAGGATATATGGATTATATCAGGGTTTTTTTTTGTGTGTGTGTGTTTGCTAAGACTTAAAACACTGAGACCTAGAAGATGATCTGTTTGGAAAAGTTTGCATAAGTTGCTGAGAACAGGGAAATTCAGTTGTTTGGGGTGAAATATTCTGCACATGTCTATTAGGTCCATTTGATTTGTACTGTTATTTAGGTTAGACATGTCTTTATTAATTTTATGCCTTGAGAACCTGTCTTCATGATAAGGGTTGTTGAAATCACAATATTACAAGTATTATTTTATTGGGGTTTAACAGATATAGTGTTCAGCATTTTAAAAAAAAAATATAATTGGATGTGCTGACATTTGTGGCAAATATACTTACTATCATTATATCTTCTTGTTTGATTGATCCCTTTGCCAGGATGTAGTGTCCTTTTTTTGTCCCATGATTAATTTTTGCTTGAAATCTGCTTTATCAGATATGACAAAGTTTTCTGACTCCATTTGCATGGTCTGTTTGTTTCCGTCCTTTTTCTTTCAGCCTGTGTCTTTGCTAATGACATGAGTCTCTTGCAAATAGCATCTAATTGCATCTTGTTTTTTTTTTTTAATATTTATTTTTTAGGTGTAGGTGGACACAATATAATGCCTTTATTTTTATGTGGTGCTGAGAATCCGGGTCCGCCCGTGCTAGGCGAGTGCTCTACTGCTGAGCCACAATCCCAGCCTTGCATTTTTTTTTTTTTAACCCATTCTGCTAGTCTGTGTCTTTTAATTGAGGAGTTGAGACCATTTATATTCAGGGTTTTCATAGCTATGAATTTGTGGTTTCCTGCCATTTTGATTTCTTGTTATTGATTGCTCTTCTATTGATATTCATTTATTTAGACACTTTGGGATTTGTTTTTGGATTCCTCTGTGTGCAGTTTATCTTTGTAGTACTGGATTAATGGTCATGGATTCTCTTAGCTTACCGTTGTTATGGAAAGTTTTTATTTCTCCATTTGAAAGAGATCTTTCCTGGGTATAGCAGTCTTGGCTGGCAATAGTTTTCTAATAGAGCTTGTAATATTCTTATTTCAGGATCTCCTTGATTTTAGTGCCTGAGGCGAGAAGTCAAAGGGTGAACTCTAAATATGACTTGATGTTTCTCTCTTGCAGCTTTCAATATTCTTTATTATTTTCTATGTTAGCCATTTTGATTATGATGTGTCTTGGGAGAACTTCTTTTTTGATCTGCTCTATTTGGGGACTTGTATGATTCCTGTGTGTGAATAGCTATCTAATTTCTGATATGGGGAAAGTTTTCTGTTAATATCTCTTTGACAGTTTTCTTTATGCTTTTATACTATATCTTCTATGATCTCTTCTATACCGGTGACACTCATGTTTGATCTTTTGATGTTGTCCCAGAGTTCATCATTTTTTTCTCCTTTATTGAATACTATTATACTCCAGTTCATGTGCCCTGTATTCAATCCCTGGTATTTTATCTGTAAGGGCTGAAGTACTATTTTATTTTTTTTAATATTTACTTTTTAGTTTTTTTAGGTGGACACAATATCTTTATTTTTATTTTTATGTGGTGTTGAGGATCGAACCCAGTGCCCCGCGCATGCCAGGAGAGTGCGCTACTGCTTGAGCCACATCCTCAGCCCTGAAGTTCTATTTTCTACACACTCTAATCTGTTGTTGATACTTCCAAGTGAATTTTAAATTTGATTCATTGGTTTTGAAATTAAATGATACGTTTCATTCATTCATGGTTTTGATTCCATGAATTCTGATTTGCTTCTTTTCCATATTTGTATTTCTTTATTGAAGTGATCTGTCATCTCCTGTATTAGCTCTTAATGCATTCCTTAGATCTTCTTTTAGTTCATTGAACATTTTAATGAGACAGAAGCAATTTTTTTTAAAATTTTTTAATATTTATTTTTTAGCTGTAGTTGGATACAATACCTTTACTTTAGTTATTAATATGTGGTGCTGAGGATTGAACCCAGGGCCTTGTACTCGAATACAACATTTTTAAGTGCCCAAAGGAAAAACATGTAAAACTGAAATTTTATATTTAGAAAAACATTCTTTAGGAAGGAAGGCAAAATAAATATATTTTCATATAATGAAAAGCTAAGAGCCAGCAGATTTGTTTGAAAAATAATTATTGGTCTTCAGACAGAAAGAAAATGATACTGGAAGGAAAACTGGGCATCAGTGATAAAGAGAAAGCAACACAATAACAAATATGTGGGTAAATGTAAGAGGTTATCATCTTTTTGTCTTCTTTAAGATATGTTTTTGACTTTTGAAAGGAAAATTAAGAAAATATCTAAAACTGAACAGAAGGGAAAATACTGCATATAAAAATTTGTGGGTGCAATGAAAACAGTGCTTAGAGATTTATAGCATTAAATGCTTATGTTAACTAAGAAGAAAGTTCTCAATAATTTTAAACTTCCTAAGTTTAAAATGATGATCAAAATAAACCCAACACTAGCCCAAAAGTACAAACTGTACAAACTATATACCTTATAGATTTATTAGATCAATTTCTGGAAGAGCTTGAACTACCACAAGAACATGAACATTTAGATGGTCCAGTGACCATTAAAGAAAATAAGGTCCTAATAGGAAAATCTCTAAAAAGATCTTCAGGTATAGATATCAGTGATATCATTAGAAAATTTTACCACACATTTGAAGAATTAATACCAATTCTTTACAAACATTCCCAAGAAGTAGAAGAACAGGGAACAATTCACAGTATACTTTATGAAGCTGGTATTACAAGATGGTTGAACCAGAAAAGACAGTGTCAAAATAAAACAATGAAAGAAACCCCAGATTAATAGACCAAAGTCCGTCCTGTATAGACACACAAATATTGACAAACAATAAAGACCTATGAATGTATAGATTGATGTAGAATAATTATGATAAAATTCAGTGTCCATTGATAAAGACTTTTAGAAAAATAGGAATAGAGAGTATTATGGAGTTTTAAATTATATCTCTCAGAAGATATATTTAGGTTCCAACTCCACACATAGGAATAAGGCCCCCCCTCATTTCCCCCCAGAAATGGTATTAGTATGATTTAATTACCTCAGGGACTGGAGTTAACATCATTCATGGTTCATTGGGGTTTGCATCCTTATAAAGAGATCAAGGCAAGCTTTGATTCAGTGTGATTAGGAGTCCTTATATGATTATCTTCATAATAATCAAAGATTATTATCTTTGATTTACATTTGTAGTGAAATATTTTAATTCCCTTACCTGTCATTTTGGGTACATTCCATAGGTATTTCTTTGTGGTTTCCATGGGTGTTTCATTTACATACAGAGGGATCCCACTATAGCAGTGTCACTCTAAAGCAGTGTGATTTCAGTAGTGTACAGAATGCTGCTGTACCTCTGCAACCCTACCTCCTCAGCTACTCATGTTACATGTGTGTACACTGTGTTTTCCATCTTGTGGAAAACAAAAAATAGCACTAGCTTTTACAATTGTCATGAATTTGCTTCCTAGAGATATCTAAAAAACTGAAAACCGAGTAATTTTAAGTGTCCCACTAATTCCTGTAGGGTTTTCATGAGTGTTCTAAATAGAGTAGTGGTACATAACGGTTTAATCCGGAGCAGTTCCTTAACCTTTGATTGTGTACTGTGACATTGATACTTTTGAAGGATTTAGGCTAGTTTTTTGTAGTATGGCCTTTCATTTAATTTGCTTCTTCAGGATCAGATTTATGCTATATTTTTTTTTAAATTTTTTTATTAGTTGCTCAAAACAGTACAATGATCTTGACATATCATACATTTGATTGCAGTATCACATTGGTTTTACAGCCACATTTATATATATAGCCATATTAGTGTCTCTTGTATTCTGCTACCCTTCCTATTCCCCCCTCCCCTCCCTTCCCCTCCCATCACCTCTCTCTACCCACTCTATGACACTTTTCTCTCTTTTTTTCTTCCTCACACCATCTTATGTAATTTTGCATAACAATGAGGGTCTCCTTCCATCTTCTGTGTGATTCCCCTTCTCCCATTCCCATGCATCTCTCATCCCTATTTAATGGTAGTCTTCTTCTCAGGCTCTTCCTCCCTGCTCTGTTTTGAGTCGCCCCCCTTATATCAAAGAAGACATTCGGCATTTGCTCCTTAGGGATTGGCTAGCTTCACTCAGCATAATCTGCTCTAATGACATCCATTTCCCTGCAGATGCCGTGATTTTGTTATTTTTTAGTGCTGAGTAATATTCCATTGTGTATAAATTCCACATTTCTTTTTATCCATTTATCTATTGAAGGGCATCTGGGTTGGTTCCACAGTCTAGCTATTGTGAATTGTGCTGCTATGAACATTGATGCTATGTATTTTTGGTGGGATATTATAGATATGGTGTTTGAGATCCCAGTGCATCGTATCAGAAGGCACAAATCTATTTTTCCTGTTATTAATGATGTAAACTTTGATTACTTGGTTAGGGTTTTTCCACTGAAACTTTGAAATTTTTCCCTTTGTAGTTAATGCTTCATTAGTGGGTGTTAGTATTTTAAGACCATATAAATGTACAATTCCTCATCAGACCTTTATTTGCGGATTTTAATATCCATTGATTTTTTAAAACCCTTCTGTCCAATATATTAATTTATTTTTACTTGGGCTCCTGGATTCTATTCTATTGAATTATAAGCCATTACTCTCATTTATTTGTACACAAATATTTGTGATAGCTCTATTTATAATACTTGAAAACCAGAAATAATACTAGTATGCTTGCATCTATGGTTACTATAGTACACCTGTATTGTGACATACCACTAAGGACTATTTATACTTGCAGAAACTTAAGTCAGAGCCCAAAGAATTATGTTAAGTGAAAATAGTCCCCAGAGAACATATAATCAAATTTATGATTGTGTTGAAATTACAGAGATGGAGGACAGATTGCTTGGGATTAAGAAGAAGGTAGGTGCATTTATAAAAGTATATGAGGCAAATGAGTGTAAGGATATATACTTACAGGCTCCTTAAAAGGGTAACAAGAGTGATCTTGTTATTAGTGATAGAAATGTTCTGGATCTTCATTTTCTAATTTTCTACATCTTGATTATGGTATTGTACTCTATTTTGCAAGATTTTACCACTAGGAGAAACTGGGTAAAAGGACATGGGATCTCCTTGTTTTATTTCTTAGAACTGCATAGAAGTATATGACTATGTCAAAACATAAGGTTGATTTAATAAAAACAGCCACATGTATTTATCAGCTTGTTAGTCTGAAGTAAGTTAATGAAGTGGTAGACTTTGAAATGTTTTGACACACCACTGGGTTCATTTATAGATGACCTCTTCCTATGAGGTGAGTGGACAGTTCCAGTCCCCAAGTGTTAGATACCTTCTTTGGTCTAATCAAGGAATTCTCTTGATGGGGTTAGATGTCTGACATCTTCCCAGCTAATTTAAAGTTGTATCTATAGGTATGTATTTTGATGCTCAAAGTAGCCCAGATTTGGCCCGTTGGAGTTCCTTCAAACTGGCTTCGGTATCTTTTTGATGTGTTCTCAAGATGCTTAAGCATATACTAACTTTTGGTGCAATCAAATGTTTTATATTAATATTGTGGTTTTTTTTTTTGCTCAGCCTTACAGTCAGTCTTTTTCCAAGGAACCCTGGTTCCTTTTAGTGGAGATATTTGAGATCAAGATTTTGATGACAGGTATGATCATTGCTAATGATGAGTCATTGCTTGTAGGCTCTCTTAAATGTTTAAAGCTAGGAAATGTATGTTACGCACATCCACACGTCCATAATCATACATGTGTACACATACACATAAGTATTTTTTACTTCTGTATCTATTTTATTTGTTAAAAAAAAAACAACCTTGTGCATTCATCCTGATACATTTACTTTCAATCCACTACCATAATGTTCATTGTGGTCCCCCTTTCATATTTGTAATTCTCTTTCTCATCAGTGAAGAGTCATCAGTATACTCACTCTCCTGCTCATGCCTTGAGTATGTATAAAATCATTTCAGATTTGCTAAACTTATACCACTGTGGAAAGCAAGCCTACTAACTAGAGGGTAATTGTTAGTCTAGTGTTTTTGTTTTTTTGTTTTGTTGGTACTGGGGATTGAACCCAGGGACACTCTGTACCACTGAACTGCATTCCCAACCCTTATTATTTTTTAATTTGAGACAGGGTCTCCCTGAATTGCTTAGGCTGACCTTGAACTTGTGATCCTCCTGCCTCAGCCTTCCAAGATTCAGTGTCCTCAAGCTTTTTCCCAAAATTTTGTTTTAGGAATTTTATAGTTTTAGGTCTTCTGTTTAGGTGTTTAATCCACTGTGAGCTAATTAAAAAAAAATTTTTTTTAGTTGTAGATGGACACAATACTTTTATTTATTTACTTATTTTTTAATGTGGTGCTGAGGTTCAAACCCAGGATCTTACATGTGAGGCTCTTCATCACTGAGCTACGACTCCAGCACAAGTTAATTTTTATATACAGTTGTCAGGTAAAGTTCCATCTTTATTTTTTTGTGTTTCCAGTTTCCCCACCATCATTTTTGGGTTAATTTATGGGCTCTCTCTTCTACTCCATTGGTCTGTATATCTGTCTTTATACCAGTACCACTGTGTTTTGGTTACCGTTGCTTTGTATTGTAATGTGTTTTGAAATCAGGAAAAGTGAGGCCTTTGATATTCTTTTTCAAGATGGCTTTGTCTATTCAGGGTCATTTAAGAGTCCATATAAATTAAGGGTGAATTTTTCTGTTTCTGCAGAAAACATTGTTGGTATTTTGATAGGGCCTGCATTGAATGTGCACATTACTTTGGGTAGTGGGGACATTTTAACAATATTGTATTTGCATCTATGAACATGAAATGTCTACATTTCTGTATGCCTTTAATTTTTTTCAGCAAAGCTTTATGGTTTTCAATGAATAAATCTTTTTTTTTTTTTTGGTTCTGGGTATTGAACCCACTTACTGCTTACCCTAGCCCTCTTTAACTTTTTATTTTGAGAAAGGGTCCCAACTTCTGAGTGCCTCTCAGAAGTTGCTAAAACTGTCCTTGAACTTTAGATTTTCCTGACTCAGACTTCTCAGTTTTGGGGATTACAGTTTTGTGCCACCATGCCCGGCTTCAATGTACAAATCTTTTATTTCCTTTGTATTTTTCCTAAGTATTTAGATGCTATTGTGAATAGATTTTTTTTTAAAATTTTCTTTTCAGACTGTTCATTGATAGTTTATCGAAACATAAATGATTTATATATTTTTTTCTATCCTGTGATTTTGCTAAATTAGTTTATTCTGTTTTTTGTGAGGGGGTTGGGGTAGAATCTTTAGTGTTTTCCACATGTAAGCCTACAATCAGAGACACTTTTACTATTTGAATGTCTTTTTTTTTTCTTATTTTTTATCCTTGGCTAAGACTCCAGTACTTTGTTGAGTAGCAGTTACCAAAATGTGCACTCTTTTTTTTTTTAACCTAATCCTAGTGAAAAAGCTTTCAGGCAGTGGTGTTTTATTTTAATGGAACCTGTAAATGATTTTTTAAAAAGCAGTTTTGGTGATAAAGCAATTTGTCAGGGGGTCTGTTTTGTCTGAATGATAGCTTATCCTAGTAACAAACAACTTACATGAAGGCTATCTGCAACTCCCCTTCCCATGTTTCTCAACGAGGAGGGAAGTGTGGTGTTATTAATAATGGCATTTTGGTTGAGACAGTTCTCGTGTGGGTGTGTCTTCATCTTTGGCATCTCTGGGCCTTAAATTCTGGTAGCAGCCTTAATCCTTGTTTAAACCAAGATTCTCCCCAATCCCCTTTCTCAAATACCTTCTGAGTAATGCTTCAGCCTAAGTAGCAGCCCAGTCTCCTTTATAGGTACTTCTGAATGTGTAGAATTATTTTGAGCATGGGGCCGGAAGCATGCAGATACTCTCACCCAAGCCTTGCTATTACTGTCTTGAGCCTCTGTGTATGTGTTGGGGTAAGGGGGACTCATGACGCATCAAGGATGAAATTAGAATGATATGGGCTGAATGATAAAGGGCATCTCTCTCGCTGGACTACAATAATAGGACAAGGAGAAATGAGTCACTTAGAAGCTTTTGCGTTTAAGACTATATTTGCCGTTAGTTTAAAATGTTCATTCTTAGACTCTTGTTCACTCATATAGATTAAAATACAGAAGAAAGCTTGATAAGCTTTTATCTAACATTTCAAATTTTGGAGGGTTGGAGTACAAAGAAACATTGAAACTTCAGTGTTTTCACCATTTATGGTTAGACTTTTAAAGTGGAACATATTTTTTATCATTGAAGACACAGATGGTTCTGAAGTATCAGTTAAAGGGTTGGATTAAGGAGTAGAGGTGTGACAAAATACTCATGTTGGTAAAGATAAGCAGTTTCAAGTCCAGTGGTATTTTATCTGAACGTAACTTAACATTCCTGTTCATGATAGTAACATTGAGGTTAAAAAATAGTTTTAGAATGTTTTAAAGTAATGTGAATGTCATCTTTTAAAGTAATTTTTATGCATTGTTTTTTGTATCTTTGGCATGGTTCCTAGTTTGTGGTTCAAACTTTTCTCACTTTTAGGATTTGGTAAATGAATGTTGACATTTTCTTCAGTCTATTATTTCTTGTTACTGCCTAGGATATTGTAATGTTATAATAAGAAATATACATTGGTGTTCTCTAGTTCCTATAGAAGAACTTCTAAAACCTTAGAATTTTCTGGGTGATAGGGTAAAATGAGTGCCTTTTATAAATCCAACCATATCTGAGTTCATTCTAATGAGATATCTCTAGGTGAGCCTCTAAACAGCTTTGGGAGGCGGGGGAGGGGGTGGTGGGGAGCTGGTTGCCAGAGGAACCATGTGATTAGAAGGTTAGAAATTTCAGTCCTGGAGAAGGGAGTGGGGCTGGGAATTGAATAATGTATCACCAGGGACCAGTGAATTAATTATGCCTGTGTAATGGTATTTCCATTACAAACAAACAAACAACGCCCCCCCCCCCCTCCTTTAGAACAGATAGGTTCAGACTTTCCAAGTTGGTGAACACATTGAGGTGCTGGAGGATAGCTTGTGTGCAAACCTCTATACTCCTCTCCCATACCTCCATATTAAAAAAACAAACAAAAAAACACCCTATTTTCCTTTTACTCACTAACCACTCAGTATAATAATTCTGATACCAGATGTGCAGGGATTTCTCATCAAATACCAAGAAGTTCTTAAGTATACACCAGCAGGGTGTCCTCAAATTTATTTCTACCTACCTGGAGATGGCATCAGATCCCCCAGGTTAAGGACTCAGTTCTACAGGACTGCCTCCAACTTCAGGTGCCAGTTGCATACAGTAGGTTGTTACCTTTTCTACCAATTGGCTATAAATTTATCAATTTGTAAATCTACTCTTCAGGTTTGATTAATTTGCTAGAAGAGCTCACAAAATTTAGGAAATTTTACTTACATTAACATATTAAATTTTAAATTTTTATTTTGAGGAAGCAGGGAATTAGTTTGAGAAGTGATGGTGAATTGTATGTAATTCTAGACTACAGTATTACCTTTGCCCTATGTATACCTTCTGTTTGGCTGTTTCTGAATTGTATTCTTTGTAATAAAACAGTATATGTAAGTAAGATGTTTTTTCTCAATTGTGTGAACCATTTTAGCAAATTTTTGAAACCAAAGAGTGAGTGCCCTGGTTAGGTTCAATCCTAGTACCAAAAAAAAAAAAAAAAAAAAGTGGTGGGTGGGTGGTATGGACAAAGAACACAACCTCTACTTTACACCCAGATTCACAAGTCTGGAATCACAGGTATGATTAATGCTTTGTCACATCTGCTTTATGATTCTCTTCATGAACCATTTACAGTAAGTTCTGAATATCAGGGAACCCCTACTTCTTTGGAGTATGTGTCTTAAGAACAAGTTATTCATCTATGTAGTATATAGTGAACAAAAATCAGAAAATTTACATGGGCTTTATATTATTATCAAACCTACATTTTTTTTTTTTTCCTTGTCTGGGGATTGAATTCAGTGGTACTTTACCGCTGAGCTACATCCCCAGCCTTTTTTATTTTGAGACAGAGCCTCACTAAGTTGCTGAGGGTCTCAGTAAATTGCCCAAAGAGTCCTTGAATTGCCTCAGCCTTCTTAGTTGCTGGGATTACAGGTATGTACCACTATACCCAGCTCACTAACAAATCTTACTCCAGTTTACTATTTGTCACAGTGTTCTTCATAACTTTTTAAATTCCTGGTCTCAGAATTCAATCCAGGGTCACATTTTATGTTTAGTGTTCATGTCTCCTTAATCTTCTTTATTCTGATAGTTTTTATGTTTCCTTAGTCTGTTTTTTTCTGAAAATTCCTCAGTCTTCATGACATTAACAGTTTTGAAGAATTTAAGCCATTTATTTTATAGACTGTTCTTCATATTTTCCTATGATTAGATCCAGATTACCCATTTTTAGAGAGGAATGATTACCACAGAACTTTTGTCACACTTGGAAGCACATAGTGCTGCTTTATCCCATGATTGTTAAAGTTAACTCAGATCATTTGGTTTAAGATGTATCACCATTTTGTCCACAGTTTCCCTCTTTGTAATGAACAGGTCATTTGTGGGGGTATTATTATGAGTACCTCTTACTTGAAATGCTTAGGACCAGAAATGTTTGATTTTTTTTTGAATTTTTGAATATTCATATAAACCTAATGAGATAGCTTAAGGAAGGAGCCCAGGTCTACACATGAAATTCATTTATGTTTTATGCACACCTTATACATAGGTGTAGAATTTTATACCTATAAGTAGCATTCTAAAAGTTTTTGATTTTCGAGTGTTTCAAATTTTGGATTTCAGGATAGGAATGTTTAACCTGTAATTTTCATATCCATGGATGACCCTTGCCTGCATCTGAGGACTTCTGTCCATCATCCAGCCAACTGGTTATTTTTGTTTCATAGGTCAGTGGTCGCCTTAAGTTTGACTTGTTGGGAAATTATTTCCAATGCTTTACCATTCTGAACCACCAGCTGATAATAACATAAAGTTCATTAGACTATACATAATGTGTGGCTTAGTAACTCATGATTCTTAGTTATTTGATATTCATAAAAAGTAGGAAATCAAAAAACTTTAAAAAAACACGTGTTATCTTTTAGGTGTTTACTACAGTCTGGAGGAAAGATCTTTCCTCAGTATGTGCTAATGTTTGGGCTGCTGGTGGAATCACAAACACTGGTAGAAGAGAATGCTGTTCAAGGACTGGAACGCACCCTTGGGTTAAATATAGCACCTTTTATTAACCAGTTTCAGGTAAGTATCTAGAAAAGAAGATTTACTCATGTCACTATAATCTACCTTATTTCTCATTGAGGTTTTATTGAGTCATTGTGTTTAGCTACATTAGAATGTAATCATTTTTTTAGAGCACAGGGATTTATTATGTGTAAAAATCAACCTAGGGGTTAGAAAATAACCAAGGTATATTGCCATGAATACAGTTTGTGCGAGGTTTTGGTCTTGTAAAAAATGGTGCTCCTTTTCAAGAAAGAAGTCTCCAGAAGATCTATATTCTAAACTTGAACCTTACATTGAGACCTCAAGTTGGCAGCAGACAGGTGTGAGTAGCTAATGTCCAGGGTCAAGTTCCACCAAGGGAACAGGAATTTAGGAGTCTAGGAAGTTGGAGCAAGGCAAGCCAGGAGATGAGGAACCAAGATTTGGAAATGAGGATTAAACTGACATAGGCACTATCAGAAAAGCACAGATTTGTGAGTTAAAAATAGTGGGTATGGATGGAACATCTCTGGAACAGGTTTCTGGTTAGAGACAGGGGAATAGGTGGGATGCAATAGGCCAAAGCAGAATGTTGGAAGGTAGGATGTTGAGTACAGAGTTAAAAGAAAATATCTAAAACTTGTATCTAAAGGCCAAGGATAGTAAGTATTTAAGTGTTTACAGTTAGATTGTCCAAGAGCAGTATTTCTTGGTAAATTTAAATTAATGAAGGAACTGCTTTATTCAAGGCTGGATAATTAAAATTTTATAGTTAGTTCAATCTCAGTATTTTGGAGGTTTTAATAAAGAGAATACACTTAGCAGAAGATACAGATTATTTCTTGAATGCTCCAAAATGCCATCTTCTTTCTATCTTATTTCCCCTTAATCCTGACATAAACAATTTTTTGATTCTACCAGAATTTACGTATATTGATTCTGCTGTGTGTGTGTGTGTGTGTCCCACCACCAAGGGTGTTCTACCATTGAGTCATATCCCCAGCTCTTTTTTTAAAGTTTTCTACAATTTTTTTTTAATTGTAGATGGACAGAATACCTTTATTTATTTGTTTATTTTTATGTGGTGCTGAGGATCAAACCAGTGCCTCACTCATGCTAGGCAAGCGCTCTGCTACTGAGCTACAGCCCCAGTCCTCCCCAGCTCTTTTAAAAAACCTTTTAAATTTTGAGACAGGGTCTCACTAAATAGCAGAGGCTGGCCTTGAACTTGTGATTTTCTTGCCTCACTTTCTTGGATTTCTGGGATTATACATGTTCATCTGCCATCTTTTTACTATATTTCCTATCTCGTATCCTTTCTTTCTTCTTTAAGAGTTTATATCCCATGGTCTGTTTTTCATATACCTTTTTGTGGAAACATAAATTTCTCATTATTTCTGCTGGCCTTGGAAGACCCTACATTGGTTGAATCTAACACTGTGTTTTTTAAAAATAAATTTTATTCTAATTTGTTATGAATTACACGAGAATGCTATACACATATAGCACAGCTTTTCATATCTCTGGTTGTATACAAAGTATATTCACACCATTTGTGTCTTCGTACACGTACTCAGGGTAATGACATCCATCTCATTCTACCATCTTTTTTACATCCCTTGCCCCCTCCCTTCCCCTTCTTCCCCTTTGCCCTGTCTAGAGTTCGCCTAATCTTCACTTGCTTCCCCTCCCAACCCCGCTATGAATCAGCCTCCTTATATCAGAGAAAACATTTGGCATTTGGTTATTTGGGATTTGCTGACTTCACTGAGCATTATATTCTCCAACTCCATCCATTTACCTGCAAATGCCATGATTTTATTCTCTTTTATTGCTGAGTAATATTCCATTGTGCATATATGCCACATTTTTCTTTATCCATTCATTTACTGACAGGCATCTAGGTTGGTTCCTCAGTTCAGCTATTATGAATTGTGCTGCAGTAAACATTGATGTGGCTGTGTCCCTGTAGTATGCTGTTTTTAAGTTCTTGTTTTTAAGACCAAGGAGTGGGATAGCTGGGTCCAAAGGTGGTTCCATTCCCAGTTTTCCAAAGAATCTCCATACTGCTTTCCATATTGCTGCACCATTTTGTAGTCCCACCAGCAATGTATGAGTGTGCCTTTTCCCCTGCATTCTTGCCAACACTTATTGTTGTTTGTTTTCTTAATAACTGCCATTCTGACTGGAGAAACAACACTGTGTTCTTTATACCAGTATGCCTGTGGCTGGCCTATAATACTGTGGTCTCACTTCTTCAGTAGATGACCACTCATCTGAAGAGGCTCCATAATCTTTCCTGGTAGTTTTACATGCTATAGCTTATGTCTTATTTGCTTAGGTATTAATATTGCCTCTCTTCTAATATGATTATCTCTTAGGCAATTGAGTGAATCAGTGAAACAAAATGAGAGGTTGTTAAAAAAATACAACATATTCATTCAGCAACTATTTAATGAAATGTCTACCACATGCACTATTTTAGAATTTGAGAATATGGCTATGAAACTTAAGTTGCTACACTCATGGAGCTAGCACTGAAATTGGAAGAGATAAGATAATAAATAAAAGTGTGTGATAGATGGTGAGACATGCTAGCAGGTTAAGGGAAATAAATGGGGATGTTGGAAATATACTATTTTACCTAGGTTACATCTAAGGAAAGACTCATGGGTAAGTGATATTCAAACAGTTTGGAGTCAAAGAATCAACGAATTAAATGGCCTGAGCCATGATTGAAATATTCAGAGAGTTGAGAGAAAACCCAGAGAAATATGAGGCCAGATCCTGTAGAGCCTCTTGGCCATTGTAAGGACTTTGGCCTTTACTCTGAAAGGGGTAGGGAACAACTGGGGGCCATTGAGCAGAGGCAGAACCTGATGTTAGGAGTAGAACACTTGGGAGGTTTGGCAGAGGCCGCAGATTATTGTAGAAATTTAGGAGAGGTGGTAGGGCTTAGCTTGAAGTGGTAGTAATAGAGTGTTGTCTTTTCAGGTCAAAGCACTTGGAATGATAGATAGCATTTACTGGGGGAAGTAGGAGGATGGTTCCACATTTATGGAAGGGGCCTTTTGAGCAGTTTGATAAGAGTTCACAGAAAGCTCTAAACTGAAGATGTAAATTTGGCAGTCAGTAGTACAGATGATATGGAATCAGTGTATAGGTGATATAGACAGATAAAATCTCCTTGGGTGGGGGGTAGAAAAAGAGGATTGAGAACTGAGCTCTTGATTGGTATTCGGTTGGATATTTCTAGAAGGAATTGACAAAGATGACAGGCAGGAGCGGCCAGTAGGTTAAATTGAGAAACAAAAGTGGATCATACTGTGTGGTATGGGTAGAGCCATGAGGGGTTAGTGTTTAGGCGATGCGAGGTGATGTGGAAATCTAGGGCTTTTTCTTTGATGGATGGAAACATGAATGAAAGGCATAATGAAGAATCCTGGAAATGAGATGGGAGGTCACTGTGAATTTTTATGGAGATGAAAGGTTGGATGGTTTCAAGGATGCCCAGGGAGAGGTTGATGTGTCTGTGGTCTGTTTCATCATAAAGGACTTTTATAGAAAGGAAAACAGGAGTTTCCTTTATGTTTCAAATGAGGAAGAGATTAAAAATTATTAATAGGAGGATTCCATTGCAACTCACAATGATTAAAATAATAGCAGTGATTTTCACTTTGTGCATTTGGAACATCAGAGTACTTTCAGAACTGAAACCTGGGTCCCTACTTTTGATTGGTGTTGGTGTGGATTGTGGCCTGAGCAATCAAACCTATGTAAAAGGTCCCCAGGTGATTTCAATTTGTTGCCAAAGTTGAGAACCACTGCCTTTTAGGAGTAAACATACTTTTCCAAATGAAATCTATTTGGTTGAATTTGGCATATTTTTGTCAAACAACCTTTTTTTTTTTTGGTCAAACAACTTAATACTCAGTGTTGTACTATTTTGCTTCTTTAGTTCATAAACAAACTTGAGGTTTACAATTTGTTGGAGCTGTTTGACTCAAGTAAGTTGAATTTGCGTTCATGAAAGTGAGAGATGTACAGGTAACTGAAGCCTTAGCCAAGTATTTAACCTGATTAAACTTTGGTTCATTTTTCCTGAAAAACTGGAATAGTGAAAGTCCTTATTACTTAGGATGCTAAAAGAAATGAAGTAATAGATGTAAAAAGCATCATCTGTCACACTGAGCCAGTACAGATCAAACACTTGGTGAGCCCAGACCATAAAAAGAATGAGTAAAAGTGAAAACTTTACATTTTCTATAGGTGCCTATCCGTGTATTTTTGGACTTGTCTTCATTGCCCTGTATACCTTTAAGCAAGCCAGTGGAACTCTTAAGACTTGATTTAATGACTCCATATTTGAACACCTCCAACAGAGAAGTGAAGGTAAGGACAACACACAAAATGATAACTCTTGTTATGGTCTGAATAATTAGCTTAGATAATACTGTATATACATATCTTTAGCCACTTTGAAGATTTAAATCTTGCTTCTTTTCCAAACAATATACAGAAATGGATTTGAGTATTAGTGAATAAAACAGGTTAATATTAATTTGAATTGGGTGGTTAAATATATTTTAGAAATGTATTTTTAAATTTTTATATTCAAAATTGACTATAAAGAGAAAGAAGAGGGCTGGGGATGTGGCTCAAGCGGTAGCGCGCTCGCCTGGCATGCGTGCGGCCCGGGTTCGATCCTCAGCACCACATACAAACAAAGATGTTGTGTCCGTTGAAAACTAAAAAAATAATAAATAAAATTCTCTCTCTCTCTTTAAAAAAAAAAAAAAAAGAGAGAGAGAAAGAAGATTTACTGATTAAAGTCTACTTCATTTATCCTAATGAAGTTTTCTTGATTTCTTAATTCCCAAAGGTACACATTTGTAAATCTGGACAAGTGACTGCTATTCCGTTTTGGTACCATATGTACCTTGATGAAGATATTTGGTTGGATACTTCAAGTGAAGCCTCCCACTGGAAACAGGCCGCAGTCGTGTTAGATACTCCTATCCAGGTTGAAATGGGAGACGAACTTGTTCTTAGTGTTGAGCACCACAAAAGCAACGTCAGCATCACAGTGAAACAATGAGGAGCGGTTTTCTAATGAAAACTGTTAGAACATCAACTGCAAAGTTCTTGTCTGAATTAGTGGGATTGTAATCATAAAATGGGTACATAAAATTTAATTCCTTGTAATTTAAAAATATAACATTAATAAAGTACATTTAAAAGATCATAAAAATAGCATTATTTTAGAAATATTATTGCAGACTTGCTTTTAGGAAAAGAACAAAATCATTAGTTTTTAAATTTTTAGGTACTTTAGTTTTACTTGACTCTGTATGGATTTCTTTTTGTGTGTGTGGTACTGGGGTTGAACCCAAAGGCACTTTGATTTGGATGCTCAAAAGAAATATAATACTTCCCATTCTTAGACTTTTGAAATGGGGAGATTATTGTCATGCCTTTTATGTGCTATGTTCTTTATAAGAAAGGCACAAAGATGATTCTTTGTTAAGAAAAAAAAAAAACTATCATTGTTATACCACCCATCTTTTTTTTTTTTAAGTTTTTAAAAAAGTTAAATTTTATTGTGTGTATTTAAGATACACAACAGATTTTAGGACACAGATAATAGTTACAGTGAAGTAAATTAACATACATTGTTTTCAGTTACCTAGTTTTTGTTTTATTTTTGTAGCAAGAGCAGCTAAGACCTCATACTGCGGGATTTATTACTGCTGTCCTCATGTTGTACATTAGATCACTAGACTTATTCATTCTATATGTCTGTTCTGTGCCTTCCATTGTTTGATTCTGTATCTCTGTGTATTTGAATTTTCTTTTTTTTCTCTTTAACTTTTTTTTTTAGTTGTCAGTGGACCTTTATTTTATTTATTTATATGTGATGCTGAGAATTGAACCCAGAGCCTCACATATGGGAGGCAAGCGCTCTACCACTGAGCCACAACCCCAGTCCCTGTATATTTGAATTTTCAAATGGCAAGATCTTATTCTTCTCAAGGGCTGACTAGAACTCATATATAAATCTAGTTTCTTTATCTATTCATGGTTCACAGGCAATTAGGTTGTTTCCATCACTTGGCTATTGTGAATACTGCTATGATTGATGAACATGGAATTGCAGGTATATTTATGATGGTGATTTTATTTTCTTTGGGTGTATGCCTAGAAGAGGGATTGCTGGGTCACATAGTGGTTTTATTTTAAATTTCTTTAGCAACTTCCATACTGCTTTCCGTAATGGCTATACGGCTATATTGATTCCCACCAACAGTGTACAACTCCCTGTTCTCCATAACCTTGTCAGCATGGTATCTTTTGACCTTTTGAGAACAGCCATCCTAATAGGTAACAGGTGAGTGTTGGTATTTCAGTAGTTTTAAATTGCATTTCCTTAATTATATGGAGAACCTTTTCACATACATGCTGCCTATTTTCATGTCGTTTTTGTAGACATGTCTATTCAGACCTTTTGCCCATTTTTGATAAGGTTTTTCTACCATTGAGTTGACATTTTAGATGTTAACCCCTATTGGATGTATTCTTTGCAAATATTTTTTCCCAGTC
Source organism: Callospermophilus lateralis (assembly GCF_048772815.1). NCBI lineage: Eukaryota > Metazoa > Chordata > Mammalia > Rodentia > Sciuridae > Callospermophilus > Callospermophilus lateralis. The sequence goes on from NC_135312.1 coordinate 117,849,547, forward strand.
TGTAGGTTGCCATATTTTATTTCCTTTGCTATGCATTTTTTTAGCTTGATGTGCAGTTGTTGTCCCTCAGTAGGGGAAGGTTCCAGGACCACCCCTGCAAATAGGAATATGCGAATACTCAAGTCCCTTATGTCAAATGGTATAGTATTTGTATATTACCTGCATATATCCTTCCTTACGTTTTAAATCATCTCTAGTTATAATACCTAATACAGTGAAGTATTATTTAGTCCTTACACACAAATACTATATATACTGAAAATACTAGTTAGTTGTTACACCATTTTGTTCAGGGAATAATGGCAAATACATGTTCAATATAGATCTGTAGATGTGGAATATGTGAATTGAAGGTCTGTTGTTCTATTTACTTATTTTTGCTTTTGGCACCTAATCGTTCCGTATGATATTCAAGGTCATTGAGCTATCGTCTTTGTTCTTTCAGGAGTTTTACACCAATTTTACATTTAGATTTCCTATACATCTTGATTTTTGTGTCTGGTATAGGAAAGGTTCCTATTTCATCCTTTTGTATGTGGAAATTCAGTTTTCTCAGCACAATTTATTGACTGTCCTTTTTCCATTGTGTCAACTTGATGTCCTTGTCAAAAATTATTTATGGTCTCTCTATTCTGTTTCACTCATCCGTGAGTCCATTTTTATGCCAGTCCCATACTGTTTTATTATAGCTTTGTAATAAATATATATTTATTGTACTATATATAATATATCTATATATATAATAGCTTTGTAATATATATATAAATTTTCAGATTGGTTTTCATGTTGCTGCCTAGGCTGGTCTTGAACTCCTGGGCTCAGGTGATCCTCCTGCCTTAGCATCCTGAGTTCAGCTGAGACTATAGTCATGAGCCTCTGCACCTGGCTTGTAGCAATTTTAAGTCAGGAAATGTAATGCCTCCAACTTCTTCTTACTTGGAATTGTTTTGGCTCTTTGGGGTTCTTTTGTGTTTCAATGTTAAAGTCTTTTTTTTTTTCTTTAAAGAAGGCTATTGGGATTTTGATAGGAATGGCATTATACAGGGTTATCTTTCCATTGGTTTGCATCTTCAGTTTGTTTCATCAGTGAAAGACAGTTTTTTAGATCCCTGGTTAATTTACCTCTAAGTATTTTATTTATTTATTTTCAATTTTTTTTAAACAATTCTTTTTAAATTTATTTATTTTTTATATGGTGCTGAGGGGATTGAACTCAGTGCCTTGCGCATGCCAGGCAAGTCATCCCCAGCCCCTAAGTATTTTATTTTTGATGCTGTCATAAATGGGATTATTTTTCTTGATTTTTCAATTAGGTTATTATTTGTGTATAAAAATGTTACTGATTTCTGTATCTTACTTCATTTATTAGTTCAAATACTATTTTGTGGAATCTTTGAGGTTTTTAATATATAACTTTCAGTAGAAATGTTTAATTCATAATATTGAACAAAATGAAGACTTTGTATCTGAATTACTATTGTGAAACATACATATATATGAATGTATGTGTATAAGTATATAAATCAAAGGTTTTGAGAAACAACTCATCTTTGATATTGGCAACATACTATCATGTCACTTTTCTCTTATAGTATAGTGTTAAACATGATCCAATTTTAGTTTTGACTAGCAATTAGAGAAACTGCCTATTATGTAAAAAATTTCTCCCAAATGACCCCTACAAGTCTTTTAAGTATAGTTTAATGAATAATCAAGACCACTCAGCCAAATTTACATTTGCTGCCACTTTTAATAGCACTGAGGAAAAATTTATTTCATTTTTTTGATCTATGCCTCTAATCAAAACATTTTTGTTAAAGCATTAGGTTTAAAGAACGAGACATAAAAAGTTGCAGAAAATAAATGATAAACTCTTCTTTATTGAAAGACATTCAGTTGGGAAGTAGAGAAATAATTGTTAGGTAAGCTTATATGGCACATGATTATGATTAAGTTCCACTAATTCATATTTCTGAATTTATGCTTTCTGTCCAGAGCATTATATTCATGCAGCAGTAGTAGGAAGCACTGATTTTTAAATTTTCTTCATTTAGGTCCATCCTCTAGATAATGCAGTGTAACATCAGGAGCATTTTAGCTGTAGTCATCTTCTACCATTTGAGTATGTGATGTTCTAATGTTCAGAAATCAAGTCTAAGTCTAGGAAATTTAGACTGATTATTTTGTGATATACAAAACTCAACATGTATAAATCCAGTAGTTGTACCTGGTTTTCCCCTGTGTTTATGTTGAAATTTTCCATCATTTATGGCTTGTCCCAAGCACAAAATCCTGAGCCAAGGGATACCAGGTAATAGAATAACATGGTTGAAGCAGTTTGCTTTTGCACACTGTTCAGGAGTGCATGGATTTATCTAAAGCCTCTTTTTTCTCTTCTGTAGCATCTTTAAGTATTTCCTCATTTATCTTAGCTGTAGTAGGTGTAGTCTGTGGAGTCACAGTGTGTCCAAACCCTTGGTAGTGACCCATAGGTGAAGGTGGCATAGAAGAAGCAACAGAAATTGCATCTTGTGATGATGATGATAACAAGCTTGTGTGTTCATTTTGATCTTGATCCTCAGGAAAAAATTTTTTCCTAGGATGTCCCCTGACTGTCCGTCCTTTAAAGTAATACAAAAGATTTCACATTAGCCAAAAAGTATTTTAACCATTATAAACTTACCATCATAAAAAAAGCTCCCCACTACCCCCTTTTTTTCCTCTCCCCCCAATTTGAAGGGCCTGTACCTCGTTACTGCTTTAAATGGTTTTCTTTCTTTCATTTCTTAAATAACTAGTAAATGGCCTAAGTAGGAGAACTACAATAATCTACTTCTTCAGGAGAATTAAATGGCTGGTACTTACCAACATGTCTCACTTGTTCAGAAATGTCATCTCTGATATCTGAAACATCCCACATGGCCAGAAAGGAATCAAAGCATGAGCCCTCTTCTGCTTCTTGGACATATGGTTTATATGAGAATGTGTAGTGATGAGCAATAGCAGCAAGGAACATCTCAATACAGATAATAAAGTCCTATAACAACAACAGCAACAAAATTAGCCATCTTTTTACTTAATCTACTTTTATAAACTGCTATTTTGCTCCAAGTAGTTTTGAAAAGTATGTTAAGTATCAAAAATTTTTACCCCCAGATTATATACATTTGTCCATTTTTTCAAAAAATACTACCTCAGACAAATATTTCTCAGCAGAGTACATTGTATTCTCAATCCACCACCCAAGGACTAAGAGGGAAACTGCAGAAAGAAATGGACTAGAAGGATCAAAAACCAGGTTTTATTTCTGGTTCTGTTACAAATTGGTAATTGCAGCTGTTTTCTCCAGGGTTTCCCTGTTTCCTCACTTGTCGAGTGAAGATAATAGTCATGGCCCCATAGCCTGTGTGTCGTAGTGTTATGTGAGATTATATATAAAAATGCTTAACAAATAAATAGTGAAGTTCTATTGGGTTCAGAGATGAAGCACTACTTACCTGGAGTCCTGTGGCCACGGCTTCTACAGTTTGCCATTCCCATGTATGCTTTTCAGAAATAACGCCAACTTTTACCAACAAAGCAATAACTACTGCTTGCCTATATGTTAGGAAAAGGTAAACGCCAAATCTATATCAAGCATAAAACGAGCAGTTGTTTTAAAAATATGCCATTTAAAAGTTAAAATCCCAGTGCAACCTGTGGACCACCACCCCTTACCTGCACATATAATATATTCCTCAATAAACTATATTTAATACTTGTTTCCTTTACAGATTTACTCTTCATTTAGTTTTATCTGATGAATTTGGGTTACGTATTCTCAGAACTTTAGTACTTGGTTTACATATTTTTTTGTTTTGAAAGTACATATGAATAATTAGATTTTAAGTCCTTTCTATACCTAGACAGTGCCTAACACCTTGTAAAATAGGCACTTAAGATGAAATAAAGGACAAGCAGACACTCAAATGTTTGCACATATATGAATTATTTAAGTTATTCATAAAAATAGTAATTTTTTTTTTCTTTCTTGGTACTGGGGATTGAACCCAGGAGAGCTTTACCACTGAGCTACATCTCCAGGCCTTTTTATATTTTATTTTGACACAGGGTCTTACTACATTGCTTAGAGTCTATAGCTAAATTGTTAAGCCCCACTTCAAATTTGTGATCCTCCTGCCAGCCTCCCAAGTTGCTGGGATTACAGGTGTGTAATATAGCATGCCTGGCTAAAGCAATAATTTTGAAGCTAGTCTTGTATGAAGGATTAAAGCCAGAAACAAACTCAGAAGGGGTCTGACTTAATTAGGGAGTCATGTTGAGCACTTCAAGGATATCTAGAGATAATGCCCCAGGTAATTTCAGCAGCAAAATGAGACAAGCTTTCAGGGATTTACACACAAGGATATTCAGTACTGCTTATAATGGTGAAAAAAGTTAGGGACAATCTAAATAAAAGGCTAACAAGTTACCTACACGATAGAATACTAAGCAAAAATAAATAACCCAAGCAACAATGATAATTATATTTTTCTTTACTGACAAAAGAAAAAACAATGACCATACTGTTGAGTTCCACAAGGTTTTACAGTATCAAACTATTTCTGTGGAGTTTTATATACTACATATGCATCAAAATGCTTATTATTTTTAGCAGTGGAATTTTATGGATTTTTTTTCCTTTTTGTATTGTTTCTATTTTGTGTATTTGTTTCTAGGACCCTATTTCCCACCATTTTACTAAACAAATCATGTATAGTTTTGCCTGGTATTTTAAAGAATACTTACTGATGAGCATTTCCTCCCATCACTAAGTATTCTATGTCAGGTTTTTTTATTTCTTTAGTATTTGAGATATTTAGGCCAAAACAAATTATTTTCTTCTTTATGTTATAATCACCATCTGATTATTTCTTTATGAAACTCCTAGAAGGGCTAAGGGATGAACTTCTGTAAGGTGAATAAAGACATTTTTTAATTTATTTGCATGAACACTATTTTAAAAATCCTCCCTAATTGACAGTTTTATTGCCCTTTAAAAAATGAGAACATTTAAGAGAAAACAACACTTACCAAAAAGAAACAAAAACCACCAGCTTTACACAAAGAAATTTGCCAACAGGTTGGATAGGACTCAGTTCTTCCTTTAGTACTTTATAAAACAGCAGGAGACAATACATGGCAAACTAGAAATAAGATCAGCATTTAAGCTTCCTCAGTAAGAAAAACTATAGTAAGGAAACATTCACAGTATAAACCAGAGACCTAGAAAAGAGTAATGTTTTAGGCAAAGTTTTCTAGACTTATTCTAGTTTTAGATTAACAACAGACTTGAGGAACCTACACTACATGAAATTTCTCAAAAGAGATCTATAATGTCTCTCTGAGAATGTTTTTAAGTATTCACTTACTGGGTGTCTGTTACAAAGAACAATAAACAAATGCCTAATGTGAATGGAAGAAAAGGTTCTTGGTCAGTCAAAATAAAAAAACAATCTGTAATTTCTTTGTTTTGTTTTGTTTTTGTAATGCTGGGGATTTAACCCAGGGCCTTACATATTAGGCAAGAGCTCTACCACTAAGCTATATCCCCATCCCCTTGTAATGACTTATGTAACATAGTACGTACTTTATAAAATAAAGCACACATTGCAATTTCAATAAATTTATGACTACAAAATCTGAAAATAAATAATCAGAAACAATTTTTCTTGCAGGCAGTATGCTAGTCCAGTCGAATTTACTTTTTAAAATAATAAATGTTCAAGATTTATTTTAGAACTCAGTTATAATAACTTAGTATTTGAGTAACAATGAACTTTTCTTAAACATTTAACTTTTATGGAGGTAGGAATGATAGTAGAATGAATCATATTTGTGTAACTCTAAGTCATATACAACCAGTTGAATGAGAAGTTATACTCCATTTATGTATGATGTGTCAAAGTGCACTCTGCTGTCATGTATAACTAATTAGAACAAATAAAAAATATATTAATTAAAATTTTACTTTTTCCTGTTGAATTATAAAATGTGGATTTTAAATATTTTAGAACATGAAAGTAGTAAAGGAAGGATAAAAGTTACTCAGACTCCTATCATCCAACCATTTTTTTATACATCTGATTTTTATTTTTTTAATATCCAATGTTGGGGATCAAACTCAGGGCAAGGTCTAACAAATACTAGGTAAGTTCTCTATCACTGAGCTATATCCCTAGCTATAGGCTGGTTATTAAATACTTGTCATAAACTAAATATAAAACTGTGTTGCCTAGCATTATCTTTTCACTTTACTATGTAACTTCTCCTGTTTTATAAGGATTATTTTTCATTACTGCATACTAGTTTGTACAATGGAAAGACCATAATATATTTAATCTGTTCTTACACCAGGCTTTGGATTGTTTGTAGCCATTTGTTCTAATAGGCTTTCATACTAAAGCCAAAATACTTCTGACCATTTCTTTATAATAGAGTCCCAGAAAAAGATTTCCAATTAGTGGTCACAAAGAACATGTCAGGAAGCTCTGGACACACAGACATTTAATTTTTATTCTATAGATCTAATATCATATGTGCATCCACTGCATCTAAATTATTTTGCTGACCGCATTAACAAAAGATTTTAAATAAAATGCACATTTTACGCTCACAGGACAAGACAGATATGTCTTTACAGTATTTCTGGAACATCATTCATTTTTAAAACTTAGCAGTCTTAAATTTCCTTTAATTCCAAATACATGATGTCAGAGAATTTTATTGCCCTATTTTAAATTAAACCTTCTACTGTCTCATAACATTAGACATTTTCTCTCACTGAATAAGCCTGGTATATGTGTTTGTGCACTTTGTTTTATTTACTAAGGGAGTCTCATACTTTTGTTTATGACATACCCACATAGCTATGCAATGAGAATCAGAGATAAATGAATAATCATGATCAAGAGGCTATGGTAGAAGTCTCCAAATAATTAACAAAGATATCTTTACATTGAATTTCAAGTATTTTTTTGTATAAATTAATTTTAATGATTAAAAGGAAGCAATTAAGCTTTATTCCAAAAAGAAATTGTGCCAAAAATTTAATTATATATAGACTAATTTAGAATTAAGAAAATGAGTATTTACTTACCAATTGTGACATGTTATTTATTATAACCAAATAAGTCCATGCGTTTGAAAAGCTGAAGTTTCCTTCATCATATATACCAAGCAGCTCACAGATTCTAATAAAATGGTAAAAATGTGACAACTTCATGATTAATTACATCAACATGTATTTTAAGTACAATGATAGAAATACTTAAATACAGAAGTCAGTTTATTTGAATTATCCTCTAAATAATTACTTGACTTTGGTCACAGAATTGGTTGAAAAATGAAAAGAAAAACATTTTTCTAGAAATGTTACATATGATGAATTCCACCAAATTGTAGGAAATACAAAATAAGACCCATACATTGAACTAGGAAGAATAATCATTAAATAAACTAGTGTTAGTTGGCTAAATCATTCCTAGCTCAAAGGCAGAATAAAGAATTGACTTTTTCTTTCACCAGTCTGTCTTTCCATCTTTTCTTTGTGATTATATAGAATATAAGGACTAGGAGATAAAACATACCTGCTTTACATTATTTGTAGATTCTTAGATATATATGGAATAGTTTTGCTAGGCAGCAAATATACTTCATTTTTACCTCAAGTTCTAAAGAAAAATATGATTTATTTTTGGAAGATAGGATCCCAATATACTGTAAATTAACTATGTAGGAAGCAAATTCATGTAATTGCCTAAAGTAGCATGCTTTAACTTTTTTAAAAAAATATTTTTTTAGTTATAGGTGGGCACAGTATCTTTATTTTATTATTATTTTATTTTTATGTGTTGCTGAGGATGGAACCCAGTGCCTCTCACATTCTAGGCGAGCACTCTACCACTGAGCCCCAACCCCAGCCCCAGGCCCAGCCCCAGGCCCAGCCCCGTAGCATGCTTTAACTTGATGCATCAGTTTCTGTAAAGCTGTGTGAACATTAATGTTGAAAAGGAAATACGTTTTTCAAAAAGGTTTATAGTATGCTCTAGAAGATGTAAATCCTATGGTGAGTGCCTATAAATGGTCACATTATTTAACAGAGTAGGGTTTTTCTAATTTGTGATTTTTAAAGCAGCCTAGATTTGCATCACTAAAATGTAAAGGGCTGGGGTTGTAACTTGGTGGTAGAGCGCTTGCCTAGCATAGGTGAGGCACTGAATTTGATCATTGGCACTATGTAAGAACAAATAAAGAAACAAAGGTCAAATTCTTTTTAAAATAGGGTAAATTAATATTCTGTTTTTCTATTTAGTTTTTTCCACATAAAAGTACAGGATTAAAAAAAAAGCATGTTTGTAAATGTAAAATCTGTGTACTTACAAAGCAACGATGGTGGTAAATGGTCTGACAACTGTGTACTGCAGTACACCCAGTTTGCACCTAAATAGCAATACTCTGAAAAAGAAAATGACCTTAGTATTTCAACTACTCATTTAAATACTATCAGAACATCCTCAAAGCCTACAAATTAAAATGGCTTTGATAAATGACAACATATTTATTTTTAATTCCTCCAATTTTGTCATCCTAGATGGCAGCAAACAAATTATCTCTGAATTATTATAATTTCTGAAATTATTAGACAAAACATTGTCTTCTGAAAAATCCCCTTTTCTGTACAGTCTCAAATTCCAGAATAGTGCAAAAAACAAAAGGAATAGAAGTGGGTCCCTGCTATAGTTTGGATTTCAAAGTTCCCCAAAGGCCCAAGTGTTCAAGGTTGGTCTCCAGCTGGTGGCAGCCTGGGAGATGGTGGAAACTTTAGGATGCAGGGCCTGATGGAAGGAAATTAGGTCATTTGTGAGGTACCCTTAAAGAAAATGTTAGAACCTCAGTCTCTTCCTTTTTCTATTTTCTGGTTACCACTAGGTAAACAGGCCTCCTCTACCTTGTGCTCCTATGATGATATACTGTGCTGCTGTCCCAGGACCACAGGAACGTGGCCAAGTAACCTTGAACTGAAACCTCTGAAACCATGAGCCAAAATAAACCCTTTCCTTATTAAATTGATTATTCCATGAGGCTGGGGATATAGCTCTGTCTGTAGAGTGCTTGCCTTGCATGCACAAGGCCCTGGGTTCAATCCCCAGCACAAGAAAAAAAAATTGATTATCTCAGGTATTTTGACAGTGACAGCTAGCTAACACAGTCCCTTTTTGTCTAGGAAAAAAACTAACGAATTATGGATGTGTGTGCAAGCACATCAGCATATGTGAATGCATGTTTAGAAAATTATTTATCCTTAAGGGATACTTAGGATTTGGTTTCTTTCCAACAAGTTTGGTTTAAAATATTATTACAGGGAGTAAGTATCACTGTTTGAATACTCTAAAAAGGCAAAAACAAACATCCTGTTTAAAACAGTTGTTAAAGATATAGTTAAGTCCACACTGCACACTACAAAGGACTTTAAAAAGTTATCCCCAAAATGATGCCTAATTTAAAGTTAGATTTTAAGTAGCCATGGTAAAATTGAGACTTTTAATCAGTGGTAGAAAGACTAGAAATAGAAAATATAATTTCTAAATCAGCCCTGAAGGAAAACCAAATAAAATCAGAATGAGAAAAATAACAACAAAAGACTACCAGTGGGATCTAATAGCACCAGGAATGAAACAAATAGCTACAACTGCCACAAAAATGAACATTTCATAATGGGTACAATCATAAGACTAAAATTATAAATAATCTAGGATTATAAATACAGCTTTGCCACTTAATGAGTTATGAAAAAGCTTTTGGTTTTCAAGGTTATTTTCTTTTATATTTTATAACTGCAAATAACAATTGTGAACCTATAACAGATTAACATTTGTTAAATGCAGATGGTGTAATACAGATATTTGTTATACTATCTCAAAATAGTAAATGAAAAAAATACTTTGAAAAAGAGGCTAAAGTCAATTGGATTCCTGAATTGGAAACTAGGAAAGAAAAGGACTTTAGTGGAAAAACTTGGGAAATCTGAACAGATCCTGTACTTAAAAAGAGTACTGCACCATTGTCTCTCTCTCCCCTAAAGCTGGGATATCTTTTTATTTTGTCCATGGACATCGAACTCTAGGATCCCTGGCCTTTGGACGCCAGGCCTAACCAGTGACTTCCCGTATTTATGCAAATATTATGCCATTTTATATAAGAGACTTGAGCACCACAGATTTTGGTATGGGTAAGGGTTCTGGGACCAATCCTTCAAAGATACAAGGGACTACAGCACTATATATTCTATAAGATCTGTCTCTTGAAGAACTCTAATATAATAAATGAACCATGATTATGTAATATAGGGGGAAGATAGATGAGGATATATTGGAAATATCTGCCCTGTCTTTGCAACTTTTCTGTAAGTCTAAAATTATTACAAAATAAAGTTTATTTAAAAAAATATAATCAATGGAAAAGGGAAAGAAATTATAGTGAAAAAAATGGAAAACAAAAAGATAAAGATAGCAAGATATAAATGAACCTATAATAAATGAACCTATAAGTAATCACAAAGGCCTAAATTCCCTAAAGTGATATTTGAAGATTAGAATTAAAAGCCCCTGTGGACCTTTTTTTTTTTTTTTTTTAAGAAACTAGAATTTTAATTCATTAGTACATGGAAGGGATGTAACTAATACGTCCAGCTAATATTAAACAAAGGAAAGTTGGGAAGCCTGGTAATAGACAAAAATGACTTTAAGACAAAAAACAAAACAAAACAAAAAAAACCCAAAAACAACAATAACAAAAAACAACCAAAAAGTCCCAGAAAGACTATTTAAAATGTAAAAAGTTAAGGCATAATGTTAGAAGTTAAATTCATGGGTTAAAGTAATCTCAAACATTCATGGACTACTAAAACATCACCAAGGGCTGGGATTGTGGCTCAGTGGTACAGCGCCTGCCTAGCATGTGTGAAGCACTGGGTTCGATTCTCAGCACCACATTAAAAAAAAATTATTTAAAAAATAGAGACATTTTTAAAAAAAATCACCAAAATATAGAAAGTAAAAATTGAGAAGTACAAGAAGATATTGAAAAATTCATTATCAGCAAAAGAATTTAAGAATCACTTTTGGTACCTGATAGAAAAAGTAACAAAAATCAACAGAGACAGAAACACTGAAAAACAAAATTGACTTCATGAACATCTAGGTATAACATAGCAATCCACTAATAACATATACATCATGTTCAAACACAGAGGATAACCTTTATAAATACTGATTATGAACTAGAAACCATGAAACAAATCTTAATGAGTTCCAAAGACTGTCTCATAGTATATTTTCTGACTGCAGTGAAAATAAATAAAAGAATAAGCCAAAGCAAAATGCTCATGTTTGGAAAGTTAAAAACTCCAAAATAACAAGAAAAGAAGAAATCTCAATGAAAATTTGAAAACCTTAAACTAAAACATAATGAATATACTAAATAACAAAATCATGGGATTCAGTAAATATACTATTTGGGGGAAAATTGAAGTCATTTGCAGTATTAAAGGCTGTGAATTAATGAGCTAACAATCTAACATGTTAAGAAAAGAACATAATAAATGAAAGGAAATGGCAGAAAGCAAATAAAAATAAAACAGATATCAATGAAATTGAAAACAAGCATAATACAGTGAGAATGAACAAAGCCAAAAGTCAGTTTTGAAAATAGTAAGACATAGGCAAACTTCTGGCAAGACTGAGCAAGAAAATGTATGAATATAGTTCCTATTAGAAATGGAAGGAAGGGCTGGGGATGTGGCTCAAGCGGTAGCGTGCTCGCCTGGCATGCGTGCGGCCTGGGTTCGATCCTCAGCACCACATACAGACAAAGATGTTGTGTCCGACAAACACTAAAAAAATAAATATTAAAAAATTCTCTCTCCCTCTCTCTCACTCTTTCTTTAAAAAAAAAAAAAAAAAAGAAATGGAAGGAAGGTCATAATGACAAATCCAAGCAATTAAGAGGAGACAAATCCAACGATTAAGAAGATATAAACTAATAGACATTCCTATATTTTAAAACTTTGTGTTCTGCCTAATTCCCTAAAACTACAATTTTCTAAAAAAAATGATTCCAGAAACAACAGGCAGCCTAAAGTTCTATAATTGTCTTCTCACAAAGAAAAATTCAGGTCCAATCTTTGTAGACAGAGTATACAGTCTCTTCTTATGATATACAAACAGAGTCAATAATTTCTATTCATCCAGTATAGACTGCATATGAAAAGTAACACAAGATCAGCAAAAGAATCTTATTCATCAACATAAATATAAAATTTCTAAACAAAATATTAGCAAACCTAATCTAGTATAAAAGATGTATAAAAGGTAATATATCATAACCAATATGCAAATGAGTTTTAAAAAAAAATATCTTTATTTTGTTTATTTATTTTTATGTGGTGCTGAGGATTGAACTTAGTGCCTCACATGTGCGAGGCAAGTGCTCTGCCACTGAGCTACAATCCCAGTCCCTGCAAAGGAGGTTTTTTAAAAAATTTATATATATATATATATTTAGTTGTAGGTGGACATAATGTCTTTATTTTACTTTATGTGGTGCTGAGGATCGAACCCAGGGCCTTGCACATGCTAGGCTAGAGCTCTACCCCTGAGCCCCAGCCCCACAAAGGAGTTTTAACAGCAGAAAAACCATTATTCCAATCCACTGTATTAACAGACTAAAGAAAAAAACCTGATCATCTCTCTAAGTATAAAAAAGCATTAGATAATATTTAACACCCTTAGAAACATTAAATTCAATTTTGAAGTTTCATAAGAATTCACTTTAAAATCAAGAATGAGACAAGAATGTCTAGAGATATCAAGACAGTAAGAAGAAAAAGAATATATGACTTATAGAACTGAAAGGAGACAGATACCCAATAAGCAGATGACTGTCTTCCAGAGAACTTAAGATCTACAAAGAAAATTTCAAAAGATTTTTGGACATAATATCAATATGCAAATATAAATTGCTTTTCTACACTACACACAGGTAGCAGTTAAATAACATTTTAAAAAGATGTCCTTTATAATAGTAATAAAATGTACTTATAAAGTCAACAAGAGATGTGCAAGACTGTTGAGAAAATTAGACTTAGAGATTAAAAGCACTGAATAAGGCTGGGGCTGTGGCTCAGTGGTAGAGCACTTGCCTAGCATGTGTGAGGCATTGGGTTCGATTATCAGCACTGCATATAAATAAAAGAATAAAATAAAAGTTCATCAACATCTAAAAAAAATAAAAGCACTGAATAAATGGAAAGCTACACTATGTTCATGAATAAGAAGACTCCAAAATCATAAAGGTGTCAATGTACTAAGAAGTGACTTTAATTTTTTTTTAAAGAGAGAGAGAGAGAGAGAGAGAAAGAGTGAGAGAATTTTTTTAATATTTATTTTTCAGTTTTTCGGTGGACACAATATCTTTATTTTTATGTGGTGCTGAGGATCGAACCCAGTACTCCGCGCATGCCAGGCGAGTGTGTTACTGCTTAAGCCACATCCCCAGTCCAGAAATGACTTTAATTTTAATAAAGAAAACCAAACATAGGCACTTTCAAAGAACTTGACAAACTGATTGTAAAATAAATATCTAAGATGCAAGAATAAACCAAAGCAATAGGGTTTGGGTTTTAAGGTTTACTGACAATAACAACTAATGTATGAAACTGGCTCAGGGGGATAGAAAAGTTAACTACCAAATGAGGAAAAAAAGACCTGTACTTATGAAACTTGATATATGACAGAATGAGGAAGAAGGAAGATAATGGTGCCGGGCAGTTATCCAATAGTACAAATGAAACAGCATTCCTACCTCTCAACATATATACAAAACAACAACAACAACAACAAAAAAAAACAACACAACAACAAAAAAAAAAGCAACTTAAGATAGATTTAACTGTTAAGTCTTAACAGCAAAAATTGAAGTGTTTAAAAAAGAACACTTTTTTAATCCTGAGATGTGGATGGATTTTTAGAATAAGACCCTGACAAAACTAACTATAAAATAACACTGATAAATTCAAGCACATTAAAATTAAAAAGACACAATATTTATCAAAAGATACAATGAAAGTGCCAAAGTATATAAAAAACTGAAGATACTTTTAACACATCAAAGAAGGCATGGTAAAAATGTTTAAAGATCCCCTATAACTCTGGGCTGGGGTTGTAGCTCTGGTGAAGCTCTTGCTCAGCACACATGAGGCACTGGGTTCAATCCTCAGTACCACATAAAAATAAAAAATAAAGGTATTAAAAAACAAAACAAAACTGTTATTCTACAATACAGATAGACACCCATTTAAAAAATGACAATACAAGCATTCTTTAGAATTGGAAATACAAGTGAATAACAAAGCTATGAAAAGATATTCAACCAGCTTACTAATCAAGAAAATCCAGAGTAAGACAATAGTGGTATAGCACTGTGCATCCTTACGATAGGCAAACATAATGAAGTCTGGGTAATTCCAAAAGCAGGTACAGATGTGATTCATCAAAACTGTTCTATGATGTTGGAAGGACAGTAATTAAGCACACTTCATGTGTTAGTCAGCTTTTTACTGCTGTGACCAAAATACCTGACAACTACTTAGAGGACAAGAAGTTTATTTTGGGCTCATCGTTTCAGAGGTTCAGCCCATGGTCAACTGACCCCATTGCCATTGCTCTGGGCCTGAGGTGAGGCAGAACATCATGGTGGAAGGGCATGATGAAGGAAAGCTGTCAACTGTGGCAGCTAGGAAGCACAGAGAGAGAGAGAGAGATAGGGAGAGAGAAAGTGGGGAGGGGGAAGATTGATGTGCCAGGGATAAAATATAACGTCCAAGGCATGCCCTCAGTGACCTACTTCCTCTAGCTATCCCCTACCTGCCTATAATTACCTCCAGTATAGTAGTCCTTTCAAAATATTAATCCACCAAATGGATTAATTGGCTGATCAGATCACAGCTCTCATAATCTAATCATTCACCTCTGAACACTCCTGCATTGTCTTACCCATCAGCTTTTTGGGGGACACCTCATATCCCAGTCATAACACTTCAGAAAATAATTTGCCATTAACTATCCAAGCTGAATAAAACCTAAAAGACCTAATATATACATGCCAAGGTACAAACTTAGAGCAATATTTTTCAATTGTGTCAAATTCAACTTAGTGGACTAAAACCCAATTTTATAAATAAGAGAGAGAAAGAAGAATAATAAGATGGGTTAGTATGATTTTGCGAAAATATCTGTCTGAATTACAGAAGTATAAATGTATTGAGTCCCTATTTCTCCACTCTCCATGAACTACCTGTATAAAATTGAATATACATTAAGAGAAAACTGATTGCATTCATTATTTATGTTGCAGAAATCAGAGTATGAAAAGCAGACTGTTGTTATCATCTACTGACTGCAAACTTTCCACGGCATTTGAATCTGAAAGTATTAAACATTCTACTGAAACAATTGCCTGGTTATCAAATATATTAATACCATTTATCTATTAGCGAGAGACGAGTAATCTAAACTGTATTCATATCTATCAGAATGAAAAGTTTTATTACTACTAAAACCACATCCAACCACACATGATATGATTCTGATAAACATTTTAAAGTTTTTCAAAGGCAATAAAACTTGAATTATATTGTGAATGAGCAGCTGACCATTAGTTATATTATTCAACCAGCAAGTGTCAAAATCAAAAGTCTCAGATAGAAATGAAGTCAACACAAAGAGATTTAATGAGAACAAATGTAACTGACTTGTTAGGAACAAATGAAGTGTACAGGCATGGAGTATAAGAATTTTGACTAGAGGTATCATTTATAAAAGCTTTGGAGTGAGTTTGAACATCTGCCAATTATGAGCCGGTTTGAAGAGGCAACTAGAGCTCCATCTCAGGTTCTTTATTTTATATTTTTATTTGTTTTTAGGTGTTTTATTAATAGAAGAGTCCTGGTCAAAGCTAAGCTGCCATATGATGTCATCAAATACATGGGATTACTATAATCTCTTATCTCTTTCAGCTTATACCTTTGCCCGCTTTTAATTCAGTCTCTACAAACCAGTTAATTTTTGAAAATCAAATATTCACAACAGTTCTTTGAATACCATCCTATAATGGCTTCTCATTTGATGAACTTACACTGAACACAGTAGAGACAAATTCCTTTGAACATTCTAGGGTCTCATCCTTGGCACTGTCCTTGGCTTGCTTTAAGTCAGTCCAGGTAAAGAATCCCATTAAGTCATTTTCCCCGACCCTTGACATTTGATCACCCTGATATCTGAATCAAGTTTCTCATCCTCTACTCTTGATATCTAAAAGCCCTTGGCCTGCTTTCAGCAAGAATACTATGAGTTCAGTTTAACAAGAATCTCCATATCTTTCAAGACTCCTCTTAATAATTCTGAGTCCAGAGACTACCTCAACCTGTTCTTTAGAAACAAATCTCCTTTTGTTCTTACATTCATAGCTGAGCAACAGTATCTCTTCCTTGATCCCCAACCTTTTACTTTCTTCTGTCTCTCATGGTTTCTGGTTAATTTTCTTTTACTGCATTTCCTGAAATAGGCAACTAAATATTTGTGTCTTCATTTAATTTCTAACCATCCTCATCAAACTGTTAAATTCCTGGGGTCTGGGTCTGTTTTGTGCACTGTGGTACATCTATACACCAAGGTGCTCAATACATATTTATCAATGAACATATTAGCAGCTAATTATTTCAAAATGCCAAGTAGTTCCGTTTCATTCCAAGTTAAGAAGAAACAGAATTTATCAGAATGTTGTACAAATGGTTCTCTACTGCATGGGAGGCAATGTGGCCATCCCTGTGTTTATGTTTATACTGATCACCAAACCCAAACCATTCCATTAACCTTGGCTTATAACATCCTCCTTGCTTCCCATCTACCGGTGACAAATCATACTGGTTTTTCAGTTGCATTTTCTTACTGTTTTCCTTTTCTTTTCCAATTTCACCCCTCTTTTTCAGTTTATATCACAATTTAACTATTGCAACCTAATTTATTTCCCCATCTCTTTTCTCTCCAATGTATCTTTAATAGTACTGCAAAATTAACCTTTTCAAACCACTGCTTTCAGATGTTGGCTTGCAAAAAAATATCTGGTGGTTCTTTTATGTAATAAATGTAATCTTTTTTGTGTGTGTGTGCTACTGGGGATTGAACCCAGGGGTGCTTAACCACTGAGCCACATTCCCAGCCCTTTTTTTTTAAAAAAATATTTTATTTAGAGACAGGGTCTTGCTAAGTTTCTTAGGGCCATGCTGAATTGCTGACTGGCTATGAACTCTAGATCCTCCTGCCTTAGTCTCCCAAACCTCTGGGATTACAGGCGTGTGCCACCATGCCTGGTTAATATACGCAATCTTAATCTCAACTTACTTTTCAAAATGCAAACTGTAAATGATATATGCTTTATTCTTCCTTTACATCCTACAGGAATAAGGCGAACTACCATGTCGCTAGAATAAACATTGTTATTTGTTTCCCCTATTTCATATCATACACTAATTAGTTGTGTGATCCTATACAAGATCTGCAGAGCTTGGTTCCCAAATGTGAAAGAATGGTTGGTGATTCAATGATTTCTAAGGTTTCCTCCTGCAATACACTGTTGAGCTTTTTGGGGCACAGACTCTATCTTATTTATTTATTTTGCCTTGTTCTTAACACAATGCCTTCCAAAGAACTGACTGGTACTTAAAAACTGCTTAAAACAACCAAAACAGTAAAGAATTAAAAGTTGAACATACTTACTCTCCCATAGGCCATGGTGGACAGCAACATAAAGGTGGAAAATGTTTCTGCTGATCTTTGGCTTCAAGGATTAATACCAGATTTGGATATCGGTTAGTTAAATAATTAGTAAGGAATCCCATAAAGTTGTAAATGACATAAGCTTCATAGCATTCTCTGCAGGTATCCACATATATTGCAATGCTGGGATATTTTAAAGCTATCCACTATGAAAAAGCACAGACATTAAAAACACAGCTGCAGCTTAGAAAAACATGAATTACTGCTTCAATAAGCTAGTTTTGAAACTTCAGATTTCACATACTTAAATTACACTCACTAAAACTTATCACTATGATGGCTACCAGACAATCTGAAATGAATTATTATTTTTGTGTGATAGGAATTGAATGCAGGGCATTGTGCATGTTCTACAACTGAGCTACATCCCCAGTCCTGTGAAACACATTTTATAAGTAATAGGCAACTTAGATATAAATAAAAAGTGTTTGCAGTAAATAATAAACATGAGGAGAGAAACTAAATTACTTGAGTTCTCAAATGTAATCTGAAATGTTTCTTAACATGATCACAGAAAATGCTGCTAAAGACTTTTTTTTAACCATCTAATCAAATTAGAGCAGGAGTCCTATCTACCACTGGGGAAAGTCTATTTATTTTTTGGTCCAAATAAAAGATGTAAGTAAAAAAGCCTAATAGTGAATCATATCTGCAGAATCAGCATCTGCAGGTTCAACCAATCATGGCTCAAAAATATCTGAAATAGCTGGGCATAGTGACACATGCCTCTAATCTCAATGACTTGGGAGTCTGAGGTAGGAGGATCGAAAGTTGGTAGCCAGCCTCAGCAACTTAAAACCACCTTATTTAGTGGATAAAATATTGATCAGATATTTACCTAGAAAAGAAATTAATTATTTTGGGATTCTGTCTCAAAATTAAAAAAAAAAAAAAAAAAGGGTGGGGATGTTGCTCAGTGGTAAAGTGCCCCAGGTTCAATATCCAGTATGACCCTCGCCCCACAAAATACTGACAAATACTGACACAAACAAAAAAACACTACTTATTTTATAGAAGAGACTTGAGCATCAGCAGGTTTGGAATCTGTGTGTGTGGGCTCCCAGAACCAATGGTTTGTGGAAACTGAGGTATGACTAAAATTTAAAGTATCATATTCCTTAAAAGAGTAAGGGCTACTAATCTGATATTTTAAAAGATAAAGAAAATAGATTTTGAAAAATTTAAAAGATTCATATTTTCATATTTTATTTTTTTTGTCATTAAAAACAAGTAAACCTTTTCACTTTTCTTATTAATTTAACTCTTCCTTGTCAATAATGTATTTTCATTTCCTGAAGCATTCTGTAATAAGCACAGTTAACATCATCAAAAGAGTTCTTAATGAGATAAAATGAAATATACTTACACTATCTAAACTGTATATGGGTACCATCCAAAGAATCCTATTTGGAAAGCAAAACATAAATTAAAAACATTTTATGTCATATTATGAAATAAATAAACACAACACAAGTAGAATCAAAATATATTAGGATTGACCTTATTATTGGTTTTTGTAGTTCAGGTTGTGTATAATGCACTAGGTGTTGCAGTATCACCCACAGCGATATAGGTATGGTCAACAGCAAAAAGATTCCAGCAATAAACCAAGCCTTGGTGTGTATTCCAACCTTAAGGAACAAAAGAAAACGTTAGTATGGATTCTAATATGAAAACTAAAGCGCTCAAAAAAATACTTTTATTTCTTAAATTTTCAATTGATTATCAACAGCATACCATTCCCCACCTCCTGCTTATTATTTGCCTTTTATGTCGGATTATTGTGTTTGGAGTTATGCAGAAGTTTAAAAATTTTTCTGCAAGTCAAATCTAAAAATCTTTTTTTTTTTTTTTTTACTTATTTCTTTCCTTTTGTACATACAAAGGTAAAAATCTACCAACACTTTCTTCAAGTTCTTGTTAAACATTTTAGTAAACTCGTATGTATGAAAACAGCAGTGCACATTTGTTGAGTGCTGTCAGATATTTTGCTGAATTCTTTACATATATTATCCGTATTAATCTTCTTAATTGATTACTGCCAAAAAATTGTGTTAATATGTATCACTTCTCTTATATACAACACTGTCTATTCAGGATATTATCATTCTTTAAAACTTTAATATCTTTTTTAGGGAAACATTTGATCAATATCTTATCTCCAAAAAGTTCAATTTCTAACATTATACTTGGGATTGAAAATCCACCTGCTGGTAAAAACACCCTTATTTGTATCCCTGTTCTATTTGGGCAGCACTAGGCATGAATATTACACTAACTTGTAATCTGGCCTCAAAGAGAGTGAATCCTTTTTTGTTTTATTTTAATCTTAAGGAAAAAGATATTCAGCTATTTTTGATACTTGAGGGGTTTCTGTAGTTAACAATTAAAATAGAATTGAAGCCCACAACTTTCAGTTTCATTGTTTTAAACGAGATTCTTTTCCCCCTTTAGGAGACAAAGATTAAAGTGGTAGAAAACAAAAATATGGAGTACATTTTTACAACAATGAGTTTCTAAATTAAAATGTGTAAAAAACTTGAAATGCAGATATATAGAGTAAAATTAAATATTCATTTTTAAAAATTGAGTATTCATTTTAATGATCTAAGAAAATAATAGCAAGCATATAGAGTTTCTCTATTACAAGGTAATATTTAAGAACAATATCACCAAATAGTTTTAATGCCCGTGTTTATTTTTGTGATTGTCTTAGTGCCAAAAAGTAGACTTAAAGGAGAATGAAGTGCTTGTGGCTAATGAAGGCCAACCATCCTCACAGTGTGCTGGAAGGAAGAAAGTTCTTTTTTCAAACAATCATAAAACAAATGACTAGAGAACTGACTCATTATAGTACAGTCATGCCAAATTTAAAAAATTCTGCATCAGAGTATCATTTTGACTGTGCAAGTGATAATTTAGCTTTAGAAAAACATTTGTCCACATTAATGTCATTAATTTGAATTATTGGTTTATATTTGGTTTGATTTTTATGTCATGCATAAATAATTTAACCTATTTAATGTGTGTGCATATTTAAGCAACATTACCATAGAATAAGTCAATATTAGTATCTGTAGAAATCAATATAATCACTACATTTATTTTAAATTTATATTTATCTAAATAATCTGTTCAAATTTGAGACACACTGATATGAAAATACCATTAACAATATCCTTTAACTTTGCAGTCATGAGTTGTTGTTTTGCTGTTTTGACTCACAAAATAAGGAGAAGTAGATTTTTAAAAAAATATTTGTTAATTTTTTAGTTACAGATGGACACGATATCTTTGTTTGTTTATTTTTATGTGGTGCTGAGGATCAAACTCAGTACCTCACTTGTGCAAGGCAAGTGCTCTGCCACTGAACCACAACCCCAGCCCCTAGAGTAGATTTTTTTCTAAGGTCATTTGAGGAAAGAAGAAAGAAAAAAACAAAACAAAACAAAACAAAACAAAAAACATTAAAAGTAAGCCTCCAGGAGTAAGTTAATTTTCCCTTGGCCAAATGCTTCAAAACAGAGTAAAGACAAATAAAGGCGAGTGCTTTCTGGGCCTAATCCTTCTGAAAGAAATAGAACAGAACTGAAAAAGACTAGCTCTCAGGAGCATAAGGATGAGCAGGACAAGGAAAAAAGTCTACAGAGCATGTGTCATCATGTATGCATCTAATTTATTTGACTTCAATTACACATACTTGGCCAAAGAGTGCAGGAAATAGTGTAAATGGTGCAGATGGTTCTCCTGCCATTCCAATAAATGAGTGTATGCCTCAATATGGGCATGGGATGAGCTACGTGAACCTCCTGGTTTTTAGAGTCTCAGCTCCCACTGGCTTTTCACAGTGTGAGCTTTTTGATTCTGGAGTTTAAAGACATGTATTTTTCACACAAAATGTCCTTAAACATAAGTCAAAGTATATCTAGTGCTCAAACAGATACCTGTAATGTTGCTTTAGTTGTTCAATTTGAGAGTTTACTTCCATAAGCTGCTACTGCACAAGAAAAAGAATTGTTGTTTCAATGCAATAATGATACCAATATGTTAAAAAAATCATAGTTGTAACTAGAGCAACTAGAGCTTATTGAGCACCTACTATTTTCTGGGCATAGTATTAAGAATTTCAGATACATAAACTTATTTAGTGAGAAAAGATGAAAAGGATAGGATATCATATATAAAACCCTGAGTACAATGTCAACTCAGCCACTTATTTGTTTCAGTTTTCACAGCTCTAAAATGAGGATACTTTCTCTATTTTGGGGTTTTTAAGAGAACTGAATAAAATTACAGCTAGCATTAAATCATGGGGACATGGTTCAGTGAGCATCTCTGATCATAAAGAAATATAAACCTTTTCTAAATCACACACTCCTCCTCCAGGTATTGTGCCATTCATTTCTCAGGTCCCCTCAGAGTCAAAATTCTCAAAAACAAACAAGCAAAAACAAAGTTTATTTTCCTTTCCTGATTCCACTTTTCCACCTCATATTCTTTTCTCAAATAACTCTTTCTGGTTTGGGCCCTTAAAACTCCACTGAAGGGCTGGGGCTGTAGCTCAGTGGTAGAGCACTTGCCTAGCATGTGTGAGGCAATGGGTTTGATCCTCAGCACCACATAAAAATAAAATAAAGGCCTGCTGTCTATGCACAACTACAAAAAATAAAATAAAAATTAAAAAAAATAATAAAAAACTCCACTGAGACCATTACTAAGATCACCAACAAGCTTCCCATTTGTGAAGAGCAATGGGCACTGCTGCAGCATTGGACATTGTTCACTGTCTTTCTTGAAGCAGTCTCCTGGCATTCACTTTCCCAATGGCTGCTGCTTTATCTCCTTTGTAAGTTCCTATTCTTTCCATATATCTTCTAAAATTGGTGCTAAGTCCTTTTTCTTTTTTGGTACTGGGGATTGAACCCAGAGTTTCTTTACCACAACCATTTTAATTTTGAGACAGGGCCTCACTAAGCTGCTAAGGGCTTTGCTAAGTTGCTGATGCTCCTCAAACTTGTGATTTTCCTGCCTCAGCCTCCTGAGTCACTGGGATTACAGGTGTGTGCCACCATACCTGATGGTACTAGGTTCTTTGCCATTTCTTCTTTATAATCTAGTGCATAGTTTTGAATACTATCTACATTCTGACAACTCTATTGAATGAACTGTGTCCCCTCCAAAATTTATATGTTAAAACCCTAACTCCTAATGCAAATGACAAGTTATTTGGAAATGGGAACTTTATGAGGTTAAATGAGGTGATAAGGGTGGAAATCCAATCTGATAGGGCTCGTGGCCTTATAATACGAAGAGACAACAGAGAGCTTTTTCTGTACCATGTGAGTATAGAGGAAGAAAGCAGCTATCCCCAACCCAAGTAGAGGGCCTTCACCCAGATATCAATCCTGCTGGTGTGCTGATCTTGGACTGCAAAAGTTTAAGAACTATGAGACAATAAATTCCTGTTGTTTCAGCCACTTGCTCTATGGTATTTTCTTCCTTTAAAAAAAAAAAAAATTGCAGGGCTGGGGCTGTGGCTCAGTGGTGGAGCGCTTGCCTAGCATGTGTGAGGCACTGGGTTCGATTCTCAACACCACATATAAATAAATAAATGAATAAATAAATAAAATAAAGGTCCATTGATAACTAAACAATATTAAAAAAAAAAGTTTGCATGATTCTGGGGATTAAACTCAGGAGCTAATCCCCAGTCCTTTTTATTTTTTATTCTTTATTTTTAGACAGGTCCTTGAACTTGTGATCCTGCCTCAGCTTCCTGAGTAGCTGGGATTAAAGGTGTGTGTCACCATGTCTGGTTGGTATTTTCTTCTGAAGGACTAAGTAGATTAAGACAGATTCCCATATTAATATCTGTAGTGCAACCTGTCTGAGCTCTAGCCTTGCACATTCAACTGCATATATTACATGATCATTTGAATGTCTCTCATTAAACTAAATATTCATAAAAAAATCTCAATTTTTCCATCTCAGTAACTGGTACCACCACTTACTCAGTTGCTCAGGCCCAAACGTCAGACTCGTCTTTTTCTTTTAGATGTTGATGGATCTTTATTTTATTCATTTATTTATATGCAGTGTGAAAATCAAACCCAGTGCCTCAGACATGCTAGGCAAGTGCTCTACCACTGAGCCACAACCCCAGCCCTCAGACTCATCTTTGGTTCTTCCCTTTCTCTTAGTCTCTTCTCCCTAATCCAATGTACTACCAGTCCTGTTTGTTTACTTCCAAGGATACTTCACATTCAGCTTTCTTCCTTCACTTCTGCTATCCTGATTTTGGCCATAAATCATCATATCCCAGCATCTACTATCTCTCAACTACCATAACAGCTTTCCAGCTTCACTTCACTTTATTTTCCACAGCAGACAGATCAATCTTTTGAAGTGGTGCATTAACCCTGCCCTCCCTATTTATTTCTCAGACCTTTTTTAGTTTCTTCCATAGTATCTTCTTCTTCTTCTTCTTATTATTATTATTATTATTACTACTATTATTATTTTGGTGGCTGCATTTCTCTTTACCACTAAGTTCATGGAAGGCAGGTTGCCATGTTTTTATATTTCTCACCCTATAATACACAAAACTTGATTCATCACTGAGACTCAATCATTTATTGAGTGTCAGTCATCTGAGCAGGAGGAGGAAGATAAAACTAAGCTTAATGTATATTGTAGTAGATGGGAAATCTTATAAAGAAAAATAAAGCAAGGAAGGAAATACAAAAAGTTGAGAAGAATCTTGTAGCCAGGTGACATTTGGTAAAGAACTGAAAGACATAAAGGACTAAGAACTTCTGGGTAAATGGCATTCTATAAAGAAGGAATGCAAAGGATCTAATGAAGGAGCATGCCCAGCAAGTTGAGTGAAGCTAGTGTGGTGGAAGCCCAGAACATGAGGAGAGAAAGTCGAAGGTAGGGAGTAGTGTCAGACCATGGGTCTTGATGGCCATAGGAATACTGGCTTTTGCTCTGAAGCTACAAGTGACTGAAAGGACACACTTATGGTGATACATTTTAGCTGATATTCTGGATGGTGTATTCAGAAGAGTCTAGGTAAGATGTTGAGAACTTGGCTCAGGGTGTTCTCTGGGATCAGAATTTTTCTTAACTGTTAGTGGTACTTAAAAATCCACAACTAAAGAAATCTTAAACTGGGAAGATGTTATACCTTTCATTAACCTTAAAAATAGTTCCTATACCATACACTAAGGAAATATTTCAAAGTAAGAAAACTATTTGTATTAAGACATTTATATATGCATTTTGGCAGACAAATTCAAATAACCTAAACATCTAACAAGTGAGAAATACTTAATATAGCAAAATATTATATCATCCAGTATGGGAAAGTCAACACAATATAATAGTGAACATACAGAACACAAATGTATAAAATACATGAACTATTTTTAAAGTTTCCAAAATAAAAAAGGACCTAAAATAGTCATGGTCTTGTCATAGCTCCTGTAAAATAAGTGTTTCTTAGTAAAGGTATAATTATATCTGATTTTTATTAACGCAGAATTTAAAGTTCAATATACATTTGAAAATAAAGCACATTTCTTAGGTTAGTATTTACCTGGGGGGTTTCCAGTTTGTAGTACTTTATTGATGTCACAATAAGAATATGACATCAAAAAATATACAAGAGACTTTTTGCAAAACTTTTGCTTTGGTTAGGAGCTAACTTCAAAAGTAAAGACAAATCACAAAGTCAAACCAACCAGAATCCTTTAATTCAGGAAGCTAATTAAAAGGTAATAAAATCTGATACATGGTTTTCAAGGTAGTTTATTTGATGGTTAAGTCCAATACCTGAACAGCAGATCAGACTTTACGAATAAAATTACCTTGCTTTCAGGGAAATGATGAATTCTTGCAAAACGATGTTCTTCTAAGAAGCTACATTAACATATCCTGTAGCATGATTGAAAGAACAGTGAACAAATCGGGCAGGTTTATATCCAAAGACTGCTCTCATTTACATGGGATGGTTTTCAGATACCAAACCTGGGTGTTTAAGGTACAAAAGGGGGGAAAGTGTCTTTTCTCCAACCTTAGGTAGACGAAAGGATTGAGGCCGAAAGTACAGGACCCTCTTACCTCCAGTTTCTGTAATTCCCACACGCATAGGGGAACGGCAACGACTATGGACACCAGGTAGATGACCACAGCTAAAGGTCGAATCCACTGTCTCCAGTTCCTCCAGGTACACGTGCAAGGCATGTTTTCGCATAAACCAGATCCGCGTAGCGAGGAAAAAAAGCTCAAAGGAGATCTTAATACGGAGCCCTGCTCTGTGGTTGTTTTGTTAACTCGCATACTACAGAGAATGAGCTGTTAGGCGACTTTACCAACAGCTCGAGCCGCCTCCTCGGCCGGCGTTGTGCTTTCTGCTGCTCCTGATGCAACTTCGGCCGCTGAGGGTGCTACCACGGAGCAGTGCGGGCAGCATCCTTTCTTCCCCACCCCTCATCTACCCGGTTCTGCCCCGGTGGAAAGCCCGGGCGGAGCCGCTGCCCTCACCTGGGGATCGCCCGGAGCTCCGCCTGCACCATGGCCTGGAGCAAAGCGGCGCCGACCGGACCGGTCTCTAGGGCCCCCGCACACTCGGGTTCTGCCTGCTCGTTCTTTGGGGATCGAGCTTCCTCCCTCCCGCGCTCGCAGGCGTCTCTTCGCCCCACTCTGTTGGTAGACAGGGCCCCAGGATTTTCTCACTCACTTGCACGGGACATGCCCCTCCCCCGGCGGAACCCAAGGCCAAAGCAGGACTTTGGACTCTCTTCCGCTTCCGTCCCTGCTGTCTGAGGCAGGTGATTCGTCGTCAGCGCCAAGCTGGAACCGCCCCATCCGGGCCGCTTTACTCTTCCTGATTGGTCACCTACAGGGGGCGGGGCTGCTGCATTTGCGTACGAGGTTAGTAGGAAGAAAGACCTAGGAGGTGGGAGGCAGGTTGTGGTTTTCTGTGGTTCCTGAGAGGAATTGTGGAAGCTGCAGGAATTGTTGGACAACATTACATTCTTCTACCGGCCTTACTCCCGCTAAAAGAAAGCCCGGGTAAGGGACGGTTACTTTAAGGTCGAACTGGAAGACAGAAGGCTTTTTTCCACAGAAAAATCTCCGCCTCTCTTAAGAGTGAATTAGAAAGCCAGCTGGAATAAGAGGAGAACAAGGAAACCTCTGCCTAGTTTTCAATAAGATTTTAGAATCTAGGGGTTTGAAGAAGGCTCCATTTAGTTGTTTCTGCATGCTGCAGAACAATCATTCTAAAAATAGCTTAATTTTAGAACAACCGCAAATACCAGATGTATTTAGAACTTCTGTTAAAAAATAACATTAATTTAAGGCTTAAGAAGTCAATGTTCTTGCTGAGAAAGGTATATTATGCATTCAAAGCTTTTAGCTGTAGATTTGGCAAATGGGATCTTAAAGCTTTTATCAGTCAATAGAGCAAACAAGTGTCAACTTCTCATTTAGATATAAGAATATCCCCTTATTATAATTGTTGTTTTCTGGTGTTGTGCTAAGTTCTTTTAAGTACTACATTTTATATCAGCCTATCTGCACAAAAATACAGAGAGGTAGGCAGTTTTCCATTTTACATATGAAAAAAGCATTTGATCTGTCAGCTCTTGTCCCCCGCTGGGAATTTCTGCCTAATGACCATATGGACGAAAAGCCTGCAATATTGAGTACACTCAGTCCTGGATTCTCACATAGACAAGGAGGGAATATTATGATTATTTTCCCCAGTGTCATCTGTTTTAGCCAAAGTCAGGCACTTGGTTTCTGCCACCCTCTTCCCAATCTTTAGCATCTCCATTTTATGACTTGGCCTCTTTAAGTTCAAACTGCTTTCTTAAAGGGAAAAATAGGCCTTTTGCCTTTTGTGGGTCTTTCTAAGCTAACTTTCAGAAATGAAATGATTGTGGTCACAGCTACTTGGGAGGCTGAGGTGCATGACTGAGGTAGGAAAATGGCTTGAGCCCAGATGTTTGGGATCTGTCAGGGCAACATGGTGTTTTTTAATTAAAAAAAAAAAAAGGTAAAAAATTTTCCTGATCTTTAAAGAAATGCATGCTGTATTGTTAAAATTTGGAAAATAGAAAAATAAGGAAGAGGAAATTAATCTTTATTCTTCAATCAAATATAACTACTAATTTTCACTTCCTTGGATAGTCTGCATATGTAGATTGTCTCTACTTTCAGCCACAGTGTTATTGCTGCCTGGAATATTCTTTGTCATGGGCAAAACTTTTTCATCTATTTTGTGAAATCTTTCTTGATTGCCCTCTCTCTCTGTATGTTTATAGCATTCTTAGCATATAATATTCCTATAATGCATATAAGTATTATAGCATATAATCATTTATTTGTCTTTTTTAGACTATGGGCTCCTCAGAGAAAGATAAAGTTCTAGAACCATTAGAAAGAAATGCAAGGAAGTGAGGAGATCAAAATGTCAGATGCATGAATGTTTTTGCCCACTTTGTGAGCTGGGTTCATCTGTGGCAAACTTTCTACAGAGCAGCAGAGAAATGAGAACATAGTGAGTTTTTCTTTTAGTTAAATTTATTTACTCTAAGGATTGTTTTTTATTTCAAAAGTGCCCATCCTTTTTTTTAATGTAATGAAATAATAGTCAATATTTCTTGTTTTTCAAATGTTCTTACTTTGGAGAGTAAAACATTGGTAATTTTATGTGCCCAACATATGGCTTATTTTTGAAGTTTTTCTTGGCCTATGAATTCCTGAAGTTGAGAAATTATAAGAAATGACCACTGTCAGCAACTATAATGCCGCTGTGATCCTAATCTGCTTGGTTCATTTGCTATAGATACTGTCTGTACTCTAGATATGATTTAGCCTAAGCCTGAAGGGTAGATCTGAGCTTGAATGGTGTTTGTTAAAAACAAACAAACAAACAAACAAACGAGGTGATTATAACTGTAAGATGGCACTAGGGTCAAAAGTAAGTTGTTGATCAACTTTCATGTAAATTATGTAAATAAATTGAAGTTTCTGTTTATCTGTTACTGTATCATATGAAAATAGGTAGATGGAATTTTGCCATCCTTGAAGGATGTGTTTGGATTAGTCTGCCATAAAAATGATAGGTTAATAAAATTTCTTTTGAACAATCCTGGAAACTGGGCACTATTAACACTTTGGCATGTATCTTCATCTCTATTTCTTTTAATATGTCCATAGTGGTTTTAAAACCTGTCTTCAAATTCTTTGACAATCTTCTCATAAAAAGAGAGAGTCAGTATTCCCTCTTCTTAAGTCTGTATGGGCCGGTGACTGATTTGACCTGCAGAATATGGTTAAAGCGACCATAGTCACTTTATGTGACTATGTGACTACTGAGGCTAGGTCATAAAAGGCCATATAGCTCCACCTTGACTACTGGAACACTTACTTTTGGAACTCTCAAGCATCATGTAAAAAAAAGTCTCACTGCCTAAGGCTAAAGTGCTGTGAGAAAGCCTAGGACACACAGAAAGGCTCCTTGAAGGTACCCTGAGAGTCAGCTCAACCTAGCCCAGGTGACAGTCATGACTGAACAAGCTGATTCCATCTCCCAGCCATACCAGGCATTCCTCAGCCATTTGAGTACTACTGGCTGAGACCATAGTCAGTCATGTGGACCAGAGATATGCACACCATCCTTGTTTCTGCCTTGTGTCCTGACCTGAGAAATCCTTGCACACTGAGTTTGGAGTTGCTTGGTACACATCTTTTCCAGTGATCTTTTATCTATGTGTTTATATTTACCTAATCTGAAAGAAGTTTCTCCCTTATAATGATTTTCTGCCTATAGCTGACTTACCCTAGGAAGAAATGCCTCAGATTTTTCTTTTTAAGGAACATTTTGGTTCCAGAGTCTGAGATGATGCTAACCAACCAATGAGTTAAGTGAGTTTTAGATATAAAGATTGTAAAAAGGGGAGAGCTCTAAGAGGGTCCTTACAGTATGCTTCAATTTGTACTGTTTCCTTTTTTTCCTCTTCCCCCCTCAAATGGAAGGGAAAGTGGTCTATTCTATACCAAATGAGTGGGGAAGAAAATGGAAGTGGAAGTTGTAATATCAAACTTCAAATCTGAACCTTGGAGCTGAGTATTTTTGCTTCTTCTAAGATTAAGCTTTACCTAACATATCTTTCAGCCTAAATTTTACACTTCTTTGAAGTTGCCATGTCGTATTCATCTCTACTGTCCCCTGCCCTACCCATGTCTATAACAGATAAAGCGAGATCCTTGATAGGTATCATCGTATCTCTATTTGACTATATGACTTTATATATAGTCTACCTTATCTTTTTTTTTAAAAGAGAGAGAGAGAGAGAGAGAGAGAGAGAGAGAGAATTTTAATGTTTATTTTTTAGTTTTCGGTGGACACAACATCTTTGTTTGTATGTGGTGCTGAGGATCAAACCTGGGCCGCACGCATGCCAGGCGAGGTGCTACCGCTTGAGCCACATCCCCAGCCCAGTCTACCTTATCTTGAGGCTTCTCTCAGATATTTTTGGTCAATACTGTAGGTACATTTATAAATTCATTAAGTAGCAAATTTAATAACCATTAAATATGAAAAATTTAACATGTTCATGTTAAAATAAAAATGAATTTCGATGACTTGGAAATTTTTTTAGTATTTCATAGCACTGTAATTTATTTATTGGGTCTTACACTTCAGAGCTGTGGCTGACAAAATGTCCTGCAGTCATTCGTGGTCTGCAGTATGTTTCTGTATGGTCCTTGAGCTAAGAATAATTTTTTACCTTCTTTTTCAACTATGGTAAAATATACAAAGCATAATATTTACTATTTTAATCATTTCTAAATGTATAATTCAGTAGTATTAAATATATTCACATTTAATTGTGCACCTCTTACACTATGACCTCCAGAACTTTTTTATTATCCCAAGCAGAAACTCTGTATTCATTAAGTAGCAACTCCCCACAGGTCTTGGGTCACCATTATTCTACTTTCTATCTGTATGAATTTGACTATCCAGCTAACTTGCATAAGTGGAATCATACGATATTTGTTCTTTTGTGTCTGGCTTGTTTGACCTAGCATAATGTTTTCAAGGTTCATCCATATTGTAGAATTTTGTTTCCTTTTTAGGATTGAATAATATTCCATTGTATGTGTATACCACAATTTGTATATCCATTTCATCCATTGATTATCTTTTGGGTTGTTCCTACCTTTTGACTATTAATAAATGCTACTATGAGCATTAGTATATAAATATTTGTTCGCATCCTTGTTTCTAATTTGGTTTTATATTTTTAAAGAGTCAGATAAAAAGAACATTTAAATTTTTTTTTACTATCTGGACTTATCTAGAAAAGTTTGTCAACCCCTAATTAAAATTTAAGATGGTTATATTGGGCTGTTTCAAAGTTGCTTAATGAATGTTTCCATAAAGTTTATTCATTTCTTCATTAGAAAAGGCATATTTAAATTGTAGGATTTCTCACATAAAACATTTGGATAAATCTAATTGTTTGGTCCTAAAACCAACATTGAAAAATTGCAGTTTTGTTTTTATTATTAAATAATAGTAAGATTCACTGACTTATAAGGAAAATTCACTAGTTTTAAAGAGATCCTGCAGTAAATTCTGATAAGAGGACATGATTTTTTTTAGAGCTAGGATCAAGTGAAATTAAAAGATTCTACCCATGCGCAGCTGGTTATGTAGAAGCTGGAGACTCTGTCCTTTTCACTTTTGTTCAGCTTTTTACATTTGACCATGTATAGACGGTGTCCTTGAACTCTTAGCATGTTGCCAAGGCAGAAATCCTCAAACTTTCTTATTTCATGGTATCCTTAGAATCTCAGTGATTTATTTTCATAGTGTACATCAGCCAAAGAAATAGGTAACAG
Organism: Callospermophilus lateralis; assembly: GCF_048772815.1. Classification (NCBI taxonomy): domain Eukaryota; kingdom Metazoa; phylum Chordata; class Mammalia; order Rodentia; family Sciuridae; genus Callospermophilus; species Callospermophilus lateralis. The sequence continues at coordinate 117,881,406 of NC_135312.1, forward strand.
TAGACATTCATGTATTGTGTGACAAATGTTTCCTTGTTTTTTTAAAAAATTTAAAGTTAAAAAATCTAAAATATCCCAAGGTGCTGCTTCGAACTCCAGTGGCCTGTGGCTCCTTAGTGTACACTTTGGGAATTATTACCCTAAGGTCTTCTGTGTTTCTGATCTGCATTTGGGTTTGTCCTTGGCCTTGGTACTTGTTTTTTTTTTCCCCAGATATTTTTGCTTGCCTTTCCAGTGCATATGTAAATAATTTCTGATTGCTTTCTTTGCTTCATAAATTTAATTTTTACATTTTTGACCCAAGTTTATACCCCCAGTATATTCACTTTTATGTTGCGTTTTCTCTGAATTCTCTTTATTTAAAATAATTAGATGGTTAAATGAGTAGAATATTTATCCTTTTTTTCAAAAGTATGTTGTTAGAATTACTGGATTAATGACTATAAAGTTCTTTAATTTCCTCACAAGAAAGGTGGGTAAAGTATCTTATGCCTTCTGATCATCTTTGGTCATATATGCTATCCTTTGTCACTGAAGTGAAAGAGATTCTATGGGTAGTGTAAATAACTTATAAATAATAAATTACCTCTTCTATATATTATTGCTTAGTAGATGAGCTTTCCAGTAGCTCTATGTGGTGGAGAAGTTTTTTTTTTTCCTCTCATCAGTCAGACCGATTTAAGTGACACAATCAATTGTAGGCTAAAATGAATGAGGAAAACTTTAGTAATTTTAAATAACAGATTCAAAACTACATCACTTAGAATATTTGAAGAAAGAGGTATTTCTGGTTAGGAAAAAGATTCTGTGTATTACTAAAAATGTGAGAAAGAAAAAAATGTTTCATACTGAGACAGATTCTTTTAGGATTTAAATAAAAATTGATATACCATGTATTTGTATATTAGATGCTAGACTGTGGTGATCCCCACAGAAAAATTTTTGACTTAGAAAAGATAAAGAAAATTCATGGGAGGGTTTTGTGGTAGTTTTATTCTTTGAATGTGAGGAAATCTGTCTGTGGAGCTTGAATTTTATTTACCTTTACTTTTCTCATATGTTTTAGGCTGTTAATTTCCTTGTGGAAACTCATAAACATATATCCTGTATGGCTTTATATGGGTAAGGTGTGTGTGTGTGTGTGTGTGTGTGTGAGAGAGAGAGAGAGAGAGAGAGAGAGAGAGAGAGAGAGAGAGAGAGAGATCCTCCTATATTATGAAAAGAGTGCTGTGTGCTTGTATAGCTCTGAATGAAGCTGCCTTAGGCTGGTGTGATCAGTGCTTCTATTTATGGATCTTCATCATATAAATTCTAATGTATAAATTCTATGATTTGTTTTTTCCAATTTTGTCATCTGGCAAAGGAGAAGAAAACAGGAGAATAAGTGTCTTATATTTTCCCTTTCTGCTTGATCTTTTCCCTAGAATCATCTCTAGGTCAGGATATAAAAACCAGGCAATTATTTTGGAACTAAGCTTTTTAACTCTCCCTGTTCTCAGGAATCCTGACTTTGTAATCAGTGTTTTCAGGAAGAAAGACTCCCATTTGTAGGCAAAATCAGAACAGTTTGTATTTATGTAGCACAGATAAGAGTCTGTCTTTATTGTATTCTACAGCGCATAATTTTGTCTCTTTATGTTGATTGTTACATTGTTAATTAATTGAACCTGGTGATCAGGAAGTAGAAAAATGGTACACCAGAGGATGGAAGAAAAATCTTGCAAAAGTTCAGGGCCCTACTATTTCGACGAAGTTTCAAGGGGTCTGGTCTGGGTCATACTGATAAATCCCTTCTAAATAGAGAATGAAGTAGCAGTACTTTGCACCATCCACCTCAAAGAAAAAGATGCAGTGTTTGATGAGCCTCCTTGGATTTTGGTGACAATATATGCCACATTTGGGCATGTTGCACCTACTTATTTATGAGATAACCTATAACAATCCAGTTTTAAGTGAGCCCTGGAACAAGAACAAGCTCTGCAGCAGACTGAGGCTGGAATGCAGGCTGACAAGCCTCTTGGGTCTTATGAGCTAGCAGATCCAATAGCATTGAGGGTGTGTGGCAATAGAGCTGCTTTATGGAAACTGCCAAGCCACAGAGCAAACTCAGTTTTGGAGGAAGGCCATGCTATAATTATTCTTTATTTGAAAAGCTGTTCTTACTCACTACTAGATTCTGATGGAAACTAAACACCTAATTTGGGGACTTTAAGTGACTAGACAACCTAAACCACCCATCACAAACTATTTGTTATGTGATCACTGAACATACCATCACTGGGCACATCCAGGGAACATTCCATTATAAAACAGAAGCAGCAGTTACAAGATTTGGCCTTAACAGATCCAGAAGGCACCATTAAACTCCACATGCAAATGGCTTAGACTTGTGTCTTAAAGTGAGTTGATAATGATTCATACATATGTCCATACTCTAAAGAATATAAAACATAGCTGGGCATGGCAGTGGCTCAGGATGCTGAGGCAGGAAGATTGCGAGTTCAAAGCCAGCCTTAGCAAAAGCGAGGTGCTAAGCTACTCTGAGACACTGCCTCTAAATAAAATACAAAATAGGGCTGGGAATGTGGCTCAGTGTTTGAGTGCCCCTGAGTTCAATCCCTGGTACCAAATAAATAAAATAAATCAAACATAGCTGCTGTAATCTTCAAGTTGAAAATTTAAGGAACTCTGGTTCTGATGGTTGTTCAGGAGGACTGAAGGGGTAGATCCTGTAAACAGGGGCCTGTCCATTAGGGGGTATGAATATATTTTTGTGATATTTTGACTTTTCATCGCTGAGGCAACCCTAAATTCTGTGGGTGTGGTGCTCACAAATGTCTAGTTCTCTTGTTCCTTGAGATTTGCACTTTGCTGTTCCTCTTGCAGGAGGGATCATGTGGTTCTGGCCAGTAGGTTTTAAGAGTGGAGTCATGTGTCATTTAATTGCTGGTATAAGATCCTCTCGCACTCTCCCCTGCTTTCTAGAGCAGCTTGAATGATCCTAAATAAATAAACCTGGACTCAGTGGGGTCCATACTAAAGAAGTCAAAGTGCTAAAACTGCCTTTGCAAAACGTAGAAGGAGGAATGTAAAGACTTTGGAAATAAGGATGCAAGAGTGGATTTTTCACACGTAGCCTACCCAGGCACCTAATCTTTAACTTCATCTCATGAAGGAGCCTAGAGAAAAACACTGGTGTAAGAGCTGCCATCTTGAGATTGCTTTAATGGTAATTGTAACTGTTACTGGGGAACAGTGTAGTTAATATGAGTCCCCTAGTCAATGAAAATGAGAGGGTCTAGACATGGGAAAAGCCATGTAGCATATTCAATGGCCAGTAGCCAGAGGAGCAGTGATTACAGTTACAAAAGGCGATAGGCCTGCTATCAAATGGCATGACTTCAGATGGTAATGAACTGGGGTGGGAATCATCAGACTTAAGAATTGTGAAGGGCCTGAGATTTTTACTATTTACTAGATGCTTTAGTTTGTTGAATATCCCCCAAAGGCCCATGTGTTTAAGGCTTGCTTCCCAGGGTGGTGCTGTTGGGAGGAGGTGGGGCCTAGTGGTATATCCTTAGGTTACTGTGAGTATGCCATCAAGAGGGACTGTGGGATCCCAGACCTTTCATCTTGCTCTTGTTTGCTTCTTGGCCTCAAGGTGAGCTATTTGCTCTGCCTTGCACTCCTTGCCATTCTAGGCAAGCACTCTAGCACAGAGCCACATGCCCAGCCCTCCCTGCCATTCTGTCTGGCATCCCCACTAGACACCTAAAAGCAATGGGTCCACAAATTCATGGACTGGAACCTTTAAAATTGTGAGCCCTCTCTGCTTTTTGTCTCCCATGAGGGTCTTATACTAAGTTGCTTAGGTTGGCCTCAAACTTGGAATTCTCCTGTCTTGGCCTTCCATGTTGCTAGGATTACAGACCTACATAGCCAGCTCTATTGGAAATTTTCTTTTAATGTGACTTGTCTGAGGAAAAAATGCTGAAAGAGGAAGCAGAGGAAAGAAAAGGAGTCAGGAATGGCTCTTACTCTACCATATAAAACCTACAAAGTATCAGAGTTCCTATCTTACTGAGGAGATAACAGTGTCACACTGTAGAAACTGCTCAGATCAAAAAGCTAAACATTGGAGGGTGAACACTTGACCTCCAGATGTTTAAGAACTGGAATTGAACCTTAAAGCATCAAACAGTCAAGTAGCAGAGCATGAAAAGCAAGTTGACAGATAGCTCAAATGAGGAAGGTTGAAGCAAGTTCAAGGAGAAGAACACAGAACTTCAAAACAGGTCACTATTGTAGGGACACATACTATATTACAATTATTGTTAGTGTCAATTCAATATGATAGCAGACAGCAAATTTAAGGCAATAGAAAATATGATATAATTTCAGTGAGTAAAAACATAAAATTATCTGATAAAAACCATGTGCATAAACATCCATGCATGCATGACAAACATCACATTTACATACCAAAATCAAGTGAAATAAGAGGACTTGTCTCTTAATGATATATTTCACCCAGTGATCTTTTTATCACCATTTTTGGGACAATAAAAATTATAATTTTTAATCATGGCATTTGCAGGTAAATGGAGTTGGGAGAATATCATGCTAAGTGAAATAAGCCAATCCCCAAAAAACCAAAGGTCATATGCTCTCTCTGATAAGTGGATGCTTATCCATAACGGGGGTGGGGGGTGGGCATGGGAAAAATGGAAGAACTTTGGGCAAAGGGGAGGAAGGGAGGGGAGAGAAAGGGCTGGAGTGGGCAGGAAAGATGGTAGAATGGGATGGACATCGTTACCCTAAGTACATGTATGACTGCACATATGATGCGACGCTACTTCGTGTACAACTAGAGAAATGAAAAGTTGTGCTGCAGTTGTGTACAATGAATCAAAATGCATTCTGCTATCATATATACTAATTAAAATAAATAAACTTTAAAAATGTATTTGTGTATAAATATAAATAATGTGTATAATTTTTAATGAAAATGATAATTCTGTGAGCCAAAATAAACTCTTTCTCCTTATAATTGATCTCAGATATTTTGTTATAGTGACAGCTGACTAACACACAAGCTAGCTGTTTAGATTACCATAGTCCATAGATGGTAGCAGAAAACATGAAGTATACCCAGTCCAAAAGAAAGGCCTTTTGTACTCACAGCACAACAAACAATATGAACAAAAGCATGTTTGATTGGTTCGTTTTACCTTCCAAATTCTAAGGGTTGATTTGGAGAGTCCCACATGGGTGCTGGGCATTCTGTGAGTTTGTATCACAATTAAGGAACTCCAAGCTTAGAATTCCTGTCTTTTATAATGAACTGCAAGCACACCTGTTCTTCCTTTGACCTTAAGGGAGACATTGTCTTTCTTTTAGATCTTGGTGAGGGAAAATATATACTCTCTGCCAGAGATGCGGACACTGTATCTTCCAAGCTTTTTGCAGCAAAAATGTCCATGAAAAGGTAGTCCAGAACAAAAGCTGGATGGAAAGCATACAAAAATGTAGTGGGGAATTATGTCCCAATAAGAATTAAAGTCAATAACCAGACTTACTTGATTTCTATCACCAAAAAAAAAAAAAAAAAAAAAAATGGTTAATAGAGGGTGGACTTGAGCTTATTTCCCCAAACCTCGTGAGACAACTCATAAACCCAAACCATTTTAATAAAAGTGAGGCCACAAACCCTTGAAGGGAGGGTTCAGAGATGATAGTGAAGGTACATTCTCCTGAGGTTTATCAAGGAAACCATGCACAGAGGAAAGAAGATTGACATATCTTTTGTTACCATCAAACAATTGTTTTGGATGAACATTAATACCAAATAATTTTAAAACATGATAACTGACCATATGAGTCATTCAAGAGTCCATTTGAAAACATAAATTTAGTTATTTGAGGAGCATTTAATAGAGGGGCTATTTGCAAAGTTGTGAGGAGGATGGAAACCATTGGAATAGTAACTGGACAAAGAGGAGAAAGTGGTCACTAGAACATGGAGATAGGCTGTGGCATGGGCCATCTAGAATGAGCCACAAAGGGGAGCAGAAAACAATGTCAATATAGTTCTCTTTCCTCCTTCTGATCTCCTATTCATGCCCCTATTGGCCAAATCTATAGAAAGCCAGAAGACAAGGGAGACAGTTAACTGAGTCCAAACAGATTAGCCTCCCAAGGCATAGAACAAGGCAGAGATGAAGACAGGATGGATTCAGTGTGACAAATGGAAGAAATCCAACCCCAACATAATGAAACCAAAATATTAAAAATAATACTTAAAATATCCTGACTCACCAATGCTTCTGTTGTTGTTGTTATTATTGTTAATATTATTAGAAGGAATGAGCTGGAAATTAGGTAGTTGGGACATAAATTTGCTTACATTTATATTATACAGTATTGTTTATTTTTATTTTTCACCTATATAAATATTGATGATTTGTGTTTTGCTTGCTAGTGTCCTGAAACTGGCTGATACCATACCATCATCACTCCTATTTTACTCACAAGAATATGATCCATTGTTATTTTTGAATATACCTTCATTTTTGTGTGACCACTGAGCTGGCCTGCTGCAGATTTGACCCAATTTATTTCAGCCATCTTCATTTTTGATTCTCCTCACTATGAGTTGAATGAACTGTGTGTCCATAGACACTGTTATAAGGGGGCTGGCAATGATAAGATCAGCTGTGCATAGCCTGGTCATCCTGCACTGGAAACATTCTTCTCAACAATCAGTTTTTAAAAATAAGTGGAAGGGAAGATGCTGACCCCTTCAAATTCATTCCATTTGAAATTTCTGCTATACTGTCATTAACATTGAAAAAAATGTAATATAATAGGACAGGTATCCTGAAATAAATTCCTGTGTCTTTAGAAAGAGCAAATGGGTGACAATATCCAGATCTGAAGTTTATAGCGGCACTCAGCTGACCACACTGGTTATCCACAGAGAGCCCCAAACTATGCCACATGTATTTTTCGAAGAGGTGAAACAAGCTAGAGTGAGAGCAAAATTTGAAATTAAAAACTAGTAAACTTTAGTGAACAATGTTCAATACCAAAATAAAGCTTGGTGGCCCACTTTTCTTTCCAGTATTATTAATCCCTAATATTTCTAATAATGAGCTATTATTGCATTGTATGTTATTGTATAGTATATTGTATTATTTATGCCATCATTTTTACTTGGGGCCTTAAAGCATCTCAAAATTAAGAGGGAATTATAGTGTGTGTGTGTGTGTGTGGGGGGGGGGGTATATTTCTCCGAATTGAATCCAGGACCTCATGCATGCTAAGCAAGTGCTTTACCACTGAGCTTTACCCCCAGTATGGGTTATAATTTCATAATCAGACTATTTTTCAGTTTTGGAGATTTTTATGAAGAGATTATGTGTGTATATGCACATGTATGCATGCAATAACAAATTCTTAACAATAATAGGTTTTTTGTTTTTCCCCAAAGTTGATTTCTAATGATAGATGCTTCCTTGTTGTGCAAGTCTATTGAATGAACTCAATTTATAACATTCGTATTGTTTCAGATATCTGTGATATGTTACATAATATAGATTATCATATTTATTGTCAGGGCACATAATCCACTTTACATAATTTGTACTTTTACAGCAGTACAAATAAGATTTATTGAGCAGTTCTCTCTTTAGGAAAAGGTTGGGAATCTCTTTTTTTTTTTTAAAGAAAGAGTGAGAGAGAGAATTTTTTAATATTTATTTTTAGTTTTTGGCGGATATAACATCTTTTTGTTTGTATGTGGTGCTGAGGATCGAATCCGGGCCGCACGCATGCCAGGCAAGCGCGCTACCACTTGAGCCACATCCCTAGCCCCAAGGTTGGGAATATTACAGCTTATCTCTTAGTTGTTACTTTGGTTACTTTTTTCCCCATTTCTTTTTCTCATAAAAACCCACCACTCATCTTTCCAAGCTTCACCCTGTAAAGTCCCTAATGACAGTGAGAGTGAACATGTATTTTCCAGTAATTTTGTGTATTTTCTGAAGATATTACAAGGGAGAAATTTCTCTTATGCCTCACATTTTATTTGAAATTTTGCAATTTACACACATAATATATATATTTTAAAAATTAAAATATTTATATTCAAAAAATTAAAATAATTAAATTTTATATATCATTATGAGTGGAGATATATATAGATAATTTAATTTTTTTAAAAAGTTTTAATTTGCTTACCAATAAATCTGGTGAAATTGTCATTTTTTTCTTACGGCTTTGAATATTTCCCAAGATCTCACCACTTGTTTTATGTACCAATTTTTTTTAATATTTATTTTTTAGCTTTAGGTGTATACAATATCTTTATTTTACATTTATATGGTGCTGAGGATCGAACCCAGTGCCTTGTGCATGCTAAGCAAACACTCTACCACTGAGCCACAACCCCAGCCCCTTATGTACCAATTTTGATGCGCACTAGGCATGCAAATATCTTTCAAGCCAGTCAACAAATATTTCCTGTTTACAATTAATTGGCACTGTACTAGGCACCTTAGTTACTATGATGGCTATGCGAGCCCCTTGGTTAGAATGCTCAACCCTCATTTTCCCAACCTATTCAAATTCTATCTGTGAATTTTTCTCCCCATCTCACCTTACTCTAAACTCCTACATTTCTGTAGACTTACATTATTTTTCCCTGAATGAGTGTGGCAGGGAGGAATATAATTTCAAGGCATCTACCACCAGAAATTAACATGCAAATTAGTATCAGAGAGAAGGATGTTTTTTCTTGTATCACTTAGGTTGAATCTCTCAATTCAGTCAAGTGAGCTCTGTTTCTCTCAACACTTATGAATGTGTGAGGGAGCATGGGATTCATGTCCTTCTCCTGGAGCCACAACTATTGCGTGTCCAGCTCTGTGCTTTCCAGTAGCTGGGAGGTGAGAGTTTAGGGCCCTGCATGCATCATATTCCCACTGTACCATTTCTCTGAGTCTACAATGTGTGATATAAAGTTCTCATTCTTGACTATGACTACTTGAACATTTATTCTTATAAAAATAAGAATAAATTTTATTACTTAAAAGTTTTGTGAATCTTTCTAAACAATTTCTTTTACTTCTTTTAGGAATCTAGCATAATGCCCAACAGGTAAGAGACACCCAACAGGTGACGAGGTGCTAGAGTGGAGTACACTACACATTTGAATTGTATCATTCTGGTCATTTCTCATGATTCTCATACTTCTTATCCAGGTTGGCCACCATTGCCCATTTATTCTTGAATGCATTAAGCATGATGCCCAACTTAATGTTAAATGCATAAGTGAATGAATGAATGAGCAAAGAAATATTAGATAAAGTCCTGACTTGTACAGGACTTGTACCTTGCCTCCTCTACAATGCCTCTTCTGACTGTTCCAGGACTCAGTGATAACACCCTATTCTGAGGTCATTCATTTAATGGTTAGAATAGGCTTACCATAAATGGTTATGTTCTATCTGTATTCTATTAAACAGATTTTAGGACTGTGTCTTACCCATTCACTTCTATTTATCATGCCTGGCATAGTGCCTTTGTAATAGCATGTGAATATATATTAGTTGTAATTTATAATGAAATTCTGGGAGGAAAAACAACAAACTTTCAAACTATTGTTTCATTTTGCCTTGGATTTTCTTTCCAGCAGAAGGCAGTTTAAATAGCAATTCACATGATTATATCAAATATAAATTTTTGCTTTCATTATGCAAAACTAAATATACTTGAGTGAACACATATGTTTTTTCTTATAAGAAATTAATCAAAGTGGCTTTTGTCATATTTACTGTAGCAGATGATTAAGGTTGCAGAGGAAGTGTGAAATAGGGAAACCATCACTGTGCCAGGAATTTGTTTTTTCTAGATGTATAAATGGGTAGTCATTTTGTGTCTCTACTACCTGTGAAGTGAGAAAGGAGACAGTATAGTATAGCATGGGAGTTTTGTGGAAGTGAAATATTGGCACATCTGCGTCCTCAGACATTTGTCATTTCATTTTTTATGAATATTAAAGATCCCTTCTACTAGCTATTTTGAAATATTCAATCAGTTGTTGTCAATCATAGTTATACCACAGTGCTATGGAACTTTTAGAAGTGATGGAAATGTCAAATATCCTAATTTGATCATTATACATTATATATATGTTTTGAAATGTCATACTGTACTCCATAAGTATGTACAATTACCATATGTTAATTAAAATATATTTAAAATATATATTTAAAAAATAAATGCAATTTTTGGTAATGACAATCAAGTAGAGCTACTGGAACTTCTTGGCACACTGGAAACTACTGGTATTGTATAAAGAGCATGCTCTGGGGCCAAAAAAATCTTGCTACCTCTAGGACTTTAGGTAAGATCTAATGTCTCTGACCCTCAATTTCTTTATCTGTAAAATGGGAACAATAATAATAATAATCTCAAAACAGAGTTAAGCATTCAATGAGCTCATACATCCTGTTATGAGGATGTATTGGCATACAGACTATTATATTGTGTTCAGATAAATAGACCTTTACCATGAAGGGGACACCTATGAGCTACTTTGCTTAACACTTTCTACGTTCCTCTGGAAACCTGTCCTGCCTTCCCTGTCCACATGGTGCACTAGGGACAACCATGTTATCATGCCATCCAGTCCTGGCTAGTGAGTCCCTTCTCAAAATGTCCTGGACTGAGCACAAGGAGAAAGAGCTGAAGAAACTGTATGAAGTAAAGCTTAGGAGTTGTTAGCAGTTAGGTTTCCTGCAATGGGATAGGACAGTGTCCAGGGAGACAGGTATAGGAGCAGTGAGTAGACAGCAGCAAGGACACAAGACGCCTAGGGAGCCCTGATGGTGTCCAAGCTCCTTTCTTGACTGCCCCCGAGATCCAGTCTTATTCTTGTCCTCCGTTCTATGGGTAAGCCCAGGATCCTTATCATAAATTCCTCTTCCTCTTAGCTAGTGTTGAATTATGCTCTGGCAGCTTGGATGGGAATTTCATGCTGGGAATCATGTTCTATGAATGGTTCTATGCTTGAGAAAGGAACTTGATCATAGAGGAACTTGCATGAAATTTGGAAGGTGGAAGGCAAGCAAAGAGCATTAGTATCACCATGGTCTGAACGACAGACACAGAGGTGCCTGTGGATCCTCACTTATTCTTGCTCTCTTCCATATTGTTTTTAGCTTATCTTCTTGACTGCCAGCTCTGCTCACGAAAAAGTGGACCTGGCTCCCTCTTCCTGCTAACCAGATGCTTGACTACAGATCTATAGAGCTGGAACCCATCCAGTGGGAAGATCTTCCTGTAGATCTCTTTGTCAGCTTTACCTTTACAGCCCCTCTGAAGTGACTGGGTATAGCTGGCTTCTCAAGACTTTCCTGGTATCTCTAACTTACCCACTTATGCCAATGCTGGTAGAAGGTTAGTATGGGACTTTCTCAGATATTCTGACCTTCATTTCCTTAGCCACTCCCATATTTTCACAGAGTCTAATTTCTATAATTAATTAATCTCTATTTCTGATTCCGCTGGTTTTCTTTCTCTGAGTGAACCCTGACTGCTCCAGCTCATTTGTGTTTCTTTCACAAGCTGAAATAAAGGAGAACAGCACTTTTGAAAAAAACATGCTTTTGGAGAAGAGAAAAAAAATATATATATATGATTTTATTAAAATTGCCTAATATGTCCTGAACCTCTTGAGCCAAATTGATGAAGACAGGTGTGATTTTGTCTTTTCTAGACAGGTATGTAATAACACTTTGAGAAAGGTATATTAGGAAGATATCAAGTCCTGGGTTAAAGTGGCCGTACCTTGAACATAAAATTAGTGATAATGACCTCAAATTCATCATTTCATGGTTTCAAGCAGAGAAGAATACCTGCACATACACCTAGGCACATACCACAGATTTGTTACAGAAATTTGGCCTTAGGCAACTGTGGGAACTGACTCAATAGTCTATAAAGCTGTTTTCTGTTATATTTGTGCCTGAGGCTGGAAAATTGAATTTCTGTCTCCTGAAGCCTTTGGATTCCTTTCTGTATAGTATAGTATTCTAGGAAAGCTCTTCAGTAAAAAGGAGACCAAGCTCCTTAAGCACAGTTGGAAGAACCTCTTCTCTTGGCAAAGACGACTCAACCAAATTTAGGGGCACCAGGTCCTCAACCTCATTGGAATCTCCCTGTATGTCCCGTGACAATTTTCTAAGGGTCTAGTAGTTTTGAGCATGTCAGGATATTCCTTTTAAGGTGAAGGACAAGTTGCTGCATCTGGCTTATGTCAGTTTCCTATTGCTGGGTAACCCACTACCAGAAATTCAGTAGCTTAAGACAACTCAAACTGTTTATCTCACAATTTCTGCAGGTCAAGCATCCTGGCATGACATGGCTAGATTATCTGCTTGAGTATTCTCTGTGCTGCAGTCAAGGTGCTGCCTAAGACTATGATTTGCCATCTGGACTTGACTATTTGCCATTTTCTCCTTTTTGAAAACCTTTTTTGAGATTGCCCTTTCCTAGTGGCCATGCACAGGATAGCAGGGGCAATACGGCTTTTAAAAGGTTCTTCAAGATTGTTATGGTTTGGATCCAGAATGTGTCCCAAAGTCTCATGTGCAGATGGGGCATGGTTGGAGGAAGCAGATCACTGGGGGCATCCCCTTGGATATCTAGTCCCAAGTCCCTTGCCCTCTTAGCCTCTTTTTTTCCTGGCTACCATGAATTGAGCAGCTTTCTTCCACCATGACCTTGCACCATGATGTTCTGCCTCTTCTCAGGCCCAGAGTGCTGAAACTTCAACTATGAGCCAAAATAAACTTTTTCTCTTCCAAGTTGTGTCAGGTTTTTGGTCATAGTGACAAAAAGCTGAATAACACAAAGGTAAATGCAAACAAGCTGGGCAGAGAAGGCAGAGAGAGGGGAAGAGGCACATATTTAGGGTGGCCAAGGAAGAAAGAGCTTCAGTAAAGTGGCTTTTCAGATTTGTGGGCTGTAGCACTGTCAGGACACATTTTAATAAATATATAGTAAAATTAACAACATAAAAATTCTTTAGGTAGCAAATTAATTAAAATCTAATTTTATTTCCTTTTAAAAAGAGAATTTTTTTATGATGTACTATAGTTGGAAAGTTTAGAAGTTCAGCTAACTTCAGATATGGCTGGTTCCAGGGGTTAAAATTATTTTTCTAGCTAGGTCTTTCCTTCTACTCATCATAAACTTTGATCTTTAATCATTAATTTCTAACTTTTTACTTTTATTATGGACCCTAATTATAGCAGAATAAGTACATGGATAGTGGTTTTAGCCACATTCCTCTTTCTCATTTACCTCACTGTGCAAGTGGCATGGAGTGTTCTAATTGGACTGGTCTGAGCTGTGTGCTCTGTATTTGTAACTGGGCTGGGGCAGGGTTCAGCATGGGTGGGATGGGCTGGGTTCATCCCCACCAGTATTGCATGGAATGAGACCTTTACAGGGATTGTGAATGCTGTTTCCACAGGATATAGAACAGGTAGAAATAAGAGATGCCCCTATAGTTAGCAGTCATTGGTCTGAGGGTCTACAATGTCATGGAGTGGGTCGGGGTAGTAGAGAAGAGATAGTGCCTCTCCCACAGATTTGAATTATATTTATCTAGCAAGTGGGAACATATCACATTTCAGATAATTCAGAAATTTTATAATTTTTAGAGAAACAATAATACCATAAGAGAGTAATTTTCCTCATCTTCTTACATCTAGCTTTCCAGTTTCCTGTTCATATTGTCATCTTCCCTATTACTCTGATGTATGTAGTAAAGGAACTTTCTTTACTCTTTCTTCTCTCTGAACCCTAAGTGACTCAGATTTAACAACTATCAGCAATATAGTCTACCCGTTCCTGTTCATCATTCTTGTTCAGATCTTTATTACCATAGGCATAGACAGTCTACTATTCACTCTCTGCTTCAAACTATCCTGCCCTCCACTGCTAGCTGAACCTGATAAAATCTTATTTTGATCATGTCAATTTTCTACTTTTAACAGCTTCTGTTTACTCCACCTGAGTATTCAGATGAACTCCAAATTTCTTGCTGGCATACACAGACCTCAACCATATGGCCTGGTCCCCTATGTTCTGTCTGTTTATAGTACAGGTACACATGCCCAGCCCAACTTTTGCACTGTGCTCACCTAACCTTCTCACCCAGAAAGCTCTTTCTGCCTCAGGTTTCACAGTCGAATCTCACTCCTTCCTTTGCTTAGCCTAAGTCCAACCTCCACTGGGAAGATACCCTTCTCTCTCTCTTCTGACTTCCATAGGACTTCTCTGAGCTACCTGTTAAACAGGTATCTCTTTTCTATTACTATTTATTTATTTATTTTTGGTACTCGGTACTAAACCCCAGTCCTGTGTATGCTGGGCAGTGCTCTACAACTAAGCTACATCCCCAGCCTGCTGATTATCTTTTTTAAATGTATAAATGTTGTGTATTCTCAACTCACTTTTAAGCACCTTAAGGAAGTACGTCATAAACTACTTTGTGTACCCCAGCGGGCACAGGAAAGTAGTGTGTTGCAGAAGGAGGGCCTTTGCCATAATATGTGACTTTGAAAATACCCCTTAAACCAGGCATGATGGGCACATCTGTAATCCCAGTGACTTGGGAGGCTGAGACAGGAGAATTGTTAAGTTCAAGACCAGCCTCAGCAACTTAATGAGGCCCAAAGCAACTTACTGAGACCCTGTCTCAAAATAAAAAATAAAAAGCACAGGGGCTGAGGTTATAGCTCAGTGGAGGGTGCTCGCCTTGCATGCGTGAAGCACTGGGTTCGAATTTCAGTACCACATAAAAATAAAGGAATTGTGTTCACCTAGAACTAAAAACATATATATAATGTATATATTTTTAAACTATATATATATATATATATATATATATATATATATATATATATTTTTTTTTTTTTTTTTTAAACACATGGGATGTGACTTAGGAGTTAAGAACTTCTGGGTTCAATCTCTACTACCCCCCACAAACAAACAAATAAAATAAGATAAAATAAAATAAAAAAATAAAAATCCTATTCCTGAAAAATACCAGAATAGAGTCTGGAATAGTTATTTGCTCCATAGATATTTGTCAAATCAAACTGAATTATTACTATAAACAAATAATGACATTAGTTATTGCCTGATATCACAAGACTTAGGCAAGGTTGGCTTGGTACCTTCATGGGTCCTAGATCCATGATTATTTTTGAAGACTTACCTCATATCAGACCATTCGTATTAAATATCTCACATAGTAGTCAAGATATCTATACTTTCTATATGTTGCTGTAAACATTTTTTGACAGAATTTAAGAAGTATAAAAGAATTCAGTTTCTGAAAATATTTATCATTTAAATTTAGCTTTAATTTTAAAAATTCAGTCCATGAGCTTGGGTGGAAAATGAATCTTTGTTTTAATTAATTTAAAACTGAAATCTATCATTTAAAAAATTATGAATATAGGCTATATCTTATATTAATATTAATATCTCTGTCACCAATAGAAATCACAGATATACTCATGTTGTATTAAAGAGATTGCAGATATCTCAAAATGTCACTTATTTTCATTGTTACATTGATAGTATAGTAGTTGAATAATTAAATCTGATGCTAGACCTCTTTGTATGTGTGTGTGTATGCGCTTGCACGTGTGCTGGAGATTAAACCCAGGGCATCATACATATGAAGCACGTACTCTAAAAATGAGTTACAACCCTAGTATTTATATTGTTGTTTAATGCACTAATAAATAAGCACCTGTATTACAGATTACTTATTTTTTTTAAATTTTACTTAAAAATAGTTGATTTCCTTTGTAATGTATTTTAAAAGATTATTTAGAAAATGTTTCCAGAACCTTTACTAAACTTCCAGGGGGATCTATGGAACAAAAGTGGTAAAGGTCCCCTGCTATAGTACCTTGTGGATGAAACAGCTTGGGAAAAGCTCAGGTGACTCTGGCCTGATATTTCTTCTTTGTTTCTAGAAAATAGTGGATACTTAGTAGGCTTGGAAGAAGGTAGTTGCAAGAGACAATTCAAAGTATGTCTAAACCTTACTGGAATAAATACTGGATGTAGTCAAAAGACTTTGGATCTCTGGGCTGGGGTTGTGGCTCAGTGGCAGAGCACATGTGGAGGCACTGGGTTCAAGCCTCACCACTACCTAAAAATAAGTAAACAAAATAAAGATATTGTGTCTGTATATAACCAAAAAAAATTTCTAAAGAAAAAGCCTTTGGATCTGTTCTAGGCTTACTTTTAAGATCCTTATAATAGGTGCATTTGTTCAGTGAGTCAACAAATATTTATTGAGGGCCTATCCTGTTCCATGTTCCAAGCAAGGGCTTTGGAACAAGGAGAACTGGTATCCAGTCCCTTCTCTTATTTACTACCTGAGTGACTTTGAACTTAATATCCTTAATATTCAGTTCTCTAATCTGTTACCTGGAGTAACTGATTGGTTCTTGATTTGATAAGGTGGTTGAGAGGATTAGATAAGAGATTTGGTATATAGTACTATTGCTACCATACCCAGGTACAGCTGCTCACTGTGCAACAGACCAATTAAGTTGAGAGGATATGTGTTGAGGCAAGGTGGAGGACAGTCATCCAAGGTGAATTTGACTGGAGCATAATAATTATGGACTGTTACCCATCTTGCTCTTTGGGGCCAGAGGGAGGTTTTTAGAAGGAAGATTAAGGAAGTGGGAACAAAAGGATGCATCTAAGATCAAGAAGTTATTCTGGTTTGTAGGCCACAGGCCTCATGAGGGTTGGCTGTCTCCAGTGGATGGTCTCCAGGCCTACAGAGGTTTCTGTGACTCAGACAGTTGCTTATAATATAGATGGCTCAAGATGTTAAGCCATAGGTTAGCAGTTTCCTGCTGTCTATATGCGAGACTGCAGGTTGCTTAAAGGCTTTATTTGTGTCTTCTCTGTGTTTGTGACATTACTGGTGAACTAAGTTTTAGCAAGCCTCTGACATGTAGGGTTAACAATATGGAATTAATGCTGCTACACTATAAACTCATAAAAGATTACAATGATTATAAATTGCCATTTTGTCCATACAGTCTTGCATCAGTGGTGCTGCTAGTTGTGAAAGAAAGCATATAAATTATCTTTATAAAAAATATAAAATATATTTACTGAATTTGAGAATTCAGCATTACATTTTGCTGGACTCAAAGATCCAGGAGGAACCTAGAGTTGTAAACAGATCTCCAACAGACCCATTGCAGAAATTTAACCCAACCTTGACCCTGGAGTCTCTTGCAATCCCCTCTGAAGAAAATTCCTGGAAGATTCAGCAGTCTCTCACCCTATCTGCTCAGAAATGTTAGAGGAGGGGGCTTAGTAATTTGACTCTCAAGTCTGGTTCTAAATTCTCTTCCCCTCTACCAGAAGGTCCATCCCAGCAGCAGAACAGAAGAGCGAAGATCTCCCAGGAAATCAGAGATGGCTTGCCCTATAGGAGGGAAGGTATAAGGACGACATTATCTCAGAGGAAAAAAATGATGGTAATACTGAGGTACTTCTTAGTGAAGAGATTTTTCTCAGCCTGAAAGAGAATAGCTAAGTGACATTGGGCTTAAGGCAGTCCAGAGTGGGTCAAGAAAAGAGCCCTTCAAATGTGGCTTACAGTCATTGCCTCTCTCATAGATTAGATTTTGCTAAGAATGCCAGAATGGAGGATAATTATGATCCCGAGTGGATTTTGGCATAAATCTTATTCTGACACTGTTATTTCTTGCTGGTAATTTTATGTAGCAGGTAGAGAAAACTTTTCTGTGCTAGGATGGAATATATACTAATTATTTTAATACATTTGACACAAGTTATGTGATATCTTTTTTTCTTCTTATACCTCTTCCTTCCTACCTAGATGCTAGTGATTTATAAGGAATGTTGTAGTTTGAATGCATTTGAATGACTTCAGCATGTGTTAGTTCTATTTTTTGATTTGACCCAAACTAGCACAAGTAGAGTCAAGTGTTCCTGTGTATTTTAGAACCCTGAAGTCGGTAAGAAGAAACCCAACATCAAGAATTTGAAATGAAGTAACTTATGGGGAAGGAATGCTAGAAAAAAAAATTAGTTAGACTGGAGCACAATAATTATGGCAGAGAATTAGACTTTCTGGTTTTCAAAAAATCTGAATAGCAATAAAAGGAAATTTTAATGTGCTATTTCAATTCTCAGTAGCAATAAATGTGTGTGTAGAGGAACTTATTTAAATAATACATCTCCTTTGTAAGAAAGGAAATTAATTTAACTGAGGTCTTGTAGCTAGAGTTTGGAGACTGGGGAGAGCCTTATGATAGATACATCATATTCTCTTTTAAGTTTGCTTATTGTAACCTTCTCTCAGGACTGAAAGACTACTTGATTTACTTTCTTGTGTCACTGCTTTAGATTTTTTCTTCATAAATACTTTGTAAACATCCGAGGATTGCTATGAAAATAAAGGAATATTAAAAATTTTATCAGTTGATTTAATGACTCATCAGTAATGGTACTAAAGTATTACCTAAAGTTATACAGCATTAAAAGATTTAAGTTCTATCTGTAATTATGATGTTAAAAGAGTCACACCAATGTTTTTCATGATATTTTATTTTTTAAAAGCCTAAACATGATGCTTTCCTTTATTTTGGTTTTCTAACTGCTGACCATTCAAACCCAATAACCTGTGATAATAACAGCAATGCCCACCAGGTTGCGCTGTAGTTCCACAATGGAAACAGTCTGGGGCCTGTGAGAGGAATTCTCAAAGGCCTTAGCTGCCATATTATTTCCTTTCCTTTTTTTTTTCCCTTGAAGCAAAAAAGAGTGGAGACTAATATTTAAAAGGAAGAAAAAATATTTTACTGAAAATATATGATTCCAAATTCACTAACTTAAAATTTATATTCAGTCAAAAAAAAAAATTATCTGAGAATGCTGAATGTTACTGGAGTCCTTTTTAGAAAAAATTGCCTTAACCTAATTCTGTTAGTTGAAAGTATTTTTCTGATGCAAAATAAATAAATAAATAAATAGAAATAAAATTTAAAAAAACGTTAAAAATTTTTGTTGAATGTTTCCTATATTTTCTAGTTGTTGGTGAATAATATTATTTTAAAATTCTGAGATAGGGTATATTTGATTTAAAAAATCAGAGTGGTATCTTAGATATAAATTAGGCTTTAGAAAATTCAAAAACATTTCAATTTAAAAACAACTTTTTTTTTTTTTTTTTTTTTTTTTTTTTTGGTGAAGCTCCTGTTTCCTTTTATGCTCTTATTTTCCCCAAATGTCAATATTTATGAACCAGGGGTTATGGGAAATGTTACCTAGAGCTACTAGGGCCAGAGTTTGCCCTCTTCTGTCCCTGGGGAGTTGTATCTGAGTGCCAGAGGGCAGTGTTTGGCTGGAAAGGCCCAATCCCCCCTCTCTCTGTACCCTGGGGTATATCCTTTGAAGTGAAAGAAAATTCTGTACTGAGCTCTGATTCATAAGCTGTCAACTCAAGACGAGCAATGTATACAAATTTCTGTATATCCTTTCAGTATGAAAACAGATGCAGACTTAGGAAAAACAAAAATATGCAGAATCAATTGAAGCAATTTAGACGTTTGAGAACTCCTCTGATAGCATTTACAAGCCTAAGTTTCTGGATAAGAGTGTTTTGGTCATGTAACCCCTTATAGGATTTGGGTAGTGTTAGTTTTCAACAACGACAGAAGAACATGAAACTCACAAAAATAAGGTGGCATCATGAAATATTAATGAATTATTGAGCTTATGTTTACTTTGAAAATGAATTGTTGCCCATCAAGATGATGGAAAAATGTCATCATTTAATCTAAGTGTTTTATTTTATTTTATTTTATTTTTCATTTTCAGCTGTTAGTAGGGTCTAAACAGGAAAATAAACCTCTAAATGAAGAAGCTTTACTTTACAAGGCAGAATACAAGGGAATTGAAAAGTATGCTGGTAAATTGGGGTCACTAGCAAGTAAAAAAAAAAAAAAAGAACAAAACCAAATCAGAACCACTTTTAAAAACAAAAATGTCACCAGTAAAATATGTCTCTAAGGTCAAATGAAATACCCTGACATTGAGTCTCAATTTCCTCTGGTGTATTATTTGAAAGACCTCCTCTTTATTTTTTTTAAGAATTTAAATCTTTAACCTTCTACCCTCATAGATGATTATGTTTCTCAGTGTCTTTTAACTAAGGACTTTGATTTTTGTGTGTTATATTCACTTTAACAGTTCCTTATTTAGCTTGCTTTATTTTTAAATGTCCCACCCAGACACTTAACTGGTTCAAGCACTAAACTGGTTTCCAAAGGCTTATTGTAAAAGTAACAAGATAAGAATTTGTAGAACAATTTATTTTCCCAGATTGGGAAGTAATTGTCTTATTTCATTTTTGGAAAAGTATGGAGAAAGAATTTTTGAAATTAATGAAAAAAGCAATTGAAATGATAGCATTTGGGTTTTTTTTTTTTGGGGGGGGGGGACAAAAAACAACACCAAAAACCAACCAAACAAACAAAAAAACTCTGGGAAGATGTGTTCAATTCATTTCCCAAATGTGGGTGTGGCCTTTGGCTTTTTTCTCTGCCGGTGATCAGCTAATTCTAAATGTACTTCTCCTCCTTGTGCCAGTGTTTTCTGCTGTTTAAATCTCACAGCCTTGGTTTCTTTATCTGTAAATGGGGACAAAGATATTTAACCTAGAGATGTTGAAAGCATTAAATTAGCAACAGGTTCAGTTCTTATAATAATGACCAATGTGTGATAATGTCCTTTTGCCTTTTCTTGTTGATAGGACATGAAAAAGAATTCTAAGTTTATCTCCATTAAATGCCTCTATGAGAGTGTAATACAAAATTTGTTTAAACTAGGCTGGGGTTGTGGCTCAGTGGTAGAGCATTTGCCTAGCATGTGTGAGGCACCACATATAAATAAATGAATAAAATAAAGTCCATCAACGTCTAAAAAAATTTAAAAAAAACTTGTTTAAACTAATTTCTATGGTATCTGACATTTCCTGTATATGCCATACTTTTTGTTTTGCTCTGCTTTTAGTGGTGCTGGGGATTGAACCCAGGGCCTTGCATATGTTAAGCATGGGTTCTACCATGAGCTACACCCCAGTCCCATTATGCCATTCTTGTAGCTCAGTCATAGATATGCTGACTAAAGTTAGTGTTGGAAACAAGTCACCGAGACCAAAACTGTAAATTCTGGTGGGTAGTGAGTGTTAGAATGTTAATATTTGTATGCATATTTTAATTTATTATTTATTTATCATAATTTGTGAATAATGTTTATGCCATATGTATATTTATCACTTGTGCATAAAGTATACATTGATTTCTAGGTTGTATATTTGCATGAATATTTTAAGTTTGTTTTGGAAGAGGTCACTAAAACAGCTCTATGAAGGTATTTCAGGTTTTGTACTTCTGTTCATTCCAAAAATGGAATTGTCAAATAAAACTTGGTATTGTTCCAAGCTGAAAAATAGCCAACTCCCCTTAGCTAGCTTCTAATAACACAGAGTGTGAAAATCAAACAAGGCGAGGACAGCCTATTTTTCTTCTAAAAAAAATCCATATATTCAAATTGATGTCATCTCTTTCAGCGGAGTTGCTTTGGAAGTTTGTATAGTTCTTTCAACAGTGCTGCTATTGTTCTAAACCTCTTAGGAACTTCTTTTGAAATTGCCTTTAGGATTAATTAAGGAATCATATTTTTAAAAAAGCTAGTCTCCTTACTCTGTGGTCTCCTCCTATTTAGGCTAAAGTAAGTGCTCTTCAGTTAGTTACCATCTGCCTTGTAAATGGCTTGATCATTTCCAAAAATAAACTTATTCTCATGAGGAAAAGATATATATATATATTTTTAAATCATTAGGACATTCAAAGCAACTCCTTTGGTGTATGAAGAAAGGCAGTTTCTGATCTGAGATCCAGAACTGTTTTAAAAATCCTTGGAATGCTGCTACCTACTTGAATGGGACTCATTCATTTGTGTGGGTAAATTCAGGTATATCTGTTCAAACCCAGTGACATTGCCTTCTAGTCATGTCTTTTTAATGTACATATTTATGGAGTAAATTAATGATCCTTTCCAGCTGAAAGACCTCATAAAAAGACATACTATTATTTAAAAAGGAATTGTGAATTTTTAACCAGGGTCTTCTGTGTTTAGTTACAAACTCCAGAAACTTTTGAAAAGAAAAAGAGAACAATAGAAAAGCCTCTGTGCCCAGATCAAGCCTGCAATGTTCCTTTTATCCTCACATGGATTTGTTTAGTGAGTTACTGCAGTTCCTGTGCACACGATTAAATCTGAGCAAGTCATCATGGGGTAAAATTATAAAGGCTGCATGGTCCATATTTTGAAATAGAAGCAGGAAAACAACATGAGCTTGTTTGAGGATGAATCCAGATTTTGATCTTAGAAAAAATATAAATTAGAACAGGATAGAAATAAAGGTTACAAACATTTATAATGGATTTGTGTTTGGTTATTAACAAAAGAGAGATTGGTAGAAGGAAAAATAGATGAAAAGCTAAAAGTAAAGAAAAAAAAAAAGACTTGCCTCTGCTGAAGTACCTTCTTTAGGTCAAATAAGACTGTGGGAGCCTATAGCAAATAAAATCTGTGACACAGACTGAGTCCCTTGTATTGGGCCTCCAAGTGCTTCAGTGTTTAGAGCTGCTGTTGAAGACCTGTACTTTTGTGGCATGACATTCTCAGACCCTTTAGACTGGGGGGCTGCCAAGCTGTTCCTTTCCCACAAAACTCCAGTAGACTTGTAACCTTGACAGGCCATCTACGTGGTACATCCCATAAAGTTAGGAATTCTCTCAGAGTACCCACATTGTACCAAATAGTATCTGAGCAAATGTGGGACCTTTTTTAAAGCAAAAGTTGTGCTATGCAAACCATGAGTGCAGTTATCTTTGATTTACATTGGGTGGAAAATTTTTATCTAGAAATGATTTTTGGAATTGATATGGTGTCCATTTTTCTTTATTTTTAAATAACTCTGTCTTTCTTTAAAGCCTATGAAAAATGTACAATGCTGCCAGAGATATGCTTGCTTTTATTTTTATAAAGTGTCAGGGGTTAAGCAGTTTCTGGTCCCTCAGGACTGCATAACCTTATGACCCAAGGTCCTGCCAGGTCACTTCCAGGGAAGGAAGTCCTCCTTGCTGGAGGAGAATGGGCCCCATGTAGTGTCCTGGTATTTTCCAGCCTGGCCCAGTGCCAGCTTGTGATTACACTGCCTGAAATGTCCATGTAAAGAGCTGATAACACAGAAGAGAATGTCTGGGGCAGGTGAAACAGACAGGGTTCCAAAATTTTGGTAAAACTATGAAATATAAAGTGATGAAGTTTTAAAGACAACTCTCAAATCTGTGTATCACAAAATTATTTTAGTATTTTTTAACTTTCCTATTTAAGGAGACTAAAATTCTTCCTTAGTTAAGTGAAAGAACTCAAACATTAAATGTCACATTATTGCATGATCCCCTTATCTGAAATATCCAGAATAGGCAAATCTATAGAGAAAGAAAGCAGATTAGTGGTTGCTAGAGGATGGGGGAGGGAAATTAGGAAGTGACTTCTTATTGGGTGCAGGATATCCTTTGGAGTGATGAAAAAGTTCAGAAACTAGGTGGTGGTGATATTTGTACAACATTGTGAAGGTATTAGTTCCACTGAAATATACACTTCAAAATGACTATAATTTAAAACTTTTTTTAGCACACAATTTTTTTTCCTCTCTTAGATAAAGCACAGGTAGAATGCAAATAAGGAAGCTAAATGTCACATTTGCCAATATCTTAGTAATAATTTTAAGAGCACTTAAGAGGTCTCTTAGCAAAGCCCTGATTATGGGACAAAACTAGGAAAGTAGTAAATAGGTAAAGCTAGGGTTGAACATGTGAGAAAAGGAGAAGAAAGCCTGTCAAGGTAGATGGACCCAAAGTGAGGGTTGACTTTATGCATCAATTTGACTGAACCTTGGGATGTTCAGACATTTGGGTAGATGCTTCTGAGAAGGTGTTTCTGGATGAAATGAACATGAGTCCATAGACTGAGTGAAGCAGATTGCCCTCTCTAATGTGGGTGACTCTCGTTCAATCTGTTGAAGGCCTGAAAAGAATAAAAAAAATGAGTAAAAAAGCATTGTTTCTCCCTGCCAGTCTTTTAAAAATTATTTTATTTTTTATTAGTTACACATGACAGTACAATGATCTTGACAATTCATACATTTGAATCAAATGGGGTATAATTTCTCATTTTTCTGATTGTACAGGTTGCAGAATCACATTGGTCACTTATATACATACAGCAATAATAATGTCTATTTTATTCTGCTGTCCTTCCTATTCCCCCTTCCCCTCCCCTCATCTCCCATCACTTCTCTCTACCCAATCTACTATGACACACTTTTTTTTTTTTCCTCACAACATCATACATGTATTCTGTATAATGATGAGAGTCTCCTTCCATCTTCCGTGCAATTCCCCTTAATTGGGATATAGGACTCCTGCTTTTTGTTTCATTCTGCTCCTAAGTGTCTATTCTGATTCTCGGGACTTTGGATTTTGACTAGTACAGGAATGTTGGCTCTCCTGGTTCTAGCTTGCCAACTACAGCTCTTGGGATTCTTAGCCTTCATGATTTCTTGAGTCAATTCCTTATACTAAATCTCTTTATATTTATATCTATGTCATCTAGATATCTACATTTACTAAGAATTGGGGTGCTACCCAAAAATAAAACCCTAAAAATGTGGAAACAGCTTTGGAGCTGAACAATAGACAGAGGCTGGAAAGAGTTTTTGAGGTGCGTGCTAGAAATAAGGACATTAAGAGAGATTCTAGTGAGATCTCAGACAGAAATGAGGAACATGGCACTGGAGACTGGAAAGAAGGCAATCCTTGTTACAAAATGACTCAGAACTTGGTTGAACTATGTATATTTATGGTTTATAGAAGGTAAAACTTGTGAGCAATGAAATTGGATTGTTAGCAGAACCAAAATTTATAAAGCAAAGTGTTGAAGGAGCATGTTGGTTTCTCCTAACTACTTATAGAAAAATGGGAAAAGAAAGAGATGAATTGAATAAGGAATTGTTAGGCACAATGGGACCCAAACAATAAGGTTTGAAAAATTATTAGCCTAACCATATTGCTAAAGAGGAGAAGCATGTTCTGAAAAGAACGCCAACTGTATGGATGGATTATCACTTGATGAAGAGGTTAGGGGATTATATGCACAGAGACACTGCACTGAAGGGGCTGATGGGATGAAATGAAGAAAGGCTATTGGAATTGTCAGATTCTACAAGAGCTGTTTGGCTAAATGTGCTATTCTTCAAGTAAAAGGAAATATGATTACAGTGGTAATTCAGATATTTTCAGGGCTCCTACTCCCACCACAGACCCAGGAGGCAGACTGTAGGTTCCTTGGTATCAAAGGATGGCCACGTTTCTAGTTTTAGAGGCCAGAAAGACCTTAAACAATGTCTCAGGAATGGGTCCACACAGTAGAACCCAAAGCTCTGGGTACACAACCCCTTCAGGGGTCCTGAAGATAAGACTGCTACCCCAGTGAATCTAGGAGGCAGAGCACTGGACCAAAGTTATTATTCTTGAGCCTTAAGATAACATAGCATCGATCTTGCTAAGTTTTAGATTTCCTTGGGACTCTTTCTTTTTTTCCTTTTGAAACAGATATGGATCTACTAAGTCTATCCCACCATTGTAATTAGGAAGTATACAACTCAGCTGGTTTTATAGGCTCACAGCTGGAGAAGAATTTTGTCTTAGGATGAATCATACCTTAAGTCTCATGCATATCTGATTCAGATGATATAGTTGAAACTTCAGGCTTTAGAGTTAAAGCTGGAATGAGTTAAGACTTTTGAGGCTGTTAGGATGGAATGAATATATTTTGCATGCAAGATAAATATGAATTTTGGATGCCAGGGGCAGAATGTTATTGACTGAATGTTTGTGTTTCCTCAAAATTCATATGTTGAAGCCCTAACCGCAGATGAGATGATATTTGGAAATGGGTACTTCAGGAAGTCTAATTAGAGCTAGGGAGTCATGGGACTGGGGACCTCAAGATGGGGTTAGTGGTCTTGGAAGAAGAGGAAGAGAGATTTTTTTTCCCCTCCTCCTCCTCATCCTCCTCCTCTTCCTCCTCCTCCGTCCTCTTCTTCTCCTTTGTTTTTTCAACTTGAGCTCAAAGAAAAGACCATATGAAGATATAGTAAGAAGGTGGATATCTGCAACCCAAGGACAGAGAGCCCTCACCTGATACCGACTCTTCTGGCACTTTAATCTTGGGCTTTCTAACCTCCAGAGCTGTGAGACACAATTTCTGTTGTCTTAGCATCTAGTTTATGGTATTTTGTCATGGCTACCTGAGCTGACTAAGATATCTTGTGTGTCTCAGTGGGAAGGGCAGAACAAGAATAAAGTGCATGAGGTGGGAAAGGCTGAAGGCAAATCTGCTGTCTTATATTGTGTGTGTGCATGTGGGACAGTGCTGGGATAGAAGCTGAGACCTGTGTATACTCAGCACACGCTAACACTGAACCCTATTCCCAGCTCTACTGCCTTGTTTGTTCAGTGCCTTTTAGCCTTTGGAGCAAGCAATCTTAGATTTGGGCAAACGTGTGAGTTTATCAGCCTGGCAATCATCCTTGAAGGAAGGTCTTGAACCAGGTATGGGGAGGAATGCACCTGCAGAGAGCCAGATACTAGCCATTAAACAAGGTGTGGCTAACATATCACTTTCCATAAGACCAAAGCAAATCAAAGTGAATATGAATTGGAAATTCTTTGATAGGAAATGATCATGCTCTCAAAACTAAATTCCTGAGTCATGAATGAACCACAAAGGATTTGGAGTTATTGCAATTATGCACATTTACTTCTAAGAATGATTGCTCAATAACTTCTTGATATGGAGGGGTGTGAGTTAGGGGAAGGAAAAATCCTTCACCTCATATATTTTTTTATTGGAGAAAAGCAAATTAAAAATGCTCAAACTCACATCCATTGTTCACAATTGTACTTTTCAGCAATTAGAGTTAAATGACTTCTTAGCATTTTCCTTCTATTTGTTCAAGTGGATATCTCCAAGGAGAAACTTCAGAAGTCGCATGTCAATGTTTTGTTGAATTTCAAAGTAGCAGATTGGACAGGAGCCTCTTTTTGTGAGCTCCCTGGCAATGCAGGGGCAGTTTGGCCCTTGAAGTCTGGCTTTCACGTTTCTTTACAGACTTCTTTCCTTCTGATCCTGTTCCTTTCTCCTTCCCTCCACTCTCCACAGCTGCTTCCCTACGTCTGTGTTGGACCATTTACTCCCTAATCTCAGAACACTGAGGAGCCCATGCTTTGCCCATGCATTTCCTTGGCCTGGAAGTTCCTCTTGACTTCTTTGTTTGACACAATTTCTTTAACCTTCAAACACCCAAGGTCATTTTTAAGCTGTAAGAAACCTAATAATCATATTACACTGGCCAGCAATGTGGGAAACAATTCTTGGGAGAATCTAATTTGTCTTTTTTATTGGATCTTTTCTTTGGATAGTAAAGATGTCATCTGAACTCTGCACTGGAGAGAAAAATATACACAAAAACATTTTGGAAGAGCAGATTCCCAGAGGGGAACTGACTTTGCAGCTTGTTGTTCTGTTGTATGAAAAGCATAGGGAAAGAATGGGGAACTCCTGAGTCCTACCATACAGGCCTGAGCAGCCATCCATTGTCTTACTTTGTGCTGCTGAAACAGAATACTCAGACTGGGTAATTAATAAACAATAGACATTTATTTCTCAGAGTTCTGTGGTCTGGGAAGTCCAAGATCAAGGTGCTGGCACTCAGTGTCTTCTGAGGGCTTTTTGCTGTGTCCTTACATGGAAGGAGGGTGGGTGCTGTGTCCTCACATGTTAGAAGAACACAGAAAGAAAGAAGTGGCCCAAGCTAGTATTCCTTTCCTTCATCAGCCCCTGTAAGGAACTAATCCATTGACCAGGATTGAGCCCTCAGGACTTTTTTTTTTTTTAATTTTTATTATTGGTTGTTCAAAACATTACATAGTTCTTGACATATCATATTTCATACATTTGATTCAAGAGGGCTATGAACTCCCATTTTTACCCCGTCCTCAGGACTTTTTTACCTCTCCCCAAGTCCCACCTCTTAATAGCACCTTAATGGGGACTGAGTTTTGTGTGTTTTGGAGGGGGCACATTCAAACCATAGCATCCACTTAAACTACAGTGATCTTCAGAATGCGCATCCTCCTGACCCAGCAGGGGAAGCCTGACAGTCAGGGTAGAGGGGAAAAAAGAAAGCCCATTGCTTGTGCTATTATCCACCTCTGGTTCAGCTGAACAGTGAGATCAAAGTGGGTTGTTTGTTGTACTAATTTGTTTTTTAGTGAAGCTCTTGTTTGTTTTGTTTTGAGGTAGTTTCTTTGGAGGGATTAAGGGCAAAGCTGAGTGGAAATCACTTGTTTCTTCCATGTAATCCTATAATAACTACAAGTTTGTTGTAGTCTTTTGGTTCCCACAAAGAGTTCATATTTGTGTGAGTGTGTGTGTGTGTGTGTGTGTGTGTAACTGGGCAGGAAGAAGATGATTAGAGGAACTAAACCCTGAGAAAGTGTGAGAAGGAAAATCAGGCATGTTGTGATGGAAAGTGAAGAAATCAATTCAGATGCTCCTCTAGTTATTAGGGTGTTAGATCCTGATAAAGCCTTGGTAAGTTGAAAATATAAGACACAAATGCATCTAATATTCGAAGCTACTGAACATCTAGCTTAGCCTAACCTACCATAAACATGCTCAGGACACTTTCAGCAGCCCACAGCAGGGCAAAATTCTCTAACACAAAGCCTGTTTCATAATAAAAG
Organism: Callospermophilus lateralis; assembly: GCF_048772815.1. Lineage (NCBI taxonomy): Eukaryota > Metazoa > Chordata > Mammalia > Rodentia > Sciuridae > Callospermophilus > Callospermophilus lateralis. The sequence goes on from NC_135312.1 coordinate 117,910,442, forward strand.
GTTGAATAAATCATGTAATTTGTTGAATACCTATATCCCCAAATTGCTGACACCACAGCATGCTGTAGAGTAAGTAGGCTGCTTACCTTTGGGATCACATGGCTGGCTGGGACCTGTGGCTTGCTGCCTCTATCCAGGATCATGAGAGAGCCTTGTCCATGAAAAGTTTAAAATTCAAAATGAAAGGTATGGTTCCCATCTAATGCCTATTTCTTTTGTATTATCATAAAGTCAGGAAATTACAAGTCAAACCATCATAAGCTGGGACCATCTATATTGGGATATAGGGCAAAAGAAAAAAACTCACAAGACATCATGGAGAGAAAAGAACATAAGCATATGGAATGTCAGTTACAAAGGGTTAGAGCTGAGTATCAAATCCATCCTCTTCATTTGAAACAAGAGAGAAGCCCAGGAATGCCATCTGAATTCACAAACTGGATAAGGTCAGAGCTTAAAGGAAAACCCAACTCTTGTCCCAAGAAGTACATATAGAGAGGTCAGCAAAGGAGGGCTGTGGTATGACTTTTCCTGTTCATATTGTTGAAGGCTAATATTTTAAAAAAGCAAAGTCATGCCTCTGAAATAAATATAAATCTATGCATCATAGATTTTAGTTAGCTCATTAATTTTGAAATTGTTACTGGTTGAAAGAATTCACAGTACAACCTGCACATATGGGTAGATAAGGAATGCTGAAATTAATTCGCCAAAAAATGTGACTTGACATAGATTTTATTTAAATTATTAACTATTGAGAGAATCAATGATTTAAAACTGTTTTGAAGGAGAATTTGGAGTAGGGATATCCATATATAGGAAGATAAAGAACGCTAAAACAAATTTGCAAACATGTTACATGGGGTCTATCCACAGTGCAATCATCAGTTGCACTCTTTCTGTCACAACTAATTTGCATTTGTGTAGACAAGAGTCATTTGTATTATTTTCAGCTTTCTATAAATTATAGAATTTTAAAATAGTTAAAAAAATACAATTAAAGGCAGAGATAATCAGGAAGGGTAAGGACAGTTAGAACAGTTCATAATCTCTTTTTCTTTTAACCAAAATCTTGAACAATTTTCCCAGCAAGAGTACATAACTGGAGCTGAAGGAGGTGCTTCCTCACCAGCTTTGGCTCAGTTATCGATAATGGAGATCAGACCAAGAAAAGACGAGGATTCGAGGAATATCCCCAGGGTCATGCTGCAAGCACTCCTGGTCAGGGTACTACTGCTGTCACTGCCTCTGTAGGACTTTTGCCACCAGCATTGCTAGCTACCCCATATGGCTAGCAGTAAAGATGACTCTTAAAATTAACCACCATGTTCATTCTGTATTTCATGACCACAATTAATTATTTAGTGTTATGGTGTAACTCATTAAGAACAATGGGGGATTTAAACCAGTACACGATGCATACATACCTCAAAACATTATGTAGTACCTCATTAAAGATGTACAACTTTCAGTTTTCATGATTTTATATATCATTTAAAATAAATTAGAAAAGATAGCCTGGATAACAGCATCTTGAGTAAAAACATATGTAAGTCAGCTATCATTTTAGCTAAATTAAATGTACACCTGTGTGAAAAGTTCTCAATGCTGAAATTAGCATAGAGAACCCATTAACAATATAAGATCAAGGCTGTATTTAGGGATTGGCACTGTAGTTCCTAATTAGAGATCTGATTTTTAGTAATTATTTCCTTTTTTTAAAAAATTTGTTTTCCTCTTCAGAAACTGAGGAGGTTGGATTATATGATTTTAAAAAATCACTTCTAGCCCTAGAATCTTAGATTTTTGATGAATGAACAAATTGCAAGGGAAGCCCCCTATGCTGGCTGGCACAGTGACACACGGAGACACAGATGTTTCTTGAGGTTATAGATGGCAGTACTGTCTGCTTTTGCAACTAAATGACAGAAATAATTTGGCTTGGCCTTTATTTGTTCCCAGTGCACTGGATGTAAGCAGTTTATTCTGGGAAAGATTGTTTGCTTTTTATGAACTTCCTTACCCCAAGACTCTTCTTGCCCAGGTTACCTTGCCTCACGCAGAATCCAGCATGGCTTCCCTGTCTCAACTGATTGCACTTTGATTAAACCTTATCTATCCTGTGGTATTACTTTATTCAGACTTGGGGAACTTATTCATGTTATTTGTGAAGTGAAAGACTTAGACTTGGTCCAAAAAATTCAATTCACTTGGTCTCTTCAGTTCAATTCTCTTGAATTCACTTGGTCTCTTCATTAGTGAATTGAAGAGAACATTTAAGGTTCTGTAATCCCCAGAAAGCACATTTTGTTTAATCCAATAAATCACAAAGACTTAAATATCAATTTTACTTCTCAGAGAAAGAAAAATGAATATAAGGAGGAATGGGTCAAAGATTTCATACTACTTCCCCAAGTCCACAGCGAGGATGTGGGTGGGTCACTGGTGTAGAGGGATGGGGCTGTACCTGGAGGCCCCAGGAAGCAGGACACGCCTGGGGCATGTGCACCTCCCCTCCTACCCCAAGATCCTCCTATACATTTCATGTTTTCTGACTCAATAATATCCCTTAAGCTTGAGTTTCAGGTGGTAAGTTTTTAAAATAAAGATCCATAACCTCCTATGTTTTTAAGTCATTCGTGCATTGTTGGATTATTGGAACGTGTTCTTTTTCCCAGAAGAGGTATTTTTGCCCCAAATATTTAAAATCAGTGTTGATAAATCCACAAAAGGGACCTAACTTGCTAAAAGCAGTCAAAGTTAAATAAAAATATTAAATTTATTGAGAAGTTTAAAAAGCTAAAAGTTTATGTAGTGTATTAATAATTATTGTTGTTTGCATCTTAATTTTCTTCTGTATTTCCTTTCTCCACTCCCTTCTCCCAATAAGCAAATGCTATTTTTGAAAACAGAACCCCCTCCCTCAGCTTATTAAAACGTTTTCAAAGCAAACCATTATATTTTAAGAATATCTACTTCAAAGAACACTGGCAGAATAAAACCTTTTGAGAAAAAACAAGAACCAGTTTTCATTTGAGGAGATATCTTATGTCCATATATGGAGAACTGTTGTCTGAGAATGAAGAGAAATTTTGACCCCTTGAACAAGGTTGATAACCTACCCCTGTGTTGAAAAAGAGATTTCCTTATCACACTTGGGAAATTATAAATTGTATTAGCTTTTTGGGGGGTTTGTTTTACATAACTTTCTGAGAACTGTATTATCAAGGGGAATTTAATTTGCAAACTGTATCCCTTATTAGGAATGCTCCAATTTCCTGAAATAAAAAAGCAATTCCCAGGAAAAAAAATCAGAATGTATTGTTCCCCACATTACTGTGACATCCTCCTGGCTTTCAGACATTATTTAGGTGTCCAGAATTTCTAATGATATCCGAAGTTTATTACATACCAAGTTTCTGATGATAACAATAACATCAGCGACAGTGTGTGTGTGTGTGTGTGTGTGTGTGTGTGTGTGTGTGTGTATATATATATTCCAAAGCATCAGGATATCTAGACAAGGAAACTGAGTGTGAATGGACAAGAGGCTGCCCAAATCTTTATTGTATGAGTTTTGATTATGTTCTTCAATATTACATAGCCTGAGTATTAAAAATAAAGTCTAGTCATGCCTCAAAATAGCAATTAAACCGGGCTGGGGATGTGGCTTAAGCGGTAGCACACTCGCCTGGCATGCGTGCAGCCCGGGTTCAATCCTCAGCACCACATACAAACAAAGATGTTGTGTCCGCCGAGAACTAAAAAATAAATATTAAAATTCTCTCTCTCTCTCTCTCTCTGTCTTTAAAAAATGGCAATTAAACCATGTGTTCCCTCACAGACCCATCTTCTTCCTCTTTCCTACAGATATCCTGAGATAATGAATGTAAAGTGCCTAGGGTTAAGTGCCAGGCACATAGTACATTTTCAATAAATGTTAATTTTTTTCCTGTTATCTTTGCCACACTGCATCTCGGATCCACAGCATCATTTGGACCTCTTGGTTATGGACTCTCTGACTTCTCTGTTCCTTCTTATTTATCATATGAAGGAGTTCCTGAGCATTTTCATGTTCTTCACCAGAATTGTGATAAAAGTTCCAGGTTGCAGATCCATGAATGTTTTGGTCCCCAGTCTCAGTACCTCATACAGTGCCTAGTACAAAGTGGGTCCTCAAAAATATTTGATGTGTGAACTATTGAAATATTTAATGAATGTACATGTTCAGACTTAAACACCACACGTACAACACCTTATGCTGCCTTTTTTAGTTCATTCGGGCTACAACCATGTGACATTGACCATGTGGCTTATGAACAACAGAAATTCATTTCCAGCAGTTCTGGAAGTTTGAGGTTTGAGTTCAGGGTGCCAGCATGGTCATGTTCTGGTGAGGGCCCTCTTCTGGTTGCAGGCTGCTAACTTCTTATATCCTCCCATGGCAGAAAGAGAGCAAGAGAACTTTCTGAGGTCCCTTTTATAGGGGTACTAATCCCATTCATGAAGGCTCTACTCTCTTGACCTGCTCATCTCCCCAAAGTCCCACCTCCTGTTATACCATCACAGTGGAGATTAGGGTTTCAACATGGAATTTTGGTGCAACACAAACATTCAACTCCTTAATGCATCCTTGGGAGTCTGCTCTGAGTCCGTCAGTTGAACAGTAGCCTGTGAAGCTCTTTAGGAGTGTCTGAGGGTGTATTTCTTCATCGGGCCCTCATGCCCGTTGTATCCATTGAGAAAATGAGAAATTCTGAAGTGAAAGCCTGTGAAAGAGGTCCATAATCTGGGAGTCTGAGAATAAGGATGGCATAACATTTCATTAAATTTTTTACTTTTAGGTCATATTTTAATTGTACATATGTGATACAGGGTGATATTTCAATGCATGTATGCAAAGTGCAATGATCAGATTAGGGCAATTGGCATATCTATCACCTCAGACATATATCATTTGTGTTGAGAATATTCAAATTTCCTCTACTATCTATTTTGAAATATTCAAATAATTGTTGTCAGCCACCATTATTCTACTGTGCTGTGGAGCATTAGAAGTTCCTCAAGCTACACCCTGTACCCATTAACCATTCTTGTCCCTGTCCCCTTCCCTTGCACCCTTCCTGGGCTCTGGGAACCCTTGTTTTACTCTCTACTTCTATGAGATCATTTTTTAGCTTCCACATTTAAGTGAGAAGATGAGGTTAAAATTGCATTTTTATTTTCACTCACCTCCAACTTAAAATGAGCATTTCCTCACTCATATTTCCTATGAACGCACATCACAATTATGTTTACGGTATGTCACGGAAGATGGGGTAGCTCCCGAGAAAGGTACTGAGGGGTTCCCAGCAAGAAGGAAGATGTTGACTCAAGAGCATCAGGGTCCTTCGCTCACAAGACAGAAAATAATTTAGCATGTGCCAGTCAAAGAAATAGACGGGTTTATTTAAGGAAGTAGCTATATGTTCCAGAGAGAGAGAGAGAGAGAGAGAGAGAGAGAGCGAGAGAGAGAGAAGAGGAGAGGAGCAGAGAGGAGCGAGGAGCGAGAAGCGAGAAGCCTTTTGGGGTAAAGCAGAGTACACATTCTTCAAGGGAGAAAGAAAGTCATCTTAAGAGTGAGAGATATCTTTTGGGGTTCCAGCCCTTCTTTTAAAGGAAGGTGAGGGGTGTGTGCAGGAAGTTATATAGGAATGACATCAGTCTGATTGTGGTGATTGGTCAGTCTCAGGGTTCTTAGACTGATGTGGTCTTCATTATCTGATCAATAGATAATACTGAAAAGTCTCACTAAATTATAGGTTTCTCAAAATACCATCTCTCAATCTATTTATTGGGAGGTTAATTAACAGTGCAAAAGGTATAAGTGAATGGATTTATGGTTAAGTTTGAGTTTTACAGATTTCCCAGGAATCTGAGAGTCGCAGGCCTGCAAGAGAGACTGGCTTAGGGAGTAATAGGTCTGGAAATGTATGTGGAACTTCTGGATTAAAATTTTATTTATGCATCCTTTCTTTATGTCTCATTTATCCTTGTTTCTTATTTCTTCTCTCCTACCTCAGTACCTCTGACTTTATCACCAATAGAAATCTGAGATATATTCAAATCATATTACAGTTGCTGGCAGAACTCTCTAAATACTTCCTGTCTTTATCACTATTTGAAGTTATGCACGTTATTTGACCTGCAGGCTTAGCTTCTGTGTTAGTAGAAAGGGTGCATATTGCCTTATCACAAATTTGTTTTTTTAAATATATTGTAATAACTATGTTTTAAAATAATTAGTGTTCTTATAATTCTATTCACTTAAAATGCATTGAAAGATATTATTCACTAGACTTCCAAAGGGGTTCATGACCCAAAGAAAATTCAGAGTTCTGGTTTAAGCAGAGCCTTACGCAGAGATGGAATTGGTGGTATGGCATTCATGAACACTAGATCCTTTACTCAGGCATTTTATGAAATGTAATACTGCTCAGCAACATTGATATCAGAACAGTCCCCACTTGCACTTTGCTCCATGTCGAGCTCAGTTTGTTCCAAAATATGAGAAGTAATAGGTTTAACTACTAAACTATTTTAGACAACAAATTAAAGTTCTTTCTTAGGAGTCTGGCTAGAAAATTTAAACTGATCCATTGACTCATTGGCCTTGGCATTTTGACAAGTATGTCCCGCCTTTGGTAAAGACTCTGAAGCTCATCAGCTCATCGTGTGGCTTAGTGGCTCCCTTTTTAAAATGTCCTACGTGTTGTGGGATGGGACACTTTCTTTCTTTAAATGTCATTTTATTTATTTTCTTCTGCATATCAACATTTCTCTTTGGAGAGATCAAAAGATATAAATTATTATTGATGTATTTATATTGAATGCTTTCATTTGGCCTTGTGTACATGTGGAGTGCTCACAGAAGCTATCAGATTAATGAGTCTGGAGACTAAAGTCTTCTGTTTATCTACTTATTTGGGAAATAGCAGATCTCTGAACCATTCAGTGTAAACTGGCCTGCACTATGTAGCCAATTGCCACAAACTTGACCCAGGAAACTCCAGATTTTCATCCATGAATCCATAATAGGGACATATAAACACTAGTTACACTCTAAGTTCTTTCTTCCCTTTCCCTTTCCCCACTTTACCTTCTCCCATAGAGGCCACAGATTGACATTGCAAGAACTTTCCTCTCCATTTTGTATTCAAATACTTAAGGAGGCCATAACAAGTTTCCTTTCTAGTCTTTCTTAAGTTCACTTCATTTGATCTCTTCTCTTACTCCTATATACTTATTTTGCTGAATGTTAGTTGCACTTAGCAATTGTTTTCTGAGCTAAACAGAAAGTAGTGTGTAGGGATTTCCAATACTATTTAAGCTTGTAACTTGGAGCTTGTAACTGGGTTGAAGTGTCCCCCTATCCCCAAACCTCAGAATGTGACCTTTAATGGAAATAGGGTCTTTGAAGATATAATCAATTTAAGTGAGGCTCTGCTAAATTGGGGTGGTACCTAATCCAATAACTAATGCTTTTATAAGAAGATGGAAATTTAGACACAGAAATACAGACATGCTTAGGGAAATACATGTACAGACAGAGGCAGAAGTTGAAGTGATGTCTCTATGAGCTAAAGATCACCAAGGATTGCCTGAAACTACGAGAAGCTAGAAAAGGCTCTGTACTTTGATTGGGGCCCTCTAGCATATAAGTAAATTTCAGTAGTTTTAAGCTACTCAGCTTATAGTACTTTGTTACAACAGCCATGAGAAAGTAATAAAAGCCTTTAAAAATTCCTTTCTGGTTCCTTGGTTCTCTTCATCACATCCTTCCCCTCTCTCCATGAATCCAATACACGACCTGGTCCCTCTTCTGCTCTCTATCAAAATCTCTTCTCATTTTAACCCTTGGGCTATGCCTATCAGTTTCTGCTTTGAGGGGTCTTGGATTTGGTGTCTCATTTCCACTGAGTGGAAGTTGTTTCTAACATCCCAGAGCTGGAGGACAGATCTATTGCTTAGTCCTGGAGGCTTTATAATGTCTTTCTGAAGTTGTCCGCTAGGTGTATACTCTCTATTCTACTCCTTCATTAAGCTGGTTCTGGTAGTGAAGAGTCCTAAATAAAAAGATGGATTGGGACTGTAAAAGATTGTGCTTATTGGACATTTCTTAGATTCATTGGAAGTATTAGGAGTAAGAAGATATGAGTGTGTAGCCTGGAAGTGCGAGGAGTCAATTTTTATGAGACTAACCTGTATCTTATAAAAGGAAGAAAAATACTTCCACTTCCTGTTCTTTGGGGGAACAATTCTCAGACACATTACATTTTTCTCAAAAAATTCACAGTAGGATTGAGCCTTGATTGCCCACATGCTAAAAATGTACCCATTATGGACTCTTTTTCTTTTCTTTTTCTCTTTCTGTTTCATTTCTCTGTTCATAGATCATTTCCCAAATGAACTACTTGAACTCTCAAGTCTTGTCTAAGACAGGGGTGCTATGGTTTAAATGTTCCCACCAAAACTCTTGGTGAAATTTAATCCCTATTGTGAGATCTTAGAGGGTGGGAACTTAATCTGACCATGGCATTTTAGGGTGGCCCCTTTGGGAGGTAATTAAGGTTAAGTGAGGCTCTAAAGATGAGGCCCTAATCCCATGTGACTATGGCTTTAGAAGGAGAGGAGGAAAGACCTGAATTACGATGTTCTGTCTTACCATGTGATGCCCTGCACTGCCTTGGGACCCTGCAGAGTCTTCTCCCAGCAAGGAAGAACTTACCATGTTTAGCCACATGATCTTGAAGTTTCCAGCCTTTAGAACTTGAGCTGAGTGAAATTTTATTCTTTATAAATTACTCAGTGCATGGTATTCAGTTAACAGAAATGAACTAAGAAAAGGGCCCCAGAAGTGGCTTTAGAGAAAGTAGACAATTAGGCTGAGATTGTCCAGTGGATCTAGATTACTCAATAGTCAGGTGCAACAAGGACTCCATGACTGGTATAGTAGCATCATAATTCATAAAAATAACTAAGAAGGTTTCAATTAGACTAATGGAGAGCCCTAGAGCAAAAGAGGAGTCACATGATAGTCATGGATCAGCTCTAAAACCTCTGTCATGTTTAGTATTTGACTAGAAGAGGCTTTGGAATTAATTCTGTGATAGATCGCAAGCTTCAGGCAGCTAGAGCCTGTCAATTAGCAACATGCCTCAGCAGTTTCTTTCCTCAAAGGAGATCTGAGTGGCCCATACCTATGGCTGGATTCATAGAGCACTATCCTGCATGGAACTATGTTCTGTAATGTCAGTGGTGACAATGGAATTCAGAATAGCAGAAGAATTAGCAGACTAGTCCGATGTTAGTGATAAACCATCAGAGGCATGCTGAATGTGATTTGTCATGCTGGGAAGATAGACCTGAGTCGCATTCAGAGCACTGAAACCTGCAGATAGACCATGATTTTCTTGAGGTGGATGAGATAGTGACTAGAGCATTGCTTGACTTGCCCATTCAGAGGGGGAAAAATTAAGAAATGCTCAAAAAAAAAAAAACTGATGACAGCTGTAAAGCTGCAATCTTATCCAGTCTTTGTATCTTAGTCAATTTTCAATGTTTAGAGACCATCAATTGAAGGAGAGGCTGTGTCCCTTTAATGCTACTACAAGCATTGTCATCTCTGAAATCGTGTTTTCTAGCCAAGACAGTAAGTCGCAGCAATATTACGTTCTGGGTGGAACTGCAGAAATTAACACTATTTTTGAAAATGTAAAGAGTGCAGAAGGGATTGCCTCCATCATTTACTTACTTAATTCACCGCTATGATCCCTGAAAAAATCAGGTGCATCAAGATGGCTGAAGGTGACCTTAGCCAAATGGTAGTCCCCAAAGTAGTGTCTTACTGGAGCCTCGAATTACAGATCCAGGTCCAACTTTTGGCACTTGCTGTTGATGTGGCTGTTGATCTGGCAGATATTTCTTTTCCCGTCTGGAAATAGGATCAAAGCAAAGAACATTTATATAGGAAAGATAGCAAAATATATTCCATGTCGAATGTCAAGTCTTCTGCTTTCTATCACAGTGTAGTAGGAAAGGAGCTTGATATTCCACAGAAACATCACAGTCTTCATTATGTTGATGACATCATGTTAACTGGGCTGGTGCATAGGAAGTAGGTAGTAATCTGGCACAATCCATGGGTGCCGTATCTTGGGAGTTAGAGCTGATAGTACTTAGTGACTTGCTATATTTATAAAGTATTAAGGACTCAGTGATTTGGTATATAGAGGGATAGCCCTTTTAAGGTAATAAAAAGGTTATTATATTTGAAATTCCTTCCACAAAAAAGAGAACAGTAGCCAAAAGGCCATTTTCAATTTTGGAGGTGGTGTATATTCTATCTGAGAGTGCATCTTTGACTCCTTTATTAGGTAAGTTGGAAGACTATATTTTGCATGAAGGTCAGAGAAGAAGAGAGCTTAAAAGCAGGCCCAGACTGTCAGTAGGCTACCTTATTGCTCAGGCCACAAGTTCAGAAACATCCACTGGAATTAGAGTGATGATACTGGGTGGGGATGAGATGCAGAGTTTCTGGAAAGCCCCAGCAAGAGCTCTACAATAAAGACCTCTAGAATTAGCACATATACAACTCTGCATCAGAGAAGTACTCACTATTTGAAAATCAGCTTCTAGACTGTCATTGCAATAGAAATTGAGTGCCGGAAGATAGGATTATCAAATAGCCTTGGGTTTTGTTATGCGTTAGAGCCCCCAAGTCATATTTGGAGGGTGAAGTTATGATACTGTATAATTAAAATAGTACATTTGAGAGTTGGTCAGAGGAGATACAATAAGATAAATAGCCTTGACCTCCATGTCACCTATCTTCTCTTGCACCCATATTTCTCCCTCAACTTACTCCTGTGTCTTCTTGAGATGTTAAGTATGACCAACTGAGAAAGGAGAAAAATATCCAGCCTGTTTCATGGGTGGGTTGTCTTAATTTGTTGGTGTTATCTGAAAATGGACTGCAGCTGTACCATGGCATGGTATGGAAAGTATCCTAAAATACAGTAGGAGGTGCAGTCTTCTCCCTGGGTGGAGATTTCAGCTGTATACTGTGTTAGTTTGATATGACAGAGGAGTTTGACTATTGACAAATTACTTGGCTCATTGCTCAGGGATCTGAAAGGAACAACATTGAAAGACTGAAGTAAAGGAAGTCAGGGAAGAAAACAGTAAATGGACTCATGGGAGCGGGCACAAAAATCTTTGTGCTAGGGAGAGTGTCTGCTGGGGGGGGGAATCAATGGCAGAGGGGGCACTCAGCAGTAAAGTGGGTACAGATGGATGTACCTGGTGGATGTCAGTGAACCACTATAGGTGCTGTGCTATAGGCTCATTATGGAATAGCTATGTGTTCCAGGTACATATGCTGTTTAAGAAACCATAACAAAATATAAGGTCTTTAAAATAATAAAGATTCTTTTAAAAAAATTGTCACTATTCTGTGTATTAAATGGCCGATTCTTCTGCATTGTTGGACTCTAAGTGAGTCAGTGCTATTGGCCAGGGAATCATGGAACTTCTCCACAAATCTCTACTAGCTAGCTTGGGTTTCCCCATAGCATGGAAGTCTCAGGGTGAACTCTTTACCTGGTAGCTGACTTCTAAGATGAAACATTCTAGGACCATGAAAAGAGAAGCTACATGGTTTTTTGCTGCTGACAAGTCATTCTAAAACTTAGTGGCTCCAAACAAAAATGATTGGTTGGGAATGTGAGCCAGGCTGAGATGCATATAATGTCAGACACTCAGTTACCTAGTGGCTTGTCTGGTCTTGTAGCTTCAGGAAGCTTTCACCCACATGTCTGGCACTTCAGTGCTTCCATGGGCTTTTGTGTGATCTCTCCTTTAGTTGAGGCCAGCCTCATGATTCAGTTATGTATTTAGTCCAAGCTGTTGCACAGCAGAATGTGGGTTTACATTCCCCACCCACAGTGTTTCTACTATTACTAGTGTCTTGCAACTGACTGTACCTGACATGGATCCTCCATAACATTGCCTTGGACCAAGGGACCCATTCTGATGGGAAAAGATGTGTGACCAGAGGCTCATAATTACAAAATCCATGACTACAACAGTATATCACATTTCTTGGAAACAATCATCCAGTACAGTGTTGGAAGGGCTTATTAAAGGCTCAGTTAAGATGAGAGCTTGGACATAAAGTTCTGTGGTCTTGAGGCACTGTCTTCCAATTCTGAGATGCACAACACCAGTTCTTTAGCAGCATCAGACCCCAGTTGCCAGACATAACCAGCTCCAAATGGACCTCCTTCTGCTTTCTCTTTCTTCTTTTTCTTAATCTTCCATCTTTTTTATTCTGTTTCCTAGAGTTTTCTTTCAAGTAAGTTACCTGCCCACATCTATATATCAAGCTCTATTTTATAGAGAATCCATGCTCAGACACTTTTTAGGGTATATTGCTTTTTGCTCTTAAGACAAAAACTAACATATTTAGCATATAACTTTGTTTTCAGATTCCTTTTTGTGTAGATTCCTAGAAATGGAAATGTTGGATTGTGTTTAAGGCTCTTGCCAAAACTGTCCACTGAAAACAGTGTACCGATTTGTACTATTTTTAGAAAAAATATAATATTGTTATGCTTCACTTTCTTTGTTAATGTTCACTTATGGAGGTTGGAAGAAGAAAGTTTATGATGTCAGTGGTTTATTTTAAAAATAATAAAGTAGAATTGACATGAGATGATGTTTCTCATGCCATCACACTAGTAAAGTCTACCACTCTTTAACTTGGAAGATAGCCAGATACAGTTAAATGCAGATGTCCTTCAAAAAAAATTCTCAAAAAAATGTTAATGTACAAGAATGTCCTAGGGCTCTGAACACTTCCAGACAAATTATCTCAAAATTGTAGTAGGTTTTAGAGAGGCACATGGAAATCTTGTCTTACTTAAGGGCTTTAATAGATAAAAAAAAAAAAAAAACCCTTTTGTCTTTTTGCAAGGGTGGAGTTTGTTAGATGTGCATGTAAAAGCAAAAAAATAAAAATAAATAAATTAAGGTAAGAATGTTCTCTTTTTTCTCTTCAGATTTAAACTGTTTCTTTATCTCTCTGTATAGAAACCACATCCTTTGGATAAAGAAAAATGGACCTTAAAAATAGTTGGCTTTACTGGTAATACAATGCTCCTTTTTATAATGAGAAACTCTACCGACTTAAAAGCTTGACAACTTAATTGATATCAAAGAGTTATTTTAAAAATAAATTCATATAGGAAATTATGTGAAAAAATGTAAGGGAAAGCACATAAGTACACCATCAGTTTTATTTTAATAGTGTTTCTAAACTTAAGATTTAACTACTACTTGTAAGGTTAGCAAATTACTGAGGGCTGGATAGTTTAAAAGCCAGTATACCAGCCACATATTTTTGATTACATAAACATTTGTCATTATTAAAAAAATCAGGTTTTGATTCAAATGGACATCTATTTTTCTCTTTTTCCCTAATTCTCAAATTGATGGAAAATGTACTTTACAAAATAATAAAAACCATAAATTGCTGGAAAATGAAGAAAGATACTACCAGCAGACCAGAAGACCTGGAAAATTCCTGCATGAGAGAAAACAGAAGATGTTATATTGGTGGAAAAAAGCAGAATATTAGAAAAACAGAAAAATGATGATGGTGAGGAGTTTAAGAGTATTTATTGGTATAGAACTTGGAGGGAAAATGAAGGTCACAACAGAGAGAAGAGACAACCTACAGAACGGGAGAACTTATCTGCAAACTATGCATCTGAAAAGGTTAATATCCAGAAGATATAAGGAATGCAAAAAAAAAAAAAAAAAAAAAAACTCCATAGCAAAAAAGTTAGTCCAATTAAAAACTGGGCAAATAACCCAAATAGGTACTTCTCAAAAAGAGACATATGAATGACCAAAAGATATGTGAAAAATGGCCAAATGCAAATAAAAACCACAATAAAGTATTCCCTTTCCCCAATTTGAATGACTACTATCAAAAAGACAACAAAACAGAAAACCAAATTATGGCATGGATGTGGTGAAATAAGAATTTTTAAAACACTGTTAGTGGGAATGTAAATTGGTATAGCCATTATGGAAAACAGTATGGAGGTTGCTTAAAAAATAAAAAAATAAAACTACCATATGAACCAGCAATCCCACCACTGGCTGTTTATTCAAAGGAATATGAATCAGTTTGTTGACAAAATATCTGCAGTCCCATGTTTATTGTAGTACTATCCACTGTAGCTGAGATACGAAATCAACCCAAATATCCATCAACAAATGAATGGATAAGGGAAATGTGTTATGCATACACAATGGAATACTATTCTATCTGAAAAAAGCAATGAAATTCTATCATTTATAGCAAATGGATGATCCTAGAGGACTTTGTTAATGAAATAAGCCAGGCTTAGAAAGAAATACTGCCTGATTTCACTCATTTGTGAAGTGTAAAAAAGCTGAACTTATAGAAGTACAGAATAGAATAGTGGTTATCAGAGGCGGGGGTAGAGGGAGTGAAAAGTAGAAAAAGTTTGGTCAATGGGTACAAAATATTAGTTAGCTAAGAAGAATAAGTTATGATGTTCTATAGTATGACAGGGTAACTATATTGAACAATATTGTAGTGTATACTTCAAAATAACTAGAAGATGAACTCAGAATGTCCCTACCATAATGAAATGATAAATGTTTGAGGTGATGGATATGCTAAATACTGTGACTGGATGATCACACGCTGGACACATGTATCAACACATCATTACTGTATTCCATAAATACCTACAACTCTTATGTGCTAATTAAAAGCAAAATAAAACTTACATTAAAAAAATGTGGAGAATTATCTGACCAGGAGGTAGAACTATCTTCATGGACATGAACCTGTCTGGTTGTGCAGGGCCCAGAGGTAAGAAGGTTTCCTTGCTTGGTTTAATGCTCTTGAAATTCTTAATAATTTTTGAAGAATGGATCCTGCATTTCCCTTTATACCAAGGCCTACAAACCATTTATCTAGTCATGTTAGTACTACTCTTTTGCCTCTAACTTGGGGCTGCTGGTAGCCAGCAGTTGTTTTACCCTTAGGCCCAAGTTAATAACAGCTTTTAACTAACAGTTGGCTTGCATGAGGCCTCTGGAGAGATTACTCATGCCTGAGAAAACAGTAGCATGGAATTTAAGAGAAATCTAGACTCCTCAGACAAAACATGAAGAGGAGGAGAAGGAAAAGGAGGAGGAGGAGAAGGAGAAGAACGTTATCTAGAGGGAAAAACACTAAAGAACCCTTCATATTTTGACATTTGAAAAGGTCCTTGGCTCCTGAGCCATATTAGCTGCCTGTAAACACAATTCTACCCATTTTTCTGCTGTTTCAAATTAAATACATAGCTAGAGAGAAAAGCCATCTCAGTTCACCTCATTGGTCAGTGGAAGTTAGAGCAGAATACAGTCGCAGGCAAAGGAGGAAAACACTAGGTGAAATAGAAGACCCAAAGGGAGACAATAGTTGAACCTGGAGGAAGCAGTTCAGAAATAAGACGAGAATTTAAAAAATTCTAAATTCTAAGTATTATCTTCAGAGAGACCTAAGGAAATACTGCATTCATCAAACAAAACCAGGAAGCTATGTAAAAGGAGAAAGCAGAATTCAAAAAGGGATATGTAGACTTTTAAAAATATATATAAATGTTAAAAAATTAGGAAAAAAAAGTGTGGACTCACTGAATTATAAAGTTGTTGGGGAAGAAGTTCCAATTGATAACCTAAAAGAAAAAAAATGAGATAATCTTTCATAATTTAGAAATGAAAGAAAAGGAGATGGAATTTTCTTTCTTTTTTCTTTTTACCCCAATGCTGGGGATTGAACCCAGGGCCTCATGCAGGCCAGGCAATTGTCTGCCACTGAGGTACACCCTCAGTCCCAGGAAAATTGGAAAGACCTTTACCTTTAACTCTTATATCTTGCTGCCTTCAGTAAAATAAAAATGCAAATACATAATAAATAAAACTAATGCATTTCCCTGAATTCAACAACACTCCAAACTTCAGATGGGAAGGGATCAAGAGGTCCAAGAAGATAAAGTGACAAAACAGAAGAGATCATTTTAATATATTTTTTCACAGCTCAACCATTTGTAGTGCTATATCACTTGTTCAGCACAAATTGGTTGAAGAATGAATGAATAAATGAACAGATGAAAATATCCCCATGAGCTGGGCATGGACATGCATACCTGTAATCTCAGAAACTCAGGAGGCTGAGCCAGGAGGATAGCAAGTTTGAGGCCAGTCTCAGCAACTTAATGAGGCCCTAAGCAACATAGGGAGAACTTGTCTGAAAATAAAAAAAGTAAATAAAAATGGGGTGAGAATGTAATTAAGTGGTTAAGCACCCCTGTGTTCAATCCTCGGGATCAAAAAAAAGAGAAAATATCCTCACAAAGCTTCAAAATTCCACAGACAAGAAGCAAAGTCACAAATGTGTCAGGAGAGAATAAAAGAATGAATAAGAAGTCAATGTTATTCGATGTCTCTTCAACAGCTTTGTGTACTCATGAAACAGGCATTACTTTCAAACTTTGCAAGGAAAGTGATTTTCTACAGAGAATTTGTCACCTAGTCAAATGATCAATTTGGTATGTGGTGAGAAATAAGAATATTTCCCAATACTTTTAGAATAAAGTCATTTTCTTCCATCTGAAAAAAAATACACAAGGATATTCAGTTAGGGGGGACCCCAAAACAAAGAATTTTAAGGGGAAGGTACAGAATCCCAAAAAGGTAAAAGGTAAAAGTTCAGTGAAAACCAATTGTGGGAAGACAATTCTATAAAGGCTTAAGAAACAACAATTTCTAATAGAACAGGACAGAGGCTCTGGAAAAAAGTTGTGTATATTTACAACTTGTGTAATTAAAGACACAAAGCATCCAGACATCACAAAATCTCTCCAGTTGTCAAGATCATAACAGAAAGACAACCAGAAGATAAAATGTTTTATGCTGTACATAGTCCAAATATGAAATGAAGCAAAGTCCACTACTCTTTTGGTTTGCAGAGAAATTTCTAGAGAGTTCTTCCTGGTCCCATCTTGGTTGGAGGGTGAGGCTTTTCTGTTATATTACTGTCATCTCCCCAAATATTCAAATTGCCATTGATGGATGAGCATTATTGCAAATCAGATGCTCAGTGATGATGGACAGTGAATGCTCTGGAATGGTAACTCAAATGACCGCTTTGGTTGACTCAGATTTTGCTCAGTTCTTTTTATCAAGATGGAAAAGTCTTCCTCTACCCTCTACTTTCTCTGAAGTATGTTCAGTTTTTCTTTACCTTAGTTTTCTTTTTTGTTTTGCAGTACTAGAGATTGAACCCAGGGCCTTGTGCATGTTAGGCAAGTGCTCTACCAGTGAGTTACAACCCCAGTCCTCTTCCTAGCCTTTCTTTTGGTCCCTCTTTACATTCCTCCACAACCCAGTTTAATCCAGTGTCTCAGAGTCAAAAAATCCAGTACTGCAACTACAGCTGGATCTTTTTGACTGGCATTTGTTCAGTGGCTTCAGTTTTACTCTTTGAGTAGTAGACCTTTGTGGCTTCTTCCAAAGTGAGTAACTCATTTCTCTTCTAACAGGTTGTAGAAAGATAATTTTTCTATTGGTTCAGAGTTTTAGCTAAACTCTCCAGGCAGAGATTTCCGGTTTAGTGCCTCCACATTCTGAAGAGAGGTGTTAGAGACATCATCATCTAAGGATTTGGTTCAAGGCAGCCATACTGTTAGAGCTACCATTGACCCCAGCAGTCTGCTTAAAAGAAAGGTATTCGTGGGAGTAAAAGTGACTGTGATGACTGCTTCCATGGGAATTTCCCCTGCCATCTTCAAGACTGGAGTTATCCTGACTCATTCTCTCTGAGTTGTGGAATCGTAGCTCTCTGGTACTGCAGTAGAGTTTGGTGAGAGAGTTTTGGGAAGAGCTTCCTTGTATTTCCTGGAGTATGGGAGCATATGTGACTCCAGAGTCTGATGCCTTTTTCATGTCTTGATAATTTTGAAGACAAGAGGAGGCTCAAAGGTTTCCCATGGCAGTTGAGGGCAACAGTGAGGGGAAACCGGATTTCTATCATTTAGAAGACTTACCATGGGCCAACTTGATGCCATGCATGATGGCCAGGCTCAGGCCATCTAGAGATATCTCTGTTTGAGAGAATAATGAGGCCTCCTCAGAAAGGAGTTACTACCAGAGAACAGAGCCAGGCAGGAGTGGCAAGATGTCAGCTGAAAGATGATCCAGTGTATTGCTCACTCAAGAAAGGCTGCACTGTGGAGATTCTGTAGTTTTTGTGTGGCTCTTATTAATGCCCCCAAGGGAGCACCTGCCTCAACATTGGGCATGGACAACTCGTTGTGGCCAAAGGAGAATCACTAACATGATCTAGTAAGAATTCCTTTGCCCTATTTTTCTCTAACACCTCCTTTCCCTGCCTCTCCCTGGCACTGGTTGAGCCAACAGTGACAAGGGACAAGGGAAGAGAAGTGAAAGGGCAGGAACATTCTCTCTGCCCCACTGCTGTCCCAAGCTGGGCCAGGCCTGATCTGGAGGAAGTGAAAAGGTTGTCATTGAGTGATTTCTCTTTGCCATTATTCAGGGAAGTCACTTGACCTCTTTCCTCTGTTGGAGACCCTGTTTCCCTGAATCCCATGTTTTCTCTTTTTCTATTAACCACTTCAATATTTTTTTTTGAATTTTTTAATATTTATTTTTTAGTTTTCGGTGGACACAACATCTTTGTATGTGGTGCTGAGGATTGAACCCTGGCCGCACGCATGCCAGGCGAGCGCGCTACCGCTTGAGCCACATCCCCAGCCCTACCTCAATATCTTTTGATTCCTCAGATTCCTCTTGGACTGTTTTTTCTTTTATTTAGCAGAAGTCATTTGTCCCACTGGGGATGAGAAGGTGGTAGCAAATGAGCAATCTTCTCTAGCAAAGTTCTCTCTTCCCTTTGAGATCTGGAAATAGTGGTTTTGGGGAAAGCTCTTTCTGTCCTTGCAGAAAAGGAATTTGATGCTCCATCCAGGTTTAATGGATGGTTGCAGGTCTACTTAGTAGCCATTAGCAACTGCTATGTTAGAAACAGAGAAAATAGCACTTTCCTGTAATGGTGATAGAAGAAAGGAGTGCATAGGCTAAACAGGGAGATGCAGAGAAAGGAAGAAAAAATGTGTGTGTGTGTGTGTGTGTGTGTGTGTGTGTGTGTGTGTGTGTGTGAAGATGAACCCAGGGCTAGGGGAGAGGGGTAACTGCTGAAATTCCATGTCATACCTTAACAATC
Organism: Callospermophilus lateralis; assembly: GCF_048772815.1. Taxonomy (NCBI): domain Eukaryota; kingdom Metazoa; phylum Chordata; class Mammalia; order Rodentia; family Sciuridae; genus Callospermophilus; species Callospermophilus lateralis. Next base: position 117,929,814 of record NC_135312.1, read on the forward strand.
CTGATGTGCACTGGAAAATTCAGTGTTAGTCTCAAGTGTCCTGACAGTAAATCATACAGCCAGTTTAGATATGGGAACAATACCTAGTTACATTTTCTCTCCTTTATAGCAAATAGAAAATCTACTCTCTTATTTGTACCTCCCTCTGTCTCCAGGACAACTAAGTCCAAGGAATCCTAGTGAAGAGCTTTGCAAGTGGCACTGAGCATGCTCGAGCATTTCAAATTGGAACATCAGAAGTGGACACTTGTTCTGTATTTACAAAGTAAGGCCAACGTCAAATTCATCCAAAGTGAATGCGACAAGTTTGGTGTCTGCATTTCTACAATTGATCTTACCTCTTCTGGAGCTACCTAAATTCTTGATGATAGTAGAAATTTATTTCTTATAGTGAATGATTAGAAGGTAAATTAACCTATCCTAGTTTAACAGTTTACTTTTAAACTGTTACACACACACACACACACACACACACTACTAAAGAAATTTAAAACCCAATCTCCCTATCAGAACAGTTTCTCTTCTGAAGAGTCTCTTTTTCCCTATGCCTAAGATGGTGTCCAGGAGCAAAGCGGAACTTATCTTCAAAAGTCTGGGGAAAAGGTTTCTTGTCATACAATCATAGTAATCTGTTTTTCTACTGATCACCAGTTGAGATACACACTCACCCAATTTGACTTTACTCCTTTCTGTATTCATTGCTGAAATGTTCCGTTTTGTCCTCTGTTGGCATTCTGGCCTTCTATTTAACTAATGGGCTTCAATGTCATCTTATCTGTCTCTCCAGTGAATCGTAGTAAGCTTATTGACTCTTGGCTTGGCTAGCTTTCATGACCTTCTCTACTGTGGTTTGCATGTGAGGTGTCCCCTCAAAGCTCCTATGTTAATGCAGGATGTGAAATGAAAAGATTATAAGGGCATAACCTAAATCATTGGATTAACTCATTTGATGGATAGCAATTTGAATGGATATATTGGTAGTAACTGAAAGCAGGTGGGTCATTGAGGGGGCATAGATTGGAGATTCTATATTTTGTTCCTGAATCTTCCTTCTTTCCCTCTGTGCCCTGGCTATCATGAGGTGAGCAGCTTTCCTCCACCATGCCCGCCATGATGTTCTGTTTCAACATAGACACAGAGCAATGGAGTTAGCAGACCATGGACTGAGACATCTGAAACCATGAGCCAAAATAAGCTTTTTCTCCTTAAACTTGTTCTGGCCAGGTGTTTTGGTCACAATGATGAAAACCTAATTAATGCATATATCATTTCTGTAAAGATGGAAAAGTGTAGAAGCCTGAAGATAGCTCATACCATCCTTTCTAACACTTCATTTTGTGTGTGTGTGTGTGTGTGTGTGTTGCTGGGGATCAAACCCAGGGCCTGGCAAACACTCTACCACTGAGCCACATCCCAGCCCTCTTCATGCTTCTTTTCCCTCAGCTCATACACCCATGTTGGTTTAGGCTGGCAGGCTCTAGGTGTGGTGGGCTGCTCCTGTGTCCCAGATAAAAACTGTAGTGATAAAGGGCCTTTTTCTAAATGGGGCACAACTTGCCAACCCAAGGCTCAGTCTTGTTTATCTTCTTTGCCTGATTCTGTCTCCATACTCAGCCCCTCACCTGGCTAAATGATAGGGATGTAGTGGAAACACTAAACCCTGAGACCCCAGGTGATATGTGCACTTGTCCCCTCCTGAGCCCCCTTCCCCCAGGAGAAGAGCATGTACTCTTTCCAGGGTCGCCAATCTCATCATGTGCTCCACTGAGGACTGTGTTGTTCTAGGTGGTACCTGTCATCCCCTCTTCTCTGGTGATTAAGTCCTAACAGTAGAAGCTGCCTCAGGGATTTAAAAATCTAGATCACTGAAAAGAAAAATGTTCTGGGAGCATTTAGAATGATTTCTCACACCAATTCTTTCAAACCCACCCATAGGTCTTGTTCTGATTTTGTTTTGTTGAAATTTTGGGCCAGGTTCATACTTTTCCTGGTCACTTTTCCATAAAGCTCTTTGTTCACAAGAACAGTATCATATTAACAAGAAGGTTAGTATAATAATTGAAATGCCATACTGTCATTTAATTGTCATTATATAGGTGTCACTAAAAAAATCACCTCCCAGAGAGATCCTCTTGGATTATCCTATACAGGCTCAGTATTTAATCTGAAAATTGGAAATATTAAATACTCCAAAATTTGAAACTTTTTGATCACCAAGCATTTAGGATTTCAGATCTTTGGATTAGAGAAACTTAACTGGTAAAGTCTATGCAAATACCCCCAAATCTGAAAAAAATGTTCAAATTCAAAACACGTATTGTCCCAAGCATTTTGGAAAAGGGATGTTCAGTCTGAATTAAAGGTAGCCTTATGGAATTTCTAGACACTATAGGTAGTATATTAAACAAACTAGACCAGGTCTTTTGTCTAGTGAAGAGATGAATAATAGACAAAGCAAATATGGAGTGAGGAAGAAGAACATCCTTTAGCAATATGTGCTAGGCAGAGAGCTAAAACAGAGCAATACAATAGAAAGACAGAATGACTAATTTAGATTGTATGGTTGGATAAGGTCCCTCTGAGAAGGAGACATTTGAGCTGAAATCCAAATGACAACATTTTGTTTGTTGTATACTGTGTAATCAACAGAGGTTAGAGTTTGTAAAATTGCATATCATCCTGGATGAGAGGACGTAAGCATAACCACAGAATATTCCCTGGAGTATGAAGACAACCTGGTGGAGTGATGAGTGTTCCCAAGCTTGGTCAGAAGTTACGCCATCATTTTGCCTCAACCAATTCATGGTTCAATAGACCAGTAAATTCCCATGACCCTTCTATGGTGTTGTTGAAAAAGATCATGGGACGCCACATTGATTGCAAAAGTGGGTATCTGTGCCACCTAGCCAAGCCCAAGGGATTTTGTAATGTTCAATGCAATTGTTGGATATCTGCAAATGATACAAAATATGAGAAATAGAGCTACAATGTAGAGAAATAGTTACTTTGAGGATCCTTTCTCCCTAGTTAATATTGGGCCCAAGAATATTTGTAAATCTAGCACTTGGAGAGGGTAGTTAGAAAATGCTCTTTTGTTTTATAGATTCTCCATGGACACACATAGGAAGGTGAGATAAGTACATCAGACTGCATCAGGGCTTCCTCTCGCCCAGCCACCCTCTCTGATGGATTTGAGACATAGAGAAAGGGTCTGTAATGTGTAACTTCTGTGAGATTGGGAGATGTCTGTAAAATAAAGACTTTAAGCATAGTCATGAAGATGGTGTGTATTTTCAGCTTATTGGAAATTTACTTTCAGTACATGTGTGAGTTTTCTTTTAGAACCAACCATTTTCCCTGCTTGGTTCTATAAGAAAACGCACACATGTATTGAAACAATTTTGATTTATCTGGGATATTTTTGTATAACCAGCTGTTACATTGAGGAAAGTTGAATATCACTGTCATAAAAATCACACACACACACACACACACACACACACACACACAATCTGATCAGCACTGCACCATATATTCGCTATAGAAGAAGGTGCACAGATATGTTCCCACTGGTACCAGAGACAACCTGTGAGTGAAGGAGATCCCTTCAGCCTGCAGCTGTAGGTTGGTCTTCCCTGAGTCCCCCAGCCAGGAGCTGGCCAAGGTGAAGTGAACACACAAGTATTCTAGATTGATTATCTTTCCAGGAAGCCCTTGCCAAGTGCTAGTTTTAAATGCCACTCTTCTACCTGTAGGACAAACAGGCTGTGTTCTTGTCCTTAAACCTAAAATATAGACAGGAGATAGGGATTCAGAGGCTATCACTGCCTTGAAGAAACAGGCCCTGCAGATAGTGACCAAAGAAGACTCTTGCCAAGACTGCCGTTTCCTTTCCTCCTACCTATTTTGGGACCTTGAGCCATCAATTTTCTTTGTTTCGTGCACACATGGTCTTTTCCTTTCACTGGCACCAATTCCTCTGTTTTAGAAAAGATGAAGTTATTTTTCTCTTGAAGAAAATCTTTCCTTTGAGCCCCGCTCTTTCCTCAGGCTGCCAATGGACTTCCCAGGTGCACTGCTGTCAAACTCCCCAGGGGCGTGGCCTGGGCTTGCTGCCTACACTCCCCCACCCTCTGCCCTCCAGCTGACCTTGTTACTTCTTTTATTGGTTTCCAGCTTCATAAATGACCCAGACCTTCCTTTGGCAGTTACTCAGGCGGGGGTATGTTCTCTTATGGGTGATTGCAGTTGATTCCTGATTGAGGAATGTTTGGATACACTAAAAAGCTCCAAAACCATATTCCAGAGTCTGAAATGAAGTTCAGGAGGGGTCAACATGATTATTGGACAGCAGCTGGGACTGAAGCTGAGGATGAGGAAGTTTGGATTGCCAGTTAGGAGAGAGACCCCATTTTATGTTGTCCCAGAGAAAGAAATTAAAAGAGTGGTTTCAAATATGAACCTTAACTTAGTAAGCTAAAGAATCTAACATGATCAATGTAAGGAATTAATTAGTCATTTATGTTCAGTAGTGAAATACAGAGTTGTGTGCTATCTATCCTTGGCCAGTGTCTTCCAGAAGCTGACCTTGAGCCAAGGATTGGAGAGTGAGTGGTTTGTTAAGGCACAGTTCCCAGAAGGAACCAGTAAAGGAGTAGAAGAAGCAGGCTGGGAAAAGAGAAGAAACCAAGGTGAGATCTCAGGCAATGTGCCAGACTCAGCTTGATCTCCTGGGGGCTTGGTGCTTACCCTCCTCAAGGCAAAACAGCTGGGCACCTGCACTCCCACCCCATCAAGTCAGCTACTACAGGTTGCAGTGGGAGTGGAGGAGGATGCAAAATTCTCGGGCACTCCTCCAAACAGGCTAGGGGCTTCAGTATCCACGGGCAGGCACTGAAATCTATATGTGCAAGTAGGTGCAGCTGCAGGTGAGTGAAGAGAGCTGGTACAAGGAGTCACTCTGTGTACCTCCAGGGCGACAGTTGCAGGTTAAAGTGAAGGGATTGCAAAGCACCCAGTGCCACTGAAATCTTTAATAATGGACCAAGCTAGGACTAGGTAGCTATTCTGGAGACAGCCTCCCAGTACCTAGCAATATTAATTATGTACAAACCCTGTGATCCAACAGCTGTCCTACTCCTCCTTAGATGTCCTAGAGAAATCACAAATGTTCCCATAGGAACATTTATATACAGAGAGGTACAGAGTAGTCTTATTTATGGTAGCAAAAGTCTAGGTCAGTTAAACATAAGAGTATCTATCTATCCATCCATCAATCTGTCATCTGGTAGGCCCTCTACATCCACACATTCCTCAGATTCAACTAAGCATGGATTGAAAATATTTGAAAAAAAATTATATTTATGCTGAACATCTATAGACTTTTTTCTTATTATTCCTAAATAATACAGCACAGTGACTATGTATTTTTATAGCAATTACATCATATTAGGTATTAGAAGTAATCTGGAGATGATTAAAGTATAAAGGGAGGTGTGTAGATAATGTACTATGACATTTTGGATAAGAGATTGAGCACCTATGGATTTGGTGTTTGAGAGGATCCTGGAACCATTCCTCTTTGCATACAAAGGGTTGACCATATATTCCTAAATTTAGGATTTTCCCCTCTTACATTCATGGATCATCCATTCATTATATTCTATAAGAGCTTTAAATATATTATACATATATTTTATATATTCTTTTTATAATGTGAGGAGGATTATTTTTAAAGAAAATAAAAACTGAGGAATTAGCCAAGCTAAAAATGTCAAAATGGAACAGAAATAAGGAGTAGCAGGATACATGGACACTTTCTTCAAAGATAAATAAAGGAAGGGGTAGGAAGACTCCCACCTCCACCCTCACCAGCTCCAGGGGTTGACTCTGCTAGGCCTGATTTGGTCAGTGGAATTCCATACTTCTCAGGGGACCTTGGTGGAGAGTAACATGGACCTACCTCCACTAGTTTTCATAACAGAGAAAAAAATGGCCCTAGAAGATCAGTTTTTCATTAGGTACATGTATCTGCCTCCAAAGCCTAAAAGAGAACACATTCCCTTCCCCTGCTCACATTTAGTAGGTTTTGCCATTTTAGGGTATTATAAAAGCCTAAGAACTTAACCGAAGTTAATCCTAATAGTCGTACTTTGAGAGAAATAGTTATAGTTCATGGAGAAATGGCTGTATTCTGGAAAAAATGTGTGTAAACGGAATGAGCCAGGACTGTGCCCTCGAGGTGCCTGTGACGTGGCTGACAATGTGACTCCACTCAGCGAAGCTATGACTGCCCATCTGGGACAAATGTCATTACACAACACCAAATATACCATTGTAGTTCCCTTCCCAGAATCAAATTCAAATAAACAGTGATCAGTTCCATGTAGATCAATTAGATAAGAGGACTGTGGTTTAGAAGCAAAAAGGAAAAATTTGTGGAATTCTCTATATTCCCCTAGGAAGATTCCATGACTCTTCTGTTTATATTTGGAGTTGGCATTGCTGTTCCTAATTTATTACTTCCCAGGAAGACGCAGTTGACAGATTCTACTGAATACGATTGATGCTAAAAGCTGAGGAAACAGAGGTATTAGGAGTTCTGGCTTCACCAAATCAGAACTGAAAAAACCAGAAAGCTTGCTGGGGAGATCAGCTTTGCAGTCATCTTCAGTTCTCCATTATTTCTTGATTCCAGGAACTGAAGCCTCTCTCCTTTCAGTTTCAGAAACACACACACACACAAAAGTCAAAGAGTACCAGTGGTGACCAAATATAGACACTGGGCTGTCTTCGTTTTACTTAGAGGAAAGTGTGACAGAAGGTTTACAAATGGAGGATTATTTTTAAAGCCACTGGGAGTTTTCAGCATGAAGACCCCACTGGAGTTTTAGAAACGACCAACTGCATATAGTAGATTTGTGCTCCCATTTAACTTTTCTTGTTTGAAGTAGGGAGTAAAATCAAGAAAGACAGTACTGTGCTATAGATTGTTTCACAAACAAAAGGGAACAGCAGACTCAATCACAGGCCTACAGGGGTTTGGGAAGACTGGCTGTGCATTCACTCCATATATATGTGGTTATCATGCTAGTTATACTAGTTTAACTAGCAATACTGTTAAAATCATAGAGGCAATAGATTAGTCAAATTTACACGCTTTTCTTGCCTATTTCCTGGATTTAATCTCCAACTTATTTCATTCTACTAATAATTTTAAATTTATGGGCAAGTTTTGGTTATTTATTTATTTATGGTGCTGGGAATTGAATCTAGGATCTCACGTGCTAGGCAAGTGCTCAGCCATAGAGCTACACCCGCAGCCACTGGGTAGGTTTATTTTTGAATGGAAAATAACATTTACTGACTTAAATAAACCTCACAATGTAGACACAATACCATATTGTTTATTATTATGCCATTCCCCTAGCAGCGATATAATATTTATACAAAACAAGAGTTGTAGATAATAAGGCCTCACACTTTGTTCACTGATGTTCACCAGAATTCTTGCCGTTCTTGTCTCTGTGCCTTTACCATCTGTCTTGCTGACGTCTCCTGAGTCACCAGTGAGCACTTCATTGCATTTATTTGTACATCTTATTTCACGTTCCTGGCAATTAACAAAATGTAATATGGGGGGTATTCACTCTGTCTGTGTTAAGTGAAAGTTTCAATCAAGAGGGGAAGAGAAAGGAGAGGGAATGGTGGGATCAGTGGAACCCTCCCAAACAAAACCATAATGGCAGACACCTGTCATTATACACTGTCAAAACCCACAGGATGCAGAGCACAAAAGATGAAACCGACTGTAAACTATGGACTTTAGTAATAGTATCACATCAATATTGATTCATCCACTGTAATAAACACACCACACTAACAGAAGATATAAATAACAGGGGGAGAGTGCTGGGACTGTAGCTCAGTGGCAGAGCTCTGGCCTAGCACACGTGAGGCACTGGGTTCACTCCTGCATTGCATAAAAAAGTAAAACAAATAAAAATAACGGGGAATTATGAGTGGAGAGGGAGGAAGGAGGACAATGGAAACTCTCTGCAGTTTGGATCAGTTTCTCCATCAATTTAAAACTGCTTCCTCCAAAAAACACAACATTAAAGAAGATGAATTGAGATAATTTAGGTGAGATGGTATTAGAATTTGTGTGTCTCTTGAAAGTAACAGAAAACCAAATTTAACTAGCAAAGGAAGAAAGGTCAATGTATTGGTTTGCTTACTCAAGCCATGGGAATGCATCAAGGAAAACTGGACCTGGAGATTTACGTGCTCTTTTTTTTTTTTTTTTTTTTAAATCTAGATTATAAATGCCTCAATCAGGGGTCAGCAGCTCCCAGGTTCAAACTTCCAGAATGTCTAGCCATGCCACAGTGGGATGCTATTTAGGGTAGTTTAACCTTAATCACTTAGGGGAGAGGAAGAGAAGGGAGAAAGGGAGAGATGGAAAGAGGGAAAGAGGGAGACAGAAAGGCTAATTGGAGATTGGAGTTTGGCCATTGACAAGACTGGAAGAGAGGAGGTGTGACAGGAACCTACTGCATTTATTCTGGCAAAAGAAGATGATGTGCAGATGTAGGAGACAGAAATACAGAGAAGTGGAACAGTCCTGGGAATACTCTGAAGTTGTGGATCTCAGGATTTTTTGAGATGTTGGGTGTAAGGTGTGAGAGAAAGGGATGATAAATGACCTCAAAGTTTTTGTCTTTTTTTTTTTTTTGGTACCAGGGATTGAACCCAGGGGTGCTTAACCACTGAGTTACATCCCCAGCCTTTTTTTACATTTCATTAGAGACAGAGTCTTACTGAGTTGCTTAGAGCCTCACTAAGATGCTGAGGCTGGTTTTGAACTTGCAATCCTCCTGCCTCAGCCTCTTGATTACAAGCATGTGCCACTTGAAGTTTCTGTCTTGAATAATTCAAAGGATGGAGCTGTATGTAACTTAACAGAGGAATATTATGTTGAAACATAACAAAAGCTCCATTTGGAAATATGGTCTATTTGCCATCTCATGAGAGATGTCAAATAAACAGTTGGCTATGTGAGTGTCTTCCTTCAGGTATCCTCCTCATAACATTATTTATTGACTGTAATATTTTATTGTCCATCTCCTTCCTCTGGAATGTAAGCTGCATGAGATCAGGGACTTGGGCTATTTGGTTCACTGTTATATCCTTAAGATTTAGAAGAATGCATGTCGCATAGCAGATGCTCAGTAAAGTTTACTGTAAAGATGAATAAAGGAATGAATATGAGAGTTAAATGTTCAGTATAACAAAGTAGGTTGATTGAGAAAACAGGAAGTTATGTTTGAAAGTAAAATAGCTTGCCTAGTTATTATTAAGGAGAGTCTTGCAACAGGTATTATGTATCAAACATTCTCTATGAAGAAAAATGTCAAATGAAGAGACACTGAAAAACTTCTGTAAATTTTATTTTATACTTATGGGTCACTGCCAACTTAGGGCCTTAGCTTCTGGCTCATTTCTACAAAGTTTACTTGTTGGAAAGATGTGGTAAAGGTAAAAATTGGAAATGTTCTACTGGTAAACCACAGTTATTTACCAGACAATAAACAAAATGTACATTGAAGCCTGTGTAGTTATTCAGAAATCTATAACTTTCTGAATTTATAAAATGAATTTTATATGTAACAAACAAAGCATCTAAAAAAAGACAATTGTCTAAACAAAACAAAGCCTATGATTTATATTAAAGGCTTTTATGACTGCATATTATGCACCAGCAGGATAATGGAATTGTACCACTAACACACAATGGAGGAGTATTTCTTAGCCCTTCAATTCCAGCAATTGGAACCTGACATATTTTACTTATAATTGTGCTAAAATATGTTCCAAAAATTAGTTTAGCTAATTTGTCACCAGAAATCTATCTGATGAAGTTTAATTTCAAACTCATCACCACATTGAGTTGAGAATTAGAACAATCTAAAACTTTAAAGTGTAATGACTTTTGCTTTAGCTCATGAAACAACGTCACCCCAAATACTGCTTTGACAAACCAACCAACCAAAACCCTATATTTTAAACCTATGGCTCATTCCCTCTCATGCTGCCTCCCCTATTCCATTTGCAATGGTAATATGGTCACAAGATTTGTGAACACAGGAGGTACTTATATGTGGCAACTGATGAAGGAGGGTTGTCATGATGAACTATCACCTAGATTCCATCAGAGTATGTGCTTTGGCACAGCCATGTGGCATGATGATTAGATTAGATTAAATCCATATGTACCACCACACTCATGCATCTCTCTCTCTCTCTCTCTCTCTCTCTCTCTCTCTCTCTCACACACACACACACACACACACACACACATACACACACACACACTCTATAGAGACAATCACAAAAATAGACTAAAAGAAACTTATAATTGTTTATATATATATGTACATATACACACATAGTAAAAGTTTTTTTTTCCTTTTTTTCTTTTTTGCTGTACTCACAGTCTGTAAACATTTGGGAAAATGCCCAGAAAAAGTCATTGTGGGCCCTTTGAAATGGTGACCACTAGGGAATAGGGATGAGGTGGGGATTTGGGTTCCTTCTGGTCACCCAAAGAAGAATCAAAAGTTCATGGTAGCAGTAACTATATTTCACTGACATGGTACACTTGCCTGGACACTTGGAAATTATTTTTCCTAATTGGAGAAAAGAATAACCAAAAAAGTCTTATGGCCAGCTAACATTTTAGGAGAAATTAAGAGAATACAAGGCGATATGTGTGTCTATATACATGGATACAGATATAGATACACACCCATGTATGTTACTGTTACCCAAAATTTCAGTGAAAATTTCCAAATCTTCTAAAAATATTCGATCTTTTTCTCCTACCTATGCTTTAGACATCTAAACATTGCACTGAAAGTCTCAGGCTTAGTTTAATGAGTCATTTAAATTTTGGAACATGATTTTAACATTAAAAAAAAACTTACATTAAAAGAACATTTGGGTTTGTGAAAAACAGAACTATTGGATCCCAGCATTATTTTTGAAATTAACATAAAAATATGTTCAAGGTCTTCTGTAATAAAACACCATTTAAAAAGAAAATACAAGCTCTTAAACATTCTTTCAATAGCAGCTGTTAGACTACTATATGTGGTTACCAGTCTGGTTTGTATGCCTGTATTTGTTACAGCTTTAGAATTCATGTTTTAAAAATAAAATGGTGAGAAACATTAATGTAATTGTTCACCTGAATATTGTTCTTTTCTTTTTTTTTTTTTATTTTAACAAAATGTATGTCAATAGGCTCAATCATTTCTAGGCTACCACACAGTTAAGAAATACTGGCACTGAATGACATTTTAAAAAAAGGTGACTTAAACCCATGCTATTTGGAAGAAAAAAAAATCACTTAAAAAATAGAAAATCTAGTTATGTACTTGAAAATCCCTAATTTCATGCAAAGTAGCAAATATCCTTCAGGTTCACATAATAGTCTCCATTCTCCTCCAACTCCCATCACTTTTTAGTGTCGAAATAACATATGGAATATGTACATTAGATAAATTAAAGAAGTGAGATTTATGGGCTTGGTGCATATAAATGAATCCACTTCCACTGCTTTGGAAAACATCTGGAGAGCACTTTTATCCAGAGGAGGGCCTGAGTGAAGGAAGAAGGATCAGAGAAGAGACTCCTGGAGACACAGTTACTGCGTGAACTTTTTTCTCCAATAAGATTTCAAGGAGAATCAATGTCTTGCAGATGGTTAGTTAATGCTGTCCTTGTGGCTGCTCCTCTCTGTGTTGTGGTTGTTCTGGTCATGGTTCTTCCACTGGATGCTTGTTCCGTTCATGGGGACTGAGGTCATCAGGCTTTTGGACTGGTGACAGCAGCAACAGAGGCATGACTGGGAGAAGGAACAGACTGTGAATAACACGAACCCACCCACCCGTTACCAGCCTAACACAGAGGCTTTGGGGTCCACCAACACGTGGGGTCCATGTGTGTGCATGTTGGAGGACAGGGAACATGGACAGTGGTCTGAGTATGAGGCCTGTCATCTGGAGGCAGAAGTTAAACTGTCTCCCGGGAGAGAAAGGGGTCTCTTGCTGCTTGTTTCAATTCTACTCACAGGTGCAAGAGGAAGGGAAGGCAGTGTTGGCCAAAGGGAGCATCTCCAGGCAGAGGCCAGGGAGTAAGGCATGGATAGGAAGGTTAGAAATGGGCTTCAGGTGCACCCCAAGTGGCCCTCAACATTGGGTACCCCTAGGTGGTAGGTGTTATTTCCCCCATTTTATGAATAAGAACAGTGAGGCCAGAGAGGATAATAATAAGAAGAAACTGAATTATAACTCAGGACTCTAGATTGAAATCTTTCCCTTAGGTACACTGCCTTTTTAGGAAGATCCATTAAAAAAGTGTGTTGAATTTCTGAAAATTTGTATCTTCACTTTTCTCTTCCCCTCTAATTAATATGTAAATTAATTAGCAAGTGATATAAACTTCAGCTTATAAAATGTATTAGTTATGACCTGTGAGTTAGTTAATCCATGTTAGGCAGAGCATTTTGTATCTTGTAAGCATTTTCAAGGGGACCTCAAAAAAATATGGCAGCTACAACTTCCATATCAAGTTTCACCCATTTGTATGATTCTTTGGTTAATATGTCTGTCTCCTTTTAGATTGAAAGTTCTATGGAGGAAGTTTCTGGGCTTTCTCTCTCAACTCTAATAGTCAACTCATACTGAGCATTTTTGTTTCAAGAGGTTTACATATATTAACGCATTAAGCCTTACTTATGAGATGGATACTGTGATCATCCAACTTTACAGACAGGAAAATTGAGGAAGCAGTAGGGGCACCAACTGAACTCGGATTAGATAATTAATTGTACCTTGAGCTTCATGCTACTCTGCCTAATATGCACTAGTAGCTAAAATTAAAAATCCTGGTCAAAGATAAGAAAATCCCATCAGGACTAGAACTATACTAAAATCATTTTAGAATCTGAAAAAGTGACACATAAATAAAACATGTTTGGAGCTTCTGGCTTAGCTAGAAGGAAGTTTGAAAAACAGAAGGAAACTGATTTTAAGTGAAGTTATAGTAGTACAGGTTTCCAGAGCAATAAACATTTACTGTACTTGAAAAAGTCATTACTATATTCACTGTTAAATAGCATTTAGTGAAAGCTTTCTTAATAGCAGAGTTTTTATTTTGTCAAGAGTTTGGTTAAAGTCTAAAGTAAAAAAAATGAACTGATTTTGTATATTCTATGTGTTCATATTTGAGCATTTATTCCTCCTCCTCCTCTTCCTCCTCATCTTCCTTTTTCTTTTTTTGGTACTGAGAATTGAACCCAGGGGTGCTTAAAAACAGAGCCACATCCCCAGCTCTTTTTATTTTTTATTTTGAGTCTCACTAAGTTGCTTAGAGCCTCACTAATTTTCTGAGGCTGGCTTTGAACTTGCAATCCACTTGCCTCAGCCTCCATAGTCACTGGGATTACAGGTGTGTGCCCTGTGCCTGGTTTGAGCATTTCTTTTTAAAAGATGGTACTAAACTGACATGTAATTATGTTAGTCCTTTTAGTTTTAACTTCTGATTATGTTTTTGTCAGAATAGATAGTGCTTTTCTGTTATGCCCATAATCTGACTCTCTTTCTAGGTAATAAAAAGTGATTTTTCACTTCCCTACTGAAAAGGAGTGTAGCTGATCAAAGTAGTATGAAAATTGGAATTGGCTGTGTCTGTTAGTTACTTAATACACTCATTCAGTTGTCTTTAAGAAGTTCTTGCAAAACAGTCTTACCTGGAAACAATTTTTAAATTTCTTGCTCACAAAATATAGAGCAATTGGGTTTATACATGAGTTCATGGTTGCCAAGTTAATACCGATGTAATCCATGAGCAGCAAGAAGCTAGAGCAAAAGAAAATAGTGTAGAATAATTAGAACATATTGTTTCAAAATCTGCTAAGTAGAATTTATCCTAGGATAAGCATTTTTTCTTGCCTCGAAGCATGTCCTCTGGGCAATTAGAATTTTTTAAAAGTGCTTAGTTTAAGTGGCAGTTTCAGATCTGCAGGACATTTGCAGATAGATCATCCCCTTGGTTGGCTCAAACCCTTATGCACAGCCTCAGGAGGGGTGTGGCAAGATTACAGACATGGCTTGCACAAATTTTGGGATCAGTTATGGGCTATGTCAGCTAAAAAGATAATAATTCATTTTGCAGTTTTAATTTTCAGGGCTAATCAGAATGTAAAGAGGATGTAAAAATTTTATAAATGTGCAAAGCAGAGAAACTCCAATTTCCAAATGGCTATGTGGAATGGGTACATGGAATCGTACCTAAGTAATTCACATCGGTTCTTGTCCATCTCATCATACACAGTTTTCTTCAAAATACGGCTTAAATGAAGAGGGAACCAGCAAAGAGCGAAAATTACAACCAAGCAGAAAACAGTTTTCGCCACTTCTCGACGCTAAAGGAAAGTAAGAAAATAAAATACGTTACATTTGCATTTTTATTCTAGATGAAAGAACTACACAAGGAAGGAAAAGACTTCAGGGGTGGAACAGCACAGAGAAGAGCTGAGAGAACAGACCCTCGCAGGACCTTGGTCTCTTAAGATTTGGAATGCAACATCAAGGTGTTGCCAAGGATGTTTTGGGGCAGTTGCCAGGAAGGAGGGTGGCTTTGCCATTTGAGCCAGGTCAGATGTTACAAGACAGAGGTGAGCCAACACTGTGGCTGACTCAGCAGGTGAGCACATCAGTGTGTACGCAGGTGCTTAGGTGGATGGGGGTGAGTGCATGGGGAAAGGTGAGCTATTAGCTCAATATCAGGTAACTGACGAGCATTGATGGCATGGCAGCCAAGGTGACAGAGCATGGCATGGAAATGAATGGACAAATCTACAAAGACACTTGGAAAACAAAATATGGTAGGAAAATAGCAGAAAAAGCAACAGCAACAAGTTTTCTTCTTTTCCTCATCTTGAAGAAAGCTAGCATTGATTTTTTAAAGTTCTTTTATTAACAGCATGTAGTTTCCAAAGATATATTGCAAACAGAAGATGAAGGCAAAGTGTTATTAGCAGTCATAATTATAAAAACTGGAATACACTGATCCTGGACTGATTTCTATTACAGGTTTACATGCCTTTGGAGTCTGCTCAGGCTCAGAAAAAACATAGGTTAGGAATGATCTGCAGCCATTCATTTGGGCACATTATGCTTGAGTATTATACTGCATGCATTTAGAAGGCTAACCAGGGACATAAAATGCAGCTTGTCTGGAACTGGCTTCAATTAATGTCAAAATAAAACTGACTGAAAACAGGAGTTGGGAAATGAATACTGCTTCAACACAAAGCTTATAACATTAAGCCTGGGAAAGCGTCAGTAAACACACACCATCAGTTGAGCATTTGAAAAGATCTGTGGCAGTTGTCACAAATCGTCCTTGTAGTCCAAAGGACTGAGAATTCTTTAATCATTCATAGTTATTTGGCTAGCCTGGGATATGGCATCAGGGGGCATGATCGAGGGAACAAATAAAACATTCCAATCTCCAGAAATGGGGGGCTTTTTAAAGGGTCATTTTGTGTACACAGAAAGATGGTGTATCTAGAAAAATGGAAAGGGAAGGTATTGGGGGAATGTCACCTTTCCTGAGTGTGCCATCAAACAGGATATTAAAAGGTAATATTGACAGTTTGATATTCCCTTAACCACCATCCACGCTCCTGTCTTCCTTCCTGTGTCACAAATCTTGATTTTGTATGGCAGCAAGGGAGTTTGCCTACTCAACTACTTGGTCACATAACACAATTATGACCAATTAGCTTAAGTAGACAATGTGTGGATTCCTGGAAAAGCTACTTAAAAGTAGGAGGAGCCTTCTCTGTTACACACATGCTCATGCATTGTGTGTCCTTCCCCTTCTTGCTGCCCTGACATCAGACATAAAAGTAGAGCTGCCATACCGTCTTCCAAGGCTGAAGGAGAGATTGGCGAAACAGCGGGCACCTGGCCTCTGAGCTCCTTGACCACTGAACCACTGGCATCTGCACTTTTTGCAGTGGGAGAAAGATAAACCTTGACTTGATCAGCTCACTCTTATTTTGGGTATTCTGTTACCAGCATCCAAACACAACCCCTAACTGATTACGTCTTTATAATGAAGAGAAAATTTGGTACAACCAAGTAAGAAACAAGAAAGAGCCTTAGACTATTAGTCAAAGACTGGCAAGGCTTCCTACTCCAGGCTAGCTTTCCCATAGTTCACCTGAAGGACTTGTAGCCAGACTTGCTTTATTGTTATGAAAACCTGTTCCAGCTTTGAGTGACTACCAGATTTTGGGTTCGAATCTCAGTTTGTGTGAGCAGATCTCTTAACTATCAATTTAACAAGGTTAATATGTATCCTACCTATCTGTGCTTGGAGGAATCAAAACTTAAAATGCTATGTAAGTGTGAACAAATTATTATTTATTTCTGAAGTACAACTCAAAGCTGAAATAGACAATAATGATGTTAATGCAAAAACTATCATTTAAAAACACTGTTTTTCATAAATCCATTCTAATTAACTGCTTCCCTTGAAGGGATGAGACTTAATAGTTGCTTAATATATTCACATCTGCAGTATTTGAAACATTTATGCTTGGACAAAGTCATACTAAATTTTCTTAATGTGATCATACTGCCAAACATCAATAAAAGGTAATAGCTACTCTTTGCATGACACGTTAGATTTTACAAATTACATGCATGCCCCTCAAGTCCTTTGAATCCTCATAAGAACATTTATTTATATGTCATTATGCTTAATTTATAGATGAGGAATTGAAGCTCAGGAAAATCACAGTAGTTGAAAAAGTGCTGCTGATGAGGAAAGATATTTGTGTATGATAATTATGTGGGAGAGATTTGGAGACTCCATCAATAACTCACATTGTTTTGGTGTGGTTGGATGTTCTTATATATGTGTCTATTGTGACTGAAAACTGACCTGCAGTCCTGGTTTTACTTTTTGAATTAATATAAATTAACATGCGCTAAGTACCTACTAGGAACTAGGTGACTTAGATGCCTTATTATTAGGCAACTTATATGTTTTAGGTTATTATCATAATGTACTATTTTATACATCTTATGAGAAAATAGAATCTTAGAGTGGTTAAGCAATTTGATGAAGATTATTAGAATCATGTTTTGTCTTCTAAAGCCCAAAGTTATCTATCTATTTGCTACTCAGGAGGTACCAACATTAACTCCCTATTGGCATATTTGAATTTCTTCTAGAAATTTGGGACCTCCAAAATTTAGAGAATTTGTTTTATGAATTCAATGCTATTTCCTTTCATGAGTCTTACTTTAGATGTTGCTCTAATGAAATTCGTTTCTTTTCTCCTACTCTCCAAATGCATGGTGCCGATTCACTTTCTAGAAGAACTCTTGTTTTTTTTCTAACTGAAATATCCTGTGTCCTCTGCTTCCCTATCAAATCCCATTTATTCTCCAAGGCCAGGCTCACTCTTGTTCATTCATGAACACTTGCCCTATGATTCTAGGTCAATCCCCTCTTATTTCCTAGTGTTGTGGTTTGGATATGTGGTTTGGACCCAGAAACTCCTGTTAATGCAGAAATGTCTGGAAATGAAGTGTTTGGATTGTGAAAGTTGTAACCTTATCAGTCCATCTTAGTGGGAATGGACTAACCAGGTGGTAAGTGTAGGCAGGTAGGGTGTGGCTGGAGGAGATGGGTCACTGGGGGTATACCTCATGACCCCTCCTTACCCTTTCTCTGCTTTCTTCACATCATGAGTGGAACAAGGCTCTTCCTCCACACCCTTCCACCATGATGCTCTGCCTCACCTTGGTTCAGAGTAATGGACTCAGAACACCATAGACTAAACATCTGGAACCATGAGACCAAATAAACTTTCCCTCCTTTAAGTTATTTTTGTGGCACATTTTGGTCACCATGATGAAAAGCTGATTACCACAGCTAGTGTACAGGCTACGTTGACTCTGTTTTATCATCCTGTTTTCTGATTGTTTCATGTTTGTATTTTATTTGTACAACTAGACTGTGAATCCTGCAAGGGGAGAAAGTCACACACTTCTTTCTGCCCTGGCATAGTTTCAAGCCCAATTTGGTGTATAGACACGCATATACGCTTGCTCAATACTCTTTTGGCATTATAAATGAATAGTTTCTCTTCAGGCCCAGCCTCTGGAGTCATCTGTTTCACAGGCAGGCTCCCCTGTCACAAGAGAAATCCCTAACTCTAGAACTATAAAGAAAATAGTTACAAGACAGTGTTTTTATTTTTAGGAGATCAGTCTAAATCTGCTATACACAGTGTGGCTATGCATCACTTAAGGACAGTGATATACCCTGAGAAAAGAATAGTTAGGAAATTTTGTCACTGTGTACCTACACAAACCTAGATGGTACAGCCCTCTGAACACCTGAGCTATATGGTTCAGCCTGTTGCTCCTAGGCCACACCTGAACAGCATGTTATTGTACTGAGTACTGTAGGCGATTGTAACACAACAGTGTTTGTGCATCTAAACATAGCTAAGCATAGACAAGGTACAGTGAAGATACTGGGCAATCAGAATTTTTCAGTTCCACTAGAATCTTACAGAACCATTGTCGTATAGTCAATGTGACATCAACTGAAATGCTGTTATGAAGTGTAGGTCTGCTGATTTGAAGGACAACACTGTCTTGCCCAGGTTTCTGAGATCTCAGTGGATTTACCTGTTTAAGATGTTCACTGAGGGCGATTCTCAAGCTGCCATTCCTTCTGTTTAACATCTCACAGGTCATGAGGGTATAGAAGATTGCAGTGCACACCAAGGGCATGCAGAAATAGAACCCGAAGAGCCACCAGTCCTTCACATCTTGGTAGAACTGTGTAGTGAAGAGAAAGGAGAGAAAAGGAGGACATAGTGATTAGGTTAACAGGGCAGGACCTCTGTAGCTTCAGAATCTGCCCTTGGAGATGTATTTGTATATTCATGATCCCACCTGTAGTAAAGGGCTTGGGTGTGGTGTTCAAAACTCAATTAACTTTGAAACTCCAAAAATTATCCTGGCTTGACTCTAGCACACAAAGGAACTACATATTAAAAAACTATCCTGACAGGATCTTTTTTGTAAGTTTCAGTGACACAATGAAGAGCCCTAATCCAGAAAAAGAATTCCCTTCCAAGGTATATAAAACATGGTTCAAGACATGTTTATCTTTATTTATTGATAAGCCTCAAAATTCTGCTAGTGCCTGGTTGACTTTTAATTATTGTGGTTAAAGTGCACTTAATGCATGTCTCTTGTTTGGAAGCAGGGAAGGTTCTGTGTGGCTTATCTGTGGAGCTTTGGGTAATGGGAGTTAACCCTTTGCTTGGTATGCCAGCTATGTGACCCCAACGCCAGATGGTTTGAGCCATCAATAACTACCCTCTCACTCCCTCTTTTAATACTGGCCACCTGGAAACTATTGAGGCAGCATAGCTTAGCCCAAGGCCTACTTAGCAAGCGCTCCCAGTGGGCAAGGATCTGTGAACCCGTAGAGTATTCAGCTTTATGTCTTTTTAAAGGAGCAAACTTAGTACTTCATAAAAAGGAAAGTTGGAAAGTGATATTCACATTTTTATTCTAAATTCATCACCAACTTGGAAAGAAATGCTTTTTCCTTCCTTACAATGTTGCTTCAGATTGTTTATTTACTAAGGATAAATGCAGCCTCCTGTAATATTTCAGTTCCCACAGTAAAAAATAATCATGCTGCTCTGTGAACCACTGGATGGTTTCTGAATATAGAAAGGGGCCCAGTGGGTTACATTTACAGTATGTCTATTAAAATAATCTAAAAATGGTTCCTGAAGACAAAAAGTTCAAGCAGGGGTTCTTAACTATTTCTATGACACAGACTCCTTTGGAAGTCTGATGAGCATTGTAGTCCCTTTGGAGAACAATATTCTCTCTCTTTCTCTGGTATAGGGGGATTGTACTCAGGGGTGCTCTACCACTGAGCTACATCCCCAGACTATTTAAATATATATATAAATTGTCAATAAATGTTTATTTTAAAAATTTATTTAATTATATGCAGTGCTGAGAATCAAACCCAGTGCTTCACACATGCTAGGCAAGCACTTTACCACTGAGCTATATCCCCAGCCTGTTTTATATTTTACTTTTGAGATAGGGTCTTTCTAAGTTGCCCAGGTTGATCTCAGACTTGGATTCTTCCTGCTTTGACCAACCAAGTCACCGGAATTATAGGTGTGTGCCACAGTGCTCAGCTGAGAACAATATTCATATGTTTAAAGTAAAATATATACGAATACAATGGAAACCAGTTATATGGCAAGATGTCTAAAAACGTATTAAAAATAAAGTTCTGATACAACATACATTTTTTATCGACAAATTAAATAACAAACCGACTGGTGACTCTAATAACCATCAGAATGTTGAAGCAGTGTTGAGCATAAACAATATTTTAAGAGGATACAGGTGTGATACTGTGTGACATTGTCTGCTATTTCCATCAGTGAAAAAGTCATGGCACTCTGAAATACCATTGCAGTTTGTTGTCCACATTAGTAATTGAAGCAAATGGTAACTTTCAGTTAGAAGTTAGTGAAAACAAGCACAATTTCTTTTCCATCCAAGCCCAGACCCCTGGTCAAGTACAAATTCCCAAAGGAGTTAATTTACCCAAATCTGCTTATATGAAGATTTTCATTCATATATATATATATATATATCACATTAGAGAAGGATTTAGTCCTAAACTTAAAAAAAAAAATTAGAAGGACTCTCTTTTTGTTTTGAAGTGCAACACTCCTTTGAGCCCCACCCCTTTGTTAGTAGCCCCTTCTTCCCGGCGCATTGCTGGCTGGGTGGGAATGACCCAAGGTCTGCAGTTGCAAAGGGCCTGGAAGCTGAGCTCTGAGAGGGTTGGCTCCCCTTCCTCCCTCCATGGCACAGTCCATTTCTTTTGAAATGATGTCATAAGCAAGGGATTGGAGAGGGCCTCAGGTCAGTCTAGGATACAGCAAAACTGAGGAGGAAAGAGTGGGGAAAAGAGGGGAAATAAAATTAGGTAAAAAGAACAAGACTCAAGACTTGAAATGAACTCCAAGATACCATCAGCTCAACTCATACCCTTTCACCGCTATCCCTCGAGGCCACCCCTGCCTGCACGGTGGCTTCTCTTTGCATGATGGCTTATATAAGAGACTCCAGTCTTTATGAAGTAACACCTCATTTTGTCCAGCTCTAGGGATTAGTTAACACCTTCTTATACTGAGCCTCTTTCCTCTCTTGCTTTTGTCTGGAATATCTAGATTCCTTGTCTGCACTGTCAAATTCTGATAACCTCCTATGTCTTGATTTTCACTGTGAAAACTGACCTGAGTTTTAAAAAAAGGGTCGGCGGATAAACAAAAGACTTCAATTTTAAGATCGCCAGTTTGGCAGTTTTCCTGAGCACTTTTCATATCAAAAGAAGAATTTCCAAACAAGATAACTGATCAACTGAAAAACTTCAGATTTTGTGAAGTTTCCAGCTTAGGAAAGCATACCTTGAAATGTCTGTAAATGATTAAATGTGGAATCTGAGCTGCGTGGAGCTTATATCAAAGCACTAAATTATGCTGATTTAAGAGAAATAGATATCCTTTTTGTTCTACTTAGTCCACATGTAACTAGTTTTGCAAAGGAAAAATGCATTTTAAATAACATAGTCATGTGCTTAAGATTTTCAGAGAAATATTACTGTGGCCAGGTGTATTGAAGAAAAACTGAGTTTGTTAAACAAAAAAAGTTCTGTAGTTTGGATTGGGGATATAGCCCAGTGGTAGAATGCTTGCCTTGCATGCGTGAGACCCTGGGTTTGATCCTCAGCACCACATACAAATAAATAAATAAAAATAAAGATATTGTGTTCATCCACAACTAAAAAAAATATTAAACAAAGTTCTGCAGTTTTATAATATTTGTGTATCACACAGAATTCACATTAATATGAATATATGCAAGCATTACTCCCTGCTTTGAGTTAGAAAGCCACTCTTCAAAAAAAAGTAATCTGGTCCCTCTTTCTTGGTAAATGGGCTTTGGAATCCCCAGTTACTTGGTATAGAATTGTGTTGGCGGTGGTACTACAATTCGAGATGAGGTGGTGGGGAAGGAGGGAGAAAGGGAGAGAAGCAAAACAGTTGTTCTGTTCAAGAAGCTACACTCTAGATTTGCATTTCTTTTCCTGTGACAGAAAGATGTGTGACTGAACTGACAGAGTGAGGCACACCTGCATTGCGGTGATGTCCGCAAGTTTTAAGAGGGTGAAGTTTAAAGCGCCCAGTCCCCAGTTACCTCCTTTTAAGCTTTGGTAAATTTTAAAACTCAGCAAACTCAGTCAATTGTAAAAACCATCAGTACCTCCATGAACTTTGATGTGGCATTGAGCATACAGGTTTTGTGCTGTTCACCCCGGTATTCAAAGGGCACCATGACAAATCCTATGGCTTCGGGGATGGCCAGGATAAAGGAAAGGATCCAGATGGAGACAATTTCAATGGCAGTAATCAAGGGAATCCCAATTCCTTGAACACGACTCCAGGAGGCAACTGCTCTGTATCTGGAAAGGGGAAAAAGAGGATGAAAGAAGGAAGAAAGAAAGGAGGGGTGCTAAAATCAACTTACTATGATATTTAAACTTTTTTCCAGTTAAATATAAATCTTAAATGCTGGAAATCTCCTCCTTTTGGCCAGTGTCCAACCATTGGCTTTTTAGCACTTTTCTGAGGCTTGATGTGAAAAACCAGTAGGGCCATTAACAGTTCCACACATTGGGAAACCAATTGCCGGCCAGGCCTGAGCCTGAGATCTACAGCTGAGTTCCAGGGAGATCCAGAGAGTTTGAGTGTGGCAGGAACAGATAGGCATGCTGTGTGTTTTAAACTAGGGAAGGACAGATGAAGCAAAGGGTAGTGACAGCCAATGGTACTTGTTCTAGTAATATCTTATTTCTCTTTATATATTAAGAAAGAAAACTTGAAGCTTTATCCATGGTGTGGGTTTAAGTATCCTGAGTAAATGGGGACCATAGATGTGTGTTTTCTCTCTTCTTCTTCTCTCAAAATATGATCACAGTTATCATAACTGTACCAGGTGGCAGACTTAGTAAACAATATTTCTAGTAAATGTCCAAGAATGACTGAATCTCTCTCATTATAGTTCTATGCTAGAGTACATAAAAGTGAATTAAAAATATCTTTGTTCCTATTCTTTTGGGTTTACAATCTAACAGAAAAGAAAGGTTCGTTCAGAGTATGGGCTATAAATGTAACTGAACAATTATTTCAATCAAAAAAATTCTCTGGTACTAAGAAATTTTTTATTTTTTTACCTTCATAGTTTTCTGATAATGATCACATTTAAATGTTAAGTCTAAAGAAAGTCTGGTTTAGAAACTCTATGCTCCTTGACCTGCTATGATGGTCTGATGTTAACTGCTTTCAGACTTATTATTAAGAAAAGACGTGTGATGTGGCATGGTATTTTTGTGGCTTCATTCTTGAAATTTTTGTTGCTGTTGTAATGGAAAGGAAACATTTTCTTTTTGCAGTTTTCATTAGATAGTGACAGATGGAGGCTGCAAAACAGACCAAGGCATTGGAGTCAGGTGCATGTGGGTTTGCAGGACATGCAACTCAGAAGATTAAGCAATAAAACCCAGGCAATATGTGCTACCCAAATCCACCCAGAGAAGTCCCCATCACTTGTGCTTAGTTCACTGTCTCATATGTCTTTAAAAACACATGGTAGGAATTGTGCTGCCTAGCTCTTCACCAGAACTGCTTAGAGATTAGAACCTATAGATTTGGATACAACTCAGTTTGCTGGAGAAATGTAGTACACAAGGATTTGAGGGTAAATAAGATAGGTATACAATATAAATCTCCAGAAAAAGTCCAGATTAGTTCAGAATGTAATAAAATACAGCTATGCAAACAGACCAAGAAAATCCTTTGACAATATAGCCAAGATTGCACTTTAAAATTTATGGTTACTTCCAGCGAGATAATGCTTGCTGTTTGTTTTGCCTTGTAGTTGTATTTACATTACTTTATTGCCTTATTGAACTGGCAGCCTCATGTCTAGGAAAAACTAAAGGGAGTGGAGACGGGATGTCTGTACTGCAAGGCTGTCAACTGAGTTACATCTATTCCCCCCCACCCCTTCCCTAAGCTAAGTTAGGTGATTAAAATAAAACAGCTTATCTCCTCAGAGAGTAAGAAAGCCAGATTTCTCAGCCATGGTTTGAGGAAGGTTGTTTAAGTAAGTAAATGTGGCCAACATGTTCTTATGATAAATATGTTCACAAACCATTGTCATTTTATAATATGTCATGAGTTCTCAGAATAGTATATACTGTTATGGCTTGAATAACAAAGGTCTCTGTGCTAAAGGCTTGGTCACCAGCCTATGGTGCTATTGAGAGGTGGTGGAACCTTTAAGAGGTGGGACCTAGTGGGAGGAAGTTAGATCACTGTGGGGGTGGGGTGCCATTAAAGAGAATTGTGGGATGCCAATACTTTTCTCTTTTTCTCTTTGCTTCCTGGCTGCCACGAGGTGAGTGGTTTCCCTCTGCCACTTATTCCCACCATGGTTCAAAGCCTCACCAAGAGCCCCAAAGCAAAGGGCCAATCAATAGTGGATGGAAACCTCCCAAACTGTGAGCCTAAATAAACCTTTGTTCTTTATAAGTTGATTATCTCAGGTATTTTGTAACAGTGATGGAAAGCTGACCTGCAGCTTAATCTAAGTAAGTTCAGCATTTTTATATGCGTAGAAGTAATATTTAGTGTTTACTTTGCCAAATGATATATAGTCAGTCTGGTTATTTATTAACTTATATCATGGAGAATTAGTGTATTTTCAATTTGTAATCACACTAAACTTGAAAAATGTCTTCATGAAATAAGGAGAATACAACCATAAGAACAAGTAGAACCAATCATTTGTGATGATGGAGATGGTGAAAGGTGTGGAAAATATGAAATCTTATGTTTTCCCAAACTGATTTCCATTTGGAAGCTAATGGCATAATATATACAAACACAAATATACTTTTCTTACCAGGTGTGATTACAAACAGCCTTTAATTTAGTTGATATGTGTATGTATATGTGTGTGTATACACAAACACACACGATATCTTCAGTTTTCACAGAAAATCTGCAAGTGTAGATCTAAGTACCATAAAAATGACATTTTGGAAAGGATCACTCCTCCATGAGATGCTTTCTTCAGTTGGCTCCACTTGGCTCCTACCATATTCTCTTGCTTTTCCTTCTGCTGTACTGGCCACTCTTTTTCATTTCTTTGGCTGGAGCCTGCCCTGTCCCCAAATTCTTAGCATTGGATTTCTCCCAGAGCTTAGTCCTTGGACCTTTTCTCCGTCTACACTCTGTTTCTTGGTGGTCTCATCCAGTCTCATGGCTTTAGTATCATCTAAACAATTTATATGCTGATAATTCCCAAATTTATAACTCTAGCCTGGAACCACCTCTAACTCCAGAATTGTATATCCAATCTACAACTTGAGAGTTCCACGAGGAAACCTAATGGGCATTCAGACACACACAAGCCAGACCTTACCCCAAAACCTGTCCTCTCTGCAGTGTTTACCACCTTAGGCCCAGATCCTTGGCTTTTGTCTTCACTCCTCTGTAAATACTTTTGCAAACCTTGCAAAATCTTCCTTCAAGAGCTATCCAAAGGAACCCACTTCTCATCATCTTTTGTCTCATCACCTTTTGTCTTTTTGCCTGGGTTACTGCAATGGTTTCCTAACTAGTCTCCCTACACCTGCTTTGACTTGCTATAGCTCACCTTGGACACAGCAATGGAAGAGTCTGTTAAGTTAGATGAGGGCACACTCTGTTCAAAGCCTTCCCAGTGAGTTCCTATCTTTTGGGAGTACCTTCAAGGTGTATGGGAGCTGCTTTTACTCTTCCTTTAGGTCTTCAACTCAATTATATCTTTCTATGGATGCCTTCTCTGGACACCCTACTTAAAACCTCCAACTCCTCTTCTAGAATTACCCTGTCCTGCTCACCCTGATTTATTTTTCTCCTTAGCACTCAATACTATATGACAAACCAAATGGTTTATCCATTGATTTTGTTTTTTTTATCTATGCTAATGTCCCTTTTAGAGTCTAAACTCCATGAGGGCAGGCATTCTATAGCTTGGTCCCAAAGCCTAGAGCTATAGGTACCTGAAAAATATCAGCTGAATGGAGTGTCTTTTTGTTTTTATGATGGTTTTCTTCCTTACCATTCACTTTCCTTGCTTTTTTGTCCAAAAACAGCAGTATTGTACATTCTAAACATATTCTTATTTTCCAAGTTAGACCTGAATTAGGCAAAAGATAAAAAGCTAACACTTTTAGAAACTCTGAATAAAATAACTTAAAAAACAAGGGGGAACCTTTGTGCTGATCTTTCTTCCCTATGTGTTGAGATGGGATCCTGAGGATGGGGAACAGAAGGGCTGGCATGTTGCCACATCTTCTGCCTGGTCCCCAGTGAGCAAGGGGAGCCCGTGCCAGGGCTCTGATCTGCTGGCTCCCAGGGGAGTCTTTTCCCATTACATCACCTTGTTCCCTGTCACGTGCTATGCCAAAATGAAAGGATAAATTATATGTTTTATTTATGTAAAGATGTTTGTTACTGTGCATGTCTATAAATAGATTTTTAAAAACATGTTTTCATGGCCAGAGGCATTTGATGCTTCTTTATTAAATCTTTGAGGTATGGTCTAAGATAGTCATTACAATTTAAAAAAATTATGATTGAAAAAAAATTTAAAACATTATAAAATAAAACTAAAACTCAAAAAATACCACTTCAACAAAATCTTTTTATTTGCCTCTTATTCCTTGCCCACTGCTATTCTCATAGGTGTAGTTTGAAAATATACTATAATAATATGAGCTACAATTTTATTTTTAGCTTTATTTACATGGAAAATATCCTCCCATATTTTTAGGCATAACACTTCTCAAATTAGTGTCTACCCAGAACAGATTATTGATAAAATTTATTTAAATCTTTCTCATATGTTTGTATCACTTCTAGTACTTCTTTTTCTTTCTTTTCTTTTTTTTGTTGATGGATCTTTATTTTTTATTTATTTGTATGTGGTGCTGAGGATCGAACATGCTAGGCAAGCACTCTACCACTGAGCCACAACCCCAGCCCCCCTAGTATTTCTTGATTGTGAATAACATGCCTATAAACATGTGTGTACATATAAATTTTTTCTCTGGGTGGTTTCCCTGTATGAATTTTTTTTGAGTGAAATTGCTGGATTAAGGGTGTGAAAAATGAGCTCAACTACCTTTCAAAATGTTTCTAACAAGTGCCTATGAGTGAATGCTTGCTTGCATTGGATTTTATTAGTTTGTTTTCAATTTTGCCACTTTTATAAGAAAAAGTGGCATTTCCATCGTGACTAACAAACTTGATCATCATACAAAGTTTAGAGCCAAAATATCAGCAGAAAGAATTATTATTATTATTTTTTTACCTTGGACTATGTGGTGAGTTTTAAAAAATATTTTTATTAGGGCATTGTGGTTATACATAATAGTAGGATTCATTGTGACAATAACCCTACATGCATGGAATATAATTTGTTCCACTTCAGTCCCCAGTACTTCCCCTTCCCTTTCCCTCCTCCTTCCTCCATTCCCTTTCCTCTAGTCTACTGGTTTTCCTTCTCCTTATTTATTTATTTATTTTTAAATTGGTGCTTTATAAATATATATCAAGGTGAAATTCACTACAGTATGTACATAGCATAATTTGGTCAATTTTATTTCACTGTCCCTTCCTTTTCCTATCCCTTTTCCTTCCCCTCTATCCCCTTACTCTATTCTGCTGCTCTCCCTTCTGTTTTCATGGAATCCCACCCCACTTTCCCCCTGTATTTTGGTCTAACTTCTGCATATGGGAGAAAACATTTGACCCTTGACTTTTTCAGTCTGGCTTATTTCATTTAGCATCATAGTTTCAAGTTCCATCCTTTTACCAGCAAATGCCATAATTTCATTCTTCTTTATGACTGGTTAAAACACCATTGTGTATATAGACCACATTTCTTTACCCATTAGTCAATTGATATGCACATGGGCTGGTTCTGTAACTTGGCTATATTAAAAAAAGACTTCCAGCTGTCCCTGCCAAGGTGTCAGGAGGTTTTTCAGAAAATCACCTTTGTGCTTCTTGAATTGGGATCATCCTTTGAGAATATCCTAGAGACCACTGAACACAATTTGAAATTGTGAATTGTGCCGTTATAATCATTGATGTGCCTGTACCACTGTAATTTGCTGATTTTAGTTCTTTTGAATAAATACCAACGAGTGGTATACCTGGGTCATATGGTGGTTTTATTCCTGTCTTTTGAGGAATCTCATAAGCAAGAAGGATCTTAAAGAAAAACCAGGTGTGTTGTATTAAAAACAAGCTGCAAATGCTTTAACACTCTTCAGTTGAGGTTTTTTGTTTTTGTTTTGTTTTGTTTTTTGGTACTAGGGATTGAACCCAGGGGTGCTTTAACTACTGAACCACATCCCCAGGCATTTTTTTTTTTAATAGAGATAGGGAGGGTCTTGCTGAATTGCTTAGGGTCTCCATAAGTCGCTGAGGCTGGTTTTGAATTCTCAATCTGCCTGCATCAGCCTCCTGAGCCCCTGGGTTTATAGGTGTGCTTCAGTTGAATTCTAAAATAGGGCTGGCCTGCGTCTGCTTTAGTTGAGCAGATAGAATGATACCTTACCAGTTCCAGGCCTAGCCTCAGAAAGGAGTGGCAGCTTTCGCACTGGAACCCTGAGCCTGCTGGAGCCAAGTGTTGAGACGCATTGAGACTCTAGAGAGGGAGATGAATTCTGCCGACTTCAGACTTCCAGCTGTCCCTGCCAAGGTGCCAGGAGGCAAGCTCAGCACCAGCTGAAATCCACTAGCAACCCCAGTGGAAGTGACAAGGAGCAGAAGACTTGCCCAAATTCCTGACCCATAATATGGTGAGATATGATAAAATGTTTTGAACTGCTAAGTTTGGGGATAGTTTGTCATCAAAGAGATATGGGGTAGCAAATTAACCATTTGCCTGATCCTGGCAATGGATTAAAATTTAAAAAAGGAATAACTATGGGCAAAAGAGAATGCGATCCCAAGTAACCCTGGCCAGACTTTGACTTTGTCCAGTTCCGAGTGCCTCTCTCCGGGCTCTGCCAGTTCTTTCATGTCGTCACGTTTGTTATGCAGCAATAGAAAGCAGAACCACTGGGAGAATAAGAAACTTCCAGATCTAAATAGAAATGAGGCTTTTCAGAAAATCACCTTTGTGTTTCTTGAATTGGGATCATCCTTTGAGAATTATTTGAAATGATGAGCTGAAGGACTGACACCAGCTTTGGAGCTGAAGGCATATAGAACAAAGCTGCCTTATTAGTGATCTTTGCAGCCTTTCCAGGTATCTAATTACCCCTCACTCTGGAATAGTTGTTAAAAGAGTTTTATCTTTTTACAGCCTCCTTCCCCAGACATCTTTTAACTACAAGTTGGATCTGTACTAAGTCCTTTTTATGGTCTGACTCTGTCATCGTCTTTAACGTGACTGTTAATTTCACAAGGAACAGTATTGAAGCCCCTCCCAGACTCCAGCTCCCTCTTCTCTCTCCTCTTGAACTCAAAGCAACCTATGAACCTTGTGACTTATCGCATTCAAAAAAATCCATTTTAGTTTTTTCATTTTTAATAATGGTCAGCTATTCATATATTTTGGGAAAAAGTTCATTCATTTTAGAGGTATATGGCCTTAGCATTAAAAAATTATTTTACGGATAAAGCTGGACAGGGGTCAAAATTTGTTCCTAAATTTCTTCATTATTTTTCTAAAATTTCTGCTTTATCATTTTCAAAAGAGACTAAGGATGTAAAATCAAAGATAAATTTAAAAAAGAAATTTGAGGAGGAATTAAGAAAAAGGTTAAACTGAGGCAAGCTCATAGTTGAACAAGGAAAGTTCATCCATTCTGGTTCAAATCATGTACTTTCTCTGTCTTGTTTATTTTAGTCAGATTAAAAACTGATAGTGAGAAAACTGAAACTTTTCTTTGATCTTATAGCATTCTCTGATCATTGAGTGATTAATGAAGTAATAAAGAAATTCTATAGAACTTTGATGTATAGTTTCATTATTTTCCCTCAAACAACTCAAGATGGGAAATAATTATTGTATTTTAAAAATATCATATAAGATTATGGGAACTCTTTTTCCTGGGTCATAATTTGACAGACAATGAAAGCAGGAATTTCACAAATAGCAAATTGTTTGGTAACAGGTTCCAATTTCCCTCTTTTGACTCTTTTAAGAAAAAAGAAAAGATTTTCTTTTTTTAGTAGACTGTCATGCAACCAAATGAAGACTCAAAACAAATGGTATCTTATCTTGAGGAGTTAAGTGTGAATGATTCATTCTGTAGCATGAAAGCTTTTGAAATGGAAATGTCAAGTAGATTGCCTACCATACAGGTCCCAAAGCTTAGAGTCAATGCCAAATGAAACAAAAGGGTCAAGAATGGATGTAGGGAACAAAGAATGATGGGTTTATTACCAGGGAAAAACCTCCTGGATTAAGACTGATTTTTGTGGGGCTGGAATTTTAAAGTGGTTCAACTCCTTGATCTAAAAGTCAGACCCCAAGTCTTAATGAGGTAGATTTTTGGCATTCTATTATTTTCCTTTCCCTAATGAAGAATGACTCACATTTCATTTGGTACACAAGGGATGGATGTGATGGAACACAAGCTCATTTTCCCTCCTGCCTGGCATGGGGAGAGCAGGCGGTGTGGGTGACCTAGCCTGCCCCTCCCTCACACTGGTGGGATTCCACTGAGGCTGTTTGAAGTTTAGCAAGAAGATCCTCTGAGATTCCCTGAGGAAGAAAGAGTGAGCAGAAGAAAAGTTTGAGGAGCCAGCCTGGGCCTGTGTGTGTCAGGGTGGGGGCGGGGGGAGTGACGAATATTTTCCCCAGCTTATTGCTGTATTCATTCTTTTAAATTTTTTTCTGAATGTCTACCATTTGTTTAAGTTCAGGAGGTTTTTCTTTTCCAGAGGTCATTATTAGTTTATTTTCTTCTACAGCTTTATGGTTTGAATTTTACATGTTTGAGTAGAGTGGTCACTTGGCAGAATGCAGGCGTGGAGAATACCAACTGCCCTGGTCATGGATAAGAAGTAACCAAAAAGTAAACTGAGACCATTTGTGAAACAAATAATAAAACCACACATTCCTTGATGCTAGAAATAAAAAAGAGAGAGAAGGAAGATGGCCTGCATTTGATTACTGGCATCAAGGCTTGGGATCCATGTGGACTTGGTTAACCTCTTTTGACCCCAGCTTCCCTATCTGTAAACGATAGTACATATCACAGTTATATAATATCTGTTAAGTTTTTAAGGAGGGCCTCCTACTTAATACTCAATAAATGAAAATTATTATACATATTATTATTGATAGAAAGTACCATGTAAAAGTTGATATGCTTTGTTTTGGTCATATAGCTAAATAGCACTACTTGTAAAAAAATCCATCCTGTCTTCAAAGTTACTTCAGCCTGTATTATATTCCTGTGTACTCTAACTCCTATTTCTGGCTTTCTCATTGGTTTTTCATACTATTTGCGTCTATACTACATTGTTTTAAATATTTAATGGTATTATATAGGAAGAGCATATATGTAGACACGGTTCTTTTTTGCCATGTCATAATAATTTTCTTATTCCTTTTCCCCACATGGCTTTTAGAGTTATATTAAAAATTTAAGTTGGATATGGTAATGAGAATACATCTCTAAATATACACTTTGATAAATATAGGAAAATTTTACTTGTACCGGCAATGTAATGGATATAACTTAAAGTCTTTGATTTTTAGGTAATAGAATACTCTGAAAGGCATCTTTGCACACAACTATAATACCAACACTTGATAATTATATACTTTGAGTGAAAAAATAAATGATGTTGGGATGCTGGGGATAGGAACATCAAAGTGAGAATTTATTAGTGAATCAAATGCAGGTCATCAGTACTTTTAGGGAAATGGTCACTATACTGTGGTCTCCTGTGGTATATGTGTTTTAATGCAGTAGCCTTAACATCTGATATACATCTCAGGTTTTCCCACAAATCACAGCAATTCTGATAGGTAATGAAATCTCTCTGATCTTTAACTATTGCAGTGGGACTATTTTTCTGGAATAGTACTAATGAATTTTAAAACTACCAATGGAATTTTTTGATGTGTTTTAATTACAACAAATAAATGCATTAAAAATACTAAACATTTTATTTATTTTGCTTCAACTATTATAGCCATAAATTTATGAATAGAATATCAAAGTTCGTAACTACCAATGGAATGGGTAATTTTACATTTTAACTGCATTTTCATTCTAAAATTAATTATAGATGATGAATGGCAGAATATCTGTGTAAACACTTGAATGTTCTTTAAGAGTGGCCTTTTATTTCTATTGTGCCGGGGACTCAGGTTCTCTGATAAAGTTTTTGTCAGGGATATGAGCTGGAAAAAGTTGAAATCTCTTCTAAATTGTACATATGGCTAGTTGTATGTATAAACCAATTATTTACAAGACTTTATATACATTGTATAACATTTCTTTAAGTATAAAAGAGCTCTATGGAATGTGTTATGAAGTTCCTAACTTCATTGTTTTATAAGTCCTGCTGTGAAAATTTGAAAGTGAAGTAAATACCATCTGGAAGTTCTCAGAATTCAGAAGGCATCTTTAAAGAACTCTTTATGGCCATGTGTGAGGATTCTAAAAAGACTTAAGATGCGTGGTGGATTTTTCATTTGGATAAAGGATACTGCTATTGGTATCTTCTTTTTTAAATTATGAGATATTTTAGGCATTCAAAAAGAGCATGAAGAAGGATATAACAGTACTATATATTTACCACTTAGTTTAAGCGATCAATCCTTACAAATATAAATGAATAGTATGTTTGTTTTTATAGTAATAAAATCATTAGTTTAAAATGAATTTACATGTGCTAGGGAATCACCTTTTCACAAACTTTATTCCTTAATAGATTCTTTTCTGTTGTTGTGGCTGCCTTAAAGATGTCAACTACATACTGTTGGCAAATTGCTCCAAGTACACGTTGCCTGAGCCACAGCCAACTAATAACCAGCAAATGTGTGAAGCAATTCTAAACAACAGAGGAAAGGTGTTAACATTTTAATTTATTTGAAACTAGTAAACAACTCTTCTGGATACCAACTCTCTTGGCTTTTCTTTTCGAGAAAAATGCCTTTCTAAACCCAACTGAAGAACAAAAGGAAAGACAGTGTTACCTGTCGACACTGAGAGCGCAGAGATTGAGGACAGTGATTCCCACTGAAGACTTCTGCAAAAAGGGGAACAGCTTGCAAAGAAAGACGCCAAAGTCATTGTGGTCAAAAGGCCAGCGCCCAGCCAGCAGCTGAAAAGAGATGTGGGAGTTAGAAGTGGCAAAGCTGGCACTTATATTTCTAATCACATGTACCGACTTCTAAATTTTATTCTTTATTTTACTTTCCAATAGAGTATCACTAGCATTATTTTTTCTTTTGTGTTTTAAAGACTTAACAATTTCTGGTCTGGAAAGATAGACTATAATATATTAAGACATAATTATTAACATATATTAAATATAAATATATTAACATACTTAATAGATAATATACTCATGTGCAACATATTATACAAAGTATGTATTATAGATAATTACCTTATAGATGATCTATAATTACCTATAATTATCTATAATAACCTTATAGATAATAGAATGTAATAACAGAAGAGAAAAACTTTTGGTCTCAGATGAAGGAGTCATGCTGCCTATTTTTCAAGAAGTAGCAAAAGTTTGGGGGTTTGGGGTAACAGCTTCACTAAGAAGCAGGCAGAGGTCTCTTAGGGAACCTTATTAAGCCATGAGGAAAACAAGTAATTTCAACCAGTGACATTGGAAGATATTATCTCCTGACAAATAGCCAAAGCAAAAATGACCAAAAATGACTGTGAAAATGAAGTGTCTTTGGACATGGAGACTTTGCCAGCTGGTTAGCACCAAAACTTAACTTCCCATCAGTGCTTAAGGGGATGACTGCTTCATAAATTTGATCCAAGTGGCTTTCAATTTCTCCTTATCCTATAGGAAAGTGTGGTTACTATGATTTGTTTACAGGAAAATTTACTCTTTCATGTTGACCATTTAAAATCTTGGTCCCAAGGCAAGGGTGCCACTCTCTAGTGGCTGTGGTAACAGAACATAGTAGCTAGCCAACTGTCCCCTGTGACTTGCTGATATTTATCGAATTATTATACTAGGAACATGGGCTTAAATAATTTCTGTTACCTGAAAGGAGGAGGGACATCCTGCTGAATATAGGATAACTTCTCAAAGGTAAAAATGGTATTGATTTCCTTTCTGATTTTTCCTCAGTGACTCGGCATTTAAATTTACTGTATTGAGTAAGAAAGAGTATCCTACTAACTTGACAAATAACCCTTTTTGGGGGCAAAGTACTTTTGCCACACTAACTCTAAGGTGAGCTTGAATTTCTGTTCCACCATTTCTGAAAGATTATGTGAGGTTTAGTTTCATGGTCAGTGTGGTCATTAACAAGAGCCCATTGAAAGAGGTTGGAAAACCAGTAGCCCACAGATACAAAATCGCAAGCTTAAGCATTTTGAGACTTAGTAGCAGAGGGCTTTCTATAATTCTGATATTATGGCTAAGAACACATATACCTTTATTTCAGAGATGTTCCCCTTTTTGATTTTCCAAAAGGTTTCCCTTTCTTTTGAATATTTTTCTGAAAGAAACTTCTCCTTCAGTTAATTGCTTCTGGTCTCTTCCTCATCTCACTATAACTGGTCTCAATTGGTGTATTCTCAGAATTTCCACATAAGCTTTTGTCCAAGGACAACTACCAGGCTCTTTATA
The DNA here is from genome assembly GCF_048772815.1 of Callospermophilus lateralis. Lineage (NCBI taxonomy): Eukaryota > Metazoa > Chordata > Mammalia > Rodentia > Sciuridae > Callospermophilus > Callospermophilus lateralis. Next base: position 117,964,948 of record NC_135312.1, read on the forward strand.
GAAACATTGCCCTAACTTCTGATGATTTTCGTGAAGTTCATAAACAGTTATAACATTGGTGACTGCTGGTTATTAATGCCTAATGCAATAAGAAACAAGACACAATTTCTGGGATGAATCACTCCTATAAAGACAAGAAAACTTGAAAAAAAATGACCTTTTTTAAAACAGAATAAGAGTTTAGTATTTTGGCCTAGAACTATAATTTTCCACTGAAGACCACAGAAATGTAATTAGAATGTGTAGGAATTGTTATGGGGTATTCTTTAGAAAAATTGAAATGGTACTGTTGGCTCACTCCCAGAGACTAAGAGGATTGTGAAATCCACATGGATGAATTTCCCAATTTACACATCCAATAATGAGGGAGAGAAAAAAGGATGTGTCTTTCTTAATAAGGGAGACTCTGAAATCTGTGAAGGTCTAAGTGTCAAGTGCTAGGAAAAACCCTAACTGAACATGGATTGTTTCATATTCTTCCAACCTCAATTAAATTTCTTCCATTTTCATGTTTCTTTTAACTTTTAATAATAGTTAGGTTGGGGTTAGGCATAAAGAAATGTCACTAAAACACATCAGGGAACTAGAGAGCAGCAAAAAGATGGTGGGATTGCCTTTCTTTGATGAAATAGATGTGGTGGTGGTGGGAGAGTTCTTTTTATTTTCCCAGGAGTGCATTGATTCTCCTTGGGAATTAGAGACAAAGAGCATATGAAATCAATCCCTGGAGGGAATTTTTAGGTGAAATCATACTACACTAACCTAACTTAAATCCCCTTCATTCTGTAAGGATAGTAACTGATCCAGTTCCTCCAGGAGAAAATTGGGCCCCTCCATAAGCAACACTTTTTCCTCTCTCTGCCCTTCTTCATCAGGGAGTCCCTCTCTGGTGAAGTGCAGTTTCCCCAACAAGGCCCTCTGCTAAAGTTCAGATTGTCAGTGTTCCTCCAACAGCCCACAGCAGTATTGGGAGGTGGTGGAACCTGTCAAAGGCTGGGGGCCTAGTGCAGGAAGTTAGATCACTGGGGGTGTGCCCTTGAAGGGAATAATGGGACCCTGGGCCTTCCTTTCCTTTCTCTTTGCTTGTCCACTGTCACTAATTTGCTCCTGCCATGTATTCCCACCACAATGTGCTGCCTTGCTACAGGCTCAAAAGCATCAGGGCCAATGACCATGGACAACCTCCAAAACTGTGAGTCAAAATAAACCTTTCCTTGTGTGTGTGTGTGTGTGTGTAGGTTACTAAGGATTAAACCCAGGAGTGCTCTACCACTGAGCTACACCCTTAACCCTTTTCACTTTTAAATTTTGAGACAGGGTCTTCCGAAGTTGCCCAGTCTTACCTTGAATTTGTGAATCTTCCTTACAGGCATGTGTCATCACACCTTTTGTTAAGTTGGTTATCTCAGGTGTTTTGTTACAGTAATGGAAAGCTAACCACCTTCTTTAACTATTCAATCTTAGGTAAATGTTAGTTAATCTCTTTCATGGAATCAGTGTTGGAGCAATCTTATATTTGAAGTCTCTTTTCAGTTTATTCTGTTTCAACAATAACACAAATATAAAAGAAGGGTGGACATCATGGAGGCAAACAGTGTAGCTTACCTGTTTTTCTCTTAATTAGAAGAGGCATTTTGGAGCTTCTAAGACTACTGGAATGCATCCTTTCCATTATTTGCTACACTTAACATGGAAAATATTTAAAGTGGGAAAAATTAAGCTATATAAAAATTTATATCGTGAAAGTATATCTCCCTATTAAGGCCCTGAAACTTACTGCCCCATGGTAACCACTATTAATTGCCAAGTGTTTTCTTTCAAAAAACTTCCTATGCATATAAGAACATATGCATTTTTTAAAAACAAGTGGGAACATATGGAAATGATACTTTTTAACATTAATTATGTCTTTTTCTTAGAGTAATTTTACGGAAAGCACTACTACCTATTAAAAAGTTTCAATTTTAAAAAGTACATTGATAAAACAATTAAGATATGAATTCATAAGTTACTATTTAGGGTCATGTCTAGACCATGGCAACCAACTAGTTAATTTCATTATTATCAATTTAATGAAAGAAAAAGCTTGTCTGACAAACTGTCACATCAAATTGGTTATTCTGGCACCTTGGAGTAGTCATGGCTTATTTTTGCCATGAAAAATATAGCTTTCATACTTGTCTTTCCAAGGATGTCATGTAGTACCCTGCACACACTAGGTGTTAAATAAATTGATAATTCTGATTCACAAATGACCATTGGACCAGAGCTTATTAACCATGGTAATTTTACCCCAAGAGACACTTGAAAATGCCTGATATATTTTTGTTTCTTACAATTAGGAGGAGTACTATGACATCTGGGGGTTAGAGGCTAGGGATACTGCTAAACATCTTACAGTACAGAGGAAGGCTCCCCAACAAATAACCATTCAACCCCAAACGTTCATTGTTTCTGAAATTTTGAAAAACCCCATTCTTGACCAATTAAAATTAAATTTGTGTCACAAATATTTGGAACACAAGCATCAGCAATTTCTAAAGCTGCCCAGGTGATTCCAATATGCAGCCAAGTTCTCTAGTCATGCTCTGGAACAAAGAGGTTCTCAAGACTAAGCAGCAGCAGAGTCACGTGGAGGGCTCCTGCAAGCACAGATTGTCAGCCACGTCCCTAGAGTTTCTGATTGGGTGGGTCTGGGATGGGGCCTGAAGATGTGCGCTTCTAGTAAGTTCCCAGGTGGTGCTGATGCTTTTGATCCGACAACCTTGCAGTAGGGATCACTATTCCAGAGGTACCACGATCAGCAAAAATGATAGCTGAGAGCCAGGTAGTACAGGACAAACAGAAAAAGTCTATAATATGGTCATAAGAAAGACATAATTTTATTTACTTTTGGTATTGGGGATTGAACCCAGAAGCATTTAACCACTGAGCCACATCCTTAGCCTTTTTTTAATTTAGAAACATGGTCTTGCTATGTTGCTTTAGGTCCTCACTTAGTTGCTGAGGCTGGCTTTAAACTCACAATCCTCCTGCCTCAGCCTCCTGAGTGGCTGGGATTATAGGTGTGTGCCATCAGGCCTGACTAAAGAAATAATTTTAATAGTTTGGGGCCAAGTAGCTTGCATTCATTTCCCTCACACTCCAGCAGTCTCTAAAGACCTCATACATAAAGTTACAGTCCAGTATCAGGCACTCTAATGTTCCAGGCCTCACCATCTTGACACCACTTGTTCTTTCCCTGTACCCAGGATAGGTTATAAACTCCAGAGACCGAGGTGAACTATGTATCTGTGGCTCTGTGACCTTGGAAAAGCCACTTACCCACTGTCGGCCTCTGTGTCTGTATGAGCTAGGAGCGGTTGGTTCTCATATCTGTCAAGCAGGACCAAGCGAATGAAAAAGTTCTGAAAACTGTCCATATATCATGCAAATGTTAGTTGTTTTGAACTGCTATAATTCATCATCATAAATGTTCCATTTGTGCATGACTTAATGAAAGAAAAGGTTAACATAAACAAATTTACCCCTCTTTATCTATTCCAGATGTTAATATCCTTTGCTACTTAATCTCATCACTTGGGCATTATTTTTGTTCTCGTCATGGCATCTTGGACTACTACAAATAAAATTTTCCTTTGAGCTAATTTTCTACATCCTCTGCTGAGGCTGAGGTTCTCCTCTTCTTCTTCATCTCACCCCTCCCATCCTAGATGGGCATCAGGGATTTATTAATACAGTCTATAAAAGCAGATAACCTCAAAGTTAATAATAAAATGTTGTTTTCCTCCCGACATGAACAAGTTACTTGAATTGGACATGACTGCCCAGGTATGGGTCTTCAAGAAGTGAGCTTCTGGTGTTTTCTTTCTTTCTGGGAGAGGGGCTGGGATGTAGAAGTTGGTTCATAGTTGAATCAGCAGTAAACAAAACCATGTTTCTGTGATGCCCAGGGCAAACGTTTACTGAGAACATGTTCTCTGGCTATTGCAAATTTCAAATCAGATACTATAAAATGAATCACTTTGCATGACTGAGAATGTTTTTTTTCTCTTCTATTATGCTTTAATTGCTTCAGGATTGAGACAGAAGTTTCATACAAATGTAATAAAAACTATGGCTTCTACACTATACTTAGCTTTCTACATAGTCAGACTCTTGCATTTTGAACAGGCCAAGAATTTGGAGTTCAGGACAAATACAGCTCAGCAGTAGCCCCAGAAGTGTTCCCGACTGGCCCTGGGTGTCCTCCAAAATTTAGGGAATGGAGAAGCCCTCCTTTTAATTAGAGCCAGTGACTTGGCCTAACAGTTAAGAGCATGGGCCTGAAGCTATGTTCCTTGGATTTGATTGAATCTGAGCTCTGCCATCTGAGCTTGGTGTGTTGGTTAACTTCTCTGCTTCTCAGTGTCCTCTGTAAAACCATGAGTTATGATAGTTATTTCCAAGGATAACTGTGGGCAACAGAAGAGACAATCCCTCTAAAGGCCTTAGCACAGAAAGGTTCCAGAAATGTGAGCCATAAGCATGGATGGCCTATGGTTACCAATCTCTACTTTTGGTCCCCATTTCTCTCTGACATGATGTGTTAGTTTTCCACCACTATGACAAAAGACTTGAGGAAATCAAATTATAAGGAGGAAAAGCTTATTTTGGTTCACAGGTTCAGTGCATGATCTTTTTGCCCCATTGCCTCTGGGGCTGTGGAGAAGGAGCACATCATGTGTGGGAGAGCAAGTTGCTCACATCATGGTGGCCAGGAAGCAGAGGGAGAGGAAGAGGAGGGGCCAGGATACCACAATCCCTCTCAAGGGTATGCCCCTAATTACCTAAGTTCCTCCCACTAGGCCCCTCCCCTTAAAGGTTCCACCATCTCCCAATAATGGGGACTAAGTCTACAGCTCACAGGCCTTTGGGGAATGTATAAGAGCCAAACTGTAGCAAATGGTGAAGACCCCATTCTCAGGAGGTCCACTGCGTAAGAGATACACAAAAGTAGAGGCTCCTGAGGAAGCTCTAAGCAATATTTTGGGATTGTTTAACAGAAGGAGAAGGTGATGTGGGCTAATGATGACAAGAGCAAGCTCAGGAACTTGGCTGTTTGTCCCTGGAATGATTTAGACATGCTAATTATTTCTCAGTGAAAATTGCAGATAAAGAGAGTACCTATGCCATATGGCTGATGTGAGTATTAAATGAATTAATGCATACAAAGTACTCAGGATGGGGCTTGGCCCATTGAAGAATCATAAATGTTAATTCTTATAAGAGATGCATTCTAAGGACCTGCTTCTTGCTCCTCTGCTGTTATACTGGACAACAGAATTGTGGCTACATCTTGCAACTCACATCTTATACTATTGAATATTTGGTGTTTCAGTTTTTGCTGAAGTCTTAGCTTTCTAGAGTCTGAAATAACAACTAGGTGGGGAAAAGGGGAGAGAGAGAGAGAGAGAGAGAGAGAGAGAGAGAGAGAGAGAGAGAGAAATTTCTTAATGCCAGAATTCCAGAGTCACAAAGGATTTTTTCTTAAAGGAAATAATGTTCACCCAAGACCCAAGACCTGGGCTTCTCCTCCCTGGGAGTCTCAGTAACCTGAAGACTGAGAATCAAACAAAATATCTCTTTTTAATAATTCCATTCACTGTAAGGATCTAAATCTAGAAGCAGAAGACTCATGACTTCTACTTATTTTGCAAGCATAAAACCAAATGATCATTGGATGGAGAGAATTACATTTTAAAGCAAAATAATTAGGCATCCTTACTAATGAAATCACACCCATTAGTGCCAAACGTATGTGTCAATTCTTAAAAGTTTAGCTCATTAACTGAAAGATTTATGTTGGAAAGAAGGAATTCTGGGCTTTTCCTGAATGGGGAAAAGATTTCATACATATGTTTTGAGATAGTCTTACATTTTTTAACAATAAAGAGCAAGCAGAGCTAATTATAAAAAAATGAATTCTCTGATCAGGACATACAATAAGGCCTAAAACTTAATGGAAAAATTATATAGTTTATTTTAGTCACCAGCCTTTATGGTAGGACATATTTGTGCTTATTTAAAAGAAACCAAACAATAAACAACAAACAACAATAGGAAAAAACAAAGCAGAATAAAACAAATGAGATTCCCCACATGCAGATTTAAGTAAGTAACCCTCCAAAACATCACTGATGAAGTTGAAAAAGGAAAACCAAATGTGTATTTGAGGTCATGCAGCATATTTATTGATTTAATGCATAAGTTCTTAAGAATTCAAGTTATTTATTGTAAAGTGTGTCATGTGGTCACAATTATCTTGTGTGTGAATGGAAACAAAGAACCCCTAAAGATACTTATGCAGCACAAAGAAAATGATACCACATGTGTGTTTTGGGGAAAAAAATCAATTGACGCTGTAGTGGACATGTGAATAGTAAAGAATATGGAGGTGGTTTTGAATATTCAATAAGATAAACTCACAGAGAATAAAACTTTATGATTTGTAACAGCAGAGGCATAAATTGAAATAGACAAACTCAAGATGTTCAAGTTACTGGTGATGTTATGAGATTGCAGGCAAAAATGACGTGAATTTTAACAAGTACTCCATTAAAGTTTTAGAAGCCTGGCTGTCTTCTAGAGAAATGCTACATGTGGTATAGAGACTATGAAAACCCACAAAAATTCCATTTAGTATCAACACAGGAGGATGGGACATACTAGAAGAGAAGTTAGAAAACCTGGCTTCCAGTCCTAGCCCTGTCGAAAACCTCAGAGCCTTGGTTCCCTCCTTTGTCAATTAAGCAATGATGGGTTAGGACTCAATCATCTCTAAACTCTGACAGCTCTTAAACTGTATGATTGTTGGCATATCAGAACTCCAGTTTGTGACCAGTTCCTCTGAAACTATCTTTAACCTCCCCCAACCATTATCTTTTCCCCGATTTTTAAGGACTAATTTTGGTTTTTTATTATTTTTGGTGCCAGGGATTAAAACCAAAGGCTCTTTGCCACCGAGCCATGTCCCTAGCCCTTTATTTTTTTTTATTTTGAGACAGGGTCTTGCTAAGTTGCTTAGGGCTTTGCTAAATTGCTGAGGCTGGCCTCCAACTTGCAATCCTCCTGCCTCAGCCTCCAGAGCTGTTGGGATTATAGGCATGTGCCACCATGTCCAGCCTTCAGTTTCTTTTTTATTCTTTCCGTCATTGAGTGCTTTAGTCTTTTTCCCCCTATCTCAAAAGAATTATGCATTTCAGAAATTGTGGAGTTCCACCATTGAAGTCGAAGAACTATTTGTTTTGAATGTACAATCAGTATTTTAATACACTCAAAGAAAAAGCTGAAGTGTATTTCCCCAGTAAGAAAAATGCATTTCATTGTAAATGTAATAATGACCACATATATAACATAGGAAAAATATCAGTTAACTGGCTGTTTTAAGTTTCTGATCAAGGGTCTGTTATATAACATTCAATCTTAAAAAAAGGTTTGAGAATTAATAAATATTATTTTATGTCTTATTTTTGATCATTTGGAAATAAAATAAATCTAGGTTGTGCTAGTCAAAAACAATAGATTTTAACCTAGTTTTACTTCTAGTCTTGATACATATGTTCACATAAGACTTGTACATAAATGTTCATTGTACCATTGTTCATAATAGCCACAAAAAATCCTAGAAATTACCCAAATATTTATTGGATTGTAAAAGGATAAATAAAATGTAGTATATTCACACAGTGAAATACTATGCAGCAATAAAAAGTGAGCTATGGATACATGGATGAACCTTAAAAATATTATGGTAAGCAAAATTAGATGCAGAAGAACATGCAGAAGTTGATTCTATTACTATGAAATGTACAGAAAAGTTAAATGTATAAATACATTATTGCTGGGGGCTGAACATAGGAGTGTGGATTAACTATAATCAAAATGAGTAATCTTTCTTTTAGGTAATTAAAGTGTTTTAAAATTGAATTGTAGGTGATGACTATATAACTATAAATTTACTATAAATCATTGAGTTGCAGACTTACTGTGTGTATACTTATAGTATGTAGATTACACCTCAATTAAGCTGTTACAGAAAAACATGTTGTCAATCATTCTGATTTGACTCCATAAAACAAAACAAAGCACACAACACAAAAGTAATCCAGAGTGAAACTGCTGCTGCCTTAGTGTGAATCAAGGCAGTGTCATTGACAGTGTGCTAGTCTTCTTATTAGAATTTTGTTTTGAAAATAAAAAGATTTTATTAAAATATTTATGCTGATATTTAATGGATTTTATTTTATTATCATGTGGATTAATACATGCATATTCTATCAAATTCTTATTTTTAATTTGTAATATGATGTTACATCGATAGATGTAACACACATAAACAATAGTTTTAGAGTCCTTAATAATTGTTGAGAGTACAGAGGGGTCCTGAGACAAGAAATGTTGACCTCGGTCAATATGCTTTTATTTTAAGGATGATGTTAGGGGACGACAGATGCAAATTTGATGGGAATACAAGGTCAAGAGAATAATTGTGTAAAATGGGCTCACTGTACTGACATCCATATGCTTTCTTTTCCAAGAAGCAATTTACTTGCAGTCCTGCCTGGCTTAAGTAGACAGGTTATGTCACATTCCTCAGCAAACTACCTATTATCTGCAGGAGAAATGCAGGCCTAAAATAATATCCATAAGAGGAATCCAAGTTACCCTAAAGGGGGAGACTTTTGGGACCCTTTTTATGGACCAGATCCTGAAACTCAGAGAGATAAGGATCATTCTTGCTATCCCATAAAATCTGTAAGAATTTATGGTTCAGAACCCAGTTAGAACCAGTTGGCATGGGCCAAGGAAACCTAGAGTTGCCATGACAGTAGGGACTTGAAAATTTGATGTCACCCTGCTGTCAGTCTAAAGACAAGAGGTGGACCTGGGTGGGACTCTCTGGAAACTTCTCTGGGACCCCCAATAAAACCTGGGTGCAGGAGAGGCACACTGTTCTTCTCCTCTCTGACAGGATCCTCTCTCTCCCTTGAGAGTGTCCCCTTTCCCTATCCTTCAATAAACTCATTCCTGTTATTCTGAGCAACATGTTTGAAATCTTTCTGACTTGACAGCGAGAATCAGGAGTTGATTTTTCACACTGCCTGTTTCTCAGAAGTCCTCAGTTCTGTAACAGTGAGAAACACTAAGGGTTGGAAATATTATATGACTTGCCCAAGGTCACATGGATCATAGGAAGCATCTTTCTAATATTTTCATTATTTTATTTTGTGAGCTAGCATAGTTAAAAGTTTCAACCTGTGTTTCTCCTCTTTCAAAACTTACAGGGTACGAATCATATCTGTGAAAATGACTACGGTTTCTAAACTAGCTTGTAGCATAATGACTCCTTTGGTTGAGATCTGGTAGCAGACCTTGGGATGCTTCAATATGAGGGGCAGCCTTCCCATGAATGCAGAGCAGCTCTGCAGAAGGGAAACCCAGGGTCTGCTCCTGCTTGCTGGGATCCATGCTTGCTCTAGTACTCTGATTAGAGGCTGGGAGGGAGGTGAGGATTCTTGTCACTTAGCTCGGTCAGGACAAGACCAGGAGCTAGGGTATTCAGCAGTTGAGTGGATGTTCTTATTGCCTGCATCAATTCAGAATTGGCTATTATTTTAAGCTAAAATATAAACAAATAAAAGCATGTGTCGGGGTGGGGTAGGCAGACTTCAACAAAATCAAGCCTGGTACCCGCAACCATTTTGTGCAAGAAGTAGAGGTTTTTAAATGTCTCAAAAAATTACTATACAATGGTGATTTACATTTTTGCCCAATTTTAAAATAACAAAACTAAATCTCTTAAAACAAACTAAAGGCCAAATGAACAAAAGAGAAATCTCAGAAGACTTATTTTACTTATTGGAAAGCAATTGTTTTCTTCAAAAAACTAAATTTTCTTCAAAAAACTAAGTTTATGAATTTAAGAACAGCCCATAAAACTTAATTTTTATGTCAACTTCAAGTGGTATTCACAAATGAAACTGCACACTAAAAAGTGAAAAATAGCAGCCATGCCAATTTCTTAAAATGTAGTTTTCAGCTATTAGACTAAATGCATATTTTTGAGGTGATACCTGCCATTCTATCATCCCAGATATTTCTAACAATGTCAGGATGTGCTGTCATGGGACAGTGACCCTCCATTATCGCCACCAGTTGTCATTCAGGACTTCCATCTCAGTCCTCAACTACTACCTGATTTCATAGACTGGTGGAGGGTCTGGCTGAGTTTTGACATTAGCTTCTGGGGTTTTCATTACGAATCATGCAAAAAAAAAAAAAAAAGAAAGAAAGAAAGAAAGAAAAAGTAAAAGAAAAAGAAAAAAAAGAAAGAAAGAAAAAGAAAACTTGATAAACTTGAAGGCGTTCACTTGCTACAGTACATAATAATTTAGTTTTTGGAAGAAGCATAATCCTCCAGCTCTGAAGCATAGGCTCATTTCCTTTCAATCTGTAACACCAAAAAGAACTTTTCAAGTTGGAGATGAAAATAATTTCATCCCATTTTGAGCATTTTGTAATGTATAATAATACATAGGGAGAAGTTTCCATAAATTCTTTGGAAATAATTTTTCTATTTATCAATATTCTAATGACTATGATCCATGTATTTGTCAATTTTCCAGTGAATGAATTATGAAACAACTGAGTGTATAGAATTCACTGACTTAGAATATACACCAGTCATGGTCTCAGAATAGGAAATGACTTTAATTTTCTATTATATTTTCTCAAATTATTATTTTCTTCATTTTGAGTAAAAATGTATACTTCTGCAAAAGTAAATGACACATTCAATTATCATTGGGCATTTAACTCAGTGACCCAAACATTGTTCCATTGGTGTGGGAAAATATAAATATAAAATATCATGGAAAAATATTCTTTCCCTGATATTTTATACTTAAAGATAATTCAAAAGAAAGAAAAATACCTAATCTCAAAATATGTTTAAGATGGTGGGGAAGCAGGGACTTTTGTACAGTCCTGGTGGTAATACAACCAAATGTTTTTTGGGGGGCAATCTGGCAATATTTATCAAAGAAATATGCTTAACCTTTAATGTAGGAATCCTGTGTGTGTGGATTTCTTATATAGCTATACTCATAAATATGACATATGATGTTTATAAATGTAGCATTGTCTGTAAAAACAGAAGATTGGGACAATTTATTATATAAGTTATGACACTCTCCCACATCAAGATGCTATGAAACTATAAAAAACAATTCGCTTTTTATATTTTGATATTCAAACATCTCTGGAACATACTGACAAATTTAAAAAGTGAGATGCAGAACATTGTATAGGAAATGGGGACAGAATAAGAATATATTTTGGATTTTCTTATATTAACATGAAGAAACATTGGAAAAATGCAGAAAGCATCTCATAAAGGTGATTCCCTGTGGAGGGTGGGCTGGGAAATTGGGTGGTCAAGGACTGGTGGGGGAGGAAGCCTTTTCAGTCTATACTTTTTTTTTTTTCAAAATTTTTTTTGATTATTGTTCCATGTAAATGTATGTATTCTCTATTCAAAAAAGAAAAAAAAATATATGACTTTTCTGATTTGTTGAATGTCAAAGGCATCAAGTGTGAGAGTGTATTCATTGCTAGTTTAGGAACTGTCCCTGCAAAGGGATGCCTTTAGTGGTACATAGGTAATCTGAACAGAATGTGGAGATGTACCAAGGGTCACAGAACCTAAAAAGTGATAGACGACGAGCGTTGAACCCAAAAGCACTTCTCCATTCATTCATGGTTCCAAAATTTCTGGCTAGGAAATAACTTTCTATGACGTCTTCAGTTCTAGTATCTCTTCTGGGCCATTTCCACAAAGAAACAAAATGTTTACCACTTAATGAGCATTCATTAGGGTTACTGCAAACAAAACCACAGGAGAAGAGACCTCTGATGTAGCTAGCAACTCAGAGGTTGCCTCTGCAACCCAGCCTGCAAACAAGGCCGATTTTGAATGAATGCCACTATAAGACCATCAACAGTTCAATGATCTGGTTCTTCAGTGTCCTCTCACATGGTTGGAACTGTAGACGTCGACTCCTCATAGCCTGAGAATCTGTGCTCCCTCCTTAAATACACAGGAGCTGTCTTCTGTGAGCTGGCTGAAACGCACAGCGAGTCCCCAGGATGGAGCTCGGTCACCCAGCTCTGCTTTCTCCCCTCCATCCCTGTAGCTCCCACTTTCCCTCCCCACACATAGTATTAAAAAAGGAGGACACAGGGTACTCCACCTTTCCCTTTGTTTGTCACATGGCCTTCCTTCTATTGTGAAAGAAATAGTCCCTGGCCTTTGTAGCACAGAAGGAAGAAAATTCACTGTTTTTTTGTTACGACAGTTTCATGGAATTGGTCCATCCAAAGAACTATGAAGTATAGCAATTTTTTAATTGAAAAATTTCAAGTGCATTAAGTTTCTTTATCCTTTAAGATCTTTAGACAGTCATCATTTTTTTTTTAGTATGAGATTTTCCCTAAAAGAAATCTTCTCCCTTTTTATTTTTTCTTCCTTTTTTTTTTCTTAACTGAAACAAGAGCAGGTACACCAAAATCTGGCCACCTGGTTTAATACTGCTCTTAATTACTTGAAAGGCAATGTAATGGATACCTCTCAGCACCTGGCTAAAGCATCCACAACTTGTTCAATTTTGATGGGGAAATGGGTGATTTTTCCATGGGTTTCAAGGATACCTGGTTTTTACACCTCCATTGAGGCCAAAGGTCTGATGTTCACTAACATAAATGGGGAAGAAAAAGAGATGATGGGTTTTGTTTGTTGTAATTGATGTGAGTCATCACTTTGGACTAGGCCTACTTTGTGTCAGGCCTAGTAGGACTTCATGAGATGGGCCCTTCATTATTTATCTTTTCTTAGGAAGATAATTGAGAGAGCAAATGATTTATTCAAGATTAGCAATAAACCATTTTAATAAAGAAAACATTTTGATATCTTAGAATCATGCCTAATTATTTTTGAGGTTGGAGCATGAACCACGTAAAAATATGAAAGGTTATGAGGCCTTATTCAAACTTTTGAAGTTCAGATCTTGTCTCTATGGGACAAAACAGAGGTAGATGAGAGGCAGGGACGAAAGGCCTGGGCAAGAAGCTGCTGAGATGTCACAGGAGTTGACAATTTTTTTTTTTCTGTATATGGTCAGTCAGAATTTGCAGCTAGTTGGTATAAATGGCATCTTTTGAAATTGCTCACAAAAATTGCCATAGAAAATATGTAAGCCATGGGTATGGCTGTGTTCCAATAAATCCTTATTTGAAAAAACAGGCAATGGAGCAGATTTGACTTCTAGGCCATCGTTGACCAGCCCCTGAGTCAGGGAATCAGACAGGAGAGGGCAGAAGTGGTGACCACTCTGTGATTGCAAATTGGGACCTGGAAGAATCACTGGTGAGTAGGTCTGCGGCTTCTGGGTTTCTTCTCCTTCTAACTACATGCAGTAGCTGGAGGTAAATGAAATCACTCCATAATGCCACTGAAAATGTTACCTTGTGGCTTAGGTATTTCCTCAGAATAAAAATCAGGAAATGTTTCCATGCTCACCTAAGTTTAAATTCCTGTCATAATATTGGAAAAGCCAGTGTCCAAATAGTTCTGAATGACTTGTAAGACAGGTGGCCAGTGGTTTTGATAGATACAATTTCCTTTTTGGGATGCTGCAATGCAATTTTTTTCTGCAAATTTGTTAAGAGGGATGTTTTAGATCTGTCTTCACATTTTACAAGATAGTAAGTTTCTATCACCAACCCTTCTCACTCTCCCAGTCTTGAGTTAATATAGTGTATTAACCAGATTACAACTAGTTTTACAACCAGCAAAAGTAGGACATGCCATTTCACAAAAATAACAGAGTGATTATCTGGAACATTATCTTTGATCAGTGCTTCTTAATCTGTGTTTCATAGTAAGTCTTAAAGTAATAAAATAAGTAACCATTTATTAGAACAGTAATGGAAACTGCTAAAACCTGATTTTATTTTATTTCTGTAACTTCTGAGATTGATTTGATCGATTTTTTTTTTAAGCTGGGTATATTACTCTGGGAGAAGGAGAGATAAGAGTTTTTCCATTTTTAAATAAAATGTTTATAGTTGTTTCACTTTAAAAATAGCATTTTTGTGGTCTCAAAAAACTCAACAAAATAATTGAGTATAAAATTCCTCTTGTATTCAGGCTAACTTTGTTGAATATGTGTTTGTATCCTTGGAGTTACTTTAAGGCATGACTACCCCTAGATTTCTTTGTGTTTTCTCTAGATGCTTAGTCAATGTGTGAGTTGATTTAGTAATTATCCACATGGAGACAGATATTGAATTTTCTTGAAAGGAAAAGAAGAATTATAATGGACAAAGTTCAAACACAGGCCTCACAGGTCTTTAAACTTTCAGAATTGGAAAAGAATTCTGTCTAGGAATCTGTCTAGTTCCTAATTCTATAACATGACCTGGAATAGTTCTCCAAAATTATTAATCAAATTATAAATGGTCTGGGATAAATAATTATGCTCAGTAGATATTTAGAATATAGCATTATATGAAACAGAAATGCATATATAGGTGCATAAGAGATGCATACGAGAGTGTCCATAGATAGTTCAAAATTCAAATTATTTAAACGCTCACCTACAAGAATGGATAGTGACACATTCATATTCTGAAATGCTACACAATCATGTCAATGGATGAACTACAACCAAGGACAATAGAGATGACTCTCACAAACAGAATGTTGATTCAAAGAAGCCAGATTCATATCAATTGTGTGATTTCATGTATATGAAATGCAAAAGTAGAAAACATGCTGTTAGAAGTCAGTAAAGCGGGTGTCTTGGGAGTTAGGATAGTATGGTTTGGACATGAAGTGCACCCCAGAAACCTCCTGTGTTAATGCAGGGGGTGAACTGATTAGATTATGAAAGCCGTAGCCTAATCAGTAGATTGATCCATCTGATGGATTAATAACTGAAGTGGGTTACTGGGTGGTAACTGCAGGCAGGTATGGCATGGCTGGAGGAGGCGGTTCACTGAGGGTGTACCTTGGGGTTATGCAGCCAGTCCACCAGAGAAGCCAACCTTTCTTCTCCGTTTATTTATTTGTATTTTATTTTTGGGCTCTTCTGTCATTTGATCTCACTAATGACAACAAGTATAGGGTAAGAAAATCCTGTTTACCAGATGTTCTCAGGCAATGTGAAGACAGAGCCTAGATGCTATTTTGGAGAGAAGTCTCTGCATTATACACATAGTCCATTAGAATATGTGACTTATTTTCTAAATAAGGAACTAAAGACGCACTTGGGGGTGGGAGGTGGCTAGGGTGTAGATTTCTGGTGGAGCACTTCCCTAGCATTGTGAAGTCCCAGGTTTGATCCCCAACACAGCACATGCGTGTATGCGCGCGAGCGCGCGTGCACACACACACACACACACATACACACACACAGCTGTTGGATTTAGTGGAGAAGGGAAAAGGCAAGGTTTTTCATCTTTAAATAGTCTTCAAAAAACATATTTCTGTGCTAGGAGACATTTGGAAAAGTTTGTCTTTTGAGGCCTCTGGAAGAGAAACAGTACAGTAACTTGAGTTAATGGCACAGCCTCTGCCATCAGACTGGATCCACATGCTCTTTCTGCACACTATGTGACCTTGAGAAAATGACTTAAGCACTCTGTGCTTCAGTTTCTTCATTTGAAAATGCATGCAACAGGATCACTTGGGTTCACCTGGCTTAGGGTAAACACTAAGTTTCAGATAATGTTATTCTCATTTTAAATATTGCTAGACAAATCATTTTTTAAGGTGGCACATTTTTCCTTTGTTAGTTTGAGAAATGCTTCTCTGTGTAATAGCTAGACTGTTCTTATCAAATCATGTCACTCATTTTTACACAACCTCCTCTCATCAAATTTCTATCTCATTCAGAGAAAAAAAATCAAGGTTTTAAAGATACCTAGATATAGAGATAGGGTGATAATTTTTCCTGTTTTATTCAGGATCGTCTCAGTTTATGCCTGTTTCCCAGGTGTTATTATTTACAGTGTCTCTTTTTGTCTCAAAAGAGTCAGTCCTGGTTTGGATAGTAAATTATATAGTGACCTGATAGGAGGCTCCATGTGTTGTGCCTCGCCCTGACTCTTGCCCTACCCTCACATCCCTGTGGCCTCATCTTGCTGTTCCTTCAACTCTCTAGGCACACTCCTGCCTCAGGGCCTTTGTACTTGCTGTTTTCTCTAACTAGAATGCTCTCACCTTAGATAGGTGGCATGGTTTGCTCCATTGTCTTAACATTTATAACTGTCACCTTTTAAGTTTAGCTGTCACTTTGTTTTAAGACTTTCTATAATGTTATTTAACAATTAAAGGCTAATGTCTCCCTTCTCTATCATCCTTTCCACTCCACTTTTCTCCTTAGCACTTATCTCACACACTGTGTATTTAGTTACTCATTTATCTTCCCTTTTATCTTTCTGTTCTAGTAGAATGTAAGCTCTGTGAGGGGAAAGGGTGTTTATCTGTTATTTCCCCAGGTATTTATTGTAAGAATAAATGAAGAAAATGTAAGGAAAAATCTAATGTGACTGAGTAACCAGATGACTAATTATTTGCCATCTCCACTGCCTTCTCATATAAATTTGATTTAAAATAATAGAAATTCCAGGCTTAGGGCCAGTATCATGAGAAGTATAATTTCACTTGCTTCCAGTATTGGTATTAGTTTCCAAGTAAGTTGCTTCAAAAGTTAGAATGTCAAAGAGCCATCTAAATTTGCACAAATATTTGTGCAAATAATAGTAAGGTTTTCTGAGGGCATATTTGATTTTGGGTTGGTGAGTCTAAGAATATTAGTTGCCTCAAATCTTCCAAATTTAAGTGAACACTTCAGAGCATGTGGGTTCATATTATTTTTGATGTTCAAATGTAAACATAAGCCTATCAAAAATGAACACTGAATTACACGTTCAGTTTTGCCATTGACTTTAACCTCAACCATTAACGTTTTAGCTTAAATCAGTTTTCCCAACAGCTAGACCTAACTAAAAATAAAATCGAAGTTATAGAAAGTAATAATTCTAACTCCCAAGAGAATGCAGCAGACCCAGAAGGCAGTGGCAGAATTTCTGGCAATACGTGAGACTTATTTTGATGGAATTTCTTAGAACATTCCATCTTTAATCACTCCAGTCGTAATATCAACTTCAGACATTACATTGGATTTCTTCATTCGTCTTAGTTTGCACAATCTCTTTCAACTGTTTACACTTTATATAATAATTAAGCAACTCATAAGATTACACCGTAGAAATACTTTGGAATAAAATAGCCAGAACATCTGTTTTCATTGATCACAATGCTGGAATCATAACATTTACACACACACACACACACACACACATACACCTGCAAACACACACACACACACACCACATACACACATAATGTGGATCATGTGAAAATTCTTTTCTCAAACCTTAAACTTTTCTGCATTTTTAAACCACTTTAAATTTGGAACATGGTGAATTCCTCTAGCGAGCTGAACTCTTTGATGGAGGAATCACTGGCTATCAATCTGTTCACATCTGGACGCCTTACTGATAAGAACAGGACCTGGACCCATCTCTCTCTCCTGTGCTCTGGGAACAATCTTGCAGCTACGGAGGGTTTCCATCCCCCATCCCATTAAACGGGAATAGCTGTGCTGTGAGCCAAATGCTGAGGGTAGCCGAGTAGCCTCACATGAGAATAATTACTTCACATGACCATGAGAGAAAGCAACGAGGTTCCCAGACACAGGAAACGAAAAGTCAGAAGGGGAGGTACAGCTGGATAGGGTTCTGAAGTCTTTCCAGACAGCAACTTCCTCATAACAAACAGAAAATTGGCTAATAAATTTATCACTCTGTCATTTTATATGAACATTTATTCTTAAATAAGCTAGTTAGCAGAATGGATTTCTGCAATGTGCCTAGCTAGGTCTCAGCAATGCCACAGAGATCAACCTATCTTCTATTCCCTAAAGTGCAAATAAAATCTTTTGTGTTATGCATGTTCATTAAATTTCAGGTCACTTGTAGTTTCACTATATCAATTGAAACCACAATTAGGACTAAGCTTAAAGAATTACTGTTGCATAGAAATCTTGGAAAGAGACTCTTCGACTGGTTATGTTTGCATTCCCAAGGAGAGAGGAAATCAGTTGAAAGCACAAGGCCTGAACCCCAGGAAAAGAACTCCTGTTCTCCAGGGACAAAGGGAAGGGGAAAGTCATCCTGCTGCTATGTGCTGCTCTGTTTCTTATAAGTTTCTCAGATTAATAAACTCCAAGACATTCTGATTTATAATGGGGAAAAAAGTAGGAATTCAATAAATTTAATAAGCAAGTCTGCTTTTAGGTCTGGAACTGCAATGGGAAGAAAAAGCATTCTAAGAGAGGTGACTACAGTGTGCTTTCTTTTTTTCCTTGTCATCAACCATTTTTTAAGCTGGGCACAGGAGGTACAATGATAAACGGGAATGATGGCTGCCTGCCCCAAGGACCTTGCAGACAAGCAGAGCAGTTGGCAAGAACAACAGAGCAGCATCCATTTCTATCCTAGGGTTAAGAGAGGTGTCGTGGGAGCTTTAAGGGGTAGGCAGTAACCCAGGGTGGATCATGGATACTTGCCAGACAAAGAGATGCTTCAACGGAGATCCAAAGGATCAAGTGCAATAAACGGGCTACAGAGGAAAGTGATTGAGATGGAAGGCTCATCCTGATATCCTCAGACAGTTCAGGGTATCTGGGGGAGAGAGAAGTCGAGGAAGAGCACGGAGAGACAGGGCCTGGAGAGGAGGCAGAGTCAAAATTACCTGATGGGAATACAGTGCACCACCAAGGGACAGGGATCTCAACCAAGGGACACATTTTCTCTCTTAGAATCTAGGGAATGCTGCTTTATAGCTAATTTTATGATCCTACCCCTACAACTGGAGTGCATGAGAAGGATCTGTTTTTCATTGCTTGATGACTCAGTAAAATATACTTATCATATGTGCAATCTGGTGGGCAATTTGATTAACTTGGAAAATAGTACATGCAGACCACAGGTAGTACCTTCTGCCTTGTCTCTTAAGTGAAACCCTTTGACCCAAGTGTTGTGATCATCATCATCATCATGCTAATTTGAAGCTCTTAGAGAACACTGATTAGAAATTTTATAATAAAGGCCCTGATCAAATTAAATCACAACAACAAGCATTATTAAACGTCTATGTTTGAGACATCCAGTCTCTTAAGACAAGACAATTGATTTCCGAGACACAAATTGCCTTGGGGATTTGATATGTCAAGAAACAACTTTGTATGGATGCCCTTAAAGATGGATTCCCGTAGCATAAGATGTCAAAGGCTGTGTCATTATTGAGAAAACTGGCTCTGCGGGAAGGCCTCTTGGCTTCCACATTGCTCAGATCCTCTGCCAGAGAAACACATTGAGAGTCTTTTCATTGCAAAACATTCCTAGTGATTTCATACAGAAATTGCAATTGTTTTTTCTTTTTTTATTGTTGTCCTCAATAAGATATGGTTGCTTAGAATGGAACAGAATTAGTAATCCATAGTCAGTGTTCCTGGATGCTGCCCCCGTGGGTCCCACAGATCTGCTTTGCAGTCCATGTTAAGTGGAGACATGGCTTACCTACACCATCATCTACAACACACCAGAAGTTCCTCTGATAAGTCATCGCCCCAGCTTCATGATCCTTCCCAGGCCTATCATTCTCATCCTTTTAACCCTGTTTATCTCCAATTTTCTCCCATTCTTGTTCTTGCTTAAGAGACAAGGTAGAGTGGTTTATGGGAATTTCTGTAGAAACATGGGAGTGAGCTATTATCCTGAAATTGCATGGGCCAGGCCTTGGCCACACACAAACCTCAATTTTAGGACTTCTACTCTCTTACAAATTATGACTCATCTCCTCATGGACAAGAATTCTGGCTTTCTTTTCTTTTTCTTTTTTTTTTTTTTAGTTGTCGATGGACCTTTATTTTTATTTTTATTTTTTAATATGTGGTGCTGAGAATTGAACCCAGTGCCTTATATGTGCTAGGCAAGTGCTCTACCACTGAGCCACAACCCCAGCCCCCACATTCTGTATTTCTAATCAATATTGCCATTTATTAATGGGGTATTATTTCTGACCTCTAAATACAGAGACAATATTTTAATTTATTTTGCCTTTCTAAAAATGCAAACATTTCATGTATAGATTAATGTAATTGGCCATGGTTTTGCATTTCTTGAGATTTTAGGATACCAGACAGTCTGATTTCCTGACAAATGGAAACCATCTCCCGTTTGGGCTGTAGGTGTGGGTGTATGAGAGTCGGCTGGCTCCTTTCCTCTCTCCTGCTGTTGTTGTCTTCTTTTGCAATTAGTGATATTATCTGTTCTTTTGAACAACTAACAATTAGAGTCACCCTTTGATCAACATAGTGATAGCGTTTTCATCAGCATTACCACTTTGCAAGGCCTTTGTTTGAAAATTAAGAACACAACTGGCATCATTTGCTTTCTTTGGTTCCTTCTGCTTTACAGCTTATTTTCTCAGATGTTTTCTTTTGTAACCAGGTTGTGTGTGTGAGCGGGTGTGTGGGTGTGTGCAAGCAGGGGCCAGAGGAGTTGTCTTCATTACTGTTTATTTCCTCTTGATGCCACATATGTAGCGGCAGACCTAATTCTTTTCTCAATGTAAGGTCTGACATGCCTTGCAGCTGTAATCTGTGAGCACACGTAACCTCTGAGAATGTTATCTAGGGAAGGAATGTTCTGAAGGGGTGGTGATGGCATTCCAACACGAGCTGAGCATGCACACTGGGAGTTGAAGTGGGGAAAGCCTGGCTGGAGCGTGGGGGTCCTTGACTGCTCAGCATAGGGGGCAGTGGGGGTGCAGAGAGAGGACCTGGGAGTTTCTGAGGAAGCAATGGCAATTGACTAAGTAGAGCAGAGTTCAGGAGAGGTTGGGGGAAGTAACTCTGAAGATATGGAAACCAATGAAGAAACTTCTGGAAATTCAAGCGTGGAGTGACCCACAGACCATCCAGAGCCACCTAGCCCTGGCTGCAGGGGCTAATCACCAATCAGAATCAGCCCAGCATCGGGTACTTGCTGAACTGCTTTTCAGTTATAAATTCCATCCCACTGATCTATGGAGCAGTTTCAGGACAATCTCTTTCTAAGCCAGAGAAAGGGAATACACTGTTAATATAAAGAACAGTTTATCCCAAAGGCTGAATGTTCTCTCTGATACGTGAATGCTAACACACCAACAAGCAGGGAGGACGGAAGAAGAAGTTCATTGGATTAGACAACAGGGAAGGGAGGGAAGGGAGGGGGGATGGGAATGGGAAAGACAGTAGAATGAATCGAACATCACTTTCCTATCTTCATACATGAATACAGGACCAGTGAAACTCCACATCATGTACATCCACAAAATGGGATCTAATTAGAGTAAGTTGTACTTCATGTGTGCATAATATGTCAGAATACACTCTACTGTCCTCTATATCTAAAAACAACAAATTAAAAAGAAAACAGGTAGGGTCTAGTGGAAGAGCTTATGCTTTTATGAGGAATGAATGTTTTTCTTGTGGGAAGCATTTGTGCTCTTGGGAAGTTCTGAGAGAGTGGATTGTTATAAAGTTGGGCCACCCCACTTGCCGGGCCCCTTCTGCATATGTCCCTTCACATATCTCCACATGTTGATACACAGAGGGAGTTGGGGAGGCTCTTCAGAAGCAGAACAGATGTGGCAGCCCGATCTTGGACTTCCAACCTCCAAAACTGTGAGCTAAATGAATCTCTTTTCTTTATTAAAAAAAAAAAAGAAAGTTTATCACCCCATGTCCTTTGTCTTGTAACATGACTAAAGCTGACTCAGCTATTCTAGCCTGCTCTGAGACACAATCTTCATGTTACTTCCAACTCTGACTCTGATATGACTCAATGTAGCGTTCTGTCTGGAGACACTTTAGTACTGAGTACAGGACTGATGTGATGTTAAACACAATATGTCTGTGGAAACTCATCTTTCTTATTCTTTTAACTTAATTCTTTTAATAGTGGGAAAGATAAAGAAGATTCATGCATCTATTCTTTCAGTAGAATTTTCTCTAAGTATATGCATTATTTTCGTAGGTACCTAACTGCAATGGTAAAGCAGGATGCACAGCTGCTACTTTTCCTGCAACACAGAGGTAGTGAACTTGACAAGGATGGAGGAATTCAAAGGCCTGATATGTGGTAGATCCCAAAGCATTGAATCTTAATGGCAGGGGCAGCTGTGGAAAAGAGAAATGGAGGCTTGACCTCACATTTCCTGGAAAGATGTGTCTTAACCATCTTGGGCAGAAGTCAGGGCAATAGCAACATGTTATGGTCTCACAAACAAGGGAAGAGGATAACAGAAAGATGTAGAGATAATCTCTAAATAATGGTGCTCTTTTAGCTCACTTCAATACTTTCCTTTTTTCCTCTGGAAGAAAATCAAGATGACTAAAGAGTATTTTTTTAATCTACAAGGTTTACTTTCTAAAATCAATGTTGTTTAGATGATTCATATTCCTTGAGTTTTAGAAAAATAAGAATTACACAAGTGTACTCCTGTGATGTAAAAATACCATCGTCAAACTGTTCACATTATTTAGAACTAGAATAAGTTACATTAAGTATTGGATTCCCAAGAGGGAAGAACCTTATGTTCAAATAAAGATGTGTGAATTTTTACCCATTGCTATATGAACATTAAAGTTTTATTTGGATTTCATCAAATTTGAAATAGTCCAGAAAACCTGACTTCAAATGTTGCTAGGGAATAGAAATAAGTTTTAGCCTGGTAATTGGCAATAGCCCCCGAAAGATAAGCAGTTTTTCCCCCCCAGCATTTGCAGATATTGATTTGCCAAGAAACTGCTGTGCACATGGTCACATCTCACAGTATGCTTCAGAGTCAAGAGTAGCAGGGAGTTATTAATTCAGAGATGGTTAATTATTCTTTTCAAAAAAGTTAGGTTAATTGATTAGTGCATAAGTAGCAATTATCAATGTTTAAAAATTCCACATTGTGATTGAAGCATCCATTTTCAACTAATAGTCTTGTCAACATTTTCAAATCTATCATTAAAGAGAGATGTCCTGAGAAAATCCAGGGTTGAGTACCCATGGTATCTCATAAATTAAAAATTAAAAACTTTTAAAAAGAAAAAATAAAACTTCTGTAACATATGCTGAGCATTTTAAGTCAATTATGCATTTTCAAGTTTGCATCATAGTTAAGTTCCAAAATCCTGTTTAAAGTTCAAATAGAAAGCACATGTATTCATGCTATTCTGTGGAAAAATATGGTATGTGTTTTTTACTTTTGACTATTCATTGTCTAAATTCTCCAATTTTGCAAGCAAGTGTATGGTACAAATTTGAAAGGTGTTTATTCATAATGATAAAAAATTTTAGTTATTTTCATCTTTATTGAGTTTTCTCATGGACTAGTATAATTTCAGCAGAATTTAAGTGCATCTATTGGAAATCGGCAGACTGTTCTTCTACTTGGAATTCAGTTGACAAAACTTCTTGTCATTTAAAGGAATATTTCATAACATTACTACCTAGAGTAATTTGTTTCTATGAATATCCCAAAGAAGGAAAAGGAAAAAGAGAAAGAAGAGGGGAATAAAAAAAAGCTGAGGAAAATTATTTCCCTATTTCTAGAATAAAGATATTTCATCAAATGTGGCACACATCATGCAATTTCATTTAAATTTTGGTATATTTGGATCCTTATAACAATTTTTCCTCACAACTACTATACCAAATATGGAAAATCTAATTTCTTTTGGTATTAGTTTGCTTTTGTGCTAAATAGTCACTAAAGTAAATTGACCCCAGCCATGTGTGGATACTTATCTTCTTCTCCCACCAAAGCACTAACTTTTCTTATTTATCATTAAATCAGGGGTGGGAACACAGTAGGCACTCAATAAATGCACACTGAAAAAAAAATGAGGCCTATTTCAAATGGTTTTAGTTAGTAAAACTGCTCAACAAGGTCAGTCCTGGCCTGCTATCACATGAACCACTTTATCTCCAAGTCACCCAGATAACTGAGAAGAGCCAGCAGGACCTTTTGCTTCAATCATCAATCCAGTCAAAAAAAAAAAAAAAAAAAAAAAAAAGGTGCTTTTCATTTCAAGCTGTACTATAGATATCTAGATTCTGAACAGCATTGCATTAAAGAATGTAATTTAAACTGAAGATATATTTATTTTAAGTACTTTGAGGGCTCTTAATCTCAGAAAAATCCAGTGATCTTCTCAAAAAAATGTCCAACTGATAATTTAGCCCAGCACTAGCATGAGAATTCAATTCATGAAACACCATGATTTTTGAAGAGTCATCCCTGAGATACTGCTTTCTAATTTAATGCTTACATTAGAAAATAAGTGTAACATCTAGCAAATAATTAAATCTTAAAATGTCACCGAGTTTTAAAATAGCGGAAATAACTTTCAATAAAAACACAGAGCAAAATTCCAAAGGCCAGACACTCTTACTGTGTAATTAGAGCATGTATTCAAACCTGCAAATACATTTGTAGTTACTTCTTACCTTAAACACATTGATAGGGAGATCAATGACCACATAGATAAGGTCTCCAAGGGCAAGGCTAGCTATCAGTGCGTTGGGGCCATTCCTCATACACTTGTTCTGGTAAATGATCCTGAGCAGAGTTGCATTCCCCACCATTCCCACGATGAAAATAGTACAAGATATCACAGTGTTAATGTATTTGAAAGCTGAAGTAATTTTAGTCTGCTGTGGGCAATAGTTGTGCATTGAACCGTTGCTGGGGAGGGCCAAATTTGTGGGTCGATGGGTGGTCACCAGGGAGTTGACCTCTGTCCCCCGAAAAGTGGTAAAGTCATCCACAGGATTGCTTAGATTTGTGCTGTATCTCTCAGGATTGTCACTGATTACACATCCGGCCAGTGCCAGCCAAAAGGATGCTCTGAGGCAAAACATTTCCATCTTGATGCAAATTTGAAGAAAAGTCTTAGTGTATCGCTTTTACAACTCTATTTTTTTCACCTGAAAAAAGAAAGGAGAAAAATATTCTTATGACAAAATCCAGCTGCCAAAATGATGGTAATTAATGATTGTTTACTGCTTTAATTAAAATGCAGAGTATTTGACATAAATCTATGTCAGGTTTCCCCAGAGCAGAACAAAACTAGAAAAGACCAAAAACCTCATAGGGCAAGATTTCTCCCTCTCCCACCCCCAACTGCATCTCATTTCTTCACATAGCTAAGCTATACTTATAACTAACTCATGATATGGATTAGGATATGACAATTTCCCTTCAAGTGGTAGTTATATTTTTCTCCCCACCCAGATTGATGAAAATCTGACTTACAATAACCTTCTAGAATCGAGATACACAATTTTGTGTAAAACTGAAAGTGAAAATGCCTTATATATATTATAGATGTAGCATAAAATAAAACTATCAAATTCTGTAATTAAAAGTCCAGTATTCCAAAATGTGTCCTCTTTTGCACATGGTAAATAATGAACATGGAACAGAATGTGGTTCAGGAAGCCTTCTAAGATACTAAAAAATGTTGAATTTAAAACCAGAACTCTGGTTACCACCACCAATACACTTAACAATCTTAGTCTCAATTAAAAAAATTATGTAATTGAGAAAGACAAAATATTTATTTTGGAAACCTTGACTGATGTGTAAAATCTTCATCTCCTAACAGGAGGTTTTTGTTATTTCATACATTAGAAATTATCATCACGATGTTTGTCAATGAGTGCAATAGGAGTAATGGACTTTTGCAGGCTGGCCAGGCTGTTGGATTTTCTAAGGGATATCTGTCCCTATGCTCTTTAAGATCTCCTATGTGTATTATGTGTCAGTCACTGTGCCGAATACATCGTATGTGCAATGCCACTGAATCCATACTATGGTCCTGTGAAGCAGATGTACACTCCTTCAGGGAGACAGGGAAATGGAGGCTTGGAAGACAGGCCTCTGGTCATAGGTAGTGGTG
Organism: Callospermophilus lateralis; assembly: GCF_048772815.1. Classification (NCBI taxonomy): domain Eukaryota; kingdom Metazoa; phylum Chordata; class Mammalia; order Rodentia; family Sciuridae; genus Callospermophilus; species Callospermophilus lateralis. The sequence continues at coordinate 117,991,119 of NC_135312.1, forward strand.
CCAAGGCAAGATTTCTAAGGTAGGTTAACCACTAGACCTTCCTGTCTCTCATTCTCATGCTTTATTTGTATCTAGAGTGTTTAAAGGAAGTCTCCTGTGTGTAGATGAAGCAACAGACTCGGGGTGCTTAGACATTTCAAAAGACCTCTTGCCCCCTTGCAAAGAGCAACTGATTCCTCTTTACCCAGCTAATTGCGCTTTCTCTGTTAATCCTTGGGAAAACAACGGAAGTTGGTGGTGCCAGAATTATCAATCAAAAGTAATAAAAATGGCCCCTCTTTTCAATATTTTGTAAATTTCCTGTTCCGTGGGCTTTTATTAATCTTTAAATGAAAGCCATAACCTCATTTATCTCATGGTGTGTGTGTGCATCTACGACATACACACTCAGGTTCTAATGTAATTTTTAAAACTTGTTCCTTTTTGAGAGATTGTTCAAGATTGCTCATGGCCACTTTTAGGAATTTCGACAGTTATCACAGGAAATCACAAAGCTTATGTTTAGTTACCATAGCTATAAAATAAGATAGAGTCAAGTTGTAGAGAAGGGTTAACACCAAATTGCAAGCATTGAATACTTTGCTTTCCCCCAGGAACCTAAAATAAATACATGTACTAACTCTATGTGTACCTAAAATTATCTGACTTGAGCTTTACAACTGTGATAGGTAGAAGCAATGTCTCATTTTACTTGAGAGACACTCTTAAAGAAGTGAAGTGACTATGTCAACCAAGAAGTGGCAAATGGCTATAACATCTCCCAATTTGTTTATAGACTTAACTTACTTTGAGTAGATGGTAAAAAATACCATTTTTTTCAAAACTAGGGATATTCTGTGTACCTGCCAGTTTTTTTACCAGGGTGTAGTGTGTTTAATTAGTTTGCAGTTTTTTTCCTGCTTCTTATAGTTTGGAGTATCTGACCAAATATCAGTAACCTACAAATGCCGTCATTTCCATCCTGAAGTAGAAAGCAGGATCCTAAGAACAAAGCTTATAGCCCTCCTCCTCTTTGGATCATGGAGAGTAGTGGAAAGAAATTCTTTAACATCTTGTGCTGCCTAGTGACAAGTCTCTCAATTTTCCAATTGGAATGGAATATTCAGTAATAGTTTTCATAGAAATGAAAGACAAAGGCCTTTTCCAGAAATGGAATGGCTCCTCCCCAGTACAGTCAGCAAGGAAGATGTTTCATGAGCTGACCTGGCTATCACAGGCATCTTGCCACTCATCAAAGTCCCTCTAGTGCTTTGAACATTAAGGCACCAGTTTGATTGGTCAGCTGATTATGGCACGAGTTAACAAGGTCAAGGCTGGGGGTTCTTATCATTAAAACCATCTTCTTTCCTTCCAACAATGACACTATCCTAGAAATAATTTCTGATGACATTTCTGTCAGCTCTCCACACACATTAAGCTGCAGAGTTAAGGAACATTTGTCAAAGGCATGTGGATACCATATTGTCATTGAGTAAAAAATGCCAAACCAAATGAAAGAATCCTTTCAAATGCATGCTATTCCAAGGATGGGTCTGGAGCTTACTTTCATGTATCTGAGAGAAGCTGGGCTTTGAATCATCAGCCATAACCATCTGTCACAGCTCTATTAAGTATCTCAGTTTCAAACCTAAAGGACATGGTCAATAGATTCAGCATTCTTCCTATTTGGGGTTGAAGAGTTTTCTGGAGTGCACAGGATATTATTAAGGAAGAAGACTGAATTCTCATGATTACACTTTAACCATTTAACCTATCGGACTCTCAGGATCAAAGTTCACCTGTATAAGTAGTAATTTGGAAATTCCAACCTTACCAAAATGGCACAAGTTTAGAGCAGGCAATTTACATGACAGGATTGCCAAGGTGTTTCTCAATTCGCTGACACTTGAAACAGAAGAGGTGGTGGTGAGGAATCATGAACAAGGACAAGTAGGGACAAAAATTAACTGGGAACTTTTGAGAAATTTTCTGTGGTTTTGCTCTCTGGGTAAGAAATTAGCCACATTGCCTGGCTTTAATGTTTCCACCCCAGCTCTATCAGGGGAAAGTCATTAGGATGGTGTAAACAGAGGCTGATTATCTAAAAACAGTCCTTGTTTTCTGCATGTGAAAGGCAACAAGTGGCCTTTAAAGGACAACACAGAACAAAACTCTCAGACCTCGGACAGGCAGGTTTCCAAAGCTGCACTGGGGGTTTTCTCAAAAGACAACAGTGTCTTGCACGGGTGCCCTTGGCTACTCTCAGGCTGTGTGGGGAGAGCCAGAAGTGAGGTAACAAGTATGCTTTGGAGCAAGCGACCAGGGCTTGTGTGCAAAGTTGCGGCACGCCGGCGGAAAGGGGGACACCCAGGGAGAAGCATCTGGCTTCCTTTTACCAAGAATCCAAATCTCTTCTGGAGAGGCAAAGTGCTTTAAATCAGTTCTCCAAACTCCAAACGTTCACTCAGCGCACCCCTCCCAGGAGGGCGCCCGTTTCACCAGGCGTCTCAGGCAGGTGGGTGCCAGCCTCAAGCTGCCAGGTGGACAGGCCACTACGCTCCCCGCTCCTCCCCACTGAGCGACCCAACCGTCTCCACGTCCCCGCCCCAGCCTCGATCCCCAGAAGGAAAGCCTAGCACCGACCGTGGAGCTCGGCGGGCGCCCCTGCAGGGCTCGCGCAGCGCCTGGGCCAGAGGAAGCCGGAGCCCGCGAGGCTGGATGGCGCGGAGGGTGGCCGGTGTCCCGGGCTGCGGCGCGCCGGCGGCCCCAGCTGCAGGGCTGTCTTGGCTGCGGAAAACTTATCCGGTGGGGCAGGGCTTCTCTGGGGAGGTCTCGCCGAGCCTCCAGCCTCTGGCGATGAGCCGGTGGGAAGGATGAAGCCTCCCTGCCTCCTCTCCACGATCGCCAGAACAGACCAGAGGGATGACTGTACGCGCGCAAGGACTCGCAGGAAAAAGAAAACTCCGAAGGAAGGAACACGCCTCCAGCCTGTCCTCCCCTTCTCCCAAAGCTCCCAGCCCTTCTCCACTGCGGGACCGCAAGAGCGTCCTCCAGCCCTCACTAAACTGCACTGAGCTGCCGCCCCCTTCCAGGCCCCGAAGGGCAGGAGACTTTTAACTATTTCCTTCCTGAAGTGAAGCTGGGGGTGGGTGGAGGAGCCCGGGGAGGGTTTAACAGACAAGCCCGGAATAATGAAAGGCCTGGCGAGGAAACTCGGCCCCTTGGTCAGCGAGTGCAGGCGCTTTGATCTGGGATGGAGCAACTCCACTTTGCTTGTGGGCCCCTTCTTTAGTGCAGAGGAAGTTAAGAAGCTCAACTGGAAGGCAGGTTACGAGATCCAGTAAAGACTGCTTGTATTTTGTCCCTTGAAGCTAGCACCCTAAGACTGCATACCTCTAGCCCAGGGCGAAGAAGGAAAGCCCAGGAGAGTCAGTGACTGGGTGAAATTCTCACTCCAAAGGATGAGGATGCAGATCCTATAGAGGGTGCAGCTCAGTGTCTTTACCCCAGATTTGGGGTGGAAGAGGGTGGAAGAGAAGATGAGGGGCAAAAGCCATTGTGGCTCTTCAGGGAAGCCTGACTTGGGGTCCCCCGGTGGACAGCTGGTTTCCGCGGAGTGTGGAACTATGAGGCTGGGGCACTCTGGGCGCACTTCACAGACTGCTCTGTTATTGCAGATGAACAAGTCACCAGTCACCCACCGTTAAACACAGTGGCTTAAAACAACGCCAGTCACTTACTTTGCTCTCATCTGCTCTCGGCAGGGCTTGTCTGGAACTCATCAGTTTTGCTCCATGTCACTAGGAATGGGGGATGCACTTCACTTGCTCTGTGTTGAGGGTTAGTTTTTCTCCATGTGTGGTGAGGAGTTTCCAAGAATAAGTGTCCAAAGGGACAGGAAGTGGAAACTGACAAACTCTTGAGATCTAGGCCCAGAAACTGGTAGAATGGCACTTTTGATCAATTTTATGAGTCAAGCAGTCATTGATCCCAGACTCAAAGTGAGGTCTTAAAGAACCCGCCTGCCAATTCAAGGAATGTTAAAAAATTTAGGGATCATTTTGTAAAACCATCAAAGAGACCCACAGAAAACCACCATTGAAAGGGGTTGTTCTAGTCATCTAGTTCTGTTGGATTACATATCACCCTGTGCACTAGAGTATCTGTAGCTTCTGTGTGAGGGTGGGTTAACCAGCCAGAATAACAAATAGCTTTTTAAAATGCCTTAGTTTATATTTAAAAAGGGTTGACTTTTTGGGCACATGGCTTGGCAAGCTGACAATCTTTTCCAGGAAGAAAAAGTGACTGCCTTCTCCCAGAAGAGGCAGTGCCCAGCTTGGGATGTGACATATGCTGGATTTCAGCCTTTTCTTGCTCTGTGACCAGACACACTTGGACAATGTACACCTATGTAAGTGAACTTGTTGGTCTAGCTAGTCTTTGTCAGAGTACATCCCCTTGCCTCTATCTCTTTGATCCCCAGGGTGGTAAAAGATGGGTTATTAAAAATTCTTCCTTCATATCCATTGGGAGTGTTATTGTCTGAACAAAACAAAACCAGAAAATAAACTGTGTTAGCAAGGATGCTGAGAAACTAGAACTCCTGTCTATGGCTGGCAGAAATGTAGAAGATGCAACAGCGATGGAAGATAGTATGGCAGTCCTAAACATAAAATTAAGCATAAAATCACTCTGGTTATATAATAATTGAAAGAATAATTGAAAGCAGGGATAAGGACTGATATTTGTACACTCATGTTCATGATGGCATTATTCTCTGTAACCAAAATGTGGAAACACCTCAAATGTCTATTGATGAATAAATGGGTAAACAAAATGTGGTACACACAGCCAGTGAAAGATTATACAGCCTTAAAAAAGAATAATACTCTGATAGATGTTACAACAGGAGCTTCAAACACATATGCTAAGTGAAATGAGCCAGACTCAAGGACATATATTATATTGCTAAAGGATAAAAACACAACAATTTATTTAATTGGCTTTATTTTTGATTCTAGAATCAGGCAACATTTCATTCCACAAAATAGAATATGTCTTCTCTTAGGCTGAACAGAAGAGCTTGGTTGTGTAGACAGAGAAAGGTTGAAGAAAGCTGAAATGAAAGAACAAAAAGTGGGTTGGCCATTTCAAAGTTATTTTCCTTATAAGTTGAAGACAGGAGACAAAACAATGTGAAAATAACAGATCGAGTCAAGTTACTTCAGGTTATCTATTTTTGTGTGTCTGAGAGAGTTAAAGCAGGGAGGACTGCATTATCATGACAGTGACATTTTTCTATAAGCAGTTAAGTTTTGGCTTGGTGATCTGAAATTTTAGCACAGTGACTCCATTTTGCTTTTGGCCTGGTCTGTTCAAGAGTTTAATTCAAAACAATAGCCTTCTGTAATTTTTATTTAATACTGTGATTATGCTTATGTGAAAGAACTAGTTTGTCAAATTCGTAAAGACAAAAAGTTGGTAGTGATTACCAGGGACTTGGAGAATGGGGACTTAATCGCTTAATGTGTTTAAGAGTTTCAGTTTGGGATCATGAAAAAATTCTGGAGGGCGATGGCGGTAAGGGCTATACAACAAAGTGAATGAATATCCTTAACACCAATAAACTGTACACTTAAAAATGACTCAAATGACAAATTTATATTATTCATATACTACCATAATAAAAAAAATTCTTCCTAGCACCAGGAACATTTGCCTCCTTGTTACCTGTTAATCTGTCTTCTAAGCTCATAAAATGAGTTTACTGCCTCTTTTAAGAAAAACCTTTAAATAGAAAAGATGTGTTTATGTGACTGACTAGCATTGGCCTGCCTGCCTTTGTAGAGATTGGGGTTGGTTTATTCTAGATGAGAACAGCATCAATATTCCTTAGTTGCTGGAAATTTATCTCATCCTTTTTGCTTCACTTTTGGGAAAATGACTTCAGTGGACCCAAACCAATTTTTGGCTAAGTTGACTTCACCTCCAATAACCCCTTTCCCCATAGCTAAGACTTAATATGCTGGCCCAACTTCTATATTCCCTGCTAAGTATTTCCAAAGACTAAGTTTTTCAACTTGATTTCCAAAGGTTACTTCTTTTCCCTGGAAGGTGGGTTGGAATTTGCAGTTTTTCTGGTTTCAGGGAAACTTTCTTGATCCCACTTGACTCTGGCTCAACAGCTGATTAAGCCGAGCATTAGTGTAATGGTATTTACCATGACTTCTCTCAGCATCCTATCATATTGATTTCATGAACAATAATTGCTGTACATTAAGAAGTACTCAAGATAGCACTTAAAAACCAATTTTTCACATGTCCTTGGGGCAAATGTGCTTCTAAATTTAAGTTTCTTGATTCAAATTTGCAAATCCATTTCATAATTGCTAACTCCCAATATCCTCCAATTTGAAACACAATGAAAGTCTTGAGTCTTGTGCCATTTGCTGAGAATATTGCAGGCAGTTTTGAGCTCCCTGGGGGAAGGAAAACAGGAAGGATTCAGAGAAGAACTGCAAACATGAAGGAAGGCTGGTAAGTGGTTGTGAGAGGCAAGGTGGAGAATTGGGGAAATGGACATCAGAGACATTAGAACTGAAACTGCCATCGCAGCCTTCTCTCTGGCCAGTGAAGTGACCAAGGCTACTGGCAGCAAACATAACTGCTGTAAAGATGAAAAGACAAGCCCTGTGAGTTGAAGGTGAGTTTTTAATTGAAACTCCCTATAGGCGATTTGTTTTTAAGAGGAAATACTCATAATCATTGAGCAACGTGAGGGTTAGGGACTCTGACCCCGCTCCCTGGCCCACAATAGAAAATTCAGGTCTGATCTTCTAAAAAAAGTTATTTAAGACCTTTATTAACAGGTGCTTATGATTTGTTGACTCTTCTTTGAAAAAGTCAAGTTCTAAATTTTATGAAAAATGAAAAATGAGGTGTTCCTAAAAATCTCAACTTGAGCACATATGAAACAATTAAAAAAAATTAAAGGCATATTGAGAAAAACTAAGATTAAGAAAAACCTCACATTTTTTATTACCAGAAAGGAATGTCTTTAGATAAAAATAATAAAAAACCCACAGTGCATGGACAATGCACAGGATTCTAAGAATCTGATCAATGGGCAGAAAAAGCATTTTAAAGTCTGCTCCAAAGTATTGCAGGAATTTCATATTTATTTCCTCTTGGTGCATGGCCGGAGGATGGTGGAGATGGTGAGCTGATGTCTACGAGGCTCCGTTCTGCTCATCCTCAGAGGGAAGGAGATCTCAGATGGTGGACCAGTTACTTCTCCTCTTTCCCTTCTCTGGCATCTGTAGCATAATCAGAGTTAAGCAGTATGGATTTTCCTCATTGCTGTCCTCTCTGGGCTGTTGGTAGTGAGGATGGCCCTCCTGTGGAAAGCAGCTATAACCCTGAAAACATTCCGTCTCCCCGTTCTATATGATGGTCCTGAGTTCTGGTTGTTGACATTCTCCATCACTTTTCCCTGCATAGGAGGGGTCTAATACTGTGGTCGGCGCCCATTGGGTCTTTGGAAGGAGTAAGGTGGGAACCCGTGCCTCTGGTAAGGCTGGTGTTGTTGGATGGCCATCTCTCCTTCTTTCCTTACTCTCGCTATTCTGGCAACTCTACTGGTAATTGCGCTGAGGATCACCAGGGTAGTGTCTGTAATGGTTGTAGTCTGCTTCACGTTTACTGCCTTGGGCTGGATCTCCACCAGGTTCTCTAACATCTGTTCCTCCATAGCCTTTTCTCCTTCAGCAACATCAGACTCCACAGTCTTTCCATTTTTTTCTACTGTGCAGGTCCTTCCTGGGGTTATTCTATTTATGACTGTTTCAAGTCATCCCTGTGGATGGTTGAACCATGTATGCTTCTTACATTGAGCCATTTTATTGTTCTCAATACCTTCCTTGCAATGACCTTGTCCCAGCCAGCCAATGCCACCAGGCCACTTGGGCCACTTGGGCCACTGCTCTCTGTATTGCTGTCTGTGGTGCAGGTATGTTGGTCACTAGGCAGCAGTGGGCAGCTCTGGGCTTTCTGAGTTCCATGCTCTGCGCTTTCTTCCCATCCAACTCTGTTTAACTTCTGATTCCCCACAACTCACTATGAATACCTGCTCTGGACCAGAAGTCTTACCGATAATAGAAACAGCACATATTTTATATGATGTGTGTATTATATGTGGTGAGAAATGTGTGAGAACACTTGTTATACTATACAAAATTTCCTGGGGAGAGAAACTGCTCTTGGGAGATGGTCCATATCTCATGATGCGTTTTAAGTAGACACTAGCAACACTTGAGCTTGTAAAAACAGCAATTGGAGGTAGCTCAGAATTATTGAAGTAGTACAGAATGGCTACAGTTAATTGTAGGCAATTATGATTTAGTGCTGCATCTTTATATTTGTTTGCATTTCTCACACCTGCAAATGGTCTGTGTTTTTATAAATTTTAACTTTTTATATTTGTGTATATTGTATAGTAGTAAATGATATAATACACTATAATCTATACGTATTTATTTATTTATAACATATAAAACTCATTCAGATTCTATGTAACTTTTCATAATTTTTAAAAATATTTCTAGGCTGCACAGTTTGTCTTTGAGTAGAAAAAATATTTGCATATAAGTGAACAGTTTAAACCCCTGTTTTTCTAGGGTCAACTGTATTCTAAAATGTTAGTTTTTAGATGAAATCCTGAAGGTTCTAAAGTAGCTTCTCACTGCAACAATGTCGCATGACATCAAGTTGTCCCATCAAAATATATTTAATGAATCATGTAGCCCAATGTTTTGGGAATTGAGGGCAGACTCTCAATCAAGTCTTAGCATCACCAATGATGGGGTAAAAAGATATTAAGCGTCTTCTGATGATATGTTCCATGTATCTAGAGATGTTTCCAGAAAGGTTTAACTTGAATATAGTCAAGCCTTCAGTTATATACATTCCAGTTTCCAACCCAGAGAGAGAACAGAAGGGCAAGTTAAACAAATAACAGGAGAAGCAAAGAGGCAAAGCCCGGAGGTGTGACATGTAACTAGACAATTAGCCCTTCTCTTCCACAAGTCAGTCAACAGAAAGGGGATTTGTTTCTAGATTAAAAAAGATTTAAAGGAAACAACACCAGAACAGGAATAGGACAATTGTGTTGTCCTGGACTGGTCCTGATTTGGATAAATCACCTACACAGTTCATTATTTTTGTTGTTGGAAGTTTTTTTTTTTTTTTTTTTTTTTTCCCAATGACTTGGGACTTTTTGGATTTGGACTAGGTATTAGGTGCTATTAAGAAATCATTAATATTATCAAATATGAACTTATCTTTTTGGTTATACAGAAGGATGGTCTTATATTTTAGGGATTCTTGGGGGTGGGGGGAAGTATGATTTACTTTTCATTACCAAACCACAAGCAAAACTGTGAGTTTTTAAAAAATGGTAAAAGGTATAAAGAAATGGAGTGGTGGACAGATTTGGGATTGATATTCCCATTCCCAAAGGAGAAATGGGAAGGGCCCTAGAGCTATTCAGCTGCGAACTTCAAGGAAAGAAAAGACTGACCCCAGAGGTGAGGCAGAGATCATTCATCAGAGCTGCCTGATCAGCTCAGGCCCCAGGGGCCAGCCTGTTTGCTTCTCAGTTCCAGAGGTTGGGATTGCCTCTGGATTTCAGCAGGGCGTGATGACACCTCCCATTGCCTCAGAGGCGGGGTCACCCACAGAGCTGCAGGGTGACACTGCACCCCAGCAGACTGGGAGGGCTGAGCATCCAACCAAAGTCTCCTGGCTTAATGGAAAGTTCCTTGCTAGGGTTTGGATTTTCTTGGAACCCCTCACCTCTTTCTTCCTTCCACGGTCCCTGCTTTGGAATGAGAATGTCTCCTATGCCTCTTCACCATTGTCTTTTTTAAAAAATATATTTTTAGTTGTTGATGGACCTTTGTTTTATTTATTTATTTATATGCGGTTATCAGAATTGAACCGAGTGCCTCACACATGACAGGCAAGTGCTGTACTGCTGAGCTACAGCCCCAGCCCGCTTCACCATTATCTTTTTTAAAAAAAAAATAATTTTTAAAAATATATTCTTAGGGGCTGGGGATATAGCTCAATTGGTAGAGTGCTTGCCTCGGATGCACAAGGCCCTGGGTTCGATCCCCAGCACCACAAAAAAAAGAAAAAAAAATCCTTAGTTGTAGATGGACACAATACCTTTATCTCATTTATTTATGTAGTGCTGAGGATAAAACCTGGTATCTCATGTTCCCAAGGTAAACACTCTACCACTGAGCTACAACCCAGCCTCCACCATGGTCTTTTGAAAGCACATAATTTGCTTGGTTTCACAGGTTCACAGCTGGAGAGGGATCTCACCTCAGGGTGAAATGTACCTCATTCATACCTGATTTAGATATCTAAGGTTATTTAAGTGACTATGGATCTTTTAGAGTTGATGCTAGAATAAGTTAAGACTTTCGGGGACTGGGGACTGTTGGGATGTACTAAATGTATTTGGCTGTGGGAAGAACATGAATTCTAAGGGGCCAGAGAAGAAATTTATGAAGTGAATATTTGTGTTCTTCCAAACTCATACATTAAACTCCTAACTCCCAGTGTGAGGCTTTCTGGAGGCAGGGCCTTTGGGAGATAATTAGCGTTAGATGAGATCATGAGAGCAGGGTCCACATGATGGTATTAGATCTTTTATAAGAAAAGACACCAGAAAACTAGTTTTCTCTCATCCTACAGTAAGAAAGTGGGCATCTGAGCAAGAAGGAGAAGCCTCAGTGGAACCTGACCATACTGACACCCTAATCTTGGATTTTCAGCCTCTAGGACTATGAGAAAATGAATTTCTATTGTTTAAACTGCCTAGTCTGAGGTATTTTGTTATGACAACTTAGACACCAATTTTGCATCTTTTTTAAAATTCACTTCAGCATTTATGATCGCTTACATGAATGTGGGTTTATTGAATTTTCTTTTGAACACTTAAGAGAAGTGTTTTTTTGTTATGACTAAATTTCTTTGGCTGATGGTGTTAACTTTGGTTCAAGGGCCTTTTCTTAATTTGCAGAGCTGCTAAATATTAACAATTAGAGTGACATGATAAATAATATAAATAATAATAATAAACATTATCATCACATTTACTGCATTCAAACATAGTGCTGAGTGCTTTGTGTGTGTTATCTCATGTGATTTTCACAATAGCTTTGTAGATGAGTAAGTATTGTTATGATCCCCCATCTTACAAAAAAGAAAACTAAGCTTAGCAAGGCTAACTGAACTGCCTGAGGCTATAAATTTGTGCAATATTTTGAATCTGTCGCCTCCAAAATTCTTGTTGAAACTTCATCCCCATTGTGATTGTGTTAAAGATGGGACTTTTGGGAAGTGAATAAGTCATGATGGCCCCTGTGAATAGATTTGTATTCTTACAAAAAAGAGTTTGGCCAGTACCCCTTTAATCCTTTCTGTCCTTTGTGAAGACAAAGTTCCTCCCCTCAGGAGGATGCTATCAGGGGGAAGCAGAGAGCAGCCCTCACACAATACCAAGTGCCTTGGTCTTGGTTTTCCCAGCATCCAGATCTGTGAGAAAAAAAATTTTTTTAAATAAATTATCCTGTCTCAAGTATCATTTTGTTATAGCAGCACAAATGGATGAAGATACTTACTAAGTACTCAAGAAGTAGGCATTGTGGTTTTGAGCTAGAATGAGCTTTAGAAATCACCTATACCAACATCCTTGTTTTATAAGGGGATAGAGTATAAATGGCTTTAGTTTCCAATGGTGGCAGTGGTTGCCTAATAATTTAGGTCGGCCACGTCTTGGTAAGTACCTTAATAGTCTATTAACAAAACACTATGGAAAGTGATTGTTTTGTAGTGTCTCTGTTCACAGTAAATTTTTCATAGTGTCACATTTAATTGACTTCTCTACTGCACTTATCATCAGCTCTCTTTTCTCATGGTATGTATTGCTGCCTATTTACCATCTTTCATCATGCTTCTGGGAAATTCATTATTAATTCCACTGGTTTATTCTATGTTAACCAAAAGAGTGCCAATTTTATTTTCTTCCATTTTATAAAAATATCTATGTACCAGTCAGCTTTTCATTGCTGTGACAAAAATACCTCATAAGAACAACTTAAAGGACAAAAAGTTTATTTTGGGTTCATAGTTTCAGAGGTTCAGTCCATGGTCAGATGACATCATTGCTCTGAGTCTGAGATGAGGTAGAACATCATGGTGGAAGGGACTGGTGGAGGAAGGTTGCTCAGCTCATGGCATCCAGGAGGCAGAGAGAGGGAGGTGCCAGGGATAAAATATAAACTCCAAAGGCACACCTGTATGACCTACTTCTTCCAGCCACCCCCCCCCCCCCCCGCTCCGCCTGCGCTTACAACTATCACTCCAACAGGATTCCTTTCAAATTACTGATCAATCAAATGGATTAATCCACTGACCAGGTTACAACTTTATAATATAATCATATCACCTCCAAACATTCCTTTGTGAACACAAGATATTTTGGGGGACGCTTCATATCCAAACCATAACAGTACAGTAATTCAAAGCTCCTTTGAGACTTCCAAATCTTACTCTCACGAGAGCAGTAAATCTTTAAGCAACAAGCTACTTCAACATCTACAGACAGTCTACATTCTTCTCCTATGTAAATAAAACAGCACGTAGTATCTGTGACTGACAGAGAAACTTTATTATAAAATTAATTGCTCCATTTCAATTAATAGAAGAGATAAGAGGTTTTGTCTAGACATAGAGAAAATGGAATCCAACTAAAACACTCTATATTTAAAAAAAATCACGTTAACACTTAAAAAAATTAAAGTGAAGGGAATGGTCTCTAGGCAATAAAAAAAAAAAAGAAAATCCAACTCCTTGGCATGTGTTTGGCTGTTGTGGATAATGTCTGTGGCAGTTAAATTGATTAGATTGAGGTCCAGAGTGAGGTCAGTTATGAGTCTGAGCTTCTTAGAGACTACTACATTTGTCCTTGTCATTGTTCTGGGGCAGGGATTGCAAACTTTTTTTTTTTTTTTTTTGTAAAAAGCCAGATATGAAATAGTTTGGGCTTTGAGGTCCATATGGTTTCTGTTGCGACCCCTGCCCTTGCCCTTGAAGCTCAGAAGCAGCAATAGACAACATGTGAGCCTGTGGTGGGGCTGCTATTTTAATAACACTGTACTTACAAAAACAGGTGATAGGCTGGGTTTGACCCATGTACTATAGGTATACATATGGTACCATATGACACCCAATAGAGAGGACCCAATATTAGTGGGTTAGTTCGGAGATCGATATCCCTCACTGAGAAAATCCCGAAGAGGTTTTTGATTTCTTCTTTGAATTTTCTTTGGAGTAACTGTTGTGGTGGTTTTGGTAGTGAATTCTTGTCTCACCAAAAATATTCCATAAATAATGCATGAGTATGTTGTCATTTAAACAATACAGAAATATATAGATATTGCTACTTAAAAACTTCAAAATATACAGAATGTGTTGTGGATGAAAGAGCCCTTTAACCACATTCTACTATATTCTATTCCCTCTCTTAGAGGCTATCATTTTAATCAGTTAATGTTTATTCTCCCAATCCTTCTTCCAGTAACTTATAAACACACACACACACACACACACACACACACACACAAATATACATGCACATACTTTTGTTTCTTGTTTATTTTACATAAATAGCTCATACTATACCTTATATATTAAAATAGTACATGATTTGCTTTTCTATGTAACTGCATATCTTAGTAATTTTTTTCATGTCAAAGATATCCTATGAAAAAGTATTTTGTAGCATGGATGTACCTTAATTTATTTAGTCAGTTCCCATAGATGTTAATGTTCTTTGCAGTGTTTTAACTTTTATATAAGACAAGGCTGTAATGAACCCATCTCTCCCTTCCCTCCTTTGTTCCTTCTTTCCTTCCTTCCTCCCTCCCTCCCTCCCTCCCTCCCTTCCCTTCTTTCCTCCTCCCCTCCCTCCCTCCCTCTCTTCCTTCCTTCCTTCCTTCCTTTCTTTTTGTGCTGAGGATTGAACTCAAAGCTTTGTGCATGCCGGGCAAGAGCTCTACCACTAAGCTACAGCCCCAGCCCTCACTGTACATTTTTACTGTGATAATGTGAAGGTTAGTTCTCTATATTTGATAGCTACAAGTGGAAGTAAGTATCTTCAAAGGAAAAAAAATGATTGATTCTCTTTAGAAATGACAAGCTCTAAATGTAAGATGACAGCTGATGGGATTTGGAGGTGAGACTGAGGATGAAATTTATTGGGTAAAGGGTGAGAAGCACTCATGGTAAATAGTCCCTGCTCCAGATAAACACAGTCTGGTGGCTGCAACTTTTAGACTCATAGAGGATATGGCCTTCCAATGCTTAATTCATTTAATCAAAAACTAGATGTTAAGTTTATATAGCATTTTACATCTGATAGAGAAGTTGACTGGAAATTTGGGAATCTGCATTCTATTTCACTCCCACTGTTAAGTGGGTATGTGATCTTGGACAAGTTACTTGGCCTTCATGAGCTTGTTCCTCATATGTAAGAGGAGGTGTAAGATTACATTAACTACCAGCTTTTTTATTCTTCATCAATCTATGACTCATTTCTTGTGGAGCTTATCTTACAATGGCTTTAAGATAAAATTGTATACTTTGGATAGAAAAATAGGTCTTTAGGACGTAAGTGGGTTTTCAGAAGTGGACTGTCCTTATTTATCATTGATCAGTATAGAGTGAAAGAAAAGTTTTAGGAAGATTAATTGGGCAGAAGGGTTTTATACATCTGAATAGAAACCAGAGGCCAGAAGATAAGTTGATGTTGTCACACATGGAGTGTGAGGGTGGGATAAAAGTGGTGACAGATGCTGCTTTGGAGGTTTGGGTGCAAGGTTTAAGGCACAAATTCCAAAGACATTCACAATGAAGAAGACCAGCGTTGAGGCTAGCTGGTGCAGTGTGACAACCGCCACGTGCACCACAGCAACAAATTGGCCTAAAATGATGGTGATGATTCTGAAGCCTGATTTGTGGGTCAGTGGTTTGGGCTGGTTTGGAGGTTTTACACTGGTCATGACTAGGCTCATTTATGCAGTGGATTTCCTCATGTATCTGTAGTCCACTAGCCTGCAGTGGCTTTGCTCACCTATTTGGCTTTTGGCTGGAGTAAGGGAGTGACTGAGCCATGTGTATGTCATCATCCGGCAGGGTTACTATGGTTTATTTGCTTGGGTTGTTTCAGTGCAAGAGAGGTAACCCAGTGCAGCCAGAGAGGGCAAACCTCAGTATCCATGTTCTCAAGTGTCTGCTTGCATGATATTTGCCATTATCCCATTGGCCAAAGCAAGTCACATGTCAAGTTCAGGGTCAGTACTGGAGGGGACTAACCAACAAGTGCAATCATTTTTGCAAATGATCCAAGAATTTGGTATTGGTGGCAGTGGTGGGAAAGATTAGATCTGGGGAATAAAGTAGGAAGAATCAAAAGAAGATTCTAAAATTTCTTAGAAGGTGAAATAGTTCAGCATATCTATTGAGTAAATACTGTATACCAGAAGTTTGCTAGGAATACTAATTAAAATAAAAAAAAAGAGTAAGACATTACCCCATTTTCAAGAAACCTGGAGTCTAATGGAGGGGGAAGAGATATGTGAACTACTTAAAATTATCGGGATAGAGCTATCTGTTAGACAAGGAGTCAGGGAACATTTTCTGTAAAGGGCGGGTTAGTACATAGTTTTGGCTTTGTGGATCATCTGGTATCTGTTGCAATGACGTGTACTTTGCTGTAATAGCATAGAAGACATCATAGATAATATATTAAAAAACGTGGCTGGATAAAGATTAATGGTGAATCCATTAGGGTGGTTGGAAAGAAAGCCAGGTTTGGAGGGCCAAATGATTTTATGGGGAGATGAACTGAATTTTGAAACAGTTTGGAAACATTCAAATGGAGATGGCTGATATGGGAGGGCATGTGGGGCTATAGACCTGGGTCTAGGTAAGGGCTTCAATTTTGGAACTATGAGAGTGCAGTAATTAGTAAATGAAGTTAGGAATAAGATGCATTGCATCTGGAGGTAGAATGTGAAGAAGAAAAGGCAAAGAAACCAGGGTAAGCCTTGTATAAAACTTTCAGTTAGGATAAGTAACAATTAGAAGCTTGTCAAAAAAAAAAAAAAAAGCATCTAAGAAAGAATCAGAAAGGGGTAGTGTCTGTGAAACAAAGAGAGTTTCAGGAATAAACGGGTGGTCAAGAGAGGTCAAAGGGAGTGAAGAGTGAGACCAGGTCACGGAGATGGCCAGTGAGGGAGACATTGTTCTAAGAATGTCAAACTTAGCCTTTAGGCAAACTCTCCTGTTTTACACACATTCGAAATACCTTCATAATTAGAAACAGTGCAAAGAGACGCGAAGCAACATTGCTTAGCACTGAGTGTAAATCTTTTTGCTAAATTTATATTTGTCATTTGTAGAAGAAAAATCAACACCATCTACAATTAGCATGTGTTTTACTCTTTCCAAGGCTTCTTGGTAACTTTTGGAAAAGGAATTTGTTGGGAAATAACAACAGTGAACAAGAAAGCAATACAAAAATGTTGTAAGCATTTGAGGCAAAGCCCTTTTCTAATTTCTAATTAATGTTTTTAAAATCCAAATATGGTTTCCATTATCATATCTGAATTATTTTTCATTAACACATATTAATTGTATATATTAATGATATTTCTACACATGCATGTAGCATGCACTGATCAATTCCAGCCTCCCTTTCGCACCCTCCCTCCCTCTACACCCTTCTCAATATCGAGTAATCACTATTCTACTTTCAGAGCCTTCCATGAATTTTGAGTTTAAAAAAGGGTAATTAGGTTTTTGCTTTTTTTGGTGGCACTGGGGATTGAATCCAGGACTGCTCTATATCTCCAGCCCTGTTTATATTTTATTTTGAGATAGAACCTTTCTAAGTTGCCCAGAATGACCCCAAACTGGTGATCTTTCTGCCTCAGTCTTCCTAGATGCTGGTGTGCACCACTAGACTTTTAGTTCTTAATATATATTTATTGATTAAATTTAAGCATTTAATGCAGCATATATTATACAGGTCTGTGGAAATGTCTTCTAAGATGACAGAACCAGCTCCTCACTATTACATTCAACAACTCAGCCATCTTCCAAGGTAACAGTTATTCTTCCAAGGCCTTCTTTTCTTTTTTTTTTTAAGTCAAATTATTTATTTATTCTAATTTGTTATATATGACAGCAGAATGCAATTCAATTCATGTTACACATATACAGCACAATTTTTCAAGCTTCTGGCTGAAAAAAAAGTAGATTCACACCATTCTGTCTACATACATGTACTTAGGGTAACAATGTTCATTTCATTCCACCGTCGTTCCTACCCCCATGCCCCCTCCCTTTCCCTCCCTCCCCTTTGCCCTATCTAAAGTTCCTCCATTCCTCCCATGCTCCCCACTCGCCCCCCCCCCTGCATCCCCATTATGAGTCAGCATCCTCATATTAAAGAAAACATTCTGCCTTTGGTTTTTTGGGATTGCTCACTTCACTTAGCGTAACATTCTCCAACTCCCTCCATTTACTGCAAATGCCATCATTTTGTTCTCTTTTAATGCTGAGTAATATTCCTCTAAGTACTTCTTTTTATCCCCCTGTGGAAGAACTTAGAGGTGATGCTGCCGAAGGATGATGGAGAAATTAGACAACACCTCAGGGGCTTTTGCTTACAGGCTTCTGATTTGAATATATTTAGGAAGACATCTGTATGAGTTTGCTAGAGCTGCCATAACAAAATACCACATACTGGGTGGCTGAAACAACAGAAACTTATTTCTCACAGTTTGTAGGCTACAAGTCCAAGATCAGGGTACCAACAAATTTGGTTTCTTCTGAGGCCCCTCAGTGGCTTACAGATGGCTATTTTTCTGTGTCCTCACATGGTCTTTCCTCTGTGAGTGCACATATCTGTGTTCTGCAAGTGTCTATGTTCTGATCCCATCTTCTTATAAGGACATCAATCACATTGGATAGGCCCATCTATAAAGCCTCATTTTACCTTTTAAAAACTTATCTTCAAATATAGTCACATTTTAGGGGCTGGGGTTGTGGCTCAGCGGTAGAGTGCTCGCCTAGCATGTGCGAGGCCCTGAGTTTGATCCTCAGCACCATGTAAAAATAAATAAACAAAATAAAGGTATTGCGTACAGCTAAAAAATAAAAAAAATTGCCCATCCAAATATAGTCACATTTTGAGGTAGTGGGGTGTTAGGACTTCAACACATGAATTATTGGGACATGATTTAGCCCCTGACAACATCTACATTTGCACTCTATGACTTAAATGGCATTTTGCGGATGTATTTACCACACATGATTACAGTTCAGACTCTATAGTTTTGTGCTAATTTGCTATCTTGGGCAAATCATTTGGGTTCATATAATTTAAAAAAATGTTCACAGTTTGTTTTGTGTGCACATATATGTGTATATAATATACACACATATATATCTTTTATAAATGTATATATTTTTATAGAAATCTTTTAAAGTTAATTGAAAGTAAAAATATCATGACATATATTCCTATATGTTTCATTCCCTGCATTTCTAAAATATAAGAACATTCTCCTACTTTATTTGCAATTGAATTAAATGTTTATTTCTTCTCAAATGTATGTATTCAATTTTGGTGATTGCTTGAAGTGTTCATGCTTTTGCTTTTTGCTTTTCATCAGGTGTGCATCATATCTACTAGGCTAGAGTCTCATCAACAATTCTAAAGCATTCCGTGGTTGAATGAGAGGAAACGCTGATGTAGGTGGGTCTGGAGGATGTGGTTATGTATCATCACACATCACGCCAGATACTCACTGTGTTGGTGTTAATCACTGCAGGTAAAATTTACTCAGGCTATAGTTTGTGATTTCTGTCTATGTGAGATTTTAACAAAATCATGCCTTGGAGATACTAAGTTTTACAAATTGTTTTTGATAAAATTTTAAACTATTTTATTTTTCACCCTGACCTACTTTCTTCCTTGGAGATGTTCTGGCTGTGTTAGTGTTTTCCTGGAAAATTTATTTATCTTTATCCTTAATATCACATAAGAACTAACTCAAGGGTTCTCAGGGAAGTTCTATCCCCTTTCTATCTTTATTTAGAGTCAGTTTGGCAATTACAGAAGCATTGTGTTATTTGCTGTGTCTTAGTCCATTCAGGCTGCTGTAACAAAATACCGTAAGTTGGGTGGCTTATATACAACAGACATTTATTTCTTGTAGTTCTAGAGGCTGCGAAATCATGACCCAGGCACCAGCATATGTAATCTCTGGGAAAGACTTACTTCCTGTTTCCTGTTTCATAGAGGGTGACTTCTCACTATAGAAGTTAGAAGGAACTTCCTTGTAATGGCACTAATCCTATTAACAAGAGGCCTGCCCTCTCGACCCTTCCTAAACACCCCACTTTCTACCACTATAACCTTGAGGATTAGGAGGGTCAACATATGAATTTGGGGGGCACACAAACATTGAGACCATAGCAGCTTGCATCTGCCCTCCCCTATGAGAATCCTGCAAGGATATTCACTGTCTTCTACCCTGAACTTCACTAAACAATAAGTTCTTGTTGTATTATTTCTCCATCATCATTGCAAATTGAAACCCAATGGTCTGTATTTATTATTTGTTATAAGTAAGGTTCTTTGTGGAGCCTTTTGAATTTAGTCAGACAATGTATTTGACAACTTTCACCCTCTCTTGCTGCCAAGTCAAGCCTTCACACCTGCCACTATCTCTGAGCAGGATACCCGCCCAATTCCTTTTCAGAAGCATACTCATTCTTTAATCACAAACTATGACTCACCTCACTAATGGGCCCTTTCCAGACTTGGCCACTAGAATCTATATATACCTCTCACTGTAAGGGACTCACATGCATTCATTTTCTGTCTTCTAGATTACTTAAATGTTGCTTTAATTATATTTAGTTTTTCCCTCTTATTTGGGCTCTGTAATAGAAAAGAATACAGTAGACATAATATCTGGTCCCACAAAATTTAAAAGCTAAAAGAGGGGGACATATATAGCCACCATGCTATCTACTTTAGAATGCAATATTTCCAGAGTACGGACTGGATTTTTTTCTGAATAGTTTATATTTAGCTAATTTAGTTTTTAACAATTATATTTCTAGCCATTTTTAAAAATTCACAATATTCCTGTAAGACAGTTGGGCAGGTATAGGCAAAGCTCATTTTCTTACTGGAATTTCTTTAGAAACTGCATCATAAAGTGAGTCATTATGAGGAAATTCTATTTTTCTCAAAGGGACAATGTTTAATTTGAGGGTCATATATCTTTTTAGAGACTCCCACTTACCTTAAAGCTATTCTAAAATCGGTACAGTAGGAGCTCATTATGGTTTGGTTCTAAAAATGTCTCCCAAAGAGCTCATGTGTTAGCTGATGTAGGAATGTTCAGAGGCAAAATGATTAGATTATGAAAGCTATAACATCATCAGTGGATTAATCCATTTGATGGATTAATAGTTTGAATGGACCACTACGTGTTACCTGCAGGCAGCTGGGGCATGGCTGAAGGAAGTAGATCACTGGGGGTGTGTTCTTAGACATTATCTTTCCCCTGCCTCCTCACTCTTTCTTTTTGCTTCCTTCTGAGCAGCTTTCCTGTGACACATTTTCTGCCATGATATTCTCTTCACCATGGGCCCAGAGCAGTGGAATCAACTGACCATGGACTGAAACTGTAAGTCTGAAATAAACTTTTCCTACTTTAAATTGTTCTTGTCAGATATTTTGGTCACAGTGATAAAAAGTCAACTAACATAGAGTCTAATTTAAAAATCCTGAGAAAGATGCTTTCAGATTATTTTGTTTTACTGGTAATATGCTTTAAAATAAAGGACCAAGCCAAAGCTTTATATTCATCTTTTCTAATATCTTCAATTTATTGAAAGTTACTAATGGAGTTGCTTATACAGATAGATGAAAGCTTTTCATCCTTAAAAGATATTGGACTTCCAGACACTTCATTCACAAACATGAACTGTCAGAACTACTCATACTTCATGGATAATCTATAAATATCATTGTTAGGCTATAGGACCAGAATCTTAAAATGGAGTATTATCACAATAGTGATTCAATGGGAGTACTTCAACATGTACTTATTTGAAGTATGCATACTTAAGCCTATAAAATTAATGTGCATATTAA
This sequence comes from Callospermophilus lateralis, assembly GCF_048772815.1. Classification (NCBI taxonomy): domain Eukaryota; kingdom Metazoa; phylum Chordata; class Mammalia; order Rodentia; family Sciuridae; genus Callospermophilus; species Callospermophilus lateralis. The sequence goes on from NC_135312.1 coordinate 118,012,414, forward strand.
TTATCATCACATGAATATAGGATCTAGAGCAGAAATTTTGTAAAATTAATTTTATTTTATTGAACTTCTGTGTTCTAGACAGTGAGGTAACAATCCAGATCTACAGATCTGCCCTGATGTAGCTTATATTCTAGTGGGGTAGATAGACAATTGACAACTCAGAATATATACATAATATGATTTTAGTTAGAAATGTAAATCAGAGCAGGTAAAAGTTTTGATGGAATGGGGATGACTTTAAAAGAGGTATCTAGACATGTTCCTTTGTAGTTGTGACATTTGAGCAGAGGTCTGAATAAAAGAGGATGTAAACTATTCAAAGATCTGGGATAGAGCATGGTAGGAGAAGGAGAAGAATTGGTGCAAAGAAACCCGGAAACACCATTCAACATGTTCAAGGGACAAATGCAGGTAGCACAGATAGAGAAGTATTTTTTAAAAAATTTGTTCTAAATATTTATGCATGACAGCAGAATGCATTTAAATTCATTGTACACAAATGGAGCACAACTTTTCATTTCTCTGGTGGTACACAGTGTAGAGTCACACAATTAGTGTAATCATACATATACCTAGTATAATGATGCCTGTCTTACTACACCATAGTTGCTACCCCTATGCCCCCTCCCCTCCCCCCACTCCTCTCTGTCAAATTCAAAGTTTCTCCATTCTTCCCATGCCCCTCCCCCATTATGAATCAGCATCCACATATCAGAGAAAACATTTGCTTTTGGTTTTGGGGGATTGGCTTATTTCACTTAGCATGATATTCTCCAACTCCATCCATTTACCTGCAAATGCCATAATTTTATTCTCTTTTAATACTGGGTAACAGTCCATTCTATATATATACCACGGTTTCTTTATCTATATATGAAATTAAGGGCATCTAGGTTGGTTCCACAGTTTAGCTATTGTGAATTGAGTTGCTATAAACATTGATGTGGCTTTGTCACTGTAGTATGCTTATTTTAAGTCCTTTGGGTATAGATGGAGGAGTGGAATAGCTGGGTCAAATGGTGGTTCCATTCCAAGTTTTCTAAGGAATCTCCATATTTCTTTCCAGAGTGGTTTCACCAATTTTTAATCCCACCAGCAGTGTATAAGTGTGCATTTCCCCCCACATCCTTGCCAATACTTACTGTTGCTTCTATTTTTGATAACTGCCATTCTGACTGGCATGAGATGAAATCTTAGACTAGTTTTGATTTACATTTCTCTATTGCTAGAGATTTTCATACATTTGTGGATGGATTGAATATTTTCTTCTGAGAAGTGTCCGTTCAGTTACTTAGCCCATTGGTTAATTGTTTTTTGTTTTTTTTTTGGTGTTAAAATTTTTGAGTTCTTTATATATCCTAAAGATTAGTGCCTTATCTGATGTGTGTATGGTAAAAATTTGCTCCCATTTTGTAGGCTTTCTCTTCACCTCAGTGATTGTTTCTTTTGCTAAGAAGAAGCTTTGTACTTTGAATCAATCTTATTTATTGATTTTTGATTTTATTTCTTACTCTGTAGGAGTTTTATTAAGGAAGTTAGGACCTAATATGACATGATAAAGATTTGGGCCTACTTTTTCTTCTATTAGATGCAGGGTCTCTGGTCTGATTACTATGTTCTTGATTGATTTTGAGTTGAGTTTTGTGCATGGTGAGAGATAGGAGTTTAATTTCATTTTGCTGCGTATGGATTTCCAGTTTTCCCAGCACCATTTGTTGAAGAGGCTGTCTTTTCTTCAATGTATGTTTTCAGTGCCTTTGTCTGAAATAACTGTACTTATGTGGATTTGTCTCTGTATCTTCTATTCTGTATCATTGGTCTACATGTCTGTTTTGGTGTCAATATGATGCCGTTTTTGTTACTACAGTTGACAGAGCAGTATTTATAAGGGAGAGAGAAGTGAAGCAGCGAGGAACCAAGTCATACAGAGCAATGTGGAATGGGTGTGGGTCTGAATTCTCCAAGAATCAAATGTGAAAATAGAATTAAACATGGAAGGGTTTTATTCAGTGGATACCTGGTTGGGAGAAAATGAGGAGGGTTCAGTGAAGGTTGGGAGAGGCCTGGGACTGTGATACTATGATGCAAATTGACCTTGGGCAAAAAAGAGAAAGAGGAAATGTGGCTGGAACTGTCCTAGACTGCTGTGTGGTAGAAGAAGGGCTCATCAAGGTTATTAACGAGTCCTTGAGCCCAAGATGGCCATTACAGGAGTCTTGTGTTTCCCAGGAGTGAGTCTTATTTATTGTCAGTCACTGGCTGGGGACAACTGGTAGAAAAGGTGTCCTAATGCAAAACAGTGATGAATTTCAGAGTGTAGAAGCAAGGACTTTCAATCAATTATGCGCTCTGTGACTAGAGATCTGTGTGTGTGTTCCATGGCAAGCACAGCATGGCTGAGAATTTGTATGTATTATCAATTGAAGGAAGTCATTGGAAGATTTTGAATAAGGGGGAAAGGTAGTCTGATTTACTTACAAAAATGTCACTCCAACTCCTCCACGAATAACAGACTTTTGGGGTATAGCAGGATATCACATGAATCTAAGCTGAAAGGTAAAAACTTTTGACTAGAGTAATTGCTACAGAAATTAGGAGAATGGAGTAAGGTTCTGGAAGATTTTGGAGACAGAGCTAAGAGTCTGCCAATGGATTGAATGCTGGTAGTGAAGAGTTAAGTATGACGTTGGAGTGTTGGGACTGAGCAATTGAATGATGCTATCTTTTCCCATTTGCTGAGACAGTAGTCAGGGAGGCTGGGTTTAAATCAGGAACTCAGTTGTATGTATGCTAGGTTTGAAATACCCAGTAGATTCTAATTGGAGCTATCTGGACATGTGAGTGAATGAACACTGGAGAAATTTCCAGGGTAGAGGTGTAGGGAGAGAATAGTGGAGAAGAGAGACAGAACTGAGTACAGAGCCTTGGGAACTAACTCTTAACAGGTGAGGAACAGAAAGAGGGCAAAGCAGTAGCTAAGTGATGCGGAAGAACTGGAAGCTGTGGTGTCCCAGAGAACACGGGAGGAAAGTGTTTTAAGAAAGAAGCGATCAACTATGTCACGACGTGCTGCGGAGAAATTGATGAGGACTCTAAACAGACGAACTTTTGGATTAGGCAAGATGAAGGTCTCGATGATCGTGACAAGGGTGGGCTTATCAGAACAGTAGGAGAAAAGGCAGATGGATGGAGAAGGGGCGGTGAGCAAGTGCAGACAGAGCAGAGACAGTTGTTTGGAGGAAATTGTAATAAAGGGAGCAGAGAAGGCAGTAGTGTTAGCATGTTTCTGTTTCTGTGAGAATGATTCAGAGTAGAAGGGAAGTTGGATATGCAGAAAAAGGGGCTGCAATTGCAGGAGCTAATCTTTGAGTAGCCTTCTGGAAAAGGGCTTCAGAGCACAAGTGGATGAGCTGAACTTACCTAAGAACAGGGTGAGATGGTTCACTGAACAGGAGGAAAGCTCAAATGTAGAGGCGCTGACACATAAATGCTGGTAGAACAAAGAGGAAACTATTTTTAGATTCATAATGAAGTAAGAAGTAAAGCCACTAGATCAAAGTGAGGATTGGGGCTGATCTGATAGAGGTTTGAGAAAAGAGGGTAAAATAATGATCTCCAGTCCTAGACTTTCAGAGAGTGGGAAATCTTTTGACGAGGAGATAACGTGAAAAGGCCACACTGCTCCCTTTTGTGAGTATGTGTGTCCACTGTAGACGTCTAGAATGAAGTAAGACCCCGAGGTGCTTCTCAACAAAGAGGGTCCCTCTGAGACGGTCGTTAGCAATATTGGCAAGAGGCCATCCAAGGACACTGTTGGGTGCTCTTCTTTTTCCATTGTTCACAGCTGTGGTTCTCAACTGGAGGCAATTTGTCACAGGACAGAACATCTGACAGTGACAATGTCATATTTATTATTACAAGTAAATTTTAGAATCACTTTTTCAAGTTCCATTTTTGTTTGCCACAACTCTGAAGTGGGAGGAAAGTTCCACTCACATTAGAGGCTAAAGATCTGTGTGGTAGATTCTTTAGGCAACCATAGCACAGTAAAGAATTTGGATTTACTGTTAAATTGATGGGAAGTCATTGGAAGGTTTTGAAGAAGGGAGAAACATGATCTGATTTATTGATAAAAGTCAGGCCAGGGATATTGCTAAATATCCTACAATGCACAGGATCATCCTCCACAACTAAGAATCAGGTGCCCTCCAAATTTCCATAGCATCTAGATGAGAAATCCTGGTCTACAAGTTCATAGTGCAAGAATTTTCTCAGATATTAATACTAGGTCAAAATTCAAGGGTGCCTAAAGGAAAGAGCTAACTGTGTCCCATTATTTAAAACAAAACAAAACAAAACAAAAACTAAGTCCTTACCCATAAGTGCTTTATTAGTGTTTAACGTATACATCATATTATCAGAGATTACATCCATTTAGTCTGTATGAATATTCCACAGGACACTTAAAGTGTTCTTGAATTGCATGAGCTCATCCACCTCCAGCTTCTAGTGGCCACTTAAGATCAGGCTGATCCCAATGCCATGGGGATGCAAGGATTAGGATGATCTACTATTTCCTTGGTTCATGTATATCCTTCACCTTTGTGGTCATAGAACACATTCTGGAGCTGTATGTGTGTGTGTGTGTGTGTGTGTGTGTGTGTGTGTGTGTTTATCATATAAGTCTCTGTCTATATCTGTATCTGTGAATCTGTATTTTTAAAAATTAATTTATTTTAATTAGGTATATATGACAGCAGAATGCATTTTGATTCATTATACATGATTGCAGCACAACTTTACATTTCTCTGGTTGTACATGATGTAGTGTTGTACCATATGTGCAGTCATACATGCATCTAGGGTAATGATGTCCATTTCATCCTACCATCTTTCCTCTCCCATGCATCCTCCCTAGTGAATCTTATTTTAAATATGGATTTCATGTTTTAATTAGCATGCCTTTATATTTCATTTTGATATTGACATCATCATTATTCTTATTATTAACAATTATCAATTGTTAGGCTCTTGTTTTGTCATATTTATTATTACAAGTAAATTTTAGAATCACTTTTTCAAGTTCCACTGAAAATACCTTGGATTTTCCTAAGAATTGCATTGAGTATCACCTTAGCAAAAATCAGTATCTCAACCAATGGAATCTGTCTAGACACGAAAGAATAATGTATTTTGGTATTTATTCACAGTTTTGCAGAAGAGATTTATGCAGTTTCTTCTTTCTTGTTTGATCATTCTTAAATATATGTATATAAAAAGCTTTCATTATTGTTATTTAAATATGATCTTTATTACATTTATTGGATTCTTATTGCTGATTTATAGTAACGCTATTATTTTGGTATACTTGTCTGATATCTTGATCCTTCAGGAAACTCTTTGTCTCTTTGGTGCTGGTGATGGAACCCAGGGCCACATGCATCCTAGGCAAAAGCTCTACCACTGTGTTAATATATTCTGGGCCCCTGGAAATTCTTTTATTAGATCTTGTAATTGTCAAGTGGTATCTTGAGCTGTCAGTCTGCTCCCTTTTGTGAGTATGTGTGTCCATTGTAGATGTCTAGAATGAAGTAACACCTTGCTGTGCTTCTCTTTTGTGGCCTCTTTTAGGAATTCTGCCTAGTTAGGTCCTCTGGAGGAACTACTTCAACCAAAATATATTCACAGTCATGAAGAGAAGAGATGCAGCCGCTTCAGCTATTCTGCAGGTATTTCTTTATTTATGATCGCGATGATCTCATAGTTTTTTTGCTTCCCCTATTTGTGGCTCCAGAGCCTGCAGTTTCTCTCTGATGGAGTCCTTAGAGAGAGTGACTCTTGGGGAGATAGCTTTCCCACACCAATTGTGTCTGGAAGTTTTCTCTGGTTTGGCTTTTCTATCGGTCTCATCCCATCTGTTTTTTATTTCCTTAAAATTTCTGGTCTACTGATTATACTTTTCCTTGTTTCCAGTGCTGTTAGGGATTTTTTCTTCAAAAAGACCTTTTTCATATCTTCCTATGGGGTTTGGGAAGGAATGAGATGCAAGCATATGTGTCTCATCTGTCACCTTGTCCTGAAAGCATTCTCTGGTAAAGTAGCAGTCATTGATGTTGCTTTATTACACTAGGGCTTGATATCTTTTCTACCAAACATAAGCTACATAAGCTTTTTCTTCTACTGTTGATGAGTTAGTAATTAGAGATTGTTTTTTGTTGTTTGATATGTACTTTGAATGCAGTATTGGCTAGAGATATTTCTTTGAATCATTTCTAAATTATTAGACTCCATGTTATGTCAGAAGCATGGACTTCGGTAGCCTATTTGGAAGGCCAGTCTGGAATGCAATCCCTAGGTAAACTAACAAAGGATTGATTTGTAAGCCCTCAAAAACAGGGATAGCCTGAGGAACCTACTGTCTTTGGCTTAGATCCCTAAGTGGGACATTTAGTGATGTTATAAAAGGACCATTGGGCTTGGAATTTGGAGTCCATACCTCGGATATTGCCACTGGCACTTACTAGCTGTGTGATCTTGAGCAAGTTCTTTAACATTTTGGAATTTCAGTTTTCTTATCTGAAAAATAGCAATGATTGCCTTTCTCAGAGGATTCTTGTGACAATCAGATGAGAGAATTGAATGTGAAGGTCCTTTAAGAAACTGAAGGGAGGTAAAAGGTTTGTATTAAACATTCTCATCCCTTACCAACAATGATTTTCAAAAATTATATTTAAAAAATCTCAATGGGGTATTACTCTGCATTAAAAAATGACAAAATCATAGAATTTGCAGGGAAATGGATGGCATTAGAGCAGATTATGCTAAGTGAAGCTAGCCAATCCCTTAAAAACAAATGCCAAATGTCTTCTTTGATATAAGGAGAGTAACTAAGAACAGAGTAGGGACGAAGAGCATGAGAAGAAGATTAACATTAAACAGGGATGAGAGGTGGGAGGGAAAGGGAGAGAGAAGGGAAATTGCATGGAAATGGAAGCAGACCCTCAGGGGTATACAAAATTACATACAAGAGGAAGTGAGGGGAAAGGGAAAAAATACAAGGGGGAGAAATGAATTACAGTAGAGGGGGTAGAGAGAGAAGAGGGGGGTAGGGGGGATAGTAGAGGATAGGAAAGGCATCAGAATACAACAGACACTAGTATGGCAATATGTAAATCAATGGATGTGTAACTGATGTGATTCTGCAATCAGTATACGGGGTAAAAATGGGAGTTCATATCCCACTTGAATCAAAGTGTGAAATATGATATATCAAGAACTATGTAATGTTTTGAACAACCAACAATAAAAATTAAAAAAAAAAAAGAAAGAAAATGTAATTTTGTCAGGTAAAAAAAAAATCTCAAGAATCTCTGATTCTCTTAGACATGATTCCTTGAATTCAAATATTTATTATAAAGGAGACTTTAAATGTGAGAAAAAGACAAATGCAGAATAAGTGTTTTGTTTAATAAAATGGAACAATTTATTAGATCTGATGAAAAGTAAAGGTTTGTTTTCATTAGTGCTTCAAAATTATGCTTCCCAAAAGGAACCAATTTGGAGATGTTTTCATAAAAACATCTGGATAGCGGGCTAGACATGTTTAGAATGTGCCTCATCTGAGAATACTTAATTTTTATTCAGGCTGGGTGATCCTTTTCTCTAGATTAGATGTTTGGAACTTCACCTTCCCTCTGTTCTTTACGACAATCTCGTGTCACCTGAACAGTCAGTTCTTTCAATTAGAATGCTTAACTGGGCAGTCTCTGTGAGTCAGTTTTCAATTTAAGAATTCTGCCAGGCAGGGAATTGTAAAAGAAAAAAAAAAATTGAAGTCAGGCCATGAAAACTCAGAATTTATTTGTGCCTGGCTAATTTGCCAGGGAAAATAACCGTGGGGTATATTTTTTTGTAGAAGAAAATTAAGCATTCTAATGGATCAGGATTAAGCTTTTGGAAAAAGAAAAAGATTCATTAACCCCCCCAAAAAAAGAAAAAAAAATCCTTTCCCAAGCTGCCCTTGACCTGAAGTTATGGAAACAGAACACTCCAAAGAACAGAAAGTGTTGAAAGTTTGTTTGTGGTGCTTTGAGGGGAATGGCATTCCAAAAAAAGTGGAACAGAATAACACCCTTGCTGGAAAGCCCAAGACTCTGTCCTATTTTCCAGTGGCTAAAACTCTAGATGCTTAAAAAGTGATTCTTAAAATTTAAATATTCCTAAATTTATCAAATTTCTTTGGATGATAGATGGTGCACATTTAAATGTAGAATATAACTGGTTAACATGTGAGTTAAGTTAAAACAACACTTTTTTTGAACATTTTTTTGGGGGGTGATACTTTCAATAAATTGGGAGAATATTTTGTTTTAAAAAAGAATAGAGGTAGAAGGGTTTCTTTTTTTTAAATTGACTATTTGGAAAGAATGCAATTGTGTTCCTTCACTTCACCTTCACTTCCAACTATAGCTCTATGCCTCTGGTCACCTTCACAAAAATTCTTAAAATAATTGTCTATATTCACTGTGTTCAATTTCTCTTTTTTTCATTCTCTCTTGAATCTACTTAACGTGAACTGGTCCCGACTGATTTGGTCATGTGTGACTGTTAGATTCCTTTGGGCAGATAATGGTAGCCATCAAGAGGGGTCAAGATGGCATTTCGTCAGCACCTCATTGCCAGCAAGTCTTAGCGCAAAGTGAAAGTGTGTAAATTTTATTTAAAGCAAGCAGGCACAAAAATGGTATAAACCCCAAATCTTTATCTTTCAGGTGTTCTGGCCTTGGAATATTTGAGAATGTCATTAAGGCCATCCAGATGATCCAAATCCATGAAATCAAAGCTGGATACAGGCCAGTTAGAGGCACTGGGCTGCCATTCTGAAGTGCAGACTGAAGGACACACAGATTTTTATATTCTTCTTCAAAAGTGGGGGCAAAATAGATTAGGCAATACACAATACCACAACCATCACTAACTTCACCTATGAAAACCCAAACACACATAATGATTCTAAGCAAGATCTGTTAGTAACCAGAGATTTAAAAGAAATAAAACTGCAATGATTTCAGTATCTTCATTATATTGAAATGTACAATATCTTTCAATGTACAAGGCACCATTAACTTCATGAAAGTTTGTAGTTTTAATTATAACAGAATTTCCTGGAAGACTTGTTAAAAGATTGCTGAGTCCCCGACTCCAAGTTTCTGATTTAGTAGGAATGGGTGGGGCCTGAAAATTTTCATTTTTTAACACATTCCCAAGTAATACTGTTTCCTGTCTGTGATCACTCCTTCAGAACTGTTGATATGATGCTTATAAGTCAATTCAAGATCCGTATTTCTCCTTGAGTTGATTTTAATAAATTTAGAAAATGATATATTTCATCTCTGAATTTTCTTAATTTTTAATTATGACATTAAATGCCTAGTTAAGTATTATTTTATCTATGTCATGCAGAACTGATATGTAGGTTTTTGTCAGCATTCAGTTATAAGTATGATATAATTTCCAATATGATTTTTATCTGCACCATAAATTCTTTAAAACTTTTTTTTTTTTAGTTTCTAATTTTATTTATGTAAGAAGGAGCATCACTAAGTTGATGAGGTTGGCCTCCAACTTGCTATCCTCCTACCTTGGCCTCCTGTATAGGTGAATTACAGGTACATAACACCCATGCCCAGCTTCTCCTTTTTTCCTTTTTTCTTTTATAGGCTTCTTGTTGATGTCTAATTTTGTTGTTTTGCTGTCAGAAAGTACTATCTGGATAATATTTCTTTAGTGTCGGATGAAACTTCCTTTGTGGTACAGGGTGTGGTGAAGTAAAAAGATTCTGATGGGATCCTGGAAACAATTTCAGGTCCAGATATCCTCCTCTTTACTTAATCCTCCCCTGTGCTTGCTAGCAATTCTAGACCAGTGGTTCTCAATTTTAAGTATGTGTTACCTCCAGGCTGGAGACATGTCAACACCACATCTCTGGGCCCATCACCAAGAGTTTTGCATTCAGCAGGTCAGGTGCAATTCAGGAATTTTGTTTTCAGCTGATGCTAACCTACTGGCCTGGGGATCACACTTGCAGAATTGCTGCTCTAAACCATAGCGAATCCTCTATTTCTCAAGATTTTTTGGGGGTCTAATATGCCAGTCTTGTCTTGGCAACCCATTTCTGATATTTTGTGTCCCTGACACCTCCACATGTTTGTTGGGGTTATTTCTTCCAAGAACTGAGCTCTGTTCTGCAATCTGACTTTCACTTCTGATTATTCTATTTTCTTTTTCCAGACTTTGAGCGGTAGCTCTGCAGATCGTCTTGTCCTGGGTCAGTAATTTTTAACCCTCATTTTACAGTCGAAAGACTCATGGGGGTTTTTAAGCATATGCACTCATGAACTTCTCCTAGAGATCCTAGATCATGCTTGTCACATGTGAAATTTAAATGCTTCATAGTTTATTCTAATGTGTAGTCAGGATCAAGATCTATTGACTGTGGGCTAGAACTCAATGGCTGAGATATGATGCTTATTTTTGTACTCTTTCTCATTTACCTCATCCTTCCCCAAATCACTTGTTTAAGGCTTTATGTTTGCAAATTTGCCTTATCACCAAAGTCTGCAAACTAGTTCTCCAAGCCATTTGAATTCATCTTATTGCCAGATTAATCTTCTCAAATGTCACTTTGATTATCTAGTTCTTGTTACAAGTTCCAGTGGACATATATATTTTTTTTTTATCATGGTGGTTACTAATAAGATAAACCATCCAATCTTTCAATCTCTATTTTCCCACTCCGGGCAAACTGTGATTTATCTCACCAGTTTGCTTTTGCTTATACCCTTCCCCACCAGTTGGTAGAATCTTTTCCAGCCTTGGAAACATAAATCAAATATTATTTTTTTCCATGATAATTGAACCCAGGTGTGCTTTACCACTAAGTTACATCCTCATTCCTTTTTGATTTTTATTCTGAGACAGGGTCTTGCTAAATTTCTAAGGCTGGTCTCAATCTTGCGATCCTCCTTCCTAAGCCTCCTGAATTGCTGGGATTACTGGCATGTGCCACCGTGCCTGGCTCAAATCTTACTCCTTTTGGGGATCTCCTTTAGGTCCATACTCTGAAGCCAGATGTCTGGATTCAAATCTGCTACTTTCTGTGTGACCCTGGACAAGTTAATTTAACCTTTCTGAGTTTCAATATCCTCATCTGATAATTAGGAGAATATTACCTATCTTGTAGGTTGTTGTGAAAGTTAAATAATTTAATTATAGCACATGATAAGCTCTTTACACATGTTAAGCATAATGTGGTAATGGCGATGATGACAATGAAGCTGTACGTCTTCCCTGACGATCTTATAGCCTTCTTAGCTCAGCACTTGTTAATTAAATTACGCATCTAGTAATCTATTCAGAATGATGTCTTTTCTTGTAATTATCTTTTAAACCATTTGAGTATTATGTCCTTATTTAGAAGTCAAACTTCTTATATGTCTGGCACTTAAAGATGATTCAAAAGGCCTAAAAACACCTACGTAGTGTTTGTGGATTTAAGTGAGACTGACAGTGGTCACTAAATAGAAAAGTTGAGAAATCAGCTTAGAAAGTAGAACAGAGTACGCTGACATTTTCCTAAGATGACCTGAGTAGATGCAGTTGCATATGCTGATGAAAAAAATAAACACAACCAAAATCCAATTCTAAGTATAATTTTTAGTGTTTTGGACTTTGTGATAATGAAAGAAAGAAATGAAACATGTTCTTACACTCTACAAATAAACACATTCAACAATATGCCTCATTGGCGGGAACACATAATTTCCTCAGGGGGAAAAAGAAATCTTTTCTTTTCTTTGAGAAATTCTTTCCAGTTACAATTAAAAAAAATAGCAATCAGTTTACAGGGCATAGAAAAGGATCTCTGTGATTGCAGCTGCTAGGATTTGGCTCTAATCAGGGAAAAGGTATCAAGAATCCATGGCTGCTAAGAACTAATGATTCTGGTACTAATTGACATGTCTGGGCTAAACTGTCTTTAGAGGCAGTGGTTAAAGTAACAAAGAGGTAATAATTATTTACTCCCCAAAACTACATGCCCAGTCTTGGCAGTCTAATAATGAATCAAGTATTCAATAGATTCTTTGAATTTAAGTAGAATATGAAACACTATCCATTAAATGTAGGAGGAAATCTTTAAGTGACTAGGCCCGAAACAAGTAAGAAAGTCAGGTGATAAGTTTTGGGAAATTTAGGCCAGCCAAGCTAAGGCTCATCCTCTATAGTCATAAATAAATTAATGTTAGACAAACAACCTTGTTTGACATTAATTTTCTTTTCTAGAGTGAGCATAAGCTTTGTCCAGAGAAAAGATCTATTGACAACTTGCAGAATGACCTTGAGCTTGTACCACTTGAGCTGCAGTTGAACCAGCTGCAGTTTCACCCACCTGCAAAATTGGAGTTGAATTCAATAATCTTGAAGGGGCACTTTGAGTCGAAGACTTCCAATGGTCCTGGGCTCTCTCCTCTAGCTCATTAGACTTTGTGGTTCTTTTCAGGCTCCCCAAAAGGCATTTCTTTCCCTTCTTTCTTCCTTCTGTCCTTCCTTCCTTCTTTCCTCTTTTTCTCCCTCCCTTCCTTCCTTTAGATCTTCATTTAATTTGCATGAACACACACATAGGTGAACACGCGCTCTGGGCACCTACCCTGTCTTTGATTTCTTACCCTTTATCAGAAAAAAGGTAGTGGTTTCTGTGTGTGGACTCTTTACTTATCCTCCTTCTCTCCCTTCCTCTCTCCTTCCTTTTCTTCTCATCTCTCTCCTTCCTCCAGTGCTTTCTAAATGTGCCAGTAATCTTTCTTGCGGATGGCACCATGTTAGATATTGTTCACATCATTCCATTTAATTATCCTTATAATTCTGTTATCTTATGAGTGAAGATCTGAGCCTGCAAGTTTTGTGGCTTGTCCCCTGTCACAGAACCAGGGGTTGGTGAAAAGGGGCTCACACTCAAGTGAGTGACATCCAGTACTGTGTTTTGCTATCTAAGTGGCTGCTTTTTGTCTTTCTTGGTTTTCTCTATTTTGGGTACCAAATCAACTATAGTATCCTTTTCCTATACAGTTCATTTGGCTGTGGCAGCAATAGTCACAAGGCCTTAAATCCTTCAGAGGATAGCATTGCTTCTGTTCTCACTTAATATAAATATATATATATATTCCAGAATTGTGCATCTTTTTATTTCTTATTTTGAGACAGGTCTTGCTAAGTATCTTAGGGAGATACATAAAAATTACTGAGGCTTGCCTCTAGCTTGAGATCCTCCTGCTTCAGCCTCCCTGAGTCAATGAGATTACAGGCATGCACCACCACACATGGTCTTCTATTTGTTCTTGAGTTCCACATTTAAGCAGAATTTTTAGCAAAATCAATCATTTCTTCCTAAAATGCACCTTTCCCCTGAAAGTCTGCTCATGTTTTTTCCGAGTCCTTCCTCAGCATCTGGTGGCCTCCTTTCACAGATACCTGCATCCCTGTTTGCCCTTGGCATATGCCTCTATCTTCCTCTCCTAAACTTTCCCACGGCCTCCTCCTATGTGCCAGTGTCACATTGGGCAGGCACTTTTCTCTATCATTTCACGGAAGAAGAATAAACCCATCCTTTACTTCTGACATTAAAATGGAAACAAGCCCATGGCCCTCCCAAAAGCTTTGAACTATAGTAAAATATGAGAAGTACCTTAAAATCCCATTGACACCATTGTTCTTTCTGAACCCTTGGTGACAGTTCTGTATACCCATTAATGGATCTGAAAATGAAAACCAGTTCTATTGGATGCCACCATGGACTGGCATCTATCTTTGTTTAAAATGGTAATGTTTGGGTGGGGCATGTAGCTCAGTGGTAGAGCACTTGCCTAGTTCTAGCATGCTTAAGGTCTTGGGTTCAATCCTCAGCACTGCAGAAGAAAAAAATAAATAAAAGTAATATTTGCTTATGAATACATTTCAGTAATACTGTCACACTTTGTCCATGTTCCTGTATGTTTTTCTGCAACTGCACAATGGTAGCATCACCAGCATACATATTAACCTCTCTTACATAAGGGTTGAATAGTAAATTTGTCAAGATAAAATATTTGCAATCATTAAGAAATCCAAATGCAAGCAACTCCTTCCACAGGACCTCGACTGTTATCAATTATTGTTTAATCCGGTGATGAATGCTTTTTGGAAGTTACTACCAGAAACAAAGATTTTCTCCCTGGAAGCATCTGTATGTTTTTTTTTTTTTTTTTTTTTTCTCTCATTGGCGTTATATAACTCACTGTTTTCCTTTGGTCTTAGCTGCCAAGAAGCTTGAGGCCAAATGTGGAGCTCAGTGACAGTAACCGTATTATGCTTTGTGGTCAGAATATTTGTTTCTTTCTTCTTTTCTGGTTTTAATTTCCATTTCAACAGTATTATTTTATACCTGACATTAACAGCAAACTATATCAAATTCTTTCTCTTTAAGTATGCAAGTAGAAGTAAGAAATAGATAAAAATGGATTTACTCTCTAGATAAAATACAATTCACTTTTGTTTTTGTTTTTAGAGTCAAAAAACTTACTTCTAAGTTCTACTTGTCAGGCACTAATTTGGGACTTCATTTAACTTTACCTTAGAACACGTGTGCACATGCTTTATATATCAGTAACTAAGTCTTTAATTTCCTACCTTTTATCAGAAAGGAGATAGTGGTTTTTCTATTAGGTTCCCTTAATTATCCTTGGCCTCTGACCTTCCAAATGGCTTTCTTCAGAATCAAAGGGCCCAACTCTTTTTTGCTTCACTTTCTGATGGTTAACATCTGAGGGTAGCAGGATAGTGGTGAGTGAGGACAAGGTGCCCCTTTACATAGTTTCCCTCATCTGTCTTTTCAGACCAGCCTGGAGGTAAATATCATAGCAACCTAATCACTTATTCTACTCAACAACTTATCTCTTTAGATAAATTACACAGTTTAGCCTGGTGAACTCAAAGTTCACAACCTGCTTTAGATCTTAGGTCTTTATCTGTGCTCTTAAGGAAAAGTACATACATACATGTTTTTATTTGTACTATAATTATATAGAGACCATTTATGAAAAACCTATAGCTAGCATCATAATCAATGGGGAGAACCTGAAAGGCTTTACTTTGAGGGATGGTATGCACTCTCATCCACTGCATTAAGGATGCCCACGGTCTCCACATCTGTTCCACATAGTACTGGAAATACTGTAAAGAGCAATCAGACAAGAAAAACAAATACAAGTCAGAAAGAATTAAAATTGTCCCTGTTTGCAGATATATGATTCTGTATGTAGAAAAACACTGAAACTCTCTAATCAACTCTTAGAACTAATGAATGAATTCAGTGAAGTTGTTGGATATAAAATCAACATACAAAAATCTATGGCATTTTTATAAATAACATCTAGCTTAAAAGTTTTAAGAATCACATTTATGATAGTATACAAAATGCTTAGGAATAAATGTAACCAAAGAGATGAAAAACATGCATATTGAAAACTATAAAACACTGATCAAAGGAATTAAAGATTCCACAAATACATGAAAGATGTTCCATGATCATTGGTTGGGAGAATTAATATTGTTAAAAGTCCATACTACCCAAATTGATCTACAGATTCACCACAATCCCCATCAATAATTACAATGGCTCTGTTTACAAAATAGAAAAACGAGTCCTAAAATTTGTAGGGAACCAGAGGAGACATAAAATAGCTGAAGTAATTTTATTCAAAATGTTCTTATGAATAACCTTGCCATATGTTTTAGAATATCATTCCTACCCAGCCTATCATTGCCACATAGCCATAGTATTTTTGTGGTAATTTCCCTAAAATGTCACAACATTGAATTAAGTGTACTAGCCTGAAAGCCATGTCCACATACAGGGATTGCTGTTTATGACTAGACATCCTGGATTTTAGTCATGAGACATTACTTTTTCTCAAAGCCAAATGTCTTGAGGTTACATATTTTGAGAAGTCAAAGACCCCAACCCTTTCTTTCTTCCTGAGAAATTCTTCCCCCATCTCTACCCTCATTGGAGCATTGACCCCTGGCTGGGTTCCAGGAGCTCATCTCTGTTTGCAGCATGGAATCCTTTCCCTCTCTTGACTTGGCTAATTTTAGTTCCTGATTATCTCTGATGGGTGAGTCTTAAACAAGCAACATTTCTGCCTCTAGAAGGAAAGATTCTATGCTTCTACAGAAATCTGTATTTACAGGTCACAGTAAATCCAGTCCCCAGGGCTCACCCTCTCTCCTGGTCGTTCATTCCTTGCCTCACCTGCACTTCCCTTCTTCCACATTTGGGATGTCTTGCTGCCCTCGCCTCCCTAACCCATGAGGTGTTGGGGTAGAAGAAACAAATGGTAGTCAACAGATGGAAATCTCAGTCCTATAAGGGCGAGGGGAGTGTAGCCAGCACCTCCAATTCTGAAATGGGTCAATAAAGATCTGGATTGTAATTATAGCTGTGGCATGTGACTTTGAGGAAGCTATTTGATCTCTAAGACTTTCTTCATCTTTAAAACAAGTGAAACAAAATTGACTCTGTCTATTAGTGTATCTAAGAATGGGATGTGGTAATGTATATGGAGGAGGCTTAAACATGACTTACTTTTATTAATCAGCTGTAGTTGGGGGTAGTCACCAAGGGCAACTATAGTAGCAGAGATAGTGGATTTTTCTTTCAGGAATAGGATAGTGGAGGCAATTCTGAGTTCTTGTTATAGTTTCACTTGACTGGATCTCATGTCCTTTTCTATTTCTTTATTTCATTTCTCTAGGGACATTTTCTCGCCTGCTTTGGGAGCCCCATGGCTTTGAGATATTGTGTTACACTGTAGAGACTCTCTCGTCCTTCAGAGGAGCTGGGTCACAAGCTTAACTTGGACCTGTGAAGCTGCCTCTCGTTGGAGCTATTTCCACTTCTTTCCATCCTATCCCATTTCTAATATTTATTTTGGCATGTGGTGTGTTCTGGGTGGGAGAGAAAGAAAAACAACACAGTAAATATTTTAGTATGAATTCACAAATAATGAGAAAGATATATAAGTAACCCCACCCTGAGATGTGAGAAAGACAAATTCTGATAAAGACAATGTGTTCTGAAAGTACAGAGGAAGAGAGATTAATTCTAAGTGATTAGCTCTAGAAATGCTTTGGGGACATGTGGGGTTTGAGTGCTAAGTACCTAGCTGATAGGACTTAAAAAATTCTTTTTATACTTGTAGACAGACAGAATGCCTTTATTTATTTTATGTGGTGGTAAGGGTTGAACCCAGTGCCTCACACATGCTAGGCAAGCGCTTTGCCACGGAGCCACAACCCCATCCCCTTGATAGGACTTTGGATGAGACTGCAAATGAGAATGGGTAGGATTAGCTCAAGGGGAAAGACAAACCTGAGAAGACGTGTTGGAAGATGGTACCCAAGGGTAGCAGGGAAAGTCTAGAATGGGAAATGTGGATAGTGGCCAACTTGTAGATGGGGGATGTTTATTTCTAGTTTTTTTTTTCTATTTGAATGAATTTACTAGTTTCATTCTCTAAATTTATATCAACTACAGGAACTAAGTCATTTTAATAATATACAATTCTTATGCTTCATATGATATTGGATTATGATGGGAGTTGGTCTTTAGAGTCTTTTGAAGTCGGCATCAAGAGGGGAAATGAGCCAGTACTTTTATGGGCTTAAATAACTCCACTTTTATCTTTTTGTCAAGAGCTAAGAATAACTGGTGATCATGGAGTTTAATGATATCTTGTGGAACAAGATATCAGATACAGAGAACAGATACAGGGAATGTGGCTTACATTACAAGAAGGGCTGAGTCTCAGGCAAGAAGCTTAGAAAACATACTCCAAGGACCAGCTGAGGTAACGGGGAAGAGCTGCAGTGGGTTTGCAAGTTAGATAGCAGTGGTAAGACTTTAAAATAAGCTAAGGAAGGAAATCAACCAAGAACATTGCTACTGAACATTTAATATCATTGTGGAGAGGAAGGATTAATAACCCAATTCTTCTTGCTCAGATGGTACCACTCTGGGCTATATGTTCATCTGTTATGAATGCATAGTTAGGAAAGTTAAGGCAGAAGGAAATTTTTAGGCAAAAGTATAACCATCTCTTTCAGCAAACTGCAAGTATACAATAAAGTATCACTAACTATAGTACAATGATCATGTACAGTGATCATGCTGTACATGAGATTCCCTCAAATTATATCATCACTGAAAGTTCGTACCTTGAGAATATGTTAGGTGGTCTTAACACACACACACACACACACACACACACACACACACACACACACGGTAACTATGTGAGGTAATGAATATGTCAATTAAGATTGTGACAATAATTTTACAATGTGCATGAGTATCAAAACATTACATTGTAAACCTTAAATATATACAATCTCTACTCAGTTATTCCTCAATAAAGTTGGGAAAACATCTGTCTTATAAACTACAAAGGACATGTTTTGAAAGAATTATTCTTCTGGAAGGTCAGAAAATTCTCTTCTCTTTCTATCTATCAGAGCCACAGGAAATTCAAGTTTGGTTTAGAAGCCTAAAAAGCTCTTTTAATGACACCTTCCCCCAACACTTACACCAGCTGTGCTTGGTTTTTGAGATGCTCAAAGTAGTTAACAAACATCTCTTTTATTTTACAAATTTCTCAAGGGGTCATATAATCAGTAAAGTGCAATTTAAGTTTTCAGTCTTGGGAAGGCTGAAAGGGGGAGTTTTGGGGAAAGAGAGGCCATGTTCTCCACCAACCCCTTGTTTGAAAGCAATTATCAGTGTTGATGTCAGATGCCCAACCATTCTGAAAACTCATGGGGACTTCACAATTGTCAACAAACAATGACAGGCAGCCACTGCAGCTAAGTCTGCCATTGTTACCACCATTGCCATTTTTACAGTCTCTACTAGTGTTGCTCCTAAAATTTGAAGAAAGTGCAATAAAGGGGCTCAACTAGTAGCCTCTATCACCCTGTGTTGCTATTTGCGTTCACTCAGTTCAACCCCTTAGCATTCAGTAGTTTGGTCAAACATCTTCTAGGTGTTGCTGTGAATGCGTCTTTTAGACGTGCTTAACAGTTGATCATTTGACTCTGAGTCCAGCAGACCACTCTCTAAAACATGCCGGCCTTGTCCAATCAGTTGAAAGCCTGAGAAGACTGAGGTCCCCTGAGGATGAAGGAGTTCTGCCTCCAGGCTGCCTTCATCAAGACCATAACACCAATGCTTCCCAGGGTCTCCAGCCCCCTGGTCCATCCTGCAGATCCAGACTTCACAGCCCCAAATCACGTGAGTCAACGTCTTCAATATCCCCCTCCCAGGACATACATTCTGTGGGTTCTGTTTCTCTGGAGAACCCTGATTAATACATCTCCTTGATTTTTCTTTGCTGTTTGTTGTTGCTTGGGCATTCCTGAGAGAGCTGGACATTAAGTGTCCTCCACGTTACTGGTACTTTTTTCCTGCTGGTGTTGGTTTCCCATGAGGTCAAGAGTCTGACTGGTGAGAGGAGAGGGGGATGCAGGGGCTGTGCGTGGAGCAGGCCGAGCAGAGGGCCTGTCCTGCTTAGCTTCAAGGATCTCTGTTGCCCATCTTTCTCTTTGGCCCATTAATGTCACGTTCCTTTTGAGGTTGAGCTGTGCTGCTCTTTGCTGGGAAGAAAGAATGTAAGCTTCTTTTATTAATGGCGCTCATGTTGTCCTGACCTTTCTTTGTTTTTTGTTTTTCTTCTGAAGAAAGATGGCTGGAATTTTACAGAGGACAGTTCAAGATTTCACTTTTATATTTGTTTCAAAGTGAAATAAATCTTATATTCTTTAGTGTTTGTTTGATAACCTACCCCTCTCCAGTCCAGCACTGTTCCAGAGAATAATGGAAATGCTCTCCCCTTTTGTCCAGTATGGTAGCCACTGGCCACATGTGGTTACTGAGCCCTTAGAATGTGGCTAATGCAACTGAGGAACTGAATTTTAAGTTTTATTTAATTTTAACTTTTAAATGTAAATGGTCACACAAGGCTAGAAGTTACCGTATGACACAGCACAAAGCCAGCTGAGATGCCAAACATCAACTTCCAGTTGATTTTTACTCAGGTCAAGTAATGAGTTATATGTAGATATAGATAATATAAACGTATATGTCTATACATTTGTATGTATCATCTATCTAATCTGTTTTTTACCACTTGTGAGGTCTTTGGACCAGCACCATCACCATCATCTTTAAACTTCTTGCATGTTTAGAATTGCAGGGTCCCTGTAGACGTGCTGAATCAGGATCTGCATTTTGTCAAGTTCCCCAGTTGGGCTTATTAAAGTCTGAGATTGCGAATACAGAACATTCATACAAACAATCTTAGTGCACAGAGAAGCAGGATTTCTTCCCACTGACCTGTGTAATTTTACCATGAGTCCTCCTTACATGCTCAGGGCCTTCCAACACTCGTTTTGGCCTGACCTTTTAGGACAAGTCTTACAATTTCCCTGTCATGTTTTTGGTTTCTCAGAATGTTATGCCCGATCAAAAACTTCTGATGTTTTTATTCTCATTTTCATGGGAAGAGGGGGAAGCATGTTTGAATCTAAGGGGTTAACTAAAAATCACTGTTCCTGAATAAATATCCAGTTGTGCTGTGTGATGCCTTCTGTGATACAGTTTATTGTAAAATAGTTCTGCAAAGTACACAAAAACATCTGCATGGATTTTCTATTTATTATGGAGCAAATCAATAGTATCTTGTTGATAGTATTAAGTATAATGTTTACTGACACATACATATATGCGCATACATATATACACATGTATATATATATATATATATAGCTACCATATATGATGCTGTTTTATAATGATTTGGGGAGTGAAAATTACAAGATATAACTGATACTAGAAATGGTCTACTAGGACTCAACCTGCAACCACACATTTATTAGCTTCTAAAATTGATTCTGAACTACTTGACTTTCCCGACCTTTTGGTGGGTGCATGTAATGCAACTTGTAGCAAAGTCATCCTGACTTTTCAGGAAATAACCAGGCAATAAGCAATAGATCATATTGACTTATAACTTGAGTGGAATAACTCTAAAGCCTGTAAAACTTCATAAAAGAAAAAACAGCTATTGCATGGAAGGATGTCACGGGCTGTGATTTTGTGTCAGTCAGTCTCCATTCCAGCAGGATTTGGGGTCTCTTCTATTGGGTTGACTTTTCTTTCTGACCTACTTCAGATTCATATTATAACAAGATAATGCATCTTTGTAAGTTATTTTGTGGTAACAAAGTAGGATTATAAATGAAGAAATAATATTTTGCATAGAAAGTCTACATTTATTTAATTCTGATTAAAATTAAGAATGACAATCAGATCCATGGATTCATCCACAGTGTTATTTAAATACAAATTATATGCAAACACTAGTACAGTACTTTCCTCACCATGGTCTCATCAGGGACTAGATGGAAAGAAGATGGAATTCTTCATTCATAGGGCACAGGTTGAATTCAGCCTGAGATGCGCAGTCTGATAGATTGGAAACCTGGCTTGTTCACTTATCTGCAGAGAGGAGATAGCAATGCTTAACCTCAGGAGCTCCAGCTCTCACAGAAAGGACCGGAAGCCTCCTCTGTTCCTCCTAGGAAGTGGCCCTAGTAATTTAGAAGTATCTGGAATATAAGATTTTGCTTACTAAAGTCACATACAAGGTGTGATATTATGATTTTGGGGGGGAGATTTGATCCCAGCTGTTAGTGTTAATAACTTCAATTCCAAGATAACCTCCACGCTGAGGAAACTGGAACTCCGTGTTCTGACTGGGGACCCAGTGTATGCCTGGGTTTGTTTCAGGTTCTTAAAACTATTTGGCAGAAAAGTGAAGTCTTCTGAAATGTTACTACTTAGAGATAAGGTTTAAATTTTTGTACGTTTAATTTCAGGTTTTTTTGAGCGGGGGTACATTTACACATACACACACCTAATCACATGTGAGTTGTATTGTTCTTTGGCATATTATATTCTGCTCTTTAAATAGTACAAGAAATAAAGGAACACAGCCGGGTGTGGTGGTGCAATGGAATAGTGGCCCTGGAGGCTGAGGCAGGAGGATCGTGAGTTCAAAATAAAAAAATATAAAAAAGAGCTGGGGATGTGTCTCAGTGGTTAAGCACCTTTAGGTTCAATCCCCAGTAGTAGGGGGAAAAACAAAAACACCTAAGAAAACTTGGAATGGAACCACTATTTGACCCAGTCATCCTACTCTTAGGTTTATACCCAAAGGACTTAAAATCAGCATATTAAGTGATGCAGCCGCATCAATATTTATAGCAGCTCAATTCACAATAGCTAAACTTTAAAACCAACCTAGGTGCCCTTCAACAGATGAATGGATAAAGAAAATGTGATTGATATACACACACACACATACACACAAACACACACACACACAATGGAATATTACTCAGCCTTAATGAAGAATAGAATTATGACATTTGCTGGTAAATGGATGGAACTGAGAATATTATGCTAAGCAAAATAAGTCAATCCCAAAGAACCAAAGACTGAATGTTTTCTCTGATATGCGGATGCTAATTCACAATAGGAGGCGGGGTGAAGAATAAAGGTAATTTGGACTAGGCTGAGGGGAGTGAAGAGAGGGGAGGGGGCATGGGGCTAGGAATGATAGAATGAATTGGACATTATTACCCTATGTGCATCTTTGATCCCAGGACCTGTGTAACTCTGCATCATGTACAATGAGACGAATGAGAAGTTATGCTCCATTTATGTATGATATGTCAAAATGCATCCTACTTTCATGTATAACTACTTAGAACAAATTTTAAAAAATAAAGGAATGTAGAAATTGCATATTATGAAACATTTTCTAAGAACATAATTTTTAATGGCTACTTTCTTTTTCTATTATAACTCAACATGTTCTGTTGAATTTTGGGTGTATTTCTCCATTTGTTAACATAAATAGTACTTCCTTGCTACTTACTGTCTTATATGGTATGAATTTTTTCTTGATGCATATTGCTAAATTCAATTCCAGAGAAGTTGTGTCAATCATGCCACCAGTAGCAGTAACTGAAAATATGTATTTTCCAGGATTCTAGCAAGCACTAAGAATTAACATTTACAAGGTGTCCATTTGATGAGAAAATTAACTAGCCATCATAACCACTAATTATTTTAATCAATTGTTTTGATTTGTACATCTTTACCTGGACATATGAAACTTTGTATTTATTCTATGAATCTTACTTTTGCCTTTTTCAAAATGTTTTTAGTGCATTATAGCTATATGTAATATTGGGGTTTGTTTTGACATAATCACATATGCATGGAATATAATTAGCTCCCCTTCAGTCCCCAGTGTTTCCTCCTGCCCCCCTGTCCCCTGCTTCCCTTCCTCTACAATATTGGTGCCTTTTAAAATGCCATTACATGTATGTCAGTTGTAAGGACTCAAGAGTTGCCACAGTCCCTCTTGGACTGAGGTGCTATTAGCACATGTGAAAAAATGTGTATTTTTCTTCTTTTTTGATTAGCTCACTTTAGTCATACATACTATTAGGGTTCATTTTGACATAAATATGCAGCATGGAATAGGGTTTGCTCTAGTCGGTCTCCAGTCCTTCCCTTGCCCTCCTGCCTTCCCTCCCACTGCTCCTTTTCCTCTTCTGACCTTTCTTCTATTTACGTACAGTTTTTTTAAGTTAGTGTCTTGTGAATATATATGGAGGTGAGATTCACTGTAGTATATTTATATGTTACAATCACTATAGAAAGTAGTATGGAGATTCCTCAAAGAACCAGGAATGGAACCATCATTTGACCCACCTATCCCATTTCTTGGTATCTATCCAAAATGAGCTAAAATCAACATACTATAGGGATGCAGCCATGTCAATATTTATAGCAGCCCAATTCACAATAGCCAAGTTATGGAGGCAACCTAGGTGCCCTTCAACAGATGAATAGATAAAGAAAATGTGATGTCGGGCTAGGGTTGTGGCTCAGTAGTAGAGTGCTTGCCTAGCATGTGTGTGGCAATGGATTTAATCCTCAGCACCACATAAAAATAAATAAAATAAAGGTCCATCAACAACTAAAAAAAAGTATATAAAAAAGAAAATGTGATGTCTGTACACAATGGAGTATTACTCAGTCATAAAGAAGAATGAAATTATAACATTTGCCAGTAAACGGATAGAACTGGAGACCATCACACTATGTGAAATAATCCAGACCCAGAAAGTCAAAGTTATAATGTTTTTTTCTGATGTGTGGAAGCTACTCCAAAATAAGAAAAAATAAAGTGTGGGAAGGAATTTCATGAAAATAGAAGAGAGATCAGTGGAGTTGAGGAAGGGAATTGAGGGGAGGGGGGAGAACAAGAAAAAGGGAAGACTGGTAGAATGAATCTGACCTAACTTTCTATGCACATGTTCTGTGAGTTTTAAATCTTATTTAATTCATTATACTTCTCGGATGGAACCCAGGGCTTGCATCGTGCTTAACATGCTCATCACTGAGCTGTGCTCCCAACACCTTAAAATTTATTTCACTATTTAAAAAATATTGTCGTGTTGCGTTTTTATTTTTTAAATAGTTGTATATTTCTCACCAAGTTGTAAACTTTCACTCCAAGCAATTCAGACACTGAAGGAAAATATACAGAAATACCAGTCACTCATGATCCTATTGCTGAGTGGTTAAGCACCCCTTGGTTCAATCCCCAGAACAACAGACAGGTGTTTTGGTTAGTAGCATGACCTTGGAGGGTCATCTCAACCTTGCCACTTATTAGCAATATCATCTTGAGCAAATTACTTTCCTACCCTGCACTCCTTTTCCTAATTTGTAATAAGTGAGGAATGAGAATAATTTGGAAAAATAGTAATGAAAATAATTTATAGTCTGTTCATAGAGTTTGAACCATAAATGAAATAAAATGTAAAACATTAAAACTAAGAATAGTGTCTGGCCTCTAGTGAAACTCCATGAAAGTAAATTCTTAGTATCTTATCTTATCAACAATAGATTTCTATTGGTAGGAGCAGAATGTGTTTTATTCTGTCAGTAGAGGCATTGTATTATCTATTGTATCTGTTGGTAATTGTCAAATTATGTTTTCCACACCTTTACAAAAGCATTAGGTATTATCACTTTTGAAAATTATCACTCTGATGGGTGAAAAATGATAAATCATTGTTATAATTTCTATTTCTTTGATTGCTCATGTCTTTGTATGTAATTGTATGGATTTTTTTTTTTTGGTACCAGAGATTGAACCCAGGGGTGCTTGATCACTGAGCCATGTCACCAGCCCTTTTTAAAATTTTTTATTTCAAGATAGGGTTTTGCAAAGTTGTTTAGGGCCTTGCTAAATTGCTGAGGCTGGCCTTGAACTTGGTGATCCTCTTGCCTCATCCTCCCATGTTACTGGGATTACATGTGTGTACCATCATACCAGACAATTTTATAGATTTTTTTTACCATATTCAGTTATCTTTTTTTAAAAAGATAATTTTTATGTTGACATAAAAAATTGTATTCATTGTGTAAAACATAGTATTTTGGAGTACATATACATTGTAAAATGGTTACATTTAGCTAATTAACTAATACATAACTTTATATAGTTGCCATTTCTTTGGTGAGATCATTTAACATCTGCTTTTTCAGCATTTTTCAAGAATGCAATATATCATCATTAACTGTAGACACCATGCTGTCCTATAGGTCTCTTGAACTTACTCCTCTTGTCCAATCGCAAGTAAACACCCTTTAACAAACATCTCCCAAACTCCATAAATGTTTCTTTAGTGAATTGCCTAGTCATTGCCTTTGTTCATTTCTCAAAAAATGTGAATTCTTATTTTGGAATAATTTTAGATGTATCAAATTTGCAAAGCTAATATGAAAAGTTCCTTTATACCCTGCACAACATTTTATGTTACCACAGTACATTTGTCACAGCTAAGAACCATTGGTAGGTCACTCTTCACTGCACCTTAGGCTCTGTTCAGATGTCACTATTTTTTCTTCCCCACAGATGTCATTTCTCTGTTTCAGCAACCAATCTAGGATCCCAGGTTGCGTTTAGT
Source organism: Callospermophilus lateralis (assembly GCF_048772815.1). Classification (NCBI taxonomy): domain Eukaryota; kingdom Metazoa; phylum Chordata; class Mammalia; order Rodentia; family Sciuridae; genus Callospermophilus; species Callospermophilus lateralis. The sequence continues at coordinate 118,038,619 of NC_135312.1, forward strand.
CTTCATGTTTCCTTAGTCTCCTGTGGTGTGTGATTTTAGCCTATTTTTCATGGCCTCGACAGTTTGGAAGCATTCTGGTCAGATAGTTTGTGGAATATTTCTTTGGGCTCATTGGTTATTTTCTCACGATTAGCCTGGAACTCTGGGTGACTGGGAAGAATACGACAGGGCTGAACCATAGGTCCCTACAGTCACATTGCGTCAGAGGCCACATGTTGTCAACATGACTTCTTACTGTGGTGGTAACCTCGGTCACTTTGTTCTGGTGGTGTTTGCCAGGTTTCTCTAACCTAAAGTCATTATTTTTCACTTTTTATACCCTGTCATTTGAAATATAGTTTCACTAAATTCAGCCCCTATACAAGACTAAGTGCAGAGATTAAGCTCCATCTTTGAAAAAAAGAAATTTTCTGGTTTCCTAGGGCTGCCTAGCAAAATACAACAGACTGGGTTGCTTAAATAACATTTTTTTTTTTTTCCCTCACAGTTCCGAATGCTGGAATTACAAGATCAAGGTATTTAGCAGGGTTAGTTTCCTCTGAGGGCTCTCCCCTTGTCATGCACATTCTGGTCTGTCTCTGTGTCCTGATTTCCTTATAAGGATATAGTCAAGTCCATCCTAATGGCCCCATTTTGACTTAATCATCCCTTTAAATGTTCTTTCCACAAGTATAGCCACATTCTGAGGTACTGGGTGTTATAGCTTTGACAAGTGTATTTTGAGTGGGCACAATTCAGCCTACAACAGGAAGAATATCTCTATATGTTTTTTGGAATTTTTCTGTATACAATATTTGTCTCTTTTCCTCCATTTATTTATATAGTCACCCGTTTATTTGTTCCAGCATGGAATCATGCATTCTTATTTTGGACTTTAGATTGTCATCTAACATAATGCCAATTGTTTAGTTGGCCAAATTCTTCTAGCTTGGTCACTGGGAACTCTTATAACTTGGCACATGTTTCTTGATTCTCTTTGACTTGCCCCCCCCTTTTTTTTAGTATTTCCTGACTTTCTGATCTTTCAAGATTATTCAGGCTCATCTTGTAATTTTGGGGATCCCAGGTCTAAAACCTCTCATTTATCCACTAATCTCTAGTTGCTTTTATTGGAAAATGATATTTAAAAGCAAAATCGGGGCATTGGGTGTTCCCATTTTTCCCCCTTGGGAATGAAATAGTTTTCTTTTTGATTAGAATATATCCCCACCATACATACATTCATATGTATGTGATTTATTAACTTCCTGCCTGCCTTATATGTTGATTTCTCCATTCATCAATCAACAGAGACTTAGCATGCACTTACTTTATCTCTGGCATTGGTCAAGAGGCTAGAGATACCACACTCAAGAAGTTCATGGGCTAGACTTGCTTTGTAACAACCCACTCTTAGAATAACTCACCCAGTCTTGTAAGAACTACACTAATCCCTTCCAAGGTGGGTGCTTCCATGAACTGATGGCCTTCTTTCACACTCTACCTCTTCATGGGCCACCAATGCTCAATATCATTATATATGGGACCAGGATTACAGCATGTGAGAACATGCTCACATGCCCTGAGAGAGTGCCTGCCTGTTGGAAAAGCAGAGAGGTTGGTGCAGTTAAAGCAGAGAAAGGGAGGGAGGCAGTAACAAAAGATGGCAGCAGGGTTGGTGAGAGGCCAGCTCAAGCTGGTAAGAACTTTGACCTTTATTCTGAGTGTGATGGGAAGCCATGGAGACTTCTGAGCAGAGGCGTGACAGATCAGATTTATATTTAAAATGATGTGTTTCTGGCTATTGTATGAACAATTGGCTGGAAGGGGCTGTGAGTCGCAGCAGGAATCTCAGTTAAGAGGCCATTGTGGTGACCCAGCTGAGAGGTGTTGTGGGCCTGGATCAGGTTGTAGCAGCAGAAGCAAAGAGAAATAGCTGAGTTCAGGACACATTTTGCAGCAGAACCAACAAGATTTGCTGACCAACTAGAAATGAGATAAATGAACAAAGAGGACACAGAGAGAAACTTAGAAAGTAACTTCAAGTTCTGCCTCTCAGCAATTGGGTAAATCAAAGACTATTATTGAAAAAGAAAACTCTGAAGAGTTCTGGGGTTTGAAGGAATCTAGATTTCTCTTTTGGATATCTGAAGCCTGTTTATAGAAAGGAGATGTTCAATGGGCAGATGGATAAAGAAGTCTGGGGTTCAGAAGAGAGGTCAAAATGGGAGATACAAATTTGCAAATAACATACACACAGAGTTTTGGAAATCAAATGTGTTTTTTTTTTGATATGCATCTCATTTAACTGAGCTGGGGCTTATTTGTCATACTAGTAGATATGTCTGTGGCTAACACTATCTAGGCCTTTTAGGTTATTATTTTAATTTACCTAACATACTCTTAATTTTCCTATATCTCCTATATCTCCTACTACTGCCATGTGAAAAGCAATGGGTTGTATACAGCACACACATGCACTTGTGCACACACACACACACACACACACACTTTTTTTTAAGAGAACAGTACTAATTTATACTCTTCCAACTTATTCAACATTGAAATTATTTAAATTAGATTTTAAAAAGTAAGAAGGAAATACTGGCTATCAAGGACATTGTAATGTCCACTGTATTGGTTAGAACTGTAAATGATCAAGAATCCCCTATAAACCAATTAGCCATAGGAATATTTTGGATTTCCTTAGCTGGGAACTTCAAGTGGCAGGTCTAGTTTCAGAAGTGGTTGGATCCAGGGCTTCAGACAATCTCGTCAGCTCTCGGTCTCTGCCTCTGTTTCTCAGTGCTGCTTGTTATTCCTCGGTTTGATTCTTAGGTTCTTTCCATGGCGACATCCCTAGGTGGCCATCAGCAGCCTTTCAGCTTGGTGTTCAAGAGCAAAAGGAACAGACCCCCTCTCTCCAGCATCCATGTCAGTCATCCGAAAGCACCGGTGACCCCGCTTTGGGTAACTGGGTAGGAAAGAGATGATTCCCGTTGGTCAGGCTGGCTGACGTCAGAGCTGACTAGGAAGACCAGGGAGAGGTCAGTCACATTTGAACCTGAACAAGAAGGTCCTGGGTGGACCCAGGCATCTAGGACTGTGAGGACTACTTCACGAGGGACAGTTCCGCCTGGGCTAGGTCTCAAGAGTCTGCAGGGGCCGTAGGTCAGAACAAACTATGTCCTGAGGAAGACAGGAAGGGGGTGAGAGAGGACCAGAATGATTTGGGGGGACTTCATTCTGCCTGAAGCCACCTCATAGAGTTGCCGGCCATATTGTTGAGGGAACTGGGGTGACAGAGAACCCTGTAGTTTATCAAAGTATATAGTTTCTAGTGCAATGTATTGTTAAGCATATAAGCCCTGGGTCAGTGATTTTTGTTCATTGTTTTAGCCCTGTGATATCTAGGAAGTTACACAACTTCACAAAGTGTTAGTTCCTTCATCATTGAAATGATGGACGATGGTCATATTCATTGCAGAAGGTTATAAAATGGATTATAAGAGTTAATACACACCAGTGCTTAATGCAGTGCCTGGAACACAATAAGAGCTCAGTAAATGTTAGTACTTCTTTCTTACTGTTACTGTAGCCGTAGTTACTGGTCTATACCACCATCATTGCCATCTCTCTTGGGTCATCTAGGCCTCTGTCTGTCCCAGGATTAGGACATGTTTTTAAAGCAGAACATAAATTTTGAGCTCTGGAATTTTTATGGGCTTAGAAAGTATGAGTCAGTAATATTCTGAGGCTAGTACTTTGGATTCTTACATCAATCTGATAGACTAACCTTGGTATATAGCAAGGAGTCCTCATGTGTCCTGGACAGATATAGATATATACGAATTGTTCCAAATTCATCAAGATGCACAGTGGACAGTCAGTTCTCCATAAGGGCTCAGGAAGGGATGGCTCAAGGAATTTATGGAAAAAGAAATAAATTTCCCAATATTTCAGGTTAGCAAATTCCAGCTTTTCAGGAAGGAAATAAGTAGCTCCCTGTCCTCTGTTCAGATCATGCCCATTGTGATTTCTAGTAATCATACAAAAATAAGATTTTAAGTAGAAAAGGCCCTTCAGAAGAACTTGAGGAGAAACTATAGCCTGCAATGACAATAAATTAGAATTATGAAGTCTATATAATGACTGAATATTGGGAGTTTAGGACCTGTTTTCCCAGAAGGGCATTTGAAGATCTTGATCCTCAGACAGAGTTCATGCCCAAAGAAAACACTATCAGGCCACAAATAGTACCTTAGTCTGTTTTCAGGTAAATTAGTTTTTCAAATGGACCCTCTGGATCATTCCTCTATATAGATAATTTGACCTTGACTGGTGGAAGAGAGAATGTGGTCAGCGCTCAAGGTGTTCTGAGAAATCTTCCAGGAGGCAGGAATTTAAAGTCTTTGGGGAGAGTGGCCACCCATATGGTCCTGTTAAAGAACTACTTCCTGTCAGTTCTTTCAGAAAATGATGAGCCTCTGTGTGCTGTAAGGAATTAGTCCAGCCATGCAAAGTAGCTGTTGTTCACCCACTTCAATATTTATATTTTGCCTATAGAATGAGTCCTGCCTTCTCTCTTACTACTTTCTACTCTCTCTTGATCTCTTTCCCAAAACTTTTTTGTTAAAATTTAATTTTAGACTTTAGGGAAGAATTGTACATATAGTACAAAGAATTCCCCTGAAGTCTCCATCCAGCATCTGGCAATGCTAACATTGGTTGTAACCAAGGCGCAATCAGCAAGATGAAAAATATCTAGTTTGAATTTCTTCAGTTCAACACCAATATTCTTTTTGTGCTTTCGGATTCAAACCAGATTTTCACATTGCATTTGGTTCATTTTTCCTTCATCTTTTCAAATCTGTGACAGTTCCCTTTTCTTTCCTTGTCTTGTGTGACCTTGAAACTTTTTCAAGAGTATTGGTATTTTTGTAGAATGTTCCTCAATTTGAATTTGTCTGGTGTTTTCTCATAGTTAGTTGAGGTTATGGTGTATCCTTATGTTTTTCAACAATTTCTTTCTTGGCTTCTTTTTTAGAAATACTGGTGTTGAATATTGTAGAATCAATGTATCTCCACTAATGAATTCAGTTGTAATGTGTCCCCCTTGCAGGAGGATGATGGACCGTGGAAAGAAGTTAAATGTCTTTTTCTTTTTTAAAAGATGGAAAACTCTTTTTAAAGAGAATAAGTACTTTTCATCCAAAACATACTTTGAAGCTGTTTTAGATATTTGCCATTATATGAGTGTTTGATTGTTGAAGAGCAGTTTGTTCTGAAAGAAATAGGGGTTATAACAGCTACTGTAAGCAAACGTAGTGCTGGCATAGGAGACCTGATGGTCATCATGCTTTGGGCTTTTCAGAAAACGCAACTTAATATTGGGTTAAAAACAGGTATATTATGACGCACCCTATTTCAACTTCAGGCAGCAGTTTATTCAATAGGCATTTATTACACATTTAGCTTGATTTGAGGTACAGGATTACATTTAATGCATGTTGGCATTTAATGTGATGTTTGTGGAAGCATGCATAAGTTATATATAATTACTTCTCATTATTCATGTAGTTATGACTTAGAACAGTAAATTATTCAATAGTGAACATTGCTCCTACAGGAAATACAGGATTGGGTTCCTGTGAGCCTCTGGTGACAATATTTTTATCATTGGATTAATAGATAACCCTTATTGTTTGTGTGTTTCTCTTTCAGGATACCTTGTTTAACAGGTGTTATTGATTGATTTCTGTGGAACACATGGCCAACAGTGCTATACCTCATGCCCAAACGGAGATTAACTGATGTATGTGTTTTCCATAAGGTACATGGCAGCCTTCTTGCATGTAGGGACACAAGACAGTGCTATAGCACCAGCCTGGGGGCCATTTACACAGAAAACACCAACAGAGAATTCAAAAATGTGAAAAAATGTGGCACTAAGCAGTTCATATGAACACTTATTTACAAATTGAGAGCTGAAGCGAATCAGAGCAATCCATGCTGTTTTTATAAAATTTGAAAATATTAAAAAAAACCTTATTCAATCTCAGGGATATGTAGGTGGGGGCCTCAAAATCTTCCCTGATACATGCATACTTACAAATGATCCTAAAAAGTACAGGGAGTATTGATTTGGGAGTTACAAATACATTTTAGCAAGTAGGCAAATTCACAAATACAAAATCTGTGAAAAGAATCGGCTGTAGTCCTTGTTGTGTGAAGTCAAATTTACCCTTATTTCACAAATTAAAAAACCCCAAGTTTCCAGGATGTGGAGCCATTGCCATAACTCTGGTCAGCCCATCAATCAAGGGTTGATTCAAGGTAAACCATGCTACTTGAATTCCAAAAGCAATGTTGCCACCTTGGCTCTCCATATCTTGCAGCATTTGAGAAAGCTGTTATCTCTCCACAAATTCTGGAGTCAGCCAGGTGTTTGTCTCTGACCTATGTACAATTATGATAAGTGAGTTATTGACACGTGGGTATTTGTCCCCAGCTTGGCTTCAAACGTGATTTAAAGTCTGTTTAAACAAATTCGTCTCCATCTGAAACACGCACTCTTTCAAATAGTCCCTGTGCCTGAATCTTTTAGGAGTTGCAAGTCAGTATTCTAGGAGGATGTCATTGTACCATCTTCATTAATAAGGCCTCTCTCCTCTTGAAGTTTATTTCTCCTCATTACAAAAATAATTAGTGCTGTTTCAATGAAATATAAAAATATTAAAAAACCCAAAGAATCAATACAACTTGCCCATATTTCTTTTCTTTGGGGGCAGGGGTTACTGGGGATTGAACTCAGGGGCACTCAACCACTGAGCCACATCCCCAGCCCTATTTTGTATTTTATTTAGAGACAGGGTCTCACTGTGTTGCTTAGCTCCTCACTTTTTCTGAGGCTGGCTTTGAACTCGAAATCCTCTTGCCTCAGTCTCCCCAGCCACTGGGATTAGAGCCGTGAGCCACAGCACCTGATTTATCCATATTTCTTAACAAAGAAATAACCCTGTTAACACCAAGTGTGACTTTCCCATTCCCCCCTCTATTTTTCTCTATGTATATATGTCTATTGAAACATAAATACTTATATTAAGAATTAAGGTTGAACTTTATATGCTATTTATTTTCAACTTTTTCCTGTAAGAACATATCTTGAAGTTATTAAATGTAGGAATATGCCATAGTTAATTGAACTGTTTAGAATCCTTTTCACTTTTAGCTACTTCAATTGTATTTTTAATTGGGCAAAATGTATAATGATTATTACTATATACTCCTAATTCTTATGTAGAAATAGATATGAACATTTTGGAGACTTTATCGTCGTTAGATTGCTTTTGGGAAACTCATGAACCTTCCCACTGGCTGTGTCTGACATGCCCATTTCCTTGCCTTCTTGCAAACAGGGTATGTCCTGGAGGCTTTACTTTAGGTTGTTTTATTTGAGGCATGTAAATGCAGACTTAACTTTCAGAATGCTCTGGAATGTACTAGTTAGTTTCAGTTTCCCTTGGTTGTACGTTATGTGCCACGTGGTCGTCTGTACCATGGAGTAAGAGAAGACTGTTGAAGTGGGCATCTCAGGGAACACCCACAATGTAAGTGGGGTGCGCTGGCCAAGATGAGCCCCTGACAAGACAGAGAAGGAAAGCCCGCAAGATGCCAAGAGGACCTGGGGAGCAAGATGTCACCAGGACAGGAGGAGGGAGTTTCCATCAAGCTGGCAAAACAACCACGTGGATTTTTCAGAAAAATATTCAGAAGGCCAAATAAGACAAGGGTTAAAATTTGTCCATTTAATGGAGTGAAAAGGAAGACAAAAATCCAGATGACTGTGGGCACGGCTGTATGTGTCACAGACCTGGTGGGTTTTTTTTTTTTTTTTTTTTTTTGCATGTGCCTGTTTTTGTTTAGTTCCTGATGGATTTTTGGGAGTGTCTGTTGCGAGTAAATGTACAAACATGGATTATTCTGGAAACAGCTGGCACAGTTTGCTTCAGGCCACCTGCTCTTGGGAAGTAGCAATTCCATAAATGCAAAGAAGCAAATAATTGCAGATATTATCTGTCTGCTTTGGAATGACCATAAAAGGCCAATTCCAATTTTGATCTTAAAATAGGCAAAAATTTCCAACTGACCCATCATTGATGAGACATGTTAAAGATACGTTTTCATGCTTTCGGTAGCAGTGCAGCAGAAGGGGGTCAGTTATTGCAGGAATGAGTTGGGGGTGTTATTTTAGTGCCACCCATCCCCTGACCTGTGGCTCCAATTAAAATGGTACTTTTTATTCCAGTGAGTGGCACAAGTTTACATTCAGGATTGTTTGCACAAACCTTTTTGGAAAGAACCACCAGGATGTGTTTTTTGGTAACCACAGATATAAGGATAAGAGCAATTTGTTGAATCTTGGTGTCAACTCTGATGCTTCCTGGTATCAGGGACACTTCCAGGTGAAATGATGACTTACACTCTGAAGCATCTGTTGGGACTAACCTGGGAAGTGCTGATTTAGGTCTGAGAGGGCTTGGGGAGTTCTTTCCATTCTGGGCTTTTTTGAATATGAGATAATGGAAAAATAATAATGTCAGTAATTTCTTTAATAGCTTAATACTGAGTAAATAGGCTTTTCTAGACTCTGTGCAAAGCCCTGGGCTAGTGTTATGTAAGACAGTCTTCACCACAAGCTTCCTGAGATATGGGTGATTATACTGTACAGATGCGCAAAGTGAGGTCAGGTGCTTAAGGAACTTGCCTGAAGCCAAGAGGTGCAGTTGGGAGTGAGGCCTTGGTCTCTCTGTCCCCAGGGCCCTCCTGCCATCCACTGCTGCCTCTTAGGTCTGTAAAGTGCATGGTACATAGTAGTTCTTCATGGGACGTGAGTTTCCTTCTTTGGGGGATAGTGGTCGTCCTAGACAGCTGGCCTGATATCTTTTGTCAGATAGGATGGCCACACACCAGGAACACAGCCTGGATTCTGGTCATCCCAGGCTGGAATGAGAGGCATGAAGAGGGCAGAGGTTGCAGGGCTCTCTGGACCCTCTGGGGGATTCGAGGACATTAAATAACCTTCGGAGTCATTCTTTGGTTATTTTGTGGTGTTTCTTGCTCACATCTTTAGCTGTGCTTTGTGATTTTTGTTATTGACTAATTTTCTTTTTAAAAACCTGGCCTCTCTTTACCAGTCGAAGGCGGATGGCTGCGTTTTGAGCAATAGGGAGGCACTTAAAAGGAATATTCTTTTTATGCAAGACCCTAAAGTATGCCATGAGGGCAATGGAAGGGTGGTTCTTCACAGTAGTCGACACTGAACCAGTTTGATTTAGGGTCCCAGTTTCAGGTTCCAGAGGTAGGGGGAGAGGTTGGTTCTTTTTAACAAATTCCATAGCTGCTTCCAGCTATGAAGCAGTATGAAGAGGAAAACTAGAGGTGATGGCTTCTTACCATCCTAGTTAGATTTTGCCCCTGCCCACAGGGGAGTCATGTGCTCAGGGTCAAAGCCACACCCTTAGAGGACAGTGGGTAGAATGGTGCCCCCTACTGGTCTCTAAGGGAGTAGTAGTTACTTGGGAGACGGGGATATCAGTTCTTCTCTCATGGGTCCAGCTGGGGCGAACAGTGTTGCACGTTTCTGAGTGTAGAAGCACATTCAAGGACAGACAAAACTTAACAATCTTTAAAAAACAGAGTGAAAAGTCCAATCACACATTCCTATTTTAAATTATAGCCCTGGTGCCTAAATTTGAACTTCTGGATTATGATTAAGCTATATTAACCAGTCTTATATCTGTAAAGCCTACAGGCTTCAGGCACTTTGGAGTATATTCTGGCAACCAAAGAAGAAAAATGACTCCAGAGTCAGACAGTATGGATTCAAATCCTGGTTTCAGTATTATAGACCTTGGACAAAGCACTTAAGATCTTAATGCTTTTAGACCAGAAACCCTGTGCCTACTAGAAGAAAAAATGGACCCAACTCTCCATCATGTCAGCTCACGAACTGAATTCTTCAACAAGACTCCTAAAGCACAAGAAGTAAAATCAAGAATTAATAAATGGGATGGTATCAAACTAAAAAGCTTCTTCACAGCAAGGGAAACAATCAAGAATGCGAAGAAAGAGCTTACAGGATGGGAGAAAATCTTTACCACCTGCACCTCAGGTATAGCATTAATCTCCAGAATGTTTAAAGAACTGAAAAAAACTTAACACCACAACAAAACAAAACAAGAAAAAAAACCCCAATCAATAAATTGGCAAAGGAACCGAACAGACACTTCACAGAAGAAGAAATACGATCAGTCAACAAATATAAGAAAAAATGTTCAATATCTCTAGCAATTAGAGATATGGAAATTAAAACTATACTGAGATTTAATCTCACTCCAGTTAGAATGGCAATCATCAAGAATACAAGTAACAATATGTGTTGGTGATGAAAAAGGCATATTCATACATTGTTGATGGGACTGCAAATTGGTGTAACCACTCTGGAAAGCAGTATGGAGATTCCTCAGAAAACTTGGAATGGAACCACCACTTATCCCACTCCTGGGCATATACCCAAAGGACTTAAAATTGGCATACTAGGGGCTGGAGTTGTGGCTCAGTGGTGGAGTACCTGTCTAGCATGTGTGAAGCACTGGATTCGATTCTCAGCACTGCGTATAAACAAATAAAATGAAGGTCCATTGACAAATAAAAAATATTTTAAAAATTAGTATACTACTGTCATATGACCACATTGATGTTTATAGCTGCTCAACTCACAATAGCCAAGCTATGGAAACAAACTAGGTGCCTTTCCCTTCAACAGACGAATAGATAAATAAATATGGTATATATACACAATGGAATATTACTCAGCCATAATGAAGAATGAAATGGTGGCATTTGCTGGTAAATGGATGTAACTGGAGACTATCATGCTAAGTAAAATAAGCTAATCCCCAAAAAACCAAAGATTGAATGTTCTTTCTGATATGTGGATGCCAACACAATAAGCATTGGGGAACAGAAGTTCATTGTATTAGACAAAAGGGGAATGAAGGGAAGGGAAGGGAGATAATCAGTTCTATATTTTGACTGTCATTTGTTGTTGCTTTTGTTACAAAACAGCATGTGACGTGGGATTGGAGGAATCCTTTACCAAGATATCAGCAAAAATTGTTTGTTAAAGAAATTAGTCAATGGATTTCTTTGTATTTAAGTTTTATGTAAAAACAATGGAAAATCCACAGTGAAACATCACACTCACTAAGACAGATAAAAACAACAAAAATGAAAAAGAGACAATGGTGACAAAGATGTAGAGAAATTGGAGCCTTTATCAATTGCTAGTGGGAATATAAAGTACCTCAGTTCCTGTGGACAACAGTGTCATGGTTTTTTGAAACATTAGACAAAGTTACCATTTGATCCTACAATTCCACTCCCAGGTATATATGCAAAAAAATGGAAAACGGGGACTCAAACACTCACATGTGAATGTTCACAGCAGCAATTCACAAGAGCTGAAAGGTGGGATGAGTTCAAGTGTGCATTAGGGGATGAAAAGGTAAGCAAATTAAGACATAAATGATTTAAAATGAGTTTATCTACAATGGAATATCATTCAGCCATAAAATAGAGTTGAGTACCAATATGGGCTGCAAAGTTGAAAACATTATGGCAAATGAAAGAAGTCAGATGCAAAACATCATTTATGATTCCATTTATATGAAATGTCCCAAGTGAGTAACTCCATAGAGACAGAAAGCAGGGCTGGGAGGAGGAGGGTTTGAAACTGTGATTTTTATTTATTTATTTATTTATTTATTTATTTAAATCAAAATCAAACTTATTTCCATAATGCCCCCTTTTTAAAAAAATTTGCTATATTGAGTTAAAATTTGCATATAATAGAATGCACAGATTATTAGATATACCATTCATTGAATTTCAACAAATGTAACCATCCAAATCAAGATGTGGAATTTCCATTACCAGACAGTTTCCTTGTTCCCCACTCAAACAATTGGTTGGATTTTGATTAACAAAGAATAGTGTTGCTACTTACAGAAATGAAATCTACAAATAGAATCAATATGTGTACTCTTTTGTATGTGACTTCTTTTATGCATATAATATTTTTGAGATTAATTCATATAATTTTGTGTTTAAGTATTTCATAACTTCTATTGCTAAGTAATATTCCATTGTACGAATGTAACACAAGTTGCTTGTTCATTTACTTGTTGATGGACATTTGGATTCTTTCTAAATTTTGATTATTATAAACAAACCTGTTATGAATATTCTTGTACGGTTCCTTTTGTAGAAATGTGCTTTTTTAAAAAAAAAATCTTAGATGAAAATTTAGGAATGGAAAGTACTAGGTCAAAAAGAAAGTACATAGTGACTTGATAAGAATTTGTCTGGAACTTAATTCATAAGTTATAAATTATGCCGTGTACTTATGAGCATGATGACATCTCACACTGTCCCTTTTAGTCCCATCCAGGAAATACATCACTCTTTCCTCTTTACTGTTTGGAAATGGTAGTTTTTGACCTATATGGTGAGTACATAGATAATTCAAATAATGCCAAGTTGCAAATGTTTGTCTTTTGCACTTACATGTGTCATATTTAATGATATTAAAGTAAAATAAAACAAAACTAAAAGCAAAACATTTAGTTAGCTTGTTCTCTGAAGGATGGCAGCGAAACTCCCTTCATGGAACAAACCCCTTACTTCACAAATTCTTTAGTAAATAAATCTAAATGTAGACTTTCCCCCTAGTTTATCGTAAAGAGCTAAATTTTGAAGACCAGGAAATGGGCCTTTCCTCAGACACGCTGCTCACTTGAAGATTTCTTTGTGGTTTAGCACAGTGCTAAACATTTTGTTATCTAAATAAATGAGTTAATGAGTGGAAAAGTGACCAGTGTAAGAGTATAAATGAAGAAAAGAAAGAGGACAGAATGTGTGATGAGTTGCTAATATTTTGTTTCTTTCAATTGGAATAATTGGAATTCCATGCTGTCTACTTCAATTTTGCCTACTCGGTTTAAAAAAGTGGTTACAGAATTTCACGAATAGTTGAATGGGATTTTAAGAGTCATTCAGTCCAACTAATTACTGATAGTCAACTGCCTGACGACTGGGCACCTTATGAACACCTCCTGTAGGGAGTCTCCTTCTTTGGAGAGTTTTACATATTTCCATCTTCTTTTTTGACAAACAGCTGCATTCTAATTGCCAATTTTCAACCAAAAGCAATCTCAAAGATATGAGGCAACACCCTTACAATGAAAACATATTTGGGAGAAAGCATAATGCTTTTCTTTTAGTATTATTTTTTATAAACCCTGTAAGCAAAAGGCCCTGAATAGCTTGTTCATTATTGTGTAAGTAATTCAAAATAGCAAAGACTCACTAGAGTCGAATGGCTGAATTCTTAATTTCAGTGAAAATATAGAGGTCACATGATGTACACCTTCCCATTCTAACCATCCTGATAGTTTAGTGAAAACCCCTAAGACTTAGCAAAGTACTTACCTGAAAGGCGGGATAGATTTTATATTAAACATAGACATATGAATGTATATAAATATATAAATATATATGTGTATGTGTGTATATATATTCATACCAAGAAGCCAAACACACATGTTCCTCTATATCTAGTAGAAGTCTCTAACACAGGAAAATGTAGCCAGTGTGCAGAAGTTCTTGTCCTATTGATCTGTTGGCTTGAATTCAAGGCAGAACAACAACAAAAAAGTTATTAGTTACTTTCTAAATCCCCAGAGACTCACACTGATATCTGTGCCTCTCAGTACAGTGTGCCATTTAACACCACACCATTGAGAACGGTGGTCTAAATTTGTGGATGTGTCTGATGGCTGCTCATGAGGTTGGACTGATTTCGAAGAGAAACAGCTGTCAGTTGCTCTTCTGTGAACACTATATTAAAAGAGACTGGCTAAATTCTCAAGAGCAAGTGTTTATATAGTAATGAAAAGTTTTGAATATCTTTATATATCTTTTAATTTGGATTCTGAGTTCTCCCTTAAAAATACATATGCACAGTAATGTAAAAACTTCACACTGTATTATTATTTATTGCATAGCAGTGTGCAGCCCCTTTTAAATTAAATATTCTTTCCTTCTTTAGCAAGGTAAACCTATAGTAAATTCTGAGTCCTGACATTAATAAAGAGAAAGTTATATTGGCAAAATCTTAGTTATTTGAAATACGTTCTGTTAATTTATTTCCATTAAGACATCATTGTCAACTTAATCAAAACTGAAATTACCCATGAACATGTATTTTACTTTCACAGAAGCTTTCTATTATTTTTGTTAGAGGATAGTCAATGATAGGAATTTTAAAGATTCTTCCTAGCTTATAGATAGACAAATGTTGCATGGTTTTATTTACATGTAGAATCTAAAAAGTTGAGCTCACAGAAGCAGAGAACTGGATGGTAGTTATCAGAGGCTGGAGTGAGGCTAGAGAGAGAGGAGATGTTGGCCAAAGGCTGCAAAGTATCCATTAGACCTAAGAATGAATTCTAGTGATTTATTGTGTAGCATAATGACCATAGTTAACAATAATATATTTTGTGTTTCAAATTGCTAAAATAGTAAACTTTAAACATCTTCACTGCCAAAAAATAAGTAGATGAGGTGATTTAATTTTTTTTACAATGTATCCTATAAATAAATAAATATGCACATACATATATGCATACATAATTTAATACAATTATTTCTCAATTAAAAACCAAAAAATAGAAGTTACTCTTTTGGGTAGGGGAGGGAATCAACTAGAAAGATACCTGAGGAAACAGGTATCTGAGATTCGTGAGAATGTTCTATATCTCCATTTAGATGGTTACTAGGTAATAAGGGTACATAAAATTCATCAATTGATAATCTTAAAATTTGTACCTTTTACCATATTGTATATTCATTAAAAATAAATCAGTAGAAGGGCTGGAACATAAATCAGTGGTAAAGCATGTGCTTAGTATATGCAAGTCCTGGGTTTGAGTCCCAGCACCAACAAACCAAAACCAAAATCAAACCAAAACAAAACAAAACTCAAAAAACAAACAAACAACAACAAAACAAAAAACAAAACAAAACCAAAAAAACCCAAACACCTCTCCCTAGCTTAGACCCCAGATCAAGAGTTCTCAGGTTTCCTTTTTAGTGTCTTCCTGTATGTAAATTTGCAGACAAATATGTATCAACTGAGTTCTTGTTTTAGTCTGTGTTGGTTGCTGTCAGTCATTATAACAAATGTCCCGAAAATCAATTTATAAAGAGGAAAGGTTTCTTTTGGCTAATGCTTTCAGAGGTTCCAGTCCATGAGCAGAACTGCTCCCTTCATGGCTGAGAAGCAGAGAGAGTGAGAGGAAGGTACCAGGACCAACCATCCCTTTTGAGGGCACATTTCTCAGTGACCTAAGGACCTCCTGCTGGGATCTACCTTAAAGTTTCCAACATCTACCAATAGCACCACCCTGGGGATCAAGCCTTTAATACACAGGCCTTTGGGGGAATCTAACTGAACTGCAGTGTAGCTTACGTAAAAGAAGACGTGCCATTGTGATGGCTTGCATACATTGGTGGAAGTCTCAGTCCTGCCAGAACTAAGCTGCATTTGATGTGTCCTTAGGCTAATACGACAATCACTGACCCAGTATTAAAATGTCTGTGCGCTAGTTGACCTCTGAGGAAAAAGTGGTACACAGGCCCTCAAGGGTGATGGGAAGGGTCACAATATCATTTTTTTTCAATAGAAAAAATTAAAGCCACAAAACTCCAGCCATGTACATTAGAGGATAGGTGGAGAAGGCCAGTCAGTCTAGTTAGGCTTTTTTCTGCCAAAATTTAATAATGGTTTTGGAAGAACAATTTGAGTCACCAAATTATCTCCTTTTATCTGGACATGAGTTTTCAGGCAGGTAATGGCATTGTCTATAGATGGGGACATGAAGAATGTTACAGCTGGGCAAATCCATTCTGTGAAGGAGAAATTCTAGGTAATCAAACTATTTAATTCTTTGCCCATGATATAATGTTCTTTAAATCTATGCACTGCCTAATTTTTTCCCAAGACAATTTGTCAAGTTTGTCTAAGTGTGAAGACATTTAAAAAGACTGACATTGTTTCTCTTTCATTTACATTAGTATTCTTATTACTGTTTTAATGTTGGTCAATAAATCCTGAATGTCTGAATTCTAACTTTAAAGGGAAAATTTAACTTTGAGATGATTATTTTTTTTGTATGTGAGCAGACATTTTAGATAAATGGTAAATATTTAAATTTTCTCTTCATAAAGTAGTGAAATGTATTATGTAAATGTATATAACAATTTGAGTGGTACTGATTTTCAACAAAAGTGATAATCAGCTATAAATAAGACGGCATGCTTTTTGGAATTTCTATATGTAGTACTTAATAAAATGTAATTATTTTTGCCTTCATAGATTAAAAAAAATATGCAGCCACTGTAGATAAAGAGACATTTTCAAACACTGTCATTATATCTGGGAAAGAGAGAGAAAGAGAGAGACGGAATAAAAATGGGAAATTTACAGAAATTAATCATGATTAGGTAGAACGAAAGAATGTGAACTTCATACATTCAAATTTTATGCCTGGTGAACTACACAAATAGCTTTGACTTGTTTATGGAGAAAGTCCTTTAACTGTGGAGCAAGAGAGTTCATAATATGTAGTTACTATATTAGAGATTTCTACTTATTGGGAAATATTCAGGAATTTCCTCTCTGGCACAATAAAAAGAATTTACTCACCCTTACCTTTTCTCTGGTTAGAGTTTGGCTGAAAATTAAAGGATAAACATCAAGGATGGTGCCTTGTTTCTACAGTGTTCCTCCTCTGCTCTAGAAAACTGTTGACTTGTCCTAACCCCTGGCTGTATGTGGCACGAGTGGCTTTACTACGACTTTCATTCATTCACATGTTGATTCATTTTGTTCACTCATTCATACAGCAAATATTTCTTATCAACTGCATTGTAAGCTAATGTTCAGTTGGCTGGAGATGTGTTGGTGAGTAAAGTGGACAGGGTCCCTTCCCTTAACGGGGACAGTAATATGCCAAAAAAAAAAAAAAAAAAACACCAAAAAACAAAAAAAACACAACCAATCAAACAAATGAACAAAACACTTTCAGTGAGTGGAAAGTGCTATGTGAGCGAGGGACTGGGTTGTCACTGAGGGAGGATGTTACTTAGAAGAACGATCTGGGAAAGCATCTCCCAGGAGGTGTCAGATCTGCTGAGTCATGAGTGACAGGTTGAAGCAAATCCTGAATCTAGGTGGGCAAAGAACATTCTAGGCAAAGGGAGTCACAGACTGCAGGATCTCTAACAGGGAGCTCCTTTCACTTGAAGAATAGAAAGAAGATGGAGAGAGTGACCATAAAAAGAAGTGTCAGGGGACGAGGCCAAGGAAAGGTGTGGCTAAATCACATAAGGTCTTAGAGGCTATGTTTTATTTTATTTAGGATGTATACTGTCCACTTTGTATTGGTCCAACATGATATCAATATACACACTTGTAAAGTAAAAAATCTACTGATTGTTTTTTATACTTAGTTAAAAATCAATTGAATTAATTTTTTTCTCGTTAAGTTGATTAAAAAATTATTTATGCTTCAGGTAGACAACACCTGAATATAAGAAAAAGCAAAGAATAGAAGTAATTTAAGAGTTCCTCTATCCCCACAAGGGAAAGGGAGGGCTGTTCTTTGGCTCCACTGATCTTCGCTGCCAGAGTCTGTGTGGGCCAAGTGTAACAGAGGGCTTAGCACGTCTTGCTTAAGAAAGTTGGAGAATCTGTAACTTCATTGTGTGATTCATATTCTTGTGATGGAGTTGCTATTAAACTTTTGAGGCGAGTGAAATATGGACAACAGCCCAGGTCGTTCGAGTGTGGGCACGCCTGGAGAGAGCAGGTTCTCCCTAAGAGAAGTATGGGGGAGGAGCAGGATGGGTCTACAGAGTCCTGAATTCAGTTAACTATCACAAGCCTGGGTGGATCATGGGACAATAAAATCATCTCATTTTTATATAGTTTATATAGTTGTTTTTTTTTTTTCTCTCCAAAGCTTAGAGAGCAATTTGTGACTTGAATGGGATGGAAAGTCATTTTGTTTTCCTCAAAGTGGTTGTACACTCACCTCTTTTTTTTGTCCCCCTTCCTGACTATTCATGAAAAATCCAGGGACTCTAAGGTTTAGTAAAAAGATGTATGTCATACTATGAAACAATAAAAATAGCCTTTTTCTAAAACCCTTTTACTTGTCCATCTAATTCTTCACTCATTTCCTCAGGACATATTTATAGTAAGAGACAATGGTTTGCCTAAAGCAACTTTTCTCCATTCTATGTCAATCTTAAGTTTCAAGGATTTTGATGTGTTTTCTCAGCTAACTCTGGTGCAAAATGCAAAGACTTTTTGATATTTCTTTTTAATGAAACAAAAACACTTCCTTCTCCAACATTACTTCTTTTGAAGGATGGCTTTATGAAGTTTTGGGTTCAGAGCTCTCTGAACTACAACCCAACAGAGTCAGCTGCATGATGGACATGTTCCATGTGAGACCTTGGGGTGGGTTCCTTGTGGCGAGACAGCATGGGATGGTGGCACTTGTTTAGGACTTGCAGCCTCTGAGACCTCAGGTAAGTTACCCACACTTGCTAAGGAGCCCCCATTTGACACTGGTCAATCAGAGTTTTCCTGGCATGCATGTATGTCCTACTGGCTCAGTGTCTCCCCAACACACACACACACACACACACACACATATACATGGAAAGTTATTATGGAAGTCCCATGATCTGCTTTCTGCATCCTGGAAAACCAAGAGAGTCACTGCTACAATTCACTCTGAGTCTGATGGCCTGAGGACCAGGACAGCTGATGGGGAAACTTCCAGTCCATATCCAAAGGACTCAGAACTGGAGATGTGCTTGTTCAAAGTCCCAAAGCCCCAAAGTCCCCAAACCAGGAATTCCAGTGTTCAAAGTGAGGAGCAGATAGATGTCCCAGTTGAAGATGAGAGAATTTGCCCTTCCTCTACCTTGTGTTCTATGAGGGCCTTCTACAGATTGATTGACACTTGCCTTCACTGGCAAAGGTGGTTCTTATTATTTTTCTTTACTCAGTCACTAATCACATTTGGAAATACTTTAAAAAATTACACACAGAAAAAACTTTTTACCAGTCATCAGGGCATCCTTTAACTCAGTAAATTTGACACATAAAAATAACCAAAGAAGTTGTAAAATGGTGATCAAACCTACCAGAGGGATCCAGTGAGCTTCAGCTAGATTGTATTCACATAGTTCCTGGTAAATAAAAACCATTTAAGAAAGGATGGCTGTCACTATTATTCTGTAAACAATTTCATTAATTAATAACATAACTGATTAAGCTTTGAGGCTTTCAGAAGGGAATGATAGTTTTCTTTTTCTGGTCTTCTCATCCTAATAACATCTTTCTGTTTCTGTCTCTTTTAAAAAATATTTCACATTTTGAATGATGAGTCTTAGGTGAATTTAGTCTTAGTCTAGGGTGAATTTTCCAATCTTCACAGTACAAGCTAGTCAAGGCTTTTCTAGTAGTTAGTTTTATTACTTCTAAACTTGGTATACAAAGGTAGAAAAGATAGTTACATACAGTTTTCAGAAGAATTACATAAACCATTTATTTTAAAGAATCCAGTTAGAAGTGATGCAGAAGAATCTGGAAACAATTTTCCCCTTGGCCCTGGGGTTAATTTTCTCAGACACATGTGATGATCCACTTCCTTCATTTCGAAAGATTATAGCAGTTCTGTATGTTAAGCTTGTTGAATGAGCAACTATCTGAGATTGTGGCCCTAAGAGAAATGAGTCAGAATAAGAGGAGCCCAACAGTTTGGTGAGCTACACAGACGATAGATATCGTAGCTCTGTTGTCATGTGTTTCCCAGAGTCTCCTGTGTGTATGGGAACACTGATGGGTGTGTCTAGTTGGCAGAAGCATTTTCACATAATAAAGAGGAATCTTGAAAGAGGCCAGAGAAAAAGATGTGGAATTCTTACCTCAATATCCCAATGGATAAGAAGTCAAGCACTTAGAAATAACAGTGAAGAATCCTGTCTGGTGCTGAGCACCACCCTGCACCCAGGCTTGCAAGCCACCAATCCTTTCATGTTGGTTATTTATGTCTTTCATATTCTCCATGTTCAAACGGTCATAAAAATCCTTCCTTCTCATGCCTCGCACTCTCCACCATCACCACTACCCTAGCTCAGAATATTACTGCCTCTTATTTGAATACCTCCAGACTTTTCTTTCTTTTCTCTCTTGCCTCAGAATATTCTAGTCACATCTTGCAATGAACGCAGCCTTCTAATCTTTACCAAAGACAAAGAGAGGCCTATTATTTGACCACCCATCACCACCATGTCCATCTGCTGTGGAGTCCCTCTGCTGCTGAGGTAGTGGGAGACTCCTTCCGATGGCCCACAGGTCAGGGTCCCTACACCCCGCAGCCTCATCCTTCTCTGTGCTTCCCGCCTTTTCAGTTCACTGTTGTTGGATTTCTTTCTTTCTTTCTCAGTCAGCTCAGGTGGCTGTATCAGGCAGCTTGAACAACAGACATCGATTTCCCACAATTCTAGGGAGTTCAAGATCAAGGTGCCAGCACAGTTGGATTCTTGTAAGAAAATTTGTCCTGGTTTTCTCATGTGGCAGGGGGTCTTGTCTCTCCCTATAAGGCCATTAATTCCTTCCTGAGACCCCACCCTCATGACCTCGTTACCTCCGAGAGCCTCCGCTCTGACTCGTGCCTTGTGGGGAACACAAGCCCTTCCCGTTGGTAAAGTAGACCCTGCTCCCTCCCTTTGTATTTGCTTGTCCTGCTGGAAAGTTTCCCATCCGCTCTCTGCCCTTAATTGCGTCTCTTCCTAATGTCTTCTGGGATGGGATGATGCTCAAGTGATTCCTCTGTTAAAATGAGATCCCTGTAGTAGTAGGAGGCACTGCTGTCCTTTCCAGTGCCTTCTCTCATTGCTTTACGTTTGGTGGCTTGTCTATTTTGTACTTGCCTTTTCTCTTCTATACCTTTAAGTACCTGCACAGCAAGAGCAGTAGCTGAAGTTGCTCATGGTTTACTCCCATGCCTGGCACACAAAAGCCACTCAGTGAATACCTGCCTGAAGACGGTAAGCCTCATGAGGGCAGAGACAACATCTGTATCGTTCACATCTGTGTATCTGATGTCTGATGCAATCGATACTTCTTGGGTGAATAAACACCAAAGCAATTTTCCATTTAATATCCTGTTTGAACTTTCCAATGACTCTTCAAGCTAAAGATGTAAGTGAGCAGCTCAGATTCTTTCCCACTCTCATAGCTGGGTGGAGCTTGCTCTTGAACAAGACACTTCTCTAAATCTAGGGCTTATTTATTACCATGTTCTCCATCAAAGCATCAGTTTTTGTTTTCTTGTCTTTCAATTCATTCTGGTATTTTACTACTAAGTACAAGAGTTTTCATTATCCATCATAAAATTTAGATGAGTATCCCAGATACAAGGGGAGAGAGAGGTTGGGGAGGAGTCTCAATAATTTCTTCAGATTGTCTCGAGTAGCTTTTAGTTGCAATAATGCTGTGAAACAAACCAACCACTGATGCCAGTGACTTGAGATAATAAATCTTTCCTTCTCGCTTGTTAGGCGGGGTTGACTGTGAGTCACCTCTGGTTATGTGTTGTCTGGGCTCAGCTCCAGGCCCTGGTTTGATTTAGGTGTACTTAATGTCTCCTCTTCTTCTGGGACTCGGAGCTACTGAGAGAACACTAAGCTTATGATGAAACACATGGTTCAAAAGTCCTGGCAGAATCTCAACCTAGCTATGGAATCCTCAGCTGAAACCAGCTGGGCGTCTCATCTGCCTACCTTCCATTGGTCAAAGGAAGGGCCCCGCCCAGGCCCCATGTGAGTGGGGTAGGAACACATATTCTTGACCAGAAGGGGAGAGGACCGTGGCAATTTAACTGAATGATAATCCAATCTATTAGGCTGATAAGTAGCAGGCAATATAAAAGGGGCAACTCTTGGCTTTGGCCTGGAGGATAGTGAAAATGGCATGGCATGGCACTCCTGATGCCTGCCTGCCATCCCTGTGTCGTCTCCCAGTGTGCTCTTTCAATAGAGTAAAAGTTCCCATGGGATGATTGTTTGGGGACACTTTTTCACTTTAGCATGAGTTTCACATTTAGTCAATCAATGAATGAAAATTCCACCCTCTCCTAACCCATTATTTCTTTCTCCTTTTTTCCTCTCATAGCATATTCCCTGTTTACAGGCACTATTTCTACTTTGAGGGATCCTCCTGCCTTTAGACTAGACTGTCTGGGGAAGGACAGAGGTTGGTGGAGCCCCCTCCATAGATCAGCTAATTCACACAGGCAGTAATATCTCATTAGCTTCTCTCCATGTTGCTAAAAGCTTGGTCCTTGTCCCTGATGCCAATCCAATAATGAAGACATGGCTTTGAGAAAAAGGAAAAAGAAGATTCATTGCTTTGCTAGCAAAGGAGAAACACAGAGGACTCATGCCCCAAACGCTGTGATTCTGCCCATCAGCAGGAAGAGGAAGTTTTTAAGGAGGTGATTCAGAGAAAATGAGATTAGGGAGGAGAGATCAGGAAGGAGAAGATCAGGGAAAAGAATCAGAGAGGAGAAGCTTGGGGAAAAGAAAAAACCCATTAGTTTCAAAGCGACAAGGGATATAATCAAAGCAACAAGTGGAGCCCTGTTACATCCACAACTCTGGGAAATCTAGCATAGATTTAATCCATATATTGCTTATCTCTCCCACCAGGATAAATGCCCAGTGCTGAGCTTTACTTGTATTTAATAAGTTTTTGATGTGTTTCATTGATTCTGTATAGACATTTAATTATCTCTTTACTTTCTTCTAATGAACTGTGATTGTCTCACATTCAACCCATCACTTCTTAGATACCTAGTAGATGCACTCTTTCTACTTGTATGGGGGTCCTGGTATAGGTTTATTACATCTACTCAATCTTCCATATTTTTAAGTTACTCTTCCTTTGGGCTTGGATAGTCATTTTGTTGGGAGGCATAAAATACTTCTTGCCCCAAACAATTTTTATCTTTCAATCATGATTCCAGTTAGATTAAGAGAGATTGAGGCTCCAAATTCTATGTCTTATCATTTAAAAGAGACTTTATAATGAAAAAGAAAAAATGGGAAGGAGAATGGGAATGGAAATGAAAGAATAAAAGTTAACTCAACCTAGGTGCCAGGTGCCACTCATTAAAAAAATATTGGTTGGCCTGTTCCAGTGATAAGTACTGGAGAGACTAACTCATATTTCCAGGTTTCCTCTTATAAATAGCTGCTGGGCACATTATTCAAGCTGTGTACTGCATTTTAAATGGGGTTGTCTTTGCTTACAGATATCCTGGAGCTGAAAGACATTATGTTTGTTTGTTTAGAAAGAGGAAAAAGAAGTTTTAATGCTTTGCTAGCCAAGGAGAAACAGAGGGGACTTCTGTCACAGAGGCTGTGATTCTGCCCATGGGGGTAACTGGGGGCTTTTAAAGAGGTGACTCAAAGGCTACATTCCACGTATTCTGTCCAGAGAAGCAATTCACTTGTTAATTTGGGAAACAGTCATTTCTGGGATCTTCTGGTGCCACCCCCAAGTCTGAATTACTTCCTTCCTAACTCTTCTTCGCAGGATGGGAAAGAAAGGTAATCCTGTTTCTCCTGAGATTAGGGAGGGGGAGAGATTATGGAGGAGCAGAGAGAGAGGAAGAGAAAGAAACATATCCATTTAAAAAATAAATTGCAGGATCCGGGGCCTAAACATGGACGTGTGCTTGAGGAACTTCTGGATCCGAGGGCCTAAACATGGATGCCTAAGGCATTCCGGATCCTGGGGCCTAAACATGGATGCCCGAGGTGTTTCTGGATCCTAGAGCCTAAATATGGATGCCTGTGGAGCTTCCGGACCTGGGAGCTTAAACATGGATGTGCACTGGAGGAACTTCCGGATCCTGGGGCTTAAACATGGACGTGCACCTGAGGAACTTTCGGATGCTACGGCCTAAACATGGAGGCCTGAGGAACTTTCAGATCCTAGAGTCTCAACATGGACAAGCACCAAAGGAACTTCCAGATGCTATGGTCTAAACATGGATGCCTGAGGCACTTCCGGTCCCAGAGCCCAAACATGGACGTGCACCTGAGGCACTTCCGGATGCTAAGGCCTAAACGTGGACGTGCGCCCGAGGAATTTTCCGGATGCTACGGCCTAAACATGGATGTGTGCCCGAGGAACTTCTGGATCCAGGCACCTAAACATGGACGTGCACCTTTGGAACTTCCGGATCCGGGGGCCTAAACATGGATGCTTGAGGCAGTTCCGGATCCCAGGGCCTAAACATGGACGAGTCTCTGGAACTTCTTGGTCCTTGTGCCTATAAAGGGCAGGGTGTGACTCTCAGAAGGGACATGACCCATGAAGGGGAGCAGAGTATGGGGCCTGTTGGGGGGCAGACTGAGCTGTCGCACCCTGAACTTGAATGTGATGGTGGCCTCACTTCCCGGCCTTCCCCTGGGTGTCACTTCCTCCCCTTCCAGGAGGTGCCGGGGAGGAAGTGAGACCAGGCGCAGGGGCCAGGCCCTGAGGAGGACACCTTTTTTCTCCTCGCTTAGCCAGGCGCCCGGCCTGGCTAGGGACAGGGACGTCTTGTGACACTGGCTGCCTCCTGCATCCCTGCCCCAGGACCTCAGGGACCACAGGCGGGGACAGTCATTGATTCTCCCCTGGCCACTGACCCTCAGTCCTGGGGTCTGCCCAGGGAGAGCTCTGTCTCCCAGAGGGTCAAGGGGCCCCTGTGACCTGCTGCTCCTTACCCACCATCATCCTGGGCAAGCACAAGTCAGGACACCAGACGCTACTGAGAGTGACATTTCCTAGATGGGTGGCTGGAGACTTTGCCTCTGTCCCCAGGCCTCGGACACTGGATGATCCGCCCCCGCCCCCCCCCCCAGACAGAAAATAACCCCACACTGCCCAAGACTTATTTTTAAGCTTTGGATTCTGAAATTTTCCTGCTGCCACCTTCTTTGTGAAGCCAGTTTTTCAACAGAGACAATATTCCAGGAGGGGGAAAAAAACAACATGGAGTTAATCAAACCAAGCTGACACATCTGGTCCTCCAAGAGAAATCTGGATTGGAGGGAGAATAGCCATTCTCAACTGGTGAAAAAGTGAAGTTCCCTTGTCCTTATTTTGTGTAAGAAAAATAAATAATCTGATGTTAACTCGTCAAATTATTTTTGATGAGTGCTTGGCTCATAGGAAAACTGATTCTGTTTTATGGAATGAAGTGTTACCTGATTTTAAAATTAAAAATGAAGCCAATTAGGATTGTTAGATCACACTGTCATAATTCTGTTCTTTGATAGCAGAAATAAATAAACCTTTTAAAAAAATAAAATAAAAAATAAATTGCAGAGGCAGAGCAGCAAGGGCTATATTCAAAGCACAAAGTGGACACTGTGACGTTTCCCCATTGTCAGTTCCTACATTCTATTCTATGGAAAAATGGACGATGACATCTCCAAGCTGCTTCCTGCAGAGAAAGGGTGAGGTAGTGGGGGAAGTAATCCAAAGTCTTTGTTCTCTATCAGGTGGGGTGTGGACAGTTAAGGGCATTCAGCATCAGAGCAGTCCAGAGGTCTACAGTGGCCGTTGGCAGGTGACTGGACAAGGCACACAGGGGGCAGGGATTGTATTAAGATGACACTAAACAAGATAGTATAGCATGACTTTTTTGGTAAACAATTAGCACAGACCCAATTAGTATTTCAGCCAGTCTCTGAAAACTGTGAAGATGGTCACTCATAATTGTATCAGTGAAAAACATATGGAGTTTATCCACACAGGAAGTTAGGAAGATCGTAGGCCTATGAGATCAGATTCAAAGAGACGGAGGACAAACTTGTGACTCTAGAGACGTTTGCGATAGTTATTATTAGGCATTCCCACACAAGAACCCTTCCTTTATAGCCTCCAGGTCCACTTATTTTTGGTAGGGCTGACACAGTGTACATCTTAAGTTACATTGAAAAAAAATGCCACATTGTCGTTCCCTTTCAATATCCACGCATGACTGTGCTTTGGTCATACTCTCCTCCAGGTGGTTAAGACCAAGTTGGTCAGGATTGGCTTTGTTCTTATTTACCCTTAAGGTCAGCTTAGATTGCTCAGAGATCACTCTTGGGCTTGCGTGTGAAGAAGCCTTTTGGCTCCTTTAGCCTGGAAGACATTATGTTGGTGATAGCAACTAGGCACAGATATACAGATTCTTCAAATTCTCCTTTAAACTCAGAAGCTAAAAAAGTTGATTTTAGTAAAGTACTGTCCATCAGAGGCTAGGAAGGGAAGGCCGCAAAGGGGTGAAGGTAGACAGGAGAGTGAGTGTCGAAATTTAGTGAAGGAGGAGGAACAAGTTCTAGTATTTTGTGGAAGAGGGGTTATGATAATTCCCAATAATTTTTGATGTATTTTGTAAAGAACTAGGAGAGTTCAAATTTTCCAACAAAATAAAAAATAAATATATCAGGCAATGAAAATTACCCTGTTTTGATCAAAACCCATTTTATAATGTATTAAATTATCATTCTGTACCCTATAACTATGTACAATTATTTTTTTTACTTGTTCTAATTAGTTGTGCATGACAGTAGAATGCCCTTTGATATATCATACATAAATGGAGCATAAATGCTCACTCTTCTGGTTGTAAATGACATAGAATTACAGTGGTTGTATAGTTATGTATGTACCTAAGGTAATAATGTCTGATTCATTCTACTCTACTTCCCATAACCCCTCCCCTCCCTTCACTCCTCAGTACCTAATCTAAAGAAACTCTATTCTTTTCTAACCCCACCCCCATCCTTATTATAAATTAACAAGTGCATATCAGGGAAAACATTCAGCCCTTGGGGTTTTGGGATTGGCTTATTTTGCTTAGCATGATATTCTCCAGCTCCATCCACTTACCAGCAAATGCCATAATTTTATTCTTCTTTAAGGCTGACTAATATTTCTTCATATCTATCTCTCTATCTATATGTATCTCACATTTTCTTTATCCATTCATCTGCTGAAAGGCACATAGGTTGGTTCCATAGTTTAACTATTGTGAGTTGAGCTGGTATAAACATGTATGCAGCTATGTCACTGTAGTAGGCTGATTTTAAGTCTTTTGGGTATAAGCCAAGGAGTGGGATAGCTGGTTCAAATGGTGATTGCATTCCAAGTTTTCTGAGGAATCTCCATCTGCTTTCCATAATGGTTGCACCAATTTGCATTCCCACCAGCAATGTAGGAGTGTACCTTTTTCCTCACATTCTCGCCAACATTTATTGTTGGTTGTATTCTTGATAATTGCCATTCTGACTGGGGTGAGATGAAATCTATTTTGCATTTCTATAGTTGCTAGAGATGTTGAACATTTTTAATGTATTTTTCGATCAGTTGTATGTCTTCTTCTGTAAAGTGTCTGTTCGGTTTCTTTGCTCATTTATTGATTGGGTTACTTGGCTTTTTTTGGTGTTATGTTTTTGACTTCTTTATGTATCCTGGAGGTTAATGCTGTACCTGAGTGCATGTGGTAAAGATTTTCTCCCAATATGTACGCTCTCTCTTCATGTTATTGACTGTTTCCTTTGCTATGAAAAATCTTTCTAGTTTGAATCCATCCTGTTTATTAATTCTTGATTTTACTTCTTATGCTTTAAGAGTCTTGTTAAGGAAATCGGATCCTAAGCCAACATGGTGAAGATTTGGGCCTACTTTTTCTTTCTTTCTTTTTTTTTTTTTTCCTACTTTTTCTTCTATTAGGTGCAGTCTCTCTTCTAGTGCCTAAGTCTTTGATCCACTTTGAGTTGATTTTTGTGCAGGGTGAGAGATAGAGGTTTGATTTCTTTCTTTCTTTCTTTCTCTCTCTCTTTTTTTAAATTTGGCTTTCCAATTTTTCCAGCACCATTTGTTGAATAGACTCTCTTTTCTCGAGTCAATGTTTTTGGTTCCTTTGTCTAGTATGAGATAACTGTATTTATGTGAATTTTTTTCTCTGTGTCATCTATTCTGTACTATTGGTCTACATGTTTGTTTTGGTGCCAATACCATGCCATTTTTGTTACTGTGCCTCTGTAGTATAGATTAAGGTCTGGTATTGTGATGCCTCCTGCTTTACTCTTCTAGGTGAGGATTGCTTTGGCTATTCTGGATCTCTTATTTTTCCAAGTGAATTTCATGGTTGTTTTTTTTCTAATTCTATAAAAAATATCATTAGGATTTTAGTGGGAATTGCATTAAATCTGTATAATGTATAATGTTTTTAATTCTGACTATCCAGGAGCATGGGAAGTCTTTCCATCTTCTAAGGTCTTCTTCATTTTCTTTCTTTAGTGTTTTGTAGTTTTCATCATAGACGCCTTTCACCTTTTCTGTTAGATTGATTCCCAAGTATTTTTTTTGAAGCTATTGTGAATGGGTTGGTTTTCCTAATTTCTTTTTCAGTAGATCCATCACTGATGTATAGAAACATGTTTGATTTATGAGTGTTGATTTTATATCTTACTACTTTGCTGAATTCATTTATGAGTTTTAGAAGTTTTCTGGTAGAATTTTCTGGATCTTCTAAATATAGAATCATGTCATTGGCAAATGGTGATAATTTGAATTCTTCTTTTCCTACTCATATCCCTTTAATTTCTTTCTCCTGTCTAATCACTCTGGCTAGATTTTCAAGGAAAATGTTGAATAGAAGTAATGAAAGAGGGCATCCTTGTCTTGTTCCAGTTTTTAGAGAGAATGCTTTTAATTTTTCTCGATTTAGAATTATGTTGGTTTTAAGCATAGATAGCTTTTACAATGTTGAAATACGTTCCTATTATCCCTAGTTTTTCTAGTGTCTTGAACATGAAGGGGTGCTGTATTTTTTCAAATGCTTTTATTTCATCTATTGTGATGATCATATGATTCTTGGTTTTAAGTCTCTTGATGTGATGAATTATGTTAATTGATTTCCATATGTTAAAACAACCTTGTATCCCCGGGATGAACTCTACTTGATCATGGTGCACTATCTTTTTTATATGTTTTTTTTTGCATGTGATTTTCCAGAATTTTATTGAGAATTTTTTCATCTGTGTTTATCAGCAATATTGGTCTGAAGTTTTCTTTCTTTGATGTATCTTTGTCTGGTTTTGGTATCAGGGTGATATTAGCCTCATAGAGTGAGTTTGGAAGGAGGTTCCCTCCTTTTGAATTTCATGGAATACTTTGAAGAATCTTGGTGCTAATTCTTCTTTGAAAGTCTTGAAGAACATGTCTGAGAATCTGTCTGGTCCTGGACTTCTCTTGATTAGTAGGCTTTTGATGGTGTTTTCTGTTTTATTACTTATAATATGTTCAATTATTGTGTCAATGAATAATAAAAAGGCCAACCTTTTAAAACAAATTTTGGAAGGCTAAAACAAATTTGACAAATAAAAACTCAGATCCTAACTCTTTTCTAGAGATGAGTGTGAATTACAAATTGGTCAATATTAAACAATAAAAGATCTAGAAGAAAAAAGAACAAAGCCATCTTTGTGATATTGAAATTAAAAGAATTATTTCAACCGTTGACTTCAAAAAAGAACAAACTGCATATTTGTTATGACCATTTTCTGGCTTTTGACAATAAGGAATTTTACTCTGCCGAAATCAACACAGTGTGACAAATTCCCAGCAGATGGAAGAGTAGTGTCTTAATGCCCCAGAAAAGATTTGCATCATTCTCTTTACCACACACAAAAAAGGAATGAGCTTAATAATAATAGTAATAAAAATAAGTTGATCAAATAATGCCTGGTCCTCTAAATAAGAAACTTATTAATCTTGCTAAATATCTTTTTTTAAAAAAATCACCCACAGGTTTTCGTATGCTGGCTTAACTGCAGTTTATTGCCTCAACTAGAATTGTACTATTAAATTATCAATTAATCTACAGATTCTTACATTATGACACAAATTACCATGTAATGATTGAATTTCCATTAGTAATCCAAATAATATGTTTTACATAGGTATAAATGAGAGATTGTCATGTAACAAGTTGTTACATCTATTACAGCATTATTTTTCTGTTTTTGTTGCTTTTACTAGGGAAAGGTTACACATTCTACTTCAAATTTGTTGTATAATATTTAAGAATGTTACAAATGTTTGAAAAAGATCTATATCCTCTCAGATGTTGAGGAGAAACTTTACATTATCAGTATCAGAAGAAAAATGGGAAATTGTTAGCAAATAAAATTAAAGAAAAACTTTGGCCAGATAAATAAATTTGGGAGGGAAGACTAGGAAGAATGACAGAAGACAAGAGGAAAGGATTTCAGAGCTGAATTTTTCAACAGAATGTAGTATACTTATGCCACCAATGGAATGGAAGCAAATTTATCTACCCTCTAATGTCAACTCATCAGTCAGAATTTCAAGAAAAATTAGAAGGGGGAAATCCATCCCTCCAAGAATCTATGAAATCGAAATACATATATATATATATATATATATATATATATATATATATATATATATATCACAATACCTTTATTTATTTTTTTATGTGGTGCTGAGGATCAAACCCAGTGCCTCACATGTGCCAGGGAAATGCCCCACCACTGAGCTAAAATCCCAGTCCTGATACTAGTAAATTTAAATTTTAAGAACAAATCAACTACTTTTTGATTTTGCCTAAACATTGAATTGGATTTAAAACACATTTACTAAATGTAAAATAAAAAATCTTTGTTAAATGTGATTGGGAAATTGATTGGTAATATTGTATCACTAAAAGCTAAATTACAAACAGAATGCTATACACTTTTTGGAATTAAGTGGCTTAAAGCTACCTAAATATATGGCAACATTAATGATATGGATCTGTAAAGTGTAGTAGCATGTACTGTTAATACAATAATATCTAGAAAACAACAACATAATAATAATACATAATAATGTAATTATTGCTATTAATGCTTGATATGATACTATCATTATTTTTTAATGTTTTAAATGTTAAAAGATTATTATGGCCTTTTGGGAGTTCTAGTTTATTTGTTGGCAAATGTTTTCTCTAAGAGTTCAGAGAGTAAGCATTTTGGGCTTTGTGGGCTGCATGGTGTCTATTGTAAACACTAAATTCTTCTGTAGTGTAGAAGTAGATGTAGAAAGGACATAAGCAAATGAGTGTGTCTGTACTCTAATAAAAATTATTTATGGATATTTGAATTTCATATAATTTTCATGGGTTATGTGGCATTAATTCAATATTTTTCTGACCAATTAAAATGTAAAAGTGTTTGGGGCTGGGGATATGGCTCAGCTGTAGAGTGCTCGCCTCACATGTTCAAATTCCTGGGTTTGATCCTCAGCACCACATATAAATAAATAAAATAAAGTTAAAAAAATGTAAAAGTGATTCAAAACTTGTTGGTTGTACAAAAATAGGTCAAGACTCAGCTTGGGAGTCATTATTAGCTGAAAACTGTTGTAGATGAAATATATACTTTGAAAAATGGTGGAAAAGAATAACTGCAATTACATAAAAGTTCTAACTGGAATTGGCCAATACATTGCATATAATTCTAAATACTTATCTGACTCTTGTTGATGTTCAACTTTATCAATATCTACTTCCAATGGAGCATGGTTTTTTGAACTGAAAAATAATTAAACATAACTTAAGATCTCCAGTATCATAAGAAATAATTGTCTAACCCAGTGATCATTTCTATAGAATGAGATTGAGTTCACATACAAATGGTCCCTGACTTATTACTGTGCAACTTTCAATTTTTAACTTGAAGGTGGTATGAAAGACATACACATTCAGTAGAACCTCACTTCACATTTTAAATTTTGATCTTTCCCTGGGTTAGTGATAAGTCGTATGACACTTTAGTGATGCTGGGCAGTGGTGATTCTCTGCAGCTCCAGGTCAGCCATGTAACCCCAAGGTAAAACTGTACAGCATGCTGTGCTGCCAAGTGAGGATGTTCTGCAGATTAGGTGTATGAAATGCATTTTCAATCTGTGCTATTTTCCATTTACGATGGGTTTATCAGGATGCAGACTCATTGTGAATTGAGCATCTATAAGTATTGTTATTCCTATGATACATTTATTTGCCATGGAAGCATGTTATCTTATTGAGATTATTGTTTTGTGAGTTATGACAAATTAGCTGATGCCCTTAATTGCTGACACTTTTGCATTTTGTATTATGTAATGTTCAAGAGTTTGATTTGTGATCTTATGAAGAATGACTTTATATTTGTCGCAACTGTTATAACTGAGAATGAAAACGTTCACATAAGGAGGAGCTGCCTTTTTCTAATTTGTAGAAGCACTGTGTGGACTAGTGGAAGCCGGTTCTGGTTGACAGGGGTGGAGATCCACTCACTGTCAGGCCTCAGGGAGAGGAATTCAAAGATGAACAAGGCTTGGCTCCTGTCTTTCAGGATCTTCTAGCCTTATGTGGAGCTGGCTGTTTTTGCAGCCAGGCATTTATTGCAAAGCAATACTTCCTGTTATTGTTCTTTCCAAGTTGTGTGGCTGTGGCTTCATGCCCAGAATTTTACTCTAAAACAAAAACAGCAACGTAAAGCCTACCCTGCCTTACGGCAATGAAGAGGAAGACAATGAAAAATCGAAAGCGCTCAGCATGCTGTTATGTACACGATGTTACATTGTGTGAGGTTTCGATTGTTTCTCTGTTCATGTCTTTAACAGCACACAGGTAGAAGAAGCTTCACCTACAATTCTGGGACTAGCCTCAGGCCTTAAGGACAAATATTAGTCAGGCTGACAACTTGTTACTTCTTTTTTGACAGGACCTGTCAACTCTATAATCAACAAAAACACATAACCCAAAGATGTCTTCAGGTACTAAAAGAAATTCCTCAAAGCCAAAGCTTATTGGCTTTTAAATAAAAATACAAACCCCTCCAGAATTGTACCCAAACAAAACTTTTTTTTTTTTTTTTTTAAGAAATAAACTTTGAAACACATGGAGGCTGTTTGAAGATAAAAGAAGAGTTGTTTACAAGCCAATGATGAAAGTGTGTGAAGGACCACAGGTATTTTGCAATAGACAGCTGGAGTTCTCATTAGAATTTGAAAGCACCTTGAAGAAAAGAACTTCTTTAAAGTAAATTGGCTGAGCTTGAGTGGGGTGAGTCATACCTGGAACCAAGAATCTGAGGGGGATCCTTGCTTCAGTAGGGTTGTAGACTGACAGGAGTCAGTACTGCCTGTCAATCTAGTAATTGGTTCTTATTAAAACCTTTTGAAAACATGAATATGGGAAAGTTCACACAATCACCCCTGGTAAAATTTTTTACATACGCCTGAACAGGTGAAAGTGTTCTCCTCCTCCTCCTCCTCCTCCTCCTCCTCCTCCTCCTTCTTTGTTGAGGGTCGTATGTTCCAGAATCAGAAAGACAAACAGGCCCGTGCTAGAATATCTGGTAGGATAACTCCTTATTGCTTTGTGGGATATCTAAGCTCTACCCTTGGTAAATTCCATTTTTTTTTATACAATGGACCTCTTGACTCTTAACAGGAATAAAGGTCCAGTTTTACTAAGCATTTTAGATGTTAATTTGGCTTTCTTTCTGTACAAATTGCAAAAGCTCTCCTTAAAATATAATCTTCTATAAGAATCCCAAGTAATTAAAAAAAGATGCTGAAATAAAACTAACAGAGGTAAATAAAATGTAAAAATAATAAAAAATTAACTTTCTTCTTCAAAATAGTGAGTAAAGTAAGTAAGCCACTAACATTATTTATTTTATTTTATTTTATCTTTTGGAGGGGATGCTGGAGATTCAACTTATGCCTCACACGTTAGACAAGTGCTTTACCACTAAGCTACAACCCCAGTTCCCTGCCATGATTTATTTAAAAACTTGTTCTAATTAATAAGAGAGTAAATGTTGGTATGCAAATGATCATTGATAACAAAATGAATTTTAAATAATTTTTATATTTTTATTCCCAGGTTATATTAATAAGTTTGGTGATCAAGTTAAGTGATAAATGATAAGATTGATATAAATACACCCAAGTATTAAGGAACATAAATTGATTATTAAGAGAGGAAGAAATAGAAAAGGCTATTATGCAATTTAAAATTGTTCTATAATTTCCAAAAATATGTTATTTGGAAAATACACTTTTGTAAAATATGTTACCCGAATCATTTAATAAGATGAAATCTAGTTTTGAGGTCAAATGTGAAAATATTATCAAATTATAAAAGAAAGTAAAAGAACACTTCAGAAATATTTAAGATACAATAAAAAGCTATACAGTAGCTGAATAATATGCACTAATCAAACAGGGATGCTTCTGGGTCACAAAAGTACAATAGATTAGGTTAACAAGAAAGAAAATAAAAATCCATGAAATTAGCTCAATTATTTCAGGAAGATATTTGATAAAATTTTTATCCTTTCCTTATTAAACTAAGAAAGTATACAAAATGATTTTTAATAGTATCCACACAAAATGGAGAAACATCACAGTCACTTTAGAGTAACTAAAATTGTTTCTTTCAACCAAGAGTAAAATGAGGACATGCCTAATTACTACTGCTGTTGAACATCAAACTTGAGATGTTGTCAGTAGCTATTTGAGATGAAAACAGAATCAGGGTAAAAATATAGGAATAACATTCAAAATGCACATATAAAATTAGAAAAGTTGAATAATCCATAAAAAAACTAATGCTCTTAGAATTAATCAATGAATTTAGTAAATATATGGGAAATATGATAAAGTCTTTAAAATATAGCACATAAAGTACTATTTAGCTATTACTAATTTTCTTAAAATATTCAGTATGTGGTAATTAATCTTGGAACCTAAGAAATTGATCCAAAGAAATCTGTAAGCCACAATTAGGCAAAACCATAAGAGTCTAAATTGATGGTTTCAAGATCAGGTGGCTCAGGTGGCTCAGGTGGCCCATGGGTCTACCTCCTTGTGCCCACTCTCAGCTTACCTCAGACCTTCCTTGCCTTTTAAATTGAGTTCCCAGCAATTTCCTTTTTTGATTCTGGGGTTCCTGTCATAAATTGAAAAATTTGGATGACATCTAGCTAAAACCCTATGGTAATTATAAGCAATATCTCTCCTTCCTTCCTCTTTCTCTCTCTCTTTCTCTTTCCCTCCCTTTCTTTCTTTCTCTTTATTTTTCTCTGAAGAAAAATAGTAAGGATCTGGCTCTTAAGTCCCTGCAGCCCTTTTGGGTTATAGACTAGGCATTACGTCCCAAGCATTACATCTTCCATTATGTGTAATTGTCGAAATGCAAATAGGTGAATGTATCGAGACTGTTTATAGGGCTCCTAAATACCTAGCTACTACCAAACACCCTGATCCAATCGCCTGTTAGCATCCCCCTTCAGTAGAGCAATCTTATAAAGTAGCCAAGACATACTAACCCTCATACCATCATAGCACCTAACCTAAACATAAAGAACAAAGAACAAACAACAAATCACTATATGCATACAGAATCTGGAAGCCTTTTATGAATTGAATGAATCAGCTTTAAAGAACAATAAAGCCCAACATTTCTAGGCATAGTCTCCCACCACCAAGGAGAGACAACAGAGATATACAAAACCAAAACAAATTTATAGGAGAAAGCAGAAACACAGCAGTCAAACAGAGCTGGAAAGTAACATGAACAACATGAAAAAACAAGGGAAAAAAGGATTACAAACAATGCAGGACAACTTAAATCTACAGGAGGACCTAGAGGCATCAGAAAAATGGGCAGAGAAAGAACTCAAGGCATACCTAACTCAGATGGAACGGAATATTAGAGAAGACATGAGACAGTAAATCCAAGCAATGAAAGTATATTTTGAAAACGAATTAAATAAATAAATTCAAATGGCAAAGAATGCGCTCTACCAGGAGATAGAGATTTTTTTAAAAAATCAAACAGTAATTCTAGAAATGCAGAAAACCATAAACCAAATTAAAAACTCAAATGAGAATATTACAAATAGACTAGATCAAGTAGAAGTCAGAACATCAGATAATGAAGACAAAGTTTATCAACTTGAAAAGAATATAAGCAACACAGAAAGGATGCTTAAAACTCACGAGCAATCTATCCAAGAGATATGGGATGTCATAAAAAAACCAAACTTGAGAGTCATTGGGATAGAAGAAGGTATAGAGGTTCAAGCCAAAGGAATGGACAACATATTAAATGAAATAATCCTAGAAAACTTCCCAGATATGAAAGATGGAATGGATTGCCAAATCCTGGAAGCCTACAGGACCCCAAACATTCAAAACCCAATAGACCAATTCCAAGACACATAATTATGAAGATATCCAACATACAGAACAAGGAGAGAATATTAAAAGCTACGAGAGAAAGGAGGCAGATTACATTCAGGGGTAAACCAATTAGGTTAACGGCTGATTTTTTATCACAGACGTTGAAAGCGAGAAGATCCTGGAACAATGTATTTCAAACGCTGAAAAATAATGGATTCCAACCAAGAATACTGTATCCACCAAAATTAAGCTTCAGATTTGACAATAAAATTAAAATATTTCATGATAAACAAAAGTTAAAAGAATTCGCAGCCAGAAAACCAGCACTGCAAGGCATTTTGAGCAAAATGCTACAAGAAGAGGAATTGAAAAATAGCACCCAAAGCTTCAGTAAAGGGGGAGAAAAATAACCAAAGAGGAAAAACTAGCCAAACTAAAATAAATAAATAAATAAACATGACTGGAAGTACAAACCATATTTCAATAGTAACCTTAAATGTTAATGGCTTAAATTCACCAATCAAGAGACATAGGCTAGTAACCTGGATTAAAAAAACAGATCCAACAATATGCTGCCTTCAGGAGACTCACATGATAGGAAAAGACATACACAGGCTGAAGGTGAAAGGTTGGGAAAAATCATACCACTCACATGGCCCTCGGAAGGAAGCAGGAGTGGCCATTCTCATATTGAATAAAATCAACTTCAAACCTAAGTTAATCAAAAGGGATAAAGAAGGACACTATATACTGTTAAAAGGAACTATCCACCAACAAGACATAACAATTATCAATATGTATGCACCAAACAATGGTGCTGCAATGTTCATAAAACAAACTCTCCTCAAGTTCAAGAGTCAAATAGACCACAACACAGTAATTATGGGTGACTTCAACACACCACTCTCGCCATTGGACAGATCCTCTAGACAAAAGCTGAATAAAGAAACTATAGAACTCAATAACACAATCAATAACCTAGACTTAACCGACATATATAGAATATATCAACCATCATCAAGTGGATACACGTTCTTCTCAGCAGCACATGGATCTCACTGAAAGGTAGACCATATATCATGCCATAGGGCAACTCTTAGTAAATATAAAGGTGTGGAGATAATACCATGCACCTTATCTGATCATAATGGAATGAAACTGGAAATGATAAAAGAAGGAAGGAAAAATCCTGCATCACCTGGAAAATGAACAATATGTTACTGAATGATCAATGGGTTACAGAAGACATAAAGGAGGAAATCAAAAAATTCTTAGAGATAAACGACAATACAGACACAACATACTGGAATCTATGGGACACAATGAAAGCAGTTTTAAGAGGGAAATTCATTTCCTGGAGTTCTTTCCTCAAAAAAAGAAAAAAACAACAAATAAATGAACTCACACTTCATCTCAAAACCCTAGAAAAGGAAGAGCAAAACAACAGCAAATGTAGTAGAAGACAAGAAATAATTAAAATCAGAGTGGAAATCAATGAAATTGAAACAAAAAAACCATTGAAAAAATTGATAAAACTAAAAGATGGTTCTTCGAAAAAATAAATAAGATCGACAGACCCTTAGCAATGCTAACGAAGAGAAGAAGAGAGAGAACTCAAATCACTAACATACGGGATGAAAAAGGCAACATCACAATGGATACTACAGAAATACAGAAGATAATTAGAAAGTATTTTAAAACCCTATATTCCAATAAAATAGAAGATAGTGAAGATATCGATAAATTTCTTAAGTCATATGATCTGCCCAGACTGAGTCAGGAAGACACACACAATTTAAACAGACCAATAACAAAGGAAGAAATAGAAGAAGCCATCAAAAGACTACAACCAAGAAAAGCCCTGGACCGGATGGGTATACAGCAGAGTTTTACAAAACCTTCAAAGAAGAATTAATACCAATACTTTTCAAGCTATTTCAAGAAATAGAAAAAGAAGGAGCTCTTCCAAATTCATTCTATGAGGCCAACCTCACCCTGATCCCGAAACCAGACAAAGACACTTCAAAGAAAGAAAACTACAGACCAATATCTCTAATGAACTTAGATGCAAAAATCCTCAATAAAATCCTGGCGAATCGAATATAAAAGCATATCAAAAAAATTGTGCACCATGATCATGTAGGATTCATCCCTGGGATGCAAGACTGGTTCAATATACAGAAATCAATAAATGTTATTCACCACATCCATAGACTTAAAGATAAGAATCATATGATCATCTCGATAGATGCAGAAAAAGCATTCGACAAAGTACAGCATCCCTTATGTTCAACACTAGAAAAACTGGGGATAATAGGAACTTACCTCTACATTGTAAAAGCTATATATGCTAAGCCTCAGGCTAGCATCATTCTAAATGGAGAAAAACTGAAGGCATTCCCTCTAAAATCTGGAACAAGACAGGGATGCCCTCTCTCACCACTTCTATTCAATTTAGTTCTTGAAATACTAACCAGAGCAATTAGACAGACAAAAGAAATTAAAGGCATAAAAATAGGAAAAGAAGAACTTAAATTATCACTATTTGTGGATGATATGATTCTATACCTAGAAAACCCAAAAGGGTCTACAAAGAAACTACTAGAACTAATAAATGAATTCAGCAAAGTGGCAGGATATAAAATCAACACGCATAAATCAAAGGCATTCCTGTATATCAGCAACAAATCTTCTGAACTGGAAATGAGGAAACCCACTCCATTCACAATATCCTCAAAAAAAAAAAATAAAATACTTGGGAATCAACCTAACAAAAGAGGTGAAAGATTTATACAATGAAAACTACAGAACCCTAAAGAGAGAAATAGAAGAAGATCTTTGAAGATGGAAAAATATACCCTGTTCATGGATAGGCAGAACTAACGTCATCAAAATGGCGATATTACCCAAAGTTCTCTACAGGTTTAATGCAATGCCAATCAAAATCCCAACAGCATTTCTTGTAGAAATAGATAAAGCAATCATGAAATTCATATGGAAAAACAAAAGACCCAGAATAGCAAAAGCAATTCTAAGCAGGAAGTGTGAATCTGGAGGTATAGCGATACCAGATTTCAAACTGTACTACAGAGCAATAGTAACAAAAACAGCATGGTACTGGTACCAAAACAGACAGGTGGACCAATGGTACAGAATAGAGGACACAGACCATTCCACAAAATTACAACTTTCTTATATTTGATAAAGGGGCTAAAAGCATTCAATGGAGGAAGGATAGCATCTTCAACAAATGGTGCTGGGAAAACTGGAAATCCATATGCAATAAAATGAAGCTGAACCCCTTTCTCTTGCCATGCACAAAAGTTAACTCAAAATGGATCAAAGAGCTTGATATCAAATCAGAGACTCTTGATCTGATAGAAGAAAAAGTTGGCTCCGATCTATATATTGTGGGGTTTGGGCTCCAAATTCCTTAATAAGACGCCCATAGCCCAAGAGTTAATAACAAGAATAAACAAATGGGACTTACTTAAACTAAAAAGTTTTTTCTCAGCAAGAGAAACAATAAGAGAGGTAAACAGGGAGCCTACATCCTGGGAACAAATTTTTACTCCTCACAATTCAGATAGAGCCCTTATATCCAGAATATACAAAGAACTCAAAAAATTAAACAATAAGATAACAAATAATCCAAACAACAAATGGGCCAAGGACCTGAACAGACACTTTTCAGAGGAGGACATACAATCAATCAACAAGTACATGAAAGAATGCTTACCATCTCTAGCAGTCAGAGAAATGCAAATCAAAACCACCCTAAGATACCATCTCACTCCAGTAAGATTGGCAGCCATTATGAAGTCAAACAACAATAAGTGCTGGCGAGGATGTGGGGAAAAGGGTACACTTGTACATTGCTGGTGGGAATGCAAATTGGTGTGGCCAACTTGGAAAGCAGTATGGAGATTCCTGGGAAAGCTGGGAATGGAACCACCATTTGACCCAGCAATCGCCCTTCTTGGACTATTCCCTGAGGACCTTAAAAGAGCGTACTATAGGGATACTGCCACATCAATGATCATAGCAGCACAATTCACAATAGCTAGACTGTGGAACCAACCTAGATGCCCTTCAATAGATGAATGGATAAAAAAATGTGGCATTTGTACACAATGGAGTATTATGCAGCACTAAAAAATGACAAAATCATTGAATTTGCAGGGAAATGGATGGCACTAGAGCAGATTATGCTAAGTGAAGCTAGCCAATCCTTAAAAAACAAATGCCAAATGTCTTCTTTGATATAAGGAGAGCAACTAACAACAGAGCAGGGAGGAAGAGCATGAGGAAAAGATTAGCATTAAACAGAGATGAGTGGTGGGAGGGAAAGGGAGAGAGAAGGGAAATTGTATGGAAATGGAAGGAGACCCTCATTGTTACACAAAATTACATATAAGAGGTTGTGAGGGGAAAGGGGTGGGGAAACAAGGGAGAGAATTGAACAACAGTAGATGGGGTAGAGAGGGAAGATGGGAGGGGAGAGTAGGGGGGATAGTAGGGGATAGGAAAGGTAGCAGAATACAACTGTCACTAATATGGCATTATGTAAAAATGTGGATGTGTAACCCATGTGATTCTGCAATTTGTATTTGGGGTAAAAAGGGGGTTTCATAACCCACTTGAATCAAATGTATGAAAGATGAGATGTCATGAGCTTTGTAATGTTTTGAACAACCAATAAAAAAAATAAAAAATAAATTTTTATTTTTAAAAAATAAAAACACTGTGTACACGTATTGTAGACTATGTATAATTTGAACCAAACTCGTATAGATAAAAGATTCAATTAAAATTGCTCTAATTTATTCGTGCATAAGGGCGATATACCTTCTTTTGTAGATTTCTATAAAAACTATAGAAGGCCTTTGAACATATTGATTGAATTAGCCTGGCTTTGTCCACCAGGTTCCCCAGACATTTGCAATCATATGTTAGTGTAGTCAGATGCATAAACAACAAAATATGAATCTTTTCCCATGTGGGAGTGTTTTAGCATTTCAAAGTCAATGTCCAAAGAAATACACAGATGTATATTATGCAGCTGGAGAACAGTCTTATTTTTCTTTCTCATTCCGGCAATGACATTTTAATTCTCATTTTTCTTCTGGACCGGGCTACTAGGTTCCAGCATGGTCTTGATGAATCATGATTTTGAAGTCTCCAGAAGGGCACAGATACTGACAAGTTAATCTGACATTTGAAATAATGAAATTCACTTGGGAAAAAAAAAACTCTCAAAATAAAATTGTGAAAGTTTTGATTAGATAACTGAATAATGGTGGTGCAGGGTGAGGTTAAGTCAGGACTTTTGACTTAAATGGAAAGAGTCTAAAAGCTACTAGAGGATGAGATGATTTGGTAAGTAGACTAAGTTGGAACACAAAATCTAGATTCCCTCCTGAAAAGAGACTGAAGACTTTAAAAAAAATTATCTTAAAAAAATTATTTTTATTGTGTCTGCAATAAAAACAGACACAAAGCACCTGATGGAGAAGGGAAGAATTAG
The DNA here is from genome assembly GCF_048772815.1 of Callospermophilus lateralis. Taxonomy (NCBI): domain Eukaryota; kingdom Metazoa; phylum Chordata; class Mammalia; order Rodentia; family Sciuridae; genus Callospermophilus; species Callospermophilus lateralis. Next base: position 118,080,627 of record NC_135312.1, read on the forward strand.
TTGACAGCTGCTGGCAGGGACACTGTGCCCTGTGGGTTAAGAAGGAAGAGAGAAATGCTGTTTATTCAGTCACTTGCTTTCTAGGTCTGCAATCTGTGGTGAGTTATATAACTTCTTTGGGCCTTTGTTTTCTCATCTGTAAGAGGATCAAGTGATTGCACCTACCTCACAGTTGTTATAGGACGACCTGGGATCGCATATGCCAGGGACAGAGTATCCTCTCCGTCAATGTCAGCTGGTGTTGGCTTTGGCCGAAATCATGATGGCATTTTGTAGAATGTCCTGGTAGACTCAGAAATGCCATCGTAAAGTGGAGATGGTTCCAGATAATTCGGGTTACAGAAAACTTCAGATGCTCATGAGTGGGGGCTACATTTTTTTCTTATTAGGGCATGCACGAGATTTGTGGAGGACAACAAAATCACTGAACCAAATTGCAGAGGGCGCATTTACTGTGATGCAAAGTCTGGCCAAGGCCCATGTCACCAAGTGCTGCATTTGAAAAAGTTTCTTTATTGTGGTTTGGTCATGTTCTGTCCCCAGGAATTTGCAATAAAAACAGACACAAAGCACAAGCCTGGTCATTAGGTCAGCTGATGGTGTTGTCTTCCTGGAGCTTGGAAAGCTATTTCTATGCAAGAGCTGAGGAAAGAAGAATTGTTATAATTTCCTTCTTGACTTTCAAAAGAATGCAAAGCAATGTAGAGAAATAAGTTTATAAAGGTAAAGAAATCCTAAGAAGAAATATTTTAGTGGGAAATTGATTTTTTGGCTGAGAGTTTTAACGCTAACTGAAAGTGCCTGCCTCTGTTCTGATCTTGGAGAGTAAATTTGATATTTGGGAAATGCACAGCCAAACTAGTGGTCCAGGCTGTGGCTCACTGCATGGTGAATGTTTTTCTCTTGTTATCAGCTTTTTCTGGTGTCCTCTCTCTGACCATGTGAAGACTTTCTAAGGTTTTGTTCTTTTTTTTTGGATGGATCTTTATTTTACTGTATTTATTTTTTCTTTCTTTCTTTCTTACATACATGACAATAGTGGGATGCATTACATTCATAATTATCCTTTCACAGCACAATTTTTCGTATAAAAAGTATGTTCACGCCAAATTATGCCATTGTACATGAGCTCTCTTTTTTGCATTACAATTCTTAATACACCTTTATACCACAAGTTATCATACCTCTGTTTGGATATAAGGTATGTTGACACCAAATTCAGTTTTGTTCTTACTAACCTCTTCTCTCTATTTCTCAGTTTATTCCTCTTTTCATGCCATATGCTTCAGCTAACCTTAAAACATTGCTTCTCTTATATCCATGAATTGTTCTGCTTCCAAGATGTTTTGTATTTTCCACCTCCAAGATTATGCTAACATATCCAAATTCAAACTGTCCTGGGGATGTCACCTTTTCATGGAGCCTGTGGTACACCACTTCCTGTCCCCTTTCTATGCTAAGAACAGCTACTGTCCTCTGAACTCCCTAGAGCAGCTGAAACAGTTTTGTGGCAGTGATCACTTTTTATGTGTGCTTAATTCTTGGTGCTCCTCTGCTTTGCCTCAGTGCATAGTTAGATGATCTGAGAGTAGGGTTCATGCCTCATTTACAATGTTCCATGAACAAATAAATCTCCACCTAAAGAAATTGCAGTTGCAGACATTTTATGATTGAGAGGATGTGCATCCCTTATAGATTTTATAACACAGAGAAGGGTGAAGTAATACTGTATTTCAATTTAGATTTTCCATGAAAGTTTTTCCTTTACCCAGTAAAAGAATGGAAAGCAAGAATATGCTGCTATGAACTTATTTCCTAACTTGGGTAAATGATAATAAGAGATAATATTCAGAAATGTGGACCCTCCAATCCCTTCCCTCCGGCTCTGACGATCTGAGCCATCAATCTCCTTATAGGAGCCCTGCAGGCACCTTGTGCTGTTCTGGACTCCAGCTTCCTCTCTTGCCTGCCTAACACAGTCGCTAAGGTGATCTCTTTATGGGGTACATCATATCATCTGAAGACCCTGTAGTATTCCTTGAATTGCTCTGTGTAAAATCCAGGTCCCCTTCATGCTACCCAGGCTCTTCATGATGATCTGGTCCTTTGTTTTCCCTTTGACTTCTTTTCCTGCTCTTCTCCCCCCACTTTGCCCCATCCACGTTGCTTCTGGGCTCCTCTTAAGCACTCCATGAACCTTCCTTCCTTAGAGCTCATGGATTGCCTATTCTCATGCCTACAAATGCTCTTTCCAAATACAGTTATCTTCTTCAAGTCTTTTACTTGAGTAAATACCACCTTCTCTTTGCTGGGGATCAAACCTCTGGTCTTGAACATGCTGGTCAAGTGCTCTACCCCTGAGGGAAACCCAACTCCCCCGAGAGGCCTTTCTGGATCCACTCCCTTCTCCTTCCTAACAATCCCATGCCCCTGTTCTTTTCTATCCCATAGCATGGGTCACTTGTCACTTTTAATAGTCTTGTGTTATTTACTTGATCTTCTATTTGTTGTTTCTTATCTGTCCCTCCTCATTAATTCTGGCAAGTTCCATGAGGGTGAGGTTACTTCCTATCACTAATATATGCCAAGTGTCTATAACTCTGCCTGATATGTATAAGCACTATAAATATTTGTGAGTGAAGGGAAGTGGGCTTACCATGTGCTTAGTATTGCTGATCCCCTCCCAGTCCTCTACCACTTAAATCTCACAGCAACATTCTATGTAAATATTTTTACCCTCATTTGAAATTGAAGGATCTGAGGTTTTGAGAGGGTTACATGCTCAAGGTCACAAAATTAGAGGCAAATCCGGGATGTGAATTAAGCTCATCCAACTTTAGATACTGCATCTTACTACTTTCCCATTGCATTCCTATCTTGGTGGTGGTGGTGGTGGGGGGCTCAGTCTCTTCTACATTTTAATTAATATTATATATGTTCATAAATGTAAAAACCAAAAATTAATAATGAAATTTAAAAAACAAACCCAGTATTTAAAAATTAGTAACAAAAATAGTATTTCCCTCTTGCTTCCTGCCTCTACCCCAACTTCCCTTTGTCTGGAAGCAATTACTTATTGCCTTTGTATTTTCTTCCAAATTTCTGAATAATATCCTACTATTTTTATTTATTGATTTCCCCCCTCCAGTTTTAGACCTTATCTATTAACTTCTCACATTAGAAAATGAGGATTTTAACCTTCTTTCTTCCTCTTTCTTCCCAACTCTCTCTCTCTTCTCTCTCTCTCTCTCTCTCTCTCTCTCACACACACACACACACATGCATGTGTGTCCACATAACTCACATACCTTCTTTCTATTTCTGGGGACCTTCTAATATGATTACATTGTAATTCTGGTTAGATCAGTAGAAAAGTAGGTATATTAGACTGTTTTCTGTTGCTGTCACAGAATACCCAAGACTGGGTAATTTATAAAGAACAGAGTTTAGCTGCACACTGGTAATCCCAGTGGCTCTGGAGGCTGAGGCAGGAGGATTGTGAGTTGAAAGTCAGTCTCAGCAATTTAGTGAGGTTTTAAGCAAGTTAGCAAGACCCTGTCTCAAAATAAAATATAAAAAAGGCCTGAGTATGTGGCTCATTGGTTTAGTGCCCCTGGGTTTAATCTCTGATACTAAAGGGGGGTGGGGAAGAAAAGAAAAAGAAAAAAAAGGAATTTAATTTGGAAATAATTTTCCTTCCACAGTTTGAAGGCATTACTCAATTAATTTATAGTTTTTAGTTGCTTTGTGTCTTTTAAAGCTATTTATTTTCTGATTCCTCTGCCTATGCCTCCCCAGCCCCCTTTCTGGAACTGTTTTCTCTTCCCTTGGTCACCAGGGTTTTGCAATTTCTCAGTGATGTGTCTGGGTGTGGTCCTTTTTCCTCCCGCACATCTTGACACACAGATTCATGTTCTTCAATTCTAGGAATGTTTCTTGAATTTTTTAACTGATGATTCTGTTCCTTTATATCTTCTGTTCTCTTTTTCATAAAGCTTGTTATTTATTTATTTAATTTTGTGGTGCTGGGGATCAAACCCAGGGCCATGTACATGTGAAGCAAGCCCTCTACCCACTGAGCTATATTCCCAGGCCCAACTTTGGTATTTAGATATTAAATTCTTAGAACTGGTCTTCCATTTTTTAAAATCTTTTTCCTAATATCTTTCATCTTTTCTTTTTTAAAATGTTTTTTCACTTTCTAGGCGATTGCCCTGGCTTTATCTGACAACCTTTCTATTGAGGTTTTGATTTAGCATCACGTCAGAACTCATGTTCTTCTGGTCGCCCGGGAAGGGGGCTCAGGATCTGGTCCTGCAGGAAATGGACTGTTGGCCTCTTGAAGGAGGTGTGTGAACCGCGATGCCTCGCTCTTTGGTGGTCACATGGTAGGTCCATGATAAAACCCGAAGAGTGGGCTGGCCACGAGAGCAAGGTGAAGGCAAAGGAAATAAAGCAAAGGAGGCACCTAGGGATAAGATCACCTGGAAGGTAAGCCTACTCAGAATGCCCCAATGACTTCTGACTGACCCTTATGTCAGATCCATAACCTGGAAAGGGTTTCTACCAGGGAATGAGATCAAGCAGCCCCAACTTGGAATAGAAGCCTGCTGGATTGGGAGAATGTTCAATTCTCCTACATGGGCATGCCACTTGAGAACCAGGCACTCCCAAATAAAGTCTGGACTGAAACCCCTCCAGTTTCAGAGGCATGGGTGGGATAAACTCTGACCACTGGACATGTCTAATACATTTCCAATTTGTTTCAAATTATGTTTTTCCCTACGTATTTCTAATAAAGTACAGCAGCTCGCTAAAATCATGGAGTTTGCCAATAAGATGAAACGGGTCTGTCAATCCCAAGGAAGTATCTAGGTAAATATTTACATATGCAATTGCATTTCCTAAGTGTCCTGAGCCCCTGATCTCTGTGGATGCTGCAATTACTTGTTAACACATAATTTAGTATGTTGCAGGGACGTGAAAACAGGCAGATCCTTAGTTCCTAAGAAGGAGCCTTACTGCTGGGCCTCCTGCCAGTGTGTGCCTGATGGGTCATGTCTCAACCCCTGGATCTCAGTCCCATGTCTAGTTTTTCTTATTTTTTCCCCCTGCCTTTCCCTAAAGCCCTGGGGATTTGGACTGTTTCTATCCCTGGGTTCTTTTCCTCCCAGGACCGGCTGCCGAGTAACGTGCTATCTTTCTATCTCCCTTTTAATTTGCTGTCACCAAAAATAAGCACCCAGGCTCTTTTTATTTAAGGCTTTTACTGCTGATCCCCTCTTGTCTTGAGAATCAGACTCCCCAGCCAATTTGTAACAAACTCAGTGGCTCATTTCTAGTTAGAAGATTAATGAGCAGCATGTGGATTCATGTCTGCTACATGAATGAAAGCATTCGTAAAGTTTATAATTGTTCCATGATTCCTGAAGATTTCCCCCCAAAGGCTCCTCCTACCTGTTGCCTTTTCTACCTTTCTTTAAAACGTCTTTGACTTGATCCCATGAACATTTTATCAGAAGTTTGCCTTCCTGGTCCATGTCTTCCTGCCTGTGTGGATTTTCTAGTAACACTTTCTCTAAAGGAGTCCTTCTCCAACTTAAGTGTGCAAAAGAAAAATCACCCAGAAAGCTGCTGGAGGGACAGATTCCTGGGCTCCTCCTCCAGAGATTCAGATTTAGAAGGTGTGGGTTGAAACTGATACTGCCAATGACTAACCCTAGACCAGACCATTTGTAAGGAGTGGCCTTGGTGTTGGATAGACTTGGGCTCCCTCGCCTAGGTTCTAAGCCACAGTTTGGGCCCCATTTTTCCAAAGTCCACGTGGTTCCAGTGCAGCCCATTCATGGTACAACTTTTCTCTCCAAAAACATAACCAGATCTTTGATTCCCTTAATGAAGGGAAGTGGGAAGAAGGGATCAGCAGGGAAGGGAACCATTTGTTAAGAAGGATGTCATCCATACATGTAATAGGCTACAACAGTCATGTATTATGACATTGAATGCTCACAACTGCATTATGGTGTCAGTATGGCTTGTCTAATTTCATAGCTGTGTTTTGTAAGTACCCACTAGTAATCAAGAAACCTGAGCTTTGTACATCTCACACAAAGTGCAGCCCCACTTGAGTTACCACTTGGTCTCCTGTTGAACCTCCCTAAAAGGCTGTCTTTTCGTTCTGAGAAATGCTTCCAAGGAGAGCAATAACTGATATTCTCCAAACCTAATGAGCAACCTAACTTTTCCTTATTCAGACAAAGAGCTCTGCTTTCCTCCGAGAGTCTCCATGACTCACTCAGTTGCCCTCTGCCCCCATGAAAGTACTCTGTAGAACTGCAGATCGGCAATGTCAGAAATAGCTCATAACCCAAAGCAGCGATGGTCAGTTTCTCCCGATAGAAGGATGTGATTTTCTAACAAGACTAAAAATACATTAGGTAAGAATCTAAGGAAAATCATAAGTTAGGACTAATAAAATGGAGCATACTGTATTTCTTTCTTGCAATTCCTTAATTTCTTTACAGTAGAGGATCCTGGGAAGATAAATATACATTTGCATATCAAACATAAGCCCATATTATTAGCTGGATACAAGACAGTAACACTCAAACAAACTTAAGAAATAATTGCAACTATTTAAGCCTGGCATGAGCTGTGATTCATTTTGGTCTTGTCTCTGTCCTGACCCGTTAAGCTCTGGATTTTTAGTTTTTAGGCACTGAGTGTGGGAGCCGTGGGGTTGTAGGGGCCTGTTTCCCAAGCTTCCTTAGCGCCACCAGGGCTTGGTTATTCTTGATGTAGGGAGGTAGCTAAGTCTTCAGAGTATTCTCTTTTAACCACTGCAGGGATCCTGAGGAAAGAGGCCATTTTACCCTCTCGTCCCTTCTCATTTCTTCCAAATTGCCCCCCAGGTTTTCTTCATCAAGTATGAATTTCCCAGGGCTCACATTATCACGAAGTACTGCTGTATTGTGGATTAGGATGGCTCTCTTTCAAAAGTCTGAGGACTCGTGTTCTTCTTCTGGTGTTGCCATATATCTAATTGTGGGAACCTGAACATGTCCCTTCTTTTCACTAGTTCTTAGAAGTTTTGTTTCCTGGAAATGAGGAAGTTATATTAGGTTTTTTTTAAATACAAAGTTCTATAAGACCAAAACTGCTATAAAGAAATTTAAATTTCTTTTTGAATAAGTCATCTTTTCAAACTGTGACAATTTCCAGCTAAATACCTAAAATTATTTTTTCTTAGATGTTGGCAGCTTGTCAATTCTTCAAATTCAACTTAAAAAAAAAAAAAAACCCCAAAACCTTTTAAGCAATTAGCTTAAGTATTCTGGCCTGTCCCTTAATTATTAAATGTTTGAGCAGAATAATGGATTGATGGACAAATTGATTCTTATATTTCTCATTTAAAAACATTGCTTTCAGTATGTGAAAACTTTGCCATTTGCCAGTGGTGAGAAAAAGACATGAGTGCTTTACGGCAGTTTCTTTAAATCGAAATTTAAAGCATCAGGGAGTCAAACCACAGGACACCTCGGTGACTCAGTGGTGCCTTTAGGTACCACTTCCTGGAGAGACTCTGCATAGGAAGGGGGCAAAAAAAAAGAGCTCTCAATGTGGGGTAGAGAAAACTGGGAAAAGCTGAGCAGCCCAAGAAACCACGTGTCTGACTTTCCAGGAGATCGGATAAGCTCTTAGGATTCTTTTTTTTTTCCCTAAGTTTTTCCAAACATGGACATTAAATAAATGATCACTATTAGAAGTGCTGCCTCTCAAGTCTGTGCAAACATCATGGGCATCTGGGGTCTCCCTGATGGGGCCCAGGTAGTACTGCTGTGAACTCCTCATGTTCTGTTCTGTAACATCCATCCCGATGGCAGATAGTGGGGTCTAGCCTTAGTGGAGAACCATGCCGTATCTAGGTCAGTTTAATGACTGAAAAGAGTTCAGTGTACTTTCTAGTCGGGGTCTCCATGTACTGCATCTCACAGCATCTCATTTACATACAAGTGACTGATGTAAGATCCAGCAAAGTCTTCTTGAGAACCCTGGCCTGAGGTCAACCAGGGTCCTTAACTTTGTTCTAAAGTGGCATTTCCGGAAGCAGACTAACTTGGTAAAACTGTTGTGTGTGTGAATGTATTACTGAATCTACACTACTTTCCCATTTCTGTCCCCCCACCTCTCTCTATTTACCTATCACCTATTTATCATCTATCTATCTTTCTATCTCCAGGTTAAGAAAATAGTATGCTTTGTTGAGAGTTACATGGATCTCTTATTTAAGACATTTTGAGATAAAATATAACACACTAACATTAAAATTAATTTGTTCTTCCTTTGATGGTTCCTGGCACCAACAGCCTCAATGTAATCATGATGGAACTTACATGCTGTAATTGAGCATCACAGGTGTGTAAGATGTAGGTAATTAGTTCAAGGTGTGCGACCTTATATTCCACTCTAAAAGCAGGAAAACAACAACAGGGCAGAAACAAAAACTGAGTCTGTGACATGTATTCCTTTACTTGCTTTGTCTCTAATTTTACTGAGGGAAAAAATGCAGGGGAGAAACCCAGTTATCTGAACTTTTTGGCTGTTTGGGTTCTTTAAAGACAGGCGTTATGTAACTTAGGGCAAAGGAATCAGACAATGACTTGTAAAAGAAGAGATAAAAATACCAGTCTCTCTATCAGCTGGATCTTTGGGTGTGGATATTTTGGAATTGGGTGTGTCCTAGTTCCTGTTTCCTGCATTCATCTGCCTGCTCATGAAGAAATTTTATCCCAAGCTGAATCTTTTTCTTTTTTTTTTGAAATGGACACTTAAAGCAACGTGAGACTGAGAGCTGTGCTTCAGAAACATTACTCAGCATGTTCGGAAGCATGCCTTAATGGGGCAAGTTGATACATGCTCAAGAAAATCAAAGAGCAGTCAAACCAAATGAATCTTGCTCAGGACAAAACTGATTACTTTGTAAATTAAAGCCACTTAAGTAATGAATTTCTAGCTAAAGGAGGCGCTAGCCTGAAATGTCAGCAGCATAGTGGCGTAAGGAACATTTAACAACTAGAATGATCTTGAGACGTGGCTTGGACCTAGAAAGAGAAAAGGAAGATCTAAATGGTGGGAAAATCATTGTCCCATGAGATCGATCTCATGTGTATGTCATAGCTTTCTCAGTTGTGGCTTTCCTTCCTTGACATCCTTGAAAGATAAATCATGCCTTTGTTGTTAACAAGACCAGCTGGACTTCTGTGGCTGAGGGGTCAGCATGCAGGAAACATTGTTGATATTGGCCCATCATTTCCTGCAGAGGGAAGAGTGGCTTCTGTGGCGACTCTTCTTCCCTACATACATTTGCTAAAATACTGCCTGTGCATACATTTTGCAAAGGATTCCCATGAGAAATATCTAAAGTCGCATTGTGGATTATTCTGCAGCTTTTGGCCATGAACCTGTGCATGTGATCATATCCTTCTGATAACACTAAAGCTGAACTTGAGCTGCCTGATGCAGAGGAGAAATAAGAACAAACTCAGAATGAAACCAGAAGGATGACATAATATGGCATATGTTGTTTTCTTAATCTCATTAGCTAACTTTCCTAAAAGACTTTTTCATTCTTCTATGATCAATAATGCTTATAAGCTGACCACCATTGTTCAAGATGGAATTTTTTGAAAATTGAAGATTTTGCTCTGTAACATCTCTCATCATTTCAACAACTCGAAAGCATTATTGCTGTGAACTCTCTCGAATGTTCAGCTCACTGTTCTCTCTATCTACAGCGCTCACTGTGCCATATGGACAAATCGGCTGCCAGATGCTGACTCGCCCAAGGTCCTGGGAACGTATCTCCCTGAGTTTGATCTTGCTTTATTAACTGCTTGTACAATTTCCTTTCAAACTCTAGTTTAATGAACCTTTCTCTTTCTGGTCTTATCGTCTCCTTTCTTCCATCCCCCCCCTAATTCTTGTCCTTGAGCCACACTGCTTATCTAGCTGGGATTTATTTGATTTCTCTTTCCCTCCCCCCTCTCCTATGGGAAAGCTCAAGGCTACCCTCCCTTAAACATTTATACACTTAGTTTATGCACTGGAGTCCCGTTGGATAATTCAGGCTTGACCCCTGTCTTTTAAACAGGACTTGCTTTGAGTGCTTTAGAACAGTGCCTATAACAAACGCCTTTGATTGCACAGCCGTGAATTATGCTCAAAATGTAGAACAAAGAAGTAGACATATGTACCATTCCTCCCGTGTTCAAAATCTAAGGGGAAAATGATTCAGGATATTCTAGGTGAGGGGTCCCCCAACTTCCACACTGAATGTGATTTTGAGATGATCCACACCCTGATCACTGTTGTCACCATTCCTCACCCTGCAGTCCACGGAAGAATAAAAGGGGAGAAAAGTGAAAGAGAAGAAGCAAAGGAAAACAGCCCTGGTGTCTCCTGCTGAAATATCATATGGACTCTAATTTGGCATCTGATTGCCGCCCTTAAGATACCCTCTGCCTATTGTGTTGCAGATCTGACCTCTAGACATTTAGGAGTTCACTGTGTTTATTTGGTCACATATCTTGGTTTTCTTTAAAACTGCTGATACTTACTCTCTTGGAGTATGTGCTGCTTTTTGTGATTGATCACGATTTATCTTGGCAGTGGTAGGAAACTTTGTCATGGGCTTTTTTTTTTTTTTTTTAACAGTTCAGGCAATGAAGAATGAGGCTCTAATGCTGCTGAGTATATTGGGGGTGGGGTGGAGACTGTAGGAAAGAGTTAATAAAATTCTTGTTGGCTCTAGACATTTGGAGTGCAGAGGCGGGAAAGGGGAAGAAAGTTTACTATTTCATAATGAAATTTTGGACAGCGTTTGAATAGGGAATAAGAAAAAACACCCTAATGTAATTTTATAGCCAACTTCCCATGTCTTCATGTCTGCCGGATAACTTCAGATCTGTTCGTTACACTTCCCTCGCAATTCAGTTTGCTGATGTTCCAAGAGAAATAGGAGGAGGGCTGGGAAAATTCCTTGTGATGATTGGAATATGCAAAGTTCATTACAGCCTGCTTATACAATAGGGTTATCAGTATGAAATTTTTGATGACCTTTCTGGGTAAAGCAAACAAAGACCATGAGCAGAATTTCTGCTAAAATGGACACGTTCATGGTAAGTGGCTCTAGGAACAGCAGAGGAGTGCCCGTGTAGGCAGACAGATGGTCCTAATTTACAGTTTTTCAACTTTATGTGATGTGAAAGTGATACCCACTCAGTTGAAACTAAGCTTCAGATTTTGAGTTCTGATCTTTTTCTGGGCTCTTGTAATCAAGTACAATGCCCTGGACACTGGACAGCGAGCCGTGGCTCCCACTCAGCCCCGTGATTGTGAGGGGAAGCAGCCCATGCTCACAGCAGACCATGTTGATGACCTGGGGGTTCAGCAGCTTAGGAGCATAAAATGCATGTTTGGGTGTTTTTTTCATTTAAAATTTTTTTTTTGTTTTATTTGTTCTTTTTAGTTATATGGCATGTATTTTGACATATTATACGCACATGGAGCATGACTTCCCATTCTTGTGGTTGTACATGGTGTGGAGTTACACTTATATGTAATATTACTCAGCCGTAAAGAAGAATGAAATTATGGCATGTGCTGGTAACTGGATGGAACTGGAGAATATCATGCTAAGTGAAACAAGCCAGTCCCCCCAAAACCAAAGGCCAAATGTTCTCTCCAATACATGGATGCTAACTCATAACAAGAGATGGGAGGGAGGGGATGCATAGAAGTTCATTGAAATGCATGTTTGACTTATGTTATTTTTATGTTTATAGGGACACAACCACATTGTAGGTTAAGGACCCTCTGTATTCCTGTGGTTAGGAATGCCTTCCTTGACACTTCACTGCCCCAAGAGACAGGGCCAGAGGACAGTGAGGAGAGAGACTTGAAAGTCATTTGTCTTGTTCTGATTTTCCATGGTATGTGTGCCATTATTTCTATTTATTCATCTTTATTTGAATAAAGTTCTAAATAAATGTCATATGTTGTGATTGTAAAAAGAAAAAAAAAAAGGCCGATTTTCTTGTCCCCTTGGAAGTGAGTAGACGAGAATGAACATTTAAGTTGCCCACATGCATTTATCGCACCTTATTTTCTACATGTGACTCTCATCTCTTGCTGTCCCAATATTTGCAATATTTGGGCACTCTCTTTTCCCCCTAACCAGGGTTTAGCACAGTCAGAATGCCCTAGGGCACATTTTCCATTCCTCCCAGTCCTAAGTCTCCCAGACTGATTCCAACACCACTGTCTCCACAGTGATGCTGACCATATTTTCTGAGGAACAATCAGGACACAAAGAATGACAAATACAAATGTGTCGGTTGGCAGCTAAAAATGAGATGGAGGTCCTACAGAGGAGGATGGAATGAAAATCCACCTTTTAACTATAGGACTCCTCTGGCCGTTCTCTGGTCTGCTCCCAGGACAGTAGCAGGAGAGTGGGGGACAGAGGTGTAGACACAGGATGGCCACATCCTTCAGACAGCCTACATGGAGCCCATCATTGGGCAGATCACACACATGAGCCCTCCAGTAAGGATGCGTTGACTAATCTTTCAATAAGAAAGGCTTGCCATGAAGAAAAGTTGTAAAGACAGGAACCAAAGTGAAGCAACCAACAAGCAAATAGAGAAAAAAATACAATGCAGGAATCACAAAAAAATGAACACACACACACACACACACACAATGATCATTCTCAGAAATAGAAGACACTTATATAAAAATAAAAGTCTTCAAAGAATATTTAAGGAGGGACTCAAACATTTATTTATTTCTATTAGTACATTGTAGTTATACATAACGTGGGATAAAACATTTATTAAGAGCTAACATTCATGGAAAATAATATATAATAGTAGATATAAATAATTCAATAAGAGATTTAGAGGGTTTGAGGACTTCCGAAAGAACAAAAATCAGAATTAAAAAGTAGAAGAAAAGGATAAAAAGACTAGAAGGTAATTGAAATTTAACACCCAAGAAGTGGGTTAAGGAAAAGAGAACACAGAAAGGGGAGAAGAATTATCAAAGATTTATTTGAGAAAAACCCCAAGATGGAAGGACTTGTGTTTTTAGTTGTACAAGATCACTGAGTACCCAATATTATGATTGGAAAAAGGACCCAATCCAGATATTTTTGAATTTCATGAAATTTCAGGAATGTAGACATAAAGAGGAAATCCTAAATGGTTCTAGGGAGAAAACAACTACAGAAGCAAGTTACATACAGGGACCTGAACTAAAAAAGGTATCCTGCCTCCCCACTATAAGACAGGAGGCTAGCAGGCACCAGTGCAATGCTTCAAATTTCAGGGGGGAAAAAATATTTCTCACTTAGAAATCTAAACCACATAAAATAAACAATTAATTGTAAAATGAGCATACAGACATTTTCAAGGACTCTTTTTTATTATTTTTGACTCTCCCACACATTGTTTCTCCATAAGGATATATTTCTGCAAAAAAAAAAAAGGGAAAAAAACTGAAAAAGAGGAAGACGCAGAATCCAGGATGTGAGGTCTCCAACATGGGAAAGAGGAGAAGAAACACCTACAGACCTGGAGCATCTTGTCCAGGATGACGGAGGGCTCAGGAAAAGCGTTCCCAGCAAAAAATGGAAATGATAGATAGAGGACACTTTGGATCATGTAGAAAATTGAATGGAGAATTATTGATGAGTACAGGAAGATTTATTTGGAGCCTCAATGAAAGAAACACAAATAAAAGAGAAGCAGTTATTCTTCTTGTCTTGAAAAATTGTCTTTGTATAAACAAGAGATGTCTGTGATTCCGATGGCATGTTAGTAGTGAGGACAAGGAGCAGTTGCTGGGATGGGCTTGTGACCTGAAGGAAGAACCTATAGGATTTGCTGACACATGGATGTTCTGTAGAGAGGGTTCCCAAGCATGTGAGCTAGGAGAATAAAAGCTGATATAAATTTGAGATTTAAGGACTGATGAAATTTCTGTGGTTGACAAGATCTGGGGCACATCCACAGAAGTAGACAAAAGATCATTATCCAAGAAGGGAATGTTATGGTCTGAATGTGTAGGTGCTCCCACAAATTCACTTGTTGAAATTCCAACCGCCGAGGGGATGGGAGTAAGAGGTGGGGCTTTGGGGAGGTGATTAGGTCATGAGAGCAGACCCCCCCCAAATGTGATTAGAGGTCTTGTAAAAGAGGCTGAGGAGAGACTCCTTAGCCTTATGTCAAGTGAGATTACAGTGAGAAGATAGCCATGTAGAACCAGAAAAGGAGTCCTCCTCACCAGACACCAAATCTGCCAATGTTTTGATCTTGGACTTTCCATTCTCTAGAACTATGAGAAAGAATTTTCTATTGTTTAAAAGTCACTCAGTTTATGACATTGCATTCTAGCAGCCCAAATGAACTGATGGATAAATAAATATGCCACTTGACTCAATGATGAATGGTAGTGACGGAGTCACAATAACAACATGAAATATTGAGTCATCCCAAAGTGATCACAACTGTGTTATGAGAATTGGGAAGGAAAATGTGTCTGTTTGAGGTCTTGTTTAAGGAGCCAAATTCATATTAGCTATGGAAGAAAAAAATACGTATTATCTAAATCGAAAAAAAGAAAAAGCGGTTTATAAATGTCAAAGGCAAATGGTGTCAGAAGTAGCTAAAATAGTAAAATGTGGTGCTTGCAGGAGTGCAAATGGTATTGGGGTGAGATGGACAGGGGACTGGGAACTGTTCATTGAAATCCCTGAAGCTGAGCAGCACAATGAGGCAAGACAGAAGGGCAGGAGAGACTGCTGAGAAAACTTGTCTGAAGGGGGCTCATGAGCTATCAGTCCACAGACATTTTCTGGGTGCCACAGCATCATAGGTCCTTCAGTCCATAGAGAGGGGTGTTTGTGGTCACTTACAGGAACCATAGAAATGTCATCAGGTGGGCAGGAAGGCCTCCTAGTGGCTTGGACCTTGACAAAGGACATCCTTGACAAGTGGCAATGCAGAGGACAGTCCTTACCAATCATGGTCGTGTGAAAGGATAGGGAGGAGACTGGATTCTTCCCTTCTTTTCTTCCTTCTCTCCCTTCCTTTTGTTCTCTCTTCACCCCTTTAATCTTCCCTTTTTCTCCACGAATAATCTGTCATTCTATCTCTATCATCATCTAAATATGTATCCTAAAGAAATACATATATATGTATATATATATACACTATATGTAAGATATATGTCTTGAAAGAAAAAAGTAGACACATGTTTTTAAATATCACACTCCCCAGTGAATCAGATCCTGTCTCAAGGACTCTTGAGAATTTTCTCCCAAGAGCTCTATCAGTGTTACTTCAAGTGAGATCAGCTGACCAGCAGTACTAGCCTCTACCCAGGTGCTTGTTAGAAATGCAAATTTTTAGGCTCTACTCAAAGCCTCTGAGGATGGGGGCTCAGGAATCTGCACTTTTACTAGCCTTTCAGGGAATTTGGGTGCACTGTGAAGGTAAGAAACACTGTTGTAAATGTCATCACTTATATGACAGGAGGAAAAAAATGTCAAAATGTCACAGCATCTTTCTTTTCTGTGTCTGCTCCCGCTTAGTTTCTGGGCAGAAGTTTGTTATGCAGAACTGAGTTAATATAAAGGACTGAATCTAGCTTGATTGATTAGGGCTGGGGAAAAATAGTTACTCAGAATTGAAAAGATTAAGAGAAAGAGACATGAGAAAAAAAAAAATCTAGCATGGCTCGTGTTTCAGAGAAAATTCTGAGAAGTTGTGGAGACAGAGAGGAAGCTGGGGATGGTTACTAGACCTGGTTTTGTAGATTTTTGAGAGCAAGGAGTTTGAAGTGGATTAAGGATGAATTCTCCTGGTAGTATTTTGTGAAAGTTTACTATGAGGATTCCAATACCTGTCCAGTTTTGAATTGGTTGGTGTTGGAATAATGTCCATCTGGGCATCCAGACTGGGTTGTGGGCAAGAAAGTGCTTTCTTGTGAGACCTATGAGGACCCTGGCACCAAGGTTTTCCTGTCACATAGTATGTAATAATGCGTTTTTTTTTTACTTATTTGGTTTTTGATTGTGGCTCTTAGGCAAATCTGTAGAGAGACTGCTCTTTGCTTAGAGGACCAAATCAGATGGACAACACAGGAGACAGCTATTTCTTTGTGCCACCAGGATCACTGCTGATTTGAGGGACCCAAGATTATCCCTATTTATTTACAAACTTTTAATTTCTCATTTAGCACCATGATTTCCTAATTTCACCCTCTTTCTCTTTTGAATATTTTTGTGAATGCTGCTACCATAGCCACCGACTTGTCAACCTCAGATCTTGCCAACCTCAGAAATTGCATCACCTTTGAAATCTCAAATTTATACCACTTTTATTCTCCTAGCTCACTTGCTTTGGAACCTTCTCCACAGAACAACTCTGTGTCAGCAAATCCTTGGTTCTTCTTTCAGGTCACGTGCCCATGCCAGCAACTGTCTTCACTACTAGAGTTCCTTTGAAGTCACTGTCCTCTCCAGTTTACACCAACTGGTCTCCCTATGTATTGTCACTTTCTCAGAGATGACTTATTACAGCAGCCAAAGCAATCCTTTCATAGCATAAATTGGATTGTTTAATCCTGATTTAAGACATTCCCTCAGTTTTACAAGCCAGAAGAATTACTCCAAAGCCCTTATGTGAAGCTTATAAGGCCTCACCTGTCTGACACTTGGTTTCTTCATTAACTTTACTCTCCTCTGCTAGCTCTTTGCCACGAGGCTCTATATTCTTTTTAAAAACTTTCCTTCTGTATTCAAACCCAACTCTCCAACACTTTACTTAACATATACCCTTGTATCTTTCTCAAACTTAACCTGTTTAACACATAGACCCTGAACCTGTGCCTTCCTTACCCACCTACCTATTCAGAGGAGAAATATATCTTATCCTTGTTTTCTTCCTCAGTGAAGACTGTCATTTCTGCTTCCAAAAACCTCTTGAGTTCATCCTTTCCCTCAGTTTCCTTTCCAAAACCGTAGTGTAAATCACTACTGTTTCTGGCTTGGACTATTAGAATAGACCCAGTTTTTGGTCTCATCATTTAAACCCTTGCAACACTCCTCATGAATTCTGTATAGCATCCATACGGTTCAGCCCTAAATCAGAAGATCAGTCCTAATGACATGTAGTTTGAAGAAAGCATTTGAACTCAGGACTATCCTGGAAAACCCAGGCTAATAAATCAGGTGCATATCAAGTTCAATGAAGACTAAGAACTACATGGTATTGGGCTGTTGCCAGAAACTCGGTCCTTGAACTATAACCTTGATCCTTTTAAAAAATCAGATTAGGAATGTGCATTTTAGAGAAAATAAGCTTAGACCTAGTCTACCTGAGAGGTAAAAAAGTAAAAAGTTTCCATTTCCTTTTTCTCAGAATTCCTGGAAGGAGTTAGGGACATGCAGTGTGAATATCAATAATTCCCTTGATTTCTCCATTTTTTTCAGTTATTAAGTAAGAAAATTATATACCTTGAATCTTATATTAACTACACAAAAATATCAACCCAAAGTGGTTGCTTTTTAAAATTAAAACCACCCCAAAGTGACTTTAAACAGTCATTTATTTAGCTCTTGACACTGGTGGTTACCAGTTAGAGTTGTCCACATTTGGGCTTTTCCTAGGGTCTCACGCAGCTGCCCAGTTTCCTGATTTTCTGGAGTTGGGGAGCCCAAACAGGCCTCATGCACATGTGTGGAAGTTGATGTCAACTCAACTGGGCCTCTTCTTGGGTTGTTTTTTCATCCTCAAAAAGCTGCACTGTGCTTCTTCCCATTACTAGAATGTGAGAGTGGAAGTTGCAAGATTTCATGAAGCCCAGCTAGGAAACCATAGACATCACTTCTATTGGTGGAAGCTGGTCACAGGGCCAGCCCAGATTCAAGGGGTGAGAAATGTACTCCACTAGTTTATGAGGGAGTGACAAAGTTGCATTGCAAAGTGTTAGCACATGGGAATGGAAGGAATTGTAGCTATGATTGCCAACAGTCTATACAACCCCATTATTTTACTCCTTTAGATAAGTTTTCTTTTGAGGTATTTCATGTATGTACATATGCACATGTATGGAAATATATGTGTACATGAGTATGTGAATAACTTAGAAACATGCATGAATGTGTGTAGATAATTATGCATAAATGATTTACTAGTATGTTCAGACATAGTAGTAAACATATAAACACCATCTGGACAGGGGTTGTCTGTCTATTATGTTGTCTCAAGTCACTTGCAAAGGATTCATGAAATAAGTACTCAGTAGTTGATGTGTAACTCTTGAATATGTAACATATTTTTGTTTAGATAAGAAGTGTGAAATTTGTTACTGGCCTCTAGAAAACTCAGAGTTAAACCTAATGACATTGCCCATTCTTGGTTATTAGCTTAGGTATAATCATCTTTCACTTAGCATTATTTTTCTATTTCCATTTTAAACTTTTTTATCGTATATGAATATTTATTACAAGCTATCTCCATCATTTTTGAAATTAGACGAGTTGCAATCAAAACATTTAAAATTACATTAATGTGCTTTTTTATAGTACCAGATGAATTTTCACTTTAGAAAATGATGCTAATGCACTGTAGGCAGATGGAAGAAATGAACTGTTGGGATCATTTCAGTTTGGTAATATTTGTAGTATTAGACTATACAAAAAAAAAAAAAAGTTCAAATAGTGGAGGCGAGTTCCCCAGAGAGCTACTGGGCCCAAATGCTTCTTTTTCTTGCACTTTGTAATTAATCATCCAGAAGAGCTCCGCTGACTCATTCTTAAAAAAACAAATAGTCATAGATTTGATATCTCCATTTTCATCTGCTCTTCAATTTACTTTTTCCTTCTTTTAAATTCAAAAAGAATTCCTCATGGAGGGACAAATCATTAATGTGGTTATTGGCCAATAATACATGTGAAAAGTATCCTTAAATGCAGGTTCTTTTTTCTACTTTTGATGTTTGTCATTATTTTCAGTAAGTTTTTGAATTATTTTCCTTCTCTACTTTTCTACCTTTCCTTTTGAATTATTTTCCTTTCTACAAAAGAATAAAATATATTTTCCACATAACATTACATTAATATTTAAGTTCATAACCCACTTGAATCAAATGTATGAAATATGATATGTCAAGAGCTTTGTAATGTTTTGAACAACCAATAAAAAAAAATAAGCTTGCATTTGTCTTGTTCCTTTTAGAAGTGTTGAGAGTTCAAATGGGTAGGAGGGGCTACCCCATTTTAGCCATTTGGTCCTCTGATCATACTTCACTCATTCAGGGAAAGCTTTCCTGCCAACTCTTCCACCCTGAAGTAAGCAATGACTGTCTCCAGTGTCTAAAATGGATGTCATCCTTCTCATTGGATTACCTCACAAGGAGCCTGTCCACTTCTACTTTGCCCATGTTGTTCCATGATTACTATATAATTTTCTAGCCCATAGACAGATTAAACAGACAAAGCAGAACAAGGCTGTGAGTCGCTTAAGGAAGTTTCCCCAGGAAACTTAAGAAGTGGAAATTTGATTGCCTGATAATGATAGAACCAGAAAACAAAAACAAGAAAACACAAAGCAGACATAAAACTTCAAAATGCATAGCAATCTCAGGCATCTGAGCAAAGTCATAAACTGTATTTTTTCTCTCAGTTATTTCACCTGAGCAAAATCATAAATTGCTGATACTGATCATAAGTACCATCAATCTCTAAGAATAGCATTCCACTGTCATAAGGCATGATATCGCTTATTACTATAGCCTCAAGTTGCTGGGAATATACTATATTCCATTCAAGTAGTCAATCTAAAAAGACATGATGAGATTCCCAAAATTGTTGTTGTTGTTGTTGTTGTTATTATTATTGTGTGCTACAAAGAGTTAAGTTCAATTAATGAGAAAAACTGTTGCAAGACTCACTCACCATCCTTAGCACACATTTTTAAGGAGCTGTACCATATGTCAGCCCCTGATTAGGAGCTTGATCCATAGCGGTGTGCATGACAAACATCATTGCTGCCCTGGTGGAGTTTTCTGGATTATACTGAAATGGATTTATTAAACAAGTAAAAAAGAGGAAAAAAATACATAATACAACTTGAGCAAAGGGCTGCAGGAGAAAAGAATGTGGGTGTGTCAGAGAACCCCAAGAGTAGAAGAGTCAGAGAGTATAATTATTTACTTAGACAAGGGTGGAGCCACAATGTGGAGAGGGGAAGAGAGCCTCCCCCACAGAGACAGATCCCAGGCATAGGATGTGAGATAGGATAGAGTTTTGCACACAGAGGAGCTGCAAGGAGGATAGTCTAACCAGAGTCCTGGGCAGAGGGAGAATGGAATAATTTAGGATTGAAGAACAAAGATCTGTGCAGAACCCAGTAAAGAGTTTGGATTTTATTCAAAGTATCATGGGAAGCCTATGAAAGACTCCAAGGAGGGTCCCTGGGTAACCAATCAGCTCTGAGTATTTTGTTTCTTTTTGCTTTGTTTATATTTATAGACATGATATATAGTGCACAAGTGAATCCCCAAGTCCTAAATTTCGGGGTGCTCTATGAGAATAGAGACTCAAAACTACAAATATAAAACCAGAAGCAGAATTGTCCTTTGAGGGGCCCCACACAAGTGAGAACCCTAGGAGCTTAGTATTGTGTCACAGCTTATCCACTTGCTTCTGGAATGGAATGGGTTTATGGATATTTCTGGCTTCAGATGGATCCAAAGTCAATTTTGAAGTTTGAGACTTTACTTTCTTGAAGCACTCTCTCCATCATTTATCAGAAATTCTGTCTTATTTTCTATTTTATCCTAGTATTCCACTATCCAATACCTCTGACTCAGGTTAAAAACTCTTGTTTTTGTTTTGCTAGTTGTCTTATGATTTGACGTGGAGCTTTTCTGTTTAATTATTTCATCTCTCTAGGCAGGTGTATACATCCTTTGAAACAACAGACCTCTGAGATTTGGCATCAGTGAATATGAGATGCATGGAAAAAAAAGAGACGATGAGATTTATGTCATGCTTTGGAGAGTCTACTTTCTCAGAAAACAAAACAAAATAGTGCTGTAAATATTCTAGAGGATTATTATAATGATATTCTAAAACTTCATTCTTTAAGATAAAAAAAAACTCTCAAAGGTTCAGGTGCTTTACTGAGTTGGAACCCCTGCCTCTTTTAGTTCAATCTCCCTATATCCTTTGAAATCTTAATTAACCTCCTTGTATAACTCTTATCCTATTTGTCAAGCTCTTTTTATGGAATAAATGATGTCTATTCCATGCAGCTCACTCTCTAAAGGAATAGTGCTTTGCTTTTTATGAAACAGAGGGAAAGATGAGCTGGCTAATTTATTCCATTCCCAATGCTTTGTAAAAGAAGTTGAAATGAATGAAAATGATTGAGTTTGTAGGTCTGGTCTGCAGATATGAAAAACTGCTGGAAACCGTTGAGTGGGGAATGGCTTTAATTTGCTGTGTGGATCTTAGCCCATGATGTGCCTGTTTTTTCGTTTGCTTTCATAAAAGAGAAAGAAATGCAGAGAGCAAAATCTTTCAGAATGAGTGCAGTTGAAAAGAACCAGTACTTGAAGCTCTTGTTATTTATATTGAACAATGGGGCATTGTTCTGGAAGAGCAGAAGAGGAGGGGGATGGAACGTGGGGAAAGTTAGACTGACATCCTCATTAGTGAGAATTCAGATGGCTTCCTCTGTTAGCTGGTGGGCCTGCAGAGGCTGTGGGACAGAGCAAGCTAGAAGCTGGTTTGATGAATAGGAGATTGTCTACACCGAGAATATTATCTCTAGACTCTCTCCAAGGGCCTTACATATTGACATGTTTGGTATTGATTAGACCAAAGGATGATAACTGTTGCTCATTCTCTTATGTTTCTATGCCAATATAGACGTTCATTGACACTGTGATGTTGCCATATGGATACAGGTGAAGAGAACCTTACAGTGTTCTTGTTCTTCCTGAATTTTTACATTTTACTTTAATTGCAAAGTCCAGCAGTGTTGAGAACTCTAAACCCACAGTTCCTCCAAAGTACATAGGTTGAGCATTCTGTATAATTTATAGAAACCTTCAGTCATCAGTCCTTAATGGGTTTAAGGTCTTGTATATAAGTAGAAAAGCAGGGCTTGCCTCCATCTCCTAGAGAGGTTGAAATGGTTAGTCATGTCTCATTATCATTCCCTCAATCTCCCCCACCCTCTTTTACAAAAGGTAGTATTGAAACCATCTGGATTGCTTTGAAGTCAGTTTATTTTACTAAATTAAACTTTCTCAGATTGTGCCCTTTCTTTTCACTATGCCATGTAACTTTTGATTAATTTTGGCACAGTACACCTGTGTTTATAAATCTGACAATTTAGTCTGTAAATGAAAGAAGTTAGAGTCAGAAATTTGTGCCAAATTAAGTCTATTGGTAGGCTCCAGGGTTCCCCCCCCCTTCTTTTAGTGTTATTTTAGATTAAACAGTTCCCTGTGGATAAATATCTTTGGTTTTGAGTATTAGGTTGGCAGTAGGTACAATGATTAAGAGCATAGGACTTAGAACCAGGTTTCACTGTAGGTCCACAACTTATTCTGTAACCTTAGGAAAATTACTTGATCTCTCTGGACACAGTAGCCTTAACTGTAAAATGGTGATTGTGGTGACCAGCCTCCAAGATGTCCTGTGGCCCCTGCCTCCTGGTATTCATGCTTTTGTGCAGTCTCCTCCTGAGCTGAATATGGTTGACTTCTGAGGACTGGTAAGATACCACAGAAATGAGGGTGTGCCACTTCTGGGGCTTGGTATCAAAGACAATGTGGGTCCTGCTTCGCCCTTTCTCTTGGATCTCTTAACTTGGGGAAGACCAGCAGTTTCGTAGTAAGGAGAATCAGTCCAGAACTAAGGTTTCCTGCCAAAGACCAGCACCATGCAAGTAAACCATCTAGGAGCCGGTCTCTAGGCCCAGGGAAGTCGTTAGATGTCTGTAATCCTGGCCAAGTCTTGACTGTGACCTCTTAAAGACTATGAGCTAGAACTGCCTAATTAAACTCTTTCCAAATTCTTGACCTGGTGAAGTGAGCGAGATAATAAACATTTATTGTTGTTTTGAGATGCTGAGTTTGGTTTAGTTTGCTATGTAGTAGTAGGCAACAAATATGATAATAATGCTAGTACCCCATTATTGGAGTGTTGGGAGCATTAAATGTAATATGGACTTTGCACAGGGCCTGCACATAGTGTTTTTCAGAATGATCAAAGCATTAGTTATAGATGAAATTGGCACCAGAGGACAAGTTCTCCTTTTCAGCATCTCCAAATGCCTTTTCTGCTTTAAGTGAATGAATAATTCCAGATTTACAGTGAGCTCTTGAGTAAATGGAAATGGAGTAGCATCTCTTGATAATCTTGTCTTCTGCCTTTCATGTTTTTATCCTGCTTTTTAATTTCAGCATCACTCTTGCAAATAGTTAGGAATAGCATTAGCCTCTAGTTCAATCCTGGGCATGTCTGTGGCTATATTTTGGCACATCTGCTTGGACGCTTTTGACTGTTGGGATGCGTGTGCTGCCTGGATGTTCAAGGGAGTTACTAGCAGGGCTCATTGAAAATGGGAAGTGATAAGCCAGCAGCCTTCCTTGACTAGACGATTCTAAGGCACCTCTGCATGACCCCTTGGAATGTCCCTAGTGAGGTAAAGACCTGCTACTCACAATGGAAATCTGCACAGTGGTGCACCCCTGGATTGGTGTTCCCTCTCTCTCTTTTTCCTCCCTATCCCCCTACTCCCATCCCTTGAGCTCACTGCCTAAAACAGACTACATGCACACCACCCTGGCATGTTTCTGGCTTCGATCAGCAGAGGAAACTCTAAGCCAAAAAAGATGACTTTAACAATGGTTTTCTGAGTGTCGTTTGCTTGATGTGAGTTTTCATGAAACCACTAATGTGATACTTGCTTTATCCCCTTCAATAGTTTCCTACTGTTCTGAGGATGAAGTCTCAAACATCTCAGATGGTGGCAGGGCCTTCCACAAACATCTACCCTGCTGCTTTGTCTTTTCTCTAACTTTTGCTTTATTATGTTTTTCTGAGTTGCTTTTGCACAACAGTCTCTCTGTTGCCTCTGGACCAAGAGCATGCTGTTCTGATCACTTTTCTTGGCAAATTGTCAGGCGTTGTTCAGGTCTCCTCCCAAATACCACATCCCCACATCCCTGGATATTCTTTTAAATGGCCTCATATCATTTTGAATTTTTGGTAACACCAACTGCACTTGCATTTTTCTTAATCTATACCATTCCTTCTTGAGTGTAAACTGTATGGAGGGGAGGGACGGAGGCTTTCTTGTTCTTTATTGCTGAATATTTGGCTTCAAGAACATTCGGATACATGTTTATTCAATGAAAGAGAAAATTTACCTGGGCAAAATTTCATTTGGCTGGTGATTTTCTGTTATCTTTTTCTTTTAAAAACACCTTACTCTATCCCTTTAAAACATGAATAATATCCCCAAAGATCTCAAGCTAGTAAAACAAGGTATACCTTTCATAACACAAATAACACATTTGTTGTTGGTAAAAGGATCTTTCATTACTTTACAAAAGGCAATGCCATACAATCACATCAACTGACAGGCATCCCTAGTGCTTTAGATTACAATTTAGTTTACAAAATAGTATTGACAGACAAATTTTAGAGATCATTGCTTTGGAAAGAGTCTACTCCTGCTTGTTAATTCATGTAATCTAAGCTCTACTTCAATAGAAAGGGCTTTTATCTTCCAATATGAATAGGATAAGAACTCTATTGATGGGCCAATAGGACAACAGGAAGTGCCCATCCTAAAAAATCAACTAGCCATTTCAGACACAGCAACCCTATTCAGTTGTCTCCTTTGGGATGATTCTTGTGAGTAAAAGGTTGGAGGATTTTTGTTGTTGTTGTTTTTGTTATAGTTGGACACAATATCTTTTTTTTTTTTTAAAGAGAGAGTGAGAGAGGAGAGAGAGAGAGAAATTTTTTTTTTCTAATATTTATTTTTTAGTTATCGGCGGACACATCTTTCTTTGTACGTGGTGCTGAGAATCGAACCAGGGCCGCACGCATGCCAGGCGAGCGCGCCACCACTTGAGCCACATCCCCAGCCCCTGGACACAATATCTTTTTAAAAAATTTATTTATTTTTATGTGGTTCTGAGGATCGAACCCAGCACCTTGCATGTGCGAGGTGAACACTATACTGCTGAGCCATAACCCTAGCCCCAAGGATGAAGATCTTTTATAACTGAGACCATACATCCAAATACATTAGGTTGAAGTCTAGGGCCATCTTGTATTTCCTGGCATTGAATAGCTTTAATTTGTAAACTAATGCTGAACATTTGGAATTGTATTATAATTGTCTTATGGTACAGGTGAGAAATCTCTGAATACTAATATATTTGGAACAATTTTCATTGATGAGAATGTTTATAAAATAAAAGTCAACTCTAGTAGATCAATAACAAGCAAAGATATTTTACAATGGCTGTACAAATCAATTTATTATGTACTTCATGATCTTAAATATCATATACTTTACATGGCAAAAGACTAGTAACTATTTAACAAATATTTATTATTGAGTGCCGACTCTGTTCCAGGCACTTCTGTGGGTAAATAAGAGGTACAAGAACAAAATGCATGTTAGCACATCCTCAAGAACAAATTTTGGCTTGTAATCCTAGTGGCTTGGGAGGCTGAGGCAGGAGGATTGCAAGTTCAAACACAGTCTCAAAAAATTTAGGGAGGCCCTAAGCAACTTAATGAGACCCTGTCTCTAAATAAAATATAAAATAGGCTGATGGTGTGGCTCAGCAGTTAAGTGCCCCTAGGTTCAATTCCTGACACTAAAAAACCAAACAAAAAAAACCCCAAAGGGCTTTGCAAAACCTCATCGAGAGACAGTGATTGACATTATCAGGAATTACTGTCAGACTAGCTACAGAAAATTGTCGATAGATTATCCATAGTGTTTTCTGAAGAGTTAGGAACTTCCAAGTAGAAGCAGTGTTGTGTGTTTCATCTAGATTCAGCTCTTACAGTAGTCTAGAAATAGAAATTGAAGTCTAGAAATTTCTTTTTCTCTAAAGAAATTGAGAGCACTGAACTAAGCTAATTGAACTCACTTCTCACTCTTTTTAGTAGAACCATCCCTTTCCCTCTTTCCTTTCTCTATGATCATTGGAGACTCAGCCAGACATAGTGAAAGTTGTTACAGTGTAGAGAATCATCTTATTCAGAGGAGGCAAAGACTATTATCAGTCCTGGAAATTAAGGACAAATTACATTTCAATCCAAATCTGATAAGGTAGGTTACATTATTTGTTTTGAGGTACTAGGAACTGAACTCAGTGGTGCTCTACCACTGACCTGCATCCCCCCACCCTTTTTAAAATTTTGAGGCAGGGTCTTGTCAAATTCCTGAACCTGGTCTCAAATTTGTAGTCCTCCTACCTCAGCCTCCTGAGTTGCTGGTATTATAGGCATGTGCCACTGTGCCTGAGCAGGATAAGTCAAAGTTAATTTCTGTAACAAAATGCAAGAGATCTTGAATGTGTGATCTGGATTAGCAATTCTAGATTGGGCAGGCATCAGAATCACCTGTGAAGTACACCAAACTGTAGGTGCTTCAACTCAGCTGCCATGATCATGATACATGTATCATGAGATACATGAGAACCATTCATCCAGATGTCAAAATCCATTTGGCAATGAACTCCCTGTGATACTTTCTTAAGGATTTCCAGAGTCATTCTTTTTGAATTTTTGCTGGTTAGTAGATATGTTAACTAAGGGTGCTTACAGGTGCTGTGGTTCAATCTTAGATCAAATACTTCTTTGATAAATTGGGAAACTACAATTTTCTACCTTTTTTTTTTTCCAACATTGCAATGGATGATCTGGGTTTGGACAATGCACCTTTCACTGTGGAACTAGGGATCTTGAAGCCTTAGAAGAGCCTTCATTTTAAAAGCTCACCAATGGTGTATGAAATAGAGTGAATCATTTAATTGTGGAGTTGTGAACTGCATTAACAAGGTTGTTACCACTCTTTGGCAAAGCCACTGTTCTGAAGATTTAAACCCAAAGAGAATCTTGTTTTCTCTTTTTTGAATGTGGCTCAATTTAATGTGTTTCTTAACTAAATAACAAACCTCTTTAAAAATATTAGATTATATAAATCCTTGGTTAGCCACGTTTTCAAAGATTTCTTTCTGAAAGATGATGGGAACAGATTTTCCTTTGATGTTTCCTGACTAATGTTATGAATTTGATGTGTGAAGTATATGTTTTACAGCAATCATTCCTTTCCAAAATTGGATAGAGTTTTTTTTTTATTTTTATTTTTAAAAAGCAGCAGGGGGCTGTGGCTGTGCAGTAGCACACTTGCCTAGCATGTGTGAGGCACTGGGTCCGATTCATAGCACTGCATATAAATAAATAAAATAAAGGTCTTTCAACAACTAAATATATATATGTGTGTGTGTGTGTGTGTGTGTGTGTGTGTGTGTGTGTAAAACAAAACAAAACAAAAACAGAGCAGCAGAAATTTACCCAAGTAAATCATGAAGCAGTTGACTCCAGTAAATTGGTGTTGCACAACAAAATAAGCAGATGACTAAAAAAAAAAAAAAAAAAGAAAAAAAAGAAATTAGTGGGCCTCATTATTGTTTTAAATACAGTTTAACTCCAATGGAAAATGAAAAATAAGTTACAAGTTGAGTTATATATTCTCTAAAGTAATGGGGCTTTGAAGTGCTACAGAGTTTAGAAATGTCACAATCCTCAACTAAAGCAAGAATTTCTCTCCTTTGCAGTGTTTCCTTGAGTTAGAAGCCTGTGTTTAGCAGCTGCTACAAATCAATTTTTCCTTTATTATAGCATTTGACACTATGATACCTTAAAGTGGGTGTTATTTATCTGGGGAGTGACAGTAAATGGATATGGGAAGGAATTGCAGTTATTTAACAACTGTTTGCAGAAGTTCCAGAGTTCTTGGGAGGGAACAGGAAATATTAATTTTAAAATAGTTCCCAAAGCCAAAAAGAAGAGAGAAGAAAAAAAAGCACTTTATTTCTTAATGTGTTTGGATTACCTCTTAAGAGATGAGTAATGAATGAAATCCAGGATTAGTATACAGGAAGAGCTCTGAAGAGTCTGTCTAGACTCCAGGTCATATCTCTCTCTCTCTCTCTCTCTCTCTCTCTCTCTCTCTCTCTCTCTCTCTCAGAACTACTCCAAAAAATTTTAGAGAGAAAATCCTCTGCTGTATTCTTAGATACTTGGAAGGGAAGGAAATGAAGAAATTATCTGAGTAATCAGTACAGTGTCTAATAAACTCCACCATAAAAATTATTTTCTTTGGAATACTTTTTTTGAGGGGGAGGTACCAGGGAATGAACTCAGGGGTACTCAACCACTGAGCCACATCCTCAGCCCTATTTTATATTTTATTTAGAGACAGGGTCTCAATGAATTGCTTATCATCTCACTTTTGCTGAGGCTGGCTTTGAACTCGTGATCCTCCTGTCTCAGCCTCCTGAGCCGCTGGTGGAATACTTTGTAACTTCTCTGATTGCAATTTATATTTTCTTAAGATCTAGAGATTCAATCACTTTATATCTTGGGTTTATGCAGCTTATTTTTATGTCCATTTAAAAAAGTTTTGGTCAAAACTATTTTAAATTTTAAAACACTTTGCAAAACTATTACAAATTTTTTCTTAAAATTTCAAGCCATAAGTAAATTTAGCCATAGTTTTTTTCTCTCTCTTTATTAGAGCTTTATAGTTATACATAGTAGTTGGGTTCATCCCAATGAATTCATACATGCGTGAAAATCAATTTCAATTCCTGATCCCCCTTTTATCCTCCCCCTTTCCTTCCTGTCCTCTTTCCCCTTCCTCTACTGGACTTCCTTCTGCTTCTCTATTAATTTGTATTTGATTGGTTCTTCATGCTATCTTATCATCCCTTCCCCTTTCCTTTATTTTACTCTAGCTTCCACATGAGAAAAAGCATTCAACCTTTAAGTGTCTGAGTTTGGCTAATTTCACTTAGTGTGATATTCTCCATTTCCATCCATTTACTGGCAAATGCCATATTTCACTCTTTTTTATGGCTGAGTAGAACCCCATTGTGTCTGTGTGTGTGTGTGTGTGTGTGTGTTTATCATAATTTGTTAATCCATTCACTTATTGATATACATCTGGTTGGATTCCATAATTTAGCTTTTGTGAATTGTGCTGCTATAAACACTGATGTGGCTGTGTCACTGTAGCATGCAGATTTTAGATCTTTTGGGGAAATACTGAGGAGTGGGATAGTTGCATCGTATGGTATTTCCATCCCTAGTGTTTTGAGGAATCTTCAAACTGCTTTCCAGAGTGGTTGTACTAGGCTGCATTCCCACCAACAATGGACAAGTGTACCTTTTCCCCACAACCTAGCCAGCGTTTATTGTTGTTTGTTTGTATTCTTGATCATTATCATTCTGACTGGTGATTGATGAAACCTTAGTGTAGTTTTGATTTGCATTTATTTCCCTGATTGCTAGAGATGTTGAACATTTTTTCATCAATTTATTGGCCTTTTGTGTTTCTTCTTTTCAGAAGTTTCTGTTGGTTCATTTGTCCATTTATTGATTGGCTTATTTGGTTTTGGGGTGTTAAGTTTTTTGAGTTCTTTGTATAGTCTGGATATTAATGTTCTACCGAAAGGGTAGTTGGCCGGGATTTTCTCCCGTTCTATAGCAACCAGAGCTCTCTCTTCATCATTTCCTTTGCTGTGCAGAAGTTATTTTAGTTTGATGGCATCCCACTTATTGATTCTTGGTTTTATTTCTTCACTTTGAGGGTCTTGTTGAGGAAGTTGGTGCCAGCACTTACATGATGGGGTGTTGACCCTCTGTTTTCTTCTAGCACTTGTAAAGTTTCTTGGTATAATTCCTAAGTCTTTGATCCAATTTGATTTGAGTTTTGTTCAGGGTGAGAGATTAGGGTTTAATTTCATTTTTCTACATATAGCTATCAACTTTTCTTAGTACCAACTGTTAAAAAGGCTGTCTTTTCTCCAGGATATATTTTTGGCACTTTTGTCAAATGTCAGATGGTTATAGTTTTGTGGATTGTCTCTATGTCTTCTATTCCATTGGTCTCCCTGTTTGTTTTTATGCCAATACCTTGCTGTTTTTGTTATTACACCTCTGTAGTATAATTCCCAATCAAGTATTGTAATGCTTCTTGCTTTGCTTTTCTTGCTTAGTATTCCTTTGGCTCTTCTGGGTCTCTTGTTTTTCCAAATTAATTTAAGAATTTTTTTTTCTAATTCTGTGAAGACTGTCATTGAAACTTTGATGGGGATTGCAGTGAATCTGTATGTTGCTTTGGTAGTATCAGCCATAATAGTTCTCTAAGTCATCAATGGAGGTATTTCTTTCTATTTTCCCTGATACATTTTTGAACTACTACTATTGAGAAAATTTTCTACTAAAATTATTTCATATTCTCCACATATATTCAGGGTAGTTGAGAAAAATTTAAGCACAGAATTCAACTAAGATGGCCCTTAACTATAGGTTGAATCCTCTCTATATCATCCCAAATCTAATGCTACTTAAAGGGAGAAAAATATTTAAAAAAATTGCTCGTAACTCCTGCAAATAATATGAAGGACTATACTGCCGACATTGGTGAACATTTAAAATAAATTTCCTTATTGACATACTGGGATTGAAAACCAACTACATTTCCTTTTCCTTACAGCTCTTGTGTTGCAGAGCCTGGATCATTCACTTTTATCCAATTACAGTGGGACAGTAGAATTTATTGCCTACCATTTGTCCCCTACCTCGCACTACTCTCGAATCAGTTTCTGCTGCTGTAGAAAGAATGGTTTTCCTTGATGAGCATTTTTGTCTGGCTATGAAGTAGGTGGGACTTCTGGGAAAAACCATTTATTCTAATGTGCTTGCTAGGATGACAGATTTCTTTGGCAGATCTCGATTGAGGCAGTTGGTAAAGCTTTTTTTTTTTTTTGAGGCTCTTTTTAAAAATTAGTATGTATTAATTATGTAGAGTAACAGTTTTCATTGTGGCGTATTCCTCCCTGAAACACATTTGCATCTATTCTGAACGGTTGCCTAGACATCAGGAGGCTACTGGCGGCTGATTCTTTTTGCTTCCGTTTGGTTTCTAAATATTGCAGTCCCCCTACTCTTCATGGAATGTTTATACATACAAATATAACATTGTTTGATAACTTCCTACCTAAAATGCTCATGTATGGGGGAATGACTGCAAATTTTGGCATATATATTTGTTCAATAGTATGTAATCATTAAAGACATGACGTTTGTTAGTAACCTAACATGCTTACGTTAAGTTGAAAAGAGCAGAATGCAAACTTGTATATATAGCATGCCCATGCCCAAGTGAAAAAAAGGACCTCTTCCTAGTTCTAAATTTTTTAAGTGATGATTTGATTTTTTGTTACATATTAGCACAATAAAACAATATAATTTGGTCAATACCATTCCCTGTTGTTTTCCCTTTACCACCCCTCCTCCCTCACCCTAGTCCTTTTCCTCTACTCATCTCCCTTGAAATTTCATGAGATCTACACCCCTGCAACTTTTTTTTTTCTTCTCTTTAGCTTCTACATGAGAGAAAACACAACCCTTGGCTTTCTGAGTTTGTTTTATTTTGCTTAACATAATGCTTTCAAGTTCCATCTATTTTCTTGCAAAAGACATAATTTCATTTTTCATTATGACTGAATTAAATTCTGTTGTGTATATAGACCACATTTTCTTTATCTAGTCATCTGTTGTTGGGCATCTGGGCTGGTTTCATAATATGGCTATTGTGAATTTTGTTGCTGAAAACATGGGTAGATGTGTATGACTACAGTATGATGAGTTTACTTCTTTTTTTAAAAAAAGAAATTTAAGTATGTTTATTTTACTATTTTGGTTATAAAACTGTTACAGCGATAGGATTTCCAGGAAACTGAGTGAGTGTAAAGACCTCCCCTCCTTTCAAACCCCAATTCTTGTGATCAAGTCAGAAAGATTTCAGACATGTCACTAGGAGTAACAGGCATGAGCTAACAAAGGGATGGGAAGCGGGAAAGGGGACATTCTCAAGGGAGAGAGTGGGTCCTCTCAGAAAGAAGAGGAAGAGTGTGATTCTCCTGAACTCCAGTTTTATTGGGGAACCCAGAAAAGTTTCCCCAGCCCAGGTCCATGTCTTGACTTTTGCCTAATTGCTCTGGCTAGAATTTCTAGTACTATAGTGAACAGGAGTGATGAGAGTGGACATCCTTGTCATCAGGGATATTGCTCTGTAATTTTATTTCCTAGATTTTGGTATCAGGATGATGTTAACTTCATAGAATGAATTTGAAAGTGCTTCACTCCTTTCTATTCCATTGAATATTTTGAAGCGCATTGACATTAGTTCTCCTCCTCCTCCTCCTCCTCCTCCTTCTTCTTCTTGTGGAAGTGCTGGGGATTGAACCCAGGAATTCGCGCATGCAAGGCAAGCCCTTTACCAACTGAGGTATATCCCCAGCCCCTGACATTAGTTCTTCTTTAAAGGCTGGATAGAATTCAGCTGATAATCTCTTTGGTTCTGGGCTTTTCTTTGTTAAAAGGCTTTTTATTACTGTTTCTTCTCAGTGCTCATTTTTTGGTCTGCTCAGATTTTCTGTATTCTTTTAGTTCAATTTTGGCAGGTTGTATGTGTCTACAAATATATCAATTTATTCTGTATTGCCCAATTTATTTAAGTATGTTTCATAATGATCCTCTGAATTTCTGTGAAGTCTGTGGTGATTTCTCCTTTTTTCATTTCTAACTTCATGAGTTTCAGATTTTTTTTTCTTCTTTTCTTTTGTTTCATTTGGGTAAGGCTTTATCAAATTTGTTTATTTTTTCAAAGAACCAACTAGTTCTTTTTATTGTTTTTTTTCCATTCTCCTATTTTATTGATTTTGGTTCTGATCTTAAAAATTTCCTTCATTCTACTGGTTTTGAAATTGGCTTATTCTTGTTTTTCTAGGGTTTTGGGAGACAAAATGAGGCTATTTATTTGGGAACTTTCTGATTTTCTTATGTCGGTACTAATAGCTATAAACTCTCAGAACAATCTTCATAGTATCCCAGAGGTTCTGATATATTCTCATTTGATTCCAAGAATTTTTAATTTCTCCCTTAATTTCTTCTACCATTCATCCATCATATTCAATATTCCCATGTTTATATATTTTACATAGAGTTTTTTGGTGTTGATTTCTAATTTCATTTTATTATGAACTGATAAGATGCAAGGAATTATACTGATTTTTAAAATATTTGCTAATAGTTGTTTTGTGGCATGAATTTGATCTATTTGGAAGAAAGTTCCATGAACATTTGAGAAGAAAGTGAATTTGGCTGTTGTAAGAACTACTCTATAGACATCATTAGACATCTGTTAAGTCCCTTTGATTCATAATATTTTCTTTGTATCAAGTTCTTCTACATTATCCAGTTTATTTAAGTGTGTTTTCATAAAGGATTGTTCCCTCTGCCAGTATGAAGTGACCCTCTTTGTCTTTTCTGATTAATTTTGGCTTAAAGTTGACCATGTTGTATATGTGAAAGTAGCTACTCCTGCTTGTTTTAAGGCTCCATTTGCACAGTGTATTAATTTCTGTCCTTTCATTTTCAGTCTGTGACTCTCTTTGCCTCTAAGGCAAGTCTCTTGCAAACAACATATATATTTGGGTCGTGATTTTTAATTCATTGTGCTGGCTTAAATATTTTAATTGGGTAGTTGAGATAGTTTATAATAGTTGTTAATAGAGAGATATTTATCAATTCCAGCCATTTTGTTTTATTTACAATATTATGTTGGTCCCATTTTTCTTTTGTTTATCTAGTCTTCAAATGAGATTTGTCCATTTGTGAGGACAAACCTCATTTGAAGTTTGTTTTTGAGTTCTTGTGTGTGTAGTATTTCATTAAGTATTTATGTAGTGATGGCTTAGTTGTATTGAATTATTTTAGTTTCTGCTTATCTTGGATGGTTTTTATTCATTCTTCAATTCTGAAGGATAACTTTTCTGGGTGTAGCAATGTTGGTTGACAGTTACTTTATTTTAGGACTTGGAACACATAATTCCAAGCCCTCCTGGATTTTAAAGTATTTGCTGAGAAATCATAATCAATTTGGATTGACTTGCCTCTAAACATGACCTGATTTTTTCTCCTGAGACTTTTAAAATTCTATCCTTGTTCTGTATGTTAGAAATTTTAATTATGATGTATCATGAAGAAGTTCTTTTTTAATCTTGTCTATTTGGGGTTTTGAATGCCTCGTGTACCATGATGTCCAGTTCATCGGGAACGTTTGAAATATTTTCTGTTTTTCTTTCCCTGAAGAGGTTAACCATGACATTGACCTGTATCTCACAACTCTCTTTGATACAAAAGATTCTTAAATTTTAGCTCTTAATGATATCCCAGAGTACATGTGTATTACGGTCATAGATACTTTCTTTTGTTTAATACTGTCTAAATGTTCAAGGCTGACCACTTTGTCCTCCAACTCTGAGATTCTGTCATCTGCATGGTTTAATCTATTAGAGAGACTTTTAATTGAACACTATATTTGATTTATTGTGCTTTTCATTTTCAAGATTTATGTTTGGTTCTTTTTCAATATCTCTCTCCTTATTGAATTTCTCATTCATATACTGTACTAACTTTCTTAATTTATTCAGTTTTTTTATGTTCTCTTGGAATCCATTAATCATTTTGATAATCATTCTTTTGAATTCCTTATCTGGTATTTCATTTGTTTCAATATATTTAGGGTCAGTTGGTGGTAAATTATAAACTTTAGGCGTTGTCATGTTACCTTGTTTTTTTATATTTATTGTATTCCTGTGTTGGGTTTTGTGCATTTGTTGGGGTGGATTTCTCTTCCACTCTTGCAGTGGACCTTTTCAGAACACAACCTTCTCTGGCAAAGTGTTCTATTATAACAGGTTATTGTGAATTTTTATGTACTGGAGAAATGAGATTGGCACCCCCCTATCGCCAGGCAGTTTCTGATCTCTGCTGGGTGTCTGGATCTCAGGAATCTCCTGAGATTTCTGTTCACAGGACAACACTACATAGGTATCACATACTCCATCACCCATGAATGTGGCCATCCCAGGCTCAGTCTCCAAATGTAATCATGTCCACCTTTTCAGTTTTCCAACCCTTTTCAATAGTGATATCAGTCACCAGACTTAAAGGGAAAGCAAGTTGCATTCCCCTCCATATTACTGACTTTTGAATCCCTCAGTGTATAATCTTCTCTGTGCCTGTTTCACTCATATTCTTCTAGGTACATCCTAGGCCACATAGTAGGTGCCACACAGTAGGTGCTTTATGGCAATATTTGCTATGGTCGTCCAGGCTCCTGCAGCAGCAAGCTGCTGCCTGGCCTCCTTGAGACGGCTCCTGTCTCAGTTCTCTACTTGCCAGTTGAGTATACAGAGCACTTTCAGGCACCAGCTCGCTGTGCAGTCTCTGGTTCATCTAAATTCTGACTGTTTTCTATGCCAAATTTGTCTGTTGTGTTTCTCTGTGTTTGTGTGAACTGGCATCACTGCTGCCACTGCCACCGGCTGGCCTCCAGTGTACTCTTTCTTGTCCTTTGCTTAAAGCACCCAGTTTTCTGGGTCTCTAAGAGCCTTTGGCTGTCTGGTATTGAATTTCCGTGAATTCCATCTTTAACTATTCTTGCTGAGATAAGTAGACTTGCTACTCAAATCCCAAGCTCCTGAGCAACCGGAAATGCAAACTTTTCCCATTCCATCATCTTGAATCTCTCCCTTCTAAAAAAATTATGCCTAGAAGGTGCCTGAAGGGAATTACTATATCATAGTTGATGATGAGTGCTAAAATCTTTGGCAATTCCCTTTTTTCTACTTTGTTTTTAAATTTTCTTTAGTAGATATGATATCACTCTACCAATGTAAACAAAAATTATTTCAATACTTTCCCTTTTAAATGAAGCAGACTGTTATTATTGAATTCCTTTTTGCTTTCCCAAAGCAAAAAATAATTGGAAAAATAATTCCTCATTCTATAAGTGGATGAGAGAAATAGAGAGTAAATGAGGTATGTAAATCAAAATAATGTTTTAGTTCACCCAACTTCGTTGGAAGTTTAGAGACTCATATTTAATGGATAACTAAATGATCAAGATGGCTCCTCACTTTAACTAACTTCACTTTCCATCCTGGTTCAGACAGCAGAAGATAGTTTTTCAGTAAAACCCTTTCTTGATGTAAATATTGAAAGCTGTTGAAGATATTAATTTGGGATGCTCTATTTTAATAATGATCATCAAATTTTAATCTTGGCTAAATTCTTCTATTCAGAGGTTATTGACTGAGACTCAGGGAACTGAGTAACTTGCCCTACTGAAAAACAGTAGAATCTAGAATGCACATCTCCAGCCTTGCAGAAGAACTCCCTTCTCACCATGGCTCTGACTCTCAAAAGCTCAGCTACATTCAGAGTCTTCTTTGGTCTGGAACAGTCTTAGTTCTGCATTGCTGTTTCATCTGAC
Source organism: Callospermophilus lateralis (assembly GCF_048772815.1). Taxonomy (NCBI): domain Eukaryota; kingdom Metazoa; phylum Chordata; class Mammalia; order Rodentia; family Sciuridae; genus Callospermophilus; species Callospermophilus lateralis. The sequence goes on from NC_135312.1 coordinate 118,117,379, forward strand.
ATGTAAAGGATAAGAGCCAAAGAACATGAGAACACTTTTCCATATCTGTCCTGCCCAACTAACATGCATTGGCAATTGTATCACCAGAGAAATTGAGATGTCTTCAATACTGGGGCAAGGTCCTCTTCCCAATATAAATCACTTGAACATCAGGTTACAGACAATAATCACATGCTGCTTGCCCTAGAGAGTGGAAAGTGGCTTTGGGAAAGGATGTTTCTAAAAATGCAAATATTCAAACAGGAGATCTTGTAGGAAACAGCTCTCTCTCTTCTTTGGGCATCTCTTTTCCATTAAAGAGAAGGAAAGATTGGGCATATATTCATGCTTTCTGTGTGTGTGTGTGTGTGTGTGTGTGTGTGTGTGTGTTGCAGCATTGTTGAGGAGCTGCTCTTCTTATTGCTTCTTCATAAAAAGAATTCCTTATCACAGAACAATTATTTTGGTTAGCTGGAAAGAAGTTTGAATTTTCTGACTCCTTACTAGGTGGGGAATGGAGGGAAATGTGACATGCTTCCCATTACTGATTGGCAGGTTCTTAGTAGAATTTCAGCCTTGAGATCTGTGCAGTTGAGGCCAAAGCTGAGTTGGTTGTAAAGGTGTATGTATATTTATTTTGTTATATTAAATGATACCCTTGTATTTTTGCCCTCAAATTAACTTTGAAAATGTGGAGTATTTATTTCCATGTGATCTTTAAAAAATACTTGAAAATTTATAAATTTACAAAAATGTTTTTCAGATATGTGGGTGACATATATTTCTTACAATACTCCTCTTTGGGTATGTATCATTATCTGTATTTTAAACACAAGGAAAAACTACCAGGAAATGCAGCTAAAAACCAGCAGCACAATGTGGTTTCCCCTGGCTTCTGATCTCACAATACTTTGAGTTACTGCCCTAAATCTGACTAATTCAGAACAAAAGAAGAAAGTTGAACCTAAACCAATAAGATTCTTAGTGATCTAAGATTAGTACTACTAGATGGACTGACTGTGGGCAGTTTGTGACTTATTAGTTTAAAAAATTAAGAGTGTTTAGAAATTTTTAGTAGAATTGAAAGAAACATAAAGAATAATTTAATGTCTGTTGAATGTAATGATAAAAAACAACGGAGCTTATATTTTATAGGTCTTGTTTTTATTTTCTTTTTCTGCTAATTCATTTCTGATCTATGTAATTAAAATACCTGTATACTTTGGATTGAAAATTTAAAAATAATCTGACCTTCCACCATTGATAATTTGAGAACCCTGTGCTAAACCACAACAAAGTCAGGTTTAAAATACACAAGAGTGTATTTTAAAATATGCTGAGTGTAAAACACTAGGTTAAAAACAAATAAATTATCATGTTTGATATTTTCAACCCTTAGTCAAATAGTGAACAGGAGCCAAAGGATTCTTAAGATCTGTAGTCATAGGGAGTCGGAGTCAGTTTTTATTTAATTTTGAGTGAGAAATTTTGATGAAAATTTAGGAAGGGGCAAGCCCTACTAACTAGCCTAACATTTGGATACTTTAATAAAAATAAAAGAATATATTCTCAGTCTCTTACACAAGGAATTACTATATATTCATCTATCCATCCATTAATTGACAATTGAACACCCCCGATATACCCAGGGCCATTGTCTGGGTGTAAGAATATACTTTAGGAATACTACAAAGGGTCACTTGTATATTTTCCTAAGTTATAAACATTCTCAAACATACTCAGAGATGATTACATGGAAGCCCTCTCAATTCCTTAATGTAAACTTTGAAGAACTTAGATCCACTAAGCTCAAATGTAGACTATTCTTCGCTGATTGAACTTCCACTCTGTTTTCCTGGCCCCATTATCTGTCACCCCAGTTTCCTAGTTTGGGGATAAACCCAGAAAACAACAAATAGATGGGAAAAGTCAGTGGGAATCTGAGCAGAATGTGATGGCTAACCCTGAACACAGATGTAGAGCCACCCCCAGCACAAGAGTAATTGGCTTTGGATAAGAAGGCAGGGAGGTGTGGTGAGCAAGAGACCCCTGCAGGCATGGTGGCCTACAGGAGCCAGTGTGATTTTGAGCATAAAGGTAGCAAAGTATATATACCACAGCTATTGATCAGTCCATACCCTGTTGCTGAATCAGCCAGTCTGATTCTCTGTCTGGAGGAGGAAAACAAAACTGCAGAGAAATTCCTTCTTGAGCCCTGTTTGGCAAAGTGTAACCTCTGGCATTCCACTGTGTGGTCTTTTGGGAGATCTAGACCTCAAAGGTCTTTAAAACACACACACATGCACACACACAGTCTTTCCTTTTCAGTTTGACTTCTCTTTATTTTTCTCTTGATTTATCATTAATAGGCCTGTTGCAATCACAAAAGAGAGTTTCCATCCAAGATGTCATTTTGATGCCAAGTTGTACAATGGTCTGTTGTACTGGTGGATATCCAGATAGCCTTGAGTGGGGGGCCTAGTCATTCACCCTCCATCAGCAATTAGGCTGGATGCATAAACAAGAACATATGTGGAGACTGTTGCATTAATTGGAACCGCTAGCGACTTCATTAGCAAGGTTTACAGAGTTGGACTTTTTCTCCACATGGTATCTGGGAGAAGCTGGGGGAGGTCAAGAGAAAACAAGCATAAGTCAAAGGGAGACTTGAAAAATAAACAGCAACATCTGGCAAATGACTTCCTCCCATGTACATAGGAAGGACTCTTCAGGCAGTGAGGGAGAAATGTTTCTCTTGGCACAGTGTTAGCTTAGTGTCCATCAGATCTGGGAACGAGCTTCGCTTAGGTTTATGATATTTCCTTGGTGAGGGTGCGGGCTCTGTGGCCTGGTGCTTGTGACAGCAACCTTTCATTTGGTCTTTCTTAAGAATCATTAACTTTACTTGAAAGTGTTTTAAAAAGATGTTTAAAGACCTTATAATTTTTCATTATCTAAAACTTTATGTCTTCTTGATGAACTATCTTATTTACACTGGAGAGGTCCAAGACTGCATCTTTTTGTTCAGCTAAAAGATGATCCTAAAATTCTAACAATTCAGCCAGTCACTCCAGACATATCAGTGTGGGAGAAGGCTTTTGTAATGCCTTGATACATGGCTATTCACATTAAATGACTAATAAGGTATTAGTCTGCAATAACATAATAACTAGTTTTAAAGTACACCTTCAAGACTTTTCTTAACAAAATAAATATATTTTTCTTTATTTTCACAGAGTAAAAAAAATCCAATATTAAGAAAATAGAATAGAACAGATATTTGTGAAATAGAAAACTTCAGAGTCTTCTGTCCAGGCTACATGAGTAAAAATTTCTCAGCTTTGTGAAACTATAAAACTAAATATTTATAAAACACATTTTTTTTTCATGTGCTATTTACTATTTTAAAGTTGATGTAAAGATAGAAAAACTTGCAAATTCTATGGTGGGAGTTCTATAAATTATTGCTTCTCAGAGCAGGAGGAATTGAGAGGTGTTGTCTTTGTCATGGGGAAGAGAATGGCACAATAGCATATTCCTCCGGAGGGAAAGTGGGATAGAATGTCCATTTAATTTCCCATCTCATTTTCTTCCCTTCTTCCATTTCTGAATCATTGCCTTTTATGAAAACCAGATGGAAGTCAAGTGATTTACACGTGGAATAATTCCATTTTATGTTAGGAGAAATGTGGATGCCCTGGTTTCAGGATTTTTACATGAATGTTGTTTTTCTAGGTGTAGGCTATTTGTCCACTGAAACCATCTGTTTCTCTGAAGCCATTAACTTCTTGACAAACAACTCTCAGAAGGACTCACAGACTTCAGGTGGGGATCTGGGTACATGTCCTACAAAGGAAAGAGAAAAATTCTGGGATTTCCAAAGGGGGAAGTTATCTGAGTAGCAGTTATCTAAACAACAGGCCTACAGAAACGAAGCCACCTGTGGACCATTGCCCAGCATCTCCTGATGAGGGAGAAACACTCTCATAGACATATATACCTACATTGTCACCCCACCTCAGGTCGTTCTAGAATAAGCAGCATAAATATTATAATTTGCCTTGTTGAATGAGGCACAGTGGGATTTGGAAAGAGAGAGTCTATCTCTACTGAGAAGCATTAGGTGTTTGACACAAGGACAATTTTTGAGTTGGTAACTGGTGATGGTAGGAAAGCAGCCCGTAAAGAGACCATTGTGGTCAATAGTCTTTTACTTAATTTTAATTTTTTTTTTTGTGGTACTGGGAATAGAAGCCAGGGCCTCACACATGGTAGGCAAGTGCTCTACCACTGAGCTATACTTCCAGTCTCCATTTATTTTTTAAAATGATGCAAGCTCCTGTGTTCCCGGCTCTGTATCTCTCTGCAGAATTCTATACCCACACAATCAATCGGCCACTTCATAGCCCTCCTTAAGTGTGCCACAGTGACTTCTATTTGTTATGCCACTTTAGACCAGACAGCACCTCAAGGGAACTTATTATACAGACCTAGGGCTCTTCAATTTACCCAAAGAGGAGGAATGCAATCCACAGTCACCAAGGTTTGGTAGGCAGTCTAGGTCTTTATGTCTTGTCTCTGCTTCCTGTTTGTATCTGTAGATTTTACTTTCCCTGCTCTGCTGTGAATGTGGTTGATGGTTTTATTTTATTTTTTTTTAATGGCTTCTCTATTGCCCACAAGTTTATATATCATAAGACTACATGAAAAGGTTGAGTTAGCTCTCTCTTGGACTTTATCCTTCCTAACAAGGCTAAGAAGGAGTCAAACTAATCTGTGTTATCATCTCAATTGATCAAAATAATTAGTGAAAGAATAGGTAAACAGCAGGGCAAATAGGTGGCCCAGTAATAAAAAAAAAGAGGTGGGAGGAAATTCATTTTTCCCCCCAAAAGATCAGTGTGTTCACTGGAAGTGGTTTAATTCTTACCTGATGGACCTGGTCAAGGAGGCCAGAGGTGCCACATGTAGGAAGGCTAACTGTGGAGGAATGGGAAAGACCAGGCTGGAGAGGGCCACACACTCAGCTCAGGCTAGGTTCCTATTTCTAGAAGACCTAGATTCTGCATCATTCACTAAGCAGCATGTTCAAAGGAGGAAGGCAGACACCAAGGCATCAGAGAGGTTGTGAAAATGAAGATTTAGTTTTAGGAACATTTCCTTGGGCCAAAGGGTAGGATGGCAATTGCAGTAAAAGTGAATTTAAGAATCAGTTTTAAGGACTGGTGTATCCAGGAGCCTTGAATATAATCCCCAAACCCATGATGGGAAAAAGGGCCTGGGAATCTGAGAACAAGGGAAGGGTAGGTGAGGCCACTGCCTGTAAATTAGTAGCAAAAACTTCTGACTCTTCACAAGAGCATGCCATTGTAAGCTGAGAAGAGATGGTGAGGTCATTGTGTTTATTTGCTTCGTTATTTATTATTTTTCTCTACTATGGTCTTTACTATAGAGGGATCTTAATTGTCCCCCAAGGGCCATGTGTTAAAAGTCTAGTCCCCAGGTTGGCACTAATGGGAGGTGATGGAGAGTTTAGGGGCTGAGGTCTAGTGGAAAGTCTTAGATCTCTGGGCACATGACCTGGAAGGGGATGTGGGACTTTGGTTTCTTCCTCATCCTTTCTTTGCTTCCCAGCTCCATGAAGTGAGCAGCTTGCTTTATTGTGCACTCCCCATGCAGACATCATGTGCTGCCTTGCCACAGGCCCCAAAGCAATGGAGCCAAGTGAGTATGGACTGAAACCTCTGAAATCATGAGCCAAAAGAAATCTTTCCTCTTTATAATTTGATTATTTCAGTTATTTTGTTACAGTAATGGAAAACTGACTCATACATCCTTCTTTACGAATGTGGCTCACTCAGAATTCTAGAAACTAATATCATATTTACAAAAACTGAAACAATATCTCCATCTATATTAGTCATGGTCAAGATATAGAGGATCTGTGAAAAATTACTTCTCTAATCAATTTACACATAACTTAGAACACTCACCATAACTTTATCTTTTCAATGACTTATAACCCAGAGACAGTTACTTCTACATAAAAAAAGTATGATCAGAAAAATTGATAACAAGCAGTAAACTGTGGAAAGGGAAAGCTTTATTTCATTGGGGGAATCCCCAAATTTATCCTTTTCTTAAAAAAAAAAAGAGTTCAGTCAAAGGCACCTGTTCTGGATCACCATTTCTTCTGTCCCTTTTTACTCCCTATAGTTTCATTTCTGAAGGTCATAAATTTAAATATCTGTGTGGAAATGGAGTACTATATGCTTACTTTTTAAAAAATATTTCTTTAACAGATGTTTTCCTCAGTTAGCACTTTTTCTGGTTTCCATATTATTTATAAATGATAAATACCAGACTATCTGCCCTTCCTCTATCCCTTGAAGGCTCCCAGTTGGGTCCTGTAAACTTCATGGAGACTTCTTCAACTCTTACCCAGTGGTAGATTATTCTCTAGCTGAATGCTTTTTGCTCTTATAGCTATTGGATGTAACTTAATACTTAAGATTTATTTCTGTGTTTTATATAAGCCATTCTTCCTCCTCATAGAGGCTGAAAGACTCCAAAATCTATGTTCTTCTATGTCTTCTGGTGCAGTATACTTACTTTTCTTAGAAAAATGTTCCATCTCATTTTACATCTTTCATGGAATTTCAAGACCCTGGTTCCTCATACGTGGACCCCTTCCCAAGTACTGTATAGATCTTGCATTCCTATTTCCAGACTCAGAATACTGTCCCAGATTGTCACCATATTTATTTCCTGCCCATTGGTTTCTACTCTCTACCACTCTCTCCACCTGTTTGGATGCACAGCCTCTTAGAGCCTGTATTAGGTTGCCCTCACAAGACAAGTTTCAACCTGCTTCTTGCTATGCATATTTTACCTTTTAATGATTTTTTAAATACTCTGCCCTATATTATAGATATTTGGGTCTATGCCTTGTCTATGCTACAGTGTTTAATGTAATGTTTGTTGTTGTTATGAGCACAGCAGTTGTCCTCATTGTGTGGTTGATAAAACAGAAACTTTAAGAAGGACCATTGTACCTAATAGGTACACCTAGGTACATAAGCAGTGATTCAAACCTAGGTCTTCTTTCTCCCATATTCCAGAGAAAAGACCACTTCTCATTGATGAGGATTGCCTTCTGGAATGTGGACGATCCTTGCAGTTGATGGCTTCTTGAGAGCTGCTTTGACAATGATATTTCAGCTTTTTAAAGTCATGTTTCTAATAAGAAAATGTAATTTTAGTTAGTACTTGTATACTTATGAGAAATCAGTTTCCTAAATGTGTATACCAAACACTTTGAAATAAAAATCTCAGGTCTCATTATTTAAGTTCTTTCTTTTTGGGATTTTAAAACGACATCAACCATCTATACTTTTTAAATTGTTCCTAGGAAAATACTAGTTGTAGATGGTATTAAGTAAAAAGGGTACTATGACTTGGAGAACTTACATTCTGGGGACTCGTTAAGCTAGTTTTAAGCAATTTCTTATTGAAGAAACATTAAAAAGTGCCTCCTTATTGCTATTTTTCACTTAACCTTATCCTAAATGTCCAATATCCAGTTCCCTATTAACCACAGTTTTCATAATGTATCATTTTAACTTCAAAAGGTGAATATGTAAGTAGTAAAAGTAAAGGAAAGGTTATTTAAGTATTATATGATGGTCTCTGTGGTATCGTTGTAGCTTTATATGAATTTAGGAAATTTGCTTTAGCTGTTAAGCCTTTGACTGATCAATGTATACAGGCAAAATATACAAATGCAAATTTAAATTACAAGGTAATAAAGAGATCATACTACATTTGAGTTTGTCAAGAGGAAAATTTAGAGATTTGATAAGTTCTGTAGAAGATTATCATATAATAGGAATGTAAAATGATTATAATAAAACACTCAAAGATATTAATTTATATTTAAATATGTAGCTAATATTTTAAAAAGTCTCAATGGTTTGTGAAAAGGAGGTGAAGAAAGGGACTCAGAGGACTGAACACCAGTCGAGCAGGGCAAGAGAGCGTTAAGAAAAAGAGGCATGCCAACAGGAAATATTTGTAAAGGAGAGAAGATTATCTATCAAAAAGGCTAAGTCTGGCACTGTGGTGCACTCCTGTAATCCCAGTGGCTGGGGAGGCTGAGACAGGAGGATCAAGAATTCAAAGCCAGCCTCAGCAATGGCGAGGCACTAAGCAACTCAGTGAGACCCTGTCTTTAAATAAAATACAAACTAGGACTGGGAATGTGGCTCAGTGGTCGAGTGCCCCTGAGTTCAATCCCCAGTACACCCTCCACCCTCACCCCCCCACACACACAAAAAAAGAAGGCTAGATAGTTAGGCAAAGGAAAATCCTGTTTACCTTTGATTGGAAAGACCCAAGCATGCTTAAAATCAATGGCAAGACTTAATTTAATGGGGAAAATCGAATATGAAGTAAGAAAAGAAATAGTCCCTGAGGTTCCTATGGTGATGGATGAGCATAGCTTTCAATGCATAATGGAGGGATTGGCTTTATGCAATGCCAAAGTCACCTATGTCAATGTCATAGAAAAGTAGCAGTGAGGATAGTTGCAGGGAGATTTGTATACTGGAAATGCTTAGATATGAAATTGGCAAGAATATCATGGAATATGGTAGACCACAGAATATAAATTTGATGAGGAGAGAAGTGATGGAAGATGAAAGAAAAAGCTAATGGATTGGACCAAAGTAGCAAGACCTATGAAGTTGTGAGAGAATGACCTATTCCATTGGAAGAAAAAGTGGTTATGACCTGTGTTAGCTTTCTCTTGCTGTGACAAAATACCTGATATAAGTCAACTTAAGGGAGGAAAGATTTATTTTGTTTTGTGGTTTCCGAGGTTCCAGTCTATGGTCATTTGGCTCCATTGTCTAAGTCTTACCTCCTAAATGTTCATTGTTTTCCAATGGCTCATTAAATTATGAACCAATCAATAGGTTAATCTATTGATGAGTTTAGAGTCTTTATGATTCAAGTAACTTCCAAAGGCCCCACCTCTGAACATTGCAGCCCTCAGGACCAAACCAACAATACATGGGTTTTGGGGGGACATTTCAGATTCAAACCACAACAGGACCAGAGAGTGGGATGCTTCACCTGGTGCTTTTGGGATTGGATCCATTCCAAAGGGTGACAGGGTTCAAGGTGTGATCTAGGAAATATGTGCTGATGTGAAGCATTGGAAGAAGTTACTGGAAATAAAGTGGTTAAGAGAGAAGCCAGGGTTTTAAATGGATTATCAATTTGGTGGTTGAAGTCCTCCCAAGAGATAGCAACAATTTGAAGAGAAGAGTGGGAAAAGGATGATGGATGAAAGATGGTGAATGAAAGGTTTGAAGCCCAGAGGAACAAGGAGTAGGAGGGGTCCTGGAGTCAAATGGCATGGTACCAAGAGAGCAGGGTGCTTTACTAGAAAGGTTGGGAAGAATGCAACTTCACTACCTTATACCAACGTCCTTGGGATGGAAAGGATAAAGCAGTCATTACTGCAGAAATTTACAAAGAAAGGTGTTTATTTAGGGGAGAGCTGGGTTCCTGTGTGGTCAGAAAAGGAGGAGAGCATTTAGAGAAGATTGAGGTAGGTGCTATTATCACTTCTTTTTACAGGTGAGTAGAATGACCCACTTACTTAAAGATAAATTTAAAGCTGACAGAGAGAGCAAGGTATGAGCCAAGCACCATGACCAGACTGACAGTCTTTGCAATTAATGTGAGGCATGGTCATTTAGTTTTAAGAGTCTATACAAGGACAATAAGCATTGGATCTGGTGGCCAAAGATCTTATTTCTTTTGGTAGGTGTCTGTCATCTTTTTCACCACCGTGAAAAACAAACAAACAAAAAAAACTCACGAGAACAATTTTAGAGGAGGAAAAGTTTATTTGGGGCTATGGTTTCAGAGGTCTCAGTCCACTGATGACCTACTCCATAGTTGTTGGCCTGGGGTGAGACAGAACATCATGACAGAAAGGAATAAAGGAGGAAGGTAGCTCAAGACATGGCAAACAGAAAGCAAAGAGAGCCCTGCTCATCAGGGACAAAATATAAACTCCAAAGGCATACCCCTCCATATGACCTACCTCTTCCAGCCTTACCCTACCTGCCTATAGTTATCCTCCAGTCAATCCCTATAAGTGGATTAATGCACTTTTTAGGTTAAGTCTGTCATAACCCAATCATTTCACCTCTGTACTTTCTTGCATTGTCTCACACATGAACTTTTGGGGACACCTCCTATTTAAACCATAACAGGAGGTACTTGAAATGTTTTTGAATAAATTAATGTAGTATTTCATTGTTACAATAATCCATTGGAATGTACAGGTTATACTGTCACATGTATAATCTCTCTGATGAGAATTTGCAATGATCTCTTCCACTTTTTGTTGACTTCCATTTTTATAGACCTGGTTCTGAATTTAAATTAGTAGTTACAGCTATTCATGATCTAGCTAAATGCAGTCATTTGCTTTTTGATTTTCACAAATTGTGCTTGTGTTTGGAATCGGGATGGTGGCATCTCAGTTTTCCTATGCCCACTATATTACATTTGGAAAAATAATGGTTCCTATCTATTGTTTGGTTATCTTTAGTACCTATTTATTGTGGCTATTTGGTACTTGTTAACTCTTTCATAGTCATCTTGGGGCACCCCAAAGGACTCTTGAAACCAAAATTATATTGATGGCAACTGGAATGTAATATCTTCATCAACATCAGATTGGCAAGCTAATAATATTCTTTTGGCAAATTGAGTGTATTATTTCCAGTTCAGCTTTCATTAGATTTCTTCCTAAGGGGATCTACAAAGAAAACAAGGAGTAGAAAGAGGCTTTATTTTTCATTTAAAAAGAAAACAAAACTTTTTTTTTTCCTTTTTCAAGACATTCATTCAATATCTAGAAAAGAGTTATTACCTAAGGCAGGGGATTCAAATGGGAATTGAAACTCAGTCCAGTAAAAGAGCCCATCCTTTAGTTCCTGAAATGGTAGCTAGAAATTTCTTATTGTTGTTCTTATACCCAAAGGTAGAGGACTTGAAGGTGTTTCAAAGATCAAATATCATTATTGAATAATCTGGTCTTAGATCTCTGCCAGAAAATATGTTCATAGATGAAAAGCGTGCATGTCTAAGTTGTTTTTAAATAATAAAGCTTTTTTTCAATATTTTCTTATTGAAGTCACATTTCTGAAATCAAACTCTGAAAAGAGTAAGTGGAACAGAAAACTAAGATTTGGTAAGTACCTAAAGTACCCTACACCCTCAGTTCAGTCACTTTCTGCCTGGAGCAGTATCTCAAACATCTCTGTCGATTGTCTTCATACAAGGCAACTTCAGCTTTAAAGAAATGCTGAATGCAATAAAAAAGCAGTAAAGGAAATGAAATAGATATTTTTAACCACCAATGATATGCAAAGAGTACACAACTTGTATTGACATTCCTATTCCAACTAATTTCTTTGACTTAAAGGATAGCTTTCTGACTATTATCCTCTACTTGAAAAAGTCTACAATAGTCTCCTAATTCAGTTTTTAAAGTTCCATATGATTTTTATCCTGTAATCATCTTGTAATTTTGTTAAAAATCAGCCTATGAATTTGACCATAACACATGATCCCATTTCAAATGGCACAGCACTGAACAGTAAACATCCTCTTAGAATTTCTCTGGAAAAGCATGATTTGGAAACTCTTGGGCCTTCAAATAGAAATATTGTCAATTAATCAAAAATATTTGTGAAGCATGCATCAGGTCACCAGCAAATATTGACAACATATTATTTCATGGGTTAATATTTAAACTCTGTCTCAGTCTCTGAGATCTCAGTCTCAGCAACTCTGGGTTGCTGACCACGTTTTAAGCTATTGCTCTGAAGTGCCTAGCCCAACTCGGTATATCACCTTTAATTTATAACAATATTTTAAAACTGAAAAAATACTTTACTTATATTCATGGACCTACAGTACACAAAGGGATAAAACTGGCAATGCATCTGATTTTGTAGAGAAGAATCATAGGAATTAATAAATTAATTTATTAAATTAATTAATAAATTAATTTATTTTGGGGACTGGATCCATTCCAAAGGGTGACAGGGTTCAAGGTATGATCTAGGAAGTATGTGCTGATGTGAAGCATTGGAAGAAGTTACTGGAAATAAAGTGGTTAAGAGAGAAGCCAGGGTTTTAAATGGGTTATCAATATGGTGGTTGAAGTCTCCCAAGAAATAGCAACAATTTGAAGAGAAGAGTGGGCAAAGGATGATGGATGAAAGATGGTGAATGAAAGGTTTGAAGCCCAGAGGAACAAGGAGTAGTGGATACTGAATAATGATGAAAAAAAAACTAAAAAAAAAATCTTTCAGTTCTTTAAAATATAAGTACTTAGCTTCCTCTGTTCACTTCTTGGTTCAAATTCTTCATTAAAGTTGTAGTCAGTTACAGTTGACTGCAAAACCTCAATGCTTATTTCAGAGTTCCCGAAAGATTGTTCCCTCTAAAAAAAATTTACTGGCAGACTATAAACACAAAAGAACAGTCTTCAGAAGTTAAAGATAGTTAAAAAAAAAAAAAAAAGAAGAAGAAGAAGAAGAAGAAAAAGAAAACATGAATGCAGCTAAAAATGTTTGTGTCATTGTTTGGTTATATGTATTATATATATTCTTCAACTCTCATTAAGTATTTTCAGAAGTTTTCTGCTGTGGTCAAAAGAACATTAATTCCTTGCTTTTTGCAAGAGTAAAATTATTCTTGGAAACATTCCTGAAGACTTTTTTTTTAAAAGAACTGTTCATATTTCTTTCCTTTTGCATTTACTGACGGCAGGGAGGGGTGGATGGGGAGACCTACAGATCAAGTGTTGGATGAATCCGGCTTCACCTTGTTATATATAAGGTGCAGGCGACAGAGTCTCCATTGCACTTCCTGCTACCAATGACCTGGAGGCATTTCTCTGTCTAGTTATCATCCGGTAACAGCTTCTTTCTTGCCAGGTCATTAAGATCCCTGCAAGCCTCTGTGACAAGCTCTGCCTCTCAGGAACTCAAGATTAATACTTTAGGGAGGGTTGGGGAATTCCTTGTTATCAAATTGATCTATGAGCATTTTTCTTTATCCTCTGGTGTCCCGACAGCAGGTTGTTGTAGAATGAGTCAAGCTAACATAAACATGCACAGATACACACTTGAAATCCAGTCTAGTCGTTGTCTTCCTTTTTATTTACCCGAGTAGTTAATTACATTTGTAGGTGATTAGGTTCTGTTAAAGAAAAATAAAATTTAGCTCACTACTAGATGAGGGCTGATACTGAAGTTTGGAGTAATCTTTCAATTTGATTTGGATAGAGCTGGTGTTACCCTAAGGTGATTTTCCTATTAGATCTCCAGAAACCTTCTTAATTGACTGGAGTTTCTTTAAATTAAGTATTTGCCTTTTTTTTTTTTTTCACACTGTACTGCTGTTAGTGGAGAGGATCCTGCATGGGTAGAAGTGATCTTTGACAAAATCACTTTGCCTTTCTGGGCTTTGGCCACTTTACCTGTATGATACAAATTTGGATTGGATGATTGCTAAAGGGACTCTAGTGGCCTGGGAAGACATGCTATAAGCTCTGCATGTCAACATGCCACATATGTTGCTCTTTCTCTTAAACCCATATACCAGTCACAACATGTCAAATAAATATATGTGATTTCTGAGATATATTTTTTTTGGCAAAGGTCAGATGGTTTACCAACTGTGTCTCAAGATCTTTTGACTTCTATTTTACACCTATCCTGGTATTTATGATAAAAGAAGGAGCAGGGTAGATCTCAAGGGGATGATTGTTTCAAGTTAGGTTAATTATAATTTAAATTGTAATGATATCTGTGATAATCATGCAATAAGCACCTATTTGCTGGTGGCATTATCCTGGTTAAAACAGACTGATAAGAAGAGGTCAGGATATGGGTGACTTGGCCAAGATCTTGGTGGTTTCTGTTACTAAACTGTGAAAAGTTTTGGTTCAGGGAAGAAAGTAGAAAGCATATCACATAATCTAAAATATGAAAGGTGTTAGAGCGGTCCTGAATAAGCGGGAGATTTTTAAAATCCAAAACATCTAAACCCAACAGACTTATTCTGTGCATTGTGAAAAAAAATTATGTTGGCAATGATCTAAGAAATAGCACCAATTATAAACTGTCACAGGTAATCATGATTAGTGTGTAGCTGCTCCCACCAATGAGTCAAGAGGAATATTCAAATAGAAGGCAATTACTCCCAGAGCACTTTCAGATCCCTTATATTCTATTAATTAAATTGGAGGAAGCAAAATGGGGCCCAATAGGCCTGTAAAAAGGGTGTAGCTATTCTACACCAATAAAAATAGACAGGAGCCTAGTGTGGGAAGGGTGGAGGTCAATTAGTCACCTTTTGGAGATGGATTAACTTCTTTAGGCCTCTAGGTACCATTCAGTACATAAGCTTTTATACTAATTAACACCCTTGGATCCAAATATTAATGTGGGCCAAAAGGGGAATGATTTGCTCCCAGGCCTCAAGAGCATAAAGCCCATTATTATTGCTTATGATAAAATGTACTTACCCTCCATCTTTGATCCAAGCTCAAAGACTCCTTTTATTCCCCCTTCCAAACACTCCCTAGCATCATCACTAGGATTAAAGGGGCTGAAACATTGCATTATTATCTCCATTTATTGAAAGGGAGAGGACCAGCCCAGGGAGGCCGGGACTCGGTCAGGCACAGTGAGTCCTAAGTGCCAAAGCATAAGAAATCAGGACTCCTGACTTTCCTTCTTAGGTGACAAGTAACTTAAGTGAGGAAGAGAAAGGATGCCAGGAACGGAGGCAAGAACTCAGCAAAGGCTTTTGTTTCTCCTGCTCATCTGCTTCTTACCTGAGGGACTTTCGTTTTTTAAAAATTTACATGTTTATTATTTCCATAAATATTATATTATTTTAGTTAAGATAATGATAGACAAACTTCTAAATTTAAAACTCAGGCACATTACTACAGCTTCAGAATTGAGTGCAAATGCAAACACCAGCACTGTCGTGAATGGCATTTACAATTTGTGAGGCTACAGCCAGACAGAAAAGCTGTGTATAAGAATAATTCAAAGAAAATAAAGTGGGCAATCTTAAGAATTTTCAACAAATTCATAGTGAATTTGATTAGAAGTGTCCCCTCAGAGATCAAAAGAAGTTAGTCTGAAATCAGCACTTAATGCTCAAAAAATTTTAAATTTTCAACAGAAAACTTATAATTTTGGCTACCTAGACAATGGCTTGGATTCATGTGCACACACACACACACACACACACACACACACACACACCCCACAAAAGAGATACATTTTAAATAGATTGTAACTATGGTCCACTTTATGCTTTGAATATAGCCCCTGCTGCTCTGCCCCTGCAACTTATTTTTTAAATGGACATGTTTCTTTCTCTTCCTCTCTCCCTGCTCCTCCCTAATCTCTCTTCCTCCCTAATCTCAGGAGAAGCAGGATTACCTTTCTTCCCCATCCTAGGCAGAGTTATCTGTCCCTGAGTACACACCCACCATAGGAACAAAGTCATCCAGATTTTGGGGATGGCACCCATCTCTGAGAAGAGAAGATCTCAGAAATGACTGTCTCCCAAATTCACAAGTGAATTACAACTCCAGATAGATAACACCTGGAATGTAGCCTTTGAGTCACCTGTTTCAAAGCCTCCTGTTCCTGCTAATGGGCAGAATCACAGCCTCTGGGACAAGAGTTCCCTGTGTTCCTCCTTTGCTAACAAAACAATGAAACTTATTTTTTTTCCTCTTTCTCAAAACTGTGTCCTTGATATTGGATTGGCTTCAGGGAAAAGGACAGAACTTTAGGCAACAAGATGGCAAAAAATATCATTTTAGTTACTAAAACTTTAGTAGAAAATTATGAGTAAAGACCAAAGCATAGTAAAGAAAATCTTGGATTAGTCGACTCTTTGGCTGCTAAGACTTGCATTTGATCGAAGAGCCAAGGGGAGCTTCTCCATTCCCCAGGATGATTGAAGAAGGTCACTGGTCCACTGACCACCAACACCTTTATTTTTAAAAAATCTTGCAAGTCCATTTTCCTATGACATTTTAAACTTAAAACAACAACAACAAAAATGACCATGATGGAAAAAATTGTGAGACATACTTAAGAAGTGCCAGTCCTCTGAGTGTGGAGTAAGACAAGAGACCACTTCAGCAATGGTGGCCACTGAGCTACCACAAAAAGCATGGGACATAGAGACACTTATGTGTGTGCAGGAACTCAGCCTTCTGCTAAATAGGCAAATGCTTCTCATCCATGCCATTTAGTGCCTTATTCTCAGCAAGGTTCTTTATGTTTTCCTGTCCAGTTTCTAAGCAATGTCTTCATCCCTTAAATTATGGGATTTGCCTGAGAGCTGAGCTATAGTTTTAAAATGGAAGACTGTTCCTTCCCTGACAAATTGGTCCCCAGAAGACTCCCAGGAGTTTAGATTTCCTGAACTTACAAAAGTACTTGCAACTCCAGGGAACTGGAAATCGCTCATCTTAGCTGGGGTGAGCCAATTTGACAGAAAAAGTACTTTTTGGACAGAAATAAATTTATTCCTTTTCTCCTCTTCTCTATGTATATTACTACTACAGCTCACAACTGGCTTATCATTTAATTCTCTGATACTATCAAATAGATTGAGAACATAGACTTTCAAGTTCTTAAAGGTCATTTGTGACTTTCAAGGTCATTTGTGTCACTTCAGATATTTAATCTTACTACATCTTAGTTCTTTTTTTGTGAAATGGGGTAATAATCCTATGTACAAGTAGCAACAGATGAGATAATGCCTTTAAAGCAATTCACACAGTGCCTGACACATAATGAGAGGACAATTAATGTTGGATATTATTCTTAACCTCTGGCACTCTGGACTTGTAAGTAAACAATTACAGTTTAAAGGCATATTGACTGATGCATGAAAATGGCCATACACAGATTTCAATGTTTTACTCAATTGCTTTGCCAGGAAACAAGAAGGGTTCTAGCAAATCGATGAAATCCCTATTTCTCAGGGTTATGTCCACTTATTATAAGATCTAAGCTTTCTGTACAGATCTTTCCTCTGGTCTAAAAGAATATAATCACTCCTCAGATGGTTATTTGAACTACTTCAATATCAAGTCTTTGAGTTGCCTCTCTTAATCAGAAAATCTTTTCACCTTTTTAGTAGTTTTTGGAAATAAGTCACAGAAACATGCCTGTTGGATCATCATGAGCTTATGATCATGTTTTTATTTCTACATGATTAGAAGAAGAGGCTGTTATTTGGAAGATATTCCACTGCAGTCATCTTATGCTTTGCCTAAATATTTGGATCGTGTAAAGATGATTCTCAAAAATCTTGATGCCCAGGTTGCACACCAAACAATTCAATGTTTCTGGAGGCGGGGCCAGGCTTTGCTAAAAGTGAAGCTTTCTGGGTATTTCCATGGTTAACACCCACTTTAGCTAGTATTGGTCCTACACTTTAGCAAGCTTCCAGAAAGTGTGGGAAACCTCATGATCCTAAGGACCTACCCTCAGAGACTCTGTAGTGGGTAGGTCTAGGTTAAGTCTTGGAGATTTTCATTTTTAACAAGCATATCCCCAATGAGGACCCCCGCCTTCTCCCAGTGATTCTGGCTGAGCTGTCTTAGGACCATACATTGGGGAACATTGGTGTCCACTGGTAATCTATTAAGTGATCCCATTTTTAAATTGACAAGATTCTAAACCAGTGTAAAAACCTCTACCAAGATATGCAGTCTTCAGTCTCTTCCAAGTGGCCATATAAGGAACTTTGGTTTGCTTTTGGATGTGTGGTCAAGTTTAAATGAACACGCCACAGTTCTGGGGTTGGCTTCTTTCGAGCACTGTGAAGCTTCCTTAATCACCAGACAAGAAACACGAAGCTTCTGCAGACTTCTGGGGAGGCTCTGGGAAAGTCTCCAGACACAGGCCAAGTCTGCTTGCAGAGCTGGGTTTGCCTCTGGGGTTCAGCCCTTTGTTTAATTTTTATTAAACTTAAAAGTAATTATCTTTTGGGTTTTCAATCATCTCCTGAGATTTCTTTAACTTTACCAAAGTCCCATTGAGCAAAAGCCTTTCTAATCGAGTCTCATGTGATATAGTTACATTTAATATTGGACTTCCTGTTTGCTTTGTAATAAAATACTACTCATATTTTGCACATGTTTAATTTTTCTCAAGTCCCCTTTCAGCATCTTGGGCTTGACATTCCTTGGAGACACACCATGCAGTTTCCCTCTTGTGAAATTTGATCTGCAAGCATACTCCATGTTTAACCCCCCACAGCCAGACTCCAGTATAAATTGTTCCTGGGAAAGGCCAACAGGGTATGATTTTTTTTAGATCTTTCTTTTATTGAGTTTTAAGCCAAGTATACAATGAAGCTTAAAAAATGTACACAGAAACCCCAAAATGAACAAAAATTATTATTAAAGCCTTTAGATTTCTATGGCAAAAAATGATAATAATGTTCACTAAACAGCACCAGTAATGTAGATCAGCTTTTTATGGAATTAAGGTATTTTCTAGTTTCCGTGGCAATGTGATGATATCATTGGCCCTTTAGACACAGCTAACCCTACAATGTATGGCCTCTTGGGACTGAGATTTTGTAATCTGAAAGTGATAAGGCAAATTGAATGGTCATTTCAGCCCTTTATCCTTGATTCTCAGAATAGTTAACTTTCTGGTTACTTAAGCAGCTGTTCTCATTTTTGCTGTTCACAGTGTAGAAGTTGTGAACGACACTTGTGTCTTAACCACTGTTCTTAAGTGGCTTAGGCAGAGGTGATTGGTGAGAACCAGCTTCCAGCCCCAGGGGTAAGCATAATTCTGAAATTAAAGTATTCCTGGTGACACATGCGCTCAGGACCTAGGAGAAGGTACATACCCACTGAATTAAGATGAGGCTCTGTTACTGCAAGGATACCCCAACTTTGCCCAGATATTTAGTATTACTAAATATCTGTGCATTGAGGTGACTTAGGTGGAAGGAGACTATCTTAAAATACACCCATCCAGTAAACATTTTAGATCACCTCTCCTCTGTGCCAGGTTCTCTTTGGGTATTAGGAAACAGTAGTAAGCAAAATTCCCTGTTATCATGGAGATTCCACTCTAGTGGGAGGAGGTGACAATAAGTAAAATAAAAAGTGAATTACATGGTTCTTAAGATAGTGAGAAGCATAATGGAACAAGACAGAGGGAGAGAAGATGGGGGGGGATTGTTGTTGCAATTTTAAAAATAGAAATAGGAAAGGCCTTCTTGGGGAAATGACATGTGAGTAAGGTCCTGAGAGAGGAGAGTTATGTGGGTATTTGGAAAGAGCAGTCTTGGCAGAGAGAGGAGGTCCTGAGGCAAGAGAGTGTCCTGCCATCCAGAAGCAAGTGCCTGGATTTTTAGGGTTAGGTGGAATTTACTACCGGTTGGAGTTAACCAAGGGGACTTAGCCACTGAGGCTTAAAATTGCTTATTCATTAGGCTTGAAAGTACAGGATCCTCCTAACCTCCCACCTCTCCCCATCACCTCTGCTGCTCTCTCCTCCTCCTCTCTCTCTCTCCCAGACTTATTCATGGTGCCTTGAAATCACAAAGTCTTCTCCCTCTTTCTAGCAAGAATACGTGAAACATTCTGAAACACATGGCCATGGCCTTGTTCCCCATAGGAACTGTCCAAATGCTGGCTCTGCCACCATATGATTGAATATGAAGACACTCCTAGCCACAGGAGAAATGCCTGGGAGAGGCAGCTACAGCTGATAACCCAACTCCATGGTGAAAAGTGTAGATGCTTATGTGCTGCAGAAAACTGGCCTGTGTTCTGGCCTGATGATAGAAGGGATTAAGCTGGTGTGGACATCTCTGGGAGGTGTTATGGTATTGTGCGAAGCAAAACATAGACAGGGCTTAGTCTCAGACAAACATGATCTTGAAGTCTATGATGAAATTTCCTGAACAGGTTTTCATCATTGCAGATTTTCTTGAAGGTTAAATCTATGTCATGCACCTCCTATGTAACTGGTGGTCAGAAAATTGTAGATTTACCTTTATAAATGTTTAGGCATACAGAGTAAAAGGAATGCAGTGAAAGCGAAGGAGAGAGAAGAAAATAAGAGCAAAGAGATTCATTTCTGGAAAGCAGAGAAGAGCCTATCTGTAGGATGGAGGCCAGAAGCTGGCAGAGATTTCCAAGGTGAAAGGCCACACCCTTTCGCTTTCACACATTCCTTTTGGGAAGGCTGTAAATAGGACTCTTTTGTCATCACTGACTTATAAAGCTGTCTCTCTGCCTCAAAGCTGGTGAGAGTGTCATGAATTGACTTAGGGTGGACTTGGAGGGGCCCCTGAGAAACTGGTGGCCCATGTTTACCATTCTTCTGGGTGTAGACAGAGTTGCTGATTACTTTAGGTTTATTTAGCTGATGTGGTTTATGGCCTGTGAACGTGACCTTTCATGAGAAAGAATTAGTCCAAGTCAACTTTGGTGAAGAGGGAACTTTTAGTTTGGCTGCTTTAGTCTTGGCTGCTTTGATGACTGTGGAAAGATGTCTCTAGATCTCTTGGAAACAAAAGAATGAGCTGGGCTTGGTGGTACATGCCTATAATCCCAGCAGCTTCCAAGGCTGAGGCAGGAGGATCCAGAGTTCAAAGCCAGCCTCAGCAAAAGTAGAGCACTAAGCAACTCAGTGAGACTCTGTCTCTAAATAAAATACAAATAGGACTGGGGGTGTTGCTCAGTGGTGGAGTGCCCCTGAGTTCAGTCCCCAGTACTCCTCCTCCCCTCCTCTAAAAAGAAAGAATGAAAAGCACACGTATAAAGTCTGGCACATACAAAATGTTCAACCAATGGCTCCTGGCTATTAAGATAATTTCAATATCATATTGTTTCACTATCATTAAAGTATTATTGATTTTTAAAAACTACAGAACTCCTAAAGAAAGAAATTAAAGAAGACCTCAGAAAATGGAAAGATCTCTCATGTTCCTGGATAGGCAGAATCAATATTATCAAAATGGCCATACTACCAAAAGCGCTATACGATTTAATGCAATTCCTATAAGGATCCCAATGATATTCTTCAATTCAATCATGAAATTCATTTGGAAAAATAAGAGGCCCAGAATAGCCAAGCAATCCTTAGTGCAAAAAGTGATGCAGGAGGCATCAAAAAACCACAACTTGAATTATACTACAGAGCTATAGAAAAAAAAAAAACACCATGGTATTGGCGCCAAAACAGACATGACGACCAACAGAACAGAATAGAAGACACAGAAACACACCCTTGTTTTGAGTTAGCATCCACAAGTGTTGGAGAGGGGAATAACAGAGATCCACTGGGTTAGACAAAGGACAATGAAGGGAAGGGAGTGGGGAGTGGCATAGGAAAGACAGTAGAGTTAACTGGTCATAACTCTCCTAGCCTTGTATTTGTATACGTGACCAGGAGAACTCCACATGTACAACCACAAGAGTGGGATCCTAAACAGAATAAGTTATACTTTATGTATGTATAATCTACCAAAATATATTCTACCATTATCTATAGCTGAAAAGAACAAATAAAAAAGTATTATTGATTTTTTTATTCTAAATCCGGTAGAATAATTTCTTTAATAATCAGGTAGTATTGCTTAATGGGCAAAATTACATCTGATATCAACAAATCAGAAAATAATAACTCATCTCAATTGTTGTAAGAACAGACGACAAAACCATGTACTAAACCCAAACACACTGACAGCGTGCTACCTAGAGTTCATCTATTCCTCCCATGCTATCTCTCCCTATCCCACTATGAATCAGCCTCCTTATAGCAAAGAAAACATTCGGCATTTGTTTTTTTGGAATTGGCTAAATTCACTTAGCATTATCTTCTTTAAGAACTCTAGATAGGGCAGAGGGGTTGGAGGGGAAGGGAGGAGGCATGGGTTAGAAATGATGGTGAAATGTGATGATCATTATTATGCAAAGTACATGTTTGAAGACACGAATTGGTGTGAATATACTTTGTGTACAACCAGAGATATGAAAAAATTGTGCTCTCTATGTGTAATAAGAATTATAATGCATTTGCTGTCATGTATAAATAAAAAAAGTGTTACCTAGAGGAAAGAAAAATACAGCATCAAAAGAAGCTTGAGACGTCTTTTGATTTAGTCTAAAAATAAAATGTAAAGATTTAACTCATCCTCTGGTGTTTTTTTTTTTTCTCTCCAGAAGCATCTAAACTCTTTTAAACTATAATTCATCATCAACCATGTGCAATGAAAACTTCTGCCTTTCATAATAGATGAGATGATTCTATAATCATGTACATATGGGAATGGAAATGAAATCCAGAAAAAGAAATACGACTTACTGTACTTGAGAGATGTGTGTCACTGAAAGTCCAGTGAGGACACACTGAATTCCTCCTGCTGAGTTGGGAAGATTATGCAACTTAGAGGGAAAAAAAACAAATAAAAGAAGCTTGGGAAAATGATCCAAGGCTTTCCTTCTGTACTCCAAAACTCCTGTGCCCGTATGCAAAAAAAGTCACATAATTTTGTTTGTTTGTTTCTTACTCTGTGCTGCTAGATGTTTTGGTATATTTCCTACACTGAACATATGCAACAATCCCATGAGAAAAGCATCTTATCTCCATTTGCATAAGAGAAAAGGTATTAGAATATTTATGTATCTTGCAGCAGATGACACCATGCTTAGGACCAGAGATGGGATTTGAACCTCTGTCAGTGTGACTAGAATTAGGTGTTCTTTCCACTCCACCATTTTTTTTTTTTTTTTTTTTTTAGCATATGCCTGAAATGTTTTCTCTTCCTTTCCTACTTGGTTTCTACCCATCATCTCTTCCTTCCCGTGAATGTGCTCTGCTTTCTATGCCACTATAGCCTACATCTGCCATCTACTCCCCGAGTATCTCTTTTATAAAGATGTTCATGGATCAGGGCAATTGTTGACAAATGACACTATTATGCAGGAATCTCTTCTAGGGAATACAGAGTGTGGTGTGGGCAACATCTGGGAACTAGTTAGATAGTCTTTGAAATTTAGCAACTTGACAATAAAAGTTGGTTACAAATACTAATGGCTAAATATTTCAGTTTTATGGGAAACGCTGAGGGGATTATATAAAATGAAAATCAGATCTTTTAAGGAACAGCATCAGGGTCTGAGCCTTTTAAAATGTACTCTCCTAAACATCTCTCTCATATCCATGAATTCGATCACTTTGATGTTTTCCAGGAGTTGGCTTAGTAAAGGAGACATATGTTTTTCATGCAAGATTCTCTCTAAGCACTCCAGATGCTCATCAGAACTCAGAACTCCTTTCTGAGAACCTCATCATGGTGAGTATATGCACCTAGAGCTTTTTACCAATGTGCAAGGTGAAGCTTCACCTCAGTGGTAACAGCCTATTTCCTAGCCCAGAGTGAAGGTCTCTGGGAATGTTTTTGTAGCTTAACAGCCATGGAAAGCTGCCCTCTGCAAATCATCTCACTGTGGGCCCATCACTGTTTAATGCTCCAAGAAAGGAGGGCAATTAAGAGCAGCTTCTTCCACTTGTGTTCAATGGAGACAATGCTATGAACAGTCCCATCATTGTTTTGAAGGATGATGATTAACAGAGAAGTCACTTGAGCTGCCTGATTGATTCTCATTTGTGGACGGTTGGAGGACAAGTTTGCACATCTCTCAGACCTGGAATTCATTGTGGATTCCTCTGATGTCACAGCTCATGCAGGCAGAGTAGAAACACA
The DNA here is from genome assembly GCF_048772815.1 of Callospermophilus lateralis. Taxonomy (NCBI): domain Eukaryota; kingdom Metazoa; phylum Chordata; class Mammalia; order Rodentia; family Sciuridae; genus Callospermophilus; species Callospermophilus lateralis. Next base: position 118,141,244 of record NC_135312.1, read on the forward strand.
CCAGAGGAGAGCACATTCCCTTTCATTTCAGAGTTATTTATGACAACTTAATATCCGCAACTTGAAAAGACTTGAAAGTATGCATTTTCTTTTGAGAGAACATGAACCTTTGACTTTTCCTTCTGGAAGAAATAGAAGATGGAAAAACTTTATTTCCATCTTCACCATGGGTTTAATTATTTTGGGGGTTTTGCATGTGCTGTTGGTCTATTTGGCAATCGTGTTTATGAATCACCTGAAGAACAAGTACACAAGCAATTACAAATGACTTTGACAGACAAAGAGAGAATTGTGAAACATTTGTACTTCATGTAGCTCAATTTTAGCTGTCTGAAACTTCCTGATGTTTAGAATGTTATTATGATGTAAAATAATACAGGTAATGTAAAATGTTTTGTTTTTAATGATTAAGTCTAATATTCTATAAACATTCTATATGGAATACCAATCATAATGGAAAACTGTTTTATGTGCTGCAAGAATATTTGCTTCTTCTTCTTTTTGTGTGTTTTTCTTGTGTACCCTATCTAAATATAACCACAGCAATAAAGTCCTTGTATATGTATGGTAAATTAATTGGTAAGTTGTCTTACTAACTGGATACAAAATACATATCCTCAAATTTTAATTCACACTTAATGTAATTTATTTTGAAGATTGTAAATATTTATAGAAGGAACTGGTTCTCACTTTCCTTGTGTTGGAAAAAAAATCCACTTAGCAGATCACACACACCCACACCCACACCCACACACACACACAAAATGTACAGCATAAATGAACATAAAAAAGCCAGACTGATGAATCAATGGATAGATTAGAGTCAGCTTGCAAATATCTGAATGATATAAATAGAATTCTTTGCATCTGAAAATATTTCTACTAGTAAATCAGATCTTGCAAATCCAGTCTTCTGGCAGGTTTTCTGCATCTTCCTTTATGATTTTTGTAGTCTTCAGATATCTAAGTTTTTCAGTTCATTTGCCCAAATATTCCCAACAGTTTTCCTTGTAATATATAGCAAATATTAATCAACAAGACATTTTTCTGGGTTAATGTTCAACATGCATGGAGAGAGAAATTTAAGAAACTGTCTATACATACCTGCAGGTCCACAGAGAATGGAAGCAAGTCACAAACAAACAACAGTCATTAGAAAAATACGTTGGGAACATACATTAATTTACCGATGGTATCTTGTTATGATGCAATATTAGTGTTTTAGTCAACTTTTTCCACAGCTGTGACCAAATGAACTGACGAAAATTTTAGAGGAGGAAAGTTTATTTTGTGCTAACAGTTTCAGAGTTCCCAGGCCACAGACGGCTGACTCCATGGCTCTGGGCTCAAGGTGAGGCAAAATATCAAAATGGGTGGGTTGGAGAAGAAACGCAGTTCAAGACATGGCAAACAGGAAGCAGAGAGAGCTCTGCTCACCAGGAACAAGATATAACCCGGTATACCTCCTCCAGTCACACCCTACATGCCTATTGTTACCACTCAGCTAATCCCTATCAGCGGACTAATGCTTTGATTAGGTTAAGGCTCTTGTGACCCAATCATCTCACCTCTAAACTTTCTTGCATTGTTTCACACATGAGCTTTGGGGAGACACTTCATATCTAAACCATAGCAATTACATAATCAGAACGCCCCCATACTGACCCTTGGGCTCCTAGAGGAGCTGAAAGAGAAGTTCTACGCTAGAGGCCCTAAACTGGAAACTGATCAACGATCCTCATTTGTAATCAGGGAATTTCCAATCATCCCTGAGTGTCTTCTTGCTAAATATAAAGGTACAGTTAGGAGCCACTGGCCACTTCACCCAGAAAGAGAGAGACGAGAGTAAACAGATGGGATGCACACAGAAGAAACTCAGATAATTCAGGAAACAGAATATTCCACTTCATTTATTCTGAGATGGATAGGGATTATCATATTGGTTAAAAAAATCAAGCAATGTGGGGCTGGGGTTGTGGCTCAGCGGTAGAGCGCTTGCCAAGCACGTGCGAGGCACTGGGTTCGATCCTCAGCACCACATAAAAATAAAGGTCTCAGAAGAAGACATACAGTCAATTAATAAGTACATGAAAAAATGCTCACCTTCTCTAGCAGTCAGAGAAATGCAAATCAAAACCACCCTAAGATACCATCTCACTCCAGTAAGATTGGCAGCCATTAGGAAGTCAAACAGCAACAAGTGCTGGCGAGGATGTGGGGAAAAGGGTACACTTGTACATTGCTGGTGGGACTGCAAAAGGGTGCAGCCAATATGGAAAGCAGTATGGAGATTCCTGGGAAAGCTGGGAATGGAACCACCATTTGACCCAGCTATCGCCCTCCTAGGACTATTCCCTGAGGACCTTAAAAGAGCATGCTATAGGGATACTGCCACATCCATGTTCATAGCAGCACAATTCACAATAGCCAGACTGTGGAACCAACCCAGATGCCCTTCAATAGATGAATGGATAAAAAAAATGTGGCATCTATACACAATGGAGTATTATGCAGCAATAAAAAATGACAAAATCATTGAATTTTCAGGGAAGTGGATGGCATTAGAGCAGATTATACTAAGTGAAGCTAGCCAATCCTTAAAAAACAAATGCCAAATGTCTTCTTTGATTTAAGGAGAGCAACTAAGAACTGAACAGAGGAAAAGAGCATGAGGAAAATATTAACATTAAACTGAGACGAGTGATAGGAGGGAAAGGGAGAGAGAAGGGAAAGTGCATGGAAACGGAAGGACACCCTCATTTTTATACGAAATCACATATACAAGGTTGTGAGGGGAAAGGGGGGGAAGGGAGAGAATGGAACAACAACAGATGAGATAGAGAGGGAAGATGAGAGGGGAGGGGAGGGGGGATAGTAGGGGATAGGAAAGTCAGCAGAATACAACAGTCACTAATATGGTATTATGTAAACATTGTGAATGTGTAACTGATATGATTCTGCAATCTGTATTTGGGGTAAAAATGGAAATGCATAACTCATTTAAATCAAATGTATGGAAGATGAAAAAATTAAAAAAAATTAAAAAAAATTAAAAAAAAATAAAAATAAAATAAAAATAAAATTTAAAAAGATAGAATAACAAAAAATCTCATAAAAAAATCAAGCAATGCTATGTATAATGGAGAAATTAGAAAAAGTGAAGTCTTGTGAGTTTGATCTGTGATTGCTACAATAAAGATTTGAATGCTTAGAAGGTGGTTGAAAAAAACTCCAAAGAGTGAAAGAGAAAACGATATTGGTTATTTTAGAAAAATAATGAAAAGGTTTATTGATAGCATCTAAAACTTGAATAAAAGGAGTTTTAGAAATAAACTACAGATAAAGGAAAAAGGAGAAAAATCATTACAAAGTAATAGGATAATATTTCCTAAATATTCAGTAGAGTAATATTTTACTAAATAATAGGGGATCACTGAGTGGCTAGAAGTGTGATTTTAAAAAGACTCACCCCTATTGAGAAAGGGGAAGGGGACTGGGGGCAGGAAGGAGCCAGTGGATCTTGAGAGGGCATTAGGGAGGGTGGACATGGTTAAAACACCACATCTGCATGTATGGAAATGTTGCCATGGAACCCATTTTTAAAATTAACATGAATTAATATTTATAATAAAGACCCACCCAGTGCACTTGTACTGCACAGATACAGGGGAAGAGCCTAAAGTTTCCAGTTTCTAAAATTTTCTCACAGATAAAGATATAAGCAACAGAATAGCCTCTGGTTGATAGCAACACCAGGTACTAGAAGGCAAAGGAGTATTTTGTAATTTTGAGATGACAGCAATTTCCTATGTACAATTCCATATCCAGCCATTGTACTTTGGTTCAAGTGAAGATACTTTCACATGTGAGGAGTTGTGTATGCTTCCAGAGAAGGTGCTTCAATGAAATGATAAAAATGAATAAAAAATGCAAACATAGTCTCTAAGAAATAGTGAATACAAGTCAGAAGAACAGTAAAACGAATATTCAGTGTGACACCTGAGCTGCCATTAATTCAGATTGGAGCTGAAGGATGGGGGGAGGGGCGGTGGTCCAGGAAAGAGGTGGCCTGGAGAAGAAAAGGACTTGATTGAACATATAACATAACAGGCAGGGGGAACACACAGAAGGCAGATCTGATGGAGCATTTGGAAAAATTAAAGATGAGCATTGAAATTATGCAAACCAAGAGCTACAGCAACTATGAAATTTAGGAAAAGGGATATACAGAGTGTAAGTAAGAAAATGTAGTCCTTTTGCACAATCGTTTGTTATTACTTGGTGTACAGTGAGTACTATTGACCCAATATTGCAAACAATTATTAATTTAATGAAAATAGTGATATCATGATTTAGAAAGAAGGTGAGGAAGTCAGTGATATGTAGCACATGACCCTATTGTAGCACAATAGAAAGTCACTGGTGAAAGTCTAAAATCAATGAATCAACAACTACTCATATAATGATATTATACAGAAAAATGAAGATAACTTTCAGGATAAATATTAAAAGAGTTAGTAGTCATTGGCAGTGGGGAGTGAAGTTAGGTATTGGGGTAGGTCAGGAACATATTTTTCTTTAGAAGAGCAACTGAATAAATGGTTTACCTGTGACAATTCTAGTCTATGGCTAATGTCTCATATCCCATTCAGTTTAATATATGTGTCAAACAGAGGAGTCCCACTTTGGATAATAAATTAGTGGTCACCTTAATCATAAGCATTTTTGGTTCAACTTGAGTCTTTAAAAATTATACACTTCTTTGTTATAAATAAATTAATGCTTGAAAAAGAAAAAAATTCATGTTGGCTTATACTCTTGTCTTTGCTCAGAGAGGGTAATAAGCACTGAGAGGCATTTGGAGTCTAGGAGTCGGTGGGGGGGCAGTGTTCACCTGGAACATACATTACCTTCTTTCATGTCCAAGCATGAAAGTTGTAGTTGCATCATAAAGATCTTCTCATCTGATGACTGATAGGAATAGACCCCTGGGTCAAATTAGCCCTATTTCAGGAAGGCAAGCAAAGTTGGAAAACATGCAGAATCGATTACTTTGGGGATATCAAAATAAATCCTGGCACAAGAAAAAGAATACAATGGTGACAGTAGGAAAACCTAATTTATGTGTGATTTGAACTCTGCTCAGAAGAAACCTAAGTCATTTTATTTGATTATAGCGTGGCATGTGCTGGGAAGACCAGAGGGGAAGAATGAGAAGGAACCTATGTTCCCCGGCTCTGCATGGAGGTGTACTTGAAGAGTGTGCAGTTAGCAGGTCAGTCTTTGGGAATGCCTACGTCCCAAATCCCAGCACACAACCTAAATTTCTTTGGGGAAGGGGAGGATGATGAAGGTGGAGGGATCTGGGTGAGGATGTTTTTGAAGTTCAGCTTAACCTGTTGCCTGAAATCAGCAGTGGGTTTCATGCCAGCCTCAAATTCTGTTCCACGTGTTTTATAAACCTGGATTGCACTGTTAACAGGACATGATTTTCTTTTCCTTTGGGAACAATAACATAATTTAGATGTCTTTTGAGGCAAGATAGAAGAAATAAGAAAGAGATAGGAAGGAGACATAAAGAAAGGACAAGAAAAATAGGATTTTAATTCAGATGCATACACATCCCGGCCTGTCAATTCTCTCTTCCAGGCCTGTGACTCTCAAATTCCTGAGAAATCTGTTTATCTACCTGTGTGATGTTCATTATCCTACCCCCATTCGAATAAGCAAAGAGCAATACCATATCTTGAGGAACCTGTAATTTAGGAAACTTCCTAGTACTCACTATTGATCAGATATAAAATAACTTTGGTAAAGTCAAATTTACTTTTTGTGTATTTTGTGTAATACTTAAGAAATTGTCCCTAAACTCAAGGTTGTTATGATCTTTTCCTATGTTTTGTTCTGGAAGTTCTGCAGTTTTAGCTCTTATATTTAATCTTTGATGCATTTTAAGTTAATTTTTATAAGTAGTGTGATGCAAGAGTCAAGGTTATTTTTTTTTAATTCCATCATTTTTTAAATGATTTTTTTTACTTTTATTGAAACTAAATTGGACACATATGTGTGGGTATCTCTCTAAATCTTATTGTGTTCCTTGATTTTTCTTTACAATACTACACTATCTTAATTACTGTAGCATTTTAAATTTTGAAATAAAGTAGTATTATACAAATCTTCCAAATGTTATTCTTTCTAAAGTTGTCTTGGATATTTGAGGTATTTTGATTCTCCATGTTAAATATAAGAGTAAACTTGTCAATTTCTATAGAAGAGGCTGCTTGGATTTTGATTGGAATTGCACTGAGGTTACAAATCAATTCCATGGAATTGACATCATACAAAATTGAGTCTTCCAATTCATAGATATATTTTTCTATTTACTTAAGTGTGAGTTTCTTTCAGTTTTCAATGTATGTCTTACATGTCTATTTTCATATTTGTCTTTACATATATCATATTTTGATGGTGTTATATATCTTAATATTGGTTATGATCACTTGTTATTTAGAAACACAATTATTGTATTTTGGAGGGATTCTTTTCTATGTAAATGATTATAATTTTTTATGAATAAAGTTTTACTTTTTCCTCTCAAACTGTATAACAATTTTGTTTCTTTTTCTTGTCTTATTGCATTGACTGGACCTTACCTACAATATGCTAAGTAGAAGTATTGAAAGCAAATGTCCTTTCTGTGTTATCTACCTTAAGGGAGAAACATTCAATATCATTTTAGCTGTAGGGCTTTTGAAGATATTCCTTAGTAGCTTGAGGTATTATTCACTTATGTTATTTCCTAGAGGTCTTTTTTTTTTTTTAAATCAGGACATGGGTTAGACTTCATAAAAACGTTATTTTGTATATATGAAGATGGCCATATGTTTTTTTCTTTTTAGTCTATTAGTGTGGTGAAATACATTGACTGGCTTTTGACTTTTAAATCAACTTTGCATTCCTGATATTAAAACTCACTTACTCATAATGTGTTATTCTTTTTACAAATCCTTGGAATTAATTGGAAAACAATTTTAAAGAATTCTTACATTTATGTCCGTAAAGAGTATTGGTTTGTAGTTTCCTTTTCTCTATTATCTTTACCTAATTTTGATGTCCAGTTAGTGCTGAGTTCATAGACTGAACTAGTTGTCTTCCTTCTCCATTAGCTTTGTGGAAGAGTTTATATAGGATTAGTGTCCCCCCACCTTAAATATTTGGAGAATTGACCAGTGAGTCCATTTGGGCCAGGAATTTTCATGGAAGGAATGTTTGTAACTATAAATTTAATAGATGCTCAGGTCATCTATTACTGCTTCAAAGAGCTTCGGGAGTTTGTCTTTCAAGGAATTTGTAAATTTTCATCTTAATGGCAAAATATTGCTTAAAATATTCTCTTATATCATTTAAATATCTTTGGCTTTTGTAGTTACGTCACTACTCTTGTTCCTGATATTAATACTTTGTGTCTTTTCTCGTTTTTTTCATAATCAGTATTTCTAGTGGTTGATCAGCTTTTTTGACCTTCTCAGAGCCAACTTTGTATTTGCTTGCTTTTTTCCTATTGTGCTTCTGTTGTCTGGTTTTTGATTTCTACTCCAGTGCATCCTATTTGCTTTTTAATATTTACTTCAATATTATGTTAATATTTACTTTTTAATATTTTCTTCCTCTCTATGGTTTCTTAGATTGGAAACTGAGTTTATTTTCTGGAGACCCTTCTTCTCCTTAAACATGAGCACACAGTATTATAAATCTCCCTCTATTGTGCCTCACTTGGACCCCCACACCTTTTGATCTGTTGTGTTTCCATTTGAATACAGTTCAAAAATGGTTACCACTTTGAAAAGAACTTTCTGTGAGTAACCAGGCTCCTGCCTTCCACTCAGTCACAGGAAGGCATCTGTTTAACTATAGATTAAATTTTTGAATGGAAACCATATATCATGTGAGAGGATTGAGGGATCCAAGAGGTGGGTTACATCAGACTCCTCATGCGACAACTCCGATCTTTCTGGCTTCCCTGTTTCTTGAGTCACTGGACACTTGAAATACTGGAAATACTGATTATGAAGTAAATGAGAGAAGACACAAAGTATTAATATCTTTAAAAGAGCTATTGTAGCCACTGATTTCACGAGGGAAAAGTATGACAGTACTTTGCATTATCTGTGCTATGTACCTTTCATCTCTTACCCTGTGCCATTTGTTATTGGGTGTGACATTGTAGGATCCCCCTGGTCCCCAGGCATGTGCAACCTAGGGATCCAAGGAGATCAATGATGGGGAGAAATCTTTGCTCAGTGAACATGTAAAAATGGTTCCCTGGAACCATTTTTTCCCTCCTTTTCTCCTCTTGGGTGGATTATTCTGAGATAGCAGTACATCCAACCTCCAGGAAGATGGTGATAAAGACGGAACAACCCAAGAGGCTATAAGCTCCTTGCATTTGCTCTCCATCCTTCTATAATAAAGCCCAAAGCTTCTACCTTAGATTCTGCTTTCTGGGAAACTCAGACTAAGGCAGGAAAAGCAATCAATTAATGATAAATCAGAGATGATTGTTTTCAATTTATTCTATTTAAAAATATTTTATATCAATCAAGTTCTACCATGATTAAGAAAATTAAAATAAGGATATACAAAGTTGTGGCTAAGTTTAGTGTAAAAGCTATCATTCTTTTAAAAATAAACTGTTATAAATTAATTTTTTTCTCATCTCAGTTTTGGTCCAGTTGTTTTTCCCTGGAAGCTGTGTTCCTTCTTTAGTAATATCATGTGTATTACACTTTGAATTTGAGAGTCTAGCGGGATGCAGGTGTTCAGGCTTTCAAACCTTGGTAGAGTTTCAAAACTTGGTAGAACCCCCGATTTTCCTCATGAATTGCGCTGTCTGACGGAATCCTCACCGGGCTGCATCTATGGTCGCCTCTGTTTGTAGGAAAGCTACTTTTATCTTTAAGCCCTTCCACACCAGCTCTCTTCTCTTCTCTTTCGCTCTCTCTGTCTTATATTAATAATAGGAAAAGGTAAGAGAGAATCTTTGTGTCATGAGAAACCTCTGTGAAAAGCATATATTATCGCCTGGAAACGAGTGTATGCTTGACCTGGTTTCTTTTGTGGTCGCTAAAATTCTTGATGGGTTTAGTTATTTGCTTCTCTTTGCTCACTGATGAATGTTGGTGTAAATGTCTGCCTGCTGACAAACCCTTCTGGTGGTCACTGGAGCTGAGAATTCACAAGGTGCGACTATTGCTGCTCTGGTATTGGAGAAGAATAAGGCCCTGGAAAATGCTCTGAGTATGCTTTTATGACCTCTTCATTACACAATGAATCATTGCTTATGCAAAGATTTGGACAAATGGAAAAAAGTCACCTAATAGTTCCATCTACAAAACAACTACTCTTGACCTAGGGGTGTATTTCATTTGAATCCCTTTGCTAAAGCATGTTTTTTCCATGAAAACTGTCACTTGAAATGAAATATATTAATGTTTTCAGGAACATATTTTCTGATTTGAAAAGCAATACATAAAAAATTGCATGTATGCACAGCAAACTAGAAAAATAAGGCATCAATAAAAAAGAAGTTTAAGGTCATTATGAATCCTATCTCCTGAAAGAACATGATTAACATTTATTTCCTCAATATTTTACACACCAATTATCACTCCAAAATAAACATTTCTTAGACATGAGAGTAATACTTTAATGAAGAACTATTAAGTTTAGAAGATAGCTTTCATTAAATCTGCATTGTTTAGTCATTCAAAAAAGGGAACTTAATTTAACTTTATTTATTATAAATATGAGGTTGTGAGAACAAACTAAAATCAAGCAAATATTTGGGAAAAATATGTATATCTGAGAACTTTTGAATATTGACAATATAACTTAAGAGATAATAACACCTGACATTTACCAAAAATAAAATACATTCAAGTTCCCGAGTTAATATTGAACTCCAGATGAATAAAAAGCTGAATTAATACTAACATAGTCAAGCTGGCTGATATAGAAGAATTAGACAGAGGCACAATTGCACAAGGAACAGACCTGTAGACAGACTTACTGACAAACATACAAATATATAACCCTGTACAGATTGAAGGCAAACCAAACCTAAAGTAACTGCCTGAAAAAATGTGTTAAATGTTGGTTCTTAAGCACACTTGGATGCATAGGCTGATTTTAAGCCTGCTATTCTTGATTTACTGTGGTTTAGTTCCTTCAAAGGTAATGCTTGACTTTCTGCTAGTTTGCAGACTTTTCCTAAATTACATGTTATAGCATGGATATAAGCAATAACAATACTCCTCTCTCTCTCTCTCTCTCTCTCTCTCTCTCTCTCTCTCTCTCTCCCCCCCCCCCACCCCCTTTCCTTACTGGAGATTGAATGCAGAGTTGCTTTACCACTGAGCCACACCCCCAGCCCTTTTTTATTTTGAGATAGGGTCTCACTAAATTGCTCAAGGTCTTGCTAAATTGCTGAGGCTGGCCTTGGTCTTGAGATCCTCCTTCCTCAGCCTCCTGATTTCTGGGATTACAGGCATGTGCCTATAATTACTACTTGTGCCTGTAATTACTTGCTTGCCTTAATTACTACTTCTCATTAATTGAGAGGTTCTAAATCTTTAGAGATCACATGGTTCTTCTGGGTACGTGAAATCACACTTTCCACTGGGAGTCTAATACACCAACCTTGCATCTTTGTTAGAACTTTCTAGCTAACATGACTATCAGAGTGAAACATGCTTTAGGGGAGTAGTATTAGTTTAGTGTTCACTAAATGTTGTTTTTTTTGCATAATTTACTGTTGATTGGAAAACATATAAAGATATAATGTTTCATTAAATTTTAAAGGTTGAGATAATTGTAAATACACATGGAATTATGGAAACACGACACCAACATCTCTTTACCTACATCTCTTCACCTCTCTGTCTCCCCACTTCCATCCCTGACTCCTCGTAAGTATTAATCTGTTCTTTATTTCTAAGAATTTGATATTTCAAGAATATTATATAGATGCAATCATCAAGCAAACTTTTGGGATTGGTTGGTTTTATTTTTGATTTAGCATTCCCTTGAGATTTATGCAAGGTATCAGGTGGAGCCTAATTTCCTGCCAATTGAGTTCAAGCTGTATGTAGTGACAGAATAACACAACAATGATAGTATGTAACAAAAAAGACCAGGTTGTAAAGGCCACCACCCCACCACCACCACCTCAAAATGCTCCCTCTGGTGGAATTTGTCTGCTCACAAAGTGGAAGGGGCTACAGGGTAAGGAACCAGGGTTTTCTGTAAACAGCCATGTGGGTGAGCCATCTGGGAAGTGAATCCTCTGGCCTCAAACATTTGATTCAGCTTTTTTTGTTTTATTATTGTGTTGATTTGGGTCTTGCTATGTTTCTCAGGCTATCTTGAACTCCTGGACTCTAGTGATCCCCCTCCCCAACCTCCCAAGGAGCAGAGAATGTGAGTGTGCACTACCAGGACTAGTCCTTTGATCCAGCTTTCACTGTCATCTTAACCGTATCCTGAGAAAACCTGAGCCACAGATACCCAGGGAAGCTACTCCTCAGTTCCTGAACCCAGAAACCATATCAGTAATAAATGTTGCCTTAAGTTATTAAATTTTGCAGTGATGTGTTATGCAGCACTACATAATTATCAACTGTGTATTAAAGCATATTAAATTCACCAGAAAACCTGGAGAATATTTTTAACCTCATTGAAAAAAACTGTAGAGATTACCTTTGCTTTTATTATTACAACAGAGGTCTGAACATGAAACAATCAAGATGAGGTCAAGGAAGAGATCACTGAATTGCCTAAACTGTGACAGATGTTTGCTCTTGTATTTTGTAATTGGAATAAAGCAGAATCTAGGGCTCTGCCCCACCACCCACATTTCCCGGAGGCTGCTGGCTGCATACTACCTTTTATGATGACTGTTTCCAATAATTGACCTTTATCACACATGAAAGCATCCCCAAAACTATGTGCCATGACAAGTTGCAAAATAATTAGCCAATGGTCAGCATCTGTAATGATTTATTGTTAAAATATGAAGCCATCTGGCGTGTATTTTGAATATATTATTTGCTTGGTGTTCCCATTCAGTTAACAAAGGAAACAGCAAAGAGGTTCTGAATTATAAAAGATAGAACAAAAGCAAACTTAATAATTTTTTGTCAACTATACTATTTGGTTTTCAGAGTAATATGCTCCGCTCTCCTATTCTTAGATTGCATCTATCTTTAACAATACTTTTTCTGAGTGTGTGAGTCAGCTTTCTGTTACTGTCACAAAATACCTGAGAAAATAACTTAATAAAGAAAAAGGTTTATTTTGGTTCACAGTTTTAGGAGTTCCAGTCCACTCTCACTTGACCCTGTTGCTTTATACCTGTTGTGGCACCGTATGACATGATGGAAAGCATGTGACAGAGGAGGCCTATTCACCTCATGGCAGCCAGGAAATGAAAGTGAGGAAGAGGCCAGTGTTCCAATATCCACTTCAAGAACACACCCCCAATGACCTAACTTCCTTCTACAAGGCCCCACCTTCTGTAAGTCTCACCATCTGCCAAAAGCACCACAGGATGTTGATGTCAGCTTTTGACATGTATGTCCTCCTATAGTAACAACCAGTGAATTCATGAGAAGACAGACAGGAGGCTCCCAAGTGTTGTGAAGAAGAGTATTTCACTTTGCTTACCAGAAGTAAAGATTTAAGAGTAAATACAAAGTACATGAGAACCATAGCAAAAAGTAACCTAGATATTAGCTGAGCTCTGTGGCCCCCAGGGAACTAGATATGATTGATTGAAACTTTCTTTTGCAAGAGCTGTGCCAGCCCAGTTCCATCTCTAAGGTAACCATTAATACCAGTGAGGGGAGGAGTGAAGTGCGGGTAAAGTGCACCGTCCCCTCAATAGGGATGCATGACAGTGGTCAAACATAATTTTATTCACCTAAGTTAGTGGATATTCAGTGTGATGAACCTAAACTTAGACTTTTGCCCCTTATCATCTGGCTTCAAGTATGAGTAATCTGTTACCCAATTACAGGGAACACAGATCTTCATGAAATCGAGAGCAATGATTCTCAAACTGGGGGCTCCTGGCCATCAACATGGACGTTAGTGAGAACTTGTTAGAAATACTTGTTATTTGTCCTACTCTGGATCTACTGGATCAAAATTCAGGGTCAGACCTGGACTCGTGTTCCAACAAATAATCTAGATGATGCTGATGCAGGCAAATATTTTATGTGTATACGAATCACTCTGGGATTTTGTCAAAATGCATATTTTTTATTAAATAAACCTCAGATTCTGCATTTCTAACAAAACCCCAGGTGATTGTATTAATGCTGGTGCAGCAGGAAACTTTTGAGTATAAACCTCTAGAAATATTAAAGGAACAGAAATTACATCAGTGCTTCAAATTGCTGCAAAGTTATAGACAAAGTACAATGAGAACCAGGAGACCCTGTACCAATGAATTATGATCATGGCGGTTGGAAGACACGAGTTTCCACTCATCTTCAGGAGGTTGTGTATTTGTGGAGGAGGGGGACTCTTACCTTCAACTGGCAGGTCTAATCACAGGATTGACTATAAAGTTTCATTGCATCACCTTAAAGTAGAGCTTGTAAGAACAGGAACAAGAGTGAACTCTCTCTCTAACCATCCTTTGTCTTGTTCATGACTGAAATGGTATGCTCCCTATCATTTGAAACTGTAACTCATACTCTGATGCTAACAAAGTTGCTAAGCTATGACCTAAAAGAGGGTAGAGCCTGGCCAGATGCTTCAAAATATTGATTATAGCTTGCTGAGTCTTTGTTTCTTGGCCCATATTGGTCATATCTTTTAAATCTCTATATTTTTGGTGAATTATAGTGAAATCTTTTGAGAATCTGGTTCAATTTCTGTCAGAGGCCTATCAGTGACACTTGAATCTATTGTTATTTGGTTGACAATGACTTAATAGGAGTGGGGAGAGCCTGATGACTAGGGTTTATGAACTTCCTGGCTAGCGTTTTTCTTAGGCTTTGTTTACCAATATTTTCATGTCTGTGTATTGCATTCATTATCAAATGAGTGTGTTTCTTTGAGTATTTACTCTCACAGATTTTGATTTGAAAGATTTTGTTTTCATTTCACCTGCTGAATTAAAAAACATTTAAGAGGACCTTCCCACATCAAAATCTCCCAAGAGGTCTGCATAAAGGTATATGAAAAAACTCTCATTACAACTAAAATTAAAAGAAAAACTAAGAGTTATCTTGAGGACAATCTCTATTGAATTCTTTGAAGAGGGCTAAGCATGAGAAAAAAAATAAGTCTGGAAACATAATTTACTTAACCTTTTAAAAATATTCATAAGCTTCAGTAAGAAGGAAAATCAAATTATTGGTAATAAAGTGGTCCCTACTTCCCAGAGAGTCCTTGTTTGCTGTCAAAAAAATAAGACCTGAGATAGACAGGCATTTTTTCTGATGAAAAATATTGAGAGTATGACATCTAAGAAATTATTTCTGACACATGTCTGGCATTGACATTGTTATGGATGATAAAATTGTCTCATATACACTTAATATATAGTAAAGTTAATGGTGAATAGGATAATAACAAAGGGAAGAGAATGACTGTTTCAAATGTGAACTTAAAGTATATTTGCAGTGGGTTAACTCCTGAATGTTGGTGTCCTATTTCTCAATTTGCAGGTATGGACACTTGGTTACCTTTTCTTTGAGAGACTTTCCTGTCTTAGGACAGACTGATTAAAGGTAAGAGAGAAACTTTTAATTGAGGTGTATTTGACACTTAAAGATAATATATATTTAAGGCATACAATTGAATGATCATGTATAATTGCCACAAGCTAATTAACATATCCATCACTTTGGATAGCTACCACTTTAAAAATTGTGTGGTGTGTGTGTGTGTGTTGAGAACACCTAGGATCTCTCCTCTTAGTAAATCTCAAGTACATAATAAAATATGGTTGATTATATTCACACTGCTGCACATTAGGTCTTCACAACATAGGCATTTTACAAATCTGAACTTTGTCCCCTGACCAGAATCTCTAGATTTCTCCCTTCCTTCAATCCCTGGTAACTACTAGTTTATATTTTAGATTCTGTGTGTCAGTGAAGTCATGCCGTATTTGTCTTTCTACAGCTGGCTTATTTTATTTAATATAATGCCCTCCAGATTCTATCACGAATGATAGGATTTTTTTTTATTTGGGAATAATAATGAATAATAATCCAGGCTGTGTGTGTGTGTGTGTGTGTGTGTGTGTGTGTGTGCGTGCGTGTATTAAAATAACACACATTTTTAAAAAATCCATTCATCTACCCATGGACATTTAGGTTATTTCCATGTTTGAGCTAATAATAATAGTGCTGCAATGAACATGGAAGTGCAGATATCTCCTTGAAATCCTGATTTTATTTGCTTTGGATATATGCTGTGCCCAGAAGTGGGATTGCTGGATCATATAGTAGTTTTATTTTATTTTTGAGGACCCTCCATTCTGTTTTCCGTAATGGTTGTATTGATTTATATTTACTTCAAAGGTGTGCAAAAGTTCCCCATATCTCCACATTCTCACCAACACTTGTTATCTTTTGTCTTTCTAACAATGGCCGTTCTAGTAGATATGAGGAGATTGCTCATTGTGGTTTTTATTTGCATTTCTCTGATTATTAGTAGGTTGAGCACATTTTTGTGTATCTGTTGCTGTATATTTTCATTTAAGATATATCTATTCAGGTTTTTGTCCATTTTCAAAATGGTTATTTATTTATTTTTGTTATTTAGTTGTGTGAGATCCTTATGTATTATGGATATCAACTTCTTGTAAGGTGTATGGTTTGCTAATATAGTCTCCCATACCATAAAAGTTTACCTTTTCATTCTGCTGATTGTTTCCTTTGTTGTGCATGGACTTTTCCGCATAATATGTTCTCATTTCTCTCTACTTCCCTGTGTTTTCTTCTAGTGGTTTTATAGTTTCAGGTGCTACATTTAAATCTTTAATCTGGGGCTGAGATTGTGGCTCAGTGGTAGAGTGCTCGCCTGGCATGTGTGATGCACTGGGTTCAATTCTCAGCACCACATAAAAAAATAAAAAAATAAAATAAAGGTATTGTGTCCATCTACTACTAAAAATATTTAAAAAAATAAAATTTTAATCCATTTTAAGTTGTATGTAGTGTGAAATGATGGTCCAACTTTAGTCTTCTACATATGGATATCCAGTTTTCCAAGCACCATTTATTGAAGACACTATCCTTTCTCCATTTTGTATTGAAATCACTTTGTTGAAGATCAGTTGGCTATAGGTATGGATTTACCTCTGGTTTCTCACCCTGTTCCACTGATCAATATGTCTGTTTGTATACCAGAATTATATTGTGCCTTTGTTATGTAATTTTAAATCAGGAAATGTGATTGCTCTGATTTGGTTCTTACTCAAGATCATTTTGTCTATTTGGGTTCTTTCGGGGGTCCAACTGAATTTTAGGGTTTTTTTTTTAATTCTATAAAGTGTCATTGGTATATGGCTAGGCATTGCATTGGATCTATAGACAACTTTGGATAGTACAGACATTTAAATGATATTAATTATTCCAATCTATGAATATAGGATGCTTGTTCATTTAACTGTTTCCTTCACAAATATTAATTTCCTTCATTAATGCTTTATAATTTTTAAGTGTATAACTTATTCAGCTCTTTGTTAAATTTATTCTTAATTATTCTTTTCTTCTTGGCTACCATTGTGGCAAGAAGATGGGATATTTTCTTAATTTCTTTTTCCAATGGTTCATTATTTGTGAGTAGAAATGCAATTAATGTTTGTATGTTAATTTTGAATCCTGTAACTTTACTAAATTTGTTCAATAGTTCTAATAGTTTTTTCCTTCTTTTTTTTTTTAAATTGTGTTTTCCTCCAGTTCACACTTTAAGGTTTTCTAATTCTATGATCATGTTGTATATAAAAAGGGTCAATTTTCCAATTTGGATGTCTTTTTTTTCCTTTTTCTTGACTCATTGCTCTAGCTAGGACTTCTAATATTATGCACTAAGAAAGTGATAACAGTAATCATTCTCCTCTTACATTAGATCTTAGAGGGTAAGTTCTCAGTTTTCCCTGTAGGATTTAGCTGCTGGCTTTTCATATATGGCCTTTATTTTCTTGAGATGAGATCTTTCTATGGCAGTTTTTGGTTTTGTTGCAGGGTCCTGCTGTGTTGCTCAGGCTGCTTTCTAACTCATAGACTCACATGATCCTCCTGTCTCAACTCCCTGAGTAGCTGGGACTATAGGCACGCAACACCACAGTTGGTGCTTCAGTAGCTATTTTGTTGAGAGTTCTAATCATGAATGGATATTGAACTTTATCAGGTGTTTTCTAGGTTTTGTTATGTTTTGTTTGCATCTAATGAGGTGTTTTTTTTTTTTTAATTTTCACTTTGTCATTATGTTGTATTCTTTTTTTTGATTTCTGTATGTGGAGCCATTATTGTAGCTCTGAGATAAATCTCATTTGTTATTGTGTATGGTCCTTTTAATGTGTTATTGAATTTTGTTTGTTAGTATCTTATTGGGGATTTTTCCATCAAAGTTGATCAGGGAAATTGGCTTGTAATTTTCTTCTCTTGTAGTGTCTTTGCCTGGTTTGGGTATTGGGGTAATGTTGAGCTTATAAAATAAATTTGGAAGTGTTCCCTTTTCTTCTAATTTAGGAAGAGTTTGAGAAGAATTGGCATTAAGTCTTCTGTGAATGTTTCTGTGAATGCTTGATAGAATTAAGCTGTGAAACCATCAGATCTTGGACTTTTCTTTATTAGATGTTTGATTTATTCATTCAATCTCCCTCTTTAGTTCTAATTAAGTTTTTGTAGTGTGTATGTTTCTAGGAATTTATCCACTCTTCCAGGTTATTCAACTATTTGGCATGGAATTGTTCATAATGCCTCTTTATTATCCTCTTTAATTCTGAGACATCCATTGTAATGTTTTCTCTCTCATTTCTGTTTATTTAAGCCTTTGTTCTCCTTTTCTTAGTTATTCTGGCTAAGGACTTGTGTGATTTTATTTATATTTTTTAAAAACCAACTTGCAGTTTTGTTGATTCTTTTTGTTCTTTATTTGATTTATTTCTTCCTTAAACTTTATTATTTCTTCCCTTCTAACAACCTTGGGTTTGACTCTTCTTCTTTTTCTAGTTCCTTGATACACAAATTAGATTGTTTATTTGGAGTCTTCTTTTTTAATGTAGGCATCTTACCCTGTGAACTTTTCTCTTGTTACTGGTTTTGCTGCATTGCATAGGTTTTGGTGTGTTATACTTTTATATGTTTTCTTTCTTTTTGTCTTAAGGTACCTTTTAAATTCCTTTTTTATTTCCTTTTTGTTACAGTTGTTATTTATGAATATATTTAGTTCCTACGTGTTTGGATTTTGCCACTTTTTTTTACTATTATTAATTTGTATTTTATTCCATTGTGGTTGAAAAGATACCTGGAAGAACTTGGATTTTCATAAAATTATAATGACTTGTTTTGTCACTTCACATGTAATCTATGCTAAAAAATGTTGTGCATTTAAGAATATATATTCTTCAGCTCTTGGGTTGAAAAATCTCTACCTGTGAGACAGGCTCATTTGGTTTATAGTATTCAAATTAGCCTGTTTATATTTTGATCTTCTCTCTATATGTTATATACATTATTATAATTTGGATATTGAAATCTCATACGAATATCAAATTGCTGTCAGTTTCTGCCTTTGGATCTATCAATATGTGTGTAATGTTGGATGTGTATATATTTATAATTTTTGTAGCTTTCTGTTAGGTTTTATCATTATATAATGACTTTCTTTGTCTCAGAGACAGCTTTAGAGCTATATCAATTTGGCCTGGTATAAGTATAGCCACCCTTGCTTTCTATTTATTGCCATTCATATAAAATATTTGATTTTTCATCCTTTTCCTTTAACATATGACTCATCTTTTCTGATATTAATCATTTATATTTAAAGAAATAACTGAAAACTGAGGTGTTACTCCTGCCATTTTGTTGTTTCCTGTTGTCTTGCAGTTACTTGATCCTTCTTTCCCACTTTTCTTATCTTTTTTTGTTACTCAATGATTTTTTTGTTGTTTTTTACAGTGAATTGATTTTGTAAGTCTCTTTATATTTCGGGTTTCTTTGATAAGTGTTTTTATTTGAGTTAGCTCCAGTGTAAAATATCTTGTAAGTTGGTAACAACTTCAATTGCATATCTAAACTACACCTTTAATATTCCTTCTTCACATTTTGTGTTCTTTTAGTCACAGTTTGTTTCTTTTTATATTGTGTGTCCACAAGGGAAATTTTATTCATTAACTTTATATTCAGGTTAAAAGCAATTTAAGTACCACCTTTACAGTGTGACATTAATCTGCATGTGTTGGTATATTTATCTTTACTTGTTTGATTTATGCTTTCATATTTCTGATTAGCATGTTTTCACTCAGTTTGAAGAACTCCCTAAACAGTTCTTGTCTTGTGTTGACACATTTATTTATTTATTTATTTGAGGAAAGTTATAGCTCCATAGTGTTACAGCTCCATAATGCTTAAGGGATAATTATGAAAAATATAATATTCTGAGCAGGCAGGTTTTTTTCCCCTTTCAGGACTTTGGTTATATTATCTCACTCTGTCTTGGCTTGTCTTTGTTTTTGACGTTTGACACTTTTATCATAATATTATCTTGGTCCAGACCTCTTTGGGTGAACACCTTTGAGGATCTTTTGAGTTTTATAAATATGGATTTATATTTATCTCATAAGATTTGAGAAAATTTTAGTCATTATTTATTTAAGTAAAAATTTTGACCTTATGTCCTACTGTTTCTTTCTTGCAATCCTGAATGCATGCATTGGTTTTTTTTTTATGCGTGGATAATTTCAAAAGTCCTGTCTCTGAGTACTCAAATTCTTTATCTTGCCAGTTTGAATCTGTCATTAAAGCTCTCTATTGAATATTTCATTCCATTCATTGCATTCTTCACTCTTCTTTTTTATGATTTCAATACCTTTATTGAACT
Organism: Callospermophilus lateralis; assembly: GCF_048772815.1. NCBI lineage: Eukaryota > Metazoa > Chordata > Mammalia > Rodentia > Sciuridae > Callospermophilus > Callospermophilus lateralis. Next base: position 118,161,371 of record NC_135312.1, read on the forward strand.
TATTCTGTTCACATATTGCTCTTTTTTTCTGGATTTTATGTGTAGTGTACCTGTGTTTTCTGTTGATTTGCTGAATTTCCTTACATTTATTTTAAATTCTTTGTCAGGTCATTCATAGATCTTTAATTTGTTAGAATCAGTTACTGGAAAATTATTGCATTCTTTTGATTCTTTTGATCATGTTTTCTTGTTTCTTGTACCCCTGCAGTGCTTCCGGGATTCTCTTGGTGGAAGATACTCCAACTGCTGCTTGGTGAGGGGAGTGCAGCAAAGTGGACGCTGTCAATGGAATTATGTGTTGGTGTCAACACTGGGGACACCAGTGGTGAAAGCTGCAGGGTATACGATAGTGATGGGGGGTAATGTGGTCTCTATGCTCTCCTTTCCCCTGACAGGGGAAGTTCATGCTTAACTGCCCTAGTATGCTTGACTGAAGCGCGGGATGACACAAGTCCATTGTTGATTGTGCCTTTGTATACCATCAGGTTCAGTCTCTGTGTCGAACAGGTTTCCAACTAGACTCTGGAGCTCCTCTGGAGCTGTTTTTGTCAGTGCATCGTTGTCTATTCATTGTTTTTGTTGTTGGGACCTCCTAATCTGCAATTGTGCTCATGTAATTCCAGTGGCAAAAGTTGTTTCCTATGTGTCACATATCTTATTGTCCCTTTATTCCTCCATTACTACCTTTGGGCTCAATAAATATTATATAACTTGATAGATTAGTTCCCACATTATCTATTTTACTGTCTTTTTCTTACTTCTTTAGTCATTATCTTGGGAATTGCAATTAATATCTTCACTTAAAACAATCTAGTTTGATTAATACTAACTTAATTACAGTAGTATATAATAACTTTGCTCCTGTATAGATTGGATCCTCCTTTCTTGTGTTGTTCTTGTCATACAAATTGTATATTTATACATTGTATTAAAAACATATATTTATAATTACTGCTTTATGCAGTTTTATTTTAAATCAGAGTAGAAAAATAGTGAGAGACTGTGTTAGTTTTCTGTTGCTGTGACAAAACACCTGAGATAAACAACTTAAAATGAGGAAAATTTGATTTTGGCTCATAGTTTTGGAGTTTTCAGTGCATGGTCATTTGGTTCTGTTGCTTTTGACCTGTGGGGCACAGTACATCATGGTGAGAGGATGTGATAGAGAAAAGCTGTTCATCTCATGGTGGCTAGAAATAAAAAAGCAAGAGGGAAAGGGCCTGGGTTTCCAATATCTCCTTCAAGGGCACATCCCCAATAATATAACTTCCTTCAACTAGGTCTCCCTTCCAAAAGTTCCACTACCTCCCAAAAGAAACATAAGCTGGTGGCCAAGCTTTTAGCCTATGGGCCTTTTGGGGACCCTTGAAATCCAAACCTTAATGTGAAGAAAGTATACATTTATTCTACATTATAGCATGTAATAATAATATAATTATATCTACTCATATGTAATAATACATATAAAATTACCTTTACCATTGCTATTTCTTTCTTCATGTAGATTTAAACTACTCTCTGTTGGTCTTCATTTTAGCTGAGTGATTTACCTTTAGTGTTACTCTTAGAACAGGTATGTTAGTGACTAATTGTCTTAGCTTTTATCTGATAATATATTAATTTCTACTTTGATTTTGAAGGATAGTTTTAGTGGGTATAGAATTCATGTTTGATACTTTCAGCACTTCTACCATGCGGCCAGCGCAATGATTTCATTAATGAGGTTCTTGGCATAAAAGTTAGCTAGCAGAGATTGAAATAAACACACAGACTCAGTTACCTTTTTCTATGACCAGGTCGGAGACGGCTCCCCTCTCTGGTTCCGTCCTCTAACTGCCCGGCAGGGCAGCAAGGATTACTCAGGGCTAGCAGGAGAGAGAGAGAGCGAGCACGCCAGGGAGTAGCCTTTTATTGGGGAGCAAGAAACTCAGGGGATAATTCCATCCAATGAAGGTTGAAGGGGGGCCGCACTCCAAGGTCAGGGTCAGTGATTGGGCCCCCGGGGTCAGTGGTCAGTTACACCCCCACACGGACAGGTTCTCTCAACAGGAGAGGGCCGGGAAAGCTCCGACACAGCCGGGAGTCACCCAGTCACGTGTGAGAATGGCTCCCAACAAGCACTTTTAATAAGTTACACTGATGTTTCTAATATCCATGGTTTCTGATGTGAACTGACTGTGAGTCTCATTGAAGATCACTTGTAACTGATGAATCACTTCACTCTTGATATTCTCCAGATTAGCTCTTTGTCTTTGAACAGTAAGATTATGCTATGTCTTTGTGTGGGTCTCTAAGTTTATCCTGCTTATATATCATTGAGTTTCTTGGATGTGTAGATTAATTTCTTTCATCAAATTTCAGATTTTTTTGGCTACTAAGTAATCTTTTTGTCGTTTTCTCTTTCTCCTCATCTTCTTGGAGGATGTTGGTATATGATAAAAACAGAAATGGCCTTCCCAGTCACTGTTTAAGCCTATCCTGAGCATGTTCCTGGACTGGAACCAATGCACACCCTATGCACTGTGTGGTCACCTAGATTCCCAGAAATACATGGGAGCTTTTCAGTTACCCTGGGATATCTAATTCTCCAGTCTTCCCTTCTGCTCAATTTCTAGATGCTATTGTTTGCCCCAATCATTATTGATGCCTCACACAACTATGAAGCTCACTTGCCTCTGGTTGTTTTTGATAGATAATTCTGAAACAAGTGAAAAACAGGCGGTCTTGAAGGTGGGTCTTTTAGGCATCGTGTGGCAGCCTAAGCAGTGGCAATGCCTTGTGAGTCTTTGAAGGACTTCCAACACCATTCTTCCCCTTCCAGTCGCTGGCAGGTTGTTGGTTTTCCAGGCTACCTCTGAGGGGAGAATAAGAATACGACAAGTTAAAATGTCAGAAATCCTGCTTTTCTTATCATGATTTAGCCTTTTTCTTAAATAAATACTACTAAATTGTCACAAACTCTTTGTTAATTTACACTATCCTGAACGTTTGCACTGACAAATTTTGCCAGTTTTTTCATTGCTTTTATGGAGGAGAATACTGCAATGTCTTACCTCTGCTATTTTTATTGACATCACCTCTCTAAAGATTTTATGTCAATAACAGGCTCCAGTAGGCACTCATTGAGCATGTACTACTATGTTTCAGTCCCCAAGGTTAGATTCGCCCCCCATCCCCCTCCACACTTCTTAAAGATAAAAACTCAGTTCTTGGGTAGTGAGTGCTACATCCAAAATGACCCATAAGATGGAGAAGACTATTACAAACAAATTGCACATTTGTACATGATTTTCAAAAATAAAGTGAACCAATATTTGTATTACTTCATACCATTCTGCCTCTATCTGTTAAGAAATCATAATAGCCATAGAGAATGTGCATGCACTGCTAAGTAAAGGTTTTTAGTTTTAAGAGATGAGGCTCCAGAAAAGTAACTTAATCTGTCATTAATGAACTTATGAAAGTTATTTTCTCCAAGGGCAAATAGAAGATAAAAACATGAATAAATGTATAAAATTATAATATTAAAGTTGAATGTCTTTTTGCTCTCCTTCTTTAAAAAACACTGAGCAGTTAAAGGAATTAAAATTTAGAAGATACTTCTTACTGAATGTAAAATAAGGCGAATTTTAGGTTGAGCAGGAGTCAACTCAGTTAAAATTCTTGTTCCTAATGTTGTAACAGATTTAGAGATTATACTTCAGTATATTATTCCATTCAAACGAATTATGATATGAGTAAGAGTATGACCAAATATCTGTCTTAAAACTTCCTTTTCCATTAGCAGGCCAGGATTTTATGGTCGATAAGTGGAATAAAAATCTAGGAAGTTCCTTCTTGCTAATTGAAAATATATTTCAAGTCCTAGGCCCAATACTTCAGCAGCAATCCTAAGGCCACCGACAATATTTGGCTTCCCCCAGGAGTCATGGGTGAAAAATGATGCCCCCAACCTACTTCTAAAAGATCCAAGTTGGATTTAGCACTTGGAAATTAATTTTGTTCTTTTTATTTAATCAGCTAGTTGACCTCAGGTCTTTTCCTACTATGGTATGGCATGTGTTTTAAAAAAAATTTTAATCCAAACATGAGAACTTTCAATTTAGAGTTCCAAAAGAAATTTGATGTCAGTATAAAGGTGAAATGTAGTGGGACACCTGCACTTAGCTAAACTGAATTGTGTTCAGAATGTAAGTTGTTGAAAATATTTATTAAAAAGTCAAGCATAAAACAGACTACACCATGGTTGGGGGGCCCCACACAAACATGCAGTTGCCTATTGGGAGGGATCAGGCCCTTTCCCAGTGGGATACACTGGGAGCCTGGATGAGGCAGGTGGCAGTGAGGACGATGTGGATTAAAGATATGAAAGACGTTCAAGATGGTGCAGAAGCAACCTGTGAACTCCCCACTTCATCTAATCCACTTCATGCAGATTGTAAAATGCTGTGTCTTTAAGCATCCCGTTGCCTTGAACTTTCTTCCAGTCGGTCTTCCTCGGGAGAGATGCTGTACTCTTCTTCTATATATTTGAAAAATACTTTTAAAATGTCCCAGTGGAAAAAAAGTCCACGTGGAGACTTTCTGGCAAAAACTAACACAAAATCATTTTCAGTTGGTTTAAATTGTATTAGTGAACAACCTTTAGATGTCGAAAAATGTTTCCATATGAAAATCCAGATTTTAAAGCTTTCTTTGAAAACGTGGGTGACCTGGCCACCTGGGATCTCTTGTCATGAAGCAACCAACCAGTGGGGGCTAAATAGCTGCTCAGAAACCATGAGCTCTCCAGATTCCAATAGTCCCCACTCATTTACAGGACCTTCCTGCTTCCCCAGAGGGATTTAAGTTTGCAACTTTTGCCCAGAGTTCTTTTTTTTTTTTCTAATTCCCTTTTTAAGTTATAGGTGGTTTTGAGCATACTTCTTTCCAGGTTAGGTCATGAGTGATCAAAAAGAACTTCATGTCTCTGATGTTTGTTCTATGAAGACGGGAAGCTATAAAACATTAACTTGACATCTCCGGGCCACTTGAAGATGGGAAGCCCAGGAATGCGACTTGGGAGAAAGAGAGGCAGAGGGAAGATGGAAGAGAAATGGTCATCAAAGAATATACACATGCACGGGGAGGCACAGGAGATTCAGAACCGGCCTGAGCAGCTGCACAGAATAACTTTAAAAAAAATATCTTTGCAAGTTAGAGATTAGAAGAGAAGGACATTTGGCAGAATGTTGTTGATGAGTAGTTTTGGGTCCACAAAAAAGAGACACCATTAGAAATTTCTGAGTGTTGCTTGTTAGGGGTTTTTATAACTAGGGAAAAGGCAATTCTGCCTTTCTCTATGTTCACATAGACTTGGTGTTGCAGAAGGAAACAAAAAAAAGAACTAGGAGAGAAATAATGTATTTTTCTGAGAAAGAAAAAACTTCCCTCCCTCTTTCAATTCCCTTCCCTTCCTTTTCTTTTCTCTCTCTTCATTCATCCCGCCTTCCGACTTGGTCTCTTTCAAACAGTTAATTAAGCAAAGCTGCCCTAATGGTGTATTTGCACATAGCAGAGAAGCCCCAAGAATATTGAATGCTATGACAGGAGTATTGAAAAGACACTAGCAGTGGGCCTGGGCTCCACTGGGGAGAGGTGGGGTGGTGTAAATAAATAAGGGGCTTTGAAGTCAGACAATCTCTGGGTCCAATTAGATTCTGCAACTTCCTAGCTCTATTGCTTTGAACAAGCTATCTCTAAATCTTACTTTCCTTATCTGTTGAGTTGGAGCCTCAGTATTGATTGAGTACTGGCTACATCACACACATTATTTTAGTGGATCCTCTCAAGAGCTCTGTGAGATAGGAAATATTATTATTCTCTTTGTATTGATGAAGAAATGGACGTGGGAGTTCTTCCACTTCTTCTTGGCCACACAGCTGTGTTTATATAGATTATTATTGTTATTATTATTTAGGTATGGCAGGCCCACAGACTGAGAGTCGACTGACACTGAAAAGACAGTTTATTATACTCACAGATCTCTAGAGGAGGCCGTGGGGTGGGGGATCATTCGGAAAGCACAAGGATCGGTCAGGAGGGAGGTGAGAGGGGAAGAAGTGGAAGAATTGGGTGAGGTGGGGTTAACAGGCTTGGGATTGACAAGTGCGAATAATCTCAGTCACCTCTGGGTCACAGTGACTATCTCTGGGTGTCTGCTGGGGCCCAGGAGTGGCCCAGGAGTGTGAGAACTCAATAGAAGAGGGAGCTGGAAGTACAGGCTCTGGATGGATTGGTTGGTATTTGAAAAGCGCCCTCAAGCTTCTACAGGGTCTGTGAAAGGCTCCCTGGGGTGGGGGGAGCAGTCACTTCAAGGTCAACAAGGCCCTAGATTTCAAAGCATGAAAATACAGCAAATAAAAGACAGGTTTAATGCAACAGCTTTTAATTTAAGTAAGTGACAAAGCTGGGATTGGATGTTGGTTTCTTGACTCAGGCCCAAATTCTTAACATCCTGTGAAGGACAAATGCAGGGGCCTAGATAAAAAGGGCTCTGAGACCTGCAATCGGTGGCCGGTTTGTCTATTAGAGCTTAGTTGAGCTGTTTTACTGAGTGACGACCATACCCTGGTGTCCTTAGTTCTCCTGACAAACTGACATGACACACGAAGCGCCACAGTGAGACCAGCAGGGAAGAGAGCAGAAAAGCACAAGAGATAGATGGCCACAGCTGTTTCGGCCTGGCTTGGTGGAAACCATTTTTGTCTTAGAAGAAATGTCCAGAATCACCAGCTCTGTCAAGGCTCAGCACTTAAGGGTTGCTTTAGGCCTTTTTATCAAAGATCCTTGAAATGAAGCAAAGTTTCTTCCTCTAATTGTTTCTCCTTGGCGACCTCAGGCCTGGGGTGAGTCGTTGCAGTTTGGAAGGGGAAGAGGAACAAGGGAGGAAGAACAGTGGCTTCGTTTAGACAGCGTTCTGCAACAGCACCAATATTCACCAATAGTCCCCTTCAACTGCACGCCCTTTCTTTGGTCACAGAAGCTGCGCAGTCAGTTCGTTGCCAGAGTGCCTACCCGTGGGCCCAATGTGGAAAGGGATGCAGGAGCCAGGGGTTAGGGAGCGGGACCCCGTTCAGAACTGCCCACTGCTAGTACATTCCTCAGTTGGGAAACGATCAATCCTGAGTTATTTTGTAGAGAAGAATAATTGTAGGAGAACCTGTTTTCCATTTAGTCAACGTAGTAATTGCCTCTTTACACATGTAACTCTGGATTGTTTACCAATGTATAACATTCCTGGAATTTCACGATCTCTCTTTAAATAGCATACTTTATTTTCAGGCAGTGTTGAAGAAGTCAGTTAAAATTGACTTTGTTTGGCAGAATAGATTCCATTTTATTTATTTGTGGCAGCTCAATGACTTGCTCTAAATGAGTATTGCTTACATATAAATTTAAAGAGAACTTTATTGATGAAATAAACCTGATTTCTTAGAATAGTAAATGTAGAGCATTTTTATGAGTATGAAAACTAGTGTTGGTCACTTTTTAAAATTAAAAAAGGTATATATTTTGTTTTCTTAAAGAACATTTTTCACTAGAAAGTTTGGAATCCTTAGAATGCAGGCTGCAGGAATATGAGTGTCTTTCACCTTAATATAGCAAAAGATTGCCTTGAGAATAAAGGTATCAGGGTCCTTCTAAATGAATCCTGCTCAAAAGATGTAGAAAATTTACCAAATGACAGTGATTAAGTACAAATATTGGAGTCAGTATAATATACAGTTAAAATGGAATGAAGCTCTCAGGGTAAGAGAAAACATTGAATGGAGCCATGGAGTGATACCCATTGCGGTGTGTTATTGTTTATTTGGTATAGAGCTAGAGTCGCTATAGTTTGAAACAGACTCCATTTTGCTACCATCACTTCCTTACCATTTGTTATTGTTTAGATATGAGGTGTCCCTCCCATCCCCCCAAACTCTGTGTTAACACAGAAATGTTCAGGTGTGGAATGATTTGACTATGAGAGCTACAACCCAGTCAGAGGATTAATCCATTTGGTGAATGAGTAGTTTAAAAGGACTACTGGTGATTAGGCAGGTGGGGCATGACTGGAGAAAGTAGGACACAGAGTGTGTGCTCTTGGGATTATATCTTGTCCCCCAGCTCCTGCCTACCCTCACCCCCATTTCTCTTTCCCAACAGCTTTACTTTGCCATGCCCTTCCACCACCCACCATGATATTCTGCCATAGCTCTGGTCCCCAGCAATGGAGTCGGCTGACCATGACAGAGATCTTTGAGACCATGAATCCAAAATAAACTTTGTATCTTCCAAGTTGTTCTGGTCAGGTATTTTGGTCACAGTGAGGAGAACCTAACTATCGTGTAATCAAAGAAGGGTTGAGAGGAAACTTGCTTTTGAGAAATATTCTGATACAGTGGTGACTTTCAAAATGACTCAAAGAGCATCTTGTCTCTGAGGACAGCTCATTCTGTGGATGGATTGCATTTGTAACAATAAAATATATCATGGCTGCCCTAAGACAAAAATTTACTTTTCTCTATAAGATACATTTAAATGATTGTCTTCTATAAAACATAGATGGGGTGTAGCTGATCTTTTTGCTGGGAAACCTGTGTTAGAAAAATGTCCCTCTTTGGAAAGACTGCAATTAAGAACTAATCTTCCATCCACATACTGCTTCAATTGTTTGCTTAATTTTAAGCTCAGTTTGAGACTCTTGAAAGATTTAGATTTAGGGATTGGATTCTTCACACATATGATTTTTTCTTGTGGTTTTGTGAATACAGAACATAGATGGTTTTCCATCTGGAAAGAGAATATTAACCTTAAGTTATAAGATGAGGAAGACTGAAAAGAGTGAAGGAAAAAAAGAGATTCAGACAGACAGACGCTGATGGAATTGGGTTCTTGCGTCTCTTTACTCATCCCTGAAGTCCCAGGATTAGGCTATTCTATTGTTTTCTGACTTAGACTGCAATTAATAAATTATAACTTTAATACATATGTAGTAATTCTTTGTAGAAATGTCTAATTAAAAGGTCTTAATCAACCCCCAGAAGTTCTAGAAAAGTTTTTATGTAGCTTTAATAATACGTCAGTCAATAAACAGGGTATCTTCTTTTGAAACATTTTTATTGATGGCGAGGGGCCTCCAAACCAATCCAAATGTCTTGTTAACATTTGAATGCCTTCAATTCAGCAAGGACAATACATATCTTTGCTCTGGAGAATAAAACCCCGTCCATAAATCCCCTCAAAGGTATCACGAGAGCTTGGGGAGCTGAGGCTCCAAACCTAGGTTCTTGTGTTCTGACGAAAGAAAATTTAAAACCAGACACCAAAAGCCACTTAAAGAACTTTATTATAAGTGAAGATAAATTAAGACTCAAGCAAATGGCACCCTTAGGAGACAGACTCCAAGCAGAGAACAACAAAGGAAACAGTGCTGTCCCCAAAGTTATTGCCATTTAATGTTTGTCTTGAGAACTGGGGTCCACGTGCTGCAGTCTTTTCCCATCAGACGTTCAACTGCTCCTTCATATCGGGCAGTGGAGTTTTTTTGAGGCACTCGACCACTGAGCCACACCCCAGCCCTATTTTGTATTCTATTTAGAGACAGGGTCTCACTGAGTTGCTTAGTGCCTCACTTTCACTGAGGCTGGCTTTGAACTCGTGATCCTCCTGCCTCAGCCTCCTGAGCTGCTGGGATTACAGGCACACACCAATGAGCCAGGTGATGGTGGAGTTTTTGACGCTAGTTGTTCCTCTCTGGAACTGTCATAGTGGCCATTCTATTCAGAGAGTCTTTATCTACTAGTCAATCCCATGTTGATGTGAGTACTGGGCTTAGGGACTGGTCGAGTGTCAAGAGACACTTGAGGCCTTAACTCCAGTTTTATCTTGATCTTTACAGGTACTGTCACGAGTTAGTCCCATAAATCCTTCTTTCTGGATGGTTCCCCCTCCCCCTGCCCCACCATTATCCCCTTTTACTTGTTTGCTCATCCTTCATGCTGGGCACTCATGGTTTCCCACGGCTGTCTGTTACCGATCATTTACTCATCTGCCTGGGCAGCAACTTAAAGACAACCTTAAGAGTAACTTACAGGAAACCCGTGACCTCGCCAGGCATTACACTGCTCCTTTCTAACCACTACCTAACAAAAGGCATTTGGCCTTCAGAGGTTCTGAAGATTCTTGTTTATGGTAGTTACAAATCTGTGATCTTCAGCTTTATGACTTAGGGGATAGCTCAGATGTCAGTCACCTGGGGGCAGCACCGACCCCTCAGATGGTGGGAGAGATAATGTCAACCCTGAAGAGAATGAGTAAGGAATACGAGGGTTACCACAGCTCAACTCCACCCTGACACCTCTGCAACAGGCACCAGAACAAGGACAGAACTTGGGGGATATTTCACATCAGGAAACTCACCAATGGAAAGCTCAGCTTTGCTTCCTGAGTGGGCGAAGTTGGGAAGTGGCATTGATATGACCTTGACTATCTGCCCCTCCTTTCTCCTTTGTTATTCTCTCCAAGTTCCTTCTCCTATGAAATAAAATCCTTGCCATCTGGGCACCCACTAATTCTTTGATGCCTTTTGACACTTAGAAGTCTTGCTCTAAGGGACCTTAGTGTCTGTTATCACCCTCACTGGTGAGCCCGTCTTCAGCCTTTGAAATCTTACCTTCTCTAGGTTGGTTGATACATTCTGTGTATGTGCTGCAATAAGGACAAAATTTGTTAATGCCTCTGCCTTCTTAGATCTCTCAAGACATTCAGAAAAGGGCAAATAATAGGGTTATAAATCTCAGTAGCCACTGATGCAAAAAATCCAAAGTGTATGCATATCCTGTGCTTTCTTCGGTTAAAAATAATATGGATGTGTGTGGTCAGTGATGTTTTTCTGCCTGATAGGGTGCAGTCATTTGAGGTGAATATTGTTCTCCCTATAAATATATTCACTCCCTTTGAGTGGATGAGAAGACATAAATAATTTCTAGACAGATAGGATGCTATTTCAGCTTTTATTACATCTTTTCCCATAGCTAACCTATTATTTTAAAACAAAGAGAAGATTAGCAGGATTCTTTTTAAAGACATGCTCACAAACATGGCTCTTGGGAGTGTAAATTTATGGGGTGCAATTCAGAATATATTTTAAAGGACTTAAAAAGCCTCCAACTCTTTCAGCACCATAATTTCAGGGATTTGAATTTATTCTAAAGAGTAAAAAAAAAATCACAAATATGAAGAAAATTTATATTCCAGGGTATTTTTTATTACAAAGTTAATAGCTAAAAAAAGAGAGCGCCTTCTGTGTCTAACAATTGAGGATGATTAAATTATGATAAAACACATATATGCCTTTAAAGTTATTTTGATATGTAAAAAGCCAAAAGGAATAACTATTAGCAATAGTTATTTCTTGGAAGTGTGTGGAAATATTTATTTCTTCCATTATATTTTTCTTTGTTTTACAACTTTTTCTGCTTTGAATATCTGTTGACTTTTAAATAAGAAACTGTGAAGATTAAAACAAGAAGTATTTGCTTTGATCATTCTTAAGGAGAATGATCAATTATATTATTTCAATTATATTATTCACTTGAATTTTGGGGGAAATTGTTCTTGTTGATTATCTAAGAATTTTCTTTTTTTTTTTTCCTATCCTGAAGCCCAGCTTCTATTGATTTTACGTGAAAAAATAGAAGAGAAAGTAGACTCAGATCCATAGGGCCTTCTTACAGGCTGGATTTGCACATCACTTTTATTAATAAGTGGTGAGGGCAGGGCAGGGTGGTGCTCGCCTGTAACCACAGTGGCTCAGGAGGCTGAGGCAGGAGGATCTTGTCAAGTTCACAGCCAGCCTCAGCAAAATCGAGGCACTAAGCCACTCCGTGAGACCCTGTCTCTAAATAATATACAAAATAGGGCTGGGGATGTGGCTCAGTGGTTGAGTGTCCCTGAGTTCAATCCCCGAACCCTATCCCCCAGCAAAAAGTGGTAAGGACTGTCTTTTTTATTTAATAGAAAAAAAAAATTTAAATATTTTTTTAGTTGTAGATTGACAATATCTTTATTTTTATTTATTTATTTTTAAGTGGTCCTAAGGAACAAATCCAGGGCCTTACACATGTGCATGTACTCCACTGCTGAGCTATAACCCCAGCCCAGAAAAAGTATTTTTTTAAATAATCTGTTTTCATAGAGATTGTTGAAGTTCTGAGATGACATAGGAATGAGCCTCAAATCTTTAGTTCATTAGTTCATTATTAAAACTTCTGATTCTGTTTCCTGTAAGAGAGCATTCAGGAGTAAATTCTGTATGAACAGACAATCAGCATGGCTTCCTTGGGTAGGTGTGGCCTTTGGAGAGCTTCTTCCCCAGCAGAACCCTGGGGAAAGTTGTTGTTTGATACAGAAGGACTCAAGATCCACCTGCTTCCTTTTCCTCTATCTTAATCTCTTCTAAAAGTTTCTCAGTCATATACTCGATAAGCTTGAATGCTTAACACATTTCAATTACAAAGCACTGAGCAAGAAATGATGATGATTTTGGTGGTGATGAGGTGTTAGAAAATTAAATCCATGTATTTAGTGAAAAGAATCCTGCTCCTTATACATGGACATTCTACTAGGTAGGTACTTAGACATTTCTGTTTTCATCACATTAACATAATAGCATGGGCCTTGTAAGAGTTTTGGTTTTGGCTCAGAACAATAGGAAATGTGATATGAGGGATAACACAAGGGCACATTCATCTCAATCTTGGTTTATTATTTTTGTGTGATGGGGTGAATTTTTTTGTTTGTTTGTTTCCTTTAAAGGGCTTTGTGATGGCTGAAATGAGTTGATACCTAACTACTTGGTTAGCTTGGAAGAAGTCTTTCTCACTTACTGCAGTACTCGATGCCCAGTATTAGGTTGGTGAGTTTGAAACTAAAGTCTTGCAACTGCTACCTCCTTGTTTGCAGTCTGTCCAGCCGTGACTGCATCTTTTCTGTACTGAATAGATCAACTTCTTGGCCCTTTATAGGGAAATGAAATGACTGCAGGAAAGGTGTTCTGGTCCATCCAGATCCATTCAGGCACAGTGTCTCAAAATTCATGTGCCATACACCAGATCCACAGTGAGACAGCTTCCTCATTCACAGAGGGCAGGTGGCTACCACGTTGCTGTGACTCCTATTAGAAGCGTTCAGATTACTTAATATTCAGTAGTCCATGTTGAGATGATTTACAAGAGACTTAGGGAATGTAGATACTTTCTTTTATATCCACTGAGGAACTTCAATGTTTTATTCTCTTTTTTATTGTAAAAATAAATGATTCTCAATATGGAAAATTTGAAAAATCCATACACATTAAAAACAAAAAGAACACTAAAATTACCTGCAATTCCCACACTTAGAGGGATATTATTAAAATTCTGTTATATTTTTTCTGGTCCTTTTTTTTCCTCTGTATATTTACATTTTTAACTTAGTTAAGGTCCTTAAGTGTGGTATTTTGCTTTTTCCCCACAAATATTTTACAAAGATTATTTCCTTTAGCAATAAAAAAAAATTCCTCTGAAACATATTTTGGAATTGACAATAGTTTATCAAAGAATTTTAAGAATCTCCCTTGTTTGGACATCGGGGTTATTTGATGTTGTTAATTATTATAAATAATGATATATTGAACATCTTGTGCATACATTTTTTTTTTTTTTTTTACGTGTACGCCACTAACTTTTTAGGATAGATTTTTAGAAGCACAATTTCTGGGTGAAATGATCTGTTTAAAAGGTTTTAAGTTCACATTGCCTCAGGTCTTTTAAAAGTCAAATTTATAGAAAATGGGATTTATTTTCTAGGAAACGATGTGCTGAAAGTGGCAAGATTGTAGAGCCATATCACACAAGAAGTGAACCTTTGATCTGATCTCCTGATTAGCCAGAGTGGTTCAGACTCCTGGCAGCCCCTTCCATTCCCTCGTTGTGTGGAATAAATAACACCACTCCCTTTCTCGTGGCCTTTTAAGGAAAATTTGAAGTAGGCTGATTGACAAGAGTTTTTAAAGTCCTTTGGAAATGAATCTGAAAAAGTGCCGTGGAAGAGAAAAAGCCATGCCAATCTGGTTGTTTACTTTGTGTTACTGAACCCAAATCAGATGTTCGGACCGCCAGTGGTTGGAGGTTTGGCTGGGACAGCAGGAGACAATGAGACGGGCCAAAGCAGCATTTACGGTTCAGTATCATTTCAAAGGTATGCTAAGAGAAAGGGAGCTCAGCCAGGAATTTATGAGTCGGTCCGAGGCAAGGTTGAGAGCTATCACCTGCTTCAAGGGGGACAGTTTGGGATGAGTTCATATGTATGCACGGCACGCTGCTGCAGTCTAACTTTATGAGTTTTAATGACTCCGACCACCTAATCACTTGTGAAAGGATGTGCTGGAGTTTGCCTTCACTCAGCTTGACAAGGTGATGGGAGGCATATATCTTCCTTACATGAAAACACTTGTCAGTTGCATCATATTTGGTAAGACAAGCACCAATGTCACCTTGGGGGGAAAGAAAAGTAACTCAGCTGACATCCAATGCATATGAGTTTCCAATATGCTGCAACATAGCCTAATTTCAAGTGAAATATGCAAATACACCCTATTTTGTCTGTAGTTTTTATTTTCCTGATGCTTTCTCTAAGTGCCACATCTTCTGCTGATGGAAACATTGTGTAACTTCTTCTGAGCTGATGCATATTTAAATACTCAAGGCGAAGAATTCTCAGCCTTTGAGTAGAAGCAAGATGGCAAGCCAAATGCAAATCTCTCAGCCACCTGTCCTTGTTTTGTTTGTTTTTATTTTATTTTTGGACTTGGGCTGCATTTATATAACTGGTTCACTTTAGTTCATACTGCTGATTTGAAGACTTTTTAACGGATAGTAGGTCAGTGGAGTGAAGTCAGGGCTTATTAGGGTTTAGGACTAAGCTACAGGGCAGAGACATGACTGAGTGCTCTGTGATAATGAGGAACCAGTAAAGGGGTTTGATAACAGCTTCATGGAAAATCTCTTATTCCTTTGTCCTTTGTCAATGTTGGTTAAAATTGTGTTCCAGGGATCAGCAAATTATAAACTCTTAAGGAGAATGTTCAAGCAAGTATGTTTTGTAATTTGATGTTGGGTTGGTATATTTATTTGGTTTTGATTTCTGAACAACTGCATTTGTACCTAGGAGATAAATATTGTGGTTCAGATGAATGTCCTAAATCAGGACACTTGGGGTGGATGATTTTCAGAGCGGAGGACTTCTGTTTCCTAGGGCAAGGAGAAGGTAAGTTGGGAATGGGGCTGCCCTTTAAAAGGCCCTGGTGCGAGACTCTTGCAACAAAAGAAAGCCACTGAGGTGTTTTGGCATGACTGCAGTGCCCTTCCATGGAAAACAAAAGAATGTTTTGCTCAGACTTCACTTAATAGGAGATGCTTGTTATGTAAGGTGATGATATTCTCTCTGTATACCATGGAAGACCGTATCTGCAGCAGAGTTTAATTTGAGTTTTCTTAAGTTATCATGAGCACCTTAAACCCAACTCCCTCTACTGGGCTTTTATTGTTTCTTTGTTTTGGCTCTATTTATCTATTGCAGCAGATAATTCTCTTGCCACAAGTCAGTTAGCTGTTGCAAATAGCTGTTGCAAATAGAAGTGGCCAAAGTTTGCATTTTATTTCATACATCTGTTTCTTTTCATTGCGGCTAGTGACAGATACTTGGTCACTTCTAGGTGACTAGCGACACTCCTTTCCCCAATTGAAGTGTGTGGTAGACTTCTGCCTATCTTGAAGAAAAAATTGTTGAGGATCTGCTCATTTCTGTAGATAGAGCAAACTGAGGTTTTGTTTCCAATTTGATATCGCTTTATCTTAATTTCAATTGTTTCATCTCATGAAGAAATGAGTCCAGCTGATACCCTGAGCCCCCTTGGTTCCCCGCTCAGGCAACAATCTAGTTCCATGGCCACCATCAGATTATTCATCTGCTAAATTCGTTCAATCCTAATGAAAACAGAACCGAAAGGAGAACACGAACATCTAGAATTGGAAAATGCAATATAAAAACACTGTCCCAGAAAATAGTAGGCAAAGTTACATTTTTTTTTTTTAAATTTCATTACAATTCAGTGAGGCAGAAAGTGACATCATGTTTATTTTTGTGGTCATTCATAGAAGTATTTTATTTTAATGCCACTAATCAGAACATGTGCGGTAAAGCCATGGAGTTTACCATGTTAATGAAAAGATTGCTTTGGGGGGTTGGTAGGCCATGTTAAACATTATAAATTTTAACTTTCAAGCCTTTGTTTCTTCCCAAACTCAACATTCACAATTATATATTGTTATTATAATTATTTTACTATTTCTTTCTCCAATGTTGGTTAAAGTTGTATTCCAATGATCAGTCAATTATAAGCTTAATTTTTAAAATTAGAAATTATTTGAGAATAAATTAAATCTCACTATTAATAAAAAATGAAATACATGCTAGGAGACAAACTTTCATCCATCATGAAATTGTCTCTTACAAGATAGGTAGGAAAAAATGATCTACTATAGAGTTTATTATTGTGTGGCTTCTTCCACGTTTGGAACATGGGTTCCATGTTTCCAGCACTTGCTATTATTCAGTGATGGAGGAAGCAAACAAAGAAACTGCAGTGGATTGTCACATGACTGTTTGGGATAGTCATGAGCAACATTTTCTTCTTGTATAAAACAATAACATTTAAATTTTGTGGTTATGTATCATGAGTGTCTGACAGCAGAACCATTGTGATTGGCAGGCAGTAGATTAAATTTATGGGTTTTAGGCTTTTTTTTTTTTCTTAATAAGGATACCTTGAGAAAGTCCAAGGGAAATGAAAGTCAGTTTTGTCATCTCGCAAAGATTTCAAAGGCAGGGGGCTACACCAGGGCTTGAAAGGTCTATATTACACCGCTGCTGTCTAGCCATACTTGACAATGAGACATACTGTATTTGCTCACGGTGCTGGAGTTTATCATGCAAGAAGAGTAATTATATTTGAATTGTGTCAGCCAGGCACCCTAAAATGAAGGAACGTCAACGAATGTTGCTCCAAGGAGAAGGAGATGATTAGTTATAATTATACTCAGTGTCCAAGAAAAATGCTTCATTCCCTCATTCTGTTGCAAAAGGAAGAGGAAAAAAAAACCAACAAAAATTTTCAATATTTCTCAGTATTTTTTGAAACTTTTAAGGTGGCCATTTGTTGTAGAAATTTCAGATAAGCTCTTTGGTGTGACCATTTAACTATCTGGGGATATGGTTGGTCTGTACGTAATTTTTATAGTCTTAAAAAATAGGTAACATGTAATATATCTTTAGATTTTTCTTCCTTGCCATTTGTAGACAATGTCCTAACAGGGAATGTATATTAGACAATAGGAAAAAAAGTTCTTAATTCACCTAACTCTGGTTTCATTTGCATAAGGGCAAAGCTATAAAATAGGGCTTTAGAGCCACTCATGAATATGATAATTTGATTTATAATTCTAGCCTAACAAAATGTTTGAGATAAGATGAACTACTTGGACTGTTGCTATTTTTGTGTGTGTATGTGTGCAGGGTCAATCAATGGGCACCGAAATTTTGCTTTCATTTCCTAAAAGTATACATTTTGCAGTTTATGTCTCTTGGAGAATTTTTAGTCAGGATGCTTTGTTCTATAATGTTTCTTAGCCTCCATCACTAGCTTAAAGTGAGGGTTTGGGGGATTGATTTGTTGGTTAATTCTATTTCATAGTGGTTGATTTCTACAACTTCTTATTATAGATTTGGGATATAATTCTCAGTTCAGTCATTTTTTAATGATGTTGTGGTGACCACACGGTTGATGGACTTGAATTATCTCGCAAATAAGTTGTTGTTTATGTTATGAAAATCAGCTTTATTTATAATTATTGAAGTTTGCACGGGTTTTGATAAATATCCAACATGATCTCATGAAGTCAGTGTTATAGATAATGGTAAGATGAGACGAAATAATGAATTTAAAAGGGGACAATGTTAATATATTTGCTGAAAAAATAAATTAGTAATTTCCATACTATTTATTATTTAATTCAACTTCATTAGCAATGAATATTCAGGTCAATCCATTTTGTAATTATCTGTAATCTACATAGTGTAGTGTATGAGTTCTATAACTATAATAATACAATCAATGCATACCTATTTTCATTGAAGTTGAAAATTAAAGCAAAGTATATTCAAAGGTACTATAATGATAAAAGTCAATAGAAATTCTCTTGTTTACATTTTATCATTTGATTGGGTGACTATATTTAGTATGGCTTTGATTCTTTAACAAAACAGTTCACCATTTGCAGGATTTGAAAACTGTTATAATGTGCAATTCAGCTATGGTCCATAGAAAATGAATTTTGGGGATATGACATGGTTTTCATTCAGATCATACCCTGTTAATTTTCATCTGAAATACCTAAGTCTTTGAGATAGAATTTATCCAAAGGAAACAAGAAGAAAGAATGTGTGTGTGTGTGTGTGTGTGTGTGTGTGTTTGTGTGTGTGTGTGTGTGTGTGTGTGTGTGTTTCAGCTGCTCAGTTCCTATACACAGGGAGCAAACTGAGAAAAAAGTTGCCTGATCTAACTTCCTTTTATCTCCTGATGCAACTCTCTGTCCCAGGTGGCACAGGCTATCTTGGTGAAAATCTTGGTTGTGTGATAATATGCCATTCGAGCACTGTTTCTGTAATGAACTATTCAGATGGCTTTTCCTCATTGTGACTTACTTTCCCCCCTGTGTTTAAATGTCATGAGACCCATATATCAATTTTTGAAATGCAAAATATATAAATTTTCTATATAAAAATTTTAAGATTCTTAAATTTCACTAAGTGTACCAAATATCACAGTTCAAGGATACCACCAATCTATAATTTCTTGCTATGTCTTTTTAATATAATTTTCTTCCCATGAATCTTATCTTTAGATATGGCTGGAAATGTCTGTTAACATTTTCTCAAATGTTAATAACTATAGCTTCAAAGTCCTTATTCCTTCTTTTTTTTGGTCAAACACACAGAATTGAGTCAATCATGTCTCTAGTTCATAGCCTACCATGTCATAGATTGGCTCTTGCAAACTTCTCTTTGTTTTATCTTATTTCCTCACTTGATTACTAAGCTACACTCTCATTCTCTTGCCCTGCAGACATCTGTTCTACTTTTTTGATGCTGGTGATGGAATTTAGGGCCATGCAGGTGCTCTACCATTGAGCTACAGCCCTCAGTCCTGCTCTAAACTCTTGTGATCTATTTATAAAATCACATATACATGTAATATGCATATAGATTTAAATTTATAATAAATTTACTAAAGTTAAGTACTTTCTGTATGGACTTATAGTCTTAAAAAATATGTAGTATTATTTGACTTTCAAATAAATGTTAATGGTGATAAGTACATGAAAGCTTGTTAATGCATTTTTTTCTTTTCTGTTTAAATTTTCTGTGGGAGGGAAACACTTATAAAATAAATTGTCTCCTACTGACCCTAGTCTTTAAAAATATAAATAAAATTTAAAATTTACATAAATGATATTGTGATATGTGTGTGTATGTGTGTACACATATATATGGCCATATATATATATATACATATACATATACATATATATATACATATACATATATATATATATACACAAACACACACACATATTGCTTCAATTCTTACTTTAAAAAGCGAAGCATCAGGGTTGGGAGCTTTCTTGGTTGCTCAGTGTAAATCTGACTGGAGCTCTGGGCTGACTTTGTACTTTATTGTGTGCACATATGATTTTCACCACTTCCTAGGGATGGAAACTGGTTTTCCTCTTCTACTTGGGGCCACAGGCAATATTTCATGAACATCCCTGTACATATTCCTTTATAGATATATGCGGATTCATATTCAGAAGGATTGCTGAGTTGGTGTGTGTGTGCACATTTCATTTGAATAAAGCCTGTAAAGCTGTTTCCCTCAAAATTGTGACTAATGATTGAATGCATGCTGCTTTAGATTTCAGGATTACCTAGAATCCCCCCCGCCCAACTTGGGGTTCAAAATAATAGACAGATATCTTGGAAAGGAAATGAGCCCCTATTTTCTCCTTTTACATAATTTAATTTAATTTAATTAATCATAGATTAGTATTAATAGACTTCAATACATTTTACTTTCTTAAACCTTAGAAATAGGTTTTGGAGGTATAGCTCAGTAGTACAGCACTTGCTTAGCATGCATGAGGCCCCTGGTTTGATCTCCCACACCGCCAAAGCAAAAACTTAGGAATAAAATTGAGAAGGCTAATATTAAATTGTGTAAAAATATTTATCCCAGTATTATAAAGCAGTGTTTATTTTGATAAGCAGAATGTTTAATATTTTGTTTCTATATTTTTTAGATGATTAATACAATCATTTCGAAGATATGATTGACAACTTGAATATATTTCTTACTATTTTGCCCACTGATGTGGGCAAAAGAATGTCCAGAATGAACTGTTGTGCTTTTTGTGTGTGTATGAGTACTGCCTGAGCTCTTTGTTTTCGGCTTAGCTTGTTCTTATCAGAACTGCTTTACACATACTTTCTGTCTTCCAAATTCAAGCATTCAAGACAGCAGTTTCAGAAAACAAGTTAAAATGATGTTTGATGAATAATATCACTTGCTGAATACTCTTGTCAAGCCCCATTGCCTGAAGAGCCTTCCTTTCCGTGAGTCCCAGCTTGTGTGGCATGGTGTCTTTTGTTTACTAGAAATAGGGACCTTGTACATTCAGGTAGGGGATCTGTCAAGGCAGGATAAATGGCCACTACACAGCTAAACTGAGAATCTCTGATCAATCTCTGATAGGAAATCATATTCACTTATAAAATTATTCTAAATGCTTTTGCACTTATTCTCCTGTCTTTCTCAGTAATCAACATTTTGAATATCTAGAAGAACTGCAGTAAGAATTATTATAAAAGAAAATAATGTTATTTAGCTTGATCATAAGGAAGCTGTTATATGGATATTTAGATAAAAGCTAAATGACCACTTCTTGATTTAGGAGATTTTTATTATGATCTCAAACAATATCATTTATTAAATCTATGTAATAGAAAAAAAATGAACTCTCAGGAATTCGCTATACCATAGCTACATATATAGCCCTGTGCCCTAAATTTTTTGGATAGAAATAGTGGTTTCTTTTTTTATTACCAGAGTAACTTTATTAATATATTTTAAAAATTAACTAACATTAACATTGATTTATGTAAAATTATTAAATCATCCTTAAAAATTAAATGTTTACAGACTTCATAGGAATAACAATAATAAAACCCTATTCTTTAACTTTGTACACCTTATTAACAATTTCTAACACTCTTTTTGGAATTGAAAGGTCTTTCTGGCTTGTGTTGGGCTGGGCACGGTTTTTAATTCATTAGGGAATGGTGGATCCATTCTTAGGCTCTTCTGACTTTCTTTGGTCCTGGGAGCCATGGAGAGAGAGGAGGAGGGGTGGGTGGGGGGAGACAGTGAAGCGAAGAGGAAGACAGGGAGACAAAGCCTGAGAGGGAGACGATGACATTAGAGGTGACACATAGCTATCAGGAGCTTCCTCAGACTGAGGGGAAGAATAATGAAGGGTTTTCCCTGCCTTCTACAGCCCGAGGACAACCCCATGGCCACAGCACCTTTTCTAATCCCATTTTCTGTGTGTTGCATGTCATAATCTGTAAGGCACCGGATCCAAGTGGAAACACTGAATCCAAACAGTGACTAGGTCTTGTATTTATTTGCACTTTAAAACTACATTGTGTAGGAAAACTTACTCTTAAAAAAATAAGAGACAGAGGGACAGCAGCAAAACAGTACCATGAGTATGTTGACGCCGAAGAGGAGTCCTTGGGTCCCAGTGAGCCTCAAATTTTTAGTTCTCTGATTTAGAGTGGCATTTTGCCAAGGAGGAAAAAGTGTATGTTCTCTTTAAAAACTTTTTATTGAAAATCTCCTCCTCTTTGAATATGTTTACTTCATGCAGTGTAGTCTAAGAACTTGTCCCAGAGTCTAGCTGACCCTAAATCCCCCAAGATCTTCAGGGACTCATGAACTCCTGCAGAGCAGAATGAGCCAGAGAATTTTCCTAGAAGCAAGGACCTAGAGGCAGCATGTAAAAAGCAGTTAGATAATATATTACTGCATGTAGTTTTGTACATGAAGATAAAAGGTAAAAACCAGTGAGAAGCTGCATGGACTACAGTGAAATAGCCACTTACCAACTTTCCCCCACCAGCTGACAGTGGAGCAGTCACTGGATGAAATGATTTTATCATTCTGTAAGCAGACATTTAATGGTTTAAGTATAAGCAAAGTGTCTGTATTTTGAAGGTATGAGTAGTATTTGTAAACTTCCTGGGAGTTGGCAAAGAAGGCCAGATAAGAACTAGGGCAACAAGATGATTCATTATCATGACAGAAAGAAGGGAGGAGGCTGAGCAGGGACCAAGAACAGGCAGATTTCTGGGAATAGTGTTGGTGTCTGTCTGTCTATTAAGGAGGGTACTTGCCAGAACTTAAGAAACTATTGGAAGGAGCTTAATGTGTCCCACTTATAACTGATTAAACTTTATCAGCTACAAATGAATAAATAGCTCACTGATAGAAAAAAAAAACAACTGATGTGACTTTTTCATTATATTTCTATCAGCAATATGTTCACTATTTTACTCCTTCTTCAAAGACTGGCCACTAGAAATGTGTTAAGAATTTATTATAACATTTCATAATGAAACTGTATTCACTTTTTGCAAATACAAAACAAAAAGACAAGCTTGTTTTGATCTAAGTAGAAATACATTATAACAAAGTATTATAATATTAACTAATTTTGATATACATAGTTGAAGGTAATATTTTAAACTAAAACATTGCTGAGAGAGATGCTTTTAAATTAATATTCAATTTGGTTTTTAAATTCTGCTTATTTCATTGACCTCTCATCTTCTTGTGTCCAAGTTGCATATAACCAATTTCTTTGTTGGTTCACTTTCTAGGGCTACAAGTTTACTTTATGTAATAATGCAACAATTCCAAAGGAAAATATTTGATTCTCTGGATTTTTTGGCTGAAGATTAGAGAGTTTGTTTAAAACTCCACAAATGCACAGTAAACATTTTATAGTAATTATGCCTATTGAAGCAGTAAAGGGAATCCTCTACTTTATAAAAAGTTGGAATAAGCATAGGGATAAAAAATTAATCTTCTGATCCAGCCAGTGTGCATCTAATAAAACTTGGTCAGAAAGACTGTTTGAATGTTAGAATTGTCCAAGCTCTTGGACTTGAGCTATTGTCACATCTAGCCTCTCAGCTCAGAAGGAGAACCATGAGCCATTATTTTAATGAAAAACATCTTCTCAGCATTATTTTACTCAGATTATAGTTTGGCCTTTATATTTAATAGAATTTACTAGTTTCCATTAAGATATAATGATTTTTACTCTTCCTATCTGGTAGTTATTTATAAAGAAAAGCATTACAGAGAGATCATTTTAGGTGATTTATCATTTCATTTTGCCTATTTAAAGAGATTTTTGGCTTATCTTTATTTCATAAGCATTAATGAACACCTCAGTGGATAAATAAGCAGAGTTACTTGTGTGTATTACAAAGCTAATTTCCTAGTTTTAAAATGATAATGTGGTACTTAATAAAATCTTGAGTAGCTTCATTTTGGAATCACATGAATAACGTAATAGGCAAAACTTTATAATTTCTGGTAAATTCTGGTTGCAGACTTTGGTTTCATTTGAGTGTTGTCAATACCTAACTATATGGATTTTGGACTATTCGCTTATTATGTTCAGATGACTTCAGATTTCTTATTTCCAAAATGAGGGTAGAAGAAAAGACACTCCATAGTCCTTTTTTAATTCTAAAATTTCATGATATGGAAAGAATCTGTATGTATTTAACTAAATTTTTATGTATAACACCAGAGTTACTTTGATAGTATAATTGAACATTGATTTTTCTCGTAGTCTTTGAGTATTGTTGAAAAGAAAACTGAGATATCCTCAGTGATTCCAAACCTT
Organism: Callospermophilus lateralis; assembly: GCF_048772815.1. Lineage (NCBI taxonomy): Eukaryota > Metazoa > Chordata > Mammalia > Rodentia > Sciuridae > Callospermophilus > Callospermophilus lateralis. Next base: position 118,185,535 of record NC_135312.1, read on the forward strand.
CATTTGGTCTTGCTTCATTATCTAGTAGTTGCCTAAAAGTAAAAAGTAACTTTCATGAACTTAGAAAATAACATCACAGTTTTAGCAGTTAGGACTCTATTGGTGGCAAGTGCCCAAATTTGAGCTTAAATTACCTTCGGTAAAATATGGAGAAGTTTCTGACTATGCAGTTATCCATCCAGGAATGGAGCTACTTTCAGGTAGAGGTACATTTTGATTTTCAAAGGATGGTCCCAGGGCTTTGTTTTTCTCTCCATTACCCCATGTTTCTCTTGGTTTAATTTTCAGGCAGGCAGCTTCTCAATATAGTAGGAGAGGAAGCCCCAATAGTACAGAATTTAGAATTTGGATCAAAATGGAGAATAGACTTTCTCGTACAGCAAATGTAATTGAAATATGATCAAATCCTTTAGCTTTTTGGAAGAAATGTATTCATTCAACCATTGTTGTTGATAGCATGTGAAAGGTCCTGGCTTCAATCCTCAGCACTACAAAAAAAAAAAAAAAAAAAATCATTGTGGTTAAGACAGGGATAAAGTATTCTGATTGGCCACAAAGCGAGTCACGTGACCACCATGGGCCACAGGCAGGTTCACCCCACTAACTCCCAAGGAGCCAGCTCTCCAGAGGAGAGAATTCTTTTGATGGAAGCTATCTCAAGATATGTGTATCAGGGTGGTGTCACCACTTGAAGTTGAAAAGATTTCACTTTTTAAAAAATAATTCAATCAATCAGATGTCAAGATCTTTCCTGAACTAATTTAAAATTGATCCACCCAAGGGTTTAGAAGCTGTTTATTCACGCATTTTTTCATTCTTTTAATAATTTACAGTAATGAAGCCCCAGAATTCTTAAGATGGGCACCTTGCTTTTTCCTGGTTTGCTAACACATGTCTCTAACTTTTCTGCTCCATTGTAGAGGTTGATGTGAATGATCTCATTTAAACATATACTCTTCAGTGACATCTGCCTACTTTCCCTTAAAAAAAATGTAGTCAAATGAAACTGTTTTATTGTTTAATTTTTGTAAACTAATATTTAACTATTACACATTGACGTTCTAACATAGCTTGAAGGAATAGAAAAGAATCCAATAAATGTTGCTAGTCTTAAAATATGTGTTTTACGAAACCTTGCTTTCTTTTAATTCTCTTTTCTGTATGACCCTTGGAAAACCTATGAGAAATGAGAGAACTGAATGAATATATACAGTTGGAGTTGGCAGTGGAAATAATCCTTACACAGTGAGTGTTCTAACAGAATCATTTCTGGTGCATAGCAAATATCAAGAGTTTCATCCAGTCCATGCTAGTTTTGAGTTTTTAAAAAATCATCTTTGTTGATATTTTAAAAATTATCATTAAAGAAGGTAATGCTTTGGTTCTGAACTTTTTTGTTTAATCTTGAAAAAAATGAAAGCAATAGGATTTTTTTTCCCCTGAAAGACATTTCAAACAATGGAATATCAAATGATGTTACTATTGTTTTTTAGATTATAAAAGTTTATAGGATCTTAATCAATTATACAGAACAAAGAAAATCTTAATCAATTATACAGAACAAAGAAAATTCAAGGGAGTTGTCTCTGTGGAATCCTAGGCATGACATCAGAAGTTTGGTCTCCACAGAGTCTTTTGAAACCCAGCAATTACAAACTGTAGGCAGTGGGTAGGGACTGTACCTTGGGGTTTTAATTGCCATTTTGCTCTTGCTATTTCAATTAAATCTCTGACGTAAAGAATCCCTTGTCCTTGCATTTGATCACCCAGTGGAAAGAAGCCAGTGTTCCTCAGGGAAATAACTCTGGCAGTGTGAATCAATCTCTCTCTTTTTCTCTCACTCTCATTGTTTCTTATTCTCTTTCAATCTCTTTTCTATAAAATCTAATTTTTTAGTGTAAATATACCAAATCAGATGTCAAAAAGAAACAGAATTGGGGTTCATTTGTCTGCTCCTTATTATTGCTTTCAGTGCAAAGTTTTTAACCTGTAAGAAAAAAAAAGTTAATTAAATCATAACAGTTTTAAGTACATAGGGAGGAAAAGGCCAAGTGGAAGTGGAAGTCTAAAGAGTGCTAGGAAATATTGAGTAAAATCTATGATTTTGAAAAAATTTTGGGTTTTCTAGTTGGTAGTCGACATTATTGTAACCATATTATTTGAATTATGTAGACTCCCAGTGAGTATAGTTATGATCCCCAAAACAGGTGCAGTCTGGCACAGGAGGAGAGATGAGTACGTAAATAACTGTAACATTAGGAAGAACGCGATAAATCATTATAAAAAGTGTTATGTTGGCATGCTTTGTGAATTAAGAGACAGGAGAGATTATTTCTGTTGGAATGTGGAACACCAAAGGCTTAGAAATGCAAAAACAAAGACTCAAAAACTAATGACCTTTGAACAAAACTTACAGGTTAACAAGGATTTAGTGAATACAGTAAAATTTCAAAAACAGTGTACTATTTCAGAGATATTAGGATACCAGTGTAATTTAACTATTGTTACGAATATAGTTAAAATAATTAAAATGATTTCAAAACATTTTCATGGAGGCTATATATGTTTTTTATTGAGTAAAGCTAAATCTTTCTATGTGTGTATTTGTGTGGGTGGAGCTAGGTTTTAGAAATTCTGATTGTCAGCAAGAATCTATTTCAGTTTGTATCTTCATGAGAAAATTTAAGCTCTACTGGTTCCAATCCTTTGCTATTTAAAACTACAACCACTATAGTCTCTTATTCTTCCAACTGAAGCAGGCCAGTGTTAGAAAATGAGGTGTGCCTAGGAGATCTACACTTGGAGATATTCTTTCCACATGGCAAATGAGCAACTGATTGATTAAAGCTAATATCAAGTAAAGTGCTATTTTCTAAAGGATTTGAGATTCTGTATCATAAAGTCTTCAAATAGCATGCAGTTCTCTCTTCATTTTGGACCCCAGGAAGTTACATTTTTCCCGAATAAAATTTTGTGATCCCTACAGAGTCTGAAATTTGGTTTAAAACTTGCATGTCATGGGTTTTACAAAAATGCCTAATGAACTAAACACATGGATTAATCATTTCTTAATTGGGGCAATAAATAAAGGAATACATCATAGTCTTGGAAGAGTATCAAAAGTAACTAATTTGCTGGCTGCTTTTGAAAGAAGTAAGCGACATTAAAATTTGTAGTTTGTGGAAAAAAATCGTGTAGTTAAGTTTAATTAACTAAAGTTTAACTCATTATTTAGGCCATTGGAATTTCATCTGAACAATGTGAGGATGAGCAGGTGGTAGCAACTCTGAAGGGGAGTGATGAGTGAGGAATGGACTCATTTATAGCTCTAGAGCTCTGAGTTACTTGGCATACATGGCTTTGAGGTAGCTAAGTTCAGAAAGGTTGGAGTCATGCCCACTGTTCCCACTGAGGCTACAGATACGGACAGGTTATGCTTTTGGATTCTCCCTCTCCTTCCATGTTCAATGAAGAGAATAATACCTATTGTTTAAGGATAAATGAAATAATGCATATGAAACACCAGGCCTATAATTGACATTCTGTGATGTATGGATTTCATTATTGCTGCTGTGTATTATTTTCAGAAGGAATTTTGAGGGCATCTTTCATCCTTAGAATATTTGCTTGTGCTAAACTAAAATAAAGAAAAATTTAGTAAAGTCACTGATACCAAGAGTCTGGCGAAACAAAATCTTAACTCATTTCTGATAGCTGTGCAAACCAGTAGATCTCTTTTAGAGAATTATATAGCAATTTGCTATCTATTGTACGTTACTGTGGTGTAAGAATGCACAATTTACAAAGCGTGGGTTGGGAGAACTGGGTGGACAGAAAAGACTTCTGACAATTCAGTGGGAACCCAAAGGAATGAAGAAATGTCTTTCTGGTAAATACTGGGAAAAAAAGCTAGAGAAAAGAGGGGGAAGAATTCCAACTTCCATTGATTCGAAACATTTCCTTCCAGTCTGGCCGTGTTGACAGCATGACTTAACTGTTTGCAGAAGGGAGTGATCATGGCAGATGGTGGTTTAGGAAGGTGGAAACTGGGAGAGACTTAATTCTGTGGTGAAGGCAGTTCTGGGATTCACTGTGCCAAAAGAAGGAGTGAAAACACACCCTGATGGAAACCGGGCTAGAGTCAGCACATTCAAGGATTTTCACTCTGAGGCCAGGACCAGCGAACAGCTGCAACCTCAAGGAGTCACATGAGGGCGTGTGACTGGGTCTTCCTGGCTGTGCCACTCAGACTTCTTTAGGCCTGGGCACAATCCATGCCATATACAATCTTTTATGGGATGTGCACCATTTAGCCTTTTCTGTTATTTACACTTCTTCTTTTTTCTTTTAGTTGTCAATGGACCTTTATTTTATTTATTCCTATGCGGTGCTGAGAACCAAACCCAGTGCCTCAAACATGCTAGGCAAGTGTTCTACCACTGAGCTACAACCCCAGACCCTGTTACTTAAACTTCTTATGTCAGTGTTTTTTTGTAATCATTCCCAGAATATTGAAAGAAGCTAGAGCAAAGTATATATCTCTAAACCATCCATGAAATGAATTACCTAGAGAATACAGAAAAGCATTGTAGTTTTGAGGCACTAGAGTGATATATCCAGAAGATGTGGACATCTTTTTTGCTGCAATTTTCCTTGCTAGATCTGGAAAGTGTCCAGAAAATGCACAGAGTAAAAAAAAAATTAAACATTTTATGGTAACATACATGTCCAAAATGAAAAAATGCTTATATTAATTAGTAAAATTATTCTTTTAATAAAAATTATAAATATAATAAGTAACAATAACCTGTAATCTCCTATGAGAAGAAGAGGGTACAATAGTTTATGCACTTTAGTATGAGAACATGAACTTATAAAAAGAAGAAATATACAATGATAATAACTACATTAGATGGTATGCTTATAGGACATTATTTTTAAAAATAAAACTATAATTTATGGATTTTTTAGAAGAGGAAACTTCTTAGAGATTATAACAATACATTTCAAAAATAAAAAAGAATTTTGAAAGTTGTCATCATAAACAAGTGGTATTTAGAGGACATAGATATGTTTAGCCTGATTTAAACATTAGACAACATATAGGTAAATCAAAATATATATTGCTCCATTAATATGTACAATTTTATGTTTTCATGAATTAGTTAAAAATGTAATTTAAATCAGGAAAGAAAAACTGTTTAATATGCTTGTATCTTTTCAGTGTTGAAGAGAGGAAAAGAAAAATTCAATATTTTACTGTGATAAACTCATTAGTTCAAGTTTCTAAGGATGGCATTTACTTGAAAGTGAATCATAATTAAATAAGAAACTAGATATATTCCCATGACTTTAAGATTGAGAGGAGAGAGCTGAGGGTGTGGTTCAAAGGTAGAGCACTTGCCTAGCATGCATGAGGCACTGGGTTCAATCCTCAGCACTACCTTAAAATAGATAAATAAAGATGTTGTGACCATCTGCAATTATTTATATTTTAAAGAAAAAAATTAAGAGGAGGAAAAAAAAACAATAGACTTCAAGATAGGTGGAAGTTACTGATCTCACTGGCCAGATATATTTGTGTATTTCATAGTATAAGCAAGAATCAGAGACACTGGAAGTGCACATTAAACCTCATCTAATGCTTCCCTGGGATTTGTTCATCTTTGCTTTCTTCTGTGCTCCCAAGAATATAAACTCTACTTTGGTGTTGTTTTCACTGTATTGGTCTTTGCCTCTCATTCATTAAAACAGAAAATGGCAGAAAAAAAAGTCAAGAGATCATGTTTCTTAAGGGATAGCCATCGGTTCTTAGGAAACCATATTCTTTTTCAGTTGAAAGGTCACAGATAATGCAAGAGAGAGAACGTGTGGGAGCTGAGAGCTCTTGCCTCCAAGCCATCATCATGGTCGTGGAAGGGAGCAGGTAATCATTCAGATTTGCCGTCCTCACTTTTCATTTAGAATACACAGTCATGAAAAGTCTTCCTTCTCTGTTTGCTCCTTCTCTGATGTCTTTCCAATCAGGTAACTTTTAATAAAGAGAACCCCAGGGAGTTTTCTCTCTATTCTACACAAGAAGGCACAAGAAGCCTAAATAAGTAGGTACCAAACTAAGAATTTGCTCACATTAAGGCTTCCCTTTCTTTGTAGATCCACTTCTTTCTGTATATTGGCCTATTTCCTAACAGGCTGTGACATTTGGTATGATTCATAAGGTTATTAATGTTGAATGTTCCCTTTAATTGTAAATGATGAGCTGAACCAAAAGACCCTTGATGTGCAATCAAGAATTAGGATATGGAGTTCATTCCTCCTTTTTTTAATTTGACATTTGAATCCATTCACTGGATTTAGAATGTTTCTTACAGCTTTTCATTCCTGACTTTCTCCTGACTTAATGGTGAAGTACACTCATAAATATTTAGACAGATGCACTACATTCACACAAACTTTTAAAATGTTAACTTATAAATAAATGTATGCAAACTTATAAAAACATGCATACTTCATGCAAGACTATGTTAAGACCATTTTCAATAATTCAACTTCTTCAAGGCAGCCATCTAACAAAACTCAGGTTGAAATTTTTTTTTTTTTATTTTAAAATGGTGCATATGTTGGTGGATTCCAGAGCTGGCTTCAACCTCGAAATTAAGCACTATTCAAAACCAAATTGTACAATCTTATGAAAAAATTAAATACAACCTTTTCCACATTTGAGTATCAATGTTTATTATCTTTTTTGGAGTCTATGTTTCAGCAGTGTTAGTTTGGATTATCTTTAGTGCTAGCTAATACTTGCATTTTCTATATATAAGCCTCTATATGGAAAAGCGGTGGGAGTGCTAGTGTGGGCTGAGTTAGTATTAGTGGATAGAGCAATTAGTTTAATTAAATTTATTCCTATCTAATAATTTTTGAAAACTATTTACAAATAGTTTTGTTAATTTTTTTTGTTAAAATTAGTGTGAAGGAATGGATATATTTTATTTCAGTGGAAACAAACTACTGTATTATACCTATCATTGGTCTATTCCTTGGACTGTCTTCAAAGCATGTAAAATTTGGCTGAAAGAAGGAAAAAAATTACTTGACTATGAACTTAAAAGTAAGTAAGGTAGAGGAGAGAGTGGCTGCAATTGAGAGCAGATTTTCCGTGGACTGACTGCCACCCTAAATACAGACCATGTAGTCATAAATTTGGGGATACCTATTCCATTAGATGAAAGAGATCAGAGTGCTCTTTCCAAACTCCTTTGCATTTAAAACTTTTTTTGGGGTTAACCCCATTTCAGGGATGTCTTCAGCTTATTTTTGAGTTTTAGAGTAGAACTAATAATTGAAAATAGTTGATCATATTTTATAGTCTAAAACTTTATTTGAGCCCAAGCAGTTCAATTCTCTAAGGTGTCTGGCTTAAAGTAAACTCTTCATACAGGGTGTACTTTTCCTTTAGTTGAGCACAAATTTATGAATTTAATAAATTCATAAAAATATGAACCTGAATTATCTATACTTATTTTCCCAGAATCTGAGAGGAATTAGAAGTTTTTGTTTGTCTTTTCATTCTGTCACTCTTTCTGGACTTTTCCAAATCACAGTGTTAATCTTAATTGGAAGGTTCAGATCAGTTCAACGAATTTATCAAGATTTCCTTTGCTGCGTGTGCCAGGTTCTCTGCTGAGAACTCCAGGTAGTTCACAAAGCCATAGGCAGCAACACTTGGCAAAGACTCAAGGGCCCATAGCAGCCTTCTGAATTGAATTGACATTATTCTTTGTTGAATTTTGGAAGACATGAACAATTTATTCAGGAGGTTACCCTTGTAACTATGAGGTTGCTAGGAGGTAATATGAGGTTACCTTCGTATTTGTCATATCATATGATCTTGTTATTGCAGAACCACTTGCCTTCGGCCAAGCACACACCATGTTCTTCTCCCTCAGTGATACAAGATGTTTCCAATGTCCTAAGAATATCTTGATTTGCATTTCTAGTTGCCATATATGGTTGTTTTTCATCCTTACAATGGAATCAGAGGGAAATCCACATACTTGGCAAGCTAAAGGAAAACTGGGGTATTCTATTTTTAAAAGCTGAAGATTCTCTCTTCCTAGTTCTTTGTCACTTGTTTGCTGACTTCAATAACTGACTTTGTGTCCAACCTGATGTTGCTATAAGGTTGTTTGTGTTTAAACTTCTACAGCATGTATCAGGGATAGTAATTGAAATTACATTATTCTGATACCTACAGGACCCTAAGAGGAAGAACAGAGAGCACATAATAACCATCTGATACATATTACTTATTGTCACTGCGGAACCCTTTTTCACTTAGTGTTTGAAGCATATGGGCACAATTCTTATGATAGGATGCAGGCATAATCAAAACTAGGCATCTTGGTTTTGTTCAATGATATGTTACAAACACCTAGAAGAGTGCCTGGTGGAGGTGTTCAGTAAGTGTGCAAGCGAATGAGTATGACATTGCTCCCAGCCAGACTGTCAGCCTGCCATCCCAGCCTTTCAATTCAACTTGACTCCACTAGCTTTGTAGATGGGACTGAATGATCAAATGCACTCCTGGCAGATGCTGCTGATTCTGTCTTCTACGTCCTTAAGATCCATGATGATGGAAAGCACTTTGTCTGAAAGTCACGGTCAGGAGGATGCCCAGACTCATATATTTTTGTGCAGAAAGAATTTAAAACCTCTAAGCCTGATAGGAAATTCAGGGTAGACATCTATTTGGCTTCCATTGGCTACATTTTATGGAAGTCTTTTGCTTCTGGAAACTCTACATTACAGATATTGTCTTGGAGGGGAAATTACAAACAAAAAGGTACATATATTTAAGTTCATTTTTTAAAATGTATCATTTTAATGCCAGATGTTTCTAACTTAGAGATAATGACTAAATGCCATAGGATATCATATGTCTGGAATCTATGCCAAAGCAGAGCTGGAAGTTTTTATGGCTCTAATTAGGGCAAACAAAGAGAAATTAAAAGTCATATCAAGACAGTTTTATTTTGCAATTTTATATTTTATGTTTTCTGGGTCCTATAGCCCATGCTTTCTTGTAGTCCCTCAGGAACTGACTTGGTGAATATTGGAAGGCTGGCAGAGCTAATTTGGCTTGTCTCATACAAATACAAATCTTCTATTTTCTTTGTGGTGCTTCTCAGCAGAATACGTTTCAGTTAGATGATTTTTTAATTCTAGTTTTCTTAAAGGTTTTGAAATTCTAGTCACTCTTGAGATTTATGCTGCCTTTCAAATCAAAGAACTTTGGGATTTATTTATTTAGTGTCCTAAATAAATCCTGAACTTACTTCATGACATCTTATAATCCCTGATGATTATTTCTGCTATTGCACATTTGCCAATTACTGTCCCTGGTTGTAAGTGACATTTGCAGTTGTGACTCAATGGAGTAACATTTTTAGTTTGATACATTTATGTTGTGTTTTGCACCGTGACTTCTGTTCCTTGCTCCTTAACTATTATTCATTTATTTATGATAATCCCTAAATTTAATGTTCTTTGATTATAGTCATTTGGATTGCTACATTTACCATTTTAATCCTTATTCTTAGCATTTAAATCTTTAGGTGCTTCTATAATAATGAGGTGAAACTTGTCTCATCTCCTGAGTTACAACAGAAAGTTCACTATAAAATGTACATTGCAAAACATGATGTGCTTGCCTTGCTAAGTGTTAGGGTTTAGATCTGAGGGATCCCCTCAAAGCTCATGTGTGTGTTAATGCAAGAATTTCCAGAGGTAAAATGATTGGGTTATGAGAGCCTGAACCTAATGAGTGCATTAATCCACACATAGAGATTTACTGGGTGGTAAGCAGGTAGGGTGTGCCTGGAGGAAGTAGGTCACTGGGGCATGCCTTTAGGTTTAATATTTTTTTCTTAGTGAGGAGAATTCTCTCTCTACTTCCTGACTGCCACATCCTGAGCTATTTTTCTCCATCGCACCCTTCTGCCATGATATTCTGCCTCGTCTGGACTCCGAACAATGGAGTTGGCCATCTATGGACTGAACCCCTGAAACCATGAGCCAAAATAAAGTTTTCCACCTCTACATTATTCTTGTCAGGTCTTTTAGTCACAGTGATGAAGGAGCTGACCAAAGCATTAAGGTTTCCTAGAGTTAAATATTCTTTTATGTTTTTGTCATTCTAAGATTCCTCTCTCATATTGATCCATTTTTCTATTGTTCCATTGTTACTACCGAGTATTAGAAAGGATCATATTTACTACCTTGATCTATGTCTCACTGAGATTGACAATTCCTTGGAGATATGGACTGTCTTCTCAACTTGATATTTTTATAATATGGCTTGGAGTAGGTACTTGGTTTTATTTTTAAATAAATAAATAAAACTACTACAAAATACTACTATATTTTGAATAAATAAATGAAACTACAATGTGACAAGGTAATATTTGTCACTTAAGTATTTGTAGAATCCTACAGAAAGGTATGGAAAAGTATTACATTTTTAAATGTAAAAAGTATAAAGCTCACAGCTCTGAGGGATCCTTATAAAACAAACTAGTCTTGTTCTGCTTTCAAGGAGGACTAACAACAAATCTAATTTGAAGTCATGCTACTATGAACCCTTAGGTCCCATATTACGAGACTATTTTATTAATGAGACTAACTTAAATGGGAATTCTTACAGAAATATATTAAGGACCTGATTTCTGTTTAGGTTGTAGGCTAAATTCATGTTTTACTGAATGTTGTGTTGTATCTCTTGAATATTAGTGAGCATTACAAGATCCTTATAGAGTTGTAAGATTATTTTTATTTATTTTCATAATTTTATATTATAATTATACATAATGTTGGGATTTGTTGTTGAATATTTGTACATGAATGCAATGTAACAACATAATTTGGCTGATATGAAGATTAGTTTTAAAGACCTTAGTGGAAATGTATGGGTGGTCTTGAACTGTTGATCTTTTTGACTTTATGACTGTGTAACAGTGATATGCATTCAATGGAAATAGAACCTTGAATTTTGACTTTTGATCTTTTCTAAGGCTAGACACATGACATGACCCTCTCCCACGGTGCTGTCAGCTGCAGCTCCCAGTCAGCCATGTGAACAGGATGGTAAATGACCAACACCCTACAGTGAACTGTGCCGCCAGCACTTTTTAAATACAGGTGTGGAATACATTACATGAGAATATAAAATTGAATAACACTTTATTATGAAATAGGCCTTGTGTTAGATGGTTTTTGTCCACCTATTCACTACGGTAAGTGTTCTGAGCATGTGAAAAGGTAGACTAGGCTAAGCTGGGATGTTTGATAGGTGCACTAATGCATTTCCCTCTTAAGGTATTTCAAACTTATTGTGGATTTATCAGGCCATAACCCCATTGAAATTTAGAGGCATTTATAATTTTTATTCTTCTTTGATAACTCTTTTTATGGTTAAGAAATCTATTTTTTTTTAATAATTTTCAGTAGGAAAGTGAGGTCCTGGATTAAGAGGATCTATTTTGAACACTGTGACAATAGCTTTACTGAGCAATGACTCAGGAGATATGAATGGCTTCTTAAATGCATTATAAAGTCACCTCCGGGTCTTTGGAGCCTAAGAATATAAACAAGTGCCATGTGTTTATTCAAAATAAAAATAAGTTTGCAGCTTCCACTTATACCCAGGTTGTAGAAAGCTAGAAAGTGTGCCACTCCCAGTCACCCTAACAGGAGAAAAAGTTAGATAAGCTCCAAAATCTTACTCTTTTGAGCTCATTAGATAATTGAAGTCACAAGGAAACATAAATTTCTAAGTGACAAGTTCTTTGAACATGCACTGTCTCAACTATTGGGGAAGCAGCAAGTGCCCTACATGCATGTAAGATGAAATCAGCAAAAAATTTTAACCAATAATCCAAGGCCAAGGTGGGCCAGCACGCTGGTCTGAAATAAAATAAGTTCTCACTCTGTCTTAGTCCATTTATGCTGCTACAACCAGATACCATAAACTGGATGGCTTATGAACAACAGAAATTTGTTGCTCGCAGCTCTGGAATCTGGAATCCAAGGTCAAAGCACCAGCAGATTCGATGTCTGGCGAGGTCTCTGTTCCTCATACAGGGCACCTTCCTGCTGTATCCTTACATGGTGGAGGGGAGAATGAGCTTTCTCAGGCCTCTTTTTTAAGTTGGTCCCCTATGTTATACATGACAATGGAATTCATTTTGACATAATTATAAAAGCCTGGAATATAATTTGTTCTAATTCAGTCCCCCAGTACATCTCCTTCCCCTCTCCTGCTTCCTCCTCTGTTCCCTTCCCTCTACTCTACTGATCTTTCTACTATTTATAGTTGTTATTTTTTTAATCAGGGTCTTGTGAAGCACATGATGGTGAGATTCACTGTGGTATATTCAGATATGTATACAGGAATGTTATACCAAATTCATTCTGCTGTCCCGTCCTCCCTCCTTTCCCTTTATTCCCCTTTGCCTACTCCACTGATCTTTCTTCTATTCTTTTCTTTTTTATCCCTACCCCTTATTTTAGATTACCTTCCATATATCAGAGAAAACATTCAACTTTGGCTTTTGGGGACTGGCTTATATCAATTAGCACGATAGTCTCCAGTTCTGTCTGTTTACCAGCAAATGTCATAAAGTCATTCTTCTTTATGGCTGAGTAATACTCCATTATGTATATATACCACATTTTCTTCATCCGTTTATCAATTGAAGGGCTAAGTTGGCACGATAACTTGGTAATTGTGAATTGTGCTGGTATAAACATCAATGTGACTGTGTCACTAGTATGCTACTTTTAAATCCTTTGGATATATAGACTAAGGAGTGGGATAACTGGGTTCAATGGTGGTTCAATGGTAGTTTTTTGAGGAATCTCCATACTGCTTTCCAGAGTGGTTACACCATTTGCAGTCCCATCAGCAATGTATGAGTGTACCCTTTCCCCACATCCTCATTGACACTGTTACTTCTATTCTTGATAATTGTCATTCTGAATGGAGTGAGATAAAATCTCAGGGTAGTTTTAATTTTCATTTCTCTAATTGCTAGAACTGTTGAGCAGTTTTTCATATATTGGTTGACCATTCATATTTCTTCTTTAATAAGTGTCTGTTTAGTTCCTTTGCCCACTTATTGATTGGGGTTTTTTTTTCTTTTTTGGTGTTAAGTTTTTTGCATATTCTGGGTATTGATGCCTTATCTGAAGAGCAGGCGGCAAAGATTTTTCTCCCATTCTTTAGGCTCTCTCTTCATGATCTCAATTATTTCCTTTGTTGTGAAGAAGCTTTTTAATTTGATGTTGGGCCTTTTTTATAAGGGACCTAGTCCTATTATTTAGCTTTGTCCCCATGTCCCTATCTTCTGAAGGTCCCACCTCCCAAAACCATCACCTTAGTTGTTGGGATTCCAACATATGGATTTGGGAGGAGGACACGAGCATTCAGGCTACAATAAACTCACTAGCAGGAGGTTTTCTATTAATCTTCACTGAGTGTTGTGATGACAGAGTGGAAGACCTCAGAGACCACTTTTCCTTGTGGCACCGGCATGTAAGAGATAATCTGAGGCCATTAAGGAAAATCCCAAATCCACTTCCATTTCTTTCCTGGTCTCCTCTGTCCTGCAAATAAAAATCTTTAAGCTTTTAAGAAGGGAGGCAAACCCTGACACTCATAAGTCACTCATAAGTCTCATAATGATACCCAGCACTGGTCACATGGTGATATCACATAGTGCTAACACCAGCCACAAATGAATGCATTTATCATACATTTGGCTGGTCACAGGGAGGAGGGTAGAAATGCTGAAAAATCCCACCTTGAGTTTTAGGAACTCAGGACAGGCCTGAGCCTGAAGCTGAGTCAGGAGAAGGAGGGGCCCATCCTCACCAAGTCTATCATTGAGGGTTAAGCAACGGCAATCTCAGCTGTGGGTGCCAGCAAGAGCATGGAGGGAGACCACCTCTCTGGTCTAGGCATATAGCAATGACAGAAAGCTGAGGGTGAAGCATGAACACAGAAAGATCACCTGGCACCCCAACTCCGAGCCTAAGCATAGGGCAATGGCAGTCCATCCCTAGAGGAATCTGAAGCCTTTGATACATTGAAGTTAATCAAGACATAACTTATTTTTTGTCTAAATGAACTCAATCTCTCACTCAAATAGCTTAACAGAAAAGGGGCCATAAATACTGACTACCTCGCTACTATCTTACATGTAATGATTGAGGTTCTTTAAAAATAATTAAAAAATTAAAAAAAATACAAGAAATAAAACCCATTTCTTGATTCCCAAGAGACAAGGGGATCAAGAAATCTGGATGCAAAGATGACCGAGGTGGTAGAATAATAAGATGAGAACTTTAAATAATTATGAAAATTTGGTTAAGATGATCTACTGGAAAAGGTGAACAATCATGCATATAGAATTGAAAACCTCAAGAGTACAAAAAGCGTCCAATATGAATAGAAATGATAAAAAATGGACATTAGAGATGAAGAATTCTGTTGAGAGATTCATCAGTTGACTTGATTCCATTGATGAAAGAGTGAGCGAACTTGAAGAAAAGTTAAGAAAAATGATTCAAACTTAAATACAAAGGGGGAAAAAGAATGTTATTAACAACAAGAACAAAAAACTAGCATCTAAGAGTTGCTAGGCAATAGCAAATGATCTAATATATATATAAAATCAGGGTCTCAGAAAAGAAGAATGAAGCAAAAGAAATATTTGAAGAGATATACACTGAGAATGCTACAAAAATAATGAAAGGCATCAAGCCATAAATGCAAGAAAATCGCGAACAGAAAATTGCAACCAAGATAAATATTCCAATCAAACAGAAACGGGAGTTTTGAAATGATGTATAATCAAAGATAAAGAAATTATCATGAATGTAGCCAGAGTAAGACAAGACAGTTTATGACTTCAGATAAGAGAACATTATATAAAGCCTCTATTTTAGAAACTGTGTCAGCCAGAAGATAATGAAATGGCAATCAATTAAGATTAAGAGAATTTTATGCCCAATAAAAATATGCAGGTTAGATAAAAACTTTTCATACAAAAGTCTCAAAAAATTTCAAACAAAAAGTGAAAGAATTCATTGCCATTGAGCTGACTTACAAGAAATATTAAAGAAAGGCTTTCCATGCAGGAGTATGATGATACCAGGTATACATTTAGATTTTTAAAAAACTTTATTGTATCTTTGTTTTGAATATCTTTATTTTTATTTATTTGTATGTGGTACTGAGGATCGAACCCAGTGCCTCACATGTGCCAGGCGAGCACTCTACCACTGAGCCACACCTCCAGCCTCTAGACATTAAGATTAAAAAAAAATAGTGCCAATAATGTTAAAATGAAGGTAAATATAGAATTATATTTACTTAGTTTAATCACTCTAAAAGATAATTGACAGTTGTAGAGTGAAAATAGTAAATGTGTACTGTAGAGTTGACAATATATGTAAAACTAAAATGTAAGACAATAAAATATAAGTTATAGAAGAGAGGAATTAGAAATATACTATTAGATACTTTTGCATGGGAAGTAAAAAATATTCATTCAGAACAGAATATACTAAGTTAAAAGTGTATACTGTGAGCTTTAGGGAATCCCCTAAAATTTTTAAGAAGAAGGTATAATTAATAAGCTGTTAATTTAAAAATACATAATTAACCCATATGATTATAGAAAAGGGAATAAAAAAACAACTGGAAATGGAAAAGAAGTAGAAAAGTAGTAGACTAAACTCCTACTACATCAATAATTACCCTAAAACTTCAAAACATAATAATTAAAAGGCAGATTGTAAAATTAGATGATAATGTAAAACCCAGTTACATGCTGTCTATAAGAAACTAATATAAAGACACAGATCTGCTAAAAGTAAAGGATGGAAAAATACCATATCATTATAAATTGAAAGAAAGCGAGCACATTCATGTCAGACCAAATAGTCTTTACCTGAGAAATATGACCAAGGATCAAAAGAGACATTACGTATTATAAAAGTGACATTTCACAAAGCTATTTTAAATGTGTGTTTGGGTGACATTAAGACATCAAAAACTGATGTAAGTAGAAAAAATCATCTGATACATTTACAAATGTCAATATTCTTTTCTTTATAATGAATACAACAAGTACAAAGAAAGTAACCTCAAAGTATAAGTGCACCAACAGTTTTCAAGCAATTTGATCTAATTGACATTACATATTCCTCAAAGTAGGCTATACTTCATAAAACCGATCTCAAGAGGTTTTAAAGTATTGAAATTTTACGAATTATGTTCTTTTTGAGATTTTACAAAGCATTAAAATTTTACGAAGTATGCTTTCAAATTTACTTCTCAGGACTTAAACTAGAAATCAATACAGAAAACTATTTGAGAAATTGCAAAGTATATGATTAAATACCATACTTCTAAATAACTCGGAAGTCAGAGCAGAATTCACAAGGGAAATTAGAAAATATTTAGAATGAGTTAGAAGACATGCTAAGAGTGTACCTAAGTGGTGAATAAAAGGAAATTTATAGCCATTGAATTCTGATGTAAAAATGAATTTTTACATCAATATTGGTAAGAATGCCATATTCAAAACTTGAAAGAAAGCAATTTAAGTTCAAAGTATATAGAATGAAGCGTAGTCAGACCAAAGAGAGATAAAGAAAGAAGAAAATGAAAACCACAGAAAAGTAAGAGACAAATTAATCTATAATTCAAAGATACACTATCTACAATTCAAAGATTTACTATCAATCAAATTCCCAGTTGAATTTTTGTGGGGATGATGGATACTTGACAAATTCACATTGAAATTTAAATAGAATGTATTGGTCTTAGAATAGGCAAGATACTCTTAAACTAAAAAACAACACAAGAAGACAATCTCTATTGGATATGAAGATTTATTATGAAAACTATATTAATTGAACCAGTATGGAATTTGTGCAAGAATTGTCAAATAGACTAATGAAACAGATTTGAGGTCATAAAATCCACCTCTTACATAATGAATCCTTGATCTACAGAAAAAACAGCACTGTATAAGAATGGGAAAGGGACAGATATCAAGACTATTAGAAAAAATGACATATCCATCTGCAGGAGATTAAACTGGTGCCCTATTTCATACCATGTACAGTACGCATTTTAGTCCTACATGTTAAAGGCAAAACAATAATGTTTTAAGAAGCTAACATCTGAAATTCCTTTATGACCTCTAGGTAAGGAAGCAATAATGAAAATATTTTCTTGAGCTCTGATAGGGAAGAGATCATTTGGACTTTGAATAATGGGTAGGATTTAAAAGGTAGAAATTATAGGGAAGAATATTATTGAGTACAAATATAGACTTTTTGGAACAATAATTAAATTAGTTTGGCGTGGGCAGAATATTTCATTATTGAGAGAAGGAGGGTGGGGACCAGGACCTAGTGGGCTTTGAAAACCTAATGAAGGCCATTGATATTTATCCCATGGACCAATGACCATGAGGATATTCCAATAGCATAGTGGCAGTGATGCCATGGTTGGAGCCAGGATGTATCCAATAGGCATATCCAATCCTGAAGTGCTAAGTGCAAGAGCCTTCTTTAGAAAACAAGAGAAGAATGTTCCCAACATTATGAATAGGAGGTGAGTGGGGTTAAATGCAAGAATGGTGGGAGATCTCTAAGAGAAGGAGACACACAAGAGACAAGTTATTTAGGCCATATCAAATTCATGGAAAGAGTAAGGTAGTTTAAGTAGTAATGCTCAAATGGCCCTTGGAAATGCAGAGTCGGGGCACAGGGGCACAGTATAGAAATGAATCTAATGATGTTTGAAGCTGATGTTATAGACAAGATCTGAGGACAAGAACTTAAAGAGAATAATAGGGACTGGGAACTGAGCCTTGGGGAACACCCACATTTAGGATGTGGAAGGAAAAATAGAGGCAGCGAAAGAATCTGTGGCAAGGGGATTAGAAACATGTGAGAAGCCAGAAGAGAACGGCTTGTGTGGTGCTGTTAACAGTTTGGGATGCTACAAATCGGTAAAGAATGAAGGCGAGGCAGTTGCCTTGAGTTTGTGGTCTGGAGACAGGATCACATCAGGAACATCAGTTTGAGCAGAGTGTAGGAAGAAACCGAGGCTTCAGGGTGAAAGGAGAGTGTACGGGAGTTCATCCCCAAACACCTCAAACATGAGAAAAAAGAAATAAATGAATTATGAATAGAGGAAAAATAAAATATCATTTACCAAGCAATTGATTTAAATTTACCTTCAAAGATGGAAGGAGCCTTAGAAATGATTTAGTTTTGAAATAGTGATCTGACTGACTGGGGAACAAGTGTGATTCCTTAGGTAATGTTACATCAACAGATATTTTTTGTTTGGTCAATAGATGGCTTAGAAAATTGAATTAGATGTGAACATTTAGAAATGGGAAGATTTTTATGTAAAAAAGTGTTTTATTTTCAACTTTTCCTTTAAAAAAATTGGAAATTTGCCAACTCTTAGCATGTGTTGCTATAGACCATTAATTATCTGCAGTTATGGAAGGGCATGGATTTTTCACCCAGCCGTGGTCCCCATTCTTCCTGGGTCTCTCCACTAAACTCCTTGCAGGATTCCTATGTGCATTTGAATTATCATTCCATAATTAAGCCCAACTCCCTCTTTTAATAGAGGAGAAGAATGATGTCCAAATGAAAGAAGGACGTAAGTGACCCATAAGTCATATACCTGGTCTATGGAAGAATCCATTTCAGAATGCATATCTTCTGTCATTTCCAGAGGCCTCCTCTGCTATTAACTCATGAGGTTTTATTGTTTATTTGTTTTTTTCTGGTATGGTGGTCTCTTAAGGATTGGCCCATGGCAACTGCCACCTCTTCCTAGATTCTAGTATTATAGCCAGATGGCACTTGCATGATGTGTTTGTCTTTGTCTCTAACCAGGTTCTCATGTTTTTCACGTAGCCCAGATGGTGACCCAAAACTATGCCTAGGATAAGAAGGAAACCCACGGCTCATCAATCCAAGCTCAGATTTTTTTTTTTTTAGCTTTGGTATAATGTGAGGCATATAAATTTCCCATAAGGTTCCTTTTATGGAAATTTTTGAGGCCTAAGTGGAATGATGTTAAACAATGACTATCCTGCGTTGCCTCCCAAAGTAGAAAATTAAGTTCAGCTCACTGAAATTAATACCAGATCACACTCTCCAAGTCCCTCCATCCAAGATCCATAGTTGGTGTATCAAGGGAATTTGAATTTGTTGTGTTTGGATTTACATATTATTAAGAAGAAAGTTGTAAGATAATGCAACTTTATCTTACTTTTCTTTTCTTTTGATAAAAATATGTACTAACCTTTAAAAAATATTCCTTTGAAATTTAGGAGAGGTCATAATGTTACACACACACACACACACACTTATCATACCCTGTTATTAGCTGGAGAGTAAAATAGTCTATAACCGACTCACTTGGAAAAGATTTTCTGAAAGCCTGGGGTAATGACTGTGTTTATTCCTTTCTATCAACCCAGCCCCAGCCTTTGCCCAACCACCATTCAATAGGAACCGCCTTGGTTTAAAAATAGAAGAACTTATGGTGTTTAACTACTGGATTTTAAGTAGACTATATTATTCATCTTAATGGTAAAAATATAATGGCTCTGTGGACATTTGAAAATACTGCTATGTCAATAAAACCCGACTCCTGAGGTAGATTTTATTTTAAGTGTTTCAAACTAGCCAAATCCTTCCTGAGCTATCTCCTTCCTCTGCCTGGCCAAGTGCAGCATGTTAGCTGGTATACACTAATGGCATAATTTCCCACCACCTTCTTCCTCTAGGGGTTCTGACTTAATAGGCTGTGGTCAATCTATCAAATCATAATTGATAATATTTTTACAGCCTGTTTTGTCACTGCACAGCTTGTACCATCATAATTCTAGCCTGTGATATCAGCTTCTCCACTGTGGACACCCTGCAGTGTCCTCAAGAGTTTTACGATGGTAGTCTCTGCTGCCAGGAACACTTCCTCTATGAAGCTGGGCTAAGTTTTGCTGGAGAAGCCAAGCAGCTGAGTAAATGAAAGCTTCCTTCTTCAACCCCTGTACCATGTGGTGGAAGTCACTGTCCTTCTTCTTGTGATGCTACCATCTTTGTCACACGGTTTGCATATTTATCCACGTGGATGAATGTAGATTTTATCAAATAGACATAAAAGGGTCCTTCTATGTACCATTGACCCAAACCCAGTCACTTGAACTTGACACAGTGGTAGGGAAAACTCATTGTTTTATTCTTTCTTTTTATGAGACAAAGAAAATGGAATTGATAAATGTCTTCCCGTATTGCCATAATTTGGATCTGAATCATCACTTTAAATTATGAATGTCTCTCTTGTTTTTCGAAAGCACCTACTGACCGATAGAGGAGGGTGTGGGCTTTAGAGCTCTTCAATTCAACTCTATGATTAGACCAAGCACAGGAGGAGATCATTGAAGGAAAAACTTGTATTCCAGGAGATCAGAATACCAAATGTTATCTCTTTTTGGTAGAACAATGAAAATATTTAAATGTGTGTGTGTGTTCATGTATGTGTGTGACTTTGTTAGAAAATCAACTTGTGTGAATGTGTCTGAGTGTTACAGTGTGATTACTAACGACTGATAAACTTTATCTCACTTCTGAGTTCAACCAGTAAGTTAAACTTCAAAAACAAGTTAATTTTTTGAATTATTGAAATTTTACATTACAAAATAATTCTAGCCTCTTCATTAGGAAGTAAGTAAGATGCTTAATTGTTCCAATGTTAAAATAGCAATTAGAAATGAAGTCACTTTTGATGGTCTGGGGTCTGAGTTTCTGAGCAAAGAGGAAAAGACTGTTTTTTTTTTTTCATAATGGGATTCATAATCTCAAATTTCGGTACATATATTAAGTAATTTAGTTGAAAATTAAAATTTTAAAATGTATTTTATAGACATGGTATGTCCAGAAATTTTTTTTTGAAGATTTCCTTACCAGATACAATGAGGAAAATATCTATTGATAAGTCACCATATATGTGTGCATGTGCATAGTAAATTTAAAAAAATAACGTGTTTGCTAAATTATGAAGAAATATTTTCTATAATTTTACAATTAAGAACAAGAATATAATATTTTAATCCAAGAAGAGATTCTGAATTTTCCACTAGAGTAAGAAAAGCGAAAATTTTCCATGGTTGTAAAGTTTTGGATTTTTCTATTCTTGTTTTTATTTTAAAAATTCCTTTTGCACTATTATCTGAACATAAAATGGAGAGTTTGCACTTAGAATCTGTGTTTTTAATTATACTCAAAGGATTCTCATTTAATACAAATGTGTTATTGCTTTTCTGGATTAGCTGTTTTGGAATCCTAATGAAATAAATCTATAAAAATATTACTTGAGTTTTTCGAGTAAAGTTTTAAAATTATTATAGTGAATCATTTCTCTAAAATTTATAATTTTAGTTTTAGGATATTTAAATTAATATTAATTAGGTTGCATTATGATTATATTTATCTAGAGACCTTTAAAAGTTGAGCTTTAACACTAAAATTTTCTGAATTAAAAAATAATTATTCTAGTAAAAATTCCCAATAGGTATTGTTTTATGATATGCTTGAATAAAATTTAAAATTGCTTTAAAATTTCAAAATGAATAATTTGTTATGACAATGTATAGAATAACATAAAGGTTAATAAGAAAATATACCCAACAGAGGAGAGAAACATAATTCAGGAGAAAAGAAAAATTAAGCTGAAAAAATTTTGTATTATGACAAAATAAGATAAAAAGAATTTAAATTTGAATCGTATACACCCAGAACTCTATGTTCTAAGAACTCATGTGCATAATTTGACCCACAATTTGAACTCACATGTAGTTCAAATATGAATTTAACATAGGGAAAGAGGCTGAAGTATTATAATACCATTACTATAAAAATAAGCTTAGCTCAAGTAACTGTAACCTCAGAAGGATCATCCTTAGAAAAAGAGTGAAGTTTTAGCTTTGGTGGCTGGTACTGTTGTGGTCACTATATTTTTGTTTAGGTAACTAATAAGTAACCTTGAGATGAAGAAGTGGGTATATTACCTTGAAAAGTAGGAGAAATGATGACTAATCTTATGAGTTAGTTGAAAATTAATCAAAGGACCACTGAAGTCCTGTATAAGAGCTACATGGACTGTCTTGCCCACTGGCAAAAAAGTCATATGCTTTTTTGCAACCATGATTCATTCAATGTTCCCAAATAACTTCATTTATAAATTAAATTCACTAACCAGTTCCAAAAAGTATTTAAAATTTCAATGTATCTGATTTCTTGGACACTGTAAATTCTTGACAAATCTGGCAAGATTAACTTTGTAAGAACTTAGTCTAGTCTTAAAATTCTAACAAGTCATATTCATAGCCTTTTTGGTTATTAGGCAGAATATTTTGTGTAAGCATTGACTTGTGTATGCCTTCACTGTAATGTGGTTGGAGAATCTCATTTCTTACTGTCCAGTAGTTGAATGGTGCCACCAAATAGGAGCTACAATTCACATGATCAATCCCTAGATTGCAAATGTTCTATAGAAAATTAGGTATTTCTTTGAGTCACTCAAGAGCAAACAATTTGGCAACATAGTAAGATATGTATGTTCACAGGATGATATACTAAAATCAAATGTACTATTGTCTGATTATTAACTTACAATTTTACTGTCATTGGGAATACTAGTGAAGCTTTATTAAAAATAAAAATTGATGATTGGTACTGCAATTATCTGGATCATTGATATGGGGAAGGGTGACAATACAATAATTATAGAATAATGGTCAATGGAACAGGTAAGAAAGGCTTGTAAAAATAAGTATGCTACTATTACTATACAGGTAGAAGAGTTCAGAATTCCATCAACATGAATGATGCAGAATGGGGTTCAATTTTAATTCATAAAAGTCAGAGTGTATAGGTGCAGAATATCACCAACTCCAAATGACAACAAAAAACTGTAAATGTGATTCCAATTTTCTGAGACATGGTTTCTGTAAAAATAGGGACAATAGTAGGATGTTCTTCATAAGGTGCTTGAAGGACAAAGTAGAATCATTTATAGGCAGTGTTCAGTACAGTGCAGTAACACACAGTAGGTATCACATGCTGCTGATGGTGATGGCACTGTTGATGGTAGCATTGTTGTTGTGTAGCAAGTTGGAAGGACAAGATGTGTCGTGTATAGGGTGGACAACCCCAGCTTCCCTCAGAGAACTTGTCCATTTTTGTCTTTGCAGGTCATTCTTCCAAATCTCTTACTGTTTCTACTTTTTAGCACATGACACTAGTCAACATGTTTTGTTCAGATCCCTTTGTTATGGTTTGGCTGTGTGGTGTCCCCAGAGCTCATGTGTGAGACAATGCAAGAATGCTCAGCTATAAAATGATTAGATTATGAAAGGTGGAACCTAAACAGTGGTTAATCCTATGATATGGATTAACTGGGTGGTAACTGTAGGCAGGTAGGATGTACAGGAGAAGATAGGTCACTGGGGGCAAAGCTTTGGGGTTTATGTTTTGTCCTGGTGAGCCGAGCTCTCTCTTGCTCCTTGTTGCCACATCTTGAGCTGCTTTCCTATACCATGCTCTTCCGCCATGATGTTCTGCCTCACCTCTGTCCCAGAGCTATGGAGTCTGCTGATCATGGACCGAACCACAAAAACCATGAGCCAAAAATCATTTCTTCTTCTACTTGTTCTTGTTATGTCTTTTAGTCCCAGGGATGTAAAAGCTGACTAAAACACCCTGTTCCTCCCTATAATTGACACTTCTCTCCTGTTTTTTCTCCCTGAGTTGCTTATTTTGGTGATAATTCTGTGTCCTTTTTCTCTCGTCTCTGATAGAAAGCATTGGGGGTGAGAGGAGCTTTGTGATTCTGACAAAGGAACAAGATGACACCTAGGTGGCTCTAATGTTTTATATTTCCAACTTCCTATTTTTTTCCTCTCTCTCTAAACTTTAGCTTTTCAGGTTGATAGGACCACCATTTCCATTTTAAATGTATCTAAAAAAAGAAATATTTTCTTTGTTTTCTAACACCACCCCATAATCAAACATTTTATACATAAAATTTTCTTAGGTTATTTCTTTAATAATTCCTATTGTACTTTTTCTCTCTTCTCCATCTTTTCTTTTCACCCAGGGCTACCTTGCTGCTTAACCCTAGGGTGTCAAGGGCTAGGGTTGTGGCTCAGTGGTAGAGTGCTCACCTAGCACATGCGAGGTGCTGGGTTCAATCCTCAGCACCGCATAAAAATAAAATAAATAAAACAAAAGTAAAAAAAAAAATTCACGTTGAATTACATGTGAATGTGCCCCCTATAGTTACACAATTAAGTCATTCTGCCCACATCCCAACATTTCTATGTTCTGCAGAATTATATGAAATCTTGTTACTATGAGAGAATGTTAATGAATTAGAAAATTCTAGTATGGAGATATTGAAGAGATTAACAATAAGACATTAGCATAGAGGTATGAGTGTAATTTTGTGAAGTGCATACATATGGTTGCTTTTGCTTGTAAAATTCACTGGATCACATTTTTTTCTCATCAAAGAAATAAAAGTGGAGTCTATGATAGTATTACTTTTTGTGATTTGGTTTTGTTCACCAGTATATGCTTATAGAGCATTTTCCATATTATAGGCAAATTTATTGAAAGTTCATCGATATGATTGGGGATATTACTCAAAAAAATCTTTCCCCTTGGGGCTCATCATATCTACAGTCCTGTGGGTGATTGCGTTACAGAGAATAATGTAATTATTAGTTATTTTTGAAGCTACAAGATGTGCCTTTGAACAAAGCCATCATTGAGAAATGATGTGAATATCTTATGTCATTGTCACCTTCTACACTTGCTTCATATCAGTGACAGTTTTAGATGGTTAGTGTTATTTCCCTTCCAAACAATTTAGATATTTTTGTTTACAAACTTTGCTCAGATGGTATGTGGCCTGGTCTTTCTAACTGAGGTCAGAGTTTCTGAACTACTAGAGTAAGCATTTAGAATGTGATTATAGACATATCTCAGCCTGCTGGTTCTCCGTAGAAACCCAGTCTTGAGCTAATTCTTGCTGGTTGCACCACACAGTCAGCAGTGAAACTTCTTGTCACTCTTTTTTTTTTTTTTTTTTAAGAAGATGATTAGGTTAAGAAAACTCACAGAACATTTGCCCACTTTAAATATATTTTGTATTTTCTCTGTATCACAGAGGACAATGAAACAGGACAGTAAAATGATAATGATAATAAAATTAAAAAGGAGTTGTAAAAAATCTAGTAAGTTTCTTTTAAGTTGTAGGTTCACTCAATTTCATTTGGACCTGGGGAAAACCAGTTTGTATCTAATTTGTGAATCCATAAATAACATGGCTCAGTTTTGCTTTCTTAGGTTCTTATATTGGTCGGTATTTAAAACATTAATGCCATAGCAAATCTTGCCGAAGCACCTACCAGTGGGCTCTTTCTCTTCAGAAAATTAAATATTGACTCATAGTCCCTGATTTCATCACATAAAGACTAATGATACCACAAGGACCTTAGAATCTGACTTATATTCCCAAGAAAATGCTTGAAACACCCACATTCTTTAAGGGAGTATTTCTTTGGCAGTGGTTATGCTGGGTTCTTGGTGTGTATAGATACTGATGCACAAAGTCAGCCTGACATGCTGTGACCTAGGGTGCCTGGATTCCTGCCCCCTCGCTTCCCTCTTCTGCCCCAGTCAATTACTTCTGGACACGCTGCGTTTAGTCTGTTACCATGTGTACAAATACGACCCATTTCTGTAAGCATCATGCAGGGGGCAACACTGTTATAAGTATTAATACCATCAGACCTAATTTCCTCCAAGAAGATAAGTATGAAATTCCATGGACTGCATCCCAAATTAGAGACACCAGCACCAGCTAAGAGAATGAGGGCAGTGGCAGGTGCCCTAGCTCTGTGCAAATTAATGCAGATATTATACTTCATTCAAGCATGACTGGTGAAAGATAGCCCTGAGCAAGGAGGCTATGGACACAATAGAAACCATTCAGAGCTCCTTCAATAACTCATTTTGGAGGGACTTCTTTGTTATCCTTGAGAAGAAGAGGGAACATAAGGATAACAGTACATGGCCAGATGAAGGCTATTATACACCACATTTTCTCCAAGTCTCTTCTAAAAGGCAATACTCTTAAATGCTACCTTAAATAAAGGTTTTATCCAATGCCAACCACAATGGCTGTCTGATGGACCATAAAAATGACCACTTGTGTCGAATTTTACCTAAACATGTCCTGAGATCACTTGATCATATGTGACCAGGTTCCATTGTTCAGTTTGGCAAGAAGATGTTAAGTCTATCAGAGCTTATTGTTCTCAGAAGTTGTAACTAAATATTTAAATATAGCTAAAGAGCTTCTCATTACTTTACCCTGGCATCTCATGCCTATTGGTTTTTGATATAGTCTTGTATATTGAGGTCTGTATTGGTGCCTCCCTCTAGTTGAATAGTTCAACCCCTGTTTCATGTAAAACCTTCTTTAAGTAGTGATTTATCCCTTCTCCTTTTATGTCCCATTGTTTGTCTTACAAGAAATTATTGGTCAGGGTTGTTATGACCTTTGGATATCCATCAGTGAGTTCAGAGGTATCCCATATTTATACATTCTCAATGATGATGGCTAGCACCAGTCAAATCTGATCCACAACACTTTTGGTAGCATAACATCTTTTTTTGTTCTCAGAAGAAATTGTTACATGACAAAGAAATTATTATATTTCAGGTTCTAGGCCATGAACCAACTATGGTGTTAGGAGGATCAACTTGCAAATATTAACAGTATCACATCCCTAGTCACTTACTGTGAAAAGATACATGAATCATCTCTGCTTGTTCCCAGTGTCTTGAGGACTGAATATCTACCTGTTAATTCTATAGTAACAGGTTTAATGGACTACTGATCTAAAATATAACACAATTCACCAGTTATTTCTAATTGAATCAAGGAGGTTGATATTCCTTCCTAAGAATGCACATCCACTAAAAGAGAAGTCTATGCAGCTGGAAGGACCAAGCCTGTGTTTCAGGTACAGCTGTATAAGACAGGGCTATCTCTAAGAAGTATGAGTCAACCCAGCTGGACACACTCCTCCACAGCCTGAGCATGATCAGATTTGGGCTTCCAAGGAATATATTTGGAGCCATGTCTTCTATCATACAGGATTAAGTGTTTATTAAGGGGGTAATTTTTCACTGGGAATTGGATTTTGGCCTTTGTCTCCTGTGTATACGTTTCTGATATGGAGCATTTGAGCAATTTGTTTAAATGAGCCTGTGTTTAAAGGAATGTGATAGAGTATGTGAGAGCATTTCTGGAATTCTTTGCAATGCTTTGGCTGTTTGCAAGAAGATTCCAACTTCTGACTTACTTTTGACTTAATAGGTGTTCACTTGCCCTGAGTCAATTATCAGTGTAATGGAGGTGTGCAATTCACACCCATCATTAATGCTAGAACAACCTGGATATGTTAGCCTTACTAAAGGGTAGCATTCCCTTTGTTCAGCATTACTTCCTATATTACATAATTGATCTAATCATGACCATTTTTTCATTTAAATAAAATTTAATTATGTAACAGATGAGGAAACTGAGACTTTGAGGAATTATACAACTATCTCAAGTGATAGCTAAAAAGTGTTGGTAGTTTCAGTGTCCAGGCTTCCTTAATGCCAAAGAATGAGCTTGCAATGTTCAAGGTGAAATGTTTGCTATATTATAGGATACGGCATATAAGCTCATCACTCACTGATTCTTCTGGGGAGGTAGCAATGCTTTTGGGTAGTGACTTGTTTGTTTGTTCTTTGCCAACACCACATATCTGTTCTTTAGAATGACTCTGATGCTCTGCTCACATGAATTAACCTGCAGTGTTTTCCAAGGAGATGCCGTCTCTCTCCCTGCCAGGAATACTCTCATTCTTTCATGCCCAGTTCAGCTTTTACCTTCATGGTGACACTTTTCTTGATTTCCCAAGGTAGGATCAGCCCCACCCCATCTTGTGCTCTGATCCTTTGCTCTTATCTGCTTTAAAGAAGTTATCAAGTTATTGCATAATTACTAGCTTACATGTCTTCTTCCTCTCTTGAACTCCTCTATGTAAGTATTAATTATGTATCTTTGCATGTCATACACTGCATGTCACACATTTGTGAGAGTACTCACTGATTAAGAAATAGTAGAGATCCAGGAAGAGGGGAGAATGAGAACAGGATCCTGTCATTTCACACAATATGAATAATGATACTTTACTTCTATTATCTAGAAAGGCCCTTTATTTAATAGTCTACATTTTCATGATAAAGGAACTAATGTATAATCAATAGGATGCAAGTTTGGGAGGACCTAAAGCATATACAATTTTAGGGTATCCTCCTTAAAAATAATACAAAATTTAAAATATATGAAGTTATATAAAACTAAGTATTTATTACAAACAAGAAATCATCAGAAGCCACAAGTTAATAAAATCTAAGAAATCTTTAAATTCATAAAAATAACATAATTTCTCTACTAGCCTCACTCAGTTGTGTATTATCTTTTATTCCACTTTTGGGGGGGTACATTATTCTTTATCACTTCCACATAAGATGATCATTTTGCAATATTTTCCATAGAGAGAATGCACAGACAATTCAATCTTTTCTCTAACATGGTTGATTAAAATCTACTTGTTATTAATAACATAGAAAATATGTTTCAGCTTTATAACTTGTTGCTATTTCTACCATGTAAATTTTTAAGGTTGCTCTCAAATTTGAAAAACTTCTATCAAGTTTCTTTTATGAGTTTCAGGGTTTAGAAAAATTTTCCACAGACTAACTTCACCTTCTTGTCATAATTCTGCATAGGTTGGAAAGAAAGAGGTTTTTAAAATATTTCTTTTATAACTATTTTGTTATTGTTGTTTTGAAGGCCTGGGGATCAATCCAGGGTTGCAGGTGCACTAGGCATGTGATTAGCACTGAACTATGCTCCTAGCCCCATAACTTTTTTTAAAAAGCATTTATTTGGGGGCTCAAGGTTTCAGATGTCTCAGTCTATAGACAGCTGGGTCCATTCCTTAGAGCTCAAGGTGGGGCAGAACATCCTGGCAGAAGAGTGTGGCAGAGGGAAACAACTCACATGATGATCTGGAAGCAGAGAGAGAGAGAAAAAGAGCAAGTGAAAGAGAGAGAACTCCACTTTCCAAATATATCCAAACAATAACACTAGGTAAGACTTCTCCTACTTGAAACTCTTCTGTGGGTTTCCTTGAAATGCCTCAAGCAATCAGTAGGACCACAGAGTGAGGACGGTTGCATGACCTCTGCATTTCACAACTCAGCATACCTCTTTGTGGATTTATAAGGCACTATTTTTCACAACATAATATTGTAGCTTAGAGAGTCCAAATCTCTAGCCAAGGAGAACCAGGTGTTGAGAAAAAAATATGGAGGCAGTGGGTATGAAGTGCACATTTGAAACTTTTGTAAAGTAAGACGGGAAGAAAAAGACCAGTATGATTGAACAAAATGTCATGATGCTGCCTATATATCTAGGAGAGAGGAACTAGAAAGCATATCTAGAACTTGGCCTAGCCAACACTGTATTGTCTCTAATACAATTTCCCAGAAAGACATGATTCTGGGGCATGTTAACCTGGCATCAATCACAAATGCACAGAAATACCCACTTTAGGAACTCATCAGGCATCTGTCAAATATGTTAAGTCAATGCTTTAAGTTTTTTGGCTTGTACCATCTTTCAGAGGAATATTGATTATAACTTCTGTTAATGAGGTACTTTTGCATTCATCATGACTTACCACTTACAAGAAAAAGGTGAGACTTTTAGATGCTCAGAGGCATATATGAAAAAGGAGACAGTTACCAATTTGCTAACCAACATTGAATGGAAGGAAATGACATTGAAGGCACCTTCCCCCACTTGGCAGGGTAGAGCTAAGGACCAATGGGGACGCTTATGGGGAATTTTGAAGTGGTTTTCTCTGCAGTGTGTGATGTGTTTCTCTTCCCTCCTCTGTCACCTACACAAATGTTTAGGAAAGCAAGATTCTTTGGTTCAGTGTTTTTATATCCAAGGATTCTCTAAGGGATATACTTTTAGGGTAAAGTGGGTAAAAGTGTAGATTGTACTCAGTTCTGCATCCCAGTGGGTTGGGACACAGGTTGGAGGGGAAGTGAAAGGACAGAGCTGATATCAGGTGCTGTAGTTCGTTTCTGTTATTATAACCAAATAAAGAATAGAGGTTTATTTAAGTCTTGCCTTTGGAGGTAGGGAAGTGCAGGAGTGTGGTGGTGGCTTCCGGTTGCATCATAGTGAGGCAGAGCAAACCTGCTGGAAAGAATTTGCTTCTGTAACAAATTCACAATTGCTCTAACCCATGAATCCAAATACTGGATTAATCCATTCCTGAGGGCACAGACCTTTGTGAACCAATTGCCTCCCCAAGGTCCTACCTCCTGATACCATTAACATGATTTAAGGATTAAGTTTGCACCACAGAAAATTTGGGGCACACATTAAATAATAGTCCCTGGATTTTACTTATTTGACCAAGGAGGAATCTGAGAGAAATGAACAACTTGCCTGGGCCACACAGAACTGCTGTTAGGAGCTAGCTCCAGCATGTAACCTCCAAGCCTTCAGTCCTACACTGTCTTGGTGGCAATGCTCCAAAAGACAGCAGACTGGAGGAGCTGAGAGTGTGGATCTTTAGAGCCCGGTTCCTTTGGTTTGAATCTCAGCTCTCCACTTTTTAGCTGTATTATCTTGGGCAAAACTTTTAATCTTGACATGCTTCTGAGTTGTATCAGAAAACAGGATAATTTGTCTTGGGATTGAGTGATTTACTACTGGGAAAGTCTCTAGTAGGTACCAGGCAATGATTTGTAAAATAAGATATTTTTCTTCCATGACCCACAACGTAGAGGACAATGCTTTATTTCCTTATGAGCTTTCCCTAAGTGTGTTTTGCACTTCATGGCCTCCCGCCATCTGTATCCTTACCCATGGCAATCACTTATCTGCTGTCTCCCCATGCTGTCTTCTCCTGCCTGTGGGCTCCAGGAGAGGGGAAGTGGTCCAATTAGTTGCAGACGATAGCTGCTTCCAGTGCCGCCGGCACTACTGAGGAAAGGGTTCTGGTTCATTCTGCTGCTTTGCATCCACTGAGTCATTTAGGTTTTAATCTTCTGATAGAAAATTATCTAAAGTACTACCCAGGTGCAGGGGAAAATGACTTTTCTGTTTTATTTTGTTTTGACTTTGGGGCAGCTTAATGTCCTACTCTAATTTGGAAATTTGCAGCAGCTTTGTTGCAAATCTGCAATAGTTCCCTTTCTTCTCCGAGAGAGAGAGAGAAAGAGAGAGAGAGAGAGAGAGAGAGAGAGAGAGAGAGAGAGAGAGAGAGAGAGATAGGTGTCCTTTTGTTCTGTCCCATTTTCTAAGGCAAAACAGACATTGATTTAAAAATCAGAACTTTTCTCTTTGATAGCTTCCGGAAATTCCCAGTTGCTTTGTTAGTTTAGGGTGATGGCTTTCTTTGCTGGGCTGTGGCATCACAGTACACATGAGCATTGTCAGTAACTGTTAGCTAACTCATGGGACATCTGGGCGTTGTCTCTTGTTCTTCCCCTTGTGTGACAAAGAGGCATTGGTGAAGGGGTCCTCGTCTTCTTTTGCTGGTGGAAGCCATGTCTACCCAGGCCAGCCATGGCTCACTGAACTGCACAGACAGCAGGGTGGGCTGATTTATACCCTCTGCAGGGAATGCAAGAGGTATGCTAATTTTACAGATGAATATGACCGACAATATGTATGCATACATATTACAAATACATACATGTTACTTACTGCAAAGTATTATTAAATTTTAAAAACATGCAGCCTCTGGTTTGCTAATTCCATTTCTAGGAATCCTTTGTGTCTAAGGAAATATTTAAACAAGTGTATCAAGGTGTATAAACAAGGATGTTTATAAAACTGAGTTGTTTGTAACAGGAAGAAAATTGGAAGCAAGCCCATAAATAGAAGATTGACTAAAAAGTTTTTATGACATTGAATTTGCTTCTTTGTGGTCTTTCGGGTGTACTTGCATAACGGAACATCAGGCTACTACAGATGCTCTCCATCTTGTGATAGGTTCCTGTCTCTTTAAACCCAGGGTAATATGAATAAGTAAAAAATAAGTATGTAAGAAATGCACTTAGTGCACCTAGCATACTGGACATGTAGTTCAGCAACTCAGTGAAACATAGAGTATAAGTCATTCCTCTCACTATCACATAGCTGACTGGGGGCAGTGGCTCAGTGTCAATGACCAGCATGTTAGGGAACATCAGACTACATACCACACGTCTGGGAAAGGATAAGGATCAAAATTCAAAATTCAAAGCATAATTTCTACTGAATGACTGTTACTTTTGCATCATTGTTAAGTTGGACCCTGTAAGTCTGGGACCATCTGTATTTAAAACTATGATATAGAATATAATTGCTATATATAAAATTATGCAAATATGTATTATATTTTGCTGTGGAAAAAAGGATTATAGTATAAAACACTCAAAATGGTGCATATTTACCTATGTATAAGTTTTTATATGCTTAGAAAAAGTCAGAAAATATAAACAACAAAATATGAATAGTATTGCATATTGTGGGATTATGGATGGTTTTAATATTCTTATTTCAGCTTATTTATTTTTCTAATTTTTCTCACTAGTAGCATATGTTACTAATGTAATAAAAATGACAATTTGGAGTGGTTTGTGTATGACAAGTAGTGTGTTGCAAAAACTTCCATATTAGGAAAGTTTTTACACATGAGCATGTTAATAATATGTTATTATGACAAATGAGGGAGAAAAGAGAGATGAGAAGGTTTCTAGCAATTCTTCATCAGTCTTCAGGAGCTTAAATTGCTCTGTTGTTTTGTGACTTTCAGAAACATAGCTCCATAAAGTTCCACTTAGTTTGGATTAGCTTGTGGACCCTCTGTTCTTGTATTCGTGAATCCATGCTACAAAATGGCTGTATGATTGACCATCTTCCTTGTATTTGAGGTGCATATAGAAGCCAAGAGAAATAAAGAATTAAGCCAAAATACAATATATGTCCTTGTTCTATATTTTGCTTGGAAAACATTCTAAAGAAACATCACTATTGCCCAAGATTTTATGGCATTGAATTTGCTTCTTTGTGGTCTATGCCATTTAAATTTTTGTACGCTGTTATCAGCAATTTTGTGGCCACATTACAGACAACCTTCTGGATGTCAGGAGTCTTTGTTAAACACTTTCTCAGGTTGAAGTTTTAATGTTGTTTCTATGTTAGGGAAGAAAAGGTGCATTTCATTTAAGATCACACCTTAAGACTGCTTCTGCAAATGACTGTTACATAATGTTGATGATGGTGATGATGATACTAATGATGATGATGTAGTAAGAGCAGTATAATAAACACTAGGTAGTTGTAAGCAATATTATTAATTATTAACATATAATAATAATAAATCTAACAGTAATTTCATCTGTTGACCTCTTACTGTTTTCAAGGAGCTCTGCTACATCGCATTGTTTTATTTAATTCTAAAATTTTCCTTATAGTAGAAATCACTACCTCCATTTTGCAGATGGGGGAATTGAGCTTTAGAAGAATTAAATGATCTGCACAAATAGGATTACCTACATGTGAGCTCCTTGAATATCTCAGATGGTTTCTTCACCTAAAATGCTGGAAATATTCCAGTGACCAAGAATTTTTAGTTGGAGGAAAATAAATACTTCTTATACCTCAATCTTTTCAATAAGAATTTTTCCTGCAGAGGCCTTGATGACTTTGAACCCACATTTTGTCCAAATCTGCAAACTAAGGGATGAAATTACACACATTCTCCAGTGTGACTACCTGATCAGGCAACCCCCTGTATCCTGACTAGTTCTACATTGTGGGAATAGAGTTGAGGATCCTTTAATCTTGTATCACTTATCAAGACAGCAAAGGGATTTCTTTTAGGACACATTGCCTAGAACTTTTGGCTTTGATTTCTTATCTGAGGGTAACTGGGGTCATCAGTGTCGAGCTTGTGGCTGACATATTAAGGCTTCAGTGTTTGACAATATTAAGGGTAGTAAGAAACTGTTTTCTTTCTCTAATAAATATGTAACTTGCACAAAATCTGTGAACCAGTCTCTGAACAAAGTTACATTCAAGGAACTACAGTGCAACAGTCAAGAATAAATTAAAAGGAATTCCACTCTTTACATATTTTCATAAAATAAGTTAAAGAAAATCTCATTTCCCTTCCTATTCTGTACCACTTTTTTTTTTTTAACATCCTGAATCTTTGGTCAAATAAAAGTCTAAACAGTTTCAAATTCCTGGATTACCAACCCATGCATATTAGCCAGAGACTTTTCCAGTTTGAGTACAGAAAGTCTCACATCCCCAGAGCCCTCTCAGTCTGGACAAAGTGAGACAGTTGGTCAGCACATTTTTAACTCTCTGCCCTTACTCCCTGAGGCCCTAGTTTGTGTGGCTTGTCTGTCTCTTTGTTGTCTTTACATTTTTGGTGGCTTCTCTCTCTTCCTGAAAGAACGTGGGAAAACTTAGAAATCTCCCTCGTTCATGCATTTCTTTGCTGACACACTCTGTTATGGTTTGGATGTGGGGTGTCCCCCAAAAGCTCATGTGTGGGGCAGTGCAAGATTTAGAGGTGAGATTATTGGGTTATGAGAGCCTCAACCCAATCAGTGAATTCATCCCCTAATCCAGGGGATGGACTGAGTGGTAACGGAAGGCAGGCAGCGTGTGGCTGGAGGAGTGGGTCATTGGGGGTGTGCCTTTGAGGTTTTGTTTTGTGGTGAGTGGAGTTTCTCTGTTTCCTGGTATGATGTCTTGAGCTGCTTCCCTCTGCCACACTCTTCCATCCTGATGTTCAGCCTCACCTTGAGCCCTGAGGAATGGAGCCAGCTGTCTATGGACTGAGACCTCTGAAACCACAAGCTCCCACATAAACTTTTCCTCCTCTGCAATTCTTCTTTTTAGGTCTTTTGGTCACAGCAGCAAAAAGCTGCCTTGTGTATGTTTGATGACCTGAGGTCAGAGTATTATACAACAGATAACTTGTAGCTGCAAGCTACTTAGACTGAATCCTACCCTATTTTGAGACATGGTTAGAAGTGGTCCTGATTCTGGATCAGGGTGAGAAGGCAGATCATAACTAACTCAGCTTTTACTGTTATGGAGGTGGCAGGGGCAGGGAGCCCGATTAAAATAAAGTTCTTCCAGCTGAGGCCTCGGGGTGGGGGTGGGGGGCAGGCAACTGGCAGTGGGCTCGATTTTTGGAGAAGGAAAAAAACACAAATCACAGATGAGTCCCATGGGTAAAAGGAAACCAAGCAAAGGAAACCAAGAGGCAGATTCTCAGTATCAAGCAGGGCAGGTGGGCAAGAAGCATCAGGGAAACCAGACATTAGGTGGCCAGACCCCAGCTATAGAATGGTGCACGCACAGACCCCCAGGTAGCAGGGTGGAGAACTGATCTTTTAAAGAGGACCAGAATTTTAGGCAGGCTGCATGGAGTCCTGGAGAGACAAAATGAAACCCCAATCATTTTAACTGAGACACAGGATGGAAACCGTATCTAATAAATAGGCAGAAACACACTTTCAGATGTCGGCCCTTAAGTCAGGATCAGAATATCAAGAAGAGTGACATACTGCTCAGTCCAAAAGTCTAGGGCTCTGTCTCTGAAATCTGAATTCCTGGCTTACATCGCTTTTGGCACCAGCATAGTGGCTTTCGATCTTTACTGTGTATAGGGGTATTTATAAAAATGGAGATTCTGAGGCTTTATTCTTAAACATTCTGATTCAGTAGATTTTTGATTAGTTCCAGGAATATAAATTAATGTGCCCCTGCCCCCACCAAACATTTGGCTAGGGATGGCCCATTTACAACATTCTGAGAGCCAATGTACTAGGGGATCTTGGAGGTGCCAATAGAAGAGGACTAAATCAAGGCCTGGCAGTTCCTCACATTCCCATTTACCAACAGATCTGAGGCCCAGAATCAGGTCCAGATTTCACAGCACTGGTTTTGATCCAGCTGCCCTTTTGATGGATTGTGCAAGGGTTCCATGCTGCATTAGTTAGCTTTTTGTTACTACAACAAAATAACTGAAGCAGTGTACTTTATAAAACTAAGAGGTTTATTTTATTTCATGTTCTGAGGTTCAATGTCCAAACAGCATGGTGTAGATTCTAGTGACCACCTTTCCTCTGTGCCCCACTATATCACATCCTGGTAGGACACTATGTGTCTCTGTCTATGTGGTTTCTCTCCTTCTCCTTATGAAACCCAATAGGATTCAGTCATAGGAATTCCACCCTAATGAACTAATCTGATTTAATCATTTTCCAAACGTCCCACCTCTAGACAGCATAGTAGGATTAAAAGTGATCACCTCTTAATACCATTAAGAGAAGACTTCGGGGATTAAATGTCTGCATGAGTTTAGGGGAAAAACTACATTCAAATCATAGCACATACCACATTTATCAACATCTTTTTATTATGTGTTGTCTTAAATATTTGCTGAAGCAATATGTGTCTTTGGAGGGTGCTGTCTCCATCTCTGTGAATCTGAGGGTTTTGATTTTGTCCTAATAAGGAAGTTTTCTTGTAACTCTGATTTTGGGGCACCATAAATAATATGACCACTATCTTTCAATAAATTGTTCTTTACAACCAACTGGAAATTTCCCCATCTGTCTGACTGCTTAAACTCAAGCCAGATCCTGCCCCCCTCTTCACAAGCGTGGTTTGTTGATGTAGGGTTACAGTCCAGCTGAACCAAAGTCAGGACAGCCTGCCAAATGCATAGAGTACTCATATTTTCCTTGCATAATCCTAAGTATGGCTCTGAGTTTACAAGTCGTCTGTTTGAAACTGGAGATTAAGGAATAAAGAGTCCAAATGTAGTTTTAGTGAACGACATTAAGAAAACCAGGGTGTTGTCAAGATTTAAGTTAGAAGCAATTCCAGTTTCTGATAGGTACATCAGACATGTGTGTTCTTAACATGGTTATAGAAATCAGTGATAACGATGAGGTTTGGAAGGCATACAGGTGTGCAGCAATGTAGATGAAGATGTTGGATTCCCATCCTTCATAATTTAATCTTTAATAATGAAAAGGCAACATGATTAAATTGGGAAAATAGCATGTACCTTGTGATAGAAACAGAAGAAAATGTAGTTCCTGAGACCTCCCAGCCTTTCTAGAATGCAAGGAATTTTGGAGCAATACAGTGCAGATTCCTAAGCCAAGTATGTCCAGTAAGAATAAATATCATTCAAAGTATGTGGCTTTGGAAGTGATCTGCAGATTTTAGAATTGTTATATGGCTTCTGCATAGGTGAATGATACCTAATTCTATTAAAAATACTCTCTTATTAATACCATCTACAAATCCGCAGATTTGCCAAACATGTAATAAAAATAAAATATCTTGATCCTTGAATCGACTAAGGACATCTCCTCCATTCTCCTGTTATTCTCTCTTTCTCATTCACTAGGCAATTTTCAGAGAAGTTGAGCATTGCTTTTGAAGTAGGCTACTAAGTTCATGGAGTCTGAGGCTTTTGGAAAAGCAGCTTCCTTAAATGATAAAGCAAACTGCAAACAGAATCTGCCCTTAGATATACAGATACATCATGTGCACACATACAATATACATAGCCTAGGAAATCCAAGGCCTCTTGAAGTTCAAAACTAATCCTTAGTAATTTTCTGGAAGAATACAATTGTACGTGTAAGTAAATAAGCAATTGTGCTTTCAATAACATTCAAACTGATTAGAAGGAGGACATAACTATTTCTTATAGATACACTTCTTCATCAGAGAATGGTAGCAAAATCTTGTATTTAAATTCTACTCTGCAACTTTTTCTGTGCTGTTCAACTAAAAAATACATTTATTAAACTTTTCCTGGGCAAAGTATGATGCTAGTGCTAAACATTCCAAGATATCCGAGGGACTTGCCCTTAATAGATACATAATCTAGAGGGAAAATGGACACATATAAGCTAAAAATAAGTTCTCCGCTGGAAATATTTATAAAATGCTGTGGAAGTTCAGAGGTACTATGCACTTCCATTGCTGAGATTTCACTTAAGGATGAGTCAGATTTCACTTGTTGGATTTATCCATTCAGGAGTTAAGGAGCACGGTGTCCAGGCACATTTAGGAATTGACAGGTATGCTACAGAGGGTAAAGGTGGGGAAACATCAACCTGGACCTTTGGTAGGGGAGGATTTGGAGATGAGGCTGTCCTGAACATGGAGTAAGGACTTTAGTATCAACTACAGCAAGCTCCTGGGCACCATACTTGGCGAGGTGGCCAATGAAGCCTCGTGGGATTGAACTGAGGCTCAGGATCTACCAGCGGCTTTCTCTGAGTTGAAGGCAAGAGGTACAAAAAGGAAACTCCCTGGCCGGAAGTTGCTTTGTTGAGTCCAGTTACCAGCCTGGCCCTAAGGATGGCCTGTGAAGGTTTCATTGGCTGGAAATCTAAAGGCCTTGGTCAACTTCCATTTATAGTTTTCTGTGTGTGTGTGTGTGTGTCTGTGTACATCCCACTTACACAAAATGTCTTTTCTTCATTTTGATTAATAAATTTAACTGTGTAGACACCAAGGGCTTTCTGGTTATCCAAAAATAGCCTTTATCAAGGTACCGTCTATGATTTAGCTTCCCTTGCTGAGCAGGGCTCTGCCTGTCTGGGCCTGAGAAGAGCAGAAGCAGCCCTCGACAGCTTGACAGCAAGAGTCTTCCTTCACCCAACAACTTGCCCTTAGATCTGCCTCTGGATCCATAGCCACTGGGGAGCAAAACACGGCAATTATTTAAGCAGAACTGGTGTAAAAGCTATCCTCATACACAGAAAGGAGAATTTAAGTTAAGACAAGAAGAAAAACAAGTCTCCTATATAATCAAGAGGAAAAAAATTGCCAGACGCCATAAGTGACCAACTTACAACTTGATGAAAATAGGTGTCCATGTGTATATGTGTTTATGTGTTCCCATATGTGTGTGAATGCATATGTGTATCTGTTATCTGTGTGCAAGTATGGGGTTCAGAGGTGATGTTGGGAAGATGAGGCTGATTATGTCAATTGGTTATTATCTAATTAGTAGATAAAATAAGTTGTTCATAAATATTTCAAACCTGATGGATTATCTACTTGATGACACATTAAGAATTATTATGACATTAACACAATGCTTTACCACTGGCAAATGACACATATCTCTGAGTGAAAAAGGTTTATATTTGTAGTTTAGTGTTCTTTCTTGAACTTTAATTATATGTCTTCTATGTGTTGGGCTCTGGAACCAGGATACACAAATAAGCTAGGGAAGCAAACATGTAAATAAGTAAATATCATTTTGGGAACAGGAAGTGGAGCAGCAATCTCTGGTGGCCTCTAGCAGTCTGTGCAACAGAACATGAGGGGCCAAAAGGGACGAGATATTGCAGGAACAGTGATGCGTGTGAGGAGTCTTCCTGGAGGAAGGGCGCAGCTGTCAGATCAGGCTGTAAAGAGAGGGAAGCATTCAAAGCCTGGGGTGCCTACAGGGATGGAACCATGAACCTCTGGGCCAAGGAAGCATTGGACTTGGTTCTGACTGGGCATAAGGAGTGAGGATAGGAGTGATGGGAGATGAATGGAGTTCTGTGGTCACCACCTCATAAGGAGAACTTGCATTCTGAGTGGGTTTGGGGGAATATATAGACATTACTTAACTAGACTGGTGGTTTCAAACTCTGGCTTCAGGTTAGACTAATAAGGGAAACCTTTTCTTAATGCCCATTCTCAGGCTTCTTAAACCTCTTAAATCAGAATCTGCAGAAGAAGTTCAGATTTCTACAATTCCTGAAAGCTCCATAGATGAACAGAATGCAAAGCCTATATCAAGAATAACTGAACTAGTTATTGTTAAAATTCAAATATTGGATAAACTGTATTCCAGTGGCTATTGAGAGAAGAAACATATAACTATTTAAAATGAGTTTTTAAAAAATCCCATTCTTGCATAGGCAGCAAGATCAATGGTTAACATCATCTGGGAATATAATTTTAATCATCATCAAGAACATTTATAAGATGATTATCTGGGGTCTGTTGATTTGATAGAATAAATTCTCTGCTCAAAATCAGTCAAATCTGATAACTTTCTATGAAACAATGGTGCAATAGAATACTGAGGGGAGGTGGAGTTAGATGGATCTGAGTTTGGATTCCAGTTCACTGTTTTCTAAGTAACTTTCCGGGAAAGCTGCAGAACTAAGTCTTTGGTGCCCCTTTGCAAAAGAAGATAATTGTGAGTGTGTGATGCTGCTATTTGCCTCTCAAGGGTTCATTCATCTCCTTCTCCCTATTTTGTTAGGGTGGCAATTGGCCCCCTTGAGAGTAGAACACAGAAAGTTGAGAGCAGAAAATGGGAGAT
The DNA here is from genome assembly GCF_048772815.1 of Callospermophilus lateralis. Taxonomy (NCBI): domain Eukaryota; kingdom Metazoa; phylum Chordata; class Mammalia; order Rodentia; family Sciuridae; genus Callospermophilus; species Callospermophilus lateralis. Next base: position 118,226,235 of record NC_135312.1, read on the forward strand.
GCCGGAGGGATTGTGCAGCGATCTCAGTGAAAGACAATGGTGGCTTACACCAGAATGGTCATCTATGGAGATGACAGAGGTTGTCCGTTGCTGGATCTATTCTGAAAGGAAAGTCAACAGGATTTGAAGATGGAATAGATGTGGGGTGGATGATTAGATAATTAAGAAAAAAAATCCATGTATCCCCCTCCCCAAGTAGCTGTAAAGATGAGATTGCCCTCAAACAACTTCAGGAAGGCCACAGATAAGGTGTGCTTGAGGAAGAAAGGTCAGGAGTTCAGTTCTGTGCCTGTCAAATTTGATATGTCTATTAGAAATCCAAGGGGAAATGTGAAGTAGGCAATGTTGCATATGAATCTGGAGTTGAAGAGAGAAATCTGGGGTGAAATACAAATCTGGAGGTTCCAATATGTCTAGAAGGGTCTCACTGGACAAGATGCCCAGAGTAAGAGTAAATAAAGAAGAGATGTCTGTACCTTGGATCAATCCACTATTACGAAAGCGAGGAGGAGGGAGGGAATCTGGAAGGAGACTGAGAAAGAAGATCCAGTAAGGCAGGAGGAACAGCAAGAGTGTGTGGTTCTGGAAGCCAAGAGGAAGGAAGGATCTACTGTTCAAAAGCGGCTCATCAGTCACTCTGTCAAATGAGGCCATCATGGGAGTCTTGGGTAGCCTCTCAGAACTTGTTGGGGGAGAAGATGGTGCCTGCTGTATATATGCCTTGTGGGGAATGGGAGGGGAGGAATTGGAAATAGGAGGTAGATATGACTCACAGTTTTAAAGCAGACTTAAAATAGTAGTTCATGGAAGCAAGAAAAAGTTGCCTGTGAGGGTTTAAAGAGTGGACAAATACTATGATAGTATGTGGATGGGAATAAACCAAAGGGCATGCAAAAATTTCATGATGATGGAGAGCAGAGCAATTGCAAGAGGAGCCACTTTAATTAGGATAGAGGGATAAAATCTAAAAACACCTTTAGAGGAGCACAGAATTCTTTGCACACACTATCCACAGTTAAGGCATCCTGAAAGATATGGAAGAAACAAAATGCAAAGTCTATACTACATACAGTTGAGTTAGGGAAATAAGGACTTTTTGTCCTGTGATGATCTGTTAGAGCCCGGCCCACTCCATGCTTCTTGTTTCATGCGTTGTAAAGATTCTTCCAAGGGGAGAATTGGAAACTGGAGGTCGACATGACTCACAGAGTTGTAAAGCAAAAACTGAAGAATTCTTCGACCCCCAATGAGATGGACACATGATTGATTTTCTTCATCATCTCTGCCAGGCAGAGAAGTCAACGAACTCTCAGCATTTGTAAATTAAACTCACCAAACCAGAGGGCTCCCATGGCTAAAGTGTATTTTCTGGTTGACTCGTGACAGCTTCATCATGTTCTTCCAGTCTTTCCACAAGCATTTTCCAACTCCCTCTGTAATTCCAGGCCCTTTGGTGGTGCTGGGTTGGAAGAAAGGGGAACTGAACTCCCTGAGCTGAAGCATGAAATGGGAGCATGAACCGGAGCCATGGCGTTGACAGCAGGGTGGAGGGCAGTGGCTGAGACAGTGGCTGAGAAAGGAGAACCAGCACAAGTTGATGACTGGCTGGAAGTGGAAAACTGGCAAGATAGAGGACTTTAAATGCACTCTGAAAATGATCTAAATGCTAACCTCAATTTCTATAAATATTATATTATTACAGTCATATATTACCATTAAGTTTATTTGACTCCTTCTCAATGTAGTTTTATTTATGCTTTCCCAGAAATTAATCAATTCAATATAAATTTATTACCTTTGACCATAAAATTGTATACAATATTCTGTTTACAAATATTGTGTAAATCTATGTATTTGCATTTTTATGATTTTATACTGGTGTTTTCACTTAGCTTTTCCAAAACTTTAGACATACTTGAAATTGACTTACTTTGCGTTATTTACCGATTATGCTGTTTTCAGTTTTTTCCTCGTTAACCTCGGCCCTTACCTTTTTTCCTCTTTTATGTAACATTTTTATTGTTCACATTCCCCTAGTTTCTATAATTATTTATTTCCATTGTTTCCACTTTTTCTTACTTAGTAATAAATGTTTTTAGAAATATGATTTTTCCCTCTGAATGCACCTGTGACCAGTCCTAAGTACATGCCCATCTGGCGTCAATCATTACCCAAGTAGTAGTAATTAGAGTTTTGATTTTCTCCCTTTCTGACCCAGGTATTATTCAGAAGACTTGAGTTCAATTGCCACATACTGTAATTTTTTCACTTTCGTGAATAGTTTAGAACTTCGTGGTATTCAGAGAATATATTGAATTTTCATGGAGTACGGTAGTAGACTCCATATAAATCTATATTAATCTAATCTATGTAAAGATTTAAGTGACAGAGGAATAGTTTTCTGTTTGGCATGGATTTTGGTTGCTGAAACAGGAGGTAGACAGAGTGGGGAGATAGGGAGAGAGAGAGAGAGGTTATTCTTTTTGACTTTTAGATGAACAAGGCATGAGGGGGTTGTTGATTATATTTTTCATATAGTTTTATTTTCCTTCTAGTTACTAGAGAACCATCTGTTTTATTTTTGTTTCTGATTTTTCCTTGATTTTCTATATACTTTATTTCTGACACATAGGTTTCAATGTTACTGCAAATTTTCCTTTTTCTTTCCTCATAATGATATTTAGAAGGTCTGCCTTGTAGCCTTCCATATAACTAGATGCCTTAAAGAAATCATCACGAAATGAATGTGATTAATTTATGAAAATTTCAAAATACAAAATATAACTTCAAATTTATTACTTTATCACCCAAGATAATTATTAGCATTTTATGTATCATAAATATGCTTGCTTATGTAGAGTAATATGATGATACTTTTTAAAAATTGTAATCATTCAGTAAATATTATATGTAACTTGAGCAGCCACTTAACAATATATTATGTGTGTCTTCCTGTATTACTATTCTTGGGTTACATTCTTTTAAAAGGCTGTCATTCAATAGTGCCATTATTTATATATACTCATTTGTTGAACCTGTGTATATATTCCCATACCTCTATGTCAATAATTTATATTTACATATAGATACATGAACACACAGACCACATATAGTGTTTTGCTACTACGAACTTCCTTATTCACGTATTCGTATACTTTCTATTTATCCCTACGGGTTCCTTCCTGTGGAACATCAGCACTAGGAAGCTTTCCTTCTGCTTTGCTTTGATTAGTGTTATCTATCTGTACCCTGATTAGCAGTACCCTTAGGCTTAAGACATTACCATATTCTCCTAGGGCTTCCCCAATGAAATATTCGACTGGGTGGTTCAAGCTGCTGAAATTTATCTTCTCACACTTCTGGAGACTAGAAGTTTGAGATCACACTGTTGCCAGGTTTCATTTCTGAGATCTTTCTCTTTGGTTGACCGATGGTTGTCTTCTAGTGGTGTCTTCATATGGTAGTCCTAAGTACATGCCCATCTGGCACCTTTCCATGACCAACTTCTTCAAGATTGGATTAGGCCCCACACCCATGGACTCATCTTAATTTGATGGTCTCTTCAAAGGCTCTGTCTTCAAAACAGTCCCATTCTGATGTCCTGGGAGTTAGGGTTTCAATGTATGAAACCTACACAATTAAGCTGTTACTTAACATCTTTGCTATAGAGAAGGCAATTAATGCTATCTAGTTGTTTTTTAAATTTGTATTTCTCTTATTAGTGAGGTTGAACATGTTCATATATTTTCTGACCGTTTATATTTCTTTTATTTGTTCATATTCATTATCTAATTTTGTATATTCCTACTTATATTATTATTCTCTTTATCTTCTTATAAAAGATATATACATACATATATATTTATTCAATATTATATACACACACACACACACACACACACACACACACATACACACACACACATTTGCCAGGCACGGTGGCACATGCTTGTAATCTCAGTGGTTCGGGAGATTGAGACAGGAGGATTGAGAGTTCAAAGCCAGCCTCAGCAAAAGCAAGGCACTGAGCAACTAACTCAGTGAGACACTGTCTATAAATAAAATACAAGATAGGACTAGGGATGTGGCTCAGTAGCCTAGTGCCCCTGAGTTCAATCTCTGATATCACCCCCCAAAAAGATATATACACACATTCATATATACATATTATTGACCTAAGAACTTTTTAATGTATTATAAATATGGATGACTTGTCAAAAATATTAAAAATATTTTTCTTTTGTGCCCATTGACTGTTAATAATGTTCATATCAACTTGATATATAAATGTTTAAAATTTTTAAGTAATTACAAATCTGTCAATATGTCCAGTCTTCCTGATTCTTAAAAAAATACACCATGTTAGTTCTAAGGGCTACCTTTAGTATATATGTGAATAGATGGATTTATTTTTATATTTTGGGATATTGATATTATTTACTAACATAATTTTGCAATATATTTTAGGGCAATTACAGGACAAACCTTGTATCTTTTTTTAGAAAAGCTTTCCCATTCTGTTTCTTCTTGCTATCTTTCCTTCAAGTGCATTTTATACTCATTCAAAAAATGTCTTTGCATTTTCCAGTGCTCTCCATCCCAGTCCTACTGGGACTTGTGCTTGTAATTGCATTAAATAATTGGGTGGCACCAAAGTTTCACCTCCTACTTTGTGGCAGAGACATCCCACGGCAGCACCAGGTTGCATACCTGCCCTCCTGCCAATCACTCTGAGTTAGTGGTAGTGACCCAGTGGGAGTGCGTTCCCAGCAACCTCTGCCTCCTCATCAGGAACCCAAGAGAATCACAGCTTGGACTCCACTTGCTTTTTGCACACTTCCTTTGTGTTTGAGATTTACAGAGATATTTACCTTTTTCTGAAAATGACTCGATTGCATTATCCTTTGAAAATTTGCTTTTGCTGTTTAGAACTGAGAAGCTTCCTAAGCACCAATTTATAAAGCCTTTAGAACAGAAGAAAGGCAATTGATCCCGAGTTTCTCCTCTGCAATTGGCTGCTTTATTGAACTCTTGTTAGTTTTCACATTTCATTGATTGTCTTTGGTTTTCACAGAAATTACTAACCTGAAAAGCTCACCAATTTGGTTTCCTCTTTCCAATGTTTATATTGCTTCTTAGTATTACTGTTTGTTCCTTGTACCAGCTAAAACTTTATCTGCTAGATAAGAGAAGGGGGAGTGATCTTGATTTTATGAAGAGCCCTAAGAAAACATGCTGCCTGGAGCAGGCAGAATGGAGCTGCATGTGGTTCCAACACCTCTATGTGGGAGACAACCGGGTTCTATGTGTCTTCCAATGGCTTCCTATGTGAGTAACTGATCTCACCAACTAACTGATTATAAAATCATGAGACCCAAACTTTTCCCTAAAACTCTATAGAGTATACATTGGCCCATTGTCATTTGGTTCTTAAGATTTAGGGAAAAGAACCTGAGATTATGTTTTTCTTCTCCACCTGGATTTTGTGTTCATTCTTTTATTTTTGTGCTTTTGGAGTATTTCTCTGGATCCTATCTGCAGGCTGTTCTTTCTCCAAGAACGTTACCTCATCTATGGTTTACCATTTGTTCTGCATATTTATAGCTTTTTCAGTTCAGGAATATATCTGATGATTACATCTTTATTATCATTTTCTTCTGCTTGCTCTAGACTCTTCTTTAAAAATTAATTATTATGGAATTGGGCATGGTGGTGCATGCCTGTAATCCCAATTACTCAGGAGGCTAAGACAGGAGGATTGGAAGTTTGAGAACGGCCTGGACAACTTTGTGAGACCCTGTCTCAAAATTTTAAATAATCATCATCATAATAAAGGGCTCTGGGATGTGGCTCAGTGGCAGAGCACTTTCCTAGTATGCATGAGGCCTTGGGTTCATTCCCCAGTTCAGTCCAGGGAAAGTTCAAGGTGGGGAACTTTGTCTTTCTGGCTTTGGAGGAGCAGCTTCCTGTATCCATCTTTCTGTTGGATCATTGCGTATCACCATGCCTGGTCTCTTTATGTATGATGTCTCCACAATTAGAAATAAATGCCTCTTCTCAAATCTTAGCAGATTCTCTCAGCCCTGGCTCTCTGAGGTACTCTTTTACAATCCATTGGATCATTCAGCACAACCCTTTTGAATGGAACGGATGCCAGGGCCAAAGGTGGCTTTCTTTATTTCTTTACTTTTTTTTTTTTTTTGTACAGGGGATGGAATCCAGAGACATTTAACTCCGGAGCCACACCCCAGCCCTTTTTACTTTTTATTTTGAGATAGGGTCTTGCTAAGCTGCTCAGGGCCTTGCTAAGTTCCTGAGGCTGTCCTTGAACGTGAGATCCTCCTGCCTCAGCCTCCCAAGTCACGGTGATTACAGGCAGAAAGGGGGCTTTCTGAGGAGTGTGATCCTTTGGCTTCAGACCCTTATCTGTTGCCCTACCTTGACCCTCTAAATCAGACATTTCTGAAAGAATCTCTTCTGTTGTTCCAGGATTTGCTAAGATCAAGGTCTTGGCAGGGCTGTGTTCCTTTTTGTGGGCTCTGGGTAGAGTGGATGTCTTTTCCAACTTCTGCCAACCTGTACTCCTTGGCTTGTAATTCTTTCTACCTTTTCCAGAACCAGCAAAAGGTGAGTGCAGTGCTTCTTCTGTCACATCTCTGACTTCTCCTCCCCTCCCTCCCGCTTCTGGGAGCTTTATGATCATACTGGATCCACCTGGGCAATCTAGGATCACCTCCCTATTTTAACATAAAATGATTGGCAACTTTAATTCTGTCTGCAAACCTAACTCCCTTTGCTAGCTAATGTAACCTAGTCACAGGTTCTAAGGCTTAGGACATGCACATATCAGAGAGACCATTATTCTGCTTCCCAAAGTTTCTTCTTCAGCTGGGTTCTAACTACAGGCTATCTAGCGCCACTTCTTGTGTGTCTATTTCTGGCACGGTCTTGACACTCTTCCCTACAATCTGTCACTGGTGCCACTTTTTCTCTATTTTATGTTCAGTGGGAGCTAAATGGGTATTTTCGGATCACCAGTTTTTCGGGAAGTGCAGATAGAATTTATTATTGAAGGACGCACGTAACTTTGTTAGGAAGATTGTCCCAGGAGTCTGTTTCCATATTGATTACTAAAACTGTAGTCATTCACATTCTGCCACCTCTATTTCCCTTGCTTTCGCGCTTTTTCTTGCTCTTTTAGGAATTCCTCCTGGAGTTTCGTTATCTGGGAACTCCTGTTCTCGTTGCTCATTCCAGCACAAGATGGATAAGAATCAGTATAAAAACGCCACTGTCAGCTTTGATTTTCATATAAAGAAACAGACTGGAGAAGAAGTCAAAGACGTCTCATAATCAAGGGTACTCAAGGCAATGCTGTTATATTTCTCCTTTATCAAGTATTAAAATCTGATTTATCAAAAACTTTTCACTTATGTTTTTCATTAGCATTGAACTACAGTGCCTATTTGGAAGGTATCATGGTTTTTGCTCATCCCTAAAGGAAACTACTGAATTTTTTTCCAGTCCATTTTGTATCCATTTTTATGATGTGAAAACTATGTTTTATTCTACTTTACATTGTACTTTCAAAATGTCAAGGGTTTCGATTTCTATGAAAAAAACTTTTTTTTGGATTTTGTCTCATGCATTAAGATTCCCAAGAGCATATTATTTCCTTCACATTTTTACATTTTCAAGATTATATGGCATTGTAAGATTTACAGATTTTTCAGGGGTGACCTTTCCTAAGAAATTGGAGAGTTTCTGTTTGTTTTGTTTTTATATTTTTTAAAAAAAATCCCTTATTGGCTTATGGCAATATCCCAGACTCCTGTATCAGCTAACATCCCAAAGAATAGACTGTCCCAAATGGAACCACAATTTTAAAATGTAAAATATTTTCTTATTACCAATAGACTGCAAGATTCATTTCTTTGTTCCCCTCAAAATAGCATTTTATTTGGAGTGGAGTCGTTTTGACTTTTTCTTTTATGCACATAATGACTTAGATTTTTGTTTGGCTCTGTGACCTAAACACTATTCAGATCCATTGGTGGTGTCAGCTTTCTGTGCTGACAGAACACCCCATGTGCTAACTCTCAGCTTGGGTCCCCTGATATAAAGTTTGCTGGGAGGAGTTGCTGAGCACTGTCTGTCTTATCTACAGACTTGAGTGAGGAGTGTGGCATTTCAGTGACACCAAGCCAGGGACCAAACTGTTCAGACATACCATTCAACACCTCCCTCTCAGGGGCCCGACAGGCATTCCTGCTTCTAATCAGTACATTTATGGTCTTGGGAACAACAACCATGACCAGAAATCGCCTGTCACATGGAAATATGGCACTTATCTTACCCAGGGGCTGTTGAGTGGATTGTGTACTAATTGCTTTCACTGAAATGCATTGCTCAAGAAAAATTAGGGACAAATAGCAGCCAGGAAAGGAATGTACCAACTGTTGGAATAGCAGCCCCACAATCAAGAATTTGAAAATAGGCTTCGTAAGTATATAGATATATTTAATATTCCAAATAAACAAGTAAACTTTGGCATTCAGACCTCTGAATTGGGGGGACTACCTCCATCAGAACCTGACTTGCTGTGATTCAACCTTGTTGAATTCTTAAACCTATGGGGTGTGTGTGTGGGGGGGTGTGTGCATCTGTCCTTGGCTGCCACAGGATGAGTTGGTGCTATCACATATGGCAATAACCTAATTCCTCCCAGTGGTTGCTATAGTTCTCATGGGAGACAGAGTCGCCTAAATATCCAACATCAGTGACTGATTAAATAAAACATGGTTCATAATCAGGTTGTGAGGCAGTCATTAAAAATCACATTATTTAAGAATATTGAACAAGAAGGTAAAATATTCATTATTACCAAAGGGCAAGAGGTGACAGGATGCAGAAAGTACCCTGGGAACCAGGATATCCTGAGGTTATACGAGAAATCAACTAAAATTATTAAAATGTATCGAGATGTTTTCAGTATTTACCCCTGAATGTTAGCACTAGAGTAAAGTTTAAATTTTATTTTTTTAAAAATGCTATTGTCCTATTTCTGAATATTCTGCAAAAATCATATATTCTTTTTTTGGAGGGGATGAGGTACCAGGATTCAACTCAGGGGCCCTCGACCACTGAGTCACAACCCAGTCATAGTTTTTTGTATTTTATTTAGAGACAGGGTCTCACTGAGTTGTTTAGCACTTTGCTTTTTGCTGAGGCTGGCTTTGAACCTTCGATCCTCCTGTCTCAGCCTCCTGAGCCTCTGGTATTACAGGTGTGCATCACTGTGCCCAGCTTTATATTCTTATTATAACAGGGAAAAGTTACTTTTAACAGAGAAATAAAATAAATATTTGGAGCAAATATTCCAAGTCCGGATTATCCAGTTGTAAACTCTACTGAAGAAGGTTTAGAGATTTATAGGGAATATTTAATCCAGAGATTTGGACTATATTGAACAAGTACGGGGTTGGTTGAATATGATTGTTAAGTTGATTGTTAAATAGAAATCAGTTCTCATTTTATCATTTCAAATAGCCATCTTAAACATGAATGCAAGAATAAATGTACTCATTTCCAACATGTGAAATTATAAAAAAAGCTTTAAATTGTATATTTTTAAATAGCATAAGCACCCCATAAATCCATATAATTTTTATGTTTTATGCATCAGTTAAAAATAAATTAGTTTTTAAATTTTTGTATTTTCTCAGTGGGAAAATGAAAAATAAAAGCTAGTGCCGTAGTACAGAGTAATCACTTTTTATTTGTGCAGAGAGCCAAATTTAAGCTGTAGGTGTTCACCCAGGTAATTCTTTTCTAGATGTTATTTGAATCACAGTTAAATATTATTTAGAATAAGTGATTATGGAAATTTGGTTATATTATATAAAGATCTTCTACTAAGTGTTCAATAGGTATTTTTTTTCTTGAATGAATGAATGAAGATCTGTTTTCAGTCAACTTACTGCGGAAGTAATACTGCCAGTAACTAGTGTCACTGTTTGCCCTTTGACTAAAATTAACAATTGCACAGGGAACTAAACCTCCATGTGCACTTTGAGCTTGGGAGCATGTTATGTTCAGATGCTCTGTGATCAACCATAGCCATGAAAATCTTTTAGTACTTTTTTCCAGAACACACCATAATTCAAGCGGTAAGCTTTTTGAAATTAAGCTCTTGTTTTCTTCTTGGCACTGAGAAAGGGGAAGGGGAAACTGGAGGATGATATACCATAGTCATATATCAATAATTTCTTAACCCACTGAAGGCAAGATGGGAATACAGAAAGAAACAATGGATTAGGAATGAAATTTTGGGGGCCTCTCTCTGCTTTGTGATTCATTTGTGTCTGCCAGTCACTCTGTGAACCTCAGCTTTTTCCTGTACAAACCCAAAATCCTTATCCAAAATTAGTTGTCAAATTGCTGAGGTCCAGCAGAGCTACAGAATCTGGCAATGGCAATGGAAGTGAAGAGAGAGAAGTAGAGGGACCAATCTCCACTTTCCTGATCAGATTTGCATCTTGTTTGTCTATTTTACAAAATGATTAGTTTTTCTTTCTTTCTTTCTTTTTTAAACTTCCAAAGCAAAATGAACAACATTTTTACAACCATCCAGAATCGTTGAGATGGGAAGGGCATGGAACCACTTGTTCAGGCAGGTGGGTCTCATCCAAACTTGATTTTAATATATATATTAAAGATGGTGGAATGAGATGGACATCATTACCCTAAGTACATGTATGAAGACAGGAATGGTGTGACTCTACTTTGTGAACAACCAGAGACATGAAAAATTGTGTTCTATCTGTGTACTACGAATTGAAATGCATTCTGCTGTCATGTATAACAAATTAGAGTAAATAAGCTAATTTAATAAAAATATTAAATTTTATGTTTAATACATATTAAATATATTATTTGATATATAAATATATTATAATCAAATAAATATATTACTAATATATTATATTTATTAATATTTATGGATTATATTTATTAAATTTATAATTTATATTAATTTATATAAATAAATATAAAAATAAAATACATTTTTTTTTGTATAAATATGAATATGATTTATTCGTAATATCTATTAATATTTATTTTTTAATATATATATGGGTGTTTGAGAATGATACTTCAAGTCTTGCTCACTCTATCGGACTGTAGTTCACCCTTTCAAGATGCTTTGTTCTGGAGGTATGGCGGACAGCAGCATGTCATCATGCTCTGTGGTTACTTCAGCGCTGGGAAGGAGTCACAAGCCACAAGCTCAGAGTGGGAGAGTCACTGCAAAAGAACCAGATCTGATGGCTGAAGAGGAATGCTTCTAGGAAACCATAAAAACGTGCATTCTGTTGAATCCCCTCTAGCTAGGGGCAGGAGAAGTTTTGCCTTCCCTGTCAGCAAAAGGAAGCTAACCCATGTCCACCCTCAGAGTCCACTGGGACTACTGTGGGAGTCAATGTCTCTCTGAAGCTCTCTGCAGGGACACAGTACGTAAAGGACTGTGAAGGCCATGGTGGGAACAACCTCGCTTGGTATTCTAGTCTGTGAACCCAGATAATTTTAGGATTTCTTTTCCCTACTCATAACCGAACACTAATAGACATTAATATTCCCCAAAGGATTATTTCCTTTGAGAGCTTGAGTGAGGGAGAAAGTAAAGAAGGAGAGGAAAGGGGAGGGGGAAACTGGAGGATGATGTATCATAGTCTTATATCAATAACATATAAGCCTTACCTAAGAGGTTCTGAGTGTTTTAGATAAAATAAAGCATGATGTTTTGTTTTAGCCTGGGGTACTAGTGGTCCTGTGATCAGAAACTCCTGTGGGACCTACATCCACCACTGTGTACGGACTTTATACCCATGTGTCCTCAGTCTCACGGGTCACCTGAGGCTTCCTGTGACCACAGGAAAATAATTAGCACCTTTTCCCTGCTGGAATCTCTGTTCTCTTTGATTTCAGGGGATTCTAATTCTTATAAAACAGAAGGTCAATATTTATAAAAGCTCAACAGCTTTTTAATGAAGCACTAAATTTATAGTGCATAAGGATGTAGCTGCTTTCATTAAAGAATCAAGGTTTTGTAAGTATGATGTAAAGAATAAACAAATTACATTTTTAGATTTTTTATTTGTTTTAAGTAGTTCTACATGACAGTAGAATACATTTATGCGCTTTGATATATCATATATAGATGGGGTATGATTTCTCATTTTTCTGATTGTACATGTTGTAGACTCACATTAGTCGTGCAGTCATATATATACATGAAGTAATAATGTCTGTTTCATTCTACTATCTTTCCTATCCCCATATTCTCTCCTCTCCCCTCCCTTCACTCCCCTCTATCTAATCTAAAGTACTTCTCTTCTTCCCTAGTACCCCCCTGTCTTATTGTGAATTATCATCCACACTTTAGAGAAAATACGTGGACTTTGGTTTTTTGGAATTGACTTATTTCACTTAGCATGATATTCTCCAACTCTATCCATTTACTGGCAAATGCCATAATTTCATTCTTCTTTAAAGCTGAGTAATATTTAATTGAATATATATATATTACATTTTCTTTATCCATTTATCTATTGAAGGACACCTAGATTGGTTTCATACAGAAGCCAACTAGATCTAGAATTGCTGTCACAGATTCTCAAATAAATGTGAAAATAAATGCCACACAAGTGTGCCTCGGTGATGTCTCCAATGTTACCAACTCACTGGTGAAGTGTGCTGTATGCTGTTCAGTATTTAGGAGTATTAACTCCACTTCATTAATTGGAAGTTAATAAGCTATATTTTTCTTAAGTAACATATTAGCTCAGAAATAAAATGTCAATATGTTGGCATAATATAGATGAAGGACCACATACGGACAAAACCTTATTTGGTTAAATCTTAGATTGGTTAAGTCTTTTACTGTGAGAGTAGAATTTTCCATCTCCAAATGGGATCAGATCATTTCTTCGCTGTGTTTGGCTAGATTATTTTGAGTGTGTTCATTTTCTTATACAGAGATTGTCACGTGCTGCTTTTTTCTCTTTCGAAACTCTATGCATCATTTCAGGTTCTGTTCAGATCCTTCCCCTTACAGGAAAACTTTGCAGCTATGAACGGCTCACAGTGTTCTCTCCCTTCTATGAACACTGTTGGTATATGTTAAGAATTTCCTTTATCTTTATTTTTAGGTAGTCATTTTATCTTCTGTTTCTTTGGTAACTCCCACAACAATGTACCCAACACTGGTACCAAGTAATAAGTGAGCTTAATATTTTAAGCTCATCAAATACATGTTGATAAGTATTTCTGGAATGAATGAATGAATAGGCCCTCAACTAGTACAATATTATTTTTATTGGTTTTAGCAATAGTTTCTGAAATCTAACTCAGTGTTCTGGAAATAATCATGTTGGTTTTAATAAGAACAGAAGTATAAATTTGTAAGAAGAAATCTCATATTTTGTGTTCTTTAGAGATAGAATGGATGAACAGAAGGGAGATATCAGCTTAGAACATATTAGCTTAGCTCTTGGGTTAACCTAGGATCAGAGTTGGGCTGGTAATACACAGTGGTCCAGGGGAGCTTTCCTAACTTTGGGACATGGGTGCTTGGGCCTCTGTGTTTGCTGTGCACCTATTGCCGACTCACCTCTAGTTCAGTCCATTAGGTTTATCACCCACTGAACAACTTCCTGGTTATAAGCAGATATCTCAGCTGTCATCCCTAAAGAGAGAAAAAGTACTAATTGGCAACTCAAACATTCCTACTGGAACAATAATGGCTTCCTTGTTCATAAGTCTTTATGCACTTAGCTGAGGCAAGTCTACACCCAGGAAGATCATCATTCTCTGGTCCCTAAGCCTGCAAGACTGGGCCCTAGACTCTTGGCTTTAGGAGGCCTTTCTCTTGGAAACTTCTGTATTTCTTGTGTAACATATCTTTACATTTAAAGCACCAAAAAGGGCTAAAGAGAGATAACATATTTTTTTCTCAAAAATTGTTAAATATATTAAGCACAAATAACATAGCAGCTTACCAATGAATACAGAAAACACATCCTCTCAATCTTCCTGAATGTTTTCCACCCGGAATGTGGTTGACTTTCTGAGTGCAGTTCTGAGGATTGGCATTTATTTTATTGTTTTTAAATATTAAAAGAAACATATTATGAGGGAAAAAACAAAGAACATTCATAAAAAGTGAAAAAGGAATAAAACATTCAATTTTTTTTTTCAAATAAAGTCTCATAAACACTGACCAGCAATTTAATTTTTTTGTTTCATTGGCTCATGTGATGGGTATAGAAGAGACACTGTATATTTATAGAAAGCAAGAGTCAGAGAAGGCAGAAGGAGGTCATTCTGGAGGCCCAAGATAGCCAAGACTGAAGATTTTTCACTTTTAAGTACCTGTGTAGCAGAAGGCTTCCAACAAACTGTTTACTGAAGTCCTACTTTATCAAGTTTTCACACTAGGCTGGAAGAGGTTTAGGAGGCCATTGGCTATCCATGGCAATTGGGAACATGTGGGAAGAAACACAGATAAGGGGATCTAAGCCATGGGAGGGGGAAGCCGAGCTGTGAGGGATTATTATAATTTTTTCTCTATAATATAGTCATAACCATGCTTTTAGCTCAACCTTTCCATTCATCTAGAAGCAAAAGGGTCTGTTTTTTTGTTTTTGTTTTTTTTTAATAGAGAAAAGACAGTTGCCATCTTTAATTTGAAGGATTTCAGAAGGGAAATCATTTTGAAATTGTCCTTACAATGTTGAGAAGTGCTAACATTGGTGGAAGACTCCTAGTAGCATCACACACTTGTCTATTTTCTTATAAAAATTGTGTGTGGAACTAAGACTTTAAGGTTTATTCTCACTCTAGAGATATGTATTCTCTCAAAATTTTCTTGGACATTTTCTTCATGTTTTGGAGAAAGATTTAAATTTAAAAATACTTCACCTGTATTTTTAACACAATGCCAATAGCTAATATTTTCTAGTACTTTTTGAGTATCCCATCTGGTCCTCTCACCAAGTCTGTGAGAAGTGCAGTATATTTATTGCCACTATTTAATTTAAGTAAGGTAGCTTAAAGTGGGTTGAGTGGTTGTTCAATGATGGACCCAAGAGCTTGAATCCAACAAAGCTCAATTTCTTAGCCACTACTCTCTGTTGCTTCTTGGTAAAAGCATTAGGACCTAAAATTAACAATTACCCAGAGAAGGTTCTGGGTAGACAATTAGAAACTTTTCCCACTTCTTTAGGGAGAAACATCCAAATTTGGGGGTGTAAGTAGCAGGCAGGATGATGGTCATGGAAGGCAGATTTGGGTTAATTGTGTTGTTTTCCTTTACATTTGACATCAAGGACAATGGGCCATATCTCTGACAAGTGCTAATTTGACTCCTTTGTTACCATGTCATATGAATATCTCATTGCACAAAACACCTAATGGTATGCCCAGTATTAAGTGTTCACAGAACCCTTCCTTTGGAAATATGAAGAAATATCTGCACCCCAAAGTACAGTCAGTCCTCATCATGCACAACTTCCATATTTAAGAATCAGCCTATTCTGTAAGTTCACTTATCAACCCTAAGTCAATACTCCATGGGACTTTTACAGCAATTTATGTGTGTGTTGTGGCAAGAATTCTATCACCAGATTCATGCTCTCCCAGCTGAGGTCAAGCAAGAGGACACCTTGACTTCCTGCTTTAGCTCTTGTAGGGTAAACAAGTGCCCTTAACCCACCTATTTAGTGTCACTTTTTTTTTTTTTTTTTTTGCATTCTTGCTCTTTTTCTTGGTGATCTTGCTGTTTACAACAGTCCCAAGCATAGTGCTGGAGAGCCGTCTGGTGGACCTAAGCTCAAGAAAGCTGCCATGTCTTACAGAGAAAATACATTTGTCAGATAAGTCTCATTGAGGCCCGAGTTCTAGGGCTGTGACTGTGAGGTCCATATTAATGAAGCGACAATACTGAACATCTCAGAAAGGGAAGAGGAAAGTCACTGATGGTTACTTGAGGCCCCACCAGAAAATGATCAGGTAACACCCATAGTGTGAGATGAAACTACGGAGAAGAAGGAAAGGTGGCTAAATTTATGGATTCTTGAAATGACAACTGACTTGAAAACATAGTGAACCGCATTGCTAGGAGGCTGAGAGCCGAAGAAATTCACAGTCATGTCACCCAGAGTAAGGAGAATGTTAAAGCCTTCTTCTCTTCCAGGGCTGGCTTGCAGGGTTCTGAAGGGGATACAGTATGAAAAATGTTAGACTTGCCAGCAAGGCAGGTTCTGCCAATCTGGAGGCTGCTGAAGAATTTTTAAAACACCTGCTAAATGTTATCCAGGAACAATGTTATAGCAGAAGAGCTGATTTTCACTATGATGCCACTGGCTGGATTCATAAGCTTATGTACTGCAAGTGGGGTTTGGGTGAGGGCAGTGTTGTGATCAGAGGGTCACAGGAACCTGGCCTTTTAGCCCCCCCTAGGAGCCATGGTGTAGCGTGTACAATTCAGTGATTCTGGTGACTTTATAGAAATAATTATTACAAAGAAACAGAACCATCTACTGTATAGTCAGTAGAAATAACAGAGAGGACACTCAATATTATTCGACTTCTGTGGAAACAAGCACTTTTTTTCCAACATTTCTTCTTTCTCTGTATGATGCAGCTATCATTTTCACAATGTTCTCAAATAAATTCCACGTGAAGAAAGCTTTTTCCTGTTAGTGCTGATAATCTGGGAACCCAAGAACCTTGACCCCATGTGCCAATGTCTGTCCCGTTACTTTGGAATGAAATGGTCATCCTCTGGGTTTGATGAATTTGCAAACTGGAGTGCAGAGTTTGACAGATGAGGGGACTTGAAGCGGCAGTGGCACACCTAGTTTGGATGAGTCCTTTCACCTGGAAACGAGGGAACATCATCTCCTTATTCAGGAAGGGTGCCTTATGCCATCCCCCGAGAAAGAAAGGAATGTCATTTAAAAATAGGAAATTTGATTAAATAAGAAAGAGAGACTTGCACAAAGAAATGTTATTTAGGAGCCTCCTTTCCAAGTTTGATCTTTCTGAGGACCAGAATCTTGACTTAAATAGTCAGAGGTTTCTACCTTGAAGAATCTGTATGTTGCAATTCTTAAAAGAGAGCTTTGAACATTTTATAAAGCTTGCAAAGGCCGGGGTTAAGCATAGGCACTTCATACCTACTTTTTTTAGAAAAAAATTTTCAGTTATCAATGGACCTTTATTTTATTTATTTATATGCAGTGCTGAGAATCAAACCCAGGGCCTCACACATGCTAGGCAAGCACTCTACACTACCCCAGCCCTCATACCTACTTTTGAAATAGAAAAGTAAATGAATTATTGATAATTGGCCAACACTGTGGAGTAGGGATTACATATAAGTGTACACATAAACATTCACACACATGCATATATACAACAGGTGACAAAGAATGTGCACATGTGCTGTGAAATCTTACTGTGATTTCCAATTATTTTTCCTTTATGGATTTGGCATGGAGTGTGACGAGGAGAATATATTCTTTCCTAATCTGATTTGAATTCTTCTTGCATTGTCCAAGTTCTTGCTTGAAGCTAAACTCCAAAAGGACAGGCACCATGTCTGTTTTGCTCACTGATGTCTGCCGCCTATCTAGAAAGGCGCTCTGCACACAGCGGATGGTCAGTGAATATTCATTGAGTAATGGGCTGCTTATCTTCCTCTCTGTGTCAGGCTGAGGGTGCCCTGTGTTGTCTACTGGAGGGTGGGAGTGTTGGAGCCTTTTCAGGTAGGAAGGTAACATGACATCTTTCTAAGTGCAGAGTCTTTATGGCTGTTTTGCTAGGATTGCCTGGTCCCCCAACTCTGCTCTGAACAAAACCATCTGCCTGCTTAACATGGGATTGCCTGATGTTGCATATTTTGGCTTCTCTCTGATTATAGTGCTGGAGCTATATTTCTATTGTTTATTCTCTGCTATATTGTGGTAAAGAAAGAGACACTTAGAACTCTCTTTTAATGTGCATGCTTTCAAAGTGGACATCGTGTGGGGAGGTATGAAGAAGAGCAGCTGTGGGTTTTCATCAACAGCTGGAAGTCGTGAGGATTAAACAGGCTTCTTATTTCCTGGTGGCAGGTGCTTCCTTAAAAGGAACACTCATGGCTAGGAAAGAACCCATCCCGAGATGCTCTCTTAAAAAAAAAAAAAAAAAAAAGATATTACTTTGACTTAAAAGCCAGGAATATTTTTTAAAAAAATACAGTTTTTCAGGCTCTGTACCTGTTCATTTGTTCTGAGGCATAGTCCAAAAATCGGGATATTTATCCCCAAGTGATCATCAGGACAAGGTTAGAGCAGTTGTTATGGACAGTGAGTTGGGTACAGAAAAGAATCAGAGAGGAAGAAGATACCTACTATAGTTTATGAAAACCTGATGTCTTTTGTAAGATTGCTTCTATGAGATGCTGCCCATCTCCTATGTGCCATGTTCCTGTGCTTAGGGTACAGTTGAGGGTTTGTCCTAAGGCCAGGTGAGGACCTGCTAGGACCTCCTGATGACATAGGCTAGCCTCTCCAAAGTCCGGCTTCATCTGAATGTTTCACTCTGCTCTCTTCTGTGATATCACTCTATTGGCAGCACCGAGAGATTCTAACTGGCAATGCTTATTCATAGGAATTAGACTTGACATAAGCTAAGCAGTAACATTTTTTTAAACTGTAAAGCTCTTTATACATTGGGGTGTTGTAATTATTACTAAGAAAAAATGGTAACTATTATCACTTGCCTCTTATGGGTGCTTTGAGGAATTGATCTGGCCAACACAGACATGGTCAGTAGGAAAGGGC
Source organism: Callospermophilus lateralis (assembly GCF_048772815.1). Classification (NCBI taxonomy): domain Eukaryota; kingdom Metazoa; phylum Chordata; class Mammalia; order Rodentia; family Sciuridae; genus Callospermophilus; species Callospermophilus lateralis. The sequence goes on from NC_135312.1 coordinate 118,245,125, forward strand.
AGAGGTGCCTGTGGACTAACCTCGAGCAAGTACTTTGTGAAATAGATTGAGTTGGCTTATGCTCTAAAACCCCAAGAGGACACATTTTTCACATTGTATCCTTTGAATATTTTAAAAATATCTTCCAAGATTATTACTTTTAAATTTTTCTACATAATCCCTATGGTTGTACACCCTGATAAATACATTGTTTCTCTAGTGGATTTCTTTCTTTATCCTTATCCATATAGGCTCATATTTTTATTTATGCTACTGATGAAATTTTCTCAGTTGCTTTTTTCTTTTCATTGAACATTTTTTTTTCTCATTGCTCCTGGTCCTCATAATTCCAACAGCAATGTCTACATATTATGTACTATTTTGTTCAGTAATTCTATTAATAGACAGGTTGCTTCCAAATTCTGAAGTTATGAATAACACTGAGATTAATATAATATCCTCATGTCAACAGCTCTCCCTCCCCTGTCCCCAACTTGAATTCTTTTTTTGGCCAAACATTCAAATTTGAGATTATAGTTGCAAAAGATGGAAACATTTTCCAGGCTCCTGATAGCTATTAGGAAATCCTCTGTGCTTGGTTTCTTCGTCTATAAAATGAGATTACAATAGTTTGGAAAGCACATTCAATACACATTGGCTCTCATTACTATTGCCACCACTATTAATACTACTGTTATAATGTGTCATTTTGATAAAATCAGGCTTTATATTTTTTTGAATGAAAATGTTAATACAATATTGATCATCGGAATGCTTATATATATATATGCTTATATATATTATATATATATCATTTATATATAAATTATATATGTAATTATATATATATAATTTTGAAAAATTTCTCCTTGTCTTTTCAAATGGTTCATAGCCTGTTTGATTTTTGACTTTCTTCCGTAGTACCGCAGCTCTACGGCAAAAATGATCTTTTTAATTTTCTCTTTTTCCTTCTCTTTTTTGTGAGGAAGCCCCTTCAACATGGGGAAGTATTTCTTATATTAATGTTCCATTTGATGGTGATAAAGCTAAACAGAAGAAGCAAAAGAAGTGCTGTGGAAAGAAACACCATTGTCTCCAGACTCAAATTTAGCAACTCATTCAGGATGATGTAAAAATCTGACCTCTGGTGGTTGTAAGCTGTAACTGCAGTCAGATGCCGCAAACCAAACTGGGAGCTCAGGAAAACACACCTTCCTGCGGCAGCTGAACCAGTGTAGGGCTCATGGGTTTGTAAAGGTCTTTCAGATTTATTGTGGTGATTGTTCTTTAAGTCAATTGAGATGCCATTTCTTTCTTCCTTCCAAAGGAAGGAATTATTTCATAACTCAGTTTCTCAGAATAAAGGGTTTTAAGTTAGTGTTCCAAAAAAGGTAATGTCCAAAAAATAATTTTCCTAAAAAACCAGCTGCTACCACCATTCACTGTCACCACCATTTGACAATGTATATATCTAGAAATGTCATAGGGGAAAAAATGGATTGCTACGTCTTAGCAAAAGGGAATGTCAGAAAGATTAAAATTATTTTTTTGTGTGTGTTCTTCACAACATCTTTAAGTGGAGAGCTACCTTATCTCCTAATCAAATATTCTCAAAAATTTTGCCTCCAAGATTCAAGGGTTTTTTGTTAGATAATTAAAAATCTTAAAAATTAGGTTTAGATACCATTATTTATCATGACTAAAGGAGGAGAGTATAAGTTACGGAAATAAAATTAGAGCTAAGAGGTCATGAGGAATTCATGAAAATATACATGAAATATTTTGTTTTTAATGGTTGTTTAAAATGGTATGAAATTGATGCTCCTTTCCTCGTGCTTGACAGCAAATGTTCATAATAAATTTCAATCGTCTTCCTTCTATAAAATATGTTTTCAAGGCAACTAAATGAATTGACAGGGCATAACTGAAAACCAATAATTTGGTAGTGTGTTTACATGTATCTGTGCCCAAAAGCTATTGGAAAAGTGGAAGGATTTAGTGTATGATAGTTATATGTCGGGTTCACACAAATTATATAATCTGATGTAGTTGGTATTGAAAATGAGAGTTTCTCCTAATGTTTCCAGATGGATGACACAATCCCCTTTGGTCCCACCCAGTGTCTGTGTTCTTGTCTCCAGTCAGGAAGGGAACTGTTGGTGAAACATCTTTTTCAAATTGGTTCATCAGTTGTCTCCAATATTCATACTATTGACCTTGATTTCAAAGAATCAGGATTAATGCTTTCTTGGTCAAATTAGCTCTGGATTTTTGTATGCCTCTCAATCTTTCCAAAATCAAATTTTTAAAGCCTGATTAATTTTTTAAAAGCTTACTAATGAACTCTGCTATTTGAAGGTGTTAGTTCTAGTGACACGTTGCAGTTAGAAATCATTTTGGAATTTGTGTCTTTGTTGCAAAAAAAAAAAGTTCAGAAATACCAAAATATATTAAGGACAACAACATTCTATTTTAAAAATATCTTGACATTATGGTTAATTACAAATGACTGTGGCTTTAACATTTGAGCAAAATTAATTAGTAAAAATAAATAGCTAATATCTACTTTGTGATAACTCTGTGCTAGGCACAGTTTAAGTTCTTACATGTATTTCTTAGTGCAGTGCTTAAAATGATCCCATGAAGTAGCATTATTATTATCCCCAATTTTACATTAAAAAAAATCCACAAGAAGGTTGGCCAATGTGACATAGTAAGTCATGAGACCTCAAAGCCAGGTCACCTGACTACAAATTCTATCTGTTTTGCATAATTCAAATTTTAAGTTAAAAGACCTGCATATGGACTGATAATTTGTCCATGAGCCACACCTTAAAACAACCCAGACATATGTAGAACAGCTTCATTAAAATCATTTGAGATTTTGGAAGACATTCTGAACCATTAATGAATTTTTCCAGTATGAAATTTATTTAAAACAAATCAGAAAGACATGTATATTTTGGTAACATGTTAACACCATCGTTTTATTCATACTGTAATTTGCCCTGGGAATTTTGAGCAACCAGGGAACTTGATTTAAGGAAGTTTTTTTTTTTTTTTCTTTATTTAAACCTTATCCTGGTTATCGCTATCAGAAATTGCAGTTCTAGAAATGGATTTTATTTTCAATTTCTTCTACTCCTGCCTACTTTTCCTTACCCCAGTTGAATCCACAACCAAACTCCTACCCCATCCTACAACAAAACGTGAGCTTTAAAAAAAAAAAAAAAAAAAAAAAAAGCTCTGCATGTTTATCAAAAAGAATCGTTTGTGAATAAGCAGGGGAAACAATAGCATCCGAGGAACATTCATTCCCGGGAAGAGGAGGAATTAGGGACTGGAGGAGAAGGCAGTGGAGAGAGGCTGTTCCTCTGATGTGCTACCAGCAGCCTCGGGACACGTTTATCCCATAGGGTCAGGAGAGTTGACAGGGAGCCCCTGATCAGTCTTTCTGAGTGACAGGTCCAGGGAGCCCCGTCTCCTGGCTGACCCGGCTCAGCGCCAGCCTCAGGACCAGCCTGGAGCTGCTGGGAGGCAGCTGAGGTGCCTCCTGCCAGCCAGCCGCCTGCACACAGCCCTGGGCAGAGCAGTGCACTCAAGGGGCCCCTCAGAGGAAGGGAGGGAGGGGATGCTGTTCATGGGGCTCACAGAGTGCAGTTTCAGGGTGGTGGAGAAGGCAAAGATGATGCTAGGAATGCAACTACTCCCCTCTGCGGGACACAGATCTCTCCCGTGATGGGCAATATGGCTATGGGAGGGAGGAAGGGTTCTGTTTCTCCTTGCTAACTAAACTCTGCCCAGCCTGGTCTCAAGATGACATAAAGTCACTCCACCATGGGCAGCTGTTAGATGACACTAAGGATTATTCGGTTGATGCAACAAATATTTATTTGATGTGTAAGGTGTGCCATAGATTGTTCTAGATACCACGCTATGAAGATCTCTCAGAACTGACAGATTTTAGGACTAGAACTTTTATATCAGCTCCCCCACCAAATTAGCATGGGAGCTGATACATGTATTAGGCTCTTGGTCATGCTCACAGAATAAATGAAAGCAGTGGAAAGTCCAGGGCAGACAGCAGTCACAAAGGGCCAAGGGGGAGTGGCCAGCAGTCAGGGGATGTACCTGGTGCATGGGGTGATTTGCCAGTTGTGCAGAAATGAGTTTTCTTTTCACGTAGCTGCTCCTACAACCTTCCAGGGACTCCTTCTCATGCAAGGTTATTGGGTAAGCAGCTCCTTTCATAGCTCCTCCGAACTTGCTGGGAGCTCCAACAGCTGGTAGCCTGCCCTGAAAAGCCAGAGAGGACTCGGAGTAAAGTGGAGAAGGCATCCATAGAATGACCAGAAAGCAGAGAGTGGAGCAAATAGATCTGAGGGCATGATTGTGGGAAGGGGCAGGAGACACAAATTACTGGGGGAAATGCTGCCCCAAAGTCATGTGGCTGCACTATCTTCTGCTCCAAGGGATGGGGTCGGCAACAGAATTCCTGGATCTATCTGTGAAGGTCTGATTTGGGCTGGATAAGTTCAATTTCCACATTCACTGCGCCATTTTGTTCTTTGCTTATTGAGATGTAAACTGCTCTTTCTGTAAAGATATATCACACATCTTGTTGCAGAGCCTGTTTCAAAGATGATCAGTTGTACCCCAGTAGTTCAGGGTACCCCTGGCTGCAACTTTCTGGACCCTTTCTCCAATATGACGGTTTGGAAACTGCTTCCCACACATCTTGCTCTTGCAAACCATTTGGGCTGGTTGCAAGTGGCACTTCTGCCAGGGTACTACTACAAGTTAGGATGACTTAGCTAATCCATCATGGATATCCTGATAGGAAGAGGTCATAGGAAATTGCCTTGGCAGAAACCATGAAAATTAGAGAATCATGACTGGCTTCTTTGTTGGTATTTTTGTTTTTTGTTAAGGGGAATCCAAAGACTGGATTCTTCTGGTGTTCCCGGAAATTGTACCACTGGGGTCAGTGATGATGAATATTGTGTGTGCAACCTGTAGGGGCCTTTCCCCTCCCAGAATGTGATGTGCTGCTATGGGCTCTGTTTTTCCTACCTGAATGGTGATTCCTAGGTTGGCTGTAGAAATGAAATATAAGAACACAAAATCACATGCAAGACCTGTGCCTGTGGCATGAGGGGTCTTTCATCAGATGCCAAAAGTAGTTCCTGCTTTGCATAAATGAATCATGATAACTGCTCTGGCTCCTGAGTTAACTTGCATGATTTTGTCTTAATGCTTTAATCTATATACTGTTATTTCAGAAATGTTGGCTGGCTTAGCACACTAAGAATGATACAAAAGTTTGAGCCCTTTTTCCTTGGCAAGTAACAAAACAGTGTGAGAATATTTAAAATTTAAATTAAATTTATTTTTGGCTGATATATAAAAAATATAGAAATCGTACATACTCATGAAGTACCAGTGTGATGTTTCCATTATGTGAGGTTATTTAAATTTAGGTTGTTATTCCCTTCCTGTGAATAGTGGAAGGATCCTCATTCTGCATGGCTCCGCTGACTAGGTCTAATGAGATCTAAAAAGCCATTCAAACATATTGAGCAAATGACCTTTCCTTGCTGGTAACATATTATGGTCTGTGAACAAGATTGAATTAGCAGAATTCCACAGTTCTGTAGTAAGATGGGTTACGGAACTGCAGGGACAGAGGAATGTGATCAACCAGAAAAAAAGTTGTATTTTTGTAGCATGAATCTGGGAAAAAATAGAAGTGAAGCTTGCCTTTATCTTTGCCTTTTTGTGTGTGTGTCTTTTTCTTGGTTTGTCTAAGTGAAGTTTAGGGGTATGCACATATCTATGAAAATTTATGTGAGCCTGTGTGTGTGTCTTTCAAAAAGACGCAGTCTCCAAAAATGATACAATTTAGCCTCCATCTTGAGTGCATTATTGGTTAAGCCAACACCGTCTGCAGTGCCCTGGGCAGGGTACTTTTCAGAAATATGCCCATGTTTTCCTCACTCAGGTCACACAGGAAAAATCCTCAACAGTGTTATGGCTTATTTTCATCTTCATTCAGAATTGGTAGTCAACAACATTTCTCTGTCTTTCTGAAAAGAAAGTATTCAAGTAATGCCTAAGAAGAAATATTGACTAGGGCAAAAGGTCAAGGGGAAATAACTCTGCTTTTGTTGAACTCTCAAGATCTGTTGATAACCCTAGAGAACAAGAAAATTCAGTCAAGAAAGCACTTATTGAAGAAACGTTTAAATCTGACCAATTGTGATTAATTTGAAAATATGGATAAAACCCATAAACAAATTGCAACAATATTTCAAAATAGTGTTTCCCTAATTGCCTCTATGTCTGCTTCTACCTACCTATTTGTTTCTCTGTGATGGGTATGATATAAATTGGCATTCCTCGGAGTATATTCAATCTACAAGATGCTCAGGGATAAATAGTGCCATAATACAGTTTAGGAATCATGACTTCTGTATATGCTTCTATCTCTGAAAGTTTTGAAGGACTCTCTGCTCTAGAGTCCAGAGCAGAATGCAGTCTCAACTGTATTCAGCCCAGTGTTAGCCAAATTCACTTGACTCTTTCTTTTACAGTAATACCTGTTTTTGTGCTTTCTTCACAAATATGAGAAAACAGATAAATCTCTTTTAATGAGGACTTAAATTTTCCCAAAATTGATACACAAAAATAAATTGTGAAAATAGTTAAAAGAAACCTTACCAGATTAATATCCATGTAATAAAAATTTTAACTTTAAGTTTTTTAACTTTAAGTTTCAACTTTTAAGTTTCTAGATTTCATATCTTTGTGGTTAATTTGTAGGTATCTTTAAGGAGCTCATATTTCCACATTATACATTAAAAATGATTAATCATTTTAGAATTATAAAATTATGGGCAATATCTCTGTCCCCTACCTTCTCCAGCCTATGTAAGCCTGAGTGCAATCATTAGGAATGTATGAAAATAAATTCTTAAATCCAACAATGGTAAACCTTATTTTTTGGCATATTTAATAGCAATCCACTGTAACTAATTAGCCAACAAAGTAAGAATGATTTATTTATTAGGATATCGGTTAAGATAATTACTTCAGAAGGTTAATAATGATAAACTATATGATCACCGAGAAAGATTTTGAATGTTTATGATAAAATTAAACCTTTGTTTATGTATAATACTATCTGTGATCTAGGACTAAAAAAAATTTTTTTAACAAGATAATCAGTGCCCACCTCAAATCAATTACCAACATCATATTCAATGGTGAAAAACTCACTCCCTTTAACATAAAAAATAGGATAAGGATTTTTGTTATTACTGTTGATATTTACATTTCAAAACAATACAGTAAAGTACAAAGCACAGAGACCTGCCTATAGTAAAATATGATAAGATACACAGAAGTAACATTATTTTCTGAGAAGTAAACTAATCTAGTTTTAAAACCAAAGGAAATCACCCATCCCATTTTTGTAATAGTTCAGGTAATTGACTGGTATTGAATAAATGTGGAAATAATGAATAGATTTTTTTTTCTTTAAATACCTAAATACTTCATTAGCTGAGGCTAAAGATCTCACTAACATTACCAACAACAACAACAACAACAAAATAAGAAGCCTAGGTGAAGAAAACTTTAAGCATTTACTGAATGATTTTCCCACCTATAAATGATGACTAGAACAAAAGATGTTCTCTATTGTTAAAAAAAGTAGATTTATTCAAGTAAATATGTCTGTTCTTTCCTGTTTATTAGTGAATTCTTATTTAAATCTAAAAATTTCTGTTATAATTTGGAAAAAATTAACATTAATTTAGCAAAATGAATATGTGAGGAAGCACTAAAAGATTTTGAGAAAGAGAAATAATGGCCAAAATGACTTTACTTAATATTGAAAGTCAACTTGAATTCTTATATATAAAATGATACGGTCTCAGAAAATAATGGATAAGCAGATTAATAGAAAAGCACATCTGTTTCTTAAATTGTGTATTGCAAACAGTAATGTCACAGGAAATTACTAAGGTTAAATACAGGAAGTCTTCAAGGTCAAATAAATGAAACTATTCCAAGTAGGTTTTGAAAAACTGTATAAACATTACATAAAAAATCTTTTTTTTCCTTTACATATCTTAGGACTCTCCAAGAGGAGGATTTGATTTGATAGGCTCTGTTCTCTCAATCATTTAAATATGAAATTATTATTACTGTTTTTAAACAGTGCACTGTTGGAACCATTTGTTTCTGGAAACACCCATGGCAAACAGCTGGCAAAAATCAACTTAGAACCAGAAAAATGTCTGCTAAATAAGAAAATCTTTGACCTTGCGGCATAATCTAAAACTGAGTACTTTACTGAGTACTCTTCACTGAGTACTACTCTTTGCTAACTTCTAAATGTTTCTCTTAGTCTAAAATAACTTCTTTAGTCTTCTCTAAATCTCAGCTCCACCAATATCAGAAGGCCCACCTTTCCCTTTGGATACTGTGGGGTCACACGGGGAGACCCTGTACAACATTTACAATTTAGATTCTAAGAACTTTTTTGCTTTCTAGCACTGTGCATATGAAATATGAAAAAAAACAACAACACTGGAACATAACAGCATAAAAGATATTCTTAACTTACACATATATATTGGTGGAGTTCAAAAGCAGGGCCTTAGGAGAAGATTAATTCATCCTGAACAGACATGGTTTAGTAGGAGGATCCCCAAGAAAAGACCAGAAGATTTTGAGTTTGGGGATGCCCTGGCTATGGGTCCATGCCTATAGGACTTCAGAAGATTATAAAATTAATATGAAGGCTTGGCCAGAATTTAGTTTCCCTGTTTGCTATTGTTTTTCAAATTCAGTTTTAGATTATAAAGTAATACAAAAGACTAGTAGAGTCAGTTTTTTAATTTGGCTCTTCCTTGGTCTCACCCTTGGTCCTCCTTGGTACCATCTCTCCTACCCTGTATTTCCATATATGTAGCTTTTTGACAACTTATAAATAACTTTTTATCCTCTCATACATCATCTGTGTTCACTGTTGATATTGTGTGCCTTTGGTTCTTTTTCAAATTCTTTCCTCCCCTTTTCCTCCTTTCCTTTCATCTCAACCCTATGTCAAAATCTTCACAGGTTGGCTACTTTCTTACAGGGACTCTTTCTTTGTCCCAGCTCCTAATTCATAAGCAGGGTCACTGCTGAGCAGCACAAACCATGGCTTTCCCTGTGCTTCGGGCTACGGCAGAGTTACACATCTTTGGTTTAACATTATCTCTGAGTTGAATGCAGCCCAGAGGTACAGTGGTTTGGGAAAATTTCTTGCATACCTTATGGATTTAAAAGCCATACCATGCATAGGAGTTTACTGCCTATCCTGCAATTTGATTATCATGTCCAATAAGTGTCAAGCAGCTGACTAAATGGTTCTCATTAGCATAACTCGACCTTTCTGCATTTGTGCAGAGCCTCACTCTATCTTTAAAAGATGGATTTAAGTCAGCAGTTCAACCAACTGGACACGTGCATTATGCAAATTTTAAAAATCACTTCCATCTCCTAGAATGCACACTTCCTCTGAAAACCTTCAGCAACTTATAGTAACATTGAGGGGAAAATGTCTAATCCATCACACCAAACTGCAAGTGCAGATCTAATCAAGAATTTAGTTGTAGATAAGAGACATTTTCCCCCTCTGGGAAATTTATTCATTTGAGTTTTAGGAATAAAGTTTCAGCAGAAGCAGGAGAATATATAATAGATATGATTTTGGGTAACAATACTGTATTTCCTCTGCTTCATACCAAATATTGTGAAACATTTACCAGATTTAAAAATAGGATAATTTTTGTTTAAATTATTCATTTTCATAGACTATCAGAAGCCACATAGTCTTGTATCACAAAAATCTGTACACATAATTGAATTGTATTCTATTTTAGGTGTAAGATGTTTATAAATTTTGCACTATAAATGAAAGGCAGAATTTCTGGGCAATTCATTAAAAATATATATATTTTCAGTGATTGGTTTGGTAATGGTGTCAAAGTATGAAAATATCATTTTTTTCCTGAGTTAGCTTCATGGAATAAAAAAAAAAAAAAGGGAAAAGGGTGTATTTAGCATAACTCCTTCTGCCTACTGGAGTTCTTAGAGACACACTGCTTAGGAGATTTACCATGTATTCCTGAAACCCACAATATGAGGTGTGCATGAGACGGGGTGACCGCAAAATATGCTTGCAGAGGTAAGAATACTGACAAGACCAGGGACTGTGGTATTATTAAATCATAAAGCACACTCAGGGAGGAGTGCATATTCCTCTTCGTTTTGTAACGCAAGCAGAAACAGATAATATTAATCCTGAATCCACATATCAATTAATGGGGAAAAAGTGGGTTGTTTCAAAATAAGAAAGGAAAAAAAAAAGGTAGCATGGGAAAAAAAGATCAAAAGGATTTTTGAGATTGAAAACCCCGATGGATGCATGTAGTGTCATCTTTCACAGAATCAATGAGATTGGTAGAAAGTGAACTCAGTAGCAAAACTAGTAAATTATAAAACATCTAAGGTGTTGTAGTCTTTATTAAAATCTGCATGGTACATCATATTGAAAAATCTTTGTGTTTGGTGTATCCTCATATATTTTTTTTTTAAATAGCAGACTTCTGAAAAATAAACTCAAGGAAAATATGATCCTAAAATCACTGCAGTTTCAGCATTCTTGGAAAAAAGAAAATCCTATTACATGTATATAAGTTAATATCTGTGAAAAATAATGAATTTCTTTCCATTCATATTTGGGAACAGGAACTACCTGGTTTCTACTGCAGGATAAAAATGACATTCCAGGTTGGCCAGCTTGTTGAATTTTAAAATAGCTTATTTTAAATGGCATTTCATGTAGAACTAGAAGTCGAGATATGCTAATTTTAGGAAATGATTAAAGACTTTACAAAAAAAATCTTCAATGGAAAAAATTAAACTCAGTAATGCCCAATCTCTTTTGTGATCTACATGAAGTAAACAAGCAAATCAGTTCTGCTTTTCAATACTGTTTAAACACATTCATGATACCATAAAAAAAGATAAAGAAATTCCTAGTGCATCTATTTATATATATATTAAATTGCATATTTAAATATTCAATAAAATAAAAATTTTAAATATTTTTAGATGATGAAAATAAATGAACTCCCACATAGTGGAAACATTAATAAAATGTTTAACATGACACATATTAACATAAAACTATATGGAAAAAATTTGCATGTAAAAACAATCTTAGACAGGTGAATGTACACATTGCATTTCTAAATAAACCTGTCTTAGTGAACAGAATAAAAAGAATAACTTCTTTGAAATTAACATTTTATAAATCAATTTTAATCTTATTAAATATAATAAAATGTCAACTATATCTTAGCCTACCACCAATACCCAATAATATGCATTAAAAAAATAAAAGAAATGAAAAAAAGGCATTTTCTAGGTATTATCTATAGTCCAAATGCTTAATTCTATCATGATTGAGGCCAGATTTTTCTTGAACCCATGGTGATTATCAAATGAGAATCTGTATTTTTCACAGTTTGCTATTAATTATAAATTGATTTCTTTAGATTTGCAATTTCCAACATTTTTTTCAGACCATAGTCTTCTTCAAAAAGACAGAGGACACTGTGGTTGGCTCACTCCATCTATTCAAGGCAGATAGTATTAGGTGAAAGAAAATCTTTCCCCAGAATACTGGTAAGACTGGGTTTAAAAAAAAAAAAAATCTACCTTATAAGATAACCATGAACTCACTGAATTATATTTGATTCAGATAAGTTAATAATTCATAACAAAATCATATCCTAAATTAGATACCCAAATCACAACTCTGTAGAAACCCTTCACTGTCTATGCTGAAAGTATTCCCGAGCCCTTCCCTCCCTTCCTGAAAAATTCAGCTCTAAACCCATTAGTTTGGACAAGCAAGGCAGATATCCCAGGTACATATGTTGGGAAAGGTCTGCAGGGACCCAGAGCCTAGCTGGGTGAAGAGGGTCCATATCAGGTGTCGTTGCCAGAGTCCTAGTCTGCTGAGAAAGGTGTCCTAGCAATGGGAAAAGGTGGCATAGATGAGGAAGCAGAGCTTCATCAAAGAAGATGTCCATGCAGAGAGGTGGGGAGTGGGTGTAGAGTCAGAGCAGAGAGGGTGAGGAGCGGCCTGGTATGCAGAGGTGGGGCCCAAACAAGATAAGAGGACCACCTCCAAGGAGGGTGGCCCAGAGTGATGTGTCAGAGCTCCAGCAGGGAGAGGGGGTGTCCCTGTCAGTGTGGCTTGGTGTGGAGTGTGGAGAAGAAGGACAGGGTAAGGGGTGACAGAGCCCAAGCAGGATGAGGTGGGCAGCCTCCCAGGGGGGTGATGTGAGGTCTTAGAGCCTGAGTGAGGGGCGGAGCCAGTTGGAGCTGGTTGGTGTCCTGGCATTTTCCCTGCTGTTATCTGCAGTCTCTCAGTACTGGTCTTGCATGATCTTCCCTTTCCTCTGATCATACATAACACATTTTGATCTGTTTGCTCTCAGGTTCCTTTTCCAGTTTTCTTCCCATCCCCTTGAGTGGTCATGAGAGCAAAATTGCATAAGAATAAAACAAGCTCCCAGGGCTGCTGACCAAAGGCAGTTCACAGCCCTGGGGACATCTTCTCCCCAGTGGTCCAACCTCACATTCCATTCTGGTCATGCTTTCCCTTGTTAATCCTGGCTCCAGATGAAATCCAACTGAAAAGCCAAGGGTTGGTTAAACACTTTTCCAGTGACCTACTTTGGCTCTGATCATTCATCGTGAATATAGTTTTCAATCTATGTATATGAGTCATCTAAGTTGTGGACCGTTTGCTAGATGTGGGGGCACTATGGGTGACTTAACTGTATTTGTAAACTCTGTACAAAGTTGTGATGATCTAATAGAACTCTCCCAGTGATTGACCTTAATATATTAAGCAAAACATGTATTTTCTGCATAGGGAAACTTCTCAAGAAGTGTCTTGAAAAAAGTGTACCCAACAACTGCCTGAGGGAATTCATTCCCTCACACATTAAAAAAAAAAAAAGTCAAACTGACCCCTGTGTAAGTAACTGTGTTTTCTCTGCTTCCGTTTATGAAGAGTCATGGAACACCCCAAGAATTCTGACCCCTGATAGATCTTTTTTTGAAGCATCTTATAACTCTTCTTGTGACCTCTTCCAATGGCTGGGTCATAGGTTCTGAAGTAGGCACCCAGTTTTCAGCTCTTGTCTTTCTCATATTCATTCAGGATGCATTTATTTTGTTCTTCCTGGGTGCTCTTATAGGAGCTGGAGATACACTAGAAAGCTAGATCTGATTCTGGCTCAGAAGATAGGTGATCAATAGAGAAACATCAGATGGGGAAAGCATTTCAAAAGAGTATTTCAAAGGGAGATTTGGTAGAGAAGAGGTGAGGGAGAAGAGAGGAGGAGGTTTTCGGTCTTGTGCTGGGGGAAGGCTGTCCTCTGGAGACAACACTTCACCTAAGAAAAAGTCCAGGAGGAGCCAGCTACACAAAAATGGCAGAAAGGGGTGCTTCACATGGCCCTGGGGTGGAGGGACATTGGATGTGTTTGTGGGAAAGAAAGAAGGCCCCAGGTGGTAGGAAGCTGGCAGGAATGAAAGGGATGAGGTCTTATAAGCAGTGTGAGAAGCTTGCGTTTTTCATTCTAAGGCAATCCAAATGACCTGGCTGCTCTGGGGAGGAGGAGACAACTGTGGAGTCCACCAAAAAGAAGTGGTAGTCGGGAACCAAAAGAAGTGGTAGTCGGGAACCGGGATGGCTGCAAGAGGGATGGAGAGAAGGAGGCTAACATGGGAAGCACTTAAGCAGAGACGTCAATCGCAGTTACTCTCAGATGGGGTGTGGGACTCAGGGAGCTTAGTAAATCAAGGATGATGTCTTGATGTTTCTTAACTTCCTTTCCCATTAGTATGTGTTTACTGTGGGATTGAAAAACCTTGGAAGAATCCTGCCCAAGAATAAACAGGCATCCAGTGTAGCAGGAAATAAGCATGGGGAAACTTTCAAAACCAGAGGTCGTAGGAGTTGGAATTTTATATCTCCCTCCAGACTAGAGAAATTATGACTTATTTTATTTATTGACCTTCATTTTTAGGAAAGTGGGCTTTTTGGCTATTGTTAAGATAGAAATGATGACAGGGAATTAATAAGAGACTCATTTTTAAAGTTGCATTTTGTAGAAACCAGTCTAGCATTTCATCCTAACACAGACTAAATTGAGTCTATGTCTTCACCTCTTTTTGATTAAGGAGGGAAATGGGATTAACATTTGTTTGGGGTTTTGAGCACTACTATGGTTACCGGGTGATGGTTGGAAATGTCCTATCCAGCACATTATTAGTTATTCCACTTCTTGATAAAAAAGACATTTGAGATCAAGGCAGAGGCTGGGAGTGCAGTTGGGGTGGGGAAACCTAAACTGTGTGAAATGCTTAACCTTTTAACATAGTTCAACAAAGTTTAGATTTCTGGCAAAACGCCTAGACTTTGCAAGGCTGTTCATGGTTACAAAACCCGACGAGACCCTGGTGCTTAAATTATTTTGGCTTGAAACTGGAGACAGTATGGAGAGAGCAAAGGGAGAAGAAAAAAACAACCACACCCTGATAGCTAGAGTCGGGCTCATGGCACAGAGCAAGTAATTTGGAGAAGGATGCTAAGGGTGATCATTGTAACCTCTGGCTCTTCAAAAGTGTCTCAGCTACCTCTGACAAAAGAACAGACTATGCCTAAAGGGAAACAGGAGCATATGAAAGGTGAAGAAACATCTTAGGAATGCATGAAAAACCAAATCTGTTATGATTAGAAAGAATCACTTGTTTTGCAGTATTCCAGCAATAGTCCTCAATGAGAACAGCAGAAAAGACTAAACAAGGCATACGTGTCTCAGGCATTTATTCCAGGAAGAGTTGTCAAATGCACATGCAGGCTACAGCTGCCAACAGAGTAAGTGACAGCATCTTCCAGTCAGAGAAAATGGGTACCTAGCTGAAAGTAGTTCTATAGTTCATGAGCATCCGCCATTGTATGGTGAATGTAAATGTATCTGTTAGTTTGAGTTCCTCAGAGTTTCTATAAAATTTGTCAAGATATGTGGGTCATTTTATAAGATGATAATTATGGAAATAATTATGGATAAATGGAGTATGGTGCTTCCCATATATGGTCCTCAGAATCCTAATTCTGAGATACTGTCCAGTAGGTGAAAGATTGATTGCTTCAAACATCAGTTCAGCGGTCTATTAAGATTGGGGAGCCTCTAAATACCCCTTGTATTTTTCTATCATACCACCCTGCAAAGCCTTTAATATTTTATGTGCAGTATGAATCTCTGGGAAGGGAATCTGATATTTTCCAAGTATATTTGACCACAAAACTCTCTACTCTGTTGTTATTTCCTTATTTTGGTAGAGCAGCTCACATTCTGAGGGCACATACACTGGTAAATACTGGTATAAGGCAATATATGTCATAGGTGTGTCTACATGGTGTGTGCATTTCCACACCTGAGCTTCAGAACAATGAAGACAGAATAAGATGAACTAAAAAAGGGAGCAACTGGCATTAGCAATACGTGGGTTATAAGAATCAAGAATGCTTCCGGAGGCTTGAGAGGCTGAGGCAGGAGGATAGCAAGTTCAAAGCCAGCCTGAGCCACTTAGAAGGTCCTAAGCCACTTAGTGAGACCCTGTCTCAAAATTAAAACCAAAAAAAAAAAAAAAAGGAAAAGAAAGAAGAATGCTTTTACCTACAGAAAAATCTAAACACATTGACTTTAAACCAAGAAGGTTGAAGATGGATTGTTTCTGGTTTTATTTTAGCAACTTAACAATGATAGATACAGAAGTCTGACTCTTCTTGCCTTTTCCTTCATAATTACAATATGTCTGCTACAACTCTGACTCTCACATCTGCATCTGAGGCAGAAAAACAATAGGAGAAAGGGGAGGGGATTGGGGGTGGGGGGTACTGGGAATTAATTTCAGGGGCACTCGACCACTGAGCCACATCCCCAGCCCTTTTTTGTATTTTATTTAGAGACAGGGTCTCACTGAGTTGCTTAGTGCCTTGCTGTTGCTGAGGCTGGCTTTGAACTCATGATCTGCTATCTTCCTGTCTCAGTCTCCTGAGTCACTGAGATTACAGGCATGTGCCACCACACCCACCAGCTTTTCTTTTGATCAGGAAAATAAAAATTTCCAACACCATCACAGTAAACTTCAGAGTACAACTAATTGTGTGGGACTTTGTCATGGCAAAGTGCTGTGGAAGAGATTAAATGGGAATTTTTATCTTGTTCAGTTGGACACTTTCTTAGTAATAGTATTGGGCACTTTCTTAGTAATAGTATTGAGGTAAGAAAAGGAGTTGGGGATGATTTGTGTGTATTTTGAGCTGTAGAAACAGAAGAGGAGTGTGTTATTTTAGATACATTTCTTTGGGCAAGAATTTGAAGTAACCAGTTCCTTCTGAAAAAAAGTGATAAAAACACCCTACTATTTTTTTTTTGTCTTGAATAAAGTATACAATCTTAAAATAAGAAAAAAAAAAAAAAAAGGTGTCTGTGTGTATGTACACATACCTTGAAAGTTGGGCTGGGAGCAGATTTGCCCCAATCCCTGGAAACATTGCTAGTGGCTTGTCATCCAGATCTAGGTCAGTCCTTGCCAGAGGACAAAATGTTCTGAGACTTTTCCTTCGTTACTTGTAGACTGTTTCTTTTACTAGATTGGATCTTTCAGGACCAAATCCAGCCTCTGGCTTATAGCATGAAAGCATGTTAGAGACCTCTAATGTAATTGCATGTTTTTTCATGTTTCTTCCCTGGGTTCCTAATGGGGATATGCATATGCTAGGGAATAAATTGGTTGAGTTTGCTTATGAAATTTTCTTTGGTAGCAGGACACAGGCATGTTGCTACAACACTGTTCTCTGTGGAATGGAATTTATTAACAGCAAGGTCCATGATAAAACCCACACAGGGGGCTTTCAACTGCTAGTCTACAGACTGCCAAGAAAGTACATTTGCTAGACAGTGATTTCTTCAAAAAAATGACAGTTATGTGGACCTCTATTTCATGTTACCACAGAGTTCCCACTGATATTATACCATCTTGCAAAATAACTCAAAACATGTCTCTTTAAAAAAATACTTTTCCATTGTGAAAACTAATATGAGCCTCATTATCAACTTAAAAAAAAAATAGAGCCACTACTCTGAATCCAATAATCCTAATGGTTATTTTGAAATGTCTTCAAGGTTTTTAAAAATATGAATTTTCTTTAAATATATGAGCAAACTTGTAGCATCATACAACATTACATTCTTCACTCTCTTTTTAGTATGAGCATTGTTCTGTGATGTTATCTGCTGTACTACTACATGAACAATCAATGGTTTCCATTTTTTTCTCAAAGTGCCATATTATTTAAGCCCTATTATCATTCCTTGTATAGTCATAGTACTTTTGGGCTTGGATAAAGAATGATTCAGTTAATTACCTCAGCTCTTTTATTGCCTGCTTATGTATGTGCAAGAAGCCCTGATGGATATGCAACTAGCACAAGTGGGCCCTATTTCAGGAGGATGTGCGTAAAATGCATATGGGGTGTCCATATGGAGTTGACGAAGCTAACTATTTGTAAAGGACAAGCATAAGAGATAATAGGACACACAGAGAGACTAGGTCTCTTAGGGACACAGCAAAAAGGCAGCCATTTGCAAGCCAAGGGGCCTCAGGAGAAACCACACCCATTGATTCCTCCATCTTGGATTTCTAGCTTCCAGAACAGTAGATGATAATTTCTATTGCTTAAACCAAGAAAGAAGAGGTAATAGGTGGTACAGAAAGCTGAGAAGAGAGGAGCTGAGGAAGGAACAGATTGGAAATGGAACTGCCATTTCCTTCAGTCTGTGTGATGTGGGTGGAGAGGGGCTTGTCAGTGGGCTGGAAGGTATTCCCCGGTTCAGACAGAAAGGGTGTGACGTCATTGGACATGTTCAAGCAGTACCTAAATTTATGCCTTGTTTGCATATGGGATTTATTTTAACCTCAATTTCCTGCATTTCTGGGAAAAAAATGCAGGAAAAAGAGTTTGGAGCCCTTATATGCTGAGCATTTATTTCCCAGATTTACAGACTCAATTAGGGAGTATGTGTTTGACAAGGAATAGACAAAGAGGTCTCCTTTTTCCTAGTGTGAACTCCCATCATCTCTTGACAAACCCCCCCAAAATGAAAGGTTCATTTGGAATAGAAAAATCAAAGTCATTTGCATCGTTACATACTCAGCCTGACCAGAATTCTCACTTTGACTTTCATTTGGGGTAGAGCCTGGAGTTGTAATTTAATGTAGAAATATCTCTGCATTTCCTTTGTGAAATCAGTATTGAAATGTACACGGAAACTGAAGAAATTTCATAATCACAGAGTGTCAGAGCTGAAGCAGATAGTCATAGACGTTCATTTTTCAGATGAGAAAAATTGAGTTCCAGAAATTTGAGTACTCTCCTGTTTCTGATTCCATTGTGAGGTCCTGTGTTCCCAGGGTGCAGTGTGTTGACCGACTCCAAGACTTTAAATCTAAGAGGAGGGCACTGGGATGAGACTTTATTTCACCCTGCCATTTCCCTTCCAGAAAAACAACAACAAAAATCTGTTTCCAGGCCTGAGAAGCAGAGGAGAAGGCAGAGGGCAATCCTGAGTAGTCGGCCACGTCCTCTACTTGCAGGTTCTCCAGGCCTCGGCCTGGGATTTCCCCTCACTCAGCCCCCAGAGAGCTGGGAGGCTCACGACTGCACGTCTGTCCATTCACTGGGCCAGCAGGACGTGCCTTTCTGAGACCACCAAACAACACCAGAACCCAGGGCAGAGGACCTCTTTCTCAAGAAACACTTTGTGCTCAAAATATCATCAGTTTTTTTGTTTCCAAAGAACGGCTTGCTCCCAGTTCCAAACCTTGAAATCCTTCTAGGAAATTTGTTTTATTAAAAAAAAAAAATGTCCAAAATGAACTGGAAAAGCCTTTCCTAGTTGACTATTTCTAGGGGTACCAAATGGGTCTTTTTGTTTTCTGGACATATATGTTACCGTGAGATGATCACCTTTATAGTCACACTGATGGTTCTGGATTAAAGGACCCACAGGACAAATGATGGTGCTTATAATATGAGAGTATAGCCTACACCTAGGTTAGTTGTATCATGAATAGACCTGAAATGGGTGAGGTAGGAACCAAATATGATACGTAGAATGACTTTGTGTGGTATGCATGGTGCTTTGAAAAAATTTAATACGTTTTTCAAGGGGTTCACATGAATGTTCAGATTTACAATTTCTCTGAAAAAAAAATCCAAAGACTGGGTAGTACTTTTTCCCAAGTCTAAAGGATTGTGAACAAGGAAACAGTGGGTCTGAGCAGTGTGGTGTCTGCCTCCTTCATAAGGGGGTACATTCCTTAGCTTGCTACTGCTCCCTGTTGTGAAGCCAGCACAGGGGCGTATGCTTTTCTTAGGGTGTTCAACATTCCTTTGTATTCACACTTCCGTTGGAAGTGAGATAAGACACGTTTGACATGGAGAGCACATGTGTCTTAGATTGAGGTGGATCAAGAGACATGATTTAATTGGCTCTGTGGGCATTTGGGTTTGCCCTGTGCAGTGTGTGAGCAGATAACACTGTGTTCCCTTGCTTCTATAATATACATTTTCCCCTGTTATTATAGCATCTCTGAAATTGGCAGGCATCTTAGAATTGTCACCACACAGCAGGCATGAAGTGGTCACCGACTGTGAACTTGGTCCTAACTGTGCATGTTTTATGCTCAGTCCTGGAAAGGTGCACATGGAGTTTAATTGCTATTTAAAATGTCATCAGTGAGATTTCACCATTACTCAGCATTGAAGGAAAAAAAAAAAGAAGCAACAGTGATACACAGGAGGACAAGGACACAGAGCAACTGGTTGTGAATTTGATGTTAGTGAAGCAAACATTTCTTGTTGGGTAAATCACTTCCATTCTTTCTTTTTTTGGAAAGAGCAACCAAGTGTTTTAGGGAAGCTCTTACAAATCTGCAAGGCTTTGTTACATTTTGTAACTGAGATAAGGGCAAAGGAATTCTTATTATAGGCCAAGTAGCTCAACTGAAGGCAAGAGAAAATGCCAAATAATCTGGAATAGATAAAGAGAAAATTTTTGGCCAACAAAGGCTATATTGCCCACCCAAGCTTCAAGCAAGACTCTCAGTAAGCTGTTCTATCTTAGCTTGAACACAGAAGTGTGTACCTTTTTGTGTGGTACTGTTGAAGAGAACCACAAGTGGTCAGTAGTTAAAGCATCAGAAACATATTTTATTCAGGAACTATTGCAATGGGGAAAAGAGACATTACAGAAGTGGGCTCAGTTCCAAACACAGCAAAGAGAAGAAGGAATTCACAGCCGAAGAACAGGTTGCGGTGGCAGTGGGGGTCAGTGGTAGAAAATTGCCAAGAGGAGACATCAAGGGTAGGGGATTTTTTTAAATTTTATTTTATTTTTTGGTGCTGTGGATTAAATCCAAGATGCATGCTTAGCTTATGCTTTATAGTGGAACTACATCCCCAGCCTTGAGAAGAATTCTTTCTACCTGAACTTAACAGGATTCTTACTGAAGATAGGTCAGGGTTACTCAGATATCGAGCATAGGGGCTTCTTGCTAAATTGATGTAATAGGATTCTTGTTACTATGGGGCTTTGTAGGCTAAGGCAAGGATAGGGGTAAGGTTGAGGCCTAGTCGCGAAGAGGGCTCAAAGGATCCTGATGAAAGTTTGGTAAAGGAGGGTCTCTCCATGCATAAAATAATGGTTCATCATCATGAATAATGTCTTAGGTTCAACAGAATATGATAAAGCAAAGACACAAAAAGTGACACCATGGGTCTCTTCTGCTATCATCTGTCTGCCCCTTCAAAATCACTTCCTATCTCTTCTAACTACTGACTGAAAGAGAAACGGAGGGGGGACATGCACAAATGATATAATTTTAGGAAATAGCACACTTAACCCAAGTAGAAAGAGAACCCCAACCCTGTGTTCAGTCTTATTAAACAACACAACAGCTTATTCTGCCTCTAAAACTCCATATAGGTAAGACCAACGGAAACCAGAACATCAGAGGATTGGGTCCCCAGATGTCTGCTACTTTTAAAAGGGGCATTCAAGGAGAAGCCCAACAGTTTCAAAGGTTTTTGCAACTGTAGGGTAGGTGAATTGGCCTACCATTTCCTAGGCACCAAAACCTGCTGTTCAGGACAGTGACACATCTGTCCCCTGCCATGTGGTGTTACTTATAGAACATGTCATGGGACAGATGTTTGTTATTAGCAGAAGTTTCATGGACTAGTTTTATCATTCATTTTCTGGTCCACTCCAATGTAACAACGATTTTATATTTTGCCCGCAGGCTAGAAAGCTAAGTTTATGCCAAAGACATTTCTATTTTAGCTCTCAGGACCCAAAATGAACATTTTGTTTTAAAAGGGAACTGGAAAAATGCATGCAAGTAGGAAAATATAATTTCTTTTTTTGACGTTTTGAAAATAACTTAAAGTCATTCCAACCAACAAACAGCTGTTTGATTCAGTTGTCTTTCCAGAAGTGAGATACTGGCTTTGGTGCGACCAGACGCTGATCTTCTTTACTTAGCTAAGGGCCCTGGTCTTAATGCATATATTTGAGAGGTGGCTTAATGTAAGCTCTGTGCTCAAAGACACTATGACATGACCTTAGAAGGTCTGCATTCGTTTGGTTATTTTCTGTTTCTCACATTGAAAAATTGTGATATCACCAAATAATTTGTTAGTATGGGTACAATCTCATCATGTTCCTTTTTGTAAAGATCTTTGAATTCCAGGTTTAATTACCACATTTTTTATTGTTAAAAGAAAATGGAAACGGCCTTTCGTGAAACCATACATACGGCTTTCATCAAAAGGAAAACAAGAGCCTTAAAGGTGAAAGATTACTTTGCCTAACAAATTTCTGCGTTCACTTTTAAATTGCTAAATTATTTTGCCTTTGGCTTGATATTATTCACACTTCTCTCAATTTTCTGCCAGTGAGATTTTGGTGATTGAGTTTTGTGTGTCGCTGTAACACATTTGAAAGCCACATTAAAATAATCACTGCTAGAAAAAAGCCCTCAAGTAAACCCAGAGCTGGAAGGTATCAGAAGTTTATCTGGTTGGAGTCTATCAACAGAGTTTTAAATTCAGGGTGCTTCCAAGTATAATAAGCCAAACTTGAAGGGTGCATAATAGTTTAAATTTTGTCTGATACAGTGTAGGCAACTGAATAAATACTTGTGAGTAAACTCTACAGCATTTACGTGCACACATGCCTATATGCATTATACACACCCTCTCTCTCTAAAATTCAATATTAGTATATGTCCTACAAATAACATATTTAAGCAGATGAACTCAATAATGATAATTTTAATCAACTTGTAAATAAATACTTTTATTATTATTATCATCATCATTATTTTGGTCACCTCTCAAGAGCACTCACCTTTCCAGTTCTTGGTTACTGTCAACTCAAATAAGGCCTCCAAGATCTCGGTAAGCTATAGACGGGAAGGTGACAGGTCATCTAGGACAATCCTCAGTTGCAAACTAAGTCAGCTCACGAGAGCTGCGCCTTCATCCTCTAAGGGAATGAGGACCTCGGGAATCTCTACACTGGTTACATGTGGACAAGAGCAACGTATCAAGAAGACAGAACATTCCTTTATTCATTGATGTATTCCAGATATTTATGCAGAAGGGAGAAATTATTTTAAATATCAGGTGATGGAAGAAATCTTTTTTTTTTTTTTTTTTTTTTTTTCTGGTGCTGGGGATTGAACCTAGGGTCTTGTGCATGTGAGCAAGCACACTACCAACTGAGCTATATCCCAGGTCTCAGAAGAAATCCTTTTATACAAGAACAAGAATACCCCTTTGCAGCTATACTCATGATTCTTTTTTTTTCTTTTCTTTTTGAGTCTTCAATTTATATTTTGAATGACTGTTAGAATGGGAGGAAGTGAGGACTAGGATTCGAACTGAGAAGAAAATCCCATTTTGGATACATTATTATTTTTTAAAATTTTGATTACAAAGTATCTCACAATGTTTTCTATGAGAAACATTACACAAAAATATTGTTAAAGCAAAAATAAAGTTGTTAAATTTTTAAAACCATGAGAGGCTTTCGATGTGTTAACTTGGAACAGGGTAAGCTTTCTTAAGTATGGTACAACCAAGAAAAATACAAAACAGTAAATTCAGAGACCTTAAAAAATATATAGGGCAAAGATTATCATAAACAAAGTTAAAAGAAAACTGGGAAAGAGATCTGAAACTCAGTCCTAAAGACCAATTACCATAAAATATAAAAAGCTTTTAGGAATAAAAAGTAGCCAGTAGAAAACCAGGGAAAGATATAAAGACTATTTAGAATTACTTTTGCATCATAATTACAAGTAGTATGTGTTTCTTTTGGCAAAATTATAAATACAAGGAATTTGATTTCAATTCCCATTTCCCCACCCTCTTTCCTCCTCATCTATCTCTCCTCCTTTTCTCCCTCCTCTACTTTAGTGATCTTCCTTTTATTTATTTTTATTGGTACTTTTTACATATACATAAGAAGCATCATTTATATATGTATGTAATATGATTCTGTTAAGTTCATTCCATATTTCTTTCTCTTTCTTTTCCCCTCTCCCTCCCTCCCTCTCATTCTCCTACTTCTGCTCCACGGATCTTCTGATCCCCTCCCTTACCACCTTCATTCCCATATTTTGCTCTAGCTTCCATATATGAGAGAACATTCTACCCCCTGAGTCTGGCATATTCCACTTAGCATGCTGGTCTCCATTGCCATCCATTTCCTGCAGTAAAACTCCATTGCGTGTGTGTGTGTGTGTGTGTGTGTGTGTGTGTATTTTCTTGTGTGTATATGTATATCACATTTTCTTGATCCATTCATCTATTGATTCCACAATTGGTTATTGTAAATTGTGTTGCTATAAACATCATAGTGGTTGTATCCTTATAGTATGCAGATTTTATATGGTAGTTGCATTCCATGTTTTTTTTTTTTTTAAGGAATCTCCACATAGTTTTCCAAAGTGGTTGTACTAATTTTCAGTCCTACCAACGATTACACCTATAATTCTTAAGACCCTCTCAGTGAATTAAAATTCCTCAGGAGGAATATGGGAAAGTTTGAGTCTTAATCCTGTGGACAGTAGAGACTCCGTATGTAGCAAACCAAGGCTGGTCAGTGCAAGGCTGGTGAGCCAGCACAGGCTAAGACCATGATTGCTGAGTTGATTCATTTAGACAGGTGAAGGCTCTTCTTGACCAACGTGAGTCAGACTCCTTTGAATCCTCCTTCCATCTTGGTCTCACTCTTGAACTCATCATTGGCCATCTTAGTCCAGTTTGAGCAAGAGTGCTGCTAGGTTGGTTTATGAATGTCCCCCACCCTTGGTATCTGAGCTCCTTCACCCTCAATATCTTAATATCCTGGCCTGCCTTCAGTAAGAATCCTGTAGACGTTAGCCTGCAAGAATCCCCCTAGCCTTGATGCTTCCTCTTAGCACTTTGCCATCTACTAAACTCCAACCTGGTCCTTGAGCATCAATCCTTAGTTTTTTGGGTTTTTTTTTTTTTTTTTTGCATTTGGAATTGAGTTTTTGATCCCCTTGCAAAACCTCCATTACAACAGCCCCTTTTAAATAAAGTCTTCTTTACTATTTTTAACAAGGGTCATGAATAATTTTTTATTAAATAAAATGTAAATATTACCATAGCCAGTTATGAGACTATACTTTAGATTGCTAAATTATCAATTATATAGTAAATTCTAAGCCAACGTAGGTATATGAGATGGTGCTTTATAATAGTTTATAATATGAATAGTTAAGACTTCTATTTGCAGATTTAAATTTCAGGCAACAGAAAACTGTGTCTTGGTCCATATCAAAATTAATACTATTTTATTGCTTTGGTAATTCTACATATATAATTCATTGATCCATTGGTTCCATCTAATAGTCAAAGCACCAAAATAACTTTAAAAGTGAAAACTTTGGATTCGTTCTACCTGAAAAATGTGTTGACTTGCAACAATGTATTTCCCAATACATTAACACAATATATTAAAAACATTGCCATTTCACCATGAAATCAATATAAAAATTATTGAGGTCTTCAGTTTTATACTGACAGTACCTCTTAATTCAGACTTGCTCTATTACTAAAGTAATATTTAAACATAAACTAAACCAGGAAGCCTGGCAGGGCATGGTGGCACATGCCTATAATCCCAGCAGCTCAGCTGAGACAGGAGGATCTCAAGTTCAAAGCCAGCCTCAGCAATTTAGCAAGGCCCTAAGCAACCTAGAGAAACCCTGTCTCAAAATAAAAAATAAAGGGCTAGGGCTCAGGGCTTAAACACTTTTCAATTCAACCCCTGGTACCAAAAAAAAAAAAAAAAAAAAAGAAGGAAGGAAAGAGGAAGGAGGCCTATATTCTGCATGCCCTGACTTGTTAAAACTTTGAACTGACATCATAACAGGAACTCTTCCTTTCAAGAGGGCTGGAAGAGATAAGCTGAAGACCTGAGCAAAGCATGGAACAACTTACATGGTTTCAATCTGTTGGGGATTTATAGGCTTGTGGTCCAGGACTCTACCAAGAGTAGCTCTACAGTAAACCCTAACTGAATTATTAACTCAAATTTAGAAATTAAAGGGAAATGGACAACATTATTAAATTTGGCTCCTAGAGAAGAGATGTCTCAACCATGCCTGTAGTGCATGCCAAGGACCCTGTTAGTTAAATGGGGGTTGTTTGTTATTTGCTTTGTTCTTTTAGGGACTAAAGGTTAAGCTGTGTTATATACCTACAGTTAAGTGTATGAAGAGGGAAAGCAGACAATATGAGCTCTATATTCTGAATTTGTTGGCTCCCTGGATATTGGGTGGACATTGAATTCACATTTATTGTACATCTATTTGGCCAGACACTGGGAAAGGTCCTGGGGAGGCTATAATGATAAATGGTACAATTTCTTTTGATGACCCCAGTATTTGGGGATGGAGGAAAATCTTCTTTTGAATGTGTATATTTTTAAAATGGCACTATTATGACTTTAAGTAATTAGTTCTTCTACCAAAATTCCTTATCATTAAGAAACGTATGGATTATCTAGTTTTCTTTTTTTTTCTAGAATCTCCCAGACTGTTAATATTCCCTAAGTAGTAAATATGAAGAGAGTGACACATAGACCAGATGATATGTGGCCATATTGGTAAATCTTAGGGGTCTATGAGGCATGGCTTTCAGGATGAGGGAGACCCTGCTGACCCAGTGGTTTCTTCCAGATTGCCTGTGGTGGTTCACCTCACTGAGTGTTCTACGTCAGAGATTCATTGTATTGGTGAGAATTGACTACATATCCTAATAACTCACCGAGCCTACCTCTCTGAGAAAGTGGAAGACCACTATCAAGATGACTCCTGGAAGAACTATCTCCTCATTGGACTTCACCCAAAATGAAGATACCTTACTTTTTAAAAACTTGTTCTAAATAGTTATACATTGACAGTAAAATGCATTTTGATACATCATATATAAATGGTATATAACTTCTCATTCTTCTGATTGTACATGATGTGGTATTACACCAGTTGTGTAATCATATATGCACATAGGTTCATAATGTCTGATTCATTCTACTATCATTCCTGCCCCAACCCCCACCCCTCCCTACAATACTCTCTGTCAAATCCAGAGTATCTCTATTCTTCCCTAGCACCCCCACCTCTTATTGTGAATTAGTATCCATATATCAGAGAAAACATTCAGCCTTTTGGTTCTTTGGGATTGGCTTATTTTGCTTAGCATGATATTCTCCAGATCCATTACCTGCAAAAGCCACAAAATTCCATTCTTTTTTAAGGCTGAGTAATTGTGTATATATACCACATTTTCTTTATACATTCATCCACTGAAGGGCACCTAGATTGATTTTACAGTTTAGCTATTGTGAATTGAGATGCTATAAACATTGATTTGACTGCATCACAGTAGTATGCTAATTTTAAGTCCTTTGGGTATAAACCTTACTTCTAACAAAACTTCAGCACATAGTATACAAGCAGGAACATTTGAATTAGAATATTAACAAGTTACAAATATCCGAAGGAAAATAGAAATGCAAACATACAATTTGTGTTTTAGAGAATACCTCCTTTCTCTTGGAAATGTGGTCCATCATTAGTCCCAGGCTAGCTTTACGACAGGGGCCTTTCTTCCACTCCCACAGGGGACATCCTCCAGCACCTTCTTGCCCCTCTATGATCACAGAGGTTCCAGCCTCAAAGCTTCGGTTGTAACTATGGACTGTAACTTTCTTAAAGGCAAAGATTCACATCTGTTTTGCTCACATTCCTTCACTAAACAATTTTACACTAAGCAGTGAATTCACTATGCCAGATGTTTGGGATACATCAGGAAACCAAAGAGACAAAACCAAAACAGAACACTTTCATTGAGTAAAAGCAGACAATAGCAAAACATATAAACTTGGGTTGGATTGAAATAAGTGCCATGGGGAAACAAGGAGAACAGGATAAAGGGGATTGGGAGTGCCAGTAGGGAATTTGGAGAGGTAGGGTAGGATATTTTTGCAATGCAAAATAGGGTAGTAAGGGTATGTTATGGTTTAAATATTAAGTGTCCCCTGAAAAGCTCATATGTGAGACAATGCAAGAAGGTTCAGAGGAGAAATGATTAGGTTATGTGAGCCTTAACCCAACCAGTGGATTAATCTCTTGAAAGGATTAACTGAGTGGATACTGAAGGCAGGTAGGGTGTGGCTAGAGGGGGTGGGCATTGGGGGTGTGTCTCTGGGGTATATATTTTGTACCTGGCAAGTGGAGTCTCTGTCTCTGCTTTCTGATCATCTGATCACTTCCCTCCACCACACCCTTCCACCATGATGTGCTGCCTCAGCTTGAGTCCCAAGGAATGGAGCTGATTGTTTATGGACTGAGACCTCTGAAACTATGGACCCCAAATAAATGTTTTCTCCTCTAAAATTGTTCTTGTCAGGTCTTTTAGTCACAGCAGTGAAGAGTCTGACTAAAACAGGGGAATACTAATAGAGAAAACAAAATCTAAGATTTGAAAGAGGTATACGAATTGTGATAGTAGGAGCAAATGTGACTCCATTTTGTTTTATGACTTCATCCTGTGAAACAACCACGCCAAGTAGGAGAGTCATGACTGGAGCAAAATGTTCTTTTCCTTTTGCTATAGAAACCTTTAAGAAAACAAAAGTACCTAATGGGGTATTGTTTCTGTAACTAGGGTAACAGGGCTGTCTCTGTAACTGGGTTGACTGGGCTAACTGTGATTGATTAGGCTTCCCTCTGCTTGACTGCACTGTCCCGCTTCTGTAACCTGGCTTGCTTGCATTGGCTAGACCCCCTGAACATCCCTTTTGCAGTTTTCAGGCTTCTAAGGAGTGCCCTTGCAATTGTTCGGGGCTGATCAGGGGAACAGCTTTATGTTCTGGTCAGCCGCCACAGGTGTGCTTCAATAAAGGCTTGATTCGATTATACATGAGTGGTCTGGAGGTTAGTTTATGAAACCCTGGGACAAAGCTTTAACTATAACAGAATTAACCATGTGAATGGGTGCAAAAAGTTTTTCAAGTAGAGGGAAAAACCTGCACCTGGACCTTAACTTGGTAGCATGCCCAGTTAATTAGGGGAAGGGGGAAGAGCCCAAGGTGACTGGAGTCAGCTAGGAGATGTTGATGTCAGAGAGGACATTGTCAGAGAGGAGCCTAGGAGGCCATGCTAAGCATTTTGGCTTTCCTTGAGAGAAATACAGAGCCACTGGAGGGTTTTGAGTAGAACAGGGGCATGATTTGAACTTAAAGTGTTTATCAGAACCATTCGTGCTCTTGGGCTGATATAGACCATCGGGAGAAAGCTTTCCCTTTCTCATGATGTAGAGGTGTGAAGGGTATTGGTATGGAGGGTGCTGGAATAATCCAGTCAAGAGATGATGCGTGATGGGAGCAGTGTGATACCTGTGGGCGTGGTCGAAAGAGGTCGAACTCTATTATATTTTGAAGGTTCAGCCCACAAAACTTCCTGATAGATTGGAGGTGGAGTGTGAAAAAGAGAGGCATCAGGACTTTCAACTGAAACAACTGGAAACAGCTGCTATCAGATGACATGGGGGAGGGTGCAGTGGGTGGCACAGGATGGGGAGCTAGAAAGTGAGTCCAGCTGTGGGTGCATTGAATTAAAGGTGCCTATCCTATGTCCATGTGGAAGCCCAACTGGGAAATTGGGTACATGGTTTCTGGTTTGGGCAATGATTGCGAGTGGAGAACACTCCAGATATGTAGAAAGTGCTCAATAAATAGTCAATAAATGATGAATGAATTTCAGGTCTGTCTTCCAAGGTCAGGTTTTCTGTTGGGGGGATTTCCTCTCCCCCCCAGTCATTGTCACAGAAATATTTACTCTGTTTAGTCAATCTGTTATGATACTCACAAACAACATTTTCAAAATATAGCAGAGTAAGTCTATAGGGTAGATAGACTTACAGAGGTGCAAATAATTATTTATTTATAAATTGGTTGGGTGTGGATATGCATGCTAATTGGAGGGGCAACTCTTATAAATTTTAAAAGGTCATTGAACAAATGGAGATTATGGTGGAGCCTGTGAGATTTACATGAGGTCTCAAACACTCTAAATTTTTCTTAGGAATTGATTGGATTGAAAGAACTACACATCAGTATCATGAAATCAAAGACCTCTAAAAGAGTCCATCAGTCAATATTGGTCCTAAATATGTTCCCAGGAATTCAGAGAGGGCAAAGATGACCACCTAGGTTTCAGATTCTAACATCTAAACTTTCTTGTTTCCCTATTCACTCTATTTGTTTTTTTAGAAAAATTGTCCCTGTAGGAGGTAGCTTAGCTTTTGGAAAAATTGGTCTCAATAAATTGTAGTAACACTGTGAAACATCTTGCTCTTTTAAAAACGAAGCTTCCCTATCCAGCCAAGAGTCATGTAGGTCTTTGTACACACTATGCATTTCTACAAAAGTAATTAAAACAACATGAAGGAACCACCAATTTGGTGGTGCCTTTTGAAGATCAGAGTAGTTTGTTTATAAATGTGGTTTTCTAGAGAAATGCTTAGAATTCTTTGCAAATAAATATTTGCATGATATTTCTGTGCAAAATTAATTCCTCCTAAGATAAAATGGGATTTTAGAAATAGTCTTGTGCTAAGCTTCATATGACCTGTCAGTGATGTTATGGGCTCATAGAGATATTTTTATTAAATGGAAATTGGTATCCTAAGCACATCATTTTGGTGAACTTGATTTAAAATGTGGGCTGTATTCAAACTGTGGAATATACTGTTTTAAATAATTCACAATAGACCTAGAAGAAGACAAAAATACATGACGACAACTGTAGTTTCGCTGGCCATTTTAAGAAATCAATCTCACTAGTGGCTAAGTCATTTTCTTTATGATATAGGAATTTCTAAAGCACAGTCAGATATGGGGTTTTGTCACATTCTTCTGGGTTGACTGTGTGATCTGTGGAACATTTTCTAAAAGAGAATTCATCTTTTTCTAACGAGAAACATAAAATTAGTTGTTGAAGGAGGCTCTGTGTACATAAAATATCATCATTTTTTCACTTAGTCAGACAAGGGGATTATAAAAGTTTGCATCCAGACCTTGTATTCTTCTGCTCTGATCCAGTCTTTGCTTTTCATCATGATTATCATCAATAGTCTATTCCTTGTTCTAATGCTCTTATATTATCCTCACTCACAGGCATTTCATTTACTTACGTGTCATTTTCCCCATGAAAGGACTAGAATACATTGCTTGAACTTGGCAATAAGAATCCCTTCAGGTTTACTACATTCTGACTTGAATGTTACCGTGATTGCAATGGATAAGACTAGGCTACTGAGTAGACATCATGACTATATTGATCCAAGTTCAGCAATTAGACCAATCAGGCAGATAGCTGAATTTGAACTTTAACATCATTCTAAGTGGTTATGGTGTGGATTCAACTGACAAAAAATTTTAATTCCTAAAACATATAAATCTCTAAATAAGCTCTGATTTCCTAAATAGGAAAACGGTCTTATGTCCATATACACAAATAGATCCTAGGTAGAGGGCACTTCAGCAGAATTTAGTCGAACCCAAATGATATTATGAAGTTCTTGCCTTGCAACTGAGCTCAAGAGAGTGTGTGTTTAAAAGAAAACCAGATCTAAAGAATGCTTGCTCTCCGTTTTTTTCACAGGGTAATTAATCTTGGCTTCATTGCTAGCATTTAATGACAATGTTCCTTAAAAACTTATCTGAGATTTTTTGGGTGGTCAGACTTCCTCAGGCTTATTTCTTTGCTTTCATCAGGCCCATCTGGCATCAGGAAGCCTTTGGTGTGTGTGTGTGCACCAGACCAGGAGTTTTCTGGTAACTTGAATTGCTCACTAGTGATTTCTGCCATAATGCATCCTTCCCAGCTGTTCTGCAAACTAGAATAAAGAACACTGTCTCTGAGAAAAAGAAATGTTATCCCTCCCTGTCCATCTTCTCTTTGCCTTCATCACTCTGCTTCAGGTGAGGTTAAAAAGGTACCTACGTTAGGGTACTGGAGCAGGGGAGAATAAAAGCCCAAACAAATGAGGAGACACAATTCTCATCTCCAATTTTCCATCCCCAATGTGTATCATTTATTCTTGCTCTCTAAATGGAAACATTGAGCCCTTAAACCAACGTCTCCCCATCCTCCAATCTGTTAACCACCATTCTGTTCTCTGCTTCTATGAGTTCCATTGTTTTGGATTCCACACTTAATATGAGAACATGTGGTAATTGTCTTTCTGTACCTGGCTTATTTCACTTAAAAACAGTCTTCAAGTTTCATCTACATTGTTGCAAATAGCTGGATCTCCTTAATTTTTTAAGGCTGACCAATATTTCATTATAGGTAAGATACACATTTTCTTTGTCCACACCTCCATTTCTGGACACTTAGATTGTTTCTGTGTCTTTGCTATTGTGAATAGTGCTGCAATAAACACCTGAGTGCAGAGGTCTCCTCAACATACTGACTTCATTTCCTTTAGATATGGACTAAGCGGTGGGATTGCCGGATCAAATGATAGTTCTATTTTTAGTGTTTTGAAGATCCTCCATATTGCTTTCCATACTGGCTATACAAATTGATATTCCCACCAACAGTGTACAAGAGTTTCCTTTTCTTCACATCCTTGTCAGCCCTTATTATCTTAGTCTTTTTGGTAATAACCATCCTGAAACTTCTCATATCTTTTTAAGAACAGGTACCTGCAAGCTCCATATTCTCAAGATATTCCAGAGACTGGGTCTCTGTTCTCTACCTTATATCACAGCATACAGTGTTTGGAATAGGTGACTTAAGCAGAAATTATAATGTTTTAAGACACTTATCAAAAGGCAATATTGTTTATTTGAGAGTGGTTTAAAAGAAACCAATTATATGCATTTCTCAGTTATTCTAGGGATAGTTAGCCAAATGTCAGCCAGTTGAACTGACAGCATGGAGTTAGGATTATAGTTGTGTTAGGGCTTCTGAGATTCCCTAATATACAAGGTCTCTGCATTCTTCTTTAGTTAGTTTTAATCAATTCCTTCAAGTTCCCGCTTTATGTAGGCGATTGCTCTGATCTTAGGGATGGGAGAAAAGGAAAAAAGGCCTTGTTCCATCAGCAGGGTACCAAGGGCTTTCTGGCCGGGGCGGGGGGGGGGGCGGTTCAGAGAGAATGGAGACCACCTAGGTAGGGGGCCATGCATCATGATTCTGTACTTACAAGTCTATGGTATTTGAAGGACCAATGGTCCATGTGATCACAACCAATAGCCTTCAGCAAAAACCAACAACCTCTGCAAGTTCTCTGCTCCCTGGGTGGTGGCATTCCCATGGTGATGGTTGATCTTTACCAGCCACACTTGCTCCAGACCATGACTAACATCCGGAGGAGAAAAAGGTGGATCTGTGCTGGAGAAACTGTCAATGATATTCTGTGATATGAATGAATGTCCCCTGGACCCAATGTCTTGATTTTGCGGTTGCATTTACAGCCTCATTAGGACATCAGTTGCTCTCTGAGAGCAGAGTGTACTTGTTAGAGGGAACTGTTCCCTCACAAATTATCAGAAAGTGAAAGGAAGGAGATAAAATTGTAGGAAGAGGATGGAGCATGCCTGGCATCTCTGCCAAGTTTTTCTAATAAGTCCTTTGGAGGACCTATTTTGATGCTCATTAATTCTCTTGATGTAGGAAGAGTTTTGAATTAGTCCTCTGCGTACATTGTCTTATTGCATTTGCAGTTTTGGGGGAAAAAACTCACCTTTTAAATTGTTAATGTGGATTGTGAAAGTAAAACGAATGTTGATGGCAACCTTTGGCCAGAGGAGAATTCGGTTCATCATAATCCTGGATGAAGCATGCTGTCTACTCTTAGGAAATGTGCCCACTCAATGAACATGTGTGCCTAAAATGGCACTCCCTGGGCAGGACAACTCTGGTCTTTGAAATGACCAGTGGCTAAAGCTGATTTGCAAAGGAAGGAAAAATCATTTAGACATAAACACAGAGTTAACTATGTGTCAAATTTTATGTAGTGTTTATTGTGTTTATTAATTTTCTTCTTTTTTTTTCCCCCTGGATGCTGAGAATTGAATACCAGGGACTTGAGTGTGCTAGGTTTATTAATTTTAAGAGAGCAAAACACCCATTTTTTATCATTTAGATTAATTTCTTATCATTTAGAACGTCCACTATTTTATTTTCTCTTTAACTTTTCTTGGAAAACTTCTCAGATGAAGAAGTGAAGGAATGGGAAATCCCTCTGCTGTAAACATGCTCCTCCAAAAGTGATCTGTTTGGCTAAGTGTTTCGGTTTTCCTTGGAATCCCTCCCCTTCCCGTTCTTGGTTGTGGTCCTTGGACCAGTTCCTTAACTTGTTATGTTCTTAGCAGCAGTGCCCAAGGACAGTGTGGGGCATGACACAGAAACGACAGGAGCTCTGTGAAATCGGTGCCTGGTGAACAGGGGCTGCTTAATACGCGTGTGCTGGATGAATAAAGTGACGTCGTATGGAGCATCTATACCTGGGATAAACATGGTGCCCCTGCAAAGGTCAAGTGAGAAGACAAGGACTGGGAGATGGTGAGGTGAAGCCAACAGGTGTTTGGGTGGGCCAGGGGCCTTGAAACCAGGATAAGATATGAGACATTCCTATTAAAAATGGGTCAATCACAATAAAGGAAACAATCAAGAACATGAAGAGAGAGCCTATAGAAGGGGAGAAAATCTTTGCTACCTGCACCTCAGATAGAACATTAATCTCCAAGATATATAATGAACTCAAAAAACTAAATACCAAAAAAAAACCCAAAAAACACCAAATAACCCAACCAGTATATAGGCAAAGGAACTGAACAGACATGTCACAGAAGAATATAATCCATCACAAATATATGAAGAAATATTCAAAGTCACTAGCAATTAGAGAAATGCAAATTAAAACTGCACTGAGATTTTGTCTCACTCCAGTCAGAAAGGCAATTATCAAGAATACAAGTAACAATAAATATTGGCAAGGATGTAAGGAAAAAGGTGCAGTTATACATTACATTGCTGGTGGGACTGCAAATTGCTGCAACCACTCTGCAAAGCAGTATGGAGATTCCTTAAAAAGATTTGGAATGGAACCACCATTTGACCCAGCTATCCCACTCCTTGGTCTACCCAAAGGACTTAAAGTCAGCATACTATAGTGAGGCAGCCACATCAATGTTCATAGCAGCTCAATTCACAATAGCTAAGCTATTGAACCAACCTAGATGCCTTCAACAGATGAATGGTAAAAAAAAAAAAAAAAAAAATGTAGTACATATACACCATGGAACATTACTCAGCCATAAAAAAGAGTGGAATTATGGCATTTGTTAGTAAATGGGTGGAAATGGGACTATTATGCTAAGAGAAAAAACATTCAGCCTTACCCCCAAAACCACATCTGTTCTTTCTGATTGTGGATGCTGACTCACAATAGATGGGGGTAGGAGGGGGGTGGAGGTTCAACAGATTAGACAGGGGGTAATGTTGGGGAGGGATGCAGATGGGAATAGGAAGGACAGTAGAATGAATTGGACAAAACTTTCCTATGTTCATATATGAATACATGTCCATTGTAACTCCACATCATGTACAACAACTTCATGTATGTATGGTATGTCACAATATATTTTACTGTTATGTATAACTAAAAAGAACAAATAAAAAATTGGTCAAAGATAGATGAAATACTTTCTTTGCTTTTATACAGATGACCTAATATGTAATATATCACAAAATTTCACAAATCCATTCCATTAGCCTAAGAAACATACTCATCCTTTAACCAGCAACAGGTTCCTATGAGCAGCAAAGAGACCCATAGTTTTTTTAAAATATTACCTACAAGCTTTTTAAAGCTGTAATCTCTTTTAAGATAATGTGTGGAATATTATTTATAACAAAAAAGAATTTAATTGCATCTATTATACATTTGCTTCAACTGTTTGCAACAGTCTTTGAGAAGGGAGCTTGAGTTTTGGGTGAGTTTTCCAGGCATGTTTTGATGTTATTATCCAGAAAAATATGTTGAAAAGAGCCAAAGATTGCTTTCTCACCCTTTCCGCTTCTCATATATCCGAGACTTGTTGAATGTGATAAGGAAAAAAAATACATTTTTCTTGAAGAAAAGAAGGGGAAAAATCATTAGAACTTGATTCCTTTTTACAATATGAAATGATGAGATCCTTTGCCAGACGTTGCAAGGTAAGTGGAAAACTTACCACCAAAACCACATCTGAAACAAAAAAAGAAAAACCCAAATATCTGGCATGAGAAAGTGGAGAGCAAAGAAGTCAAGAGGTTTTGACTTTGAGGCAAAGAAAGGAAAAATTCACAAATAGGTGTGGGTCCGGAAGACTAGGCGTCATAGGGCCACCAAGTCGAAAGCTGGTCTGTGCAGAGCAGGAACTTGGCAGGAGCTACCCGTGGTGTCTGCACACTATCTTATCTCCCTGAGAAAAGCCTCTGGCTCTGAGCTTAATCCTCTTGGCAAGGAAAAATCAGGAGGCTTATGGGTTTACAGGCTTGCTGGGTGCTTTGCTGTACCTATTGGAAGATAAACACAACACTCCAAGGCATTTCTCCACACTACCTAAATAAGGATAACACTTCTCCAGATAGATGGTTATTTTCAAGCCAAAAAATGAGAGAGCAGGAACACATCCACTGTGGAAAGAGATAAGAGCCCTCCTGCTTAGACAGCAGAAGATCTGGAGACACCGGATCCCAGACCAGAACATCACCTTAAGAAGTCCAAGGGAAAATTTCTGATCTCTGTGGGATGAGGAGACTGTAACTGATTCCTTCAGCAAATGCAATTATCTGGGGAATGATCTGAAATAACAAAAGACACAATTGTCTTACATTTAATGTATTTTTCCAACTTTCTTGGGATATGACATTAAAATTGCATCTGTATACTGTATAAATGTGATATTTTGATGTAGGTATATATTGTGAAATGAATATTGAATTTAATATTTTTTAAAACCTACCATTTAGTTATGAAAGATTTGGCACAATGTTAAATGTTTTTTTAAAGAGAGGTATTGAGAGAGAGAGGGAGGGAGAGAAGAGAGAAGAGAGAAGAGAAGAGAAGAGAAGAGAAGAGAGAGAGAGAGAGAGAGAGAGAGAGAGAGAGAGAACACTTCATGGAATTGCACCCAGGTGGAGCAGGAGGCTGGCTCTGGGTACCAAAAAAAGTGGAACTGAGTCTGAAATGTTCATCTTGCTTCCTTTGTGATCTTATGCAAGTTGCTTACCTTCTCTGATACACAGTTTTTTCATCTGGGGATAATGACAAGTTACTTATTATTTTAAGGTAAGTATTAAATGTATTTTATGGTAAGGAATAAATGAGCTACTGCTATGATTGTGCTAAATATAGAAGAGACAAATGAAAAATGATACCTCCTAATGTCATGCTTCAGGGGCATGAAACATAATCTGAGTCTTAAATTCCCAGGAGATGTTCTGAAATGATTTGTTTATTCTTTTCTTAGACATAGGATCTTAGGGTGGAGACAAGGACAAACTAGTGGGTTTTGTGTTCCTGGCTTTAGAGAATCATCTTTAACTAAAAATGGGACCTTAAAGTTCCAATTTAAAATAATGGAGTTCAAGAGCGTGTTCTCTGCCATCTTCAACTTATTAGCTCGCTTGCTTTCTTCGATCCATCTCTTCAATGAAAATGGGATTACTGACTCTAAGGGATAATTCATAAGAAGGCATAGAGGAATATTTATCACCAAGCTTCTCTGTGTCCCACAACTCACATTTTAAACATTTTAAACTGTGTTTCTCTGTAGCACTTGAGAACATAAGGTGTTTCAAAACATTCCATTAACAAAGGCCAGGTTTTCAACTGCTGTAGAAATGGGGACGAATCATATTCCAGTGGTAAATCAGTGACACCCAGTGGCTGCTGCTTTTACATTTATCTTTGAAAAAAATTTTTTTTTTAAATTGAACTTTCTAAAATTCTGTCCCAGAACAAATTAAAGAAGGTGATGAGAACATGGAAGTCACAGTGGGCCTCGGAGAGTTTCTCGGCAGTAGCCTGACTTTCCTAGGACGTGGGAACCCTCTACCAGGAAGACTAAAAATGGAGAGAGAGCAGGAAGGTGAAGGTGGAGAGCGCAGTTTCGGGAATTTCCAGCCCCATCATTTACATGTTACTCAAGAACTCGAGCTTTCCTGCCCCAGTTGGATTTCCCAAGAATTGTTCTCATCCGTGAAGCGACATGTCAACTGCCCAGACTCCAGCTCAACGCTCATGTGTGTGGTAACCCCTGGGGACACTTCCTGGACATCAGACTTCTTAGGTGCGAGAAAGTCTAACTGGAGGGTGAAATCTCTGTGAGCTCTTGTGAGCACCTCACGTCTCCACGTGTGAAGCTGGGGAGAGGCTTAGCATAACGGAACCTGCTAGGCTGAAATCCCAGATCATTCCCTGTGCTGTTGGAGCCACTTACACCCTCTGAAAGGCCTGTGTTTTATCAGTATGATGAGGATAGTAATACCTCCTCATGGGTTAATGAAATGATAAACCAAAGTATAAAGCATAAAGTTATCTTTGTTTTATTTTTTATTAGCTTTGGTTCTCTCCACTTGGGAGCATGTCAACTTCTGAGAAAGACCCTCCTCTGAAACAGGATGAGTCCCTTGCACTAGTTAGGTGCTCCATGACCTGACTCCACTCTCAGGTGACAGCTTGAATGAAATGTACTCAGTTTTAATACTTACAGGGTAGGATGACTTTCCGTATGGGACTCATGCTGCTAAAACTTCAGGTTTCTGGATGAGAGACTCTAGAGAAATATTACATTGTAAAATTGTTACCTGGTAACTTCCATTGTAAGGACTGGTCTTTTTCCCCACACAAAACATTAAAGAAGTTATAGTAACACAGAGACGTGCTAAAGAAGGCAATTAGGTAACATCGTTTACAAGGGAGAGTACATTAAAACAAGACTCAAGGGCAGGATTGTTGTTTGCTTTAATAGCCAGCTAAATATTTTCAGCAAGTGAATTATTAAACCATGTAACTAGAAATTTGGTAGTAAATCAAATTTATAAAAGATGACCTTCTTAGTCATTGGTTAAACACCTGGAATGGTTAACATGCTGAGTTTTGTGGCTAGACAGACTTGGATTTGAAACTCAGCTTTTGCACTAACTTATTTACCTAGATTCACCTACGGAATGGTTGGTATATTAGTCAGTTAGTGTATTAGTCATGGCTCTCCCAAGAAACAGAACCAGTAGAATATATAACTACCAGAGAGAGAATTTATTAGACTGGCTCATACAACAACCTGGGTTGAAAAGTCCTGCATGGGCGGTCCACAGGCTGCAGAGTCAGAGACACCAGTAGCTGCTCCCACCAAGAAGCCAGAAACCTCAGAACAAGAGAGAGAAGCCAATGGTACAGCCCCAGTCTGAAGGCGCGAAAGGCCCCCTGGACAGCAGCTGTGCTAAGTCCACATTCAAGGGCTGAGAACCTGGAGTTTGCTGTCCACTGGCAACAGCAGCAGAAAAGCACTCCTGCTTGGGAAGGGAGAGAGCTGCTTAAAGAGTGAGCTTCCCCTTTCTGCTCTTTTGTTCATTCATGTCCCCAGCCTAATGACAATGCAAGATGGATCATCCCTATTCAGTGCGCTGACTCTCATGCCAATCTTCTCTGGAAACACCCTCACAAACACACCCAGAAGCATGCTTTGCCAACTCTGTAGGCATCCCTCCATCCTGCCAAGCTGACAACCAAGATCAGCCATTACAGTTGGGAAGAGTTAAAGCAGAGCAAGTCTGGGAGCACCTGGCACCTGGCACACAGGAAGTGCTCACTATGGAGAGGGGGAAATGGGGGCTGCTCAGAACATTTTAGTTTCTCAGATGCCAGCCCTTGTTACAGTTTTTTTGTTTTGTTTTGTTTTGTTTTTATTTGTAAGTGTTATGGTTTGGATAGGAAGTGTCTCCTAAAGACTCATGTGTTGAACGCTTGGTCCCCAATTCTGCAATGTTCAGAGGTGGGGCTTTGCAGAAGAGATTGGATCATGAGGGCTTTGACTCTATGAATCAATCCACTGATAGCTGAAAGGGAGTCAGTAGAAACTGGAGGTAGCTGGGGCTAGGTTGGAGTAAATAGGTCTTTGGGGATGGGTCGTTGGCCCTTGGAGACTATATCTTATCCCTGGACCTTTTATTTTATTTCTTTAAAAATTTTTTAAAATTTCTTCTAATTAGTTATACATGACAGCAGAATGCATTTCAACTCATTGTACACAAATGGAGCACAACCTCTGGCTGTACATGATATAGTTACACCGTTCGTGCAATCATATAAATACGCAGGGTAATAATATCCGTCTCATTCCACCATCCTTCCCATCCCCCGCCTTTACTCTCCTCTGCCCATTCCAAAGTTCCTCCATTCTTCCCTAGCCTTCCCCCTAATATGGTTCAGCATCTGCATATCAGAGAAAACATTTGTCCCTGGCCCTTTTCACTGCCTGCCTGTCTCTCTGCATCCTGGCTGCCATGAGCTGAGCAGCTGGCTCTGCCATACCTTTCTACCATAATGACCTTATCTCAGGCCCAGAGCAATGGAGTCAGGAGATCATGAACTGAAATCTCAAGAACCGTGAGCCAAATAAATCTTTCCTCCTCTAAGTTGTTGTTCTCAAGTAATTTTCACAGGAAAAAAATTAAAAAGAAGCTAACCCAAGTACAAATTGTACATATTTATTACACAACATGATATTTCAATTTATGCAGATATTTTGAGACACCTAAATCAAACATTACTTTGTGCCAGAAACACTTAAAATCTGCTGTCTCATTAGTAACCAACCATACAATATATTGTCATTAACTATTGTTATCACAATGTAAAAGAGATCTTTTGAACTTATTCTTCCTGTGTTACTAAAATCTTGTGTCCTTTGACCAAACTCTCTCATCCTTTTACCCACTAATAAATAATTTTTATTCCCCCTTTACTATCTAAAAGTGAAATATTAAAGTGAACATCAGCTAATTTCAACATTATTTTAATGTTAGTGAAGTCCTATACTTGTAATAGAAGGGAGAGACAGAGGAAATTGACTTATGATGAAACAATATGCGTTTCATTATAATGCTTGGGTACATCTACCCCTGAAGGCACAATCCTTGTGCCTTGTCTTCTGCCTGTGCTGTTGGAACACATATGCCCCATCATTTCCTTGAGCGTGACAGTAGCCACCAAGGCTGATTCAACCATGTGACACAGATGCAACAAATAGTAAGTACTGCTCTTGGTGACCCTTTTGAAACAGTGACAAATTCTTGGCAAATTTTCAGGCAAGGCAAAGAGTGGTCGTCCCTCATTATGTGGTAGCTAGCTTTTTTACTGGGAATTTTGTATTGGTTTATATAAACCAAATACATGGTTTATTTTTAATCCATACAAAAATACTTTGTTAGTTTCTAAGTTCAGAGAATTCTAAACAGATTTTTCACCTACACAATCCTTGGATGGAATGATATTTCGTTGTGGGATTGCCTCCTTCGTTACTGCATGTTGATCATCTTTGATCTCCATTACTAAATGCCAGTAAACCCCGCCCCCATCTTTGTGCCAACCAAAAATAACCCCACAATTTTCCAGAATGCCTCCTAAGGGGTGGTGCTTAGTAACTGATGGACCAGGGAGGCATTGGAATTCAAAGCTTATTTTCTGAACGAAACCTTCGGCAAGGTTTCAAAAGCGAAAAGTGTGGAGAGCAAGTCCCAGGAACTTCTCATAAAGGGCTTCCTTCAAATTTCAAGAGATATAATTGGCAGGACGTAGAGTTCACCTAAAGGAATCCTGGCCACACAAGAAGAAGGGAATCCTTGTCCAACACTTTTCCCACCAGGAGAATGTTAGAAGGGTGGAAAGATGAGAGAGGCTGGGTGAGACCCATGTGTCCTGGTTTATCTTCTTTCACATCTGATGCCAAGGGAAGATGGGCATTCAAGGACAACAGTTCAAGGTCAACAGCCATTTGCCCACTTGGCAACTCTGTGAGGACTTTGTCATATCCCAGTGTTTATATTCAGCCTGGCTAGATTATTGACACCAAGGAGGACATGTCTTTTCTCCTCTGCCACCATATGATCACATAAGCCACACTCCTGCTAATAAAACCTGTGATGATCTAGGGTGAAACTGAAGAGAAAAAACTTGACCTACACAGATAGAACATTTATAGAAAGGGGTATTTCTAATTGTTTTGCCATATTAATTTTTTCTTTCATTGTCCAGCAGGTAGAGACTTATGAGAAAGTCAGACTCAATTACAGGAGGAGATGGAAGTATATATCCTTTACTTACGATTATAGAGTGAATAAGTGTATAGTCTATCCATGCTATTAACCAGAAGTTCACCCCCCAGGATTTGTTACATATAGATGGTACTATTTTGATAAGAGATGGCTTTGGCATAATGCATCACAGAGGCTTGATATTATAAATGTCACACATTTGGGTTTAGCATTTACCTTATTAACAAACAAAAGAATCTCAGACGTTTCCATTAGAAAATTAAAAGATCATGGGTTTTTATAGGAAAACATGATGCCAATTTTTCAATATAACTTTCAGGCAAGTCGACTGACTCTTGTGAAATAATTTTTCCTCCTTTTGATAAGACCAAGTGAATATTTATTTGCTATTATTCATATGGAACAATTTTTTAAAAAGTCTTTCCTGAGCCAATTTCAAAACTTCAGCTCATTTAAAATGGCTTTCACAGAAAGTGTTTCTGTGATGTGTCCATCTCCAATGTTAATGGATCGGAGAGTGCTAAAAATTAAGGTAGGAAATTTACAGGTGAAAAGATAGTTATTGATTCACTGTGTCTCCTCTCCCTGCAAGCACACGCCTGGGTTTCACATGGTTCTCATGCAAGTTCCACATTCCTGGTAGGGTCACAGCCCTGAGCAGTGAACTGTGAGCAAAGGTAATGCTCATTCTAAAGATGGCTGCGCCTGAAAGTTGCTGACCCCACCCAGTCCCTCCTCAGCCTTTACACAGCATCAGTCAGGCAGAACTTTCCCAGCAGGGGAGTCTGCGTGTCACAGTGGACCTGGCCCAGCTCCCACAGCTATAAATAGATTCTCAGTGGGTCTCGGAAGGGTCTGGAGACACCAGAAATACAGCAGTTCTGGGTAGAGTGGAAGGCTGAGGCCAGAAAGTGGGAAAGGACTCGGAATCTAAGTTGAATTGAGGCCAGAACCTAGACTTTTGTTATTAATAGTGTTTCCTTTCTCAGAAGGACTTAGCTGGGCTGTTCTTTGACTCTGGCTGGTTTTATACCTCCCTTTGGCTAGATCATTTCATTTCTGCTTGCTCATGCCCTCTCCACCTCTTCCTAGCAAGCTCAGGGACTGACTTCCAATCGCTTTCCCTTGTGGGTTCTTTTAGGTCATGGAGTTACTACTTTTTCTCTTGACAAGTTTTTAACTATGTTGTTATACATGGCTCTTTAAAAAGCCACTAAAGTTTTAGATTTGATATATGACTGTATCAATATGGTAAAAATAATAAACTTGAAACAGGATAATGACCCGAAAAGTGTTCATTACAAAACAAAATTTCAAAAAGAACTCCCCCAAAATCTTATTATTCGACTACAAGGTCTGAATTATGTAACATTGTTTTATTCAGCTTTTCCACTACTCTGACCAAAAGACTTGACAAGAATGATATTTGTTTAGGTGTTCTTTTTTTGTTCTAATTAGTTATACATGACAGTAGGATGCATTTTGACACATCATACATAAATGGAGTAT
This sequence comes from Callospermophilus lateralis, assembly GCF_048772815.1. NCBI lineage: Eukaryota > Metazoa > Chordata > Mammalia > Rodentia > Sciuridae > Callospermophilus > Callospermophilus lateralis. The sequence continues at coordinate 118,288,766 of NC_135312.1, forward strand.
AACTTCTCATTCTTCTGGTTGTACACGATGTAGGATCACACAGGTCATGTAGTTATATATGCGCATAGGGTCTTAATTGACAAGAACAATTGTAGAGGAGGAAAAGTTTAATTGGGGCTCATGATTTCAGGGGTCTCAATCTATAGGCACCTGGATTCCATTGTTCTAGGCCCGAGATGAGGCAAAACATCATGGCAGAAGGGTGTGGAGGAGGAAATCAGCTCAGAACATGACAAACTCAGAACAGGGACAAACTATGTACCACCAAGGCACACCCTCAGTGACCTACCTCCTCCTGCCACACCCTACTTGCCTACAGCTACCACCCGGTTGATTAATGCACTGATTGGGTTAAGGCTCTCATAACCCAAACATCTCACCTCTAAACTTTCTTGCACTGTTTCACATCTGAGCTTTTGGGGGACACCTCATATCTAAACCATAAGAACTATTATAGATGTAGATTAATGTTTATATTACCATTAAAAATTTGTAGAGCAAACTACTATAACAAGATAAAGCCTGGTAGGAAATATAACAAAATATTTATAGAAATTTTTGATGGGCTTTCATTATAATTTTATTTACTTTCAAATTTTTATATATTTGGTATATAAAGTTTTATAACAAGAAAAACAATTTTGAAGTCACCAGCTATTTTTTTGTTTTCTTTTTCACATCAGCCAGTATCTAAAGTTTTCTGAAATGACAATAGATGTGTGCTGATGGTGATGAGAGGATAATGTTGGAAAAGGGAAGAAGGAAAGAACACTGTGTTCATAGGAATGAGTTTATGCTATTGCTTTAGACATAAAGTGTTTTATGGGAATTGCCTAAGACTTTTCACTCACAAAGATTGGTCATAAGTTATAACGAACATTGGCGGAATTTTTGCAACCCAGAATGCATTTTTACCTTTCTAAGAACAGACAGTTTTCTTTCCAGAAATTACCTCTTACCCAGTCTGGTGTAACTGTTACCAGAAGTCCTATCCTATACTTAGGCTGGGAACAATCACACAACTCATTTAACTATTGACATCACCACTTCCCCATGAACTTGAATTTTTTTAATAGAGGGATATAGAAACTGAAATTTGCTTGGAACTCCATCAGATCCTAGCAGCACCTTGTCATACCCATCTCCTTGTTCTTGAAATGCCTTGTTGAAAGCCCTTTCTCAAGACCAAATCATTCCCCTTTGCTGAAGTTAATCAGTATTGTTTTCTTTTGCTACCAGTAAAAGGACTTGTGAGTTATTTTACAGCCGGACTGGGGCAGCTCTTGGCTTATCTCCTGAATGTTTTGCTTTGACTTTGGCCAATTCAAAATCAGAGGGCCCACTTACCAACTAAGTCATGATTTATGATGCACTGTTTACAGCCTAAACTCCCCTGTTGAAACTCAGGGCCAAATTGTTTGTTGATAGCTTTCACCTGGCCACAACCAGTTAGCCTGGCTTGGTTAAGATGACCAGAGGGCAAAAAAGACCCCACAGGGAACCTCTACCTAGCGGTTTGGCAAGCTGAGATTCATATAAACCATCTTGGTTCTTTAATCTGGAGAGCAAGCACCTCCTTATGCAAAGAGTAAGAATGTTGCCCAGTTGCATCCAGAGGTCGCAGACTCTCTCGGGGCTCTGCCAGCCATTTCTCTCTGTGCACCAGAGCTTTGGCCTTTATTTGAACCTTAGGTGAACGAGCTCTGCAAAGTCTCCCAAGTCCTTTCAATTGACCTAACCCAAATAATCCCTATGGGACCCTAATTGACAAGTTGGATTGACAGGAAACTTTCAACCACAGGGGAAACCTGGTACAGGAGGATCGAAGGCCCCCATTTAAGACAGAGAGAGGGGCTTGGGTGGCTAGGTGGTCTTTAACAACATCTCTGGAGAGGGGAACCATGCTAGGATTTCTTCACGAATGTATGAAAACCTAGGGGGCCATTAGACAACTTTTATAAGACACTCTAGATCAGAATGAAATCAGGAGAAACTTTCTTCTCATGACATAAAGCCTCTGATACTGGAATGTCGTCAGGCAGCTTCGTGGTTTTGCCAGTGAGCCCTGAAGCTGGTCTTCTTGTGCACTTCTTCTTTCTCTCTCTTGCCTCCTCCATGTGAATCCCTTCTCTGGATTGCTTTGTCTCTTTTTTCCTCTGGTTGCTTAGTGAATTTTAAACTAAGATCCAGTGTGCTTTGAGAGAGTCAGTGGATTACATGTTCCAGAAATGCTGTTTCTCTCTTGAATGAGGCTGTGGACTAGTTCAAGGTCACAGAGAATTACTGCATTCACAAACCCTGTGGCTTGTCTTTTGGAAGGAGTCACTGAGATGGTTGTACTATCATAGCTATGTTTACATATTTTATTTTTTTTCTCCCCTGATGGCTATGAACATCTTGATTACAGTGGCTTATCATTTATCTTTCCATTCCCTAAGAACACCAAGCAGATAGGTCCTCAAAAAGCACTTCCAGAACAATGTGCCTATATGTATATATTTGAGGGCAATTACCAAAAGCTCAAAGAAGCTTAGGCTTTTCTTCCTGCCCCAATGTCATAATTTTGAAAATGACATTTTAAAAAGCCCAGTGAGTTTATACAAGAAAAGAATTTCAACATGTAGCTTGTATCCTCATTTAGAAAATGGGAATATAAGACTACCCCACTTCCCGGGGTTGTTTGAGGATTACATGACTCAATTTTTCTTTTTTTCTGGAGGGGAGTACTGTGGATTGAACTCAGGGACACTCGGCCACTGAGCCACATCCTCAGGCCTATTTTGCTTTTTATTTAGAGACAGGGTCTCACTGAGTTGCTCAGCATCTCGCTGTTGCCGAGTCTGGTTTTGAACTCACAATCCTCCTGCCTCAGCCTCTGGAGCCACAGGGATTACGGGCATGCACTACCACACCCTGAGATAAGTCACTTTTTCTAAAGAGTATTTGGCATGTAGTCAGATGGCTTTTACTCTTGGTCATATGATTGCTCAATAAACTCAGTGTGTAAAGTCTTACCAGCAATGAGTTTCTAAAAATCCAGAAAATCCCCATAAGCCTTGTATTCCGTACTACTCTTTCTCTGGGTTATCCTTATGCATTCTGTTTCGGTGTGGTCTTCCTGTGTGTGTACACTGGAACAATCTACCACTGTCCTTTCCCCTTAGCTTCTGGCTAAACCTAAATTCTTGGAGAGAGGTAGGAGAGGTTTTCCACCAGTCCATTCTCTCACACTGGCCATGCATGTTGTCATTTTCTAGGTGTCGGATACCAAATACAAACTGCCTAAATCAACCAAGAAAATATTGCCTAAGAATCCTCCCATTCAGATGAAGACTGAAATAAACCCCCATGAGTGAAAAGAGTGAGGAACAGGTAACTATCAGTAGCGATTCAGATTGCCCTCTAGGAAGCTCCTTAGGGACCTCAACTACACTAGTCCCATCTACCCTTCCCTGGGGAGCCCTGTGTTCATGCAGAAGAGGCAATATTTTACTGCTCTATGAAAGGCAATGTCAGGTACTTCACCCAGATGGCCAGTCTTGCAAATCAGAGATCAAAAAATAACATTAAATTTAAGAAATATCATGACTTATTGCAATCACTTACTCTAAACCAAATATTTAAAATCAAAATAACTAAAATTGCCTAATAATATGCCTTTGATTTATTCTTTTCCTTCCATTTTGATCATATGTGTGCTACCTTCTATGGACAAATGTATGTATCTGTGCAGATATGAAAGTCTCCCTCATCCAAATGATTTGGGAGCCAACTCCTACACACAGATGAATGCTTCAAATATGGGAGGAAAAAATCTAGAAAGCCTTCTAGAGGGAATACCTGGAGAAGCTGTGTGACTCCCCTGCAAGATATCAGAGATGAGGTAGGACCTCAAATCTTCCTTACAAAGGGCTCAGATTTCAGGTAGCCTGAGGGACAGGAGGAAACCAACAGGCTTCCCACAGATTTAAAGGATGGATGGTGTCACTGTGGGTCTGAGAGACTCCCAATATTAAGGTCACCTTTGAACCTACACAATTCCCAATATTAAAGTCACGTTTGAACCTACACAACCTACACAACAAATTCTATGAGAATTTACAGTGTTACTTCTGAAGAGTCAAAGGAAACACTCTTGCTGTCCACTGACCACTACTTGTCACTTTAGGATTAGAAGCTGGCACTGAAGTTTCAGAGTGTCTGAGAATAGTAACCATAGTCTGGAGAAATCCCTTCAATGATAGAAATCTTTACTGAAATTTGTTTATGTTCTTACCTGAGGGTTCTTTTCCTGCACTTTGGAAGTTCATGCAACTTTCTGACTTATAAATGTTTCCAATCAACCACTAGATGGCAACATTGTCCTTTTATGTTAAAGCTTTGACTACACTAAATAAGATAGATTTATTTAAAAAAGAAAGCAAACCTTAAGCATTGAAATACATCACTCTGTAAAATGGGAACAAGGTAGATCATACTCAATTATTAATCTGTATTTGACTTACCTAAAAGGTGTCTTGAGCAACTTTCTATTTCTGTACATCCTTGGACAACAGACATCTAAAATTGGTGCTAAGAGATCAGCTCTTCCGGTGTTTGTGACTGCAGGGAACTGCTCTGATGCTAGAGGATTTTTTTTTCACTCAACTCATTTAATATCTCTTTCGATTTTACAACATCCTGGAACAGGGGTTTTCGAACTTGGAGGAGTAATATTAAATAAATAAATAGGTAAGTAAAAGATTCCAAGGAACATTCCTCAGAGATTCTGATTTGGCAGATCAGGAGTGGGCATGAGTATCTGAATGTTTTTCCTTCCATGTACTTCTGAATATCAACAAGTCTGGGAGTGGTCCTAGTGTCTTTAATTCCTCCAGCAACAGAATCTTCAAAATCATATGAACTTTAACTCACTTTAAAAAATTGTTTCATACACCTCTTTCTTTCTACCTTTTTTTTTTTTTGAGAAAAAAAAGTCTTAACTAAAAATAGTCAAACATCTCAACTACAAGAAAGTTGAATTTGCCACAAAAATAGCAGAGCTGCCCTGATTGAAATGTTCATCCACCCTATGTGTCTAAAACCAAGGTTATATCACACCCGCTTCTGGGTTTAAATTATGTGATGAGAAAGAGGGTTTGCTAATGACATTGCCAATCCTGTGTTTCTTATAACAGAAGGTTCTCAAACTGGGGGTGGTAGATTTCTACAGGAAGAACTTCAGAGATTCCAGAATGATGTTGCTTTATTGTTATGCTATTAAATGTTAGGATGTATAGCTTAAAAAAATCATGATCAATTCTGAAAACTCAAGATCCTCCAGCTACATGAAGTAGTATTTTTGTTTGTAATTTCTCATTTTCTCTCTTTCCTTCTCCTCTTCACTTTTTTCCTTGTCTCCCTTTCTGTCTCTTTGTCTTCTGTTGTCCCCATCTCTTTCTTCTTCCGTATCTATCTGACTCTCTATCTCTTTCATTTGTTATTTACTCTGCGTCATTACTTACTGTTTGGCTTATGGTAATAGGATGAGACCAATCAATCTTTTTTCAAATATTATTTGCCTTGACCCATTTGAACCCATTGATCTCGAGAAATTTTTTCTTTATCTTTAATTTTTAATTTATTATCCTTATTTTTTGTAGTTAAAATAGGAAAATACTCTGAGGATTAGTATTAGAATAGCCAATTTTAAATTAGCATTAAAAATAATTTAGAGGTTTATATAAAGAATCTCATAATGACAATAAAAGAGAATAGTACTTTCCTCAATGGATTAACAATTAGACTACAGATACTGTTCAAAACCTTGTGGGATGATTTTATTCCAGTAGGAACCAAGCACCAGAGTACCGTAACATGACTCTCCTTTCAAAGGTACATAGGAAGCTGTACCTAGGTGAATACGGATTGCAAGGGCGTAGATTCTTGAAAACTTCCGGCACGGTTAAATTCATGTGCCTTCTGTTTCTCTGGTTCTTAATGAAATTGTTGAATTTAAAGACAAGAGGTTTCCTAGAAGTTTTCTAATTCATAAAACTGCTTGCAATTTTTGAAGGACAATTGCAAACACACACACACACACACACACACACACACACACACACATACACACACGCAGAAAAAGGAAAGGGTGTGGATACTGAAATGTGCGTTGGCTTAGAAATCAGATCTCCCCCGGTGGCTGCTTACTTATCATGTTATGATTGGAGTCTGCACGCCCCATTCCCTGCATGCCGGTGACCGTCCTTGGCTGCAGGAAGAGTGGACAGAACAGTCAGTTTAGAAGTTTTAATTTAGAGGTGGACATGTGGAGCCTGCACTCCCACTGAACCGGGCCAGTAGAGGGACCTGAAGCTCCGCTCAAGTTGTCTGGGTCCAGGACAGAAGTCGGTGTGTCCAAATAAACACTTATTTTCTCGGAACCGTATTCCTTGTTTCTCTCCTTTAAAAAATGTAAGAGAATTATCTGCAGGAAAACATTCAGATTTAGATCAAAACAGAAAAATGAAGCACTGCTCTCCAGCGAGAGAGCTAAACCCCGCTCCTCCCTCCGGAAAGTGTCAGTGATTTTGATTAGCAGGAATCACTGACAAGACAAATCAACCCCGTTTTAATTTTTAAAAGACACTTGAGGTGTGTTTCACAGCACCTCGTGCCTGTGCAAACTAAAAAATTAAAACAAAATAAATTTTAAAAAATATATATTTTTAAATGATGTAGGGTTGGTGGAGTGGTGGTGGGGGGGGCAGGTCTCTGAATTGAGAAGATGTTAGATTTCAAACCCCAGAAAACCCTGTCCTGGTTTCCAAATGTTTACCTTTCTGCAAAGCTGGCCCACAGAGTACCTTCTCTCTTCAAAAGAAAATCCTGGCACCTAGAAGATTGGGCTGACAGTGACTATTAAAATGACTTGTTTAATGAGCAGCATGATTGAACCACGGTGGGAACACTGGGGAGGTTTCTCGCAAGGACTTGGTTTGGTGTTTATATTTTGTTATGTTGTGTGCTTCCACTGTCCCTTATTTTGACAAGCTATCGAAAAGTTTGGAATGAGGATAGGCAATTTCTTTTTTTTCTTTCTTTCTTTCTTTCTTTTTTTTTTTTTTTTTTAAACCTGGTTGCTAAAAAAGAAATGGTGCTTCTTCTTACCTGCCTCTAATGGAACCCTGGCTGTGCCACTTAAGTGGGAGTACTTGGCAGGGATGCAGCGCCAAAGATTCTCCAAGCCTGTGTATCCCTGATGAGCAGGGACTGTGATGGATGTGCTTATTCTTTTAAAGCGCTAGGCTACCCTCCACTAAGTAAAGGCTATTTGCTAAATGGTAGGCAAATTGTCGATTCGTGGGCCTGGAAGGAACCATCTTCCAGAAATCATTAACTGCACGACACTCATTCTGCGATCTTCTTCCAGGTTGGATATTTAAGGCATCTGCCTCCTCCGTCTTCTGAGATGATTATCCACTCTCCTCTTTCCTTCTTGATAGACTGCAAATTCTGCCTCTTGCCATATGGAAGATCATTCTTTTTAAAAGTTTAAACTTCCCTTCATAAATAGAAGCTGATTACTTTTTTTTTTTCCCTGAAAAAAAAAAATGGAAAACATCCCTTTTCTTTGCCAGGACAAATATACCAAATTCCTTTTGTTTTATGTGTTTGTCCTTTGGCTTCAAAAGTTTGGGCTTATTTCTCAGCAAGGTCAATATTATCTTTTCAGTCATTTTGAACTTTTCACCATTTTCCTTATTGATGAAGTGATTAACTGAAAATAAGATGATGTGAAATCATAAGTAGATGTTGAATTTAAAGAAACATATGAGATAATATAAAAAATCATACCTAAGCTGGGTGCGGTGGTGCACACCTGTAATCCCAGAGGCTCCAGAGGCTGAGGCAGGAGGATCATGAGTTCAAAGCCAGCCTCAGCAATGGTGAGGCACTAAGCAATTCAGTGAGACCCTGTCTCTAAATAAAATACAAAATAGGGCTGGGGATGTGGCTCAGTGGTTGAGTACCTTCTTGTTCAATCCCTGGTACTCTCCCCCAAAATCATACATAAATTTCATGGCTGACTACTCAAAAGAATAAAACTACACATCTTACAAGTAGACAGCTTTCTTTCTCACCTGATAGAATAGGTCTCATTGACTTACTGAATCCCCTGAAAGCAAACAGTGACTTGCAAAAATATCCTAAAAATTCTGGTCTTTATTCTGCCAAGTACTCCCACATAAATGCTCAGCCAGGGGTTCCATTAGAGGCAGATAAGAAGAAGCACCATTTCCTGGATGAAAAGCCACCAGGTTTAAAAAAAAAAATTACCCATCCTCATTCCAAATTCTTCTATCCTAGAATTTCCAGACTTTTATGTATAATAATTTTTCCTTGTGTCTTTAAAGGAAAAAAGGAGTCAGTGTTGTTCAGGGACATTTTTTGTTGAGATGTTATAATATTGCCACTGCAGAGATGATTTGCTCTCTTTTAGACAGATTTCTGGACTCCCAGGGTCTAAGATTTCCATTCGCATTGCAGTTGATGAGGTGGAACAAAATAACCACAGTCGGATTTTAAGCAGAAAGCTTCCAGGATCGTGCAATGCAAACTAAGACTGGCAATAATTGGTGAAAGAGCAGTTGTTTTAGGGGGAAAAAAAATCTGCAAGCTGACTCAGAAGAGAAGATGCAAATGGCACAGAGTTCCAAAAAGAAGGATTATACCAACATGGAAGATGTGTGGGCAAGCACATGCAGCATGTGAGTGTGTGTTGGGGAGGGGTTGACTAATTCCTTCCCAATTTTGATGACCAAATCTTTGAACCCAGAGTGGGGGGTTAAACTTCTAAACAAAACAAAAGGGAACAGTACCTATCACAGGAGAGCAGGCATTCCCCACTCTCCGAGAACTTTAGAGCAGAAAGAATTCTAGAAAAACTGAGCCCACAAACCTCCAGGTTGCAGAGAATTGGGGCCCGGCGTAGTGCGTCATTTCAGAGACGAGTCTGTGAGACCTGCCTGGGAAAGGCAGTTCTCCTGTGGCACATCTGCTGTTGCCTTTCTGGGGTCCAGTGGGCTCTCTAATCCTTGCCTTTTCTGCCTGTCAGCTCTCCTCTTTCTCCCTCTTCTCAAGGGGACAGTCATCCTGAAGTACCAGCACACGTTTGAAGCATGCATTTCAAGTACCAGCTGGATTTGATTTGGGTAAATTAAATAACCCTGTGGTTTAAAGCAGATCACCAGAGAACTGTGCATTTTGCCTGGTATAGAAAGAGTGATGAGTGTGCTTTCATGTCGTGCCGTTGGCTTGTACTGAGGGACTCTAGAAGATACTCTATAAAATTTGCTTTCTTACTTACTGTAAAGATCACTGGGCTGCCAGCCACAAAGCTGGGCTCCCCATGCATGTTTGGACACAACCAATGGAAAGACACTTTTTGCATTTCAGAATCCAGGAAAAGCCATGTTTCTAAGCCAACAATTAAAGTGGCTTTTTTTTTTTTTTTTTTTTTTAGATGATGCTAATTTTGGAACTTCCTTTATTGCTTAGGCTGTTAGAAAATACCATTTGCCATTAGGAAAACAGTTCAGGGTACTGGTTAGAGCTCAAGCTTGAGAGTCTAAAAGGATCAGTTTAGTCTCCCAGTGCCTGCACTTACCTGCCCAAAGCTTTGGTTTTCTCATCTGTAAAATGAAGATAATCACCTACCTTATGTTTTACTATGAAGAAAGATAATGGCTTCCCATGCAGGATATATGTATATATTTTTTTCCCAAAGATAATGAAGGTAAAACATTGGTTCTCTTTTATGACCCATGATGAATGCTTAATAAATGTTGGCTATTATTGCTTACACATGGGAGAAATAATAAGCTATAGGCCAGCAAGTGATATGTCAGGCACTAGGCTTCACACTGGGAATAAATGAAAGAACAACCGAAGCCCAGCTCCAACTCTCAAAGGGGGTATTCTCATACAGCAAAAGCAGGCTGCCAAGTACATAATAAAATGTGACAGATTCCATGATGAGAAAGGACAGGTGGAGCATGACCCAGAGTTGAAGGAAGTTCAAGTTCAGGTTCCTGCAGTAGAGAGACAGGGGAAGCTTGCTGGCAAGGGGGTGCAGGGAGAGAGGTTTGGTGTGGCCAGACAGCAAGTGGGACAAGGGCAGAGCAGCCATAAGTGGGTGAAAGCAGTGGGTGCCCGGGCACCAAGGCCTGTCTGCTACAGTGAGGACTTTCCACTTTCCTCTAAACACAGCAGAAAGTTATCACTGTACTATAAGCCACGATAAGACCGCACCTGCTTTGCTGTGTAGGAGTGTCACTCAGGCACAGAGAACGAGATTAGAGGAGGGCGGGAGTAGAAGAAGGAGATGAATTAGGCAGCCCCAGAGCCATACTGGGGAGATGGGACTGGGGTCATGGCATCTGCAGAGCCATATTTATACCTCCCACCTTCCAGGAACCATACAGTAGTGAATGGTTTGCATTTGAGTCTTTTGGAAGATTTCCTTCAGCTTTTATTTTCTCACTGATTTTCTCTTTGCTACAATATCGAGGATTTATTATATCCTCTGTATTATTTGTTTTTTGGCATGTCTCCTCAAATCTTTTTTTTGCAATAAAAATGAGGAAGAAGAAATGCAAACAAAGATGAAAGAAAGAAAGGAATGTGGAAACACAGTAAGACAAACTAGACTCTTAAATAAATTTATTTCAGAATAGCTGTATAGCATCTGTCCTAGTTTTGACCTGATTTGGGGAAAAAGCTGCATATTGGACTCTGCATCTGTTTTCACCATTAAATGCATTATAACCTTGCTGAGGACGTGACCCAGATGGCTTTAGCATTTTAGGACAGACTCCAGCTTTCCTCCTCTGTTTAACATCTGACCATAATGCAGACACCTGCGTATTTAAACAGGTGCAGTCAGAACAAGTTTTCGAGCTCATCACTTCTTTGCCCAGCAAGGTGTGTGAAAGAAGATTTGTGCAGCCAGTTGATACTAAATTGCATAATAGGTTACCCCGAGCCCTTTGAATTCAAACAAAGGAAGTTCTCAACCTGATTGGAATTAACCTACACCGACTCGACTTTCCGCTTCATCTTTGATGAAGCCAGCGAAGCTGATACCCATCGGCAGGCGGGAAGCCTGATGGGTGTTAATGGGGGGTTTTCAAGTTTGTCTTGCTTTCCTTAAACTATTAAGAAAGAACAAAAAACATTATTTAGAATAGAATCAGTTTCCAGGAAGGGAAGAAAGAAAACTGAGAATTTATTATTAAAGAAAGAAATGGAGCCAAGGTGGGGGGAAAAAAAAGGCCTTCTCACATCTCCTGGCCAGGTGCTCGGTGCATATAAATGTTTCAAGTTCAGCTTTAAGATCAAGGGAAAGTCTGTAGGGAGCCTTGTTTCCTAGAGGTCTGCTTGCTAGAGCTGCTCCTGAATACAGCCTGCCCATTTTTATTTGGTGATTAAGGATTAAAGGGGGCGACGATTCTGGAATGGTAGTTCTTGGTTTCCATTAACTTTGTACAAGACAGCAAAAAGCAGGCTTCCAAGGGGCAGTTTGCATATGTATTGGGGGCTATCAGCTCGAGCCTGCCCCTGTCATCTGGCGTGTATGTTAAACATGAAATTGCCCTTCCTCTCGTGAGCTCAGGCTGGAAGAAAGCTGCCTCATTGCAACGATTGAGAATCTCTGCGCCTCTCAGAAATCCTCCTGCTTTTCGCAGGAGTGTGGAGGGAAGATGAAAAGAATTTCACATTAGCTAGTTGGTTGCTCCAGATACTGCGGGTTAGCAATTGCCTCGGAAAGCTACACACCGTTGCCCAAGTTCTCTGGGCTTGCAGCCGTCTGAATACACGAGCAGAGCAGACAGGCAATCCATCACTCCAAGTCCCTATCTCAAATTTGGGTTTTTTTGTTGTTGTTGTTTCGTTGTCTGTTGTCAAATTAGAGCATATTTAAAGTTACTTTCATTAAGCGACTGGTAATAAAATAGCTTATATCTAAGAGAATGCTCGATTGTTGTGGTGGGTAATTGGGTCATAAATATCTGTTTTGGTAAGAGTCATTAAAACGATAGTACCAGTGAAGAGCCCAGCCTTAAAAAATACCCAAATCAACAAACAAGTTTCCTGATTTCATCCAAGCAAAGGTTTAGTGGGAACTCAGAGCTTATGAAAATTCACACTGTCATTAACATTTTTTTAAAGACCTTTGTTTTATTTATTTATTTGTTTGTTTGTTTGTTTATTTTTATGTGGTGCTGAGGATTGAACTCAGGGTATCGCACATTCTAGGCAAGCACTCTGCCACTGAGCCACAATCCTAGCCCCTGTCATTAACATTTTTAATCCCACAGAACTCCCGGAGCTCTAAGGTAGAGAACACAAAACTGAATCTAAGACAGCAAAGGGACTGGTCCCATGTCACATGACCAGCCAATCATGGAATTTGGAATGAAAATTATATATTTTAACTTCATTTCTTGAGGTCTCTAGCAGAATAATTGTGTTTTTAATACTGCACATCTTTCTTCAGTTATTCTGGGTTTTGTAGCAATGAAGTAGACTGCATGATACCAACAGTGAAAGATCCACCAAAAAATAGTTCTGGAACTGTTTCTTATGGCATGTTTTTAATTGAAATTCTTAGATTCTCAGAGCCTAATTTATTTTATCTTATAACCTTATACTTTCATGTTCATGGCTATTCAATATCATGACTATTTTAAAAGTTGTAATTAACAATTATAGGTCTATACTCATTATTACCTAATCATGAGCACAGTTAAAGATTACACAGTTGGCAGTTTTAGTTCATGGTTTTGCCAATCTTCTGCTAAAATGTGGGCTTCTTTTGCTTGAGATGGAACAATAGCCTAGAAAAAGATTTTAATAATACTTTAATGCTTTCTGTAGTAATTGTTGGGCCTCTGCCTGGTACTTGCTCTTTTTCTATGTTGAAAATGTTCTGAGCTCTGTCGTTTAGAGGAATTGTACCCCAGGAACAGCATTGTTCGGGGCAAATGAATGGCATCCTATTCTATTTACTCTTTATTTGCATCTTAGGGAAAAGTCATCACATTTACTGGGCATGGGAATTTGGGGATGTTGAGTTTGGTCCTAGTCATTCATGGGTGTGACTCTCTGTTACCTCTGTTGCAGTACCTTAATAATATGTTGGCCTTTAAGGACAGGCAGGTGGCCTCATTCACCCATGTTTTCATTCAGGTCCTGCTACTCTGCGGAAGGTAAGGGGGTCCATGACATCCAGCTGCCAACTAGAGGCAAATCATGACCCTGAAGACCTGAGAGTGCAGAGATGTGCATTGAGCAGAAGGATGGTTGGTGGGAAGGTGGCATCCTCATTAGGTAGGGCCAGGATCACTTGGATCCTGGTGGAACCATTGAGAGGAAGGGAATAATCAGTGTTGCCTGAGCTTAATTAGCACTTTTACTAATGCAAAGGCAGCTGAGCTCATTCTTCCTTTCTGAAATTCTTGTTGCCGGTGTGCATGGTAAAAATTTTTTAGAGTTACCATTTCTTTGACCATATTTCCCCCTACACATCATTATTTATTATCATAACTCTGCTTGGAGTTGATTGAGTGGTTTGGGGATAAAAATAAGACAGCAACATAAGGAAAATTAAGCTAAAAGATAAACAATATGAAAGTTATACTTGGACGATCTAAGGAAACTGGGGCTGCAAATGTCTCCAGGACATTAATATGTTTTTTTTAGCTTTATATATTATATGGAACTCCTGTTTTAGTCTTATAATAACAACTTAGATTTCATAGCCCTGGATAGTTTATAGAATCCATTCCCATGCATTTTATTTTATTTTTGGTACTGGGGATTGAACCTAGGGGTGCTCAACCATTGAGCCACATCCTCAGCCCTTTTTATTTTTTATTTTGACACTGGGTTTTACTAAGTTGCTGAGGACCACACTAATTTGCTCTGGCTGGCCTTGAACTTGTAATCTTCTTGCCTTAGCATCCTGAGTTGCTGGGCTAGACAATTGTTTTCAATTTTTGTGTGTGTGTGTTTTGAGAGATGGAGATGGAATCCAGGTTGTCATACTTGTTAGGAAAGCACTCTACCACTGAGCTACATCCTGAGCAATCCCCTGCATTTTTACCAATCCTATGATTATGGCTAAGTTAGAGCAGATTTTTATTATTCCCATTACCGACAGGAGTTATCTAAAGTTTAGGGATGCTCAAAGAATATAGTGGTAGAGACTGGACTTACCCCAAATCTAATCATCTTTCTACTTCTTTCTACCTTCCTGCTCTGAATTCCAAATCAGGTCTCAAAACAAAAACAAAACAAAACAAAACAAAACAAAAACTGAAATACAATCAACAGTTGTGTTCAGAGTTTTAAACACCCAGTGTGTCTAGGTTAAGCAACTATTTGGGAGCTAAGTAATTTTTAAGTCACCTACTCTTCCAAGCAACTCTATCTCAGAACTGAGAGTAAATTTGGGAATGTTTCCCAGCTACAAAATAGAGAATCCTTTGGAAAACCAATGTTCATGGTTATAGATCACCAGTCCATTCTGACTGGTATTTTTTAAAACCAAACCATCTGGCAATTGTGTCTTATTTCTTTCTTCTGCCAGTGGCTGGACTCACACCCATTCAGACCTCACACAAAATGCCAAGGTCTGCACCTTTTCACTACGAACAGGCATTTTCAGTCAAAGCCAAAAAAAATGAGGTTCTGCCTGTCTGTTGCAATAACATTAATATTATTTCTGTACCGATGCTTTTAGAAGTATGAAGTTAAATGCAGAGCCCTGGAGATGCCTAGAAGCACACATGAGATAAGCACAGCCATTCACGGAAGACCTAAGAAACTGAAAATTTGCAGGATAAACTTTTCACCATGACAAAGTAGAGCAACGTCGCCTATTCCAATATGAGATTGACAGCAGGAAATAATGACAATAAGGTTAGTGTAGGAAGCATTTATGGTGCAGAGAGGTAGAAGGGATCTCTACCTCTACTTGGTCAGAATAAGCAGGGATATTATTAACTACCAATGTAAATTTGCCCTTGGGGAATAAGAAGGCTGAAATCTGAAGACAAGAAAGCCAGTCCAACTAAGGGTAAGCTAGGGAAGAAGAGATGTGAAATAAACATTCATTACAGGCCCTTTGACAAGAAAGTCTGTTATATGAGTGAATGGTATTTCAGAATTCAAAGGAGCAGAGGGTCAGCTTTTCAACCAGTGCTGTAACTGCAGCATGAAATATGCTGTGTAAAACTGGCCTGAGACTGTCCTTGCAAAGGCCGCGGTAGGTAGGGCCAGGCGAGCCTCTGGGAACACTGAAGGAAATGCTGGTGTCCAGTGGCTCATTGGTCCATTAAATGCTCATCTTTTCAGCTGCTGTTAAGTTTGCTTAAGTGAGAAAAGCATCACACACACACACACACACGTCTGTATGCATGCATATTTATTTAACAGCAGTAGTCTAATTCCTATTTACTCTTCTAATTTTATGCATGAGAGGAGAAAATTTTATAGGCATTAAAAAAATTCTGATAAAGTAGAACTACTGTGATCTATGGGGAAAGGAGAAAAGGGTCGAGTCCATTGTGTTCAGCTCTTGATACCAGAAGGCTGCTTGGGAATCTGCCACTAAGAATGAAGTGGAACATGTTCCCATTGGGGCACTAGCTCTAACTCCTGGCACCTGTTTGCTTATGTCATGGGCTCAATATGGAGACTGCATTTTGATCCTTTACTGAGTTCTACAGACAACGAGACTTTCTTTTCAAAGATGATGGTGGTGATCATCAGATGCTCTACAATCTTGTAATTATCTAAAATTTGATGTTATGGCCATCTTATATTAAAGAGTACAAACTGCATGTTTAGGGAAATGTTTAGGAGAAGTTATTTTAGAATTTCAACCATGGGTACTGGGTGAAGATTTTACTACTCGGAAATTCAAATCTTGCTTTTAATTTTTTACATAGAACCAAGATGCTATTAGTTCCAAAATAAGGGAGTTGAAGACTGGGGCCAGGAAATTACCAAAAGTGAGAGAGAATCTTGACTTTTGTCTTAGCCACTTTGGTTTATTGTATTTAATAGGCTAGGCGGATCATTTTTTATTCCACTATTGTGAGATGGACACGAGAAGGTCAGTCCCACATAAAGTGATTTATTCAGATCCTTGAGTGTCCGGTACATACTAGGGACTCTGCTAAATGTTAGGGATGCAGGAATAAGACAAGGCCTTAGAGGAGCTCCCAGCTCACAGCTAAACGGAAGAAGGGTGAGCAGATTAGTAATAGTACAAATGCTCTGACACATGACCAGAGCCTTCGGGAAATTTAGAGGAGAAAGAAACTTTGCTTAGGGAAAACGGCATCTCACTTGAGTCTTGAGTAAGTTTTGAATATTCTCATCCATGCTTTTAAAAATATGAAAGAAAGGATCATTCTATATTCATATCTCTTACAATCTCTCTGCCAAAAATGACTGAGATTTGCTTAAAACTGGCTATCTCTACAGTAATTTTATATATAGGTGTGTATACATAACACACACACATACACACACACATAAATAAAATTACTGTAGTAATAGGTCTGTTTCAAGATCTATAAAAGGCACTTTGTAAGCTGAAAAAGTATATTATATACACATATATGTATATATACATATGTGTATACATTTATACATAATATATAAAAATATATTTATTTTATATATACTTTTATATAAAATTTATTATATAAATTATTTGATAATTTATATAATATATTATATATTAAAATGTTTATAGCTCTACATGTGTATATTTATATATACATAGTATACATAAACATACTATATATTAATATATACATGCATTAATACTATATATTAATGTATACATATATACAATATAGTTTCTCAGCTTACAAAGTGCCTTTTATAGATCTTGAAAAATGCCTGCACCGCGGGTATTATTCTCCCCATTTTGCATGTGCAAAGCTGAGGCATAGAAGGGAAAGGGACTTAGGCCTAGGGCCTGGTTGCAAACCTTGCCTTCTAGAGCCAGAAACCCAAATCTGTCCTCTGGTTTAACCTTGATTGCATAAATAGAAAAGCACAACAGCGCCCTTCCATTAAGCTCCCTCTTTAAAATGGAACCGTTTCCATTATGCTTCTACTGAGGAGGTAAATGCTCATCCAGCCCAGGTACCTATTAGCTAAAAAGAAGTCAGGGGCGGCCCTGCTGGGCGAGGCTCACGTTCCATCCAACCCAATATTGTGTAGACAACAGAGGCCTCCAGGGATTTGCCAGGAAAGGACATAGTTTTCTTCTCTGACATTAACCTTAAAGGTTAGGTGTACTCTCTGTAGCCATTTATGGCTCTGACATTCATAAATTTGGTCAAAACCTTTATGAATCCATTTATATTCCTTGCCTGTACCTCTTCTGTGATAATGAGCTCCACACGTTTATTATTTTCTGTGTCAAGTCACACTTCCTTTTATTTGTCCTTAGCCCACTTCACTCAAGTTTTGGAGGGTCTCCACCTCTTCCTGAGAGGAACTGAGAATTACAAGAACCGTACTTATGTTCAGGTTACACAAGATCGCCCAAACTCTCTAGATTTAGTTTTATATTATCTGGAGCAAAACTAAATAAATTTGTATATCTACTTTGTGGAGAGATCAATGTTTTATTTAAAAGGTATGATTCTGTCTTCTGGTACATTTTTCAGTTTCTTTTCTTTTCTTTTCTTTTCTTTTTTTTTTTTTTTTGGTGATGCTGAAACTGACTCCAGAGTTCTCTTAGAATAACTTCATTTTGGTATTCGTAACACACATTTGCATGCCGAAGGTAGCTCTGATCTGGCCCTGGGGAAGCTGGAGGTAATTTTTGTTCTAATCTACAACCACTTTTGGAGAGCAAGTGTATAGTTTATCATGGTGTGTGTGTATATATATATATATATATATATATATATATATATATATATATTATAACTGCTTATAACTGATGTATTATAGAACATCACAGAGTAGAAGGAGAACGTTGGCCTGAGAGTCAAGAACCTAATGGTCTGAAACCATCTCTTGCCTGTAGTTTCTAGGTTTATTTTATTAGGAGATTGAATCAGATCTTTTCCAGAGCTCTTTATGCTTTAAAAATTTAAGTGCCCATTTCCTTGACCATTGACTTGGTGATTGAACACAATGTAGCTGACTCTAGTTTAAACAATCCCAATGGCCATCCCCCAGTTCCACCATCATTCATTCCTCTCAGCATTGTTAAAGGCTTTTGATGGATCTCATCTGCTGCTTTCTTTTACAATTTTGCTGATTTTCCATGATGTACATCTCAGTTAAATATATATATATAAAATTAACACCTCTCAGGTGTTGCTTCACTTTAGGCTCCACGCTGATCTTTTTTGGAGGTGAAGCTCGAAGGCCTCCTCTGGTCATCCTGGTAATATAGGAGTACCATGCTTAGGAGTCATTATTAGCAAGCATACATATTGACCAAAGTGTCTCCACTTGAATCTTTGAGTGTCAAGATCTTGAGATTGAGGGTACCTGTCCCAGCTACATTTATTTGTTGACCTGGGTTAGGAAGCTTTCTAGCATTGGCAACTTATTGGTTTTGCCTTGAGGAGTAGACATTTAGTAAGAACCACGTTTAGTCACTTTTTTTTATTATTATTTTAAAGAATGAGTGCAGGCCTACAAGTCCTCAGCCATCTGAATGTAATAGCACTCTACTCACAAATGAATACACCTTGTACATGAACTTGTGATCAGGTCTCCATCTGCTCTACCTGGTGGCACTCTTGGTTCAAGCTCATGATTCATTATTCATGGTTTGCCAGGTGCCCTGTCCCACAACCTCACGTGTAAAATGGAGCTAGTGACATGCACATCATGAGATTGTGTTGGGACTAAATGCATGGCCCACCTCTGACACACAGAGTGGTTTGTGAATGGTATGAATGATGGGTTTCTCTGTTGGCTTTCAAGTTTTCTAATTAAATCATCCAACAATTCAAACAGGAAAAGACATAGTAAAAGAGGTGCATGAAAGCCACACGACATTGACTTCAGACAAAGTGTTGCTCACAAAGAAAGAAATACTTGACCTGTGAAACTGACCAAGTGAAACTAAGTGAACTGAATGTGTCTTATCAAGTTCACCAGACTGATGGCCATTGTTTGAAGAAAAGTTGTTTTCATGTTCCACTTGGCTCTGGTCATCACCAGACAGAGTCACTCTTTGTCTGAGGGGCATACAGGATACAAATTGCCATGGCATGGGTCTTTCTCTTTGACAGGTCACTTTATTAGGCTCTAAAGCTTTTTCCTCCTGGGTTTGCAATCAGGGCCTGTTCTGGTTTGGATGTGAGGTGTCCCCTAAAAGCTCACGTGTGAGACAATGCAAGAAGGTTCAGAGGAGAAATGATTGGGTTATGAGAGTCTTAACCAATTCAGTGAATTAATTCTCTGATTGGGATTAACTGAGTGGTAACTGAAGTTTAGGGTGTGGCTGGAGGAGGTGAAAATTAGGGCGTGGCTTTGGGGTATATATTTGTGTCTGGCAAGTGGGGTCTCTGCTCTGATCATCATGCGATCAGCTTCCTTCTGCCACACTCTTCCGCCATGATGTCCTGCCTCACCTTGAGCCCCAAGGAATGGAGCCAGCCTTCTATGGACTAAGCCCTCAAATAAACTTTTCTTCCCTAAAATTGTTCTGGTCAGATCTTTTAGTCACAGCAGCAAAAAAAAAAAAAAAAAAAAAAAAAAAAAAAGGAGACTAAAACAGGTGGTTTTCTTAGGCAGTTGAGCACTTCTCTGAAACTCTTATGCTGTCAGAGAAGTACTGTTGTGAGTGACTTGCTTTCTGCCACCTACCCTAGTATAATCCTGAAGAGATTGCTTTACCTTCACCTCCCTCTCCCTGGGCCCTCTCCCTACCCTGAGTAGAGGGAGGAAGGGCTGGAGAGGGGAGAAGAGGGAAACAAATCCTGGAAAAATCTTAATTTCTACATAGGAGTAATAATACATATAATTATTCTCTTTTGGTATCTCTAGAATTGAAACGAAAAAAATGTAGCTACTTCAAAATGCTAATTAGAAAAGGTTAAATGAGTTCATTTAGAAGGAATGGGGGTTGTGTGATTCACAAAGATACTTCATTAATACTATGGGATCTCATAAAGTTGATTCTTAAAAATATTCAAATACTCTTTTTTTCTTTCAGGGTTTAAAAAATTTGTTCTAATTAATTATACATGAGAGTAGAATGCATTTTGATACATCATACATAAATGCAGGGTAACTTCTCATTCTTCTGATTGTACATGATGTAGAATCACACTGGTCATGAAATCACGTATGCACATAGGAGAATAATGTCTGCATTCTACTATCCACCCTACCCACATACCTCGTCCCCTCCCTTCACTTCCCTAAGTCTAATCCAAAGTACCTCTATTCTTCCCTAGCTCCCACCTTACTGTGAATTAGCATCTCCATATTCTTTCCTGTGTTTGGGGCAAGGTAATGGCCTTATTTGGATGGATCTGAAATACAGGAAAAGGATGTGGTGGGAGACAGGCCAGGGGAAGCTGCACTTCACACTTCTATCCAAATTATTTCTTACCAAATCTAATAAACATTGCATCAGTATTTTAGGTCTCATATTCTAATCTGGAGAAGGAAAGTTTTTGTTTTTGTTTCTGAAGTTACTGTGTGATCTACAAATAATCCAAAATATTAGTGGATGACAGGATGATTACTCATTCACTACTAAATGTTCCTTAATGGGGTATTTTTTTTTTTTTTTTAAATCAGGGATTGAACTCAGGGGCACTCGACCACTAAGCCATGTCCCCAGCCCTGAGTTGCTTAGTGCCTCACTTTTGCTGAGGCTGGCTTTGAACTTGCAATCCTCCCGCCTCAGCCTCCCAAGCCTCTGGGATTGCAGGTGTGTGCCACTGCACCCAGTTTTAATGAGATATTTTTTTTTAAGTGGGCAGTTTTTATGGCTAGGGAAAGGAAGCTGGGAGGTTTGGGAGATGATGGTGATGGTGGCGTTTTGTTTTGTTTTTTTCAATGAAAACCTTACACTCTGCAGACTGTCCTCGTGTGTAGCCTGATCTCTAAGCCTCAGTCATCTCAGCTCTAAAATGGGGATAATAATGGAACCCGATCAGCAAACCTTAAAAAGCGAAGGGTCTTTTATTTCATTGGACTGACATCAGGAGGCAGGCAAGCTTTAGGTTTAACTCAAGAGTCAATAATGTCACTGGAGACTTCTCTTTCTTTCCTACCCGCTTTGCAAATGGGTTTGGTGCTTGGGCTCCTTGGTGAATGGTTCCAAGAGGGCACCTGAAGTCACTCACACAACATGGCCACTTCCTCCTGGTACTTGCTCTGACTCATGAATTTTGTTCTGAGAAATTTCCTGAAGATTACTGCTCATTTCTCCTTAGTAGCAACTTCTCAAGGTAGATGATGCTTGCCTTGAATCAGTTGCAGGCAAAATTATTATCGACCAATCATGACCACTTCCCTGGAGACTGACATCTCTGGCTCTTGGCATGGGGTAGGGGTAGTAAACATGAAAAAAAATAGCACTAAGATAGCAAAGGGGAAGGAAGGACAATGGCTTTGGAGTTGACAGCAGAATATCTGCCTCATCCCTCTGTATTTTTTTTTTTTTGAGGATTAAGTTAAGATTCATAAAAATAATTAGCAAGATGTCTGACACATGATAAGCCCATAATAAAATTTAATGGTTATCATTATTTTTTATTCTTATTAGAATTTAACATTATTTTATTTAAATGCATTTCTTCCTTGAGTGATTTGGGAAGAATCATCTTTCTCTTTATAGAACCCATGGAAGGACAGTACAGGAGCCTACTGACGGAAGTGACACTTCACAGTTCCACAATGGCTGCTGTGGCTCCAGGCAACATGTCCACATCATAGCACAAGGGGACAGGGCAGGGACAGCCCAAGAAACATCTGTGTTTTGCTGTCTTTGATACCAGAAAGTGAACATTTTCACAAAATTCCCCGGAAAAATTATTTTTAATGTCCTATTGGACAGAAATGGGCAACCTGACTGGGCATGCTTCAGAAGAAGCTGGAAGAGTGAATATTTAATTTTACCAGCTTCTAAGTGAGAGACAGGACAAGAGAAAAGGGAGTTGGAGATGGAAATCAGGTGAGCTGACCCACCATGTCTTCCATACTTGTTTTGAGCCTAAGAGCCCCAAATCAATGCTTTGAATTTCCAGAGTCAAGGCAGAGGAAGTGTAAGGCCCAATCAGGCAGAACCAACACTGCTCTGCAACAGTGCTCTGGCAGCAGCTGGAAAAGGACTTCTCCAAAACCTCCCGTGTTTTTTTACCAGAGCTTCATTTTCTCATGATTCGTTATGCAAATTGAGCAACACAGGCGGTGCCATTTGGCAGGTGAGACAAGAGCCAGAAGTCACCATTGGTTTTAAATATAAAGTCTCCTCCTTGAGTCCCACCCTCTGGTGCTGGGAAATCTGAACCCTTCCCCCTCGCGCCAGGCCCCTTGGCTGGGCTTTCCTAGAAGTGGCCCATTTCCCATCTCCCAATATTTATAACCCTCTCTTGGAGAAGAAAATGGACTGTACTAGGAAGTCACATTACGAGAGAGAACTCAGGCAGCCTCGGTAGTAAAAGATAAAGACATAATTTAAATTCATACGGTTGAAAAGATAAATGCAGATAAAAGCCCAGGAAACAGGAGCCAAGAGCCTTGGCACAGAGAGCGCAGACAATGGACTTGGCCGTCAGCCACCGAGCCGCTGGCGTCTGCAGAGGGTCTGCTTCTGCGCAGGCGCCAGTGCCCACCCAGGGTCTCCACCCAGGTGCTGTGCGCGCGGAGAACCGCTGAACCAAAACTACCAGGGAAGCCAGACCAGGCAGGCAGGGCTTGGAGGGGCAGAGCATGGAGATGGCGGGGAGGGAGGCCGCCTGTCTTCAAGAGCTACCCCATCAAAAATAGCCTCGGGCCACAATGCTCAGAAAACTCTTTCAAATATGCCCTTTGCTTTTAGAAAGCAAACCTAGAATGCCTTTGTCCTTCTTCCTAGGGAAACATAATTTCAAACTGGAGAATATCTTTATTTAGAAACACCTGGAGGGTTGCTGTTGATGCAGCCCCGGGTCTCTGTTTTGCAGAACCGGCTTCACCCTTTCTGGGGTGCAGATCCATTCATTAAACACGGGCTGAGGGCTGAGTGTGTCATGGAGTAGGAGCTATGCTGGTTTCTGAGTTTAATAAGATGAAAAAGACAAGGCAGAGCCGTGGAGTGGCTTACACTATAACCAGAGGCAATTCTGTCCCCCAGGGAAGAGTTGGCAATGTCTGGAGAGTTTGGGGTTGTCACAACTTGGAAAGGGTTATGAAATCTAATGGGCAGAGGCCAGGGATGCACCTAAGTCTACAACTCATAGGACAGCACCCAGGAAGAATTAACTGGCCCCAAATGTCAACGGGGCTGAGACTGAGGAACTCCGCACATGGGGAAGATACCTGTGGAAAAATAAAAACGAGAAGCAGTACAATTGTCGAGTTGTGTACCAGGTGAAGGAGCATCTTCAAGACAAGACTTAGAAATTCTCTGCAAAGGAATCTGGGAAAGATATGAAAGTGATAAGAGTGAGTTTTGAAAGATGCTTGGGAAATTACCAGAAATGTGAGAGGGGACTCCTGGTGGCATTACATAGCCAGAGGAAATAAGAATGTGGGCAGAAGCATATTTCAAAGGAGAAAGATGTCACACTGCACAAGGTGAGAGGTAGGAAGCGCTGGGAAATGATTCCGGGGGTGTAGGCCAGCCCACATTGTGAATGGCTCAGGGAACCTGTCAAAAGAGTTTGAGCTCAATTCTACAACTGATGGGGCGGGGGAAACAATTGAAGTCAAGCAAAGCAATATTACCAAAAATGTTAGGTAAAATAATCTATACAGGAAAACTGTTTTATTCTATGTTTACACTCAATGCATGATGGAATGTGACGGGATGTGTGAGCATTTCTTCAGCACTGAGAAATTCTCCAGCGGATATCAGCTGGGTGTCCTATCATTTAACTCAGTTCTGGACATCATAACATCACAGGTCAAGGGCCCAACCCTCACAGAATACCCCTCCATTTCAGAGGCCAACAGCACACAGTAGGCTCCCAGGATACCCAGGACTTCTGTCCAGTTTTGCTACAAACCAGTGTTCCCATTGAGGTCGGTGGAATAAAAGATATGTGCATAATTAGGAGACAATGAAGGGCTGTAACTTAAAATCTAAAACTTCCATGAACACCCTCACCTTTACTCCCCAGGTCTCTTTTTCTTCCAGATCTAAATTTTCAAAAGATCCAATAAATCCTGTCAGTCCAGTTAATTAGTGCCTAGAGAGAGAGGTAGAGATAGTTAAAAACCCATGGTATGGGAACACTTCAAGTGCTACCTATTAACTAGATAGCATGAACCCCAAGATTCTAAGAACCGATCACCGTGACCCACTGTGTGCTCCATAAGCAAAAGAACCGAATGCAGAGCTCATTAAGCTGACACCACCTCACCATTTCCAAGGTGGACTTGAACTGAAGCGCAGGACCCCAAAGGTGAGTCTCACTCATGAGAGCCTGTGCTCCTCCCCCTACATGCCCTGTTGTTTGCTTTCCTGAAGAAATCTCTTTGTTTTCCTGAGTAAATCTCAGATAGTGCCTCTTTTGATGCATCTTGAATTTCCTTCCTGCAGCACAAGTCAGGAACCTACCAGGGCTGAGTTGGGGTTCCCTGCTCACTTCTGGGGAACCTCCTTGGCCCCCCACCTGGTGACACTGTTAGGTAGACATTAGTAATGAGCAGTGGATTGTGCACCAATGACATAGCAGGGTCACAGGGTTCTTTCATTGCCTTTAATGAACAATCTAGTAACTTGTGGAAAAACAACAGGTGTGCTAACCTGAGAATAAATAGGTGGAAATAAAGGGAGCAAATTAAGAAAGACATCAGGAAGAAAAAGATCAATGGGGGTCAACTCATGACAGGCTCCACCGGGTCAATGTAAAGTCAGGATTTATGGTCATAAGTTTCTCAATGTGTTTCACAAAGAAAATTTCATAAATAGTGCAGGCACACTAAAGTAAAGCTTGTCCAGTCACAGACCCCAGCAACTGCATTAACATAGGATTGACTTGCGGATGACAGTTCTGGAGAGACCAAGGAGGGTCAAAAACTGCCCCAGTGGACACGAAGAAGGGACTAAACATCTTGCTGTCCAGGACTGCAGAGGCGGACCCCAGCTCTCTTGGCAAACATGGAACATCAATGAATTCAGAAGGAGTATTGTTTTCTTTGTCCTGCTCTCTGAACCGGGTGAGACTCCCTTGGGAGTGCTCTTTGTTTGAGCCTTGCTTCACTTTCACTTATAATAAAATTCTCTTGCTTGTTTTCTTGTGTCTGATGTTGAATTTTCTTTCATTAGGACACAAGAACCGAGGTTTGAGCTTCAGCTCCCCCCTCTCCTATTATAACACCAGGACCCTCTTCTTATTTGATAATTTGCTAAAGTTGATCATAGAACCCAGGAAAACAATTTGCTTACAGGCTGTGGATTTATTATTAAGCATATATTAAGGATACAGAAAATCCACAGAAACAAATACATAGGGTGAGTTCTGGAGCTGGTTTCCTTGTGGAGTTTGGGGGATACTCCACCCTCCAGGCACTGGGATGTGTTCCCATTCGTCATCTGGAAGCTCTCTGAACATTGTCCTTTGGTGTTTTTAATGAAGGCTCCATTACATTGGCATGGTTAGTTACATCATTGGCTATTGGTGACCAACTCTACCTGCAAACAGGCCCGGGAGGTTGATGGTTAAAGTTGGGGTCAAAGTTCCAACCCTCTAATGACTGGGTCGGTTCTCCTGGCACCCAGCCCTCATCCTTAGGGTATTCAGGAGCTAAAGCACCTGCTCCAACCAGTCATCTTTTTAGCATACAAAAAGAAACAAATAAGCAAACACTTATCACTTGGTTTTAGGAGCTGTGTGACAGGAAATGGGAGCAGAGACAAAATATATTTCTTATTATTTCACAGATAAATAGCTATTACATTCTGAAGTAAGTTGAAAATGATTAGAAAAACCACATTACCTCGCTACTAACATTCTTCCAGCTCTGTCTCTCAATAGCGCCCCCTGCCACCTCACTCCATATACAAATATATCTTTGATGATATATCCCCAGAGTCCTCTGTCCTTTTGTCTTCCACCTTTATGGAGAAGAGGTCATTGGTGCTCAATGATGAAGTCTGGTCTAGGTAGGAAAAGTCAAGGCCAGAAAGAGATTAATCATGCTACCAAATCTTTTTTTTTTTTTTTTTTTTTTTTGTACTTCATACTGTTCTCAAATAACCAAACAGTTCTAGAAGCCATGGCCAATGAATGGAGACAGGAGCTCCTGCTCTAAAGACACTTTCTCCCTGAGCTTGTCTGGGGTCTGAGGTGGTGGTGGTGACAAGCGACCAGGGTGCTGTCATCAGAGCCTTTCACAGGAAGGAGAGATTTCCAGGGATCAGGGTGCCACCTCTTCCCTTTCCTAATTTGGGCATGGTCAGATCTGTCAGTGGGTGTTTTTCTTTTAAGCATGGTAAGCAGATTATAATGAACCCAAGGTCATCTCTATGTCAACATGCTGTCTGGATGAGCCAGTGTGGGACACTCTCCCACCCCCCACACTGGGACTAGGTGATAATTAGATGCCATCAGCCTCCAGGCGAACTCTTACAAGCAAGTGGCCATGATGACAGAAAACAGGCTTTCAGTAATTTCAGGTTCAGTCTGGGAACAACCAGCTGGGAGAATGTAAAAACTTAGAGATCTTAGAGATCCCTCTGAAGCCCCACCAAAAAGAAGAAAGACAAATTTGGTAGAGAGGAGCCCAGGAGAAAATGAAAGATGGAGGTGGCTAGAGAATGAATTATTGGAATTTTAAAGTGCTGATGTAGAACAGATCCAGGTGAGACAAGGAATCCAAGGTTCCTAAATTTGAGTGAGAAAAGGAGATGGTAGTTGATGGCCACTGGACCTTCTGATGTTTAAGTCACCTGATTGGTAGTATTTGTTATAGCAGCCACAGCAAACTAATACACTCAGTGAGAGCAAAGAGTCATTGACATGGAGTGGTTGGTGGCTGATTCACCTGGCCATTGAGATGCCCAAGATAATGGGAAGATTTGAAGTAAAGATGAAGAGTTTGAAGCAGGTGTCAAATTGCCCATGAAGATGATGGAACAGTCGGAAGATATAATGATGAGAGACAGTAGAAGACATTCCCTAGCTTGACCTGCAGAGCAAGAAGGAGTTTTACAACTTATTGCTGGAGCATCTCCCTGGAATTCCTGACTTAGATAATGTCACCTTAGTACTTGGTGAACTGTACTCCAGAGAGCCACATGGAAACCACTGTCCTTAAGACAGTGCCTGAAGCTGAAGAGCTTATTTGGTAAGGAAAATAAATATGTTGGGAAGTTTCTTAATCATGGAGCAGGGATTACAAAAGTCACAGCTAAAAGTTTTGCTTTTTTTTTTTTAATCAAAAAAGGAGCTATAGGTAAGATGTATTAGTTTTCTGTGGCTGTAATAAAGACAAAGCCACAAAATGGGTAACTTAAGTAGCAGAAGTCTTATTGTTTGGAAGGTGAGTTGGTTCCTTCTGAGAACTGTGTAGGGGAATCTATTCCAAGTCTCTGTGCTAGCTTTTCATGGTTTGCTGGCAATCTTTGGCATTCCTTGGCTCATGGATGCAGCATTCCAGTTTCTTTTATGTGGGTATGATGCATATTGAATTTAAACCCACCCTACTCCAGTTTGACTTCATCTTAACCAATGACATTAGCAACAATCCAATTTCCAAATAAGGTCACACTTTGAAGAGCTGAGAGTTAGGACTTCACCATAGCTTTCTGGAGGGACCCAAATCAACCTACAACAAGGAGTGAGAAAAACAGGGTCGGGCGTATTGTAAAAGACCCAGGAAGAGCAAAGCAGACTTGAGAGGCCATTTTTTGACGGAGACTCAGTGGAAGAGTTGGCAATAACTTTCCCAATAAATCTAGTGGCAGAGTCAGGTATATAGTCAAAATGCCTGATGCCTGGGGCATACAGGCTTGACACTGCCCAACTCTAGGGGAACCCCTTGGGTGTACAGTCACATGGACTAGGGTGTGAATGATGCTCTCCTTGGGTCGTGTGTCTTGGGTCTTGAGCCATCACCCTGGTTCACTGCCCAGGCCTCAGAACGTCGGGGAGGAGTTTGCCACGGAGTCTGGGGCTGCTGACTGGGAAAACCTCAGCACCTGTCATGATGCATACTGTTATGAAGGCTTCCCAGAGACCTCCCTGTCTCACCCGTGAGGATAGGATCCTCATCTTCCTATATATGGATATCACTCTAGGACTTTAAAGTTGGATACGAAAGAAGTACTCAATAAATAGATGAAGACCTGTCTCTTAGTGGTAATAACAGGATCACACTTAAGTTAACCATGAATTCATAGGGAAATATTGGAACTGGAAGACTGAATGTTTGGAAATCCACTCAAAAGTGTTTGGGGGTGGGGGACCTTTCTGAAAGAAGCAGTGTGCCTGTGATTTAGACTTTAGCAGAGCTCTAGAACACATTGCTTTTTACTGGACCAACTTCTGGAAGTGTTTTCTGCCCCAGTATTTCTAAGAAGTTGCAAGTGTTTGGAGGGTTTGTTTTTTCTCCTTTGTCACAGTTATAAATTTTGTGATTTAGTAGTGTCCAATTGCACAAGAAAATTACTTTTGCATCATTATCTGAATGGGGGAATTCAAATGCCTATGATAATGGATCATGGTAGGTAAGTAATGTGATGAATATTATAACATTAATCCTAAAAGTCATAAAGCATTTAGCTGAGTTTATCCAGACTGTGTGAGAAATGAAAAAGACAAAAATGTTCTTAGATGAAATGATGTATTCCAGAATTTATAATGTCAAAATTTTCTAGAGGATCAGGATTATACATCAATTAGGACATTTTTAGCTATGTATAAGCAGCAAATCCAATGAAAGTGATTTAACTAATTTATTGGCTCACATGATGACAGAAGATAGGGCTGTGCCAAGGTGATGAATTCTACAGGCCAGGGACTGCAAAGTAGAACTGAGTTCTTTGTCTTTCTGCATCACCTTTTAACACATTGCAAGAATTTCCTTTATGGTCACAAGAAGGCTTAAGCAACTCCAAGAAGAACATAGGTTGTGGGTACTAGAAATATAATGGTATTATGTGGTTCCAGTGTACTAAATTGGATATAAGTACCCAAGTAGGTCTCCTGCTGTATCATTAGATAAAAGACAAATTTTTTAACTTCATTAGGATGCATTAGGATGCTTCATTAGGAGCGTAAAATGAAAGAAGGGGGAATAATACAATATTTCAAGTAGTAGCTAGAAAGTGCTATGAAGAACAGTATTGCTGGCAAGGTACTAGAGAATGGTGAAGGAAGGGACCACTTATACATATGTATTGTACAAGTGGTTGTCAGTGAAATCATCCTTGGCCTATGTGTTAGTCAGCTTTCTGTTACTGTAACAAATACCTGGGATAATCTACCTATAAGGAGGAAAGGTTTAGCTTGAGTCATGGTTTCAGAGGATTCAGTCCATGGTTGTTTGGCCCTCTTGCTTTTAGGCCTGTGGTATACAGTACACCGTGACAGGGGCACATGGCAGAGGGGGGTTTTCACTTCATGGCAGCTGGAAAGCGAAGAGAGTGAGAGGAGGTGACTGGCCTTCCACATCCCCTTCAAGGACATGCTCCCCATGACCTAAAAGCTCCCACTAGGCTCCACCTTCTAAAGACTCCATCACCTTCCAACAGCCATGCCAAGGACGAAGCCTTCAGCACAGGTGCCTTTGAAGGACTTTCCAGCCTACGAGGGAAGAGGCAGACAAGGGAAGGGAGGGCGTCATGGAAGCTTCTGGGGAAGGGCTTCCAGAAAAAAAATGCAAAGTAGGGTCAGCAAGGGTGAGACAGCAAGGGTGTCCGTGTGACTGGAAAGGAACAGGCAGGAAGAAGATGGGCAAGAAATGAGATCACAGGGCAGCCGCCAATGTTGGATGGGAAGGACCCTGGAGGTCATGATCAGAATCTTCTTGTAAGATGGGAAGTTTGGGGAGAGTTTTGAGCAGGAGAGTGTCATGATGTATGTGTGTGGAGGATACACTGTGCCTTATGGAAAACTGGGTTTAAGAGGTGAGAGTGGAAATAAGAGTATGCGCAGCAGGCTGTCGAAGCAGCCCAAGGAGAAGGGACAGGGTCACTGTAGTGGAGGACGTGGAAGCCATCAGATTCAGGATCTATCGCTAGCCTCACACATCAATATCTTGAGACAGGACCAAAATGAATATCTCTCTAGTGCATTATTTTAAGACCTAGGAAAGGTTTTCAAGAAACGTCCCAGATTGCCTCTTCTCTGTTCTCATCATTTGTATCTTTCTTATACTTAGATCCAAAACTTTTCCTGGTAAATGAAATGGAACTGCACTGTATGCCTTGGACCAAAGACCAACAAAAATGTACTCCATGATATAGAGGGGCCAAGGTTTTCCAAAGGACTCAACCACTGGAGAGGGAGAATAAATTTGGGAATTTGTGGGTCCCAGTGCAAACTACAAACATGGAGCCCCTTGTTCAAAAACTGAGAATTTCAGGTTGGAAATAACAGGGCATTTAACCAAACTCAGGGTCTGTTTTAGTCAAATTTGCTTCGTTGTGACCAAAAGATCTAATAAGAACAACTTAGAGTAGGAAAAATTCATTTTGACTCATGGTTTCAGAGGTTCAGTGAATGGTCGGCCAGCTCCATTGTTCTGGGTCCAAGATGAGGCAGACCATTACGGAGGAGGGACATGGCAGAAGAATGCTGCTCGGTTCATGACAGCCAGGAAGCAGAGACAGCAGGAAAATCTAGATCCAAAGGCACACTCCCAATGACCTGCTTCCTCCAGTGATACTCTACCTGCCTATAGTTACCACTCTACTAATCCATTCAAGCAGATTAACCCACTGATTAGGTTATGACTCTTTTGATATGATCATTTCACCTCTGAACATTCTTGCATTGCCTCACACATGAGCTTTTAGGGGACCACACATCTAAGTCACAATGGGGCCCTTCTAAGCAAGGGATCCAAATGGGGTCGCCAACATACTGATCCCATCTGTTAGCAGAATGGCTATTTGGTGATAACAAAAAGTTTTTGTCTCAAATCTTGGAGGCAACATCGAGATTTTCAGGTCATTAAGATTTTGGTTAGTGTCTTGCTGGGTAGAAAGAGAAATTAATGCTAACAACTTATTACAAGCGATTCCTTCTAATTTTTATTCTTTTTTTCACATTTGCATTGGAGTTAATCCTTGATTATAAACTTATTTTAAAAAAATGAACACTTTTTCTATTCTGACAATTCTAATCCCTCCAACTCCTGACTCACTCTTGCCCCTCTCCGTTGGCCTAATATTACTATGGTTTCTCCTTCCCTTTTCCTCTGGGACTTCAGCCATGCTGTAACTCTGGTTTGGGGGATCTTGCAGGATACTGAACTTGGAGGAAATACCTTCCCTGACATTGTGATCAGTGTTCTTGCAGGGTTTCCCTACAGAACCCACTCTTTTTTCAATCATTTTTTCTTTGCCACCCCACTAACAAGGTGGGGGTGTACATTGCTTAAATACCACCTCCCTCCCTCCAAGGAATTAATTTATTAATTTTTATTTGTTCTTTTTAGTTATACATGACAGGAGAATATATTTTGACATAACATACATGCATGGAGTATCACTTTCCATTCTTGTGGTTGTACATGATGAGGCGTTACACTGGTCTTGTATTAATGTGTGAACATAGGAAAGTAATTCATTCTACTGTCTTTCCCATCCCATGCCCTCTCAGTTACCCCCACTGCCTCCTGTCCAATCCCATGACTGCCCCCCCCACACACACCTAATGTGAGTCAGCATCCACATATCAGAGGGAACATCTGGCCTTTGGTTTTGGGGAATTGGCTTATTTCACTTAGCATGATAGTCTCCAGTTCCTTCCAGTTACTGCCAAATGCCATAATTTCATTCTTCTTTATGTCTTAGTAATATTTCGTTTTGTATATGTACCACGTTTACCTCCAAGAAATTCTTTACAGCTATCTCCAATTTATTACTTACCATTATAAGTAATAAATATGCTTTCTTGGATTCTAACTACAATGTCATTGCTTGTAGGATTTTCATCATTGATGTAGACAAGGAAAAGATGAGAAAAATATCTCAAAAGGGTTAATATTACCATTTTAGAATAAGCCACTGCTTTTCTTGAGGGGAGAAACAAAAGAAAGTACATTTTAGGAAAAATTTGAGCTTTTTGGTAAAAAACTTATTTTCTGGGATATAATGGCTTTTCAAACTCTTTTCAAGCAGAAAAATAAAAATCAAATTCCCCTTTTATATTCACCAGTCAAAATAATTTAGCCATCACTGTCTGAAACCTAGGGTCTTCAATTTTTCTTCTACTTTGGGTTGGAGGTCCAGGTAATGGATGTAACTTCCTAGGACTTTGTTCTTCTAGAATGAGCACAAGCCCAGCAGCTTCTAAATTAGAGATGTAAGTCAGTGAGGTTTGTGATTGTTGGTGCAATTCAGTCTTCCATGTGATAATTCTTATTATCACTGATGATTGCAAATTATCTAAATAAATATGTTAAAAATATGTTTTGCAAATTGTTTTCTTCTACTGAATCATTAGCATAAATTTGTTATCATATAAAATGTTTATGTGATCAAATTTATATGCTTTGTCATTTTAAAATTTTGATGAAGACTTTCTTTTTCATAAAACAGATTTTGCCATCCCATCCACTTTTGCTTGGGTAAGTTATTTCCTCGATGCTGTTGAGCATAACCCTCTGATCCCAGCTGTCACTTATGACAAATTAGGGCTTCCAGGCCCACAAATGCAGATCCAGCAGGTCACCTGTCCCAGAAATGGAAATTGTGATTTCTCCCGAGGGTCATATATACAGACCATTATATCATCTCACACTCTGAGAGAGTCTCCCCTCTCCAGACTTGCTGGGCATCCTTTGATTGTAGAGCATCTTTATCTCTGACCTCTAAGCAGGGTCACTGTTGTAACAGCTGAGAGAAAGCTTTCAGGAATGAGTGAGTGCTCAGAGAAATCAGGTAGCATACTCTGTCCAGCACAGTGATCGTTTCTGACATCGCTGATAGAGGAACTTCTTCAGCAGCCCATTGATTTCAGTGTCAGGCAGATGAAAAGTAGCATATTGATGAGCCTTTGTCATTACTTTGCCAAAGGTGTCTTGTCAGATAAAAGACCAGTAGAGGAAGCCAACTTAAGACAGGCCATCACATCAATTTTCTTGGTGCTGAGGGAAAGAGAATGAACTGTGATATTTAAACTAATCGATGCCTATAAAGGTACTCTTAAACTCTTACGATAAATTGTTTTGATTTGCAAAAAGAGAAGACTGATCTACAAAAGGGAAATAGGCCACAAAAAGTTGAAGCAAAAGATGTCCATCCACAGTGATACCAAAGTTATAGCTGAGACTCTTTTGTAAATGTTTGCTTCTATTAAAAGCCTTCCTGTGTGGCAGGATAGTGTAGATATTGCCTTGTGCAATTTATTTTTTAAACTTTCCAGGACTGGGCCCTGGAAATCACAGCTGGGAGCAAAGGCCGCTCTGTAGTCTGCACTCTAAATTCAGAAAGAACTTGAGGCTAAGGTGCCAAGCCTAAGTGGCTTGGTGAGAGGGGCCGTTGAGCCAAGTCGGACATAAGAAAATCTTCCAATGGTTCTAATGCCTCTGACCTCTCATCCTCTGTGTAAAGAAGACTTGAAAGGGGTCAGGAGATAATTTTTAGAGGTTCTGCCCTCCTCTTAACTTCTTTAAGGCAAAGAGAGGTTGGCACTTAGTGATTTCTTCTCTGAAGCAAAAGGAAGTGGGAAACAGAGACTTCCTCCTGACGTCTGTGGGTATCGGCAGGAAGTAGGGACTTTTTTCCCACTTGAAGTCTTCTAGCAGTAGGGTTTGCAGGTTTGTTCTGTTATTCTGGGGGCAGGGACACTAAGGAAAGGTGGTGGGTTAGTAAGGCCAGATGGACGAGGCATAAATCAGTCTACTTGACTATTTTCTGGTTGCTGAGAATACAGCTGGGATGGGAGGAGTAGCTGTTAGCTTGCTAGGGCCTATTATGGGCTGGGGCCTGGTGAAGGTCAACTTTCGAAGGTGCATTCATGTTTCTAAAGAAATACCTTAGGGTTGAGTCATGCCAGCAGGGTCTTGGGATCCCTTCCTATCAATTTCTACTTAAGAGAATGTTTTAGTCAGTGTTGTGGCAAAATATCTGAGATAATCAACTTATAAGGAAGAAAGGTTTATTTTGGCTCAGGTTTATTCTGGAGGTTTCCGTTCATGGTCATGGGCCAGTTGCTTTGGGGCCTGTGGGTAGGCAGCACATCACAGTAGCGTGGGGTGGAGGAAGCTTCTCATCTCACATCAACCTGAAGACGTTCAAAGAGAGACAGAAAGGGACTGGAGTCATAGTATTCCCTTCAAAATCATATCCCCAAAGACTTAACTTCCTCCCAGTAGGCCCCACCTCTTAAAGGTTCTGCTCCTCTCCGTAGCACAAGTTGAGGACCAAGACTTGAATACATGGACCTTTCAGGGACATTTCAAATCCAAAGGAGAGCACAGACCGCAGCTTGACTACTGAAACAGAGCTCAGGGGAGCAGTAGGGATTTTTGAGGTAAAGCTGCTCATGGAAGGCAAAACCAATACAGGCCAACAAAGAAGACGGCCTACATGCTGCACAGAGGTGAGGCAGGAGATGGATCACTCCTCCCCTCCTCCAAAAGCCACCCAGAGGAAAAGTTCAAGGCAGATGGAGAAAGGAGGTGGGTGAGATTTCCATTCCCACCCAAGCCTGGAGCCACAGGCCTAGTAACCTTCATAGGTCCAAAGAGCAGGGAAATCCTTGGTTCTAACAGGAAGTGATACAGACCAACCTGGAGACGACAGAAAAACAACGGGGTCAGATTTAGAAATGGTTAGTGGGAAGGGAGTAGGTAGCATAGCTAACAGAAATTATAGCAGCCATGAGAACTTACCCATTGCTGACCTGACATCTGGGCTGTAGCCACCAGCAAGATCCCAGGCCAAAGCCATCAAAGCCGGCCTGCATGGTCTAGCACAGAATGGTGGACTGAATAACTTATTTTTGTTTATGCCAATACACTTTATGGTGGTTTGTTTTGCAGCCAAATCTCTCAGATACAACAATGTGATCTGCAGTTTGAAAATTATGAAACAACATTAGAAATAAAAATCATCCCATGATCCCATCACCCTAAACTCACTCTATATTTCAGAATTAGCCCATTTCTTACCTTTTGCCAAAATTCCATTAGAATGTATTATTTTTAAAATTTCTGAGGATGCAAATAGTCGGAGCTCACCCCTTTCTCTTTCTAGTGCAGGCCTGTAGGGATTCTCTTTCCAGACACTGGCGTTATTAGGTCATGACTTGTGCTGGGTCACTTTCCGCCCCAGTGCTTCGGCTTCACGAGGAATCCAAAGAATTTTCACAGCTTAGCCATGTCCTTGGTCAGCTCCGAGGTCCAGTTTGCTCAAAGGTGGCAGCAGCAGCACTAGCAGCAGCAGAAGAGAACACCCTAGTTAACCTTGGTGGCATCTGAGGAAGCAAGATTTTGAAATCAATGTTCCCCATGGACAATCTTATTTTCTACTGTGATTCCTTTTGCCCATGTCATTGCATGAGGGAATGTAGACCGTTTTTCCTATATTTATCTGTTACATTAAATTCAAAATATTTTAAAGAACACTCACTTTCTCCATCCGCCATGATATGCATTTATGTTTAGAGACTTTTTTCCTACAATTGGTCCTAATTGAATGGCAGTTAATTAAACCAGACCAGCATTAGAAATCTGCTCGACAAGATCCAGGAAATAGCAGAGTCTGCAGATTTGAATTTTGTTCTTTGCTCCACCACGTATGAACAGTGATGTGTTAGAAGGAATCAATTTTCTTGTTGTGCCTCATTTTTCCCACATTTAAAGAGAGGAAAAGATGCCTTAACCAGCTCAGAGAATGGGAAAATGGATACTGTGGAGAGAAATCTCCTGGCAGACATGACAGAGAGTGGGAGCCCACAAGCTTGAGAAGTAGGCAGCGTCTCTGGTGTAATGTGATATCCCAGAGGAACTGGATGCACTCACATCTAGAAGATCAGTCATTGTTTGGTAGAAATCGGTGTCTAGCAGATTACCTGACCCTTCTATTTTTTCTCTTCTACCACTTCATTCAAAAAAAAAAAAAAAAACAACACAGTAGCCTGCTATAAATAGAAATAGCATTCACAGATGGACCAACACAAAACTTTGAATTAAAAGGTACGAATCTCAACAAGCAAACAGAAGCATTCACAGCCAAGGAAAGCAAATCACTGGAACAAACAAGTACAAGGTAGAACTATTATTGATATTCTTCACAGGGCAAGATAATATTCTCATCAGAACATTTAAAAAACAAAATTTTCTGTTGAGAAATTAGAAATTGGAGAATACAATAACCATTGTAAAAATTAATCCATCCTCAATGTATGAATATTTATGATGAGAGGCTCATTTGGAGCCAGACAGAATGAACAAAATCTATAACCTACGTATATCAAAATTCAAAAAGAAAATCACTTTGAACTTCAAATTCTGAACATGGCCAAATCATCAGTAATATATAATGAGAGAACTCCTTGGAAGATAAAGAAGTATTTTGTATTTCAGCAAAAATGAAAAAAAAAAAAACGAATAAAAGAAAATGGTAGATATGATACAATGAAAAGTGATAGAGAAATAAGCAAAATGTATGGTTGTCTGTTGGTTGAGAAAAACCTCAATTATAGGTGCTGGAGTAGATAGGGTTGGTTGGGCAGAGGAGGATGTGGGAATAGAGAATTCTCAATGTGCCAAGATCTTAAATATTTATGGAAAAATATTTTAAGTGTGTACTAAACAAGAGAGTAAAAAGTTGATAACTTGAGATGAAACATAATTTTCAAATCAAGAGAATAAAAAATATTTAACTAACCTAGAAAAATTGCAAAAACAACAAATGAAAAAAATTAAAATAAAGCACAATAAGAAACAATAGAAAGAAGGCCCAAAATATCAGTAATTGTAAAATGTCATGATTACAAAAAAAGCTAAAATTTCTCAGACAGTTACATGCTGTGTCAATTAGAAAATAAAAGGGTACACCAGACAAATATTAATAAAAAGAAAATAAGATATTTGGCATTTGTTTTTTAGGGATTGGCTAGCTTCACTTAGCATAATCTGCTCTAATGCCATCCATTTCCCTGCACATGCCATGATTTTGTCGTTTTTTAGTGCAGAGTAATACTCCATTGTGTATAAATGCCACATTTTTTTATCCATTCATCTATTGAAGGGCATCTAGGTTGGTTCCACAGTCTAGCTATTGTGCATTGTGCTGCTAGGAACATCGATGTAGCAGTATCCCTATAGTACGCTCTTTTAAGGTCTTTAGGGAGGGCAACTAAGAACAGAACAGGGAGGAAGAACATGAGAAGAAGATTAAACAGGGATGAGAGGTGGGAGGGAAAGGGAGAGAGAAGGAAAATTGCATGGAAATGGAAGGAGACCCTCAGGGGTATACAAAATTACATATAAGAGGAAGTGAGGAGAAAGGGGAAAAAAAACAAGAGAGAGAAATGAACTACAGTAGATGGGGTAGAGAGAGAAGATGGGAGGGGAGGGGAGGGGAGGAGAGGGGGGATAGTAGAGGATAGGAAAGGCAGCAGAATACAACAGACACTAGTATGGCAATATGTAAAAACGTGGATGTGTAACCGATGTGATTCTGCAATCTGTATACGGGGTAAAAATGGGAGTTCATAACCCACTTGAATCAAATGTATGAAATATGATATGTGAAGAGCTTTGTAATGTTTTGAACAACTAATAAAAAATAAAATTCAAAAAAAAGGAAAGAAAATAAACTCTGTAATGTTATTATGAAACAAGCAGAATTCAAGGTTAAAAATTATAAAATAAACAATGAATAATGATAATAAATTTCATCATACAAATCCAAAGATAATAAGTTAGTTACAGACTTATACCTTTTAGACACATTGTTTTAAAATATATAAAGCAAAGATTTAAGAAAGTAGAGCAAATTTCCTAATAATAATAGAGAGCTAATATAATTCCCTCAGAATTCAAAAGACCAAAATAGACCTGAAATGTCAAGGCTGTAGAAGAATTAAATCACACAATAACTAGGGTGGGCCCAATAGAAAGGTAGAATTTTGTCTTGTGCACACAGAAGAATTAGGTACTAGGCTACAACCTATTTTCAAGATTCTCAAAGTCCATTTTCTTTCCCCACCCACATTCCTTTTTTTTTTGTACTAGAGATTGAACCCAGGGGTGCTTTACCATTGAGCCACATCCCCCACCCTTTTTTGGAAATTTTTAGTTTTAGACAGTGTTTCTCTAGTTGCTGAGGCTGGCTTAGAACTTATGATCCTTCTACCTCAGCTTCCCAAGAAGCTGGGTGCCACTGCTCCTGGCCCATATTCTTCTTAATGAAGTACATAAATAAATAAAATAAAGGAGGGAGAGAGGGATGGAGGGAGAGAGAAAAACTTTTGCAAGTTGTTTTTACTTAACAACAACAACAAACTAAATTTCCATTTAGTTTTTAGTTTCAATGGAAATAAATGACAATTAAGGCACATACTGAAAACTGTGAAAGCTAGCCAAAGTAGTACTCAGTAGCAAATTCATACCTTTAAATGTACTTTTTAGAGAGCAAAAAACTAAATCTACATCTGTAATCCCAGCCTTAAATGTACTTTTTAGAAAGCAAAAAAACTAAATATTCAGCTCTAGATATTGAAATAGAAAAATTAAATACTACTTCTCAAAGAAGTGATTACTGAAGATAAACGAGAAAGTAATGACATAAAACAAGTGTTCACCAGCAAAACAAGATTTTACTCCTTTAAAAATCAGTCTCCCCTACACACACATAAACAGAAGTTCTAACCTTTAATGATGGCAACTTTAGGATAGATGAGAGCTATACAAATATCCATGCATTAGAAATGTCAGGCAAGTATATGAGAAACTAGAGCCAGGGCCCTAAACAATAAATAATTGATGTCTATCAATTCTCCCTCTCTGATCTCCCAAAGAAATAGCAGAAAAGAAAAAAAAAAGGTCTGTATGAAAACACAATTAAAGAGAAGAGTAATGAAGCCATTGGAGGGTCACAGTCTTTATTTAAGAGTAGTGATTACATTAGCAGAGCAGAGAAAGCTAGGGCTTAGAACGCACAGGGGTGGATATGTACTACAAGGGAGCAACTATGCCCCAGATATGGGTTCTCAAATCTGGCTTACAAACAGAAGTGCTTGGAGAGCTTGTTGAAACACAGATTGCTGGATTCCATCCTAGAGTTTCTGATTCATCAGGCTGGGACGGGCCTGGGAATACGCATTCTTAATTCTCACATGATGCTGGTGTGCTTGCTTGGGGGTAGGATTCATAGAGACACTGTTCTGGATAATCTTGGACAAGCTCAGGACTTTGAAATATCAGATTTAAAGAAAGACAAGGATGAGATGGAGATAGAAAGCAGGGAGCTTCCTCAAAGTCTGTCCAGAATAAATTAATTGTCCATTCGGTTCTTCAAATACACAAGAAATGGTCAGCAACCTGGAATCTTTCCCCAAACAAGTAATCAAGATCTTTATTGTTGTTCTTGGAACACCAGTGAAAAGGCCTGAAGGGAATTAATTTCCATCGTTTGCATTTCTTACAATGGTAATGCATTCATATAGCGCTTGGGCAATCAAAAACCCCAGTCCATATGCTCTACCTGAGTAGAATTTTATTCCTGTTACTACAGTTGCCCACAAAGACCAGGGAATATGCTAAACGGATCCTTGGTCCTCAAGAAAGATGCTTGCCAAAAAAAAAATGTGCTTTTTTGGTTTTTATAAAAATTGAAAGAAAAGAAAATATCTTCCTTCCTATATAGAAGAGTTAGTTTCTATTTTGTCAGGAATCAGATTAGAGCTTGCACATATATGGATGATGAACCTCTTAATATCCATATTTATAATGAAAACTTCTGCTAGTAATGACTAGAATAATATAACTGCTGTATTTGTAACTGTTTGTAATGAATGTGTCTCAGAGCCCAGATTTTCTTGCTAAAGTTGCATTATTTAGGGCTAGACAAGAAAGCTACAATTCGTGAGACAATAATCATTTTCTCTCTAAAAAATGAATGAACATGAGTATATATGCCTGCTGGCTTATTATTTTAAAATAGCTCAAGTCAAATCTTTATACCTTCAAGTGCTATTTTTGTTTCTAAAAATCCTATGACTTAACAAATGTTATTTTAAAAATTTAAGAGTTCAAAATCAGATCTGCTGTAAACTGTATCTGCCTTTTCTTCACTTGTGTGAACCTCTGTCTCTATCTATTACATATTTTAACTGAAACCAAGTGTGTATTTCAAAGTAAATTCAAGGAAAGATTTCTGCTTACGTCCTCAGTATTATGGAACCCTGGCAGACCATGCTCTTTGCTACCCAAATTGACATCCAACAGAGCTTTCTCCCACACAAGACATCTGCCAAGGCAATCCTCTCCACCCAAGAACTTGTGACAAAATCCATTTGCATTCTAGGTTTTTCCTGATTTACCCATATGACTTCCTTCTGTCCAGCCCATTACCAATGTAATGAAAAAGAGATGCCAAGTACATTGTGCTGTCAAAATGTCATAAAGGGCATGGTGTTTGTCTAACAGGATGTCTTTGCTATATCATGTGGCTGGATGAGTCCCTTAAAGGGTCCAAAGGCTGTGGGTGATTTTGACCTAGTGTATGATCAGAGGAGAGAAACAGGGCCTTCAGCAGATCAGTCCTTTGACATAATACAAAGTGGTGGGGTGGGGGAGACTGTTTTTAAAAAAACAAAGTAAGGCAGAGCTCAGGGTGCACACCTGTAATCCCAGAAACTCAGGAGGCTGAGACAGGAGGATTCCAAGTTCAAAGCCAGCCTCAGCAATTTAGCAAGGCCCTAAGTTATCATCATCATTTTTGTCGTCAATTTTTCTTCAACTTGAGTGAAACCTGTACGTCCAAATCAGATTAATAATATTAAAGCATATGAAGACAATTATTCTTTAATTCTGTTTAAAGTTTTCTGTCTTCTTTAGTTCTCGCAACAACTTTTGAGGTGGATTAACTCTAAAGACAATGATACTGAGGGTCAGGGAAGTTAACTAGCTTGCCCAAGGTTATGTAGCTCTTAGTGGTGGGAATGGAACTCCATCTCAAGGATGAAGGACCTTTGGCTCCAAAAAGAGGCTGTAGTGTGTGCTATTAGGGCAGAACTGTATAGAAATCAGACAATAAGATGAAAGAGTTGTAGAATGTGAAAAATGCTTTAATTAATTTCAAATTCTGTTTGACAGTCACATGTTTCATGCACTTAATGCACAACTTTTCCCTTTTATGTGCACATATTTGATGAATTAAAGGGAATGCTATAGTAAAAGTTTCTCTATCCAAAACTTGTGAATAATGGCATTGCCCATAGCTCCATGGAGCAGGGGAGGGTGGGTAGAGAATTGTCAGAGATGTAAATAACACACTCTCCAGCTATGGGACATGAAAGCTCTGTCTCTCTTTTTTGCCTCCCCCTTCAATTTGCTCAAACATATTTTTTTGTCACTCATAATTCAAAAACAGTTTAATGGAAAAACTTCAAGTGTTATATATATATTAGTCCTTGATGAGAACTAGAATGTAAGAATAATTTTACCAACGAGGAATTTAAACTTTTTTTATTTATTGAAGATTAATTTTTCTTTTTCATGGGAGAGCACCATATGGGTTCCTCCAGACAATATAATTTCCACCAGGCATCGGGCAATTGTTTTACTAATCTAAGGTTTCATTTTGAAAAATAAAATGCCTAGCCTTTTCTTCTAACGGACAAAATCTTTGCCATAAAATGGTTTCCTGTGGGTCAAAGTTTGTCATATTTATTTCTGTAAAGTGGCACTTTATCCCCCTGGCTCTAATTTCATTTGCTCCATATAGTTCTGCTTCACCTTTGCTTGTAGATCTTTTGGGGAGAAGTCAACAGAACGTCTCTGTCTGTAGAATCGTGTGTTTGCCGAAGGGGAGGATTGGACCAAGTCAAATGAAGAAGGCTGCAGGCTCCCACCCCGGGCGTTCCCCAAAGCAAAGCCAGTCAGCGTTCGGGGAGCAGGAACTGTGTTTCGGGTTAGATTTCTTCACCTCTGTGATTTAGTGAGCAGAAAAGTTCAGGCTTTCCCCTAAGAGGGCCTGGGCTGCCTGCTTCACAGTGAGTATGGTCTAAAGATAACTTTATAAATGCCTTCTGAAGATGCATCGAGTCTAATGGAGACAGCCAGGTCCTGGGCAGAGAGTAGGAAGGGAGATTGAAGATGTAGCTTTGAGACAAGTGCTTTCTCTTTTCACACATGCCACGGATTGCTTAATGCTCACACAAAGCCTATGGCCATAAAATTCCTTCCAGCAGGTTCCTTGGAGGAAACAGAACAAACCACAACCTGCCCATTATGGAGGGCTAGCAGGCTGCTCTACCCTGCAGGGATGAAGGACCTTTGGCTCCAAAAAGTCTCTGGTTTTCTTTTTTTTTTTTTTTCTCCCTCTTGATATGGAGAACTGCTGACCCATCATCTCTAGGAAGAAGGAGATAATAATAAACAGGTTAAGGGATCATTAAGGCGAACCTTGCTCATTGATGACATTTCTTTCACATCCCTTTTATTAAATGCTTTTAAAGCTT
This sequence comes from Callospermophilus lateralis, assembly GCF_048772815.1. Classification (NCBI taxonomy): domain Eukaryota; kingdom Metazoa; phylum Chordata; class Mammalia; order Rodentia; family Sciuridae; genus Callospermophilus; species Callospermophilus lateralis. Next base: position 118,331,839 of record NC_135312.1, read on the forward strand.
GCCACCAAATAGGTTTGCAATGCATTAAAACTCCCATTGAAAGGGCCAGCCTCATATAATATGGGAAAAGATCAAGAGCCATGAAATAGTGCATTGAGTTGATTGGCTTAGATGTGGAGTAAGCATCATCTTTGTGGTTCATACTGCCATTATAAACTCTTCTTGCGGAATGTAGCTCTTACCACAGTCAATGTCAATAGCAGACAAGATGTAGACTATTAAGCAACATCACAGACAAACGGGGGTTTTCCTTCTCAGGGCAGCGTACCTTGTGTGTGGTAATGATATGCAGACCTTCATCAGATGGGATGCACTGTTTTTTTTCTGGTCTATCACTGGGAACATTTCTATTAGCATCAGTTAATCCTTGACCCTCTTCTTGTGTTGCTATTTAGGTTTCTTCCGGAGGGTGAATTGATGCTATAGAGTTTAATCCGCATTAGCTGGTATAGCCTCTAAAAGGATTCCAAATGGGTTCTGTCATATGTGCTGCTGGTGGGGGGTTGTGGCTTGGTTGATGGTTCACTCCTAGCATTTTTGCACCCTGAATGTGATCAGGGAGTAGCCAAAAGTTGGTGAAAGAAAACAAAACAAAACAAAAAGTTGTTGACAGCCCAGCAGTTAGAGAGTCTTGAAACCCCAGCTGGGGAATTCATCTGGGCCAGAAGAACAGCAAGGCCGAGGAGGTCAAGAAGCAATGAACCTTAAAACAGCTCTAAAAGGAAGCAGATGAAAAGAGTGAAGAATTCACCAGGACACACACAGGCCTAAAAGCAGACGCAGAGGAATCCCAGCAATACTAAAAGAAAGTAGGACTACGGCCAAAGCCAGAGGAAATTCAAGCCGGATGTGGATATCTGAGGAGTGCATTTTTACAGGGAATCACCAGAAGATACCCAACATGTCGTAATAAATGTTTTATCTAATGAGGAAAGAAACTGGGTGGATTAATAAGAGTGTAACATTACTCAGTTTTGCAAAAATAATAATAAAAACATTTCGGATTTCCGAACCACTTCACGTATGTCCCTCTTTGTTTTTTTTTTTTAGTGACCCTCATGAACTGTCCCCTCCCTACCCTCTAGAGTAGGGAAAGATGCTATATTAGTCAGTATTCCATTCGTTAATAATAACCAAATTCTACTCAAACTGCCTTATGAATGATAGAAACCAATTGGTTCAAATCTGAGTGGATCCAGGTACTCAAAAAATGTCATAGATATCAGACTAAAACATCTTTTAACTGGATTATGCCTTCCTATCTTCTAGGTTCCATTCTACTATTGACTTGGTTTGAGTTGAGAGAAATGTCCACCTGCAGCTCCAGGCTTATCTTCTATTCCTTTGGTCACTCAAGAAAAAAAAAAAAATCTTTTGCCCAATCTTTTCAGAAAAATAGCAATTCCCATTTGGATCACTTTATTGATTACTGAAAAAGTCATTGTCTAGGCCAAGCCAGTCACTGTGACCAGCGTGAGAGATGGGTGGAGATGTGCACTCTTCAGCTTGACCTTGAAAAGAATGGCGTGTGGCTGACAGAGAAGGCATTTGTTCTGTTTTGTGCTACTGTAACAGAGTTGATGAAGAGCAGAAATGTATTCCTCACTGGGAAGGAGGCTGGGAAGTCCTGGATCAAGGTGCCAGTCTCTGCTTCCAAGACGGCACCTTGAGCGCTGCTTCCTCCTGAAGGGAGGACCACTGTGTCCTTACTAGGAAGAAAGTGAAAAACAAAAACGGGACCAACTTCACACTTCAAGCCTTTTTATAAAGGCACCTAAGCCCACTCACGAGGGAGGCGCTCTCATGACCTAATCAACTCTTGTTTTAAAAGTCTTCTGATACTAGATTTTACTCCATTGAATTAATTTATTTATTAGCAAGCTATCACTGAATTTATACAGTAGCAGGTATGTGGGGTTCAGGGGAAGTTGGGGTAGCTGCTGTGGGAAGTGGAAGAAGAAGTCAATGGAAGATACATAAATAATTTAGAAGTGGCCTTCAGGGTGAAGTTGAGTTTGGAAACCTTAAGTTTAGAGTCATTACAACTTCAACAGGGCTTGTGACTTTTTTTTTTTTTTTTCTAGTTCTGCATAAGAAAGTTGATGTTAGAATTGGGTCATGTTGGAAATATTTCTTATGGCTACCATGGAGTGTGGATGAGGCAAGATAACTGAAGAAGAGGGCCAGAAAATGATAGGCCATTGTAGTAGTGAGGGCAAGAAGATACATATTGAAGGCTGAATAGTTCCTTTCCTCCCCTATACTATGAGGCCACTGGACACTACTATACCCATCGAATTTTACTATTTCATATACACTCTAAAGGGGTTGACCCACTCTCTACCTCCATTTGCCTTCACATAGTACAGATCATCATTCAGCTATGGGGATTTCTAAGAAACACGGAAGCATCTTCTAAAACGAGGCTTGGTGCATAGAAGTGGCTCAGTGGTGGGTGGGTATGCAAAGTGACAGATCACAAGAGGCGTTGATAAAGAACTACTAGAGGTGACAGGATAGCCATCATCTGACTAAAGTATCCAAGAGGACTTCACAGAGGAAGCAGCATTTGAAAATGTATAGAAGAAGGTAGAGGGTTGTGTGTCACACAGGTTTCAGCAGCAAAACCCAAGGTAAGGGAATGCTCACCTTTTTCTGAACAACCGCTTAAACAAGGGTTCCAGTGTTCTGTTATGAAAACTCCAAGACACTTTTTAAACTTACACTTACATTTATTTTTATCCTGTTTAGGAACATTTGAGTGGGTCAGGTGATGCACTGAATCATATCAGGATTGCAGGATCCAGACTCTGCCCTCACACTATCCACGGCTGATGGAAGCCATATACACACAGACCACGGTACAATTAGAGATGTGCAAATCTTTAGAAAGAGCCTAAGAAGAGGAGAAATTGGTTCTTCCCAAGGTACATCTTTACAGAAGTGATAGCAATGAAGCTGCTAAGTTTAAAGAATAATAAAATGTTAATAATAACAAAAACATATATGTATATGTTACTTATTATGTGTCTGTCATTTTTTTTTTTTTTTGGAGGTACTAGGACTTGGACCCAGGGGTGCTCTACTTCTTCCACCCACTTTTACTTTTATTTTGAAACATGTTCTTTTTTTTTTTTTTTTTTAGTTTTCGGCGGACACAACATCTTTGTATGTGGTGCTGAGGATTGAACCCGGGCCGCACGCATGGCAGGCAAGTGCGCTACCGCTTGCCACATCCCCAGCCCCTTGAAACATGTTCTTGCTAAGTTGCTGACACTGGCCTAGAACTTGTGATACTCCTGCCTCAGCCTCCTGAGTAGCTGAGAGTACGGGTGTGCATCACTGCATCCAGTTCCAGCCAGTGTTGTAAGTGGTGTACTATATAAATTCTCACTTAATTTTTTGTAAATATAGATTTTAGTTGTAGATGGACACAATACCTTTATTTTATTTATTTATTTTTATATGGTGCTGAGGATTGAACCCAGTGCCTCACACATGCTAGACAAGCGCTCTACCACTGAGCTACAACCCCAGCCTTCACTTAATCTTTAAAGCAGCTCTTGGAGGTGGGTTCTATTATTGTCCTCATTTTACTGATGTGGAAACTAGTAAATCCATTAAATCCTTACAGCTGGTATCTGTGCCTAGGCTCAACCCAAGGCAGGCAGCCTCTGAATCTCACAATCATGACCACTACTCTATACAGGGTTAGTAGGAATTTTCCCAGGAGCCAAATGTAGGATAAGAGAGAATAGAATGTTCCAGGAATCACAAGCAATTGAGTCTTGCTAGATGGAAATGTACCTAGTTGAAGGTGAAAAAAGGCAAAAATGCCACGTTTGAGAGTTTGGTTTGTTATTAATCTCTTTACATTGGGGAACCATAGTGAAATGTAGAGCCTGAGAGTGCCAGGATTAGATTTTTCTGTTAGAAAGAAATTTGAACCAAAGTACGCAGGAGGAGGAAGGAGGCAAAACAAGAGACAAAAAGAACTCTAGGGGGTTTTGGACAGATGTCAGGTAAAGCAAAGAACTCAAGGAGGGCATTTGCTGTAGGTAGCTTAGTCACTGGGTGGTTTGGAAAGTTTCTTGCCATTTGTGCTGCAAGCTCTATCCCCATCCTTCTTGGCCATATTCTCTGGTGTTATGGTCAAGAAGCACATTTCTTAGATTTTCTTCTTTTGGTTTCCAACTAGCCCTGGACAAGGGAAGACGAAAGGTTTTCAGTGAAAGAGGAGAAACCCAGACATTTCTATTTTCTTAACACTGAAGCATCTTCAGAAGCAGCTGTGTCTCCTGCATGGCTCCAGGTCCGGCTGGTCAACTCGGCCTCCATTATGCCAGTTCCCCACTGGGTGGTCTCCACCCTAGTCACAGCTCTTGCCAAGGCTGTAGCTTCCAGGCCCTGTTAGCACTTACTCTGTCCTTTGACACTTTATCCCCAAGGCTGATAACAGCTTGCTGCTGATGCCAGCATTGAGGTACCTCACCATTCACTCTTTGGCTTCTCCCCATTACCCATGTTATAATTTCTTGTATTAAATTCTATGTTGGAAACACTGGAGTGACTTCTGTCTTCCTGGCAGGATTGTGATTGATCTATACATCAAAAAGTCCAACCATATAACACTGGAGTCCCTCCAGGATTAATAAACAAAGGAAGTTAAGGAAAGAGATTGCTCTTGAAAGGCAAAGGGTGACGACAGGGCAATGTCCTAATAGGACCTGCACTGCCACAGGAGTACAACCTGAAGAACTCAGAAACTGGGAGACATTTTAAAATTAGGATTATTTTAAAACAAACCCTTTTAGACAAGGTTTGACCTTTATTGAGGCAATTTAGCTCATCTGAAATCAGACCTGCTGTAGTCTGGATCTTGCATGTGCATCAGAATCCCATGGTGCTTTCCTCGGTGCTATTGGAAGGTGATGGGACTTTGAGAGGTGAGGCCCAGTGGGAGTTCTCTCAGGAGTGTTCCCTGGAAGGGAACTGTGGTACATCAGATACTTCCTCACTTTCTTTTACTTTCTGGCCACAAAGTGAGCAATTTCATTCCACACACACTCCTCCATGATGTGTTGCCTTGCCCCAGGCCCAAAGCAATGGGACCAATTGGTAATACACTAAAACCTCTAAAACTATGTGCCAAATAAATCTTTCCTCTTTATAAGTTGATTAATTTGAGTATTTTGTTATAGTAACAGAAAGCTAACACAGTATCTTATAAATGCTTAAATGATTAAAGAGCTGAAATACAAGTTGTAGCCAATAGAACACATTCTGAACTATTGTCATCTTCTTAGCTCTTTTATAGAGGTGTGCACCACTGCATCTAAAGTTTTAATTAGTTATTTATCTGCCATTTGTGGCATGTCACTGGGTAGCTCATGCACATTTCAAGAAAACTGTGAGATGGTCCATGTAAATGTTATTGTAGCAGTTAATTATCACAACTCTTGATTAGAAAAACATTATTTGATACTGTGTGGTTAGTAATCTAGTTAGTAATCTAAATCCTCAATGTGTGAACTCTTCAAAGATCTTTTTTTTCTGGGGGTGGGAGGTGAAAACTTTTATAATATCTAACATAGTATTTAATGTATAAAATCATTAAATATAACAGATAAAATGATTATAGAAATGTCACCTTGACTTGATAATTTTATGAATAAAAGGAAGGAAAATGGGGAAAATAATTATAGAGATTGAGAGTCTTGTTATAGTTAGGCATCCTCCTCTCAGTCCAGCTGTATAGCTTCCATTTTTCAAATATTTGGGACTATTCAATGAATGCATCAATTTATATAGCATGCATTTTTTTTTTTAATAAGAAGGAAACTCAAGTTCAAGTTGTACTTACAACTAGCCTGGAAATTTAAATTAAAAAGAAGTTTAACTTAGACCTGCCCCTGAAGATCGTGACTTGGAATGAGAATCTTGGAGTCACCCACTTTTTAGGTGACCAGAGCCAGTAGTAAAGCAGCTAATTGAAACTCTAGCTCTAGGGAAAGCTATTAAGGTTCACATACCTCTTGAGAGGGGAAAATACATTCCTGAGGCAAAGGAATGCTTCCTTGGAAATCTCACACAGTGTTTTTAAAAGGATCTTGGCATTAATACTTTTTATTTGATGGTCTGTAAAACATAAGCTCATTGTCTTCAATATTTTTTCCTCTATTTTGTTTTTGAATGTGATTCCCTTTTATGTTTCCTGGTTCTGATTTCCCCAGAAACACTGAACTGGTATATACATTTAAATCAGACAAATGAGCTCTGAAGGAAGCCCTGCCTAGGGGAAGCCAAAGAGAGGAAAAAATGAAGCAAGGTGTTTACAGGCAAGGACTTCTGTAACCTTCTCTTTTTGACATACTTTACTTTCCATCTTGTTTAAAGATCTTTTGGTAGTAAAACTTCATAAATTTACTCACTATGTTCTGGGGTATTTCTTATGAATGGATTTGCCATCTCTTAAGAATTGCATATGTTTTTAAGTGTCTTTGCCACTATTTTGCATTTTTACTTTCAAGATATTGTAAGTTACCCAGTTATCAAATTTCAAACTGCTCACCTTTTGAATTTTTGAAGTTCTAAATATGCTAGTGGCTCTATTTGACAGCAGACTTTGGAAACAGATGTTTTTTCAGTTGATTCCATTAATTTAATCTAGTTTTCTAGATTATTAATCATTAATCTAGTTTTCTCCCCCACCCTATACTTCAATGAGAATCCACAATTTTTTTTTAACTTTAAAATTAAGAAAAAATTGGCATTTTAATGGAAAGTGAGAATAAGTGAAGTCACAGTAAGATTTTGTGTGCTCTTTTTTTTTTTTTTAGTATGGCACACATGTCTCATTTTGGTGTTTTAAGCTGGAATTGTGGTGAGTTCTTCCTTTGAATATTGCTCTGTACACGCTCTCTACTGATACCACCATGTATAAACATTGCTTCTGTGTGTGAGAGATAAAATTTCCCCAGAGGCCCACAAAACATTTAATGAAGTGTGAAGCACAAACATTTCATTACAACATATTGTGTACTTTTGCCTTTAATAACTACATTCCTCATCCAAGAAGTCTCGATAGTTTTCAAAAGTGAATTACAGTAGTATTATTTTCCCCAGAATATAGTTTTTCCATGACAGAAACAGCACTTTCCTAAACTATTGTATTTATTAGCAACCTGTTGCTCTTCGACACGGTGCCATTTTCATCAACCCCGATCGAGTGCGTATCATTTAAAAATTATTAAAAATAGTTTCACGTTATTGGATTCTTTTTCCTTAACTGTAGGCAACCATCGCAGAAAATGATGCACTCGAAGGTAAATGTGAAGTCGCCGAACATTACATTGAGTGGAGAATGACATCCTCCATGGCAAGGGTGCAGGCGTTTAATTGAGGAGTTTAAAAACAGTGGGGAGATCTTTCCTTTGATTGGTCACCAAGGAGACAGGTAAGCTCTGAATTCCTGCTCGATCACTCCCTATTGCAATGTGCTTCAGGAAGCCATCTCCTCCTGCCTTTCTTCTCTTCCTCTCCAAGGCAGCCCCTATTAGCTATTTCTGCACACATGACAAAGTTGAGAAGCAACTTGGGCTTTTTACCAGTTAGCAAAAGCTAATAGTTGTCCAATTCCACAATTACAAGTGAACTTTTAAAAAACAGTCCTTGAATATGTGCAGTGTGTATATACCTGTGTACCTTACCCCAAACACCAGTCTTTACATAAGTCTGAATTGAACCAACACTACAGAGACTGACCACCTGAGAACCTGTGCATGTAATGAGGAAGCTGGTCCTTTGGAACAAGGGTATATTCTCGATCTGAAGTATGCTTTATAATGTCACTTTAATGTAACTACTCTCTAATGTCTTGCATCTCATTGAGTTCCTAATTATTGTCTCTATCAGTAGTCTGTCCAGTGAGATTCTTGGGAAAATTAAAAGGAAATTCACAAAGTTGATATATCTATAGTTTTAAGTGGTTTGGGCAAATGACATGTTTGTGCAGGCAGATAAATATAAAGCTAGCCTCCTCTCTTTCAGAATTATTTTTGTTATAGTGAATTACCAGGGAGCTTGAAAAAACATTGACCTTACCACATCTAACAAAGTTTTACTAAGCCAAAAAAAAAAAAAAAACTTTATACATTTCCTTGAAATATTTTATTAAACTGGGAACTTTTTATCCACTATTATTTTCATTAGATCTGGTCCCAGAAGCTGCCTTTGAAATCCTTAATAATTCTTCAGCTGGAGAGAGTCTGTTACTAACTCATTAGGAAAGGCAGAGGGACTGAAATAAAATGGTTTCTGCTTATTGGTGAGCCAGGGAGTCAGGGATAGCAATATCCCATGGCCAACATTACAAATCGAAAGATACTGTGTCTTGTTCAATAATGGCCTTTGTGGTTTCGTCAGTAAAGTAAGTTATCTAAATGTTTTTTAAGAATTTCTAATTTTAATTCACTTTTTTAATTACCAGTATTTTATGTCCAAAAGGTCATTAATGCAAAATACTCATTATTTTACTGTCATGGGATTTTCTTGGAATATAACCTGTTAAGAATGTTATCCAAATTCGTGTTCTAAACTACTGAATGAGCTTAGGTTGGTACTTGATAAAGTTCTTGTAGGTGGATTTTAAATAGAAGCAATAAAAAAAATTATTTCAGTGATGAATCCATGAGATATAAATATCAAAACTCTTTAAAAGTTAGATTCTTGGCCTATAAATGTTCTGAACAAGAATTTACCTTTCGGGGGAGGGTCAGGGAAATCAAGCAAATTGCTCTTGCTCTTGTAGTGCAAGAACATCCAAACAATTTTTCATTAGTGGTGAAAAAGAAAGGACGTAGTTGGTGAGGACTCTTGTTTCTCTGTGACTTGCTTCTTTATTTATTTTTTATTTTTGGCAAACTAAGTACCTATGTTTAAGTATGGTAATTTGGTAATGTCAACAAAAGAATTTCTTAAAGGAAATATTAAGGTATTCACTAGCTCCTGTTCCCCTTTCTGAAGTCTTTTTTTTTAACCTTTATATACATTGCACATGATATACATTCACTCATGCATTTATTCATTGAACACATAGTCATTGGGCAGAAGAATGGGAGATACTAAGATGGACAGACACAAATTACACTCTCAGTAGGCCTGCTAAATGGGGTATATATTGCAGAGTGAATTAATCTACACTGTCGCTGACCCACTTCTACCATGACTTTCTGTGTTATATTGGATGGACATCTAAAAATGACATTTCTCAGGGTCCCTTGTAGCTAGAATTCCACATGGGCACTAGGTTTCACCAAATACATGCATCCACATAAGACTTAAGATGAGCAATGTTAGTTTGGGTCATGTATGGGGAAATTGAATGATGTGGTAGAAGCATTTAGATTTCCCAAGGCTCTGAGACGTTAGATTCTATATTTGGTCCCTGGTGTGAAACCGTGAACCGAGAACAGGCAATAGCAATTAGAATTTTTAGCAAACAATTCATTTGGTGTAATCAAAACTTTCTTTTGGTTGCATTATTACTGGATGTGAATGTTCTAAGTTTGATTCACTGGCTCTTCCCAGAATTATAAAACTATATCATAACCTGCAATAAATCTCATCCTCCTTGAACTAGCTGAAGTGGATTCTGTTGTCTGCATCAATAATTGTACACCATACAACTGGCAGATGTTGTGGGCACATATTACTTGGATACCAAGTAAACTAATTAGTACTACAGAATGGTGAAGATGTATTTGAATGAAAGATGGAATTTGGAAGAGGGATTATTTCTTTCTTGGGTGTTAGCTGTTGATACTTGAGTAATGCTTTGAGAATGGATAAAGGCAAACCTTTCCAATGGGGCAGAGGAAGACATGCCAGGTGAAGGAAGAGCCTAGAGTAAGAGATGAGAATGGGAGCAGGGCTGGAGCATAATGAGCAATAATGAGATATAATGAGAAAGAATGTTAAAGAGATAAATAGGAAATAATGAGACACTGGAATATTTGTGTAGAGTGGATAAGAACCACTGATTGATTTGTGCATTTAACAAGTGTTCCTTGAGACCCTGTTCTGTGCCAGGCATCGTGTCAGACAGAGCTCTGCCTCATTATGATTAATTTAGTAGTGAAGTAAAGAATAGATTTTAGTGATGGAAGCATTGAAGGCGGGGAGCCAAGAGGCTTTTACCATAGTCTCAAGAGAAATAATGAGCCTTGCAATAGCAAAGGAGTTTATACGCTGTGTTGACTTCTTTACTTGGCCATTATCATCACAGACGGTACAATTTTGCCTTCTCTATATTCACTATATTAGTTTTAAAGTTCTGATGTGTGTATTTACACATTCATGATGTATAGTTGGCCTATGATTTTATGCATGACTTATTATCTCCTATGATGTTCTAGGCAAATAATAGGCCCTTGGTCGATGCTTCTGGATTGACAGATTTAAGAAATCTCCAAATCTACATAGGATGTGCATACATGTCTCAGAGAACTCTAAGACCCCCCAAAAGCCACATGCAAGTCAGATGTTAGCACCAGTGATCTGGGTCTTGGTGATTCTAGAGAAATGGCTATAAGCCTCATGGAAGATCTGGCTCCCTGAGACTCTGAGAGTCCTAGAGGTATGGATTTGGAGTGGAGACAAATTTGTGATTATCTAGATGTCCTTTGTTTCCAAGATTCTGGGTCATTTACCCATCTTAGTTGTGCCACTCTGTACCTCAGTGAATAGTGCCTGACCCCTGTACTGGCCAAAATGCTAACACAGCCTTGCTACAGAACAGAATTTTAAGGATGGGTTGAAATCAAAGAGAGGGTTTATATGAAAAGGGTAAATGCCTTTCACTGGTTCTTAGAGTGCTGCTCCTAATAGTCCTTTGGAGTGTCCCTGCACTGTCAGATACAACTTCCCAACACACTGCTCAGCCTATTTGCTCTCTTTAGATCTCTTTTGGTCTCCTTTCTTTCCATTTGACTCCCATTCCCCATCCCCACTAATTTTGTAGGTGGAACAATTCAGCCTTTTGTTAGTTTACCCCTCTCTGCTCCAAGCCATTCTTTGGGATTCTTACCTTCCTCAGCCCAGGTCATTAGCCTTCATGGAATTGTCCTCAACATCCTGGGAAAGCCCTTTTTTTAAAAAAAATCCAAACACACACACACACACACACACACACACACACACACACATCCATTCTGCTGCACAAATACTAACAAACAGCATGTATTCCTGGTTGGAAAAGGGAGAGAAAACTAGTAGAATAAATTCAGGCCAGTTTATTGAAAACCATTCCAACAGAATTGGAATTTCAATTTCTAAGTTCTGTTCCTAGTGAAAAAAAAAAAAGGAGTAAGAGACTATTAAATTTTCTTTAAAAAAGTGTGTCAAAGACTAAGAAAAACACCTCATTCACCAGTTAATTCCTCAACAGCTACTTTGAAATATCACTTTTAAAGGAGTAATTGTGCTCGATAAAATGTAAGTTTATTTTATTGCCTTTAGAAGTTTAAATTCCAAATGCCTTCCATGGATCAACCAAAAAGGCTTTGAGATGGTATCTTTTTGTCTCTCTCTTCATCCATATGGCATATGTACATATAAAGTTGTATACATATGTATAATCTCAAGGTTTTGATTCTAATATATATTATAGGTAATATATGTGGTATATACATACTTATACTCTCAAATTTTTCTATATAATCCTATATATACATCTAACATATATGTATATGAATGTTTATGTGTTGTCTCAAGGCTTTTTTATAACACATATATTATATACATAATATATGTGGTATACATATTTATAATATATATAGTCTCAAATTTTTATGTATATCATACATATTTATATACATCTAATATATAAGTATATTCCTAAAATCTTTAAAAACCTCATATTTTAATATATTAGATGGTTTAAGATAAACAAAAACCTTACTCCCTTGCTCATCTGTGAGCCAGGGTATATTGACTGCTGGGAAATCACAAATCAATTAACAAAGGCGGCAGTGGCTTTTGAAGCAAGGGAGAGGATTCAATTAAAGCAGAAAGGCTCTAAAGCTCTTTTCTCTGTCTGATGAGTCTTCTGTGGCTAGTTCACATTGATACCCATCAAAAGCTGAAAAGAGGGCACCAGCCAGTGTTCAAAACCGACACTCATTCTCTAGTCCCCGACCTGGTTCTAGTTCCAAATACCTGTGAGCAAACAAACCCTCAGGCATCCTTCAGATTAGAGTTAAATGCTGGGAGGGAGGGGTTGTCTGAACTCCCTTCTCTGTATAAATACCATGCTTTCCACTCAGAAATCCACTGGATAACAAGGTAGCCATTCCTTGTTTGGCAAAGGATATATGTACCTAGAACAGGATGTTTTCATCTAGAACTAGGAAAGAATTGTTTTCCAGGAAATTTTAAAAATAGGGTTTGTTGTAGGCTTTTTTCTGCATATGAGAATAATAGATTTTCATTTTGAAAAATTTTGAAAAAAAATGATTATCACATCTGGAAATGATCACTGTTAATGTTTTCCAATGTTTTCCTCTAAACGTATGAATTCTTACAAATGTGTATAAATATATATATATATATATCTGTAAGATGGAATCATACTATTGTGCAAACCTGACTTTATATATCAAGAGATCTTTCCATGTCATCGTATGTTTCCTAGAGCATTATATTCCTTGGCTTCGTAATATGAACATATACCATTAATTTGTTGTAATCAGTACTATACAGTTGCATATTTTGGTTGTTTCTATTTTTTTACTTTTTATAAATGGGTATGCTTATGTATACATAAGAAATTTTACCTATATGATTTTAATAATATCCCAAGAAGTCTAATTGCTTCACCAAAAAACAGGGAAAACTTTTATTGATTTTGATAAACAGTACTAAATTGCTCTCAAGAAGTACTAGGCTGTCAGTGAAGTGGAAGGGTGGCCATTTCTTAGGCGGTCATTTTGGTTGCTATTGCTCACCTTAACCATTATTTTAATATTTATAATTTTCATACTTTTTAAAAAAAATTGCTTTGTGCTTTGTATTCGTTTTCTGGTGACACTATAACAGATTACAAACTTAATGGGTTTTAAAAAACCCACAAATTTATTATCTTAGAGTTCTGGAATCCAGAAGTTTGAGATAAGTTCTACTTGGCTAAAATTGAGGTGTCAAGGGAATTTTAGGAAAGGATCAACTTTCTTGCCCCCAGATTCTAGAAACCTCCTGTAGCCCCCTGACTCATCGTTCTTTTCTCTCAAAGCCTGTTCCAGGCAGAGGCATCTTTCTCACAACCCTATGTCTCTGGTCCTAACTCTTCTACTTCCCCATTGTCCATTTACTGACCCCCTGATTATACTGGACCCAACTGGATAATCCAAGATTGCTGTGTATCTCAGAGTCTTCTGATTAGCAACCTCAGTCCCATCTGCAACCGGAGTTTCCCTTTGCCACGGAACCTAACATCACAGGCTCTGTGGATCAGGCATGGGCATCTCTGGGTAACTGGCATTCTATCTACCACAGGCTTCAATACTTGTAATAAAAAACAACATAGTAGAGAAATGTTAACATGCAATCTGAATTCAGCATTCACGTTACCTACACCAGCTAGCTGCATCCTGTTATGTTTCATGTTAGGCATGTTGTACTTCTACATGTGTGGCTCCTGAAAAACCCTCGAAGCTTCCTTCTGTACAACTTCTCCATTAAAAATGGGACTTCTGATACCAGCTTTATTGATCTCACTTGGATAGCAACATGTTTTTTTTATTATTTTAATTTTTTAATTAATTTTTAAAATTTACATATGACAGCGGAATGCATTACAATTCACATTACACATACAGAACGCAATCTTTTATATCTCTGGTTGTGTACAAAGTATATTCACACCAATTCATGTCTTCATACATGTACTTTTGATAAGAATTAATGACACATGGCCTTTAGAGAGGAAATCTTGACTAAGATCTTTATCACTTTGTTGTATTCTTCCTCCAGCACTGGAAACCAATGAGTGTTTGGTTGCTCATTCATGGCTTTTCTTTCTGTCACTGATGCTCTCTCTCTCTCTCTCTCTCAGTTCTTGTTTTTGGCATTTCTTTTTGGTACATCACAAACAGGTTGCAAATTAACCTGTAGACTGAATTTTGTAGCATCCCTTCTGATAGGTATGTATTAAAATCCCAAAGTTGAAAAGATGCGTTGCTTCTAAATGCAAGTGATCTAAAAATACTTTTATAACTTTCCACAGAGTTCCTTTCTCCCATGCCCTATTGAAACATCAGAGTAGGCTGCCAACAAGAGATTGCCCCAATTAGTAGGGAATGAGGAGCAACCCTGCAAAAATAAAAATCTGCAGTAAAGGCTAGAGTCAAGTGATCAGAAATGTTTTGCCTTCCACTAAGTTTGAAAGGGAGGGCAGAAAGGGCGGAAGGCCAACCGCCGTGCCTTGGCTCTCTCAAGACTCTTCCAAAGTAGGAGAACAAACAGCCCAGACACAGTTTTAGCACCTCTAGTTTTCAGAACACAGTTGGATGTAATGTCAACATCAAGGAACTGACAGAATGAAGCTAACTGGTGTGAAGAAAAAAAAAAAATCCATCCCAGTCCTTCTGAGGAAGCTTCTAAATATCAGTTGTCTCAACCTATTGATAAGCATGGATGCATTATTAATGAAGCCAGCAGCCTGCCTGTGCTACTCAGATGGTTCAAGCATTTAGTAGGAAATGCTTCTGTGAAGTTCTGCACAAAATAATGACAGTGTCTGTCTTAAATCGAAACAAATGGCTGTTGCAAGCTCTGGGGAGGCTGGGAGCAAGCAGCTGCTTTGCAGAGAAAGGCAGAGGGCCACCACCTGCTGCAGACAGGCGGGCAGGCAGCCGCCCACGGAATATTGACTACTTAATAATTCAGGAGAACAGGAGCCCTTGGCTCTTCAAACATGGCATTGCCCCTTCATCACCAGCTTTTCATCACCTTAATGAGCTACTTGAAGAATTGGATGGTAAAATCTCCCCCAGCAATTCTCCAAAGTCTAGGACGGAAAATGCCCGGGGGTAACTAAAGAGTCCATTCTTATTTTTTCTCTCTATTGTTTTCTCTTCCCTCCCGGATGCCCTCTCTGCCTCTTCTGTTTCTGCCTTCATCTGTTCTTCTATCCTTCTATTAATGTCTTGAGAATATCAGGGGGAATATTAAATCTGAAAAATGTTTTGGGGTCAGCTTCTGATATATTAGAAGACTAAGGATGCATGAGGTGGCCCGACTGGTGTCCTACTAGGAATGTTTGAAGAAGACCATGTGCTCAGTGAGGCTTTCCCCTTGGAGACTTCTGTAGCCAAGGTGCAGATGAATCCGACTTTCTTAGGTTTCAGAAAGGAAAAGATGGGAATTCTTGAGTTCAATGGGATGATTTCAGTCAGGGGGACTGCACCCTCAATGGTTACCTTTGAAGCCTGAATCTTGCCCCATAACCATCCTAACTGCAGGACAGGATTGGAGGTTTACATGCTCACACAAAATGAAAATGTGGGCAAAGCAAAGCTTTTATTCACTCGTTGAGTAACATTTTTGTTTGTTTGTTTTGTCATTCTTGCCCATCTGTGTAACAAGAACTTATTGAAGAATGTGTCAGGCATGGGGCTGGGTCCTGGGAATAGGATAGTAACCAAGGCCTTTGTGGAGTTTATACAAATAATTTACTAATGAGCAAATGTGTAAAGGAAGCAATTACCGGTTTTGCCAAGTGCTTTTGTGGATATGACCAACATGCCACAGAGAGAATAATGGGATTAGGGCTACCATGGTTTTGAGCTATGAGGATGGTCTTGCTCAGGAGGTGGAATTGTAGTTGAGACCTAGAATGGGAGAAGGAGACAGCCATGGAAGAAGTCAGATGACAGGCATTCCAGGGAGGAAGAAAAGAATGGAGTGATTCTACCTTGGAATCCACAACACAAAGCTGGTATGGTTGGAGCCTAGTCAGTGACCAGGAGTGGGGCTCAAGATGAGGTTGGAAATGTTTGTTCTTGAACATATTAGTCATTTCAGCATCTCAGTATAGCTATAATTTTATTTTAAACAGCAGTATACTAGGTTAAAACCACATTTCCTGATGTATTTTTCAGGCAAGGATGGTTAATAAGATATAAGCAGAAGTCATTAATATATTGGGTAAGATTTTGTGGGAAAATCTATTTAAAGAACTGACTCACCTAGGAGACATGCCCTTTTTGTTCTTCTTCCTTTTCTTCTTTATTCTTGCTTGGAATGTGTTTGTCAGGGTGGAGCCCTAGCAGCCATATCAGGCCATGTACCAACCTTGAGAATAGAAGCCATAATTCAGAATGGCAGAGCACAAAGGTAGAAGAAGCAGTTCCTGTTGACTGGCATGCCTCCAGGTTAACCTGTGTGTATATTTCCAGACTTTTTTTTACATGTGAAAAAAGCAAACCTCTTATCTTATTCTAGCCGGTTCAAATTGGATTTTCTGTTATATTCATCAGAACATAATTATTTCTGAGCTGGGGTTGTGGCTCAGAGGTAGAGTGCTTACCTACCATGCATGAGGCACTGGGTTAGATCCTCAGCGCCACATAAAAATAAAACAAAGATATTGTGTCCACTATAACTAAAAAAATAAATATTTTTTTAAAAGGAACATAATTATTTCAGAAATACCACAATTAGGTTTTAGTCCTCAAGTGTGTTTACCTAGTGTGTACAAGGCTCTGGGTTTGATCTGCAGCCCTTTTGGACATGTTGATTTGTTTAATAAGGATTCAATTGAGCAATATGTCAAAAAATAAAATATAAAAAAACACAGGTAGTGCTATTTTAGATTCTACCTTTTGGATTTATATACTAGTTTTGTTGTTGTTTGTTTGTTTGTTTTAATTTTTGTTGTTTTTGTTTATACCAGGGATTGAACTCAGGGGTATTTAACCACTGAGTCACATCCCTAGCCTCCTCCCCATCTTTTTTCGTATTTTTTTAATATTTATTTTTTAGTTGTAGTTAGACATAATACCTTTATTTAACTTATGTATTTTTTATGTGGTGCTGAGGATCGAACCCTTGCATGTGTTAGGTGAGCACTCCACCACTGAGCCACAACCCCAGCCCTGTATTTTGTTTTTTGAAACAAGGTCTCACTGAGTTTCGTCGGGCCTTGCTAATTTGCTGAAGCCAGCTTTGAACTCTGGATCTTCCTGCCTCAGCCTCCTGAGCCGCTGGGATTACAGGCATGCCCCACAGCACCCAACTAGATATTAGCTTTTTAAAGAGAACAAAAAGCAATGTAATTTACTACAAGAGATATTGCTAAGATTTAAAACAAACACACAGGCATTTTGAAAAGGATTTTCCCAGTACTAATTTTCTTCTGAAAATATTTTCAGAGATGGTTCACATATACTTTCATTCATCCTTTCAAGTTAGACAATTGAAAGATCCTAGAAGGAGAGGAATGAACACTTCAAAATGTTCAAAAGAGCCAAGAAGGACTTAGTCAATTCGAAACCCCCACTCTTGCCCATTTATAATATCATTACTTATTCTACTCTCCTTCTGAGTAGCGACTACAGTAAGTCATCTAATCCCATTTACCAGTTACCAAAATCATTCCCAAAATTAGTTTCATACATTTTTTGAAAACCAGTTTGTTTCTTTTTGTTAACATTAAGCATCACATTTCCCCCAGGTAATCTATGTGTCATATCCGAGATATGTTAATATTCTTTCAACACTATTTGCACTAGCTGTGGCTGTTCACAAATTTTGGGTCCCCATTTTTGTTTAGGGAATAGTAAAAATGAAATAGAGGAAACATCATTGTTTTCAAGTTGACATTAGTTACCAGTTTTAGGAATTCCTTTATAATTAACTAGCATATTGCTAAAGTCTAATGAACAGCAATGGCTTTAGATGTTTTTAAGAAAATTCTGATGCAGAAAACCACTGACTTTTTACCAGTTTTGTTTCATAAGAGGGCATTTATTTTCCCTGTTGAGTTATAACATTTATTTGTTAAAAGGAGAGGCAAGAAAGGGATCATTTAAAATTTAAAAATTGAAAAAAGTAAATCATATAAAGGAAAAAAACCCTAAAAAGTCAGAAGTGTGGCATTGAAGGCAACAGATGTGGACTCCCCAGGCCTTGGTGTGAGCTGAGATAGGTCGGATGCTATAAAGGGAATGGGGCTGGATCTCAAGGAGAAATTAATTGTGGTACTATGGAATCAGAGGTGGCATTTGAGCTGAGTCTTGACAAACAAGAAAGAGGCTGAAAGGCAGAGAATGTGGGGAAGCCATCCAGGCAGAGGAAGGGACGTGAGAAGATGTGTGCTGGCGTGGAAAACCTGGGAGAACAGGAAAGTGGCCGTGGAGTCTCAGGGGCAGGAGATGGGGAAGAAATGGATTGAGACCACAGGCTTGGCAAGGCTCTTGCTTTTCAAGGCTTTGCAACCAACCAATGCCTGAATGACAGTTAGGGAGGTAGAATGGGAGGGAAAATTAGGGTGCTATAAGAATGCCTTCCAAAGTTTGGCTGCTGGCCAATCAGGCTTCATTGAAACACAGCGCTGGGAGGATCTGGCCTTGGGGAAATGGGGAAAGAGCTGTGGCAGGAGGTGAAGCCTCAGGATGTAAAGTAGGGAATAATGTAGGAAATGGCTTATCTGAGCCTTATGTACGTGTAAGCAGCCTGGATTTCCTTTCCACTGGGAAACCATGGAAAGAATTAGGCACAGAGTGGTATGATTTGATTCGTGGTTTACCAGATCACCAACTGATAGGCAGATGATAGATTGGAGAAGAAGCAAAGAGAATTAGAGGCCAAGGCAGGAGTCCCAGGGAGAGACCGTGGTGATTTAGGATGGGCCTTGTGGACTGCAGACCGATCTGGGAGACAGAATGACGAAGATTCACAAAGGGGTAATGCTGAGGGAGGAATCCAATACAGATCTCGTGAAGTATCATAACTAAAGTGATAGCAGAATTCATCCAGGAATATTCCACGATAATCAAGAAGAGGTTAAAAAAGAAATCAGAAATTCTCTACATTTCTTACGATTTCTACTCTACTGACAAATTATAGAAAAATAAATAGCAATTCTGATGTTATCAAAAATCAAACTTACTTAAATTGTTGTCTCACTTCTAAAGACCTACCCCCTTTAAAAAATATATCATCCTTTTAGTGAATTTTACTTTAGTTAAAAATTTGAAAATTGATGTCCTAAAAGAAGTAAATGCTCTGTGTTGGATGTAGGCTAATTTTTTTGGCAACAATTTTGAATGTCTTTTCTATTTCAACTAAATTATCTTGTTGGTTCTGACAAGCTAAACCATGTTTTTATGTTAATGATGCAATATTCATTCCTTGTGATGGTGGTGGACAGATTCAGCCAAATAACTGGATTCATCAAATTAATTTTAACCGAAAGATCTGATAATTTTTCCCACCAAGACCTCAACTGGATTGGTGAAAAACAGCAATGAAGGTAGCTTCGTTGCTCTCCTCGGTTTTGCACTTGAATTGATGAGATGATGAATCAAGTATTCCTAAAAGTAGAAAAGGAGTCATATTGTTTGAATATCGTGAAGTGACTGATTAGTGGTTAAAAGCTGTTTTTAAGTAGTCTCTTCTTTAGTGCTCATGCACTGGCATTTCTTGTTTCTTTATAATGCATTTTAATTGATGCATTATAATTGTACACACGGTGGGATTTTTGTTGCTTATTCATACATGCACACAATATAACAGTATAATTTGGCCAAATATTCCTCCCCAGCACATTCCCCATCCTCCTCTCTTCCCACATCCTGGTCCTTTTCATCTATTCTGCTGATCTTCCTTTGATTTTCATGAGACTACCCCTCACCTTTAGATTCTGTTTTCCTCTCCAGCTTTCACATATGAGAGAAAAAGTAAAATTCTTGACCTTCTAAGTTTGGCTTATTTTTCTTAATATTCTTAAGTTCCAACCATTTTCCTGCAAATGACATAATTTTATTTTTCTTAATAGCTGGGTAAAACTCCATTGTGTACATATACAACATTTGCTTTATCCATTCATCCAGTGACAGATACTTAGGTTGGTTTCATAGTTTGGCTATTGTGAATTTTGCTGCTATAAACATGGGTATGCATGTATCACTGTAGTAAGATGACTTTAATTCTTCAGGGTAAATACTGAGAAAAAATATAGCTGGATAATATGGTGTTTTCATGCCTGTTTTTTTGAGGAACCCCCATAATTACTTCCATAGCAGTTGTACTAATTTACAATTCCACCAACAGTGTAAAAAAAAAATGTTTCCTTTTCTGCTCATCCTTTTCAGCATTTAATATTGTTTGTATTCTTGATGACTTCCATTCTGACTGTGACACACTGACATTTTAAACACCTGAGATGACATATATATAGATATATTTTTTTCACATTTCAAAACAAAAGTTTTCACAGTTCGAGTAATTGAGAAAGTCAGTAATATTTTACTTGGCCACTGCTATTTCACCACATAGAAGAAAAACTTCTTTTGAAAGATGTATTTTTAAGTGTCTTTCAAAGAAGTTTGGATTTGGGCTCCTTGTGGTGCCCAGGAAGTGAAATGAACCATAAATGAGACACATCAAAAGTAACTTACAAAGAACTTTTTTAATATTAAAGTGATGAATCAGAGCTCAAATTAACAAGTCAAGGAGTCCGTCTATAATGAAAACCTTTTTCCAACATAACACTTCATTATAAAGGGAGTTTTTCTATAATAGAAGCAAGTGTAATTACATTTTTATATATAATTAGGACATTATTATCATTTCACCATATCAAAGTTCATTATAAGACATCTCCGATACATTTTTCATAGAGCAAAAATAAAAAGAGAACAGGAGTCCTTCAATTAGACTCATATAAGGACATCCGCAGAGACCGAGAGAAGCTGATCAAACAACTTAGCCCAAAAGGGACCAGGTAGAACCCACGTTGCTTTTATGACACAGAAATTGCTTTTTTTTTGTATCCTGCATAATTTCTAATTATGGTTTTCACCCATTCCTGTTCAACTTAAGAAATTCAAGGTGCAATGTTCTTGGCTACTGGAACCCAACTTTCCCCAACATGTTAAGCTTCATTGTTTACTGGGCTTAGAGTCATTCTTACATTTAACACAAACACCTGCTAAAAAGGAAGAAATCTGCAAACTGCCCTGTTTGGCCAATTTTATCTATATAATTAAAGTTCCCTTCTTCCTCCTCCCCCACCACCTTATAAAATCTTTAGGAGATAATTATAGGAGCGTCTAAAAACAAAGTCGCACCTTTTAAAACCAAATGACATAAAAGAAATGTTGAGCAGAGGGTGAAAATTTAATCATGTGTCAGGATTTGTAAATGTGTGCAAATAAATTTTGACTTGTAGGAATTAACATATTAATATGTTCTTAATTGTTCCAAACTTAATTGGAACAAAATGCATTTTTTGCATGTATTATTTTACTGTGAGTGTTGTTTTTAGAGCAGGCAAAAATGTGAAAAAAAAAATACAATTCTGGGAGTCGACTCTTTGTACACCAACACCAGAATTTTTTTTCAGTTTACGAAGACCGCTCACTGAGCAGTGCCCTGGTGAATTTGTCATGTATGTTCAGCTTGGTTTTTAGATCCTCAGCCTCTACTCTGCTCGCATGCAGGATGCGTGGTTATGTGCAAGAGAAAGATTTCTTTCGAACCAGAGTAATTAGAATACTGGATATTCAGCACCCAGAGCCTTAGACAGCTCCCACATTGTAAAGAAAATTGAAGGGGAGACTCAGAATGCCTTTTCTGGGCTGGGAACTGGGGTCTCTGACTTCCATGGCCAGGGGTCTTTCTGTTCCACTCTATTCATTAGCATTTGTCACCTTTTTTTCTACAATTCCCAAGCTTCCACAAAAGAATTTTTTAAAAAATTGTCATTGCCTCTATTACATTTATTAATTTATCTTTACTCTTTTTATGCACATATTTTTTCTCTGTTTACTGCATGACATCACATCCCTACTTTTTCTTTTGAAGAGCAGTTTTGTGTGAATTAGTGAGGTAAAGAAATAAAATGCATGAGGCTATCCCCAACACTATTGATTTGGAAAGGACTTCATGGATTCTAGTTTTATAATTTAAAATGCCAATTATTATTATTAAGTTATTACAGAAATATCATTAATCCAGTTTTCTGATAAATAAAATTTAAATAAATAAGGAATTTATACCTGGCACTTTTACCTGGGTGCTACAAAATCTTTCACTTTGAGGTGGGTTGCCTCTTCGGATGCACGTATTTCTTATGACAGCCCCATAGTCTGAACATCAAACTGTGAAAGAAGACGGCAAAGCCCCAGCTTCCCTGTGCAAAGGTAGATTCAAATTAATATTTTCATCATCTAAAACAATACTACATCGCTTCTCAAAATAAGTGGTAACTCAGATGCCAAAATGGTGATTGATTGGGTTGATTATTCTCATATAGTTTTACGTGTAGTTCCTTCTAGACTATTGCAAATTAACTTGTCTCCCTGGATCTTAAACCAAATTTAGTGATCAGCAACTTCTCAGTGACCTGTAATCAAGGTTGTTTATGATGGTATCAATGTTATGGATTAGAACTTTGTCAAAAATTACATCCAGGCTGGGGTCATGGCTCAGTGGCAGAGCACCTGCCTCCCGCGTATGAGGCACTGGGTTTCGATCCTCAGTACTGCATAAAATAAATAAATAAAATAAAGGTATTGTCCATCTACAACTAAAAAAATTTAAGAAAATATATATATATCCAGTGATTTTTTCCTATTAAATGTTCATAAGATTTATTCACAAATACTATAATTTTTCATAAGAAATTATTCCTTAGAATTAGACATTTTTTTCCTGTATCATACTAACATGGTCAATATTAAAATAAAGAGGAGAATATGTCAATGATTCTTTAAGAAGGAGGAAAAATATTGACTAAAGTGCTTTTTCATTCCTTGTTTTATATTTTTAAAAACACCGCTTGCATAACAATGTTTTAATTTCTCCCTTATTTATCCCCAAAAGAATATTTCAGGTGCCTTATTTAAAAACAACAAGCTAAAAGTCTACAAACTCTTTTCCTTTTTTCAGCTAAAATAAAAATCCCTATTTGGTTTAAAATAATGTGCAGACAGGTGAGTAAATCAATTATGAGATTGATTTTTATTAAACCTTTATCATCCAATCAAACTATGTAGCTAATGTCCGATCTTAGAGTTAGGAAATGCCTTGAGGGGATATTAGCAAGTTGGTACTGTGGACACTCCTGTCACCCAGCTGTGTGGTATGCCTGGCAGCTGAAGTTTTAAGAACCTTTCAAATGAAATCACCCTGTCGCCGGGGCACTTCTGCACGAACTTCTGTGTGCTCGGCGTAATTGGTTTTGTGTGCTCTGATTTTTTATGACTTATGTACTCTGTGTAATTCACATACTTTTGTTTCTATGTTTCTTCCATTTGACTTGAAGCTCTTTCAGGAAAGAAAATCTATTTACCATTTCATGCACACCCTTTCATGGTGCCTGAAAAAAGGTTTTGCCCACCACTTCAATTAATATTATTGACTTGTTTTCAAACTGTCAATCACTATTACGTTAAGGATTTTCGATTCCTTTCTTGTTTGTTCTATTTTAATTCTATGGTAGTCTATGTCCCAAATAAGCTGGAAACTTCTTCCTTTTAAGAACATCTGCATACTAATAAGGAAAATCGGACAGATGGACTGTGATCCATATTATATTATCATGCCCCCACCCTGCACTTGCGATGATCACATTCTAAGGCTTTTCATGATTGCCTAAGGAAATGTCAAGTGTGTGCTCCTTATTTACAGAGGAGGCATCTTTTCACAAATCAAAGAAAGTACATCTTTTTCCACTTTGCATTAGAATAGAGGGCTGGTGAAGCACCCCTTTTAGCCTATCAAAGGACTGATCAGATGTTCAGAGTCTGAAGTTATGCGGATTCATATTTAATTATGTTGGCTAATTATTTCACCGCACTCGCAGGAGGGGGAGGTTGGTGACATAGAAGTGAATTCCCAGACCACACAAACTATTGCTTATCCCTCCTGGCCATCACTCCCACACTGTCTACATATTCCTGTATCCTTGTTTTGAAATGCAACTTTCATCTCTGAAAAGAATAGCATTCAAATAAACAGCAGCAGAAGGGACCTGCATTTGGAATTGAGCAATATGCTGGAAGCCCGTACTTTTTAGAAATGCATTTTTTTTTCTTCTCCAAAAGGAAACGTTCTTGATCTCACCATGTTTGTGGTAAAAGGCTCTAGACGTTTTCATGACCTTGACTCTGAATTGAACTCATGTGTTACATTTGGAAATGGAACTCTGCTCTTTTTTTTTAACCTTTAGAACCTCGAGGTTAATATTAATCATATTTTTTTTCCACACAGAAAACCTGTGTGTTACATTTGTATATATATTGTTCCAAGTGGTGGCTATCACTGGGACAGCTTTCAAGGCTGAATTAAAAGGGGGCTTGTGTAACACTTAGTGGGGTGACCAATTCTCAATGTAATATCCTATTTTCTTGCATGTGAAAATAGAAATTTTTTGAATGATGAATTTAAATTTCTAAATCTATTTCCTTTATGAATATACTTCCAGCCCTAGGTAAGGCACAGTTTATGAAAGGCTGAAATGATTTTTGTTTTAAGGTTTTATTTGTGGTCTTATTTATACTTAGGAAAATTAGGCATATGATGGTGAACTATCATTCACAGAAGTAGGTCTTTTTATTTAATTCTAAACTAAAGAAATGCAATGTTCTTTTTCTTCCGTGAGAGCTGCTCTTACCAAGCTTTCTCCCTGGTTCTCCAGCCAGGCTGTCTGTACTTTGTACTCGTCAAACTGTTCATTCCTGACAGCATGTGTGATTTCTTTTTGGACAGATGCTTTAAGGACCAACCACAACGCTAATAGCAGATTTTGGGGAGTCCCAGCCTGGTTGAAACCTCACAAGAAAAGCACAAACATGAGGTTAAGGCTTTCATTGTTTCAAACAGCATTTGCTTGTTTTCCCCTCATCCACCGTCAGGAGAGTTGTTTTGATTTTCTCTGGGGTTGAGACACCTCAAAGCAACAGGGATTGTGGTGGACAGAACCCCTTCAAGGTGGGAAGCCTCAGCTCCAGCTCCAAAGCTCTGGTGTCGCATCTCAAGGGCAGCTTAGACAGCTGTCATGGTCAGCTCATCTCTTGTCTTTTCTGACCTCTTCTGACCTCATTTCATCAATAAGTAATGTCTGAAGTCTCATCCAGTGGATGATGCTCCTGCTCCGATAATGTAATTATTAGGCTCCAGCGGTCGACCAGTTGGCCAGATGAGCAGGGCAGGCATTCTCTCCCAGATGCCCTCAGCGCCTGACAGATGGCTGTGTCAATCGTGTTTAAAGACACTGTGTTCTGGTTCCCTTTCAGTCCCCTGTAAAGCTGTACCAGCCAAGATGAGCATGAGAGAGATGGTCCAAACAGGAAAACTAGGTGAAGCCTGAAAACCAGTAAGATAAGGGAAGAGAAGAAAACAGGCTCCGTGCAGCAGGGAATGAGTAGGTTGGGCCATGGTCCAGGAAACTGGACTCCTTGATATGCTTTCTTTTTATTTCATTTTTCTTGCCCAGGCTGACCCTGGGCTTAAGTGACCCTCTTTCTTTAGCCTCCAAAGTAGCTGGGACAATGGGTGTGTGCCGCTACACTCAGTTTTAGCAGTATTCTTTCAGTTCATTCTAGTCCTTGTATCTTAAATCTGGGACTCCATTCTTCTAGCCTGCACTATCAAGAAAAAAATTCACATCAAGTTGGACACACCTCCCTAGATATCAGCCACCAGTGCTCCTCAGCAGGGCATCCTTGGGCACAGCCTTCTCAGCTGTCCCTGTCAGTCACATTTAGCTTTGTTTCTTTAGTAGTATCAACAGAAAGTAAGGGTTCTTTTCTCTTCTAACAAAAGAACATGCCACTTCCCAAAGCACAAAGTGTGGACAGTCACGCCCTGCAGCAAGACTGCCCTGTAACCACATAATCATGCTGTGTGCGTCTCTCAGGAGGTCAAGATGGACACTGGAGACCACTACCTCAATCACATATTTAGCCTTACCTCTATAAATATATCGACACTCATTTCCAAGTACAGCAAGAGGGTAACTTTGTCATAGGTTACAATAAACTGTCACTTCTTTTTTCCTCGATATAAAGTGGCTTTTTCATGCTAACCATGAGTGTATAAACTCATGCAATGCTTGTTTGAAATCTTGTGTTTTTGTATTCTACTTTGGTCTGGCTTTCAATTCATTCACCCAGTCAAGCCTTACGAAGTGTAAGTTATCATCAGTGCTCTGCTCAGGCTCTGGGAGAGGGAACCCAGACACTCATGAACTTAGGTCCTCTCCCCCAGAAAGAAGCCTGGGATTTTCAACAAGTTTCCTCAGCACTGCCCACCCTAGGGCAGAGAGAACTGAGGGAGCAAAGTAATAAGGTGGTCCTAAGTGATTGATTGGAGGTCTATTCTGCTAGCAAAAATACCTCATTGGTGTCTATAACATCCAGCTTCTTTTCTTCAGCAGACTCTGAATGATTCTCAGCACAGATCCTAAATGGTCTCCTGGTCCCAAGCTCTTCCAGAAGGGCTGACTCTCCTTCCATATGGCTATCAGAGTTACTGTCTGATTGTCACTCTTTCCCTTCGCTGGAAGCTTCCAATTGTCTTCTTGTTGGCTGTAGGGTAGTAGGGTAAATTCTAAAGCCCATAAGGCTTGTAGAGTCTGCTTGGAACACATTGCCCTAGTCTCCCCAACTCTGCACCCCACATACTCAGCTTAAGCTCTGGCGTGTTGACGTGCTCCCCGTTCCCCAACCCAGCTGCCCAACTGTGACTTCAGCTTCTCCACCATATCTGTTCATCTGGCAAGTTTCTCACACATTCAAGATGCAAAACCCCAGAGACAGTCTTGCCACATCTGGTTGGCAGGTAGTGCTACTCTCCATGGAGACACACAGCACCATTTCATCCTTTCAAAAGAAATGGTATTATAGGTTTTCTGCTGGCAGAGATCCTCCCCACTGTGTTCTGAGTTCTGGAGGGAAGGGATTGCATCTCACCTGTCCCCACGTGCTAAGTCCCTAGGGGACTTAGCAAAATCTCCAGCCTGGAACAGGATGATAATAATGCTTCCTGAATGAATGAACACATGAAAAGGAAATTGACTATATTTGCTCCAAGGTCTTGTGTCATTAGTGCCCCCCCCCATTCAGTGTCTAAAAGAGCCCGATGATAAAGTCATCCCATGGATATTTTACAGCGTGTGTGAACACCTCTGGCACACGCCGCATTTGATGTCTAGACGAAGAGCCTTCGGATGCTCTGAATGTAGTACACCAGCAGGCAGCTTCCTAAGGCCAGATTCTTTGTCTCTGTGGGAACAATGGCCCCATTATTAGCAGCAGGGCCAGACCTCTATTCAGAGTTATGGGCAATCTTTGTTTTCCCTATTGCTATTTTCTCTGGGCTTCGAAGTCGTGCAGCAAAGATGCTTGGGCGACTGTTTCCCTATGATGCCAAGATGTCTTAGAACAATGTTATGATGCTCGGTTGCACCTACTACCACTGAGACAAGCCCAGAAGTTAAATTATGAAGCAAACGTAAGCTTTGAAGAAATTTTTATTTAATCTGTATTCCCCTGTTTCATCTGCACATCCATCCAGCACAATCTGCATCATTATTAGCCACATCAACTTGCTTAAAAAAAAAGAGAGAGAGTAAAAAGTAAGACATCTGTGTTATAGCATTAATATATTCAAAGGTTTTTACTTTCATCTTGCAGGCATTAACAGTGTGTAAATGTGATGTAAGCGCAACTTACAACAGCACTAAGTTAGCAAAAGAAAAATGTACTTAGGAGCATAGCAAAAGGAGGGGGGCTTACAAAAAAAAAGCAAAACAAAAAACAAAACAAAAAGGAGAGAAAAGGTCTGTGTGGGCGGAAGGGACAAGCAAGTTGGGAATTAGGGAAAAAGCAAAGATTTATCGGTAAATAGAGTATTTTGCCTATTGCTCTTACATGGCTGATTTCTAATTGCTAGCACCATCTCTAAGGCAGCCAGGCAAGCCTCCAGCACTGTGCTGAAGGTGTGTTTGTGCTGCTATGCCCTCTGGCTTGGCTGCCAGCCTATTCCCTTAGATCAGAGCCAGAAGGCAGACTGTTTTCGAATACCGATCACCTCACCCGGACCTAATCCTTTGAGTTCTCTTTGGCATCTATTCCTTCTGCCAGTTTCCTCTTCTGTTCCTCTCTTTTCTTCTGAAGTTGACAACAAAGACATCCTCAGGGCCCTCCTTGATGTGAGACCACTCTTGATGTTATTACAGTGGGTTTTTTTTTTGTACCCTAAAGTTGTGCTACTTTTATATTCAGCTAGCACAATATTTGCACACCAGAAGATAAAGAAAATGTGAATATGTTATACAGAGCGATAGTTTCTTTTTAATTTGTAGCCCTCTGTTTTTCTGTTTTTTTTTTTTGTTTTTTGTTTTTTTTTTTTTTTGATGTGAACCTTTTCCTTCCCTGTCACTCATCTACATACCTGATCAAGAACCTGAAGATCTCCTTTTTACAGACGATGGGACTTCTATACCTTAAATTGGCCTGACCTGCCACTTTTAATTTTAA
This sequence comes from Callospermophilus lateralis, assembly GCF_048772815.1. Taxonomy (NCBI): domain Eukaryota; kingdom Metazoa; phylum Chordata; class Mammalia; order Rodentia; family Sciuridae; genus Callospermophilus; species Callospermophilus lateralis. The sequence continues at coordinate 118,360,605 of NC_135312.1, forward strand.
AAATATGGCTGCACGGGATATGGATGAATATGGAATTTCTGTGAAGCACAAAACTTTTGAACGGTTCCTGTCCTCTGTGATAGTGAGTTTTAAAAGGGAAATCTCCAAAGAGCTAATTAGTAGACAAGTAGAGCTCAGCCTGAACAAAGCTGAAAAGATAGCAGATAACTAAAAGGACCTGGCCATAGCTGACAAAAATCAAAGCCCTGACAGAGGACTGGCAGTAACCTTGGGCTGCTAACTGACAGGGACAATAAAAAAAGAAAAAAAAACCTCTGAACCTGGCGGAGAGTGACAGCAGTACCCAGGGATCTGGGAAGAGCACAAACCTCCACCCCAAGGACAGTAATCTTCCAGTCCACAAATCCAAAGGCTTGTGATGCTGCTCACCCGGCTCCAGAAGATGTGAGCAAGCTGGCCGGAACATCACTCATGGAGACAGGGGGAAGCAGCCCAGGAGCTGTGGAAAGTTACTTGGAAAGTTCTAGACTGTTGATTAACTCCAGAGTGGGAAATGTCTCCCTGGGGTGGGGGGAAGATGTGGAGGAAGAGGAAGAGCCAGGGAGCTGGCTGGGACCCCAGACAGATGGGCCAGTGAAGAAAAGTGAGAGGGACCCAAATTGGAGGAAGCCCATGCTGGCCAGGACTGAAGAGACCAAAGGCCACTGGAAAAATAGTTGGAAAGGACAGGAATGACTCTGGAAAGACACTTGAGGCACACAAAGAGGAAAAGGTGGAGAGAGTCGGGGGAAAAGAGTAAGGGCCATAGCAGCTCCCTGTAGGAAAATAATTCACAAGGAGCCAATTATTTGGGTGGAGGAGACAGTCGCGTTTAAAAACAATTAAAAAGGAGAGTAAACACAAAAATAATGGTGTTAGAGCAAAATGTCTCATCTACCATGAAGAGGGAGGAAGTACCAGCAGGTTGGCCGTAGATTTAGGCATGAATGAGTCCTATTCTGAAGTCCCAAGGATAAAAAGATCACGAGAAACAAGAAAAGATACTTCTATAAACTGGGTGATCTGGCCATTTCCTGGTCTTAATAATATTTGATTATTCATTTCTGGATACATGACCAAATCTATTTAGTAAAGAAGCACAGCCCTCACAAAGTGCTCTGTGATTCCAGTGGCACTTTAAGGCAAGCTCTTAGAAAGCATTCTGCTTCGAGACCCAAACACTCATAACACACATTTGGTGGTTTTCGTCACCCCTAAGTAAGACCTTAGCTCCAGACAAGTTCTTCTGGGTTCTATATTTATTCCTCTCTGAGATGCTATAAACTAAATTCTTATTGACATTTTAACACTTGAAGATGTGATCAGCGACTGCCGTCTCCAGGGATATTGCCTCAGAGGGAAACAAGCCACAAGGCTGGGTGAAAACTTCAGAAGTACAAACCCAAGGGTATTTAAAAACAAATAAACAAACAAAAAATAAGAGCATATAAATATGATTAAATTCAAGAAAATTGCATCTCCATTTTCTGCCCAGATGCAGGCACCTGCCATGTACACCCCACAATGGAGGAAGGGTATCAAGAAAACTCTGATTTCCATCCGTCTTAAAAGGGACATCCAAGCCTGCGTGCAACACAACCCTATTCCCATGCAAGAGAACACTTTGGGCAAGTTAAGAAGCTTGGCTTCACACACACAGTGAGTCTGATCCCACCCATCTGTCTGAACAAGGAGGACAGATCGGGAAAAGTCTCTAAGTCAGGCAGACCACAGGAGACATCCTTGGAAAATCCACCCCATCCAAGCTTGGGGGAAAGAAATACTTTTCTTTATAATTTGGGTTTGAGATTCAACATCCATTTTAGAAAAAATAAATGTGTATCAGAAGACAGTAGTTTTGAAAAAATCTGTTCATATTTAGAGCTGAATATATAATCTAAGACAAGCTTTTTTATTTTTTTAAAGCAAGGAATTTAAAAACTAGTTTAAAGTACAACCTAGCAAATATTTGGTTTTGAATATTCTTTAGTTCACAGGTCAGGAAAAATAAGGATTTTCTGTTTCATACTTGAGGATGATACTACTGATGAACCCACCCAAGTTGAGTTATCTCTAGGAGCAAGGGAAGATTTTTGGTGAGCTGTTATCAGGGTTAAGACAAACATCTGTATCCTGGATCACTTGTATATATTTGTGATCTGACCAGGATTCAGGGAAATAAATAAATAATAGGGAGCTGGAAGGATTTTTATTCTCTTGTAATACAGATGAGGTTCCTCAAGCCCCAGGTAGGTCCAGAAACTTCAGCTCAGTGACTGACCTGGAAACAAAGCTCAGGCCTGACTCCAAGCCCTCACACTAGTAAAAAGAAATAAGTCCAACTGGTTGAGTTCAGCATAGTTTACTTGCCTGTTTTGGTAAAATCCATTACTGTTTGTTGTTTTTTGGTTTTTCAGTATTTGTTTTTCTGTTGTTTTGTTTTTATAATTCTTGTTGGTATTTTTTGTTTGTTTGTTTTTAATTTGGCAGTGCTGGGGCTTGAACCCAGCCACTAAGAATTCCATTAATCAGAATATATGCTTCTCTCTCTCTCTCTCTCTCTCTCCTCTCTGGTGTGTAGCCTGTAACAACAGCCTTCTCTATGGTAACCCACAGGCGATGCTCTCAACACAAAACCATAAGAATGGTGCATTTTCCGAGTCTCGAAATTCTGTGATTGCTTCATTTCAACCAGGGATTTTTTGTGTAATTTTTCCTTTGGAAAACAAATATTTTTTTTTCTAAAAGACAATATGATTTTTAGTTTATAAAAGAAAAGAAAAAAAGAGTGGGGATATGAGAATGTGGGGATGGGAAGGAATTATAGTTTAGTAGTAGACCATGTGAGAGGCCCTGGGTTCAATCCCCAGTGAGAGAGAGAGAGAGAGAGAGAGAGAGAGAGAGAGAGAAGCTGGCAGGAGTAATAAAAGCTGTGCCTTTACCCTATGATGATTTGAATATCCTTTAGGAAAATCACCAGAAGATATTGAAATGCTAAATACCAAAACTTCTCTAAAAAACAACAAAAAGATCATCTGATACCTTCTGTTGGTGTGAACTGTCACTCTGGATTAGCCTTTGCCCTAGGGAGTCAGTGTGACCTCTTTCCATTATTTTCATAATAGAAGCAAAGATAATTCCTCTCTGTTTTCCCTAGTCTTTCTTTCCTTTCCTTCTTTGCGATAATACAATTTGGAAGCATGGGGAAATGATGCTTGGGATCTTTTTAAGGACGTTTGGTTAACATGATCATTTATTATGAAAGTGGCTTTGGAAAAGCCTGTGGACTTCAGTGGAAACTGTTTTTTCAGTTTTTAGCATGCATTTACAGAACTGTTGCAAGCCCGGATTTCTGGTTTACTTAGATTGAAGTAAGAAATACTTGATGGGAAATTTTCTTTACATATTTTCAGATTTTTCTACAAATTGAATAAGTCATAAAGAAGTGATTTGTAAAGACAGTGCTAATAAAAAACTAAGAACTATAGTTGTAGGATAATCTTAGCAAACCAAACTTTAAAAATGATTTGCTTTCTTCATGAGAAATGACATTGTTTCTTTCAGATGTGGAGAATAGGTAAGAAAGATCTTTCATGATTATTTTCTTATTCAATTTTACAGATCCTGTAAAAAAAAAAAAGCTGTATAAAAGAGAATAAAGAAAAATTAAATCTTGAAAATAATGAGAATCTACTAAAATTAACTTTAAAAACTAGGTTGAATGAAATCAAGTACTTATACTGAGAACTAGGTGAATTCAATTAAATGCTACTTATAAAGAAAATAATTGTCAAATGATTTTCTCACTAAATAAATGGTAATCAAATTTATTCTCTTTATCCAAGGTCAGCTGTGTGAACATCACTGAAATAGAATAATAGATAATGTGCATAAAAAATGGGAAAAACTTGTCCACCAAAATGACAAAAGATCAAAATTTAGAATGCTTAACTTTTAAAAAAATTCTTATTTTTAAAGCATCTGTGGAAATTATTGCTTTGGGGAGTATTTTTGATTAACTGTGTTAAATAACTGTCACTTTTTTCTTTTTGTTGTATTTGAAGATATTATACACACACACACCACACACACACACACACACACACACACATATATATATATATATATATATATAGAGAGAGAGAGAGAGAGAGAGAGAGAGAGAGAGAGAGCCCTCTATTCAGTCCAAAGTTGTTAAAAATATTTTCATCATAAATATTTCATTAAAAATATTGCCAATGATGTATGAAGTATTCCATAGACTAAGTTAATATACAGGCACTGAGAGTGATAATTAAAATGTTTAATAACTGATATGATATACTGCTAGATATATCAATAAGAATGCCAGACATATGTAACTGCTTGAATCAGTCTGCTTGTATAACAACTGAACACCGGTTGTATATATATAGACTTCCAAAAATAGGTGCTTTAAGGAAATCATAGTGTGTATCAACAACAAACATCTGTTGAACTCTGCTTAGTGTACATGTTTGTGTGGATATATGTCTACTCTCACATACATACATTCATACATACATATATGAACAGATAAGATTATCTCTAACTTCCAAAACAGTTCTTCAAAATTCATCACTCTAAATCATGTCACTACAATGCCATCGGTGATATTTACATTAGTTCATGAAAAGTGTTTTAAGATAAATATTGCACCTTGGCAATTAAAATTCAAATATATTCCCTTAGCCAAAATTTATGTTTATAGTTTAAAAAGGGATAGTTATGCTCATGACACAGTTATTATTTAGGCTATTATAGTCTAAAATATGGTGTATTAAATTTCTACCTCTTTATTTGTCTGAGTGGAATTACAAGTAAAAATGTGTAAATCTTTATTTAATTCACTGTGATTTGTTAGGTTTCCCTTTTCATAAGTTATCTTATTAAAACGCATATTTTCCAGTCCTAGAGTATCTTTAATAGTAGGAGTGAGATATACATATACTTCAGAAATAAAAGGAGGCAGAAAAGCACCCTTCCCCCAAGCTTCTCCCCCTTCTCAAATTACAAAAAAGAATCAACTTCATGAACCTCAATTTTGCAACAAATATAAACCATTATGGTGTTTAAGTTTAGAAAATTTAGTACAGTCTGAGATTTTTATCTTGTGTGTACGGTAACAATTTCCACCTCTGGGTGGTTTAGAGGCATGCTTACTGATGGTTGTTTTCCCATTGCCCAGATGGTAAAAGTAGAGAATAAGTGTGTTAGCCCAATTTCAAAGTCAGAGTTAAGTCCAAGATTTCCTGAGCCTGGTGTATCCATGAGGCCCATCCTCATGATCGGATTGCTTCTTTGGTTCTGTAAATGGACTGACAGGAGACAATACTTTCTCCTCCATCAAAAGTCATATTTAATATTAAACTAAATATTTTAATTGTTAAAAATTAAAATAATTCCCCCATATAATAATCCAATGTCTCTTGATACAATCAGTTCAAGTTAACTTTTGTAGGTGAAGGTGAACACAAGCTTTTCTATGTTTTTCTTGTTGTTGTTGTTTGTTTTAGACAGTTTATCTCACCTGGAACCCCAGACTAGACTTGAACTCTGAGGGCTCAAGTGATCCTCCCACCTCAGCCTCCCTGTGGCAGGGCCTCCAGTCGAGCACCGCTGCATCCGGTTAAGTAATTCTTTTCCCTATTTGATCATCTCATCAAACGATGTACAAGTCACAGATTTGATTATCACAGATTTGATTAAGTTTGCTCAGAGGAAATGCCAACAATGGGTGCACTTAGTGCTGGGCTGAAAGCATTGTTAAAAGCCAGCAGCTGTTCTATGTAAGGGGCTAATTATGCATAACGAGTGTCTAATTTGAGAACAACACAAAGCACATTTCATCTAAGCAGCAAAGAGATTGATGTGACATGCCCAATGTGTCTCTTATGAATTTGTTGATTGACCTAACTAAGTGTAAGAACGAGGGGTGAGTAAATACCACTCCCCACTTTTGGTCAGGAACCCTGGGTTACAAATAAATTTTGCTTAGGGAAGTACTTAGGACCAGTGCATTCTGCTATGTGCCTTAATAGTTAAGAAAGAATTCTTGGGTCAGTAATGAGATGTTGTGCATGGTCCAGGGCTGATTGTGATTTTCGTCAGCATACCTGAAAAATATAAATGTGCTTGGTGGTTTTAACATGTTGGCAAATTCAGAAAAGTAACCACAAATTTCTTCTTTAGCAACGTGTCTCACACTTATGTGATTGAAGCATATCTCATAAAATAAATATTTCGAGTCTGGCTCAATATAAAACAATGCTGGTCCTGCTGCCTTTCTAAATTTCACAAATTATTTCAAAGAAATAGCATCCATTTGGACTTGGTTCTCACATCTCAAGGCAGACAATGTTGAGCCATATACCAATTTAGAATTCCCAGAGACCGATCTGCATTGTGGTGTTCTCTATAGGCGGAGAACTTTGTGAGAACAGAAAGTGCTTCCATCTTTTTTATCATTATCCCAAATGTCTATCCCATTTCCTAGCACATAGCTGGCAATCGAAGACTGTGCTTTGGATAAACAAAGAAATGAGTGGAAAGAGAACCATTGTGTTTATCTAATCACTTTTTTGAGCACTGATGACATTAGATCTTCATATTTGTTTGGACAATATCTTGTGATCTCTATTTTTTTCGAGTCACTTTTGTCTTGCATAGGAGATATAGTGGGGGAAACCTTAGAGCGTTGGATCACCAACACTGACGTTATATCACCAGGCGAAGGTCATGACCACTTATTTCAAAGAGCACCAACTTCAGAATCAGATAGACTTGGGCATCTGACTCAAAACTCTTTTGGCCCCAGTTTCCTTGTCTTTAAAGTACTCTCCTTGAAGAGATGACAATATGATGACAAACACTAGCATTAGTACCTCCAACGCCATATAATAGGTCTGGATTGCATGTGAAGTTTTTTCTCTTGCCTTTAGAGGTACACAGAGACAATTACTAGATTCAGATTGAGCATATGAGTGAAAGGATTCTTAATAATGCATTAAAACATTAACCTTCTCTTTTAACTTCCCTGTCACCTGTGAATTATGCATCATTCTGCTGTTTTCACTTACAGCTTTGGAAGGCCTATCATCTGCTCATTTGATCTAGTCTCTTTACAAAACATATAAACTGGCTCTTGCCTTAGATGGACTTATCACCAAATTAAACAGAGGCCCACAGACATAAAGATACAGCAAGCCTAGAAGTAGATCCTCCAAGGAAAGCAAAGTTCAACTCAACGGGCCATATGAAACCCACATCAGATCCACCTGAGCTGCACTCTCTTGACAGGCTAATTGTAAGGGTGCACAGTGAGTCTGAGGTGAAGGGACTGTGCAGCTGGTGGGAGGGTGGGAGACAGGTGTTTGAATAGACACAACCTTCTCACTAGGTCTGTCCAACTCAATGATTCTCAGTATGTTTTTCTTGCCCCACAAGTTCAATTTTTATTCTTAATGGTTTTGCAGATGGCCACTGAGAAAACAGATAAAAATGACAGTAAAGCATGTTTAAATATTAAACAGGACCTTGACAAAGGGTGATCTAACCATTGGAGGTATAATTGTACATGAGGTACCCATTTGTGGTGACAGACCCCTTTAAGTGTGTGACTCCATCAGTGGGCATCCTGAAAGCTGCCAGAAGGTTTGGCTGCCAGAAGAGAATCATAAAATTATAAGAACCATATCTGATCATTGCTTATGTTAGAATTGACAGTGCATTATCTTCCCTACCCTATCAACACAATAATGAGCAAATGTGTGTAACAGCTTGTCAGTATCTTTAAAACAATACTTAGGAGAGAACAGGAAGCTGCCTTCTATTGAATTGATCCCTAGCAGAGACCACTTCAATTTACCTGGCAACATTTGGTCAAAAGTCCTTGAGACAGTCATGCTAGGATATTAGAAGCCAGTCACTGTAATATGAGTGTAGATTTTGGACTATACTGTTTCAGAAAAAAAAAAAAAAAGTATGAAGGACAGGTCTCTAGTCTAGGGACGACAGCAATTGTACCCTTCACCATATCAGAAGAAAATAAATAATGAGACTTGCTGTAAAGAAAGTTGTGTCAAATAAATAGAAAACCCAAAATTCTAATTGCATCCTTTGTTTTATACATCATTAATAATACTTATCTTTGGTCCCAGCTACATTCTCCCATAAGTTTGATTCCTTCTTAATGGAAAATTCTCAGCTTACAGCAGCCAGATGAAAAGCTTTTGAACCCCAAGCATTGTGTTTTTTTCATGGGGGACAAAGGCAGGTACTCTTCTTCACATGGAAGCTCATGGGCATACCATCCCCATCTCAGCAGAGCTTCAATGCTGAGCTCATGCGATGATACCCTAGGGGTAGGGGTGGATTCTCTCTCTTCTCTGCAAATAAATGTGTTGGAAGCGTTGTATATGCTCTACCTGCGGTTGACTCCGTGGGATTGCAAACAAGCCTAAGATGTTGGAAATCAGACTCTCATTTACTCATTCATGCAATAGGTTGGGTGCTTGTCAGGGGATAGACAGGACCCATGGCAGGTTCTAGAGGAAGGGAGATGAGCAAGATAGAAGTGGCTTCTATTTTCACAGAGTTTAGACTTGGGGTCACAGAAGCTCACAAATGAGTATTAATGTATAATGATGTTAACTGATAAAAACATTGAAGTAAAATATACAACGAGCCCATGTAACCAGAGTGATGTGGGTGGGCTGGGAGGTCTGAAAAGCTTCTCTGGGGCAAATATTTATGCCACGATAGAAGACATTAGTATTGTTTGACTAGATGAAGAGTAAGGAAGAGTGTTCTGGTCTTAGGGAAGAACAAACATGAAGGCCCTGGGGTGGGAGAGAGTTTGGCATATCTGAGAAGAATGAAGATTTGCATATTTGAACATAAAGAGGAGATCCGCAGGGATAAGGTTTACATATCCTTACAGGAACGTAGGTTGAAACCATTGAAAAGTTAAGTAGAGGCTGAGGGACAAGACCTTTACAAGTTCACTTTGGATATATCATGAATAAATGGAAATGTAAAAGGTGGGTGTGGAGAAAGGGCTAAGGGCCTAATGTGACCATTCCAAGGAAAGATGGTGGTGATTCAGACTCAGGAGGAGCACTGGGAACAGAGAGAGATGCACATATATATGTGAACTAGCTTTTCCCCAAACCCTACCTGGGCCATGTCCTTTTTCACTGATAATCATGGCAAAGAATTTAAATCATTTCTTTTTTTAAAATTTTTATTGTTGGTTGTTCAAAACATTACATAGTTCTTGACATATCATATTCCACACTTTGATTCAAGTGGGTTATGAACTCCCATTTTTACCCCGTATACAGATTGCAGAATCACATCGGTTACACATCCACTGATTTACATATTGCCATACTAGTGTCGTATTCTGCTGCCTTTCCTATCCTCTACTATCCCCCCTCCCCTCCCCTCCCCCCCCATCTTCTCTCTCTACCCTATCTACTGTAATTCATTTCTCCCCCTTGTTTTTTTTCCTTTCCCCTAACTTCCTCTTGTATGCAATTTTGTATACCCCTGAGGGTCTCCTTCCATTTACATGCAATTTCCCTTCTCTCTCCCCTTCCCTCCCACCTCTCATCCCTGTTTAATGTTAATCTTCTTCTCATGCTCTTCATCCCTACTCTGTTCTTAGTTACTCTCCTTATATCAAAGAAGACATTTGGCATTTGTTTTTTAGGGATTGGCTAGCTTCACTTAGCATTATCTGCTCTAATGCCATCCATTTCCCTGTAAATTCTATGATTTTGTCATTTTTTAATGCAGAGTAATACTCCATTGTGTATAAATGCCACATTTTTTTTATCCATTCGTCTATTGAAGGGCATCTAGGTTGGTTCCACAGTCTTGCTATTGTGAATTGTGCTGCTATGAACATGGATTTAGCAGTGTCCCTGTAGTGTGCTCTTTTTAGGTCTTTAGGGAATAGACCAAGAAGGGGAATAGCTGGGTCAAATGGTGGTTCCATTCCCAGCTCTCCAAGAAATCTCCATACTGCTTTCCAAATTGGCTGCACCAATTTGCAGTCCCACCAGCAATGTACAAGCGTACCCTTTTCCCCACATCCTCGCCAGCACTTGTTGTTGTTTGACTTCATAATGGCTGCCAATCTTACTGGAGTGAGATGGTATCTTAGGGTGGTTTTGATTTGCATTTCTCTGACTGCTAGAGATGGTCAGCATTTTTTCATGTACTTGTTGATTGATTGTATGTCCTCCTCTGAGAAGTGTCTGTTCAGGTCCTTGGCCCATTTGTTGATTGGGTTATTTGTTTTCTTATTGTTTAATTTTTTGAGTTCTTTGTATACTCTTGTTTATTAGGGCTCTATCTGAAGTGTGAGGAGTAAAGATTTGTTCCCAGGATGTAGGCTCCCTATTTACCTCTCTTATTGTTTTTTTTTCTGAGAAAAAACTTTTTAGTTTGAGTAAGTCCCATTTGTTGATTCTAGTTATTAACTCTTGTGCTATGGGTGTCCTATTGAGGAATTTGGAGCCCGACCCCACAGTATGTAGATCGTAGCCAACTTTTTCTTCTATCAGACGCCGTGTCTCTGATTTGATATCAAGCTCCTTGATCCATTTTGAGCTAACTTTTGTGCATGGCGAGAGAAAGGGATTCAGTTTCATTTTGTTGCATATGGATTTCCAGTTTTCCCAGCACCATTTGTTGAAGATGCTATCCTTCCTCCATTGCATGCTTTTAGCCCCTTTATCAAATATAAGATAGTTGTAATTTTGTGGATTGGTTTATGTGTCCTCTATTCTGTACTATTGGTCCACCCACCTGTTTTGGTACCAACACCATGCTGTTTTTGTTACTATTGCTCTGTAGTATAGTTTGAAGTCTGGTATCGCTATACCGCCTGATTCACACTTCCTGCTTAGAGTTGTTTTTGCTATTCTGGGTCTTTTATTTTTCCATATGAATTTCATGATTGCTTTATCTATTTCTACAAGAAATGCTGTTGGGATTTTGATTGGCATTGCATTAAACCTATAGAGAACTTCTGGTAATATTGCCATTTTGATGATGTTAATTCTGCCTATCCATGAACAGGGTATTTTTTTCCATCTTCTAAGATCTTCTTCTATTTCTCTCTTTAGGGTTCTATAGTTTTCATTGTATAAGTCTTTCACCTCTTTTGTTAGGTTGATTCTGGATAATAGTTGCTTCCCTTTCTGTAAATGGAAGTAGTGATACTACAATTGTCAACAACAATGCTTGGTACATCCAGGCACTACCAGGAAGAGTCCAACAACATAACATTAATTCATGGATTAAAAGTGAAGCTGTACATACTACAGTGATGCAGCCACATCAATGTTTATAGCAGTACAATTCACAAGAGCTAAATTATGGAGCCAACCTAGGTGCCCTTCAATAGACGAATAGATAAGGAAACTGTGGTAGACATACACAATGGAATATTACTCAGCATTAAAAGAGAATAAAATCATGGCATTTGCAGGTAAATGGATAGAGTTGGAGAATGTCATGCTAAGCGAAGTAAGTAAATCCCAAAAAAAAACAGAGGCCAAATATTTTCTCTTATAAGTGGATACATAATGGGGTGAAGAGGGACATGGGAGAAATGGAGAAACTTTAGATAGGGCAAAGGGGAGAGAGGGGAACGGTGAGGGCACGGGGGTCAGAAAAATGATGGAACGAGATGGACATCATTATCTAGGTACATGTGTGAAGACACGAATGGTGTGATTCTACTTTGTAACTAGAGAAATGAAAAACGGTGCTCCATTTGTGTACTATGAATTGAAATGCATTCTGCTGTCCTGTATAACAAATTAGAACAAATAAATTTTTTTTAAAAAAGTGAAGCTGTATCATTTCCACTCCCTTGGTAAAGTTGGTGTCGTACACATGGTATATTGAGAAAAACTAGGTTACTTGTAATGAATAGGATTGTGACAATAATTTAATGAAATTAATGGAAACACCTGGGCTATCGTACATACCTTAAGCCAAAAAATCATAACTGGACAAGATGCATTCTATTTAGACCCTCGATCCTTCCTTACCGAGGTAACAGACAGTGGATGCTCCATGTCTTTATCTTGCTGTCCTCCCTGCAGGACTGCCTCACTGGTCTGCTAGAGTTCTTTGCATTTTACCTCTTTCTTGCTGTGCTGAGTCCCCTGCTCTCTGATTCTTCCTGCCCCTTTCCTGTTCACTTGGGTAGCTCTGTCTGGCTCTCCAGTTTCCCTGTGACCCGCCATTTCTCTTCTGCTGCTACACACTACACTGATTTCTTGCCTTTTTCCTCTGTTCTTTGCCCTCTTTTCATTTCGACTCTCACTCAAGGTTTCTCTCAGGAAACTCTGCTGCTCTTCATCGGAGGAAGGAAGTCGAATTACGTAGCCCATTAGTGTTGGTTGGAGCCTGTAGCCAATGGAGTCAGGAGAAGCAGCTTCTTGGAGGAGTCAGTGAGCAGAAACCCTGATTCTGGAAAAAACCAAACATGTGCTGTCTCTTAGCAAGTACTCCTAAGGGCTGTCTCAGCACCAAGCACTTCTTTAAGAAGTCAGTTTTGACGCTCAGCTTCCATGACTAAAGCTACTGTTTTAAACGGGGGTATCTGGTACGGATAGGAGGGAAATCGTGATGCATTGTGAACATACCAGTTTCATCACACACACCAAATTCTGAAGTTACCACCCAGTCACTCAGATCAGTGGTCACAGAATTTTAGAGAAATAGTACATAATTGTGCTGTAAAAGGGTAATAATGAGTGTCATGCATTCCACTATTGTCATGTATGTAAAAAAATTTACATAATAAAAAAAAATAGTACAAAAAGTAATACATTGGTTTGAGGTATCACCTACCAGGGGGAGGTCTTATGGCAAAGAAATGAAGAAGTTTCATTTTCAGGAGATGGAGAGAAAAGGATGGCTTGAAGGGCACGGAGAAAGGCTTGGCTAGCCACGAGACCTGTGGAATGACATCAGGAAAGAGGGCCAGCCAGTCGCCTGCAGCCCAGCCAAGGACACCAGTGACATCCATTTGTTTCTGGGCACATAAGTGTTGGACCAGGCGTGTTCAGCTTTGACATCAGAGATTCTGCCGGCCCAAGTCCCTGAAGTCATAGACAAACTGCTTGGGATCCAGCCACCAAGTCCCAAAAGTCACAGAAAAAGGAAGGGAAAGTCACAAAATTGTTCATGCATTTATCAAATGAGTATTAAGCTCTTGCTGTGTGCCAGGCACTGTTCTTGAAATGAGAATATAGTTGTAAACAAATCAGTCTCTGACCTCAAGGATCTTACATTCTAGGGTAGGAGACAGATAATAGACACCCCCCCCCAAACAAATATACCACTGTTACCACTGGTAGTAATAATAGTGATGAACACATACAATGCTTATCGTTGGCCAGGGTTACTGTTTTCCATATACGATCTCCCTTGATCCTGACCGCCACAATTCCTGTTTTACAGGTGAAGGACGAGGGGTGTAGTACCTTGCTCAAGGTCACATGGCCCTAAGAGAGTTGCATAATGTCAGGGCAGGCCATATACACATGTAGCCAGTGGACGTGGAAGAACTCAGAGAGAAACGACATCATCTTTGGAGTCTGAGCTCTGGGATCCATGTGCTGCCAAGCTCTGTGATGTTAGGTAAGTTATGTCTTTATGTTGGACTACGGATTTTCTCATCTGTAAAATGGGGATAATAAAACCTAATTAGAGGGCATTCTATAAGAATAAAATAAGATTTGTAATAAGATATATAATAACTAGAGTTTTAGTACAGTCCCGGCATAGAATAAATACACGTCAGATTTAAACAACAGAGTGCCAAAGCTCAGCAACCAAAGGAGATGACAAATTGCTTGAGGCTGATGTTTCTGGAACAGGAAATAATTATTTCCTCTAGGATTTCGTAACTCAGAGGACTAGGAAGGAAGGAATACAAGAGACTCAGATCTTTTAAAGGGAAATGGGCTCTTTTCAAGAAATGATTATTTTCAGCAGAGGCATGAGGACAGAGGCTCCTTTGAGGGGCCCAGACTCCCCTGATGGACGGAGCAGTGGAGCAGAGAGCAGCGGAGCCCGGAGGGGAGCAGGATTTCACAGAGTCACTGGGGAAGCCCTGGAGTTGGAATGGATCACACAGTTCCTTCGGGTCAGGGAACAGAGAGCTGAAAGGAAAAGGGCTGGTCCAGCCTGAAGCCTTGCTAGGAAGGACATTTCACCTGGCAAGATACAGGTGGCCCTTTATACCGATGCAAAAGGACAGACCCTGGCCTGAAGCAATGCTATCCATTTCCAAAGTCTTACACAACCTCATATCCGGTTCCCTTTTACTCATTTTCAGAGACTCACTCTGTTCAGCAGGAATCCCAATGGGATTTCCCATTATGGCAAATGAAAAAAAAAAAAAAAAAGTTCCCTGTGTTTCTTAGTATTTTTTCTTTTTCCTACAGTCATGTTCTTGGCTTGTCAAATAGTTTTGCTTCCTTATTAACAATCCAAGATGGGCCACGTTCACTCAAAGGCTATATATTTAAGGATATGTTGTTTGGGGTTGATCGGTTGGTGTCCTAGAAGAACATGGGCCCCATGGTGATTTTCTTGGGCAACTAAAAAGATCTGGGGAACCATGACCTCTGTCCCAGGTCAAGATAAAAATATTCAGGGTCCGTGTTGGGCTGTCCAGTGGCATTGTGGGTAACATTCATGGTTTAGAAGTGAAGATACGTAAGTTTTATGCTGGATTTTTTCAATATCATCTTCTAGTATTTTCTGGAAATCCATTTATCCTGTTTAGATATCCACTTTTAGTGGTGAATGGCAATAACAAGCACCATAATGTCAGTGAATCAGTTTGTGGTATAGCTTTAACAGGATTTATTTCTAACACATACCAGGACATTCAATCAAGAGAAAAGTAATTTAAGGCAATAATTTTACAGGGGAAGGAAGCAGGAGGAGTAAAAAATAAACTTTATGTTATAAAATGTGAAGCTTTAACACATGCAAGATTCTTAATAAAAAATTTATTTATAAAAATAAACATACTCTTTCTGTCTACTCTTGATATTAGTTGGTACTTTGAGAAATATATAGGCCGAAAGTGCTAGGGGAAATAGGTTCCATGTAGTTATTAATATCAATACTTACATGCTTTAATTAAATGCCTAATTATGTATGACTTTTGGTTTATACCTAAAAAAAATGATTGTTGGTGGTAGATGTCGGTGGAATCAACCTCTCATTGTCCTTCTTGGTCTACCAGATACCCAGGGGCTGCTTTGGGGCTTTTCTAAATGATGCACAGCTAGATTCCCAATTGCTCTGTTAGTTTTCATGTCCCTAGAGTTGATTCAAATGCTTAATCTATTTTAGTTAAACTTCCTGAGACAACCTTGAATGACTGTCACCACTGAAATTGAAAATATAACTATAAATAATGAACATAAACTTTAAGTATCATATATAATATATAATATTATTATAACTTAAAATGTTGATTATAGTAAGTACCTACATGATAAGTACCTATTGTAAGTAGGTGCTCAGTTAACAGGTATAAGTCTATTAATATGAGTAATGGGAGATCGGTCCTTTAAGTGTCAAACAGACATAGAGAATCAACAGCTGTTAGTGTTCTGAATCATGGCCCTTTCCTAAGAGTTACTATAATAAGAAATTCAAAATGACAAACCACACGAAAAGAAAAAGATTGAAGGGAGGGAAAAAAAAAAAAAAAAAAAAAAAAGCTTTGAAAGAATCCAGGCCATAAACCTGAAGAGTTTTTTGAGTGGAATTGGGACATGGTCTTTTTGGTCTTCGTAGCTCTAGACAGGGTAGATGGACTTGTAGGCAACATTTGAGCCACAATTATTTCCTCTTTATAAAAAGCTCAGGTTCACATTAAGGGATTTTTTTTTTTCAGACTTCTTGGCCAAGTTTCTAGCTAATCAAAAGTATTTTTCCTCCATTTTTAAAAATTTAAAATATTGGAAGAACTATGTGTCATAGGACAGGATAATGTGGATGTGTGTATTTGAAAGTTTTTGTCTTTGAAAGAGACAAAAGCAGAAAGACCACAGTGGCTTGGGGGATCAGCCTCAGTCATAAATTATCCGGGCACCTGGCAGAGCGCTCTCTGCATAGATAGTTGTTGAATAAATGAAGGGACAGAGTGACCTCTGCAGAGTAGAATCTGCAAAGTCCTTTGAGTTTGGGGGATTTTAGAACAGAAATACTCTCTTTACTTTTCCTTTGTCCCTAAGTTTTTAACAGCCCAATCTCCATAACTCTGCTTGTCGATCACTCTCTCCCCACCTGGACCAGGGGTGGTTCTGACACCCCCAAGGGCACCTCCCTGTCTCCGTGCCTTCCTGCATTCTGTATGCTCCTGCTCTGGTCCACAATACCCTTTCACTTCTGTGGCCTGACTTCAATTTTATCTCAGCCACCTCCTTTTAAATGTAAGTGAGAGCTTTCTTTAATCATTCAACTCTCAATCTGTGGAGTTACCCAGCCTCACCCCTGCCTTCTCCGAGCCCCAGCTCTCAGCCCTCTGGATACCCACCTGCTGGAAAGATTACTTGAACATTAATCTCGGTCTCTTTCCTACACCTCAGAGCCTGCCGACCACCTGAGTTGGGGGTGCCCAGGATTCCTTCACTCCACTGTAATGGACTGATATATTTCTTCTGGAAGTTTCTCCAAATCTCCTACAAGGACATACCCAGACTTAAAATGACAGGCCCCCAGACTTCTGAGTGTCTAGTTAGTCAGCAAGGGACAAAGGTGGAGCCCAGGCTTCAGCAGAGTTCCCAAGGCATGATCTGCAGGGGCCCAGGGGATCGGGGGTCTGAGCCTTTCAACCAGAACATTCCCAGGCCACAGGCTGGTGCCAGACATTCACTGGCAAGAAGGGCCCTGCTGTCCTTTCTTGGCCAGCAGGGGCCTCGCTGGTGTCTGGGTTTCCAGAAGGTCCAGCTCAGCAGCTTGCCCTCAGGCCCAGCAGGAGAGGGAGATAATGGGGCTGCCTCTGTGCGGAGCCCCAGGCCTCCCAGCAGCATGTGGGAATCCCCAGTCTTTGCTGCACCCTGCTCACGTCTGTTTCTCTCTGGGGACTGATGTAGCAAAGCCCTCATAAGGCAATACAGAGCAGAGGTCAAGGAACGGGACCCTGCAGCCACACTGCCTGGACCCGAAGCTTGATCCTGCGTGACTCTGAGACTTGGGGCTATTTGCTTTAACTCTCTGTCATTCCGTTTCTTCCTTGTAAATGGAGACTGTATCATTCCACAACTATTTATTGTGCTATTTCTCCAGGAAAGGAACTATTTGGGGGTGCTGAGAAGGTGGCCATAAACAAACCAGATAAATTCCCTACCTATTTGCAACATAAATTCTAAGGGGAGAATAAATGACATCCAAATAGACATACACCATCAGGGAGAAAAGAGCCATGCAGAACATTAAAGCATAGTAAAGAGAGATATGGGGCATTTTAGGCATCAGAACCATCTTCTCTGAGGAGATACAATTTCAGCAGAGCTCAGAATACAGTGAGTACATAGTTTACTCCTATGCATGTATCTGGAAATGCTGTTCCTAGCAAAGGAAACTGCAAGTGCAAAGGCCCTGAGGCTGAAGTATGCCTAGGACAATGACATTGTCAAATACAGCTCTGGGGAGGTTAAGTAAGTTAATTCATTTAAGCACTTTAAATGGACCCTGGTTTTCCTTGATTGATGTTAGTCATTAATGTTACCAAACAGTTGATTATGGTCCAGCTGGTCCACTCTTCCCCACCAACCCAAGGAAGGCCTCCCTGAAGTTTGGGGACAGTGGCACCTGCTTCTGTCTACTGGTTGATGGTGGGTGTGGGTATCATGTTGAAACCCTGGTACTGATTCTCATCTGCTGCCCGTTGTCCCTCTGTATCTTAGCTTCCATGGCAAGACATTCATTTGGCTCCTTGAATCCACTCTGCCTTCTGCCCTGTGAGATTTTTTGTCATCGGTATTACCTGTGCTACTTGCCAAGCCTCAGGCCACCCTCCAGGGCTCCAGAACAATTGTGTGTCTTGTTGGGAGATGTTTTTCAGCACAAAGGACTGCTCCTGACACTGCGGCCCGTGCTTTTGTCCAATGCCTCTCTCCCTCTTTGAAACTAAGAAGCTCTGTAGAAAAATAAAAACACTAAGTTAAGATGGAGTTCATCAGGACCACCCGCCAGCCCAGGAGGGATTCTGGTGGCCTTATGAAAGGAGAATGGTGAGCTCCCATGGCCTCAATGTATTCATCATTTGAGATTTGCACCTGCTCTCACAGATGCATGACCTTCTGCAACAGCTCTACTGAATGCATGTGCGATTTGCCATTTTAAAATAATTATGCTTCCATGTGTCTGTAGCCTTGATCATGTATGGGAAAGTGACAAGCAGAAAATGGCTTCTAGTTATACCTTGGTCTGGCTAGGCACACAGTGGTACTGTTGGGTATATGCAGGAGCCTGGCTACCTACAAAACTTAATGGACCTATTTTATATGACCTTGTGGTCCGATGTCCTTGTATAATCCCTTAACATGATATATTAGTCAACTTTATACTACTACAGTGAAATGCCTGAGGCAACTAACTTTATGAAGAGGAAAGGTTTATTGATCTCACAGTTCTGGAGATTCAAAGTCCAAAATCAGATACCCACAATAATTTGGTCTCTGGCAAGGGCAGCAGAGGGTAGTTTGTTGTGGCAGGGACATATGTCAAACCAGAGCAGAGAAAGACCCAGCAACCAGGGTCCTAAGAATGCCTTTCAAGGGCATGTCCCCAGTGACTGGACCTCCCACAAGGCCCCATATTCTAAAGGTTTTACCGCCTCCAAATAACACCAAACGGGAGAAACACTATCAAAACCATAGCCCATGACATTGAGTAGTCAATATCAATAACATCAACTGCAAAAGATCTGTATTGGAGAGGCGATTAAAAGCCAGATGCTATGCTAAGAGCTTTTCATTTACGATCTCCTTTCAACCTTGCAAGAATCTAACCTAGATAGCACACACAGCAGCAGCTCACGAGACCACAGCTCCCTTTAATACCAGAGTCACCAGAACCTGGGTCTTCTTCCCTCCTCCTCAGCAGAGATCCAGTGTCTTTTCCATTTCTCTTCCATGAGTTTCTCAGGACTCCTAGGAAGTTCTTCCACCTCCAAACCCACTGTCTATGCGGGGCTGGGCTGGGTGTGGCCACTGCAGGGCTGTCCTGCGGGCCTCCTCTTCCTGTCCTCAGCTGGGGGGGCTGCTCAACAGCACTTTGTATTGTCCCTGGCACAGCACGGTCTCAAGTGTCGGCTCAGACACGTCTTCTACTCCACCACGGCGGCAGGGAGGATTGAGCTGTGACATTTCAGTGAGACTCCCGAGCTGGCTCTGGGAACAAAGCGTGCAGAGGATTTCCAGTCGGTGTTAGATGTGGTCACGTTGAGTTCTCAAGTTCAAGCCCTTCTGAGACCCCTGGACCCACACCCTTACAGTGGATCTTTAGCTTCTTTCTTTTGTCACGTTACAGTTAAAGTCCTGGCCCTGGGAGATGCTACGGTTTAGAGTTGAGGTGTCCCCCCAGACTTTGTGTATGAGACAATAGCAAGAATTTTCACAGATGAAGTGATTCGATTACGAGACGTGTGGCCTACTCCGTGAATTCCACCCCCCCCCCCCATATGGACTAACTGGGTGGTGACTGTACGCAGGTAAGGGTGGGACCACAGGAAGGAGGTCACTGTGAATGATTTTGGACTTTCTATTTTGTCCCTGGTGAGCAGAGCTCTCTCGGCTTCCTGGTGCCATGTCCTGAGCCGCTTCCCTCAGCCGTACCCTTGTGCCACGATGCTCTGCCTCACCCTGGGCCCAGAGCTGTGGAGTCAGCCAGCCATGGACTGAACCTCAGAAACCAGGAACCAAAGTAAACTTTTCGTCTCCTACATGGTTCTTGCCAGTGATGAAGCTCTGACTAAACCAGAGGAATCTCTTATCAAACTTCCTTTCCTCCAGCTCTACACAGAAGTACAGTTTTCTCATATTTATCTAAACCGAATCCTTGGGTTCTCATATTTTACCCCTGGATGAAGAACAGCCCCATCTCTATTCACAGGGCCTTTCCTTAGGGTTCCCACCCAGGCAATGCATATAAACACAACGAGTCAACATGGGGATATTTCCCAATTTCTGGGTTGTTTCCTCTTCTCTGATGCCACATCTGAGGCCTACACAGAGCAGCTCAATTGGAGCATCAGCATTTTGCAGCCCAGTCCCTTATAGACATGAAGCTAAGAGCAGCCGTCGCAGCGTCCCTGGCCCCTTCCAGCCTGCCCCACCCCACATCTGCCCTGTCTTGTACGTATTCCCCACTGAATCCTCACCACAGTCCTGTGGAATCCGTGTTACCGCAGCAGCGCACTTTGGTACTTTGTTCTTTACTAGGCACACCTGCTGAGATTGGAATTAGCATTAGGTCACCTCATGGGTAAGGACACCTGGGTTTAGAAAGTTGAAATAACTTGCCCAAGATTATGGACACTATGACATAGACAGCACCCTGTGTACTCCCTCTCCCTTCATCTAATACTGTCCTCTTTGTCAAGGACACTTTACTGTCCCTATGAATTCTTTAGCCATTTCATTAACTAGGAGTGCATCTAGTTCGTTTTCTGCCTTCGAAAGGGAACATTCAGATAGGCAAGCCTCTGTCTTCAGGTCTACACCCACAGACGGCTCACCAATTAATCCAACCATCACTCTTCCTCATATGTTGACCCTGATCTACACCCGTGGCCAATGCAGCCCTCACACCACCACCTCAGGGCCTCCCCAAGACCTTCCCTGGCTCCTCTGTCTGGAGATCTTCCTTTTCTGCATTGCTCTCAGGCCATGCATTTGTTTTTAACCACATAACATAGTATTTTATTGTTTTACAAAGGTCTTTATCATTACATAGGTAATTTTACATTGTTCGCCTGTATTCGTTGGAATTGTCTTGCACATAGAATTACAACTCCCTCAAAGGTACGGACCATGTCTTAATTTTTTTCTTTTCTCCAAAGAATGTAATATTATGCTAAGTGCATACAAAATGCTAGGTGAATATTGATGTGCCATATTGTTGATTGGAACTAACCAAGAAAGAGCGAGCTGGTACAAATAATTCAATAATGTCCTTGAAAACATAAGCTTTCAGTTATTTTTTTCTCATATAGCCAATACATTTACAAGTGCTTTAAGTTGTCAATGATGATTCTAGAAGCAAGAAGCAAAGTCTTTTTTTCTCTCAAACAATTTGAAAGGAGATGAATCTCCATAGTTCATAGATAAGTGGTAAAAAAGGAAACAGACTCACATGGTTTTTAATATCTTGAAAAAAGAGTTAAAATAGCATCTAGGGTTTCTAAGTAGTGATTTCCACACATTAATTGTTAGCTGGTCTCATCTCAGCACTTTCTAAAGTGTCTCTGGGTGCCTTTATCATCTACTTTATGTGAATAAATCGACAATATAAGCCTTGCAATTTAAATATAAAAAGGTAAGCTTTTTGTTTTGATTCTGGAGAAAGTTGTTTAATAATAAAAAGCAAAATGCCAGCACCTCCTTTGAAGCATTTCCATTTAATGAAGCTCATTTGAACATACATTTAATAAAATCCTGAATAAATGCTCCACTGTTTACTAGAGGTTTTGTGAACAGAAACATCTCTTGCTGCCTTTTGGGGGAGAGCATGCTGCTTTCTGATTACAAATGATACATCTTTTGTCTTGTTTCTTAATGTTTCTCAAATTAAAAAAAAAAACAAAAAACTAGATGGCATGGTAGAGTTAAACCGACTTCAGGGACATTAACATAAAAGCCAAAGATGATCTTGCCATGGGCCAAGGCTGTGCCCCTAAATGATATGAACTTGATCAAAATTAGACATCGCAGTAGACAACATTCACTGGAAAGTTCTCATTTCTTTCCTATTTTTTTTTTTTTTAAATCTGCCAGAAACTTGTTTATTTCAGCCAAGAACAACCCCCCACCCCCTTTCCAAAGGCATCAGGCTTCCGGAAGCTTTATTTAAATGCCTCTGCCAAATGAAAGGCTCCTTTCATGCCATTTCAAGCCCCGAAGTACCAAAAGGGTAAATAACTTGAAGTATCATTTCTGACTGACTTGGCTTTGAAACCAGCACAGCCTGCGTAAACAGCTGCTCAGCTGCAAGGGGGCTTACCTGTCTCTCTAAACAGCCCCCTCCCGGTCCCACTAATGTCGGTAACCATGATAAACACCTTAATTCACTGGATTAATGAGTTAGAGCCATCAGAAAAGGACAAAAACCCATAACTTTTCCACAAACTTAGTTAAATGTCAAGGTTTTTAAAGGCCTAGTTAGCAAGTATATTAGATGAGATATGTCAGTTTCCCAATTTACGACTCTGACTTGTCTCTTGTGATTCCTTATAGCCTCTAGCCATTCTCCTCTTACCTGAGGCGTTCTCTGGCAAAAACCTGATGCTTCCAGTCATTCTGCATTCTTGTGTTTCTTCAAAAATAATTGGACAGGCACCTTTCCATAAACAATCATCATTAGTTACAGACGGTACACAGATAAGAATACCACACAAATACCTTTCAATGGGATGTCTTGAGCCAAATAATAATAATTTGGCCTGTGTGTTACAGATGTGATTGACAGAGAGTTAATGCACTCAGCACTTTTTCCAGAAGGCTCTGAGAATGAGCTCCTTGATGCTCAGAAAGTCCTGCTCCCAGAAAAGTGACATAGACATTGACCACTGAGTTTGTTGCTATTCAATAGCCGGTTCCGTTTCCAGACTCTATGATTAAAGTCATTATAGGAACTGTCAGCAGAGGGGAAGAAATGGAAACTGTCACAAGAAGCAACTGTCTGAAATGCTACAGATTTCCATAATGTTTAACAGTTTTAAAGCAGGGGATTTTAACTTAATGTTGATCAACCTAAATTAGAAAGCTGTGAACTTCAAATATTTCCTGATCAATTATTTTCATGTCCTTCTTGGGCTTTTGTTTTTTGTTTTTTTTTTTTTTCTTAAAAGAAAGAAAAAAAAAAAACTCCTCAGAAAAATTCTGAAAATAAAGCCCCCGAATCTTTGTACTTGTAGATATAAACAAAGTTTGTAGCAAAAAATGAATTAGCATCTTTTAACATATAATCTGTGAAAAAAAACAACCTGATGAAATGCACCTTTAAACTGAGTCAAATAAAGCACCTAATTTGAAAGGTGTTGGTGAATAATATCTTTATACTCAAGTATACGGGTTCAACACAATATTTCCCGTGTGATGATAAGTCTGAATATGTTACAAGTTGCTACTGGTTCTAATTTTTCCAAATGTTAAAATGAAAATTCTTCATCTGTAATTAGGATTTATTACTGTTTTGTAATCCTCTATACAAATATTATTGGATTCATACACGACCAAAATGATTTACAAGTTAAAAAGGTTTTGGAACTCATTGATTTCAAAAATGTAGATTCTGAGTACACGCATCAGGTATTTATTAGCAGCATTTGAACGTCAACGAACCCTTTAGCTTATTTTGTACTTTGTTTAAAAGCAATGAGAAGTCTGAACAACTATCACAGACCAGAAGAGCTCAGAAGACAAGATAACGAAATGCAATGGGTTATCTCGAATGAAATCTTGGAACAGAAAAAGAGACGTTCAGAGGGAACTAATGAAGTCCAAGCAAAGGATGGAACTCAGTTAACTGTACATATACCACTTCCTTAACTGTGACAAATATACCATAGTAATTAGGGCGGCTACAGAATATTCATATACTAAAAAACTGTTTTGTTGTTCAACTGGAAGAGCATTTAACTGAGCTTCCTATACTTAATCAGCTAAATTTGGTCTCTCTGATCATAAGGAAAGATGTTAATAACAGGGGAAATGGCATAAATAATATCCGGGACTCCGGCATGTCTTTGCCACTTCTCTGTGAATCTAAAATTATTCTAAAGTAAAAAGTGTATTTAAACTTAAAATAAATGGGAAAATAAATAGCCCTTGAAATGCATCTGACTTTAATATTTTAGTCGAAGCATTTTACACACCTAAGAAAGATTAAAATCTGATACTAGCCTAAGCCTTGTGGGTTTTTTTTTTTCCAATATATAAACAAGTTTGCCCTTTAAAAAATGTATGCTTTAACCCCATTTGCTAGTGAGAAGAGAGCCTGATACAATAATACTAACAGTGATACTCTGTTTATTTTTCTTTCCTCACCTGCTATGCCCAGGTTTTGACATTAAGAATATTGTGTTTGATATTTTCTGCATTAAAAACCACTTTAGGCTTTGGTTCCATTTTACTTCCAGTCAGAAAGATCAGAAAAAGCTCAAGTCACACAGTGAGAAACTTTATCCACTGAATGAGACATTATCCATTCCACCAGACTGCAAATCAAAGAGTATCTCTTAGGCTGCTTAAAAATTCATTTTAAAATCTGATCCTGATTGTACTTTTATGGTAATTTCATACCATCAATCATCCTTTTACCTTTAGTCTCTGGGTCCACTGCTCTCCCAATAGATCTCATTCACTCTACCTCATTATAATTCTTTAGGTGAGAAAACAGGGTAAGAAACCTTAACAGAAAATGAGAGAAAGATGTAAATTTCTCGAGAAAAGTCAGGTTCACTAAGAAGCAGAACTAATGATATGTTCTGATCTTTTTTTTTTTTTTTGTAATTAAAATATGGGAGGGGACGTGTCCCCTCCCCCCCCCAAAAAATTAATGTCTTCCATGCAAATAGCACCATTGTAATCTGGGTTCCATCTCAATTTTATCCCTAATAGTTCTTATCTGTCTGAGTGCTGCCTGTTTCTGTCATTTGAAGTGAACAAAAGAAATATTTTTGCAATCCTCCAGAACTTTTCTTCTTCCTTGTGTGAAGTTTGCCTGCCCTTCACTGACTGATGGAAGCCGACTCCTTTCTAATTCTGCTCTGCATAAACGAAATTATCGGGGTGCAGACTTTCCAGCTTGCAGCGCTAAGCCCCGCGGAGCAGGCCCCTCTCTAGGTACAGAAGTTCATGTAGAGTTATGGGAAATCAATAATACAACTTCGGTTATTATTCTCCGTTTGGCAATGTATATGTGCCTGCTCCCGCTAACAATTAATCACTGGAAGGGAATAGCGTGTGGCTGTGTGTCAACCAGAAAGCGCTCGTGGCAAGTGAAATGATTTCTAACATCCAGTTTAAGTCAAGCTTCCATTCAGCCCTTTTCAGCATGATTCAATTTTACTAACAATAAATGTTATATTTTTACTCCATTGATTTGAATGCTGACTCCGGTGTAAAGCATATTTCTTAGAGCAACGAGAAATGTAGTAGATAACAAACCCAGCAGCTCACGCAGCTCAGCCTGGGTACATTTAGAGTGGAAAAAAAAAAAAGGAAAAAAAAGAAAAAGATGGCCATTAACCACCAGGGAAAGGACTGATTTCTCTGAAATACCAAGTCCAGCTGCACTGTTGCTTCTAACATCTTTAACAAAATGTTGCCATAAACCACAGAATGCCAATAATAGCAATAATCCCTCCAAAATGGGTTGTTACCAGCAGTTAGTGACCAGTTTCTTAGTTAATGGCCTGAGGGGAAAGACACTTGAAGAAAGCTCTATTCACTATTTCCTCCCAGGCAATTTAACTGGATGCATTAAACTGCATTTTCATTGGGATTTCAAAATGTTTGTGCTCTGACAAGTCACTCGTCTTAAGGTCTTTTGATTAAATCTCCATCTCCAACAGTCTTCCTGGAGCCCAAATGAGCAACACATCTAAGCCTAGGAGAGGGGTAATTTCAAGTCTCTCAATTAAGAATTCAAATTGCAATCTGAAATACATAAAAACATACATGCCCATACAGATACAATCGTGCTGTGCGTCTTGGTTCGTGATTGAACGCTCTGTGCCATTGAAGAACTGTAAATGGACCCTCCATTCGTTCATTTCTATGTGGAGGTGATAATCCTCACTGCAGACCTCCCAGGGTTATGGTGAGGATCAAAGATGGAAAACTATGTGGAGCTCCATACTGTAAGGCAGGACCGCCAGCCGTCAGTACTACCCTCCTCCATGTAATAACCTGGTGTGCTTTGACTGAGCTAACTGGTTAATTCTTACAAATGCCTTGAGGGTTAAATTTTAACTCTACCTGGCAGAGGAATTGAGGGTGGGAGTAGGGAGGTGACCCAGGTAATGAGATTTCAGTAATTGCTTCCTAAGAGTGGGAATCCATTCAAATTTAGATTGAAAATTTAAGATTTAAGGGACTTACCTTAGAAGATACAGATCCCACTTCTTTTGAAAATGTACATTTTTCATCAGATGTCATGAAACAGCTTATTTTTAGAGGCTAGTTTTTGCTAGGAATAAATTATACCCAGAAAGCAAATGAACGCAGGCACGTAGAACTGGAACTTTGAACAGATTACAAGGAGTTTAAAAATTCTACATGTGAACAAATAAGGTTGTTATAATAATTCATACTTGGATAAACTGTCCAATATTATTCTTATTCGGCATCCTAATGCACACGGCCACAGAGGTATTTTACTAGTAAATGTAAAAATAGCTGACAAATACCTTTCAGGTGATAATCTGTTGAAACAGTCATAAGGATGTCATAAAAATAATTTACTTAACCATTGCCTCTGAGGAACTTCAAAATAAGATTTC
The DNA here is from genome assembly GCF_048772815.1 of Callospermophilus lateralis. Classification (NCBI taxonomy): domain Eukaryota; kingdom Metazoa; phylum Chordata; class Mammalia; order Rodentia; family Sciuridae; genus Callospermophilus; species Callospermophilus lateralis. The sequence goes on from NC_135312.1 coordinate 118,387,411, forward strand.
ATATTCCATTTTTTGATACATTGTTTTTCCTGATCAAACCTAAAATGATTTCTCCTGCTGATTCATATTTTATACATGTAATTAACATATTAAAACAAGGTATGGCCACCAAAACACTTTTCCTATTTCAATGCATTAATCATAGGAATATGCTTCTAGATTTAAACTAAAATGTTCTGACACTATTTATATACTAATCATAAATCATTCAGAAACCTGAATAGGTTGCGTAGTATTATTTAATTCATCACTTCCATGGTCTGTTGGTTTTAAGCGAAACTTCAAGAGCTCATTAATTGCAAGCATTAACCTACCTTTACAAATAAAGGCAAAAATGATTGACAGTACAAAGAAAGTGGGGTGTGTAAGGCACAGGTCTGCTCACACTCATTAAATCCAGTGCTATCTCAGATTACAAATATTTTTAGGTGTGTACCAAGGGGACAAAGGCAAAAGGCATGCTGTCCCTCTCTCACCACGTCGTAACATATCTGTGTGTGTGTGTGTGTGTGTTGTATTGTATTCTATTGCATATTATATGTAGATGTATATCATGAAAAAAAATCCAAGAATGTAAAGGAAGACTTATGTATTAAGTTCATCAAATTGAAATTAGATTTCAGGAACATCAAACATATACTTGAAATCAGAAGTTTTACTTTCCTAACAAGCAAAGTTCCAGTTGGCATCTAGAACCCCAATCCCTTTCAAAGGATGCTGGAAGAATGTCAGCGGCAGGATTTGTGTCCTAATAGAAATGTGTTAAGAAGGAAAGGATCGTGAATACCTCTAATCCCAGCTGCTCGGGAGGCTGAGGCAGGAGAATGGAGAGTTCAAAGCCAGCCTCTGCCACAGCAAGGCCCTAAGCAACTCAGTGAGACCCTGTCTCTAAATAAAATGCAAAATAGGGCTGGGGTGGGGTGTGGCTCAGTGGTGGAGTGCCCCTGAGTTCATTCCCCGGTAACCCCCACCTAAAAAAATTTTTTAAATGAGTGAATAGACCTATGAACAACTCAGGTGGGAATGGCCATTCTGCACTGGGGAAGGACGCCTTGGAGCGGTCCTGGCCACAGCAGGCTGGGCAAGGGAGGCCTGTGCTCAGCTGCTTCCCTCGGTGCAGCTGGCCCTCCCTGTTCCTGAAATGGGCAGCCCCTGGACAGATGGCAGAAATCAGTGTGAGCAGACCAAGGTCTTCTCCCACAACGCACCTGAAGAAAAGGTGTAAAGGTCGGTTAGGACGCCGAGCTCCAAGTCACAGTCTCTGAAGGGGAGGAAGGGAGCCACCCTCCCCCCAAGGGCAGGTGTGGACATAGTGAACAGAGCCCGGGGTCCAGGAGACACTCCTGCAGCATGGCTTCCTAGGAGCAAGACCAGCCCTTTGCCGATCAAGTCCTCTCTCAGCAGTATTCCGACAGGTTTGCGATAGCGTGCTGGGTTCCTTGGAAGGTGACCAAGCATTCCACACTGCTCCGTCTTGGAGGAGTGTGGAAAGTGGGAGGAAGCACCCTGTCCTGCACAGAAAGCAGGATATTAATTCAGAACTTTACTGAACTCCATTTCAGTTGACATGGGCCTATCTGGCCGTACATCAGATGAGTCACCAGAGACGGACAAGGAACGGCAAGAGCACAGGTTCTTTGGGGGGACCCACAGAGCCTGGGTTTACTCCTGACTGTTGCCCTTGGTAGGAGAGAGTGATGGAGGATGAAGGCAATGGAAGGAGACACACTGAGGGCAGAGCTAGGTCCTGGTGGTAGGGGACGTCTTTAGTCCTCAACGGTGAGGTTTCACCTCCAGCTGTCATCGACTCCACCAGGCAGTTGACAAAGTCAGGGACGATTTAGGGAACATGCCCAAGTTAGCAAGTGGTTCATCCCCCAAAGACTGATGGGCTGAGCATTCTGTCCTTTGTATGGCAATGTCAGGAGGTGGGACCTTGAAGAGGTGGAGGCTAGTGAGAGGTGCTGAAGTCATTAGGAGAAGGCCCTTGAAGAGATTCAGGACCCTAGTCTGTTTCTGGCTTCTGGTTTTAGATGTCCATCTCTTGATCTTATACACTTCCCACCACAGTGTGATACAGTCTACTGGGCACTCACCAGAGCTGAGCCTATGCCAGTGCCATGCCCTTTAGCTTTCCAAACTGTAAACTAAATAAACCTCTTTTCTTTATAAAGGCATCCTGCCTCAGATATTTCATTATAGTAACACAAAACTGATTAATACAGCCAACGAGTGACTAAGCCCTCAAATCCTAAAACAAATCTGTCAACAGAAATGCTCAAGTCCTTGCCATTAGAAGTCATTGCAGGTCTCAGTTCCTATGAAATCAGGCCTGGCAGAGCATCTGCTTAGAAACTCTTTGATAATTCATTTGGATGATTATAAAGTACCTGGTATCACAGTAATGTTTTTAAACAGATTTCAAAGTCTAAGAGTCTCTAAAGTAAATATTTTGCAGATATATTTGCTCCCTGAGATATTTCCACTTTGTCCTGGCTGAAAATGATATTTCTACCTTAATTAGTGGCCTACCTATTTTGCAATGGTGGAAAAATAATAAATATCTTTTTTGAAATGTTCAAGGATTCTTGCATGTAAATGTCTGCCATTCACCATTTCCTAATGTGCTTTTAATTTAAGACTTCAAGAAATTTCTGGGGCTCACACTTTTACCAACTAGGACACCAACTCTCACAGCTGCTTATGGAAAAAGAATTGAAAAAGCACAGCCCTTGTACCATGGTCTTATCAAAATGCAAAAGTTTCCCCAGTATACACAATTACCCAGGGAGCAAAGCCATTTAATATGAAATTGCAAAATTTCAAGAGTACAAGAGATTGCTGAGAGCTTGTAGTCCAACCCCTCAAATATGTTTGAAATTCATGAGGATAGAGCACAACGTACCTACCTTACCCAAATGTGGAAGCCCCACACCACAGACATGTCACTACAGGGAATTTTCAGCATTATGGCAGGTAAACAGCCCCTGACTGTAAACAACGTCAATTAAATCTGATATGTGTCTGTAAACAATGTTATGCGGGACCATAAGCTTCAGACACTGTTCCCATTTCACAAGCTGGTTTCAAAATTATGGGTTAATGATGGTGGTCTTTTCCAAATTTGTAGGAAAAAAGTTAAATCAATTAATAAAAAACTCTCCACTAAAACTTTGAAACGCCCCCTCCCCATATTTTCTTAAGTCTCCTCTATGTGAGATTTTTAGTCTGAAATACTGTCTTTCTCAGAACTGAATTGTTTTGGACTTGATGTCTTAATGTTTTATCATATTTCACACTGTGACTTAAGTTGCTCTAACAGTTGAATACATTTGGGACTCACAGTAATAGAGGTCCACTGTTCTCACCAAGAATCTGAAGCCTAATTTTTTTAAGAGACTGGGTTACAAATGTAGTATTTAATCAGCTGTTAATAATACACTTTCTATATGATACAACATCAAACATTTTAATCAGGTTTCTACAAATGATAAATTATAAATAATGTTGGCATGTCATCAATCAAATATGAGACCAAGAAAAGAAACAACATCTTCCAGAGAAGCCTCCAGGAATGGCCAGGTCTGGACTCAGGTGTGAGGTCACAGGGGGACTGCACGTTGGCCCGGGGAGCACAGTCGGTTTGCTCTCTTCACTGAGGGCTGTAGAAAATACGTGGACAAAACTTCCAGAAGTTTGTCCATATGAACCACAATAGGTTGAATCATTATGAGTCAAGAATGGATCATTTTATAAATTATATAAGCAAAAAATAAGTGAAAGGACTCTGTGGTAAAATCCATTAAAAAGTTAAAAAAAAAAAAAAAGTCTAGTAGAAAAGTTTTCTTTCCTAATAATGTGGGAAAGAAATTTATTACAAACTCTTCAAAAAACATATAAAAGGAAATAGAGAGGGCTGGGGTTGTGGCTCAGTGGTAGAGCGCTTGCCTAGTATGTGTGAGGCACTGGGTTCGATTCTCAGCACCACATACAAATAAGTGAATAAAATAAAGATCCATCAATAACTAAAAATAAAAAAAAATTAAAAAGGAAATAGAGATGATTTTTCTACATATCTAGGAAAGTCTTTATATTCAACTTAAAATTTCTATTAGTTTTTTCGTTTGTTTTTACATTTGATTTTGTGTTCTATATGTTTTTGCAGTACTGGGTATTGAACCCATGATCTTGGGCATGATAGACTGGCACTCTACCACTATTCCACTAGCCCAGGAAGTAAAGATAAATTTATATATATATATATATATATATATATATATATATATATATATATATATTCATATTCCTATGCCTAGTATTATTTTCTTTTGTTTGAGGAGCATGATGACTCTCATTTTGAATTTCCAAATTCAGTTTAGGCCTACAATATCAGCATAAGGTTGTATGTTAAAAAGAAAACAATTAAGAAAATGGTATAGAGAGAAGGCATCATGTGAAGATTGATGCCCCCAAAACAAGGTACTTGAGAATCTCCTTTCATCTCCCCCGTGTAGCAGGTGAACTAAAAATAGGAATAATTCTTCTCACAGCAGGGGCCTGGGAGCCTCTTCTAGTTGGTCTTCAGTTAGCCCTAAGGATGGATGAGAAGATGAAATCAGCAAATAGAACTCTGTGGAATGAGGCAATATTTTAAGCTGAATGATCAAACTAATGGATAGAATTCTCTTGGTTTTAAATTTTAATCCCACGTGTGTGTGTGTATGTATATGTGTGTGTGTACGCACCTTCACTGTGCAAGACTTTGGTATAAAACTGCATCTCTCTCAGACCTGGTTTCTTGGAGTGAAGTGGGTTGTGGCTGATGTCTAAGTACAATTACCTGGGGAGACTGAGCTGACCTCTCTCATTCCAGGTGATGTCACGACCTTGCTCTGTACTTGGCACGTAGTAAGTGTACAATAAACTCTTGTTGAATGATAGAGTAAATGAATCCATGCAGTATGTGTGGGATTCTGCAAGGTGAAGAGACAGTGGAATAATGAGGTGCAATATTAGTACCAGCTCAAAAATGTGCCTTCCTTATTTGTGTGTTTGTCTTATTTTCCATGTTTTGTCAGCTCTCTTGGAAGCTATTGCAGTAGCTTCCTGCTTCCACTCTTGCCTCAGTTCTTTTCTCCAAAGAGTTCAGAGTGATCATTTTAAAACATTAATCAGATCACGTTACTTTCCTGCATAAAACCTTCTGATGGCTTCCTTTTTCACTTCAAGGGCAACCTAATCTCCTACCTGGCCCACAAAGGCCCTGCCTCCCCTGGCACCTGTCAAACTTTCTGTTGCTTCAGCCTTTACTATCTACATGGACCTCTGTGCTCCTGTAACACTTAACTTTTCCCCATTCCTTAGATGTGCCAAATTGTCCCTACCTCAGAGCCTTTGCACAGACTCTTCTCTCTGTTAAGTCCAGATGCTCAAAAAGCACGCTCCTTCTTACTACAAAGTCCTATGTTGCAATCTGCTTCAGCAAGAAGCCTTTTTTGACCACGTATCCAAAAAACAGGTCCTAGCTTCTCGTCAGGACATCACTAGTTGTTTTCATCATGCAGCATTTATCATCATTTTGCTATTTTCTTATTTAATTTTAATTTTCCTGGTGCTGGGGATTGAACCCAGGGCCTCAAACGTTTCAATCTTGTACTCTATCACTGAGCTGCACCCTCAGTTCCTTATTTATTTTTTAAAATTATTTTTTCTCCTGAGAATGAAAAGGTGAAAATCATGAGAGTTTATTCAAAGATGCGTTTCCAGAAACCAGCACAGTTCTGGCATCGAATAAGCAAAAGATTGTGGAAAAATGGATTGAACAAATGAGTAGAAGTTTGTCTTAGCTTATGAAGGATCCATGATGGAGAGTCTTGAGTAAGAATGGACTGTTTTGTGTGTTTATATGTATTTCTGTGCATGTCTTGGGTGTCAAAAAAAACATATTAATATAAGGGAAAATCAGCTAAGCAAGAATATTCTTGGTGTCATGTAGGCACCCCATTGACTTCATGAATGGAATTATTTTCTCCTCAGCCTCCTATTTGCAGCTCTCATCTGAAAAGAATTATTTGAATCACATTTGCACACTTTTTAAACTTAAAGTTTCCAAGTGGCTATTTTCTCCTGACTTCTGACTTGCTTCCCAAAGTCTATGGGGGTCTCAGTATGATTCTCCCCACCCAGTCAGGGTGGTGTATCAAGTGTGCACAATCGTTGACAAATGAATCCTGGTTGTGTCTACAGCCAGGATGTCCCTAAGCAGGGTGTTATAATAGGAATTTGTAATCAGATGGAGGAAGGAGTCGGGTGATAAAGTGGGAATCTGTCCACCCACACTGGCTGGGAATCCTGCTTTCAAACTCACCCCGCACCAACAGAGCTTAGAGTTTAATATGGTTGTTACACAGAGTGTGTGCACTGTGATGGCAATATGTCAGGCCTAATTGGGACCTTCTGAGAGCTAAAAGTACGTGCAATTCTAGCAGGAAGATGTTAATCCAGTCACAAACATCACATTCCCAGGGAAACTTCCCTTCAGCCCTCCCCTGCCTTTCTTACTTAACTATTCAAGGGAAGTGATCGGTGGAGGCAAAACTTATAAAAATTTAAACTATTTGGGTGCTTTTGGAAATGAGTTACAGAGCTCCACTAAACAAAAATTTTCTCCATGAAAATGAGATCCTTAATGGATTCTACTGACTCCTGTCTTACAGGAGGGCAGGTCCAGCCAGCCGGCAAGGCAGCCGGATTCACAGGAGTGACATTTTCAGGGGATTCAAATTCACACCAAGCCTAGCCCGTAAACCTGAGCCCCACAGGAAGCAGAGCCCTCTCCATCCACCTCCAATTCCCAGTTTTAGGTAAGTGTTGACCAGATCGTTTCTGAGACAATAAACGGAAACTAACATGAGGGAAACGTCTTGCTCTTTTACTTAGAGGGAAGCTGAGGGCAGATGTGGGGGAAGGTTGTCTGTGGTGATATGATCAATTCTGGGGCCATTAAGACCCAGGGAGGGTCGCTGGCTGGGGGGGGGGGGTTGCTGCACTTCTGCATTTGTCTTTTACTGGGGTGAAAACTCTGGGGCGAGGACAATCTTCAGGTCAGGAGATGACTCTAGGTGTCACGACCTTCATTTCACAGTGTTTACTGACAGTTGATGAAGCAGTAAAGCAACAATTCACAGATGCCGAGAAACAGCTTTGACCTCTCACTTTCGCGTCCTGCAGTGGGGTCCACCACAAGAGGATGCTTTCCTCGTTAACTTATGATGCCTGTCAAGACAGATCTACAGGAAACAAAGCAGGAGACCACTGAGAAATGTGCTATGCCATGCCTCCCCTTTTTATAGGGGAAATAGCAAAACAGACTCTACTAGACTTCACTGGACGTCTAGGTTTGTTGGGGAAGTTTGATGTAATCATTGACTACTCTTTATCATGGCCTGCTTCGCCCTTATGTTTGCTAATCACTTACAGATATTATCAGGGTCTTCTATACATTCACTCATTCAAGTTCCATGACAGTTCTTAGGGGCGGCTGTACCCACTGAACACCTAAGAGGGCATGAGGTGACATGGATTTCAAATGGCCACACTCTAATGAAACATAAAACACCACTTAATTTGTCAGTTTCAAAAAAGGTTTCAAGAGGAAGGAGATCGAGAAGGAGGGAGGGACAGAGGAAGGACTGATGGACAAAGTCCACCAAATTATGTCAGGTCCATGTACAAACACATCACAATGAATCCTATGTTAATATAGAACTGTAAGGCACTAAATTAAAAAAAAATAATAATAATAATAGAAGGCAGATCAGCAGAGTAAGGGGATCAGGGGTAGGAAGAGGGAAGGAAAAGGGGAAGTAGTGGGAAATGGAATTGATCAAATTATGCTATGTGCATGTAGAACTATGGCATAATGAATCCCACTATAATGTATAATTAAAATGCACCAAAATAAAATAAAATAAAATAATAAACAGCAACTTGAGTAAAATTGGAACCAGAGTATTATCTTGTAAGATTTATCCTTTTCAGACTTGAGGATACTTAAGACAGGACCTTCGGAAGGGTGAGAGCAGGGTTGCAGACGGAAATGCCACTTTTTTACATGGCTATCAGCACTTATTAATCAGAACCTAGAGTTTGCAAGGATCAAGAACTTTGCAGTCATACTTTTTTTTTTTTTTTTCCTGCTACTGAAAGCAAAATCAGGTTCTGGGAAAGAGCCTCTGCCTGGCCTGCATACCATGCATCCTATTAGTTGTTTACACAGGAGTTTGCTTTGATTTGTGGAAACATTTTGTCTCAGGGGCTGCAGGAGAAACACTGCGACTGGATCTCTTCGGCAAGCTCTTTGCTCCCCGGCATCTAGTCACACAAGCCGTTTCCTTGTAGGTAATCCTTAGGACAGAGTGTGGTGATGTGTCCTGCCAGGTTCCCCAGAAGCAATGCTTTGTTTATCCAGATTTCTTCCAGATCATCTCCAAAGATCTATCTGCTTGTGTTTTAGTTCACCTATGTTTTATTTACAGCATCTCGCTGAGACCAGGCAGTACAGAAAGGGACTTTGTGTTTTGTGACAAGTTCTCCTTTCAAGCCTTCATGCTCAAAGAGAATTGACTACGAAGTGTCAGGTGACCTTTCTCTGAGGCTTAACAAGCAGGTGGGACAATATGATCAGAAGATGGTTTTACTGGGCGTCTTGCACCAAACCACAATATCTTTAAGTCCTTCCAGGTATACAAAATTGGGATAATGCTTATTATGAAATAAATTTAAAAAATCCACTGGGGGAATTTGATTATGTCCCCTGCAATATTTTCCTCCCCCCGATAAAACCTAGACAGAAGTAGCAAACAATATTTTTCATTCTGCCATATTCAGCTCGGCAGGAAATAATGTCAGGCGAGACATTAACTCCCGCCTTGTTGTGCATGCTAAAGTGTCCTCATTATCTGCCATGCCAGCTCTAAACTTATTCGAGAAGAAAAAAATAAGATCTCAGCATGAAGCTCATTCTGACTATAGGGGGCCCCATGAACTGTGTTTAAAAATTCAGCAGAAAATGTTCTCATCCTATACACGACGTTCTTTTTATAAATGCCTAAGGCCTTAAATTTTAGGAGCCACTTTCATGATTGTTCTTCCAGGGAATCTGTGAAAGCAAGGAAAGATGCTGCATTGTCTGCAAAGATGGGTGTCCTGGTTAAGAACGCTATAGCGTTGCCAGCGGTCCTTGCTGGATTTCACAGAAATAATGAGTTCTTTCCATGTTGTCTTGTAATGCTTACTCCTGAAACCAATGAACCAGTGTGTTAGTCGGGTTTCCATTGCTGTGACAAAATACTTGATATAATCAAAAGAAAGAAGGATTTGTTCTGGCTCGCAGTTTAAGAGGATCCCTGGTTGCTTGGTCCTGTTGCCTTTGGCCTGTGGCAAGGCAGTGCATATGGCGGGGAGAGGAGCAGGTGGTGGAGGAAGATCCTCACTTCATGGTGGCCAGAAGCAGAAGAGAGAAGGAAGAGGCAGGGATCCCACTAGCCCCTTGAAGGAAACGCCCCCAATGACCTAACTTCCTTCCCCTGGGCCCCATCTCCTAACGATTATTCCACCCGGTGAGGTCATGGCCAGGGACCAGGTTTTTAATATACAGGCATTTGGGGGACATTCAAAATTCAAATTATAGCAACCAGCCAGTGGCAAATGAGGAACATCACAGAGCAGTTTCAGACACTGAAAAGCAGCTCACTGAGCACGTGCAGTACCCATGAGGCCTGGTCTACCACCACACACAACCCACGGTGGAACCCATGGGAAGATGCTGATACTCGTGGAGAGCAGGCCAATCCCACCTAGACGAACCATCCCCCACGGTAGATGTGGAATGGTCTCTCTTTTGGACTTGGTCTCCCAAATTCATCTCAGGTGTCTCTGCTTTTGTTCGGGTGATTTAAGTACGTCTATACCAAAGTGCTCTCTAAAACATAAACCAGTGGGACTTCCCTCTTCTCGGGGGGTGTGAAGAAGGCCATGATTTTCCTCATCTATGAACGGATGCCATGGGATTCCTGGCACTCATGGAAGGCCAGAGACTTGGATTCCAGTGATCCCAGAGGATTCACTGATTCACTGGGCCGTGGTGGTTTTCCACAATGAGCCCACCCAGAACTCCTTCTAGAACACAAGGGCTCCTTGGTAGTTTAACATCGTCAAACCTAGAGAGTCCACCATGTCCTCCTGGGACCAAAATCATTTACTGTGAATACTTCCGGTCCTAGGTTGTGAAAGGTGGCAGGGAAAGCACTTGGGTGTGGTTGGGGTGGGCTACTGGGCTGTGAAACCAACATCTTCAGCATAGTGGCTCTCCAATCTGCTGCCCTTTGGAATCTCCTGTGCAGATTTAAGAAGTCTTCTTCAATTAAATAGGAATTTTAAGGACTGGAACTCAGGCAGCAGGAATTTTTTTTTTTTTAATTCCTTATGTGATTCCAATATGTAGCCAAGTTTAAGAACCAAGATTGTTTTGTTCTTGTCATTCAAAACACATTCAGTAGATTTTAGGAACTGAGGACTCTCAGGCCCCTCCCGGACCTTCTGCATTAGAATCTGCCTTTCAACACGATTCTCAGGTAATTCACATAAACCCTGAAGTCTGAGGATGACCATGGTTGCATTTATAACAAACACCCTTATGAATCATAGGGCCACTAAAATTTATGACACTAAAACTATTTTTATTACCTGGAAAGATGCAACAAGGATGATTATACCCAGGAATGATGGAATTTCTTCTTCCTTGATTCAAATGATCCTGTTTTATGTTCTAGCAGTTAATTTTGCAGTCTTCGTCTTTTCTCTCACTCTCTCCTCCTCCCTTAACTTACTCAAGCCCCCCTCCCTAGGGAAGCAAAACCACCCCACCTTTTTATGACAGGAGCAAACAACCACAGGGACAATGATGTCAGGAGAGAATTCCCAAGAGACACACGCAGGTTAGAGGCCACCAGCACATGTCTTGTGGTTCTTGATGGACAGTTTGACTCTTGTACCATTGATACAGTCCACCTAGAAAGAAAGGCAGTATTTTTTGGTTTGTTTGTTTTATTTTATTTTATTTTGCATTGAAGCCATATGATTGTACAACCAAAAGTCAGTTTCCAAGACTTGAGATCAACCAGGAAAGAGGAAGTTACTTACTATACACCCAATACCTGAACCAGAGGAGAGGAGAGGGTCAAATTTCATGGACATGTATCATATACCCTCATAACTCCAAATAATAGCATGTTAAATTATGGAGGTTTTGGTACATTAAGAAACATTTGGGGGATGATAGAGAATATTATTTAAATATAGAAGATATGATTATGCCAGTAATTTCCATTTGCCCTTGTCCTTTTACTCTAACTCAATGTCATTGTTAAGACCCGCTAATTCATGCCTCCCATCTTCCCTCTCCTTAAAGTTTCTGGTACAGTACTAAGAAAAAAGTGGCCCCTGATTACACTCACCATCAGCTCTAGGTCCACCTGGCCATCAAAATGTTCGTCCATGGGAATGATTTCTCCACTGCCACAATAAAACATTCTGAAGTATTAAAAAGTGTTTACTTGACCTCATCAGAAGAAAGAGCGGTGGTGTCTGTCTCCTCGTGGCATTCAGTGCAGTCTAATAGATTATTTTTTTATGAATTTCAGTGCTGAAAGGAAACACAGTGCAAACTGACAGACATTAGCCTTTTCACTCGGCCTCTGTGCTCCGTGCTCTTGGATTCAAATCCTACCATGTGCTCACCGGAACTTCAATGGCCAGCTATGACCACTTCCCAAACCATGATTTAAAATAGTATAACAACAACTTGCTGAGAGTGAAAAGTAAGCTGTTTCACAACATGACACAAGGAAATTTGAGATTTTTAAACATTTCTCTCATGGAAAAATGATACTTAAGTAGTCATATTTAATCTGTCAGGGAGAAACAAACTTTGATTAATTTCCACTTACTGTCAAGACCTTTATATCATAGTGGTATTATGGGTGGGGATACTGGGGATTGAACCCAGGGGGGCTTTACCACTGAGCTATATCCCCAGCCCTTTTTGCATATTGTTTTATTTAGAGACAAGCTCTTGCTACGTTGCTTAAGGCCTTGCTAAGTAGCTGAGGCTGGCTTTGAACTCACAATTCTACCTTGGCCTCCCAAGCGTCTGAGATTACAGGCATGTGCCACCACACTTGGCCATATCATACTGTTTTACTTTATAAAAAAAATGACTATAGAAGAGCAAAGATAAAGCTCATGAAGGAAATGGCATTTGAGAGAGGTCTTGTTTTGTTTAACCCTGTTGGTGATTTTAATTGAAGCATGCATATGTTCGTAATACACAATTCTGTATGCCAGTATGTGTGTTGTAGACTACCAGGCAGGATTTTGACTTGGGACAGGGACAGGATCGCCTCTTAATACATAATAGGGTTCATGGCAGGTGGTCTGGGACTATGTAGGGAAGGAGTAGATGAAGGATGGCTACAAAGACAGTAATGCTGGGGACTGTGTAAGAGGCCCGGAGTCAGTTGTCTGGCTGAATAAGAGTGGGAAAGGTTTCTCAACCTCAGTAGTTTTGAAAGTTTGTATCAGTGTTCTGTTATGTGCATTTTAGGACTTGGTGGTGCACGCCTATAATTCCAGTGGCTCAGGAAGCTGAGGCAGGAGGATCATTGCTGGGAGCCATCAGCCAAGTAGGTATGACAAATTCCTTGCCAGCTTATTCCCATGCTGTCTAGTGGAAGGACTTCTGAAAGGTGACCTTGCTCAAGGACCAGGGCAGGATCCGTGTTTAGGGTGTTCCCCCTTTAGAATAGGGCAGTTTAGCATAATAGGAGATTAGGGTGTTCCCCCTTTAGAATAGGGCGTATCCTGCTGCTGAGTTCCTCTTGAGTGCTTAGGGTCAGACAGTATATTTTGGGAGACAGAAGCCCATGCGGAGTGGATTTGGGCAGAGAGTGGATTTGGGAGAAGTGGATTTGGGCAGAGAACGTGGATTTCCCCAGAACGTGTTTGTAGACGGCCGGTGTGAGTTCGGGAATAAAGAATTGCTGTTTGAATCTACAAGCTGTGTGGAGACTCGTGATTTGTGCCCAGCCAGAGACTGCGGCAGATCATGAGTTCAGAGCCAGCCTCAGCAAAAGTGAGGCGCTAAGCAGTTCAGTGAGACCCCATCTCTAAATAAAATCATAATAGGGCTCAGTGGCCAGGTGCCCCTGAGTTTAATCCCTGGTAACCCTCCTCCCCCCCAAAGAAAAAGAATCACTGCCTGCTATGGACCAGGAACACCCCCACATCAAGATCACCCCGCATGTCTCCAGACATTGCCAGATAGTCCCCAGGGGCGAGAGCACCCTTGGTTGAGGACCTTTGAGTTAGGGAAATGAGAAATAGGGCTAAAGAAGGACGTCCAGATCAGAATTTGAGAGATCTCACATGTTAGGATCAGGTATTTGCACTTAATTTCATAGACATAGAATATTCATTAAACATCTCTGAGCTCAAGAATTAAATAATCGGTTTTGCGGTTTGGGGGAGAATAATTTAGCTATTTGTAGAACTGTTTGAATTTTTATAAAAGTATTTATCTTATATACATCAAATGAACACATTACTTAACTTCTATGTCTCAGTTCCTCCAGCCATAAAATAGGGATAATCATAGCATTATGATGATGCTTAGATGAAATAATTTACAGGAAATGCTTGGAGCAGTACAGGGCACATTTTGAATAAAAAATAAATTTTTTGTTATTGTTAAGATTGTTTATCAAAGGGCAAGGCACTGTTTTGGTGCAAGCAACTTTGAACCATTTTTAAAGTCCAATTACCATTTCTAATATGAATCAATATAAAATTATGTATTCCCAAAAGTCCCAGTATCAGCAAAATAATCACACCCAAAGGGATTCTTGCTCCCGTTTCTCCTTAAAGCCCAGATTAAAGGCTAATGAAGTCACACTTAAAAAACAAATGGGAGAAAATGTTTGAAAGGAAAATAAAGCTGATTTTAAAGCATCTTCTCAAATAGGTTTTGGAGTGTCCTGAAACCGAATGAAGACAGACTGAAGGAAGGCAACAGCCCAAACCGCTCCACGGGGCAACGGGAACGGGTCGGCTTCCACAGTGGAACTGCTAACAAGCCACAGGTGCCAAGCCACTCGAGGGATGATAGCCTGATTTTGAGGAAAGAAATGACAATCCTTTACCCATCATTCATCCCAAGGTACGCTTGTCATCTCCCATAGCACACAGCAAGTTACCTTTTTATTAGTGGCTTTGGGAATATTTTCGCAGGAAAGTAGCAGCAGCCACCAAACCTGCAAAACTACGCAAATGAGACTATGATGGATGGAAGGAGTGCAGCCACCTGCGGGGGAAGAAAGGTGTGTGGCTGAGCTCCTAGGAAGTGCCATCAGGGGCTCCTGTCCTTCCTGCCTCTCTTTCAGACCCAAATGATGGGTGAATACCTGAAGTTTTGCAATCTTACTTTGTTCTCTTTCCACCATTCCCTGCCCATCTATTCTCTCCAGCTTCAACTAAAACACTTTCTAGGCTTAAAGTACAAAAATCAAGCTAATTTTATTGGTTTGCTTAATAATATAATCTTACTTTTTTTTTTGGGGGGGGGGGTTCTGGGAATTGAACTCAGGGGCGCTCGACCTCTGAGCCACACCCCCAGCCCTACTTTGTATTTTATATAGAGACAGGGTCACACTGAGTTGCTTAGCACCTTGCTTTTGCTGAGGATGGCTTTGAATTCAAGATCCTTCTGTCTCAGCATCCTGAGCCGCTGGGATTACAGGTGTGCGCCACTGCACCCAGCGCAATGTTACATTTTTAAGTAAGTTTTCGAAGTTTCTCTGTAAGTTCCCTTGTTTGAGTCCTACCACAACACTTTAGGTCAGCAACACAAATGCTACGCATATCTTACAGAAGGCAATTGGCATCCAGTGAGGCTTAGATGACTTGTCCATGGAAATGATGGAACTTGAGGATAGAAGCCAGGGATTCTGACTTAAGCTCCCAGCATTTGCTGAGCCCTGTGCCTCTGCCTGTCACCATATTCTACTAGAATTGTTCTTTTATTCTGAAATTACTCTTTAATCCCATTCCTTAGATCATCTCCTAGGCAAATCATTGGCACCCAAGATTTTACCGGCTCACCAATCTGTTTCTCTGGCCCTGAATGTCCTAAGCTCCAAAACCATAACATCACACTGCTTCGGAAACACTGACTCCCGGATGTTAGCCATCCCAGAGTGAACATGGGTACCATTCTCCTGTTCTTTCTTCTCTCCCCATCCCTCTTCTCTCCTTTCTTTTCCATCTCCATCTGTGATACAGCATCTAATTATCTTCAAATCCTTTTTGATACCTTTTCTCCTTAAAGTCAACAGACAACCAAGTCCTGTCCACTTGACCTTCTAATTATTTCTACGTTCTGTATCTTCTTCTCTTTGTTACTGCTTTAGTCCAGGTTTTCAACATCTGTCCTCTTCCTGAACTCCTATAAGAGCATGTGGACTTCAGTTGAGGAATTCTCAGCAAACCCCATTCTTATGTGGTAGGGAGGGGAGTAAATGACCTGTGACTTATAGCATTAATTCTGGGTGATTTTCTCTCATTTTTTTTTTGTATTCCAAATAATAATAACAATGACAAATGCTTCTAAAGTTGTAAGATTTGCTACCCTCTAAGCATTTGCATCTATTAATCCATTTAATCATCCCAAAGACTCCATGAGAAAGGTACGGTTTGTTATTTCTTTCTACATTGCTGAAGGGACACTTGGAGCACAAGGAGGTTGAGTGACATGCCAAGATTGCACAGCCCGGTTGGATGCTGAGATCCAGATCCCAGTGGTCTGTCTCCAGACTGTGCCCTTGGCTGCAGCACTGGGATACCTGCAGGACCACAATGCATTGCAAAATTTCAATTTACATATCACATAGGATCACACCCTCCCTACCTTGCCCAATAGCATGGATCCTTTCTTTCCTCATTTATTTTCTTTTTCTTTCTTTTTTTTTTTGGGGGGGGGGGGCTGTACCAGGGATTGAACCCAAGGGCATTTTATCACATCCTCAACCTTTTTTTTTTTTTTAATTTTGAGACAGGGTCTCACTAAGTTGCTAAGGCTGGCTTTGAACTTGCGATCCTCCTGCCTCAGCCTCCCAAGCCACTGAGGTCACAGACCTGCACCATAGTGCCCAGCGATCTTTTATCATTTCTTACCACTCCACCATTTTCATCCTTTAATCCTCTGGTCCTCAATTGCTTACAGACTCCTGTACCAGTGCCATGTCCTTTTGTGCCTCTGTACCTTTAACATTGTCATTATCCCTGCATAGATCACCCACGTTCCTCGAGAGCACCTCCCACCTCCCTCCCCACCCACCTGAGGTCCCCTCATGTAATTCTGCCTCAGAGAAAACTGCTCTGCCCTTTTCAAACCCATCTTTGAGGTGCCAAGGGGTTCTACGGTGGCTTCCCGACCACGGCCACTTCCCCAGGATGCTGTCTCCCTCATCCGGAGAGCGGAGGTGGCTCTTGGGAGTTGGCAACTCTAGCAATAACTTCATAGTTCAACTTCACACAGATGCCTGATGGCTCAACTCTGAAATGTGGCTGTCAAAGTTATTTCTAAAACTCAACATATGGTCAAGTTCTTCAGCCTTCCAATGATCATCAAGGCATCTAATATTCCAAAATACATTCATTTCTGCTTCAACTACAGAGTAGCTTCTGTCTTCTACATCTGAACCTGTCTATAAAATCAGTGTATCACATTTCCCATTAGAGCTATTCAGATAATTCCAGAATTCCAACATAGGAATTTCCTCCACCTGTGAACATTTACCTCTTCCTTTCTAAAGCAATGGTTCTCAAATTTTGTGTACATTAAAGTCACCCAGAAGCTTTTAAAAACTCTAATAGCATGCTGCACCTCTTACCAATTAAATCAGAGTCGTGGCGGGGTGGGGCAGATATGTGTATTATTATAAACTACCCCAAAGAGTCTATTGAGCAGCCAGATGGAGAAGTCAATACTTGGAGAACTTATTCAACATCTATGTCATCAAAATATACTGAACAGCAAAGTACATAAGATGAAAAGTATTTGGTCTTAGAAAATATTTTTCTTCTACTTAGAACTCATTTCACTAAGAGACTGAAATAGAGAAAAGGACTTAAAAATTTAAATCCATAAGCTCGTTTTAACATTGTTCAAATGATTTCCTGCATGAGAAGAACATATGCTCAAGCATTTGGATAACTTTAATATAGCTTGTCTTAAAGAAGATGTCTTCTAGTCAATGTTTTGAAACAAACTGAGAAGTTGCTCTCAGCTTCTTCCCTGCTCCTAAGGTGGAGATTCGTTCCAAGTGTCTGGATGTCCTATGTTGCTCTTCCATACAAAACTACCTACTTGTCCTTTGCTTTATTACATCGTGACTTCTGGGTTGTGACCCCTGCTGCAAGGCAAATTTGAATGTTGTTGTACCATATTTTCTGAAAATGTGTCTATGGGAATAAATTCATAATCTACCCAAAGATAAAGTCTCATTGATTGTATAAGTGCACTATTATCTTATGCAAACACCATTAAAATATTCCCAAATTCATGACTGCTGCTTTTCGGGATCTGAACGTCTCCCCAGAGTCCATCTGTTGAAGGCTTGGTCCTGAGGGTGATGCTACTATGAGGTGGTGGGCCCTTAAAGATGTGGGGACTAGTAGAAGGTCTGTAGATCACTGGGAGTGTGCTTGCAGGTGGGCTGTGGGACCCTGATCTCTTCTTCTTTCTCTCCTTTACTTTCTAGCCCTGAATTGAGTAGCTTTGCTCTTCCATGACCTCTGGCCATGTTGTGCTGCCTCACCACAACCCCAAAGTGTGCGGCCAACTGGAACCTCAGAAATATGGGCCAAAATAAGCCTTATAAGGTGGTTATGTCAGGTGTTTGTAATAGTGAAGAAAGCTGTATAACAAATGACCAAACCACCTTTAAAACATGCATCGAGTCTAACCCTGTGGCATATATCTGTACTGTATAATTTTCCCCTTCAGTCAACACTTCAATATTCCTTCAGATTAGTTCCTTTGATAAGGCAAATTATATTTATGTCCAGGCTCTAGACAAGCACCAATACCAAAAGAAGGTGTGTGTGTGTATGTGTGCATGTATTTTTCTCATGATCTTTTTAAAAATTAAAATTAAATTTTAAACTAAAATTTTAAATTCAATCTAAATTAAATTTTCAATTTAAAAATTAAAATTATTGGTATTTTACAGGTTAGGTCTGTGAATCATACACGATGTAAGCCAATACATATATAGTTTAAAATATATTTCTTATTCATGTCATGGACGCTGGGTAACAATAAATTTGAAATGAAAACAATCAAAACAAATGGAATGAAACTTTCAAACCTACAAAACATTGTCATGCATCTCACCAGTGTAAATCAATTATCCAAGATTCAACTGAAACAGCATAGGTAGTGCTGTGTCGAGACAGAGGAACAAATATTTGACGTCTTGCACTGATGATAGTAAAATCACAAGTAAAAGTCGGTGCATATTTAAAGGTTACTTTTAGTGGGCCAAGTGAAGTTTAATAAAAATCTCAATAAATTATTTAAGAAATTCACTATTAATAGTCAAGAAGAAAACATTGTATAAAACTGAATTTACACAAATACACATCAAATTAAAATTCCTGCTTATTCAACCTAGTGGAAATAGTTCTGCTATTTTACTAGCCAAATAAAGTATCACATTATTTTTTATGAATCATTCATTTTATCGAGGTAAATTTACACTTACTAAAATGCACAGTGCACACATTTCAATAAGTTTTGACAAATGCATACACCTGTGCAACTCACACCTCAATGAAATATACAGAAAGTCCTCTGGAGCACATAATTAGTTAATTCCTGCCCTTCTCAATAAAACCAGTATATTCTGATTTCTGTCACCATAGGTTAGTTTGCCTTACCTAAAATTTCTTATTGGTGGAATCACACGGGAAGTTCTCTCTCTCTCTCTCTCTCTCTCTCTCTCTCTCTCTCTCTCTCTCTCGTCAGTGTGCTTTTGAGTATTTCAGTAATTTATTCCTTTCTAATACCAATTTATATATTATTTTATGAATAGTCTGTTACTTAGCTATTCTTTAATTGTTAAATATTTGAATTGTTTCCCATTTTGAACAAATTTAAGTAAATATTGGCACAAAGAATCTTGCATAATTTTTTGGATGTCTGTCTTAATGTCTCCATAATAAATGCCTACAATGAAAATTTTTTAGTTATAAAATAGGTGATTAGCTTTATGTGAAATAGCAAAATGTTTTTCCAAGTAGTTGTACAATTGTACCCTCCTGCCAGCAATGTATAAGAATTCCAGTTTCTCTACTTCCTCAAGAGTATTTAGGTGTTTTGTTTTTTTAAAATTTTTACCTACTTTAGTGAGGATGCTGTCATATCTGATTGTAGTTTTAATTAGCATTTCCCTGATTACTAATAATGTTGAACATTTTTTCAGTGTTTATCAGCCATTTGTATGTTTTTCTTTGTGAAAGGTGTTTAAGACTTTCACCTATTTTTAAATTGAGCTGTTTGGTTTTAAGTAATTGGTTATTTGCAGAAATTGTTTTTTTATTTCTGGACACAAGTTAGTTTTCAAATCTAGGAATTGGAAGGATTTTCTTTTGCTTTGTGACTTGGCTTTTCATTTTCTACGTGTTCTTTTTGTTTGTTTTGTTTCATTTTGTTGCTAACTCACTGAATTCCATCCTAAGTCCATTTTATTTTTTCATTTTGAGACAGAGTCTCACTAAGTTGCTAAGCCTGACCTTGAATGTGGGATTCTCCTGTCTCAGTCTCCCAAATTGCTGGGATTACAAGTTGCTTCATCATGCCCAGCTCTAAGTGTACTTGGAAGAACAAATATTCTAAATTTTGATGTAGTCAATGTAATTGATAACGTTATAATGAATGTTTTCTAAGAAATCATTGCTTACTCCAAGATCATGAACGTCATCATCTAAGAATTCTTTTTATTTTTTAATTTTATTTATTTATTTATTTTTGGAATCTGACATTTTAATTTCTTTTGAATATAAGTCACTTTTTCAAGCAAAGAAATAGAATCAACCTAAGGATGTGGTCCTCCAGGGATCCAAGCCAAGTCTTGAGATCTTCAGCAGAATGACACTATAGTACCAGGTGCTATAGGGTCATACACTCTAAATAGCAACCACTTATCTTCATTGTTTTCATTAGGGAACAGCCAAAAGTTCAGTCTTTAAAGGCATGATACATAGAACATCTTGATCTACAAAGGATAGAATGACCCAAATTATATGCAGGCCAACCTATTGGGAAACAAGATCAGAGCTGGTCAAGGACTGGTTATCAGAGACAGTGCTTATACTTTACTCCATGGCTCAAAAAATTCCTGGTTCCTGTCACTAAGAAACAAAGTAAAAAATATTACAGATGGATCCACACTAACATGTGGTTTTAGGGAGGTCTTCCACCAGAATGTGAAGGTAGAGTTAAGTGTGGGGGATAAGATCTTTTGATATTTTAAAAATAAATTACTTAGTAACTAAGAAATTAGACATACCACACTCTTCCATTTGCTACAATAACAAATTGAGGAAGAAGACTATTTAAAAGAAATGCTCAATATAAAGAGGGTGGGAATGGTAACACTTTCCACTACAGAATAATCTCCTGCTTTTCCAATTAGCATTGCTATTCTTCCATGATACAAATTCATGTGGAAAAACTTGTTGAGTTTTGCCAGGGCCAGATGAAAAACACAGTATTTCCTAATTAGCTAATTAAGCTCAATGAACATTTTGGGATGGAACCGCCGGAAGTATCATCTAAGAATTCTTTTAGAAGGACTTTTGGCACTCACATTTATGTGTATTACACATTTTGAATAAATTTTTGTGTATGAAGTGAAGTAAGAGTCAAATTTAGATTTCCCCAAGTAGAATCCAGTTGTGCTAGCATTTTTTGTTGGGAAGACTTTCACTTATCCCATGAAATGGGGCTAGCTCTAATCTTAAAATTTAATTGACCTTTTAGGGCTGGGATGTTATACCTGATGGCTCAGTGGTACAGCGCCTGCCTCACACACGTGAGGCACTGGGTTCCATCCTCAGCACCACATAAAAATAAATAAATAAAGATTTTATCCATCTACAACTTAATTTTTAAAAAAAAAAATGAATTGACCTTTTAAGTTTGGATCTATTTTTGGCTAATACACTCTGCTCCATGGATACAGACACTAATCCTTAAGCTAATGTCATACTGACATTATTTTTTTAATGCAGGTAGTATATGTCCTCTAACTCTTTGAAAAATTATTTTCACAATTTAGGTCCTTTGCCCCCTCCATATAAATCAGCTTACATATTTCTTTTTCTTTTTATTCTTTTAAAATTAAATTATTTTATTTATTATAATTTGTTATACCTGATGGCATAAAGCAATTCATTTCATATTACACACACAAAGCACAATTTTTCAAGTAACTGATTGTACACAAAGTATTTTCACACCACTTGTGTCTTCATACATGTTCTTAGGGTAATGATGTCTAACTTATTCCACCGTCATTCCTGCCCCCTTGCTCTCTCCCTTCCTCTCCCTTCCCTTTGCCCTATCTAAATGTTCCTCCACTCCTCCCATGCTCCCCCCACATCGCCATTATGAGTCAGCATCCTCATATCAAAGAAAACATTCCACCTTTGGTTTTTTGGGATTGGCTTTCTTCACTTAGCATGACATTCTCCAACTCCATCCATTTACCTGCAAATGTCATGATTTTATTCTCTTTTATTGCTGAGTAATATTCCATTGTGTATATATATACACCAAAGTTTCCCTATCCATTCATCTACTGAAGGGCATCTGGGTTGGCTCCACAATTTAGCTATTGTGAATTGTGCTGCTATAAACATTGATATGGCTGTATCCCTATAGTATGCTGTTTTAAGTTCTTTGGATATAAACCAAGGAGTGGGATAGCTGGGTCAAATGGTGGTTCCATTCCCAGATTTCCAAAGAATCTTCATACTGCTTTCCAGATTGGCTGCACCAATTTTCAGTCCCACCAGCAATGTATGAGTGTGCCTTTTCCCCCACATCCTCGCCAACACTTATTGTTGTTTGTATTCTTGTTACCTGCCATTCTGACTGGAATGAGATGAAATCTTAGAGTAGTTTTGATTTGCATTTCTCTAATTGCTAAAGATGTTGAATATTTTTTCAAATGTTTGTTGATTGATTGTATATCTTCTTCTGAGATATGTCTGTTCAATTCCTTGGCCCATTTTTTTGATTGGGTTATTTGTTTTTTGGTGTGAAGGTTTTTGAGTGTTTTATTTATCCTGGAGCTTAGTGCTCCATCTGATGTGCATGTGATAAAGATTTGCTTCCATTCTGTAGACTCTTTATTCACCTCAGTGATTGTTTCTTTTGTTGAGAAGAAGCTTTTTAGTTTGATTCCATCCCATTTATTGATTCTTGGTTTTAATTCTTGCGCTATAGGAGTCTTATTAAGAAAGTTGGGGCCCAACCCTACATGATGGAGATTTGGGCCTACTTTTTCTTCCATTAGGTACAAGGTCTCTGGTTTAATTCCTGGGTCCTTGATCCACTTAGAGTTGAGTTTTGTGCATGGTGAGAGATAGAGGCTTAATTTCATTTTGTTACATGTGAATTTCCAGTTTTCCCAACATCATTTGTTGAAGAGGCTATCTTTTCTCCAATGTACATTTTTGGCACCTTTGTCTAATATAAGGTAACTTTAGTTATGTGGATTAGATTCGGTGTCCTCTATTCTGTACCATTGGTCTACAAGTCTATTTTGGTGCCATACCATGCTGTTTTTGTTACTATTGCTCTGTAGTACACTTTAAGGTCTGGAATAGTAATGCCACCAGTTTCATTCTTCTTACTAAGGATTGCTTTGGCTATTCTGGGTCTCCTATTTTTCCAGATGAATTTCATGATTGCTTTTTTCCATTTCTATAAAGAATGTCATTGGGATTTTGATAGGGATGGTATTCAATCTGTATAGTATTTTTGGTACTATGGTCATTTTGATAATATTAATTCTGCCTATTCAAGAACCAGGTAGATATTTCCATCTTCTAAGGTCTTCTTTAATTTCTTTCTTTAGCGTGTTAAAGTTTTTGTTGTAGAGGTTTTTCACCTCTTTCGTTAAGTTGATTTCCAAGTATTTTTTTTTTTTTGAGGCCATTGTAAATGGAGTGGTTTTCCTAGTTTCTCTTTCAGCAGATTTGTCACTGATATACAGAAATGCCTTTGATTTATGGGTGTTGATTTTATATCCAGCTACTTTGCTGAATTCATTTAATAGTTGTAGGAGATTTCTGGTGGAATGTTTTGGGTATTCTATGTATAGAATCATATCATTTGCAAAGAGTGATAATTTGAGTTCTTCTTTCCCTATCCATATCCCTTTAATTTCTTTCATCTGTCTAATTGCTTTGGCTAGATTAGCTTACAAATTTCTACAAAAACTAAAACCAATTTCTTGGATTTTTATTGGGATTGCATTGACTTATAAGTCAATATTAGATTGACTAAAGTTATATACAATGCTATTGAATCTTTCAACCAATGAACAGTTGGTTGATCTCAATTAATTTCAGCCTTCTTTAATTTCTGTCAGCAATACTTTATATTTTCAATGTAAGAATCTTTTACATCTTCTGTTACATTTATCCCTAAACATTTTGTGTCTTTTTTTATACTTATCTAGGTGATATTTTAAATTTTTATTTCTCAATAATACAATTATTTCAACAAGTAACAAGTATAATACATACTAACCTTTTATCTTGTGATTTTTCTAAGTTCACTTATTGATTATATGGCAGAATTTTTGTAGACTCCTCAGAATTTTCTAAGGATATGATCAGGTCATCTACAGATTAAGACAGCTGTCCCTTCTATTTTACTCATTTTTCTTCATATATTATTATCTGCTTCCTTTTGGCAAATTTTAATCTTTTTCTGTAGTGACATGATGAGATAAATGAATCTAAAGGTATGAATTTTATTTCAAGCATCTCTTTAGCTACCTCCTACAATTTTGGTAGGTTGTAATTTTATTATCATTAAATACAAAATAGCTCTAATTTTTATTAGGATTCCATATTTGATCTATTGGTTACTTAGAAGTATTTGCTTAAATTAGGTGTATGTAGAAGAATTTCCAGATACTTTGTTATTAGTGTCTAATTTAAGTCTGTTATAGGAATAAAACATGTTTTATATAATTTTAATCCTTTAAAGTTAACATTTTCTTTTTTCTCAGCAGATGGTGTATCTCATTAAATATTCTATTACATGTTATAGGATGCATATATTCCATGGTCATTTTATGCACAGTTCTATAATTAACATGTGTGTTAATTGGTTGGCAGAGTGACTCAAATGTAATTTATCCTTATTAGGTGCTTTATCCAGGTGTTATGTCACCATCTGAGACAGGACACAGAATCTCATTGATAATCATGACTTTCTATCTTTTTTCTTTTATTTCCATCAGCTGCTGCTTTGGGCATTTTGAAGCTCAGTTTATTAGTTGCACACAAATTTAGAATCTTCCTTTCTTTTAAAATAACTTTTCCTTTAATCATTATACAATACCCTGCCCCCTTCCCCTTTTTTTTTTTCTCTGATAATTCACTTTCCCTTAAAATCTTGGATGGCAGCCTAAGATCTTGGTCTTTCCTATGGTTCATGTTAACACATTACAAATCTCACCATCTCTTACTTCTAATTTAATCTGTATCTTTATACTAAAGTCTGTTTCTTGCACACAGCATATAGTCAGGTCTTGATTTTTTAAATAATCCAAAAGGGCAGTCTCTGCCTTTTAAATGAAACTTTTAGACCATTTATATTTAGGGTTTAAATCTACCATCTTGCTCTTTGCTTCTTTTTTTGTTCCTGTTTTTCCTTCCTTATTTTAGATTAATAAGCAATTCTTTGTTTGGAATTTTTATTTCCAAATAAAATTGAAATTTTATTTTCTCTGAATTCTTAGCTTTTCTAGTGGTTTTTCTAAGGACGATGATATGCATCCTTAACTTGATCTAGTTTTTTTTTTTTAGGTTATTTTATGTCACTATATGAACAACATAAACATCTTTTTAGCAAGATTCACCCCACTCCTATCATGAATCCCATTGTCATATATTTTGCTTCCTTTTATTCTATAAACTTCATTGTATATTTTTTAAAATTTTAAAGTCAAATTTTAAAAGAAATTAACCTGCTGGAAATATGGTCTGATTTTACCTTCATTTTTCCCATTTCTGATACTTCTCATTCCTTCCTGTACATCCAGGTTTCCATCCAGGATCATCTCTTCAACACAAAAAACTTTCTGCTGGAGTTTCCTAGACTTGCGGATTATTATTTCTAGTCAAATTTGGAAAATTTTCAACAATTATTTCTTTAAATCTTTTTTTTTTTTTTCCTGTCTCATCCTCTTTCTGTCCTCTCTTCTTTTGGATTTCAAATACACACATATTACATTAAACTTCTTGGTAATCATGTCCCTTTTCCCCCTTTGGCGTTGGGAACAGAACCCGGGCTCTTGCACATGCCAACAAGCACTGTACTACTGAGCTACACATTCAGCCCCCACAGGTCACCTAAGGCCCTATTATCCGTTTGTCACTTATTTCTCTTCTGTGTATTTTAGCTTTATGTTTCCTTTTCATCTATTTTCAGAATTGATGCACTTTTTCTTACAGTGCCCAGCTGTAACACCTATGCCCTGAAATTCTCTGTTCTTACTTTTTTTTTTTTTTTTCAGTTCTGGCATTTCCGGTCCCTGTTTTTTATAGGTTTCTATTTTCTTTCTGTGATGTGAGATCTGCTCACTCCTCATCTCCATTTCTTCTTCTTGAAATTCTTGAAAATGTTGTAATAGCTATTTCACAGATCTTATCCGAAAACTTCAATGTGTTTGTCATCTCTGGTTTATGTTTTATGAGACATTTTTCTGATTCTTTGACTAATAATGTTCTACTGTATGTCAAACACTGTGGATTCTAAATTATAGAAAATCTGGATTTTTAATATCTTCCTTCAAAGACTGCTGAGGTTTGTTTTGTTTTGTATGTTTGTTTTCTGCTGGTAGATGGTTAATGTTCGGGTGAAACAGCTTGACCCTAGCAATACCTGATTTCAGATTTTGCAGGGGCAGTTAGAGCAGTCCTTCCACCGGGGTTAGAGAAGTCCAAGTTCTAAGGTGTGGCCTCTCCGGAGTCTCAGCAGAATGGGTTTCCAGTTATATATCTCCACTTTGTTGGTCAGCCATGAGAAACTCATCTCACAGGTCTGAAACTGTGGGGAGTAGCTTTCATCAAGAGCCTCAGTTGCTGCATTTTAAAATCCATTGGCACATTTCTGAAGAATTCAGCCTTTTCACAAACTGTCTGTGACCAATGATGAGCGTGGTGGTTAAACTGAGGCAGGTCAATTCCTCGAAGGCGTGGCTACTCTCACAGCCCATTTGAATTTGAAAACTCCCATGTGGCTTTGCTGAGACTCCATAGCACTCAACTACCTACACTTTCTCCTGCACCCTGGGTCAGGTCTGTATTGCAGCCTGATGGTGCTCTCACTCTGACCTGGTTTCTATATAATCCTAATACGGCCTTTCTTTGAATAAAATCCTCACCTGATCTGGTGTGCTGTCCTGTAGACCTAGCTACTTGGGCTGGTTAGCAGAAGGATATGAATTCTCTTTATAGAAACGAGGTTCAAAATTAGAAAGCAAATTCAGAGGATACATATTTTGAATGTACATTTTAGCATATGTTGCAGAAATTTTCTTTTTTGAAAAAAAAAATATGGCAAAATGAAATCAAAATTTAGAGTGAGATACACAATGCAGTGAGAACCAGAAATCTGTCTTTTCAGAACTTAACCACCTGGATTTTATTCATACAGGATGATGCATCTAAAGTCAATAAGGCGAATGCTGTTGGCGATGGATGATTTTGATTCCCCAAAGACATAAAAATCAATACTCCTGGGTCCCTTTTACATTCAAGTAACAGGGCAAACTGAACTGATCGACCTACCAAATGGATTCACCTTGCTCTACTTTAGACTGTCATGATTCTATCTTATCAAAATTCATCTGTACTACCAGAGTTGGCCACACTTGGATTGGCTTCACATTCCCAACTTTATTGCCCTTTGATTTTCTTCTGTCCCTCTGTTTTTCCCTTTCTTCACTGAAACCCATGCCCTACATCATTCCAGCTTCAAGAGACTTTTATTTGGACTAGATTTGCCCATTTGGTGAAATGGGTTAAATTTGGTTAAAGGGTTCAATTGGCAGAACAGAAAGCCCAGCTAAAAATAATCAAATGCCAAGTCCATTGCCTGTGACCAATGAGGTTAATTTTCTCTTGCCATTTGCCTTAGAGGTTGCTTATTTCGATGGTAAGCACACCAGGCAGAAAGTTTACTTTCTTAAGTTTTCTCATGTTGCCAAACTTTCATTAGCACTCATTGATACAACATAAATACATTGTAGCTAACTCCAAGGTCATGCACAGTTATGCGAATGTCTTCATTATTACATCCAGACCATACAAGAAATTATGCATCCGAAAGTAGAGCACTGTGGCTATGGGTGACGGGTCAATATACGCTTTTCCCCCTAAAAATCATCATCGCTAAGATTTAGCATTTATTGCATGCTGATAGGGCACTAATCACTGTACCCCCAAAGCGGGGAAAAGACAATCCTTTCCATACCACATTTGCCACTTGGAATTTATTTAGACAAACATAAAAATAAATATTCAATCCCACAACTCAACTACCCACTCCCTCCTGTGCTCTGGAGAGAAATATCAGCGGTTAGCTGAGAGGACAGGTGGTTAGCTAGGGCGCTGCGGGAGGCTGAATCTGCCCTTTGCTCGGTTCATGTAATCAGAGACCAGAATGTTCTTAACCTTTTATGGGTGGATGAACAACAAATTAGGAATTTCTAATTGGCTTCTCTCCAAGGACCCTTTCCCAGCAAAGTAGCAAAGGTATTAGCAGAGAAGTGTTGTTCATCCAGGCTGATGTTAACTTTTTGTGAAATTAAGAGACCTTTATTTGAAAACAGCTTCAATAGCTGGAGGCACAGAATCTAAGAACCCTACTCCAGGCTGTAATAATTGCCGGCTGCCCTGGGAAATGGTTTCAAGGCCGGAGCAGTGGCGGCTCCATGCAAGCACAGCCTCTAATTATTGAAAAACCTGTGTAGAGTCTCCATGTTAATCAGTCTCTCAGAGACTTCAGCTTTATGTGGTTAGTGCAGATTTATGGCATTTTTACTTTCCTGTTATTAAAACTGATATTTCACAAGGAAGAAACTATCTCCAGACAACTGTTAAAATGCAAAGTTTCCGTCATGAAAGAAAACTACAAGATGATTCTGAGAAGATTCCACAGAGAATTCCAAACAAGGATAAGAAACAACACATCAAAGACAGGGGGGAAAATTCAAAAATAAAAAGGCACGACTCTAAAATATTAACAAAAAGACTCAACAGTTGGCCCATAGAATCAAGAGGTTAGAGTGTAATTAATTTAAGTGCTTGTTACAATTATGGAAATAAACACTTCCTGCATAAATGCAAGCTGAATTATACATAATTATGAAAGCACTGAACTAATTGGAACATTTGGATTAACATAGTAGAAGCCAAATTGCCTTTTTAAGCCAATGATACAGTGCTTTGCATGTTTCTTGCACGTACACAGCAAATATTAATTAATAATGGAAAGGAGAATATTTGGAAACACATATTTCTATGAAGTTTGCATTTTGTTTCTCTTATAGAGTATACATGTATGTTATAAATTAAATGACCGAGCAATATTATGGAAGACATACCAGGGCAGGACATACTGGCCGTTTTGCCAATTTTAACTGATGTACAGATGCAGGCTGCAGGAGCAGAGACTAGGGTTCCAAGGCTTAGGTCTCCTTCCTCACTCAAACCTGCCATGGTCTCAGTGGTCCAGCTTCATGGGATGATGGGAATGGTTGGCAGGAATTGGCAATCTGAGAAAAGCAAAAGGAAAATTATACTCAGGTGAGATAAAGAAGATTGAATATGAGGTTCTCCTTGGCCAAGTCTAAATTTCATGTCTAAATTTTCTGGATGCCCTGAGCTCCCTTTTAACATTTTTATTTTTATTATTTTGGTACCAAGGATTGATCTCAGGGGGACTCAACCATGAAGTGACATCCTCAACCCTATTTTGTATTTTGAGACAGGGTCTCACTGAGTTGCTTGGAGCCTTGCTTTTGCTGAGGCTGGCTTTGAACTCTTGATCCTCCTACCTCAGCCTCTCCAGCTGCCGGGATTACAGGCATGCACCACAACTCCTGGCCCTTTTGACATTTTAAAACTTTACTAATGTACTTTCTTCTCTCTCAGATGCACCACATCATTTTGCTGCATTAAGTCTGTGGGAATCTTGATAATTCTTGCTCTATTTAGATATGCCCCTCCTTCGATAGAAGACAAAAAATGCATTCTACTTTTACTGTCACTCAAAACTTGCATTCCTACAGAGAAGCCAATGCGGACCAAAGCTTGGAATTAGAAAAGCAATTTGATAAAGCTATAGAGTATTATAGTTGAAATGACTAAAAATATCCCGTAGTAACATCTTGTTAACCCAAATACATCAACAACTCTGGGAAACCAGAGTTTCCCAGACAATTCTGTGAGATCAAATAAGGGATCATATTAACAGTAGTGATCCTAACCTTACTGGCTTCTTTGACTCTACTTGTTCATACATTATCTCATTACCTTGCAAAAATCTCAATCCATGGTTTCTGAAATCCCAGGGAAGGTTTTATATGTGCTTAGGTACAAGTTAGCCAACTACAATCTGTAGTGCACCTCCCACGGTCCTCCTGTCAGACTGTGGCCTCTTGCATTTGCTCTTCTCTGTGTGTGTTGTTGATGGGGATAGGCCCAAGGCAAGCCAAGCATCAGCTCCATGTCTGAGCTAGGCCCTTGGTCTGCCACTTTTCTTTATATGCTGCTGCATATAGCACTTTTCCTATCCTATATTTTAATATCAGCTGGGGCAGCTGTGGGTGGGTAATACTTGAAACAACTTTTTGAATATTAAATATTTTATGATAGTTACCTGAGTCTCTGGAAGATTAAAAAACTTGCCCCAAATCACAATCTAGTGAAATTGGACCCCTGTCTGTCTGAAACCTTGTTACGATCCTTGCTCATGGGTGCCCTTCATGACTATGTTGGTACCGAAACAAAAAGTACTGATACTCCCTGTAATTATTAGGAACTCTCCTAATTGGGGTCCCAGTGATTTAAAAACAACCATGTTTGATTCTGTATTGAGAAGATTTTTCTTTCCTAACCCTGGGTCACACATTGACATTAAAATAATCACATACAAATCCATCTCATAAAAACATAGTTCCTTTGGGGATTAGGATGTAGCTCAGTGGTACAGCCTGTGCCTACTAGGCACAAGGACCTGGGTTCAACCCCCAACACCAAGAAAACATTCCTTTAGTTTCTTCCTCTGAGAACTCTTCACATAGGACTGAACAGAAATGAAGGAGATGGGTCATATGAGACCAAGACCCTTCAACTTTGTGTCTCTTCATATGCCCTTTAATTATACTCTTGATCCTGTACAACTTGGTTGTATAAAAATGGTTGTCTTTGGACCTTTACTCTGCTAAATCATCTGACTCCCAGGCCTCTGATCATGCCTGTAAACAATTGGATCTGTGTGGAATTGATAAGTGAGTCCATGAGGGACAAAATTGGATATAATATGGTGAATTCCTCTAGAAGACATGGTTTAGGCTATAGCTGTAGTTACATTTCCACCAGAAATGTGGGAGGAGTAGAGAGGTCTTTCCAGGACTCATAAAATCTACTCTGCCTCTCTATTTGCACATGTTTACATATACACACCCACATACACACAAACACTATTCTCTTATTTTCACACATGCACAGGTACGTACACACACACATACAGACATACTGCTGCAAAGAAGATAGAATGAATTCTTGATAGCCCTGGCCTCCACCTTTTTGGGGAAGAGTCTACATTAGTGAATTTCCTTTTATTGCCAGGGTTACAGCCAGGTCAGGTGATCATGAATCACTGGACTATGTGATAAACGTGGGCACAAGAATCTACCAGGTGCTGAGGAGCCAGTGGAAGAAATGGCAGGCGAATAATTGAAGCATGGATGGGAGTCGATTAGACCCAGGGCAGCTGTAATATTGGTAAAAAGGTAATATATGAAATATATTATAATATATTTATATTAATAATATATGAAATAATATATGAAACAACTTTTGGAGTATTAAATATTTCATGATAGTTACCCGAATCTCTAGAAGGATACAAAATTTACCCCAAATTGGAACCTTGTCTTTCTGAAACCAGAACTAGTGCAATTTTTACTACCAAGCATCCATAAGGTTAGCAAATACCTCAGGAAGTCTGACCCACCAAGTGAGATTGGAACTTTATGAGACTGGAATAAGTATGATCTGCTGGTTAAGGTAGACAGTAGACAGAGTATAGGTGTTTGGGTCAGCTGCAGTGACTAAAGGATCTGACCAGCACAACTGTAGTGGGGGAAAGTTTATTTGAGGGCTCATGGTTTCAGAGGTCTTAGTCCAGAGAAGGCCGGCTCCATTTCTATAGGCTTGAGGTGAGGCAGAACATCATGGCGGAAGAGTGTGGCAGAGGGAAGCAGCTCACATCATGGTGATCATGAAGCAGAGGGAGAGAGAGCTCTACTTTCCAGATACAAATATATACCCCAAAGCCACGCCCTAATTCTCACCTTCTCCAGCCACACTCTACCACTTCAGTTGCCACTCAGTGAATCCTATCAGGGGGTTCATTCACTGATAGGGTTAAGACTCTTAAACCCTGATCGTTTTGCCTCTGAGCTTTCTTGCATTGTCTCACATGTGAGCTTTTGGGGTACACCTGACATCCAAACCATGATAGGATTTAGCTTAACCTGGTTACCAGGAGCAGCAGACAAGAGTATCTAGGAAGCTTCCTTGCCTTCCAGTTGGAGCTGGTCTAGGCCTTCAGGCCTTATGAAGTAAGAAGAGAAAAGGCACCAGAGCTTGCTTCTGTATTATTGTACCTTTTTTACCAAAGAGTACGTTGCAACTGCAAGAAGTTTAATAAGTGACCAGCCCAAGGCTGACATCTTCACCTCGCTCTGACTAGTTTCCATGCTGGTTTTGGTAGGCAGTTCCTGACAACTAATCTGTACCCAGAGACCCAGCCCCTCTAAATTCAGTCATGCATGATAGTGACAAGTGTGATTTCTAGCAAAGAGATAAAAGGTTGTTTTCATTGATGCCAATTGTAGCTTCGTGTGCCAGATCTTCTCTGTTCTTGTTCCCAACACCAGGGGGAGACACTGTTCAGTGGGGGGATAACGCTTTGGGGAGTAACCAGACTCTGGGTACTTCCTAGGCCCTCAGAGTTATGGGTCATAGAGATCCTGGGCAATATTTTGTTTTGTTCTGCCTTTATTTTAAGGATATCACTTTTATGCCATGGATAATTGCATTTTATTTCTTACTTGATGCTTATTGTAAATGTAGGATTCATTATCACTGAGTTCTATAAATGTTCCCATTGTAAACTCCCCTTTTGTCTGGAACTCTTTTTCTTTTGTTTAGGAAATTTCTATGCTGGATTGGAATATTGTACATTTAAATGAGGTGAAGTTGTTATCTGACACCAGAATCCTATTTATTTAAACAATTTGAGCTTTAAATAAAGTGTTGCCTTCCTACTACCGAATCCTCTGAACCAAACCTTTACCCTTGATTCAACAATCGCTGTGTCCACCACCTTATGCAGATTATTTTATTTAATCCTCTCCCTATTGTTCTAAAGCAATTATTAGTGTAGGCAAATCAACTGATGTTTAGAAAATTTGAGTGTATTGCCCAGGAGTAAATAACTGAGAAGTGGCAGGGTAGAATGTGAAATGGACGAAATCTAACAAAATCTGTGCCCCGCTCTAGATTCTTAACTGTCCTTCTCCTCCCCATTTCTAAATCATGCCCCATTTTATTGATTATATTTTGAAAATCATTATCATTTACTGGGGATGGGTACCAGGGATTGAACTCAGGGCTCTCAATCACTGAGCCACATCCCCAGCCCTATTTTGTATTTTATTTAGAGACAGGGTCTCCCTGGGTTGCTTAGTACCTTGTTTTTTGCTGAGGCTGACTTTGAACTCCCCATCCTCCTTTCTCAGCCTCCCAAGCTATTGGGATTACAGTGCAGGGTGCAATGTAATATCTTAACATAATAACTGCTTATAATTTGTAG
This sequence comes from Callospermophilus lateralis, assembly GCF_048772815.1. Taxonomy (NCBI): domain Eukaryota; kingdom Metazoa; phylum Chordata; class Mammalia; order Rodentia; family Sciuridae; genus Callospermophilus; species Callospermophilus lateralis. Next base: position 118,420,946 of record NC_135312.1, read on the forward strand.
TCCTGATGGTTAGTTTTGTCAGCTTGCCTGGATTGAGGGCTGCTTCCAGAAATGGTTAGGCACAGTCTGAGAAGGTGTTTCCAGAGAAGCTTAATGAAGGGGGAGCAGCCAACTGAGTGGGGAAGACCATGGATACACCATCCCATGAGAAAGTAGAAGCGGGAAGCTCAGGAGCCCATGCTAGACCCTTCTGGAGTGGAAGCAGGTTTTCCACTGCCATTCTGGCCCATGGACATCAAACTAGATTCTTCAGTCTTTGAACACAAACTTGCATCGATAGCTCTTGAAGGAGGATTTCAGTCCTTTAGCCCAATCTGAGGCTGTGTCCCTCTTTCACTGAGCAGCCACTGGTTTCCCTGGCTCTCCATTTTTAATCATATCAAAATGATGGCTCTGAGTGAGTAGAATACCTATGGATTCAGGACACTTTCTATTTTGAGCAAAGAACCAAGATGGTAACAGATGCCTTCAGCAACACTGGGGGTCCTGGCTGAGAAGCTCTAAGGAAGGGCTTGTGTTTCCACATAACAAATAAAAACAACTCATGGTAAAACAGTAGACAGATGCATAAACAAACAAATATCACCCAGGATTGAGAAGTACTGCTAGTGAAGTGGCACCCTGGCCTCCACAGAAAATCTTAACTAATCTTCTCCAGAAATCTTCACCATAATCGATTTTAGGACTATCAGCAAAAGAGTCTCTACAAAAAAAGTTCAAAGTAGGTAAACGTCCTATTTTCTTGTTGCTTTATTTTACTTGGCCACTGGCCTGGAAGAAATCAGCACTCCCGGTGCGGATGCCCCTTTACTTGTTTTTCACAAACATGTATCCAGTATAGTAGTTTGTAGAAGTGTGTTTGCAAATGCAGAATGTGATTAAAAAAAAAAAAAAAGACAGGTTCTTTACCAAGGCCTCTGGCCTTGAGCTGGGGCTTCACAGAGATGTCTAAATTTCTAAAGTAAGAGAAGTTACCAATTGGGCTCCATGGTAACAGCTGGCAGGGGTGGGGGGGGGAGAAGAAGCTATCCCCCTTCTCAGGTGTGGTCCTTGTTGCCCAAAAGAAAAAGCTGCTTTTATGTGAACTTCTGCAGACTGTGGACTTCTGAGCTTCTCCCCTTACATGCTGGGTATAAAGTTCTGAAACTACCTGAACTTGGGGTCCAGGGGATTAATTGATTACAGCAAAAGCTGTACCCGCTGCAGCTAAATAAAACTGTTTCCTGCTATCTTCCGTGCCCTGCCTGTCTGTCCCCTCCCAGTAGATGCCATTGACCTTTAAATATATTTCTTAAGCAAAAGTGGCCCTTGATTGAAGACAGTTCAGCCATCACTCATACTGGGTGAAAGAGCAAGCTTGAGGCTTGTGGTAACAAAATAAGTATCTCATCTTTGTTTGCCTCTCTGTCCTCCCCTGTGTTGGTAGGAATCCAGGCCTGGGGAAGGGAAGGACACTTAAAGATGGAGGGCCCAGCCACTGAAGCTGGTGCTCACCGTGTGAGCAATGAAGCCAGCCTCATATGAGAAAATACTCATGGTTCTCCTCCAGGGAGGACCAAAAGGAACAGGGCAGTGTGGGTCTGGAAGGTCAAGTAGCAAACCTAGGTCCTAGACCCCCTCAATTTGATATGACCACACATACTTTGGCCCCTAGCCCTGGTCTTCAGTTTGTCAGTCTGTCTAGAAGAGCAGAATCAAAATGGTTTCATCTTCTTTAGTTGAGGCTGCTGTCTCTGGGTGTCATCTAGGGGATGGCAGAGCATTTAAACTTGCTATTTGTAATCTTTGGAAAAGTTACTAGTTTCATAGAATTAGTATTTCAAAAGAGGCATCCACTACCATAGCTCCCCTCCCTCTTGACCTGGAACTGCTATTATTAAAACTACATTTACAAATTTGGACCAAAATGGGGGAACTTTAGCAGGAAGCCAAAGTTGATTTGTACCATCAATGTATCCCAAATGATGGAGTGGCAAAATTATAAGATCTCTGAGTAACCTTTGAATATGATTCAGGCAGAGACAGATGGAATATGTTCACTGAGGAAGAAGTAGCAGCACAGGAAATGCTTAAATACCTCCATTGTTGGTAGTTCTACCAGTTTGCTTAAGCACCTCATGCAAAACTGAAAGACAATGGGTCATTTCATAGATTTTTGCCCACTTAATCGTAATGTAAATATAAAGAGGGTGGACACTTTTAAAAAGTATTTTGAAATCAGTAGGAAGCTGATGCCGTGTATGCATTGAGGATCATTGAATCCTAGTTCCCATGGCTGGAAATGGCCACCAATATCAGTAAGTCAATGTGTCTTTTCTTATATATGGGAGAGTTAGCAATCAGGGAGACTCCATTATACATTCCAGACTTCAAAATGGCCAATTTATTAGCTTAATTTTTCTCAGTTCAGTATTTTCCATTTGGTTTAGAACCAGTTCAAATTTCCAGCTGAAAAGGATATTTTCAATAGAGTGGAAGTATCTAGAAAACCTTCTCCTAGGGTAGTAGTGTAAGGGACCGGCGAACGATGGAGGAAGAGACCACCAAGAGACCGACTCATGCAACAGCAAAAGGGGGTTTATTGAAGATCCAGTGCACTGGGGCTCCGTGCTCACTCAAGGAGGGAGAGCGGCCCAGAGCCCCGAGAACAACTTGAGCAGGGTTTATATACATTTTTTAGGGAGGGCAGGGACTTTACATACATCACAGTCCCCTTCAACAAATTACCATACACCGCGGGAAAATCAAACAACAACTCTCAAACATGATTAGTACATTCATTGGCGGGAACAGGTCGGGCGGGGGTGATAGGTTAGTCCTAAGGCGGGGTATACATTCAAACTGATTGGTTTAGGCCCCGGAGTGCGTATGTGCTGAGCTGCTCGGGGTCCGGGTTGTTAAGCAACTAGGTAGTCAAGGAGGGATTCCGACACACATCTAATGGGCGGTTCCGGGAATTGTCTTAACTGCCACAGGAATTTCAGGGTCTGAGTGCAGTTTAGAAACTTTACAATACCTGGTCCTTCACATTTTAACTCAGGCTTTGCAGCTTAGAAGCTTTACAATGCCTGGTCCTTTACATTTTAACTTCAGTTTCTTTTACCCTTTCAGTAGAAGCATATAGAATACAACATATTTACTTTTTGAGATTTTTTTTTTCCTGGGGAGATAGGAGGAACATATAAAATAAAACACATTTACTTTCCAAGGTGTTTGCACGTCATTTGGCAGTCCATGTACCCTTCAGGAATATATTTAGTTCCCTCTAACCTCACTTTCCCCATCTATGACTGAGTTGGACTAGTTTTCTATAGTACCTTAATAGGCCACCAGAATCTGAGACCATGGTACTTGGATGCTAGACTTTTTTTTTTCTTTTTTTCTTTGGTACTGGGGATTGTTGAGCCAGGGATGATTAACCACTGAGCTACATCTCCAGCCCTTTGTTTGTTTGGTTTGGTTTTTCTTTGGGGCAAGGGTACCAGGGATTGAACTCAGGGGCACTAGACCACTGAGTCACATCCCCAGCCTTATTTCGTATTTTATTTAGAGACAGGGTCTCACTGAGTTGCTTAACGCATTGCTTTTGCTGAGGGTGGCTTTGAACTCACAATCCTCCTATCTCAGTCTCCTGAGCCACTGGAATTACAGACTTGTGCCACTGTGCCTGGATTCCAGCGCCCCCCCTCCCCCCGTGTGTGTGTGTGTGTGTGTGTGTGTGTGTGTGTGTGTGTCTATTTAATCCTTTGTTTTTGAAACAGAGTCACCCTAAGTTGCAAAGGCTGACCTCAAACTTATGATCCTCCTGCCTCTGTCTCCTGAGTCACTGCATTAGAGGTGTGTGCCACCACATCTGGCTGCTAAGGCCATTTTTAAATCATCAGAAAACAGCAGAGAGGATGTTTGATACAAAATACAACCATGGGGGGCCATAGATACTGAAGCTGAAGGAACCTGATCCTTCAAATACCTTTCTCTTCTCTCAATTCCTGAAGCATTTTTTGCTTCTATGACCCAGAGGCATTTATCTTTCACATGTTTACGAGTGCGCGTGCATACATTACCTGTTTGCACACTATGGATTAATTCTAAATCCCTGCAGCGCAGGAACTTTGACTTATAGTTCTTTAAATTTTTGTGCTATTAGGTGGTTTAACGCCTCATTACTACTTTCTGAGTTAACGAGAACACACATAGAAAATTACACACTATCTGGCAAGAGCCATTTCCCTATTGATGTGCTCACGTTCCCATTGGTATGAGATGAACCTCTTCAGGTGACAAGAAAGTGAGCAAAACATGGACCCAAATACAGAACCGAGTCTGCAGAATGGTCAAGCCATCTAAAGCCCTCTTTATTTGAACAAGCTTTGATTTTTTCAATACTCACTTTATGTTTAGTGAAAATTTACAATATCTGTGCAAGTAAAAGGAATCTTAACCCAACAGTGGAGAACTTTCCTGGCCAGTCTTTCCCTTTCATCTCTCGAAGGGTGTGGAGAAAGAGTGGCGTGGGAAGAGTCTGGGTGAGATTCAGACAAGGCTGTGTGACAATCTCAGAATTTCCATCCTAAAGTGAAAGTCAAAATGCTTTTTCAGGGGATTCTTGTGAAGATTAAATGGGATCCTCCAGAGGATCTGGATTGTACCCGATCCTTTATAAACATTACATACACCACCTATGCTCTGCCAACCCAAACTGAGAAGACTTGTGCATTGTTGCCTAGCAAACCACTTTTACAAATCTTGCAACAAATCCTACTTGTCTGCAAATTCCCTGATAAAATAAAATTTATCCTTCACAATTAGAAAGTCAATGACGTCCACGTTCATACACGCACTTCTCCCGGTAAATTGAGAAAATTGCCATATTTATGTGCAATATTTATGTGCAACCTAGTTAAATATATGAATATATATAACTCATATAGTCATTTTGAATACAACTTTTTCAAAGGCAATGACAACAGACCTCGTATATTATAGTGGTCCCAAAAGATGACATCACCCAGTGACATCAAAACTATCTTAGATTGTATAAATAAAATGCATGATGTTGGTACAATTACAAAATCACCCCACAGTGCATTTCTCAGAACTTACCCTGATTTTTCCGTATGCATGACTGTGTATGAGAATACTACGCAAGTACTATTGTGGTTGGGTTTTGTTAGAGTGCGGCTCATTCACCAGTAGCTCATTCCTTGAATGTCTCACATTCTAAGCGTTTTTCCTTCCCAATGCTCTTGTCTCCTCCATTCATTTGTCTTTGTGTTTGCATTGTCTGGTAATTTGGATATTTTTATTTGAGATTATTTGGCCTATGTCAGGTATTCTTCTCTGCGGTCCCCAGAGTCTTGTATCTTGTTTTTAACTTCTTCTTTTTCCTTGCTCTCTTTTTATCAGATGTCATCCATTGTGCCTCGGTATTTTACCCTTGGGTGTTTCAATTATGCATGAATGAGATCTGCCTCACAGTCACATGGTTCCATTTTCAGCCTAAATAACTCCACACAAGAATGAAAGTCTTTGCATTTAACTTGAGGGACTCGCAGCTGGTCGCAGGTTTCATCCAGGCTCACGCTGGTTCTCTCCTAGGAGCGGTTTTGGGGTTGTGTTTAAATCATCTCTCCTCTGCAATCTCTCTGCTCTGGTTTCGACCAAATTTTTGCACCCAGGTCTTTTCAGCCTTCACGCCAATATTCCAGCTAAGTCTTTATTTCCATGTTTGCAAATTTGCTACCAGTGGTTGTCTTTGAGTTTCCTCTCAAATGAAAAGCAGTTAATTTAGCAGCAGGTTCTCTAAAAGTCTTAAATCAATGCACAGTGTTTCAGCAATGCCAATAAATCACTATTCCTCTGTTAAGCCCCACAGTCTGAATCGGTCAGAATTTCTCAGGATTCAAACTTACCACATAAATCGTCTTTGCTAGTGCTAAAATGTGTGTGTGCCTAAGGCAGATACAGAGAAAGGCAAAAAGGATGTTGCTCTGGGTTGGTTTCCCTTTTGTGAAACATTGATCTGGCCATGAATATGAGCCCTCCATTCTCCCAGATTTCCTGCCTGGACCTGACCAGACTGACTTACGGCATTGCCCTGTGCAACTATGTGTTTCCAATAGTTAGCACAGTGCCTAGCCCATAGAGGAAATTTAAAATAAATTAATGAAGAAATAAACACAGGAATCATGAATTGTAAGGAGGTTCACTGTGACAAGAATCATTATGTTGTACATTTTAACTCAACAATGTAAATCAGGGAAGTAAACCTGAGGTGATCAATAAGAAAAAAATTGGACCCATTAAATTTGAACTAGAACAAGTTCAGCTGTCTTTTCTTGAGCATTATTCTTGCAGGTAATCTTCAAAGCATATGTACAAAATGATTTTAAATATGTGAATGCCAACTTTATATTAGAAGACTCTGTCATTATTGATGCAATTGAAGTAACAGGAATATAAAATGTAGCCGTACATCACTTAAGGTTGGGGACATGGTCTGAGGGACGCTTGAACAATTTCATTGATGTGCAAACATCATTTGTGTTCACAAATGTGTTCACAAATGATGTCAATGGGCATATAGCCCATGTGACCACCATGGTATATGCATTATCATATGGCATATCTTTAACTCCTTGCTCAACTGATTAAGGAATAATAAGCCATTCCGAGCCTTATTCAGGTTTTTTCAGTTCAGTGATGGCTTAATTCTCCTTACTCTACAGACTCCCAGACACTGGCCCACACAGTGTAAGTAATTCTTATGACCTCATCTGGATTTTCCCACCAAATAGTTTAGGTGAGAAACAAGCTCTAAAGTCAAGCAGTATGAGCAGTTTCTGGAAGTATTTTAGCTCTGTTGCATCCGAGGAGAACATGTTAAACAATCCGTGTCCAGCCCTCCAGTAGTGCCACGTGGCCACAGATCAACAGCCTGCAACATGAGGATGACACTGTGCATTTTCCATTGCATAGAGGTACACTCCTGCAACATCGGAGAAAGCACGACTAGAATTTGGGAGCAGTTGCATCAAACATAAGCAAGAAATTTTGTATGTAGATGGGCATTTCCAGACATTAGGCTTTCATAGCACAGAAGATTTCAAAGTACTGTTAAATAAACCAATATAAAGCTACAAACTTTGAAATAAAAAACGAGACCTTAAAAATATAAACACATTATTGTGGTCGTTGTTGTTATCACCATCATCATTATTTTGATACGATGGATTGAATTTAGGGGCCCTTTACCACTGAGCCACATTTCCAGCCATTTTTGTTTTTTATTTTGAGACAGGGTCTCGCTAAGTTGCTTAGGGCCTTGATAAATTTCTGAGGCTAGCCTCTATCTTGCAATCCCCCCTCTTGAGTTCCTGAGATTACAGGCCTACACCACCAGATTTGGCTCATACATTATTATTCATCACTGCCATCATGAAGAAAGAATATATTAATAAAAAAAAGATAGGAAGGGCATAATTTCAGGAGTTGAAGTTGAAGGGTCCTTGTTTTTCTCTAGGTTGGGCTCTGTGGCCCCTGAAGGCTTCCCGTCTCATCCTCCTCAATCACAAATCTCTTGAGATCTTCTCGCTATTTGCATCTTCCAGATGTTTCTGTTCCATTCTGGGTAGTGCACAATGGAAAGGGTCAGACTTTCTCTGCATCTTTGATTAGCCAAATCAAAGTCGACATTTAAAGTAAGCGTTCAAAATCCCCTCGGTCAGTACCAGAGTGACTCCTTTGTAAATCCACAGACAATAGCGCCAAGCAAAAACCCTGGGAAAAAGAAACACATATGAGTGCCAACTCAAAACTGAGTTTTTCTTACCTACCAGGCAAATCTTTTCTCTTAAGAGACTTCATTGTCATTCACATTGGTCAGTTATTACTCTGGAGTATACATATTCAAAGATAATGAACAGGATGTTCATCTGTGGTGTAATCAGCTGTGCTTCTAATGGGACACGCATGAGGAACAAAGTAAATACAAATCAACAAACAGACGACTTGAGAGAGAACAACACTGTCTCTCTGGGGAATGTTGCTTTTAAAAAAAAATCATCCTGCTCCAAGACTGGGTATAAGAGATATGATTATTAGTTAAATCATCTTAATGAAATATACAGACCTATGTGCTCTTGGATAGATAATTCATGTGCAATTTTATTATCTCTCAAGGTTTAATTAAATATTTGCCTTTTGGCTAATCAACAGCAATTAATAAGAGATGTTTATATTCATACAACTTATAAGAAATGTTGGCATGGTCTCCACTGGAATTTTAGGGGTCTTCTATATGAAAAGCGGGGGTTAGCAATGACATGCTGAAGGTTTGCCTGGCTGGAAAGGAGAGGGAAATAGAACCCACTGGATGTTTAATTGTGTGTGGACGCGTGATAGTTGTGGTTTATAAAATGAAATCTGTATTTTAGTTCTCATCCCTGGTTTGGTTGCTGATCTTCCTGATTGCTGGCACAGAGTTCCTAAAACTCATGATTTCCTGGATGATAGGGATGGTAGGAGGATATTCTGCTTCAATATTTGAACTTGGACCCTGATTTCTGATGCAGAACTTTCTAAAACTTCCTGGGAGAAAAGAGTGTGTTTGATTTGAATGAGAGCACTCTTGGTGGGCTCCTGGATAAGAGCTGATCACCAGGAAAGCCAAACCATGGTCAGAAGTTTGGAACTTTCCTCTCTAACACCTGCTCCCGTCCTTGGGAGAGGGGCAAGGCTAGAGATTGAACTAATAACTGATCATGCCTACGTCCTGAAGCCTTCATAAAAATTCTTAAGGTAGAAAGTCTGGAGGGCTTCCTTTTGGGTTGCTAAGTACTTGGAGGTGCCCGGAGGATGGTAAACCCAGGAAGGGCATGAAAGCTCTGTGCCCCTTCCCACGTATCTTGCCATATGCTTTTCTTCCATCTGTCTCCTTTGTAATATTCTTTATAATAAACCAATAAATGTTAAGTCAATAATTTCTCTGAGTTCTGAATCACACTACCAAAAGGTCAAACTAGAGGGGTGGTTATGGGAACCCCAACTTACAGTGGATTGATCAGAAGTTCCAGAAGCCCAGAAATGGGACTGGCATATGAAGTGTGTTGTGCGAGGGTGGGGGCGTCTTGTGGGACTGAGCCCTTCGTCTGTGGGATCTGACTCCAGCTCTAGTAAATAATGTTAGAATGGAATTGAACTTCAGGACACCCAGGTGGTATTTGCTAGATAGTTGCTTTTGGTATAATCTCCTCCATATACATTTTGGTGACCAGAAGTGTCATGATGGAATTATCATAGAAGAAGATAACTTGTTTTTTTCCCTGTACTGTTTATTATATATGCCTTCTACCAACTGGATGAGATTGATCTGCCTTAATCAAAGTGTATTAATATAAATGTTGATTTTATCTAAAAAAAAATGCCTTCATAGCAACATCTAGACTTGAGTTTCACCAAATATCTGGGTAACCTGGTCTAGCCAAATTGACACAAAATTAACCATCACAGACTGAGAACAAAAAAAATTTTTAAATGAGAATGTTTATTTTAAAATCAAGGACTTGAAACAGATGACTATTCCACCTAGATAGATGTAATAAATACTTAATAAATAAACTCTCTTCTTTAAGGATGACACTTCTCTGCATAGAACTCAGAGAAGAAATTTGGATTGACAGGAAAAAGTCATAATGGGCAATTGATCTGGAGTCATCTGTGTCGAAAGAATGTCACCATGTGTTTTATGTATGGACATGCACTCGTGGCAACTAAAACATAAACACTTGACACCCAGTAAAGCATAGAACTGCAAGGCAAGAGAAAAGGACGCTTATTAAACACATAAAGAACCAAGAGTGTCATTTGTTTCATAACTTGTCATAAAATAAATGATGACTTTTGGGTCCTCAACTTGGTGCCATTTCATGCAAGCAAGGTGACTACTTTTAAGGCCTCAGTCTCTCATGAGAGTAAAAAGTCGAGGGAAGAGGAGAATCATGAATGACAATGAATGACACGTATACCTTGTATGTTTGGACAGTGGTAAACCCTTTGGGCCTACAAGAAGAAACTTTGACTAACCCCCTGGCAGAAATTCATTTTTGAATTATTTTAAACCATCTGATGCTTCACTAAAAATAAATTGAAGCAAAGAAATTCTTCAATTATAGTCCACAATAAACAAAGATTTGGGAGAAGAGGGAAAAGCCCGGCCACTATATAAAATTTATCCAGAGCATCTCTGATTTGGACATCAAGTTTATCAGAATACTTTTGAAGAAGCAATTCTAGTGCTAAAGAAAATTTAAAAGTCACTGTTGATGTTGTTTCTTCATTCAGAGGTGCTGAAATTATTTGTATATTTATGAAATGGACAGAGAAGCCATGCTGAGGCAGGGCTCTGGCATCCATCTCCTATTGACCCTCTGCTGTGGGCAGGTAAGTTTGAGAAAAGGCACTTGATGCTTCTGCCTGGTAATGGCTCACCAAGCTGATACAAGATTTGCCCAGATAAAGGTGCCTCTGTATGACACCTTTTCCTCCAGGGCCTGCAGCTCCAGCTGAGGTACAAGGCAGACAAGTGGAAACGAGCTGGATTTCAGTCCCCAATTCACACTCCTTTCACTTGGGAGCCTTTATATGAGATCTGAAACACACACACAGTGGATCGTTGATCCTGAGCTGATGTAACACAGGGGTCTGAATAAGATATTTACTATGACCATATTTGAATGGTAAATTAAATCTGGTAGCTTTCTTTCCTTCTGCTACTGGATTTGATATCAGGTTTTGTAATACCACCTTAATAAGTTGAGTTACAAATCCTTCTAACAAAGAGAATATCAACTCATCCAGAAACACAGAAATAGACTGGGCAAAAGTCTATTTTTAACTCCTACATTTTGCTTACCTTTCTTAAAACCTACACCTTAAACAATCAGGAAGGAGACAGATGGGTGTTCTTTAAGATATGGGAAAAGATCCATCCAAAGTTTCACCTGTGCCGGAAGAATGAGCTCATGCTGAATGGCAATTATCAAGAATACAAGCAATATGGCTCAGGAGGGTGAGACAGGAGAATTGAGAGTTCAAAGCCAGCCTCAGCAAAAAGCAAGATGCTAAACAACTCAGTGTAGACCCTGTCTCTAAATAAAATGCAAAAAATAGGTCAGTGGATGTGGCTTAGTGGTTGGGTGTCCCTGAGTTCAATCCCCTGTACCCCCTCCCCCCCAAAAAAAAAAACAGAATAAAAGCAACAATAAGTGTTGGCGAGGATGTCGGGTTGGGGAAGGCACACTCATACATTGCTGGTGGTACTGAAAATTGGTGCAACCCCTCTGGAAAGTAGTCTGGAGATTCCTTAAAAAACTTGGAATGAAACAACTATCTGACAAGCTATCCCACTCCTAGGTCTATACCCAAAGGACTTAAATTCAGCATACTATAGTGACAATGCCACTTCGATGTTTATAGCAGCTCAATTCACAATAGCTAAACTGTGGAATCAATGTAGATACCCTTCATAGATTAAGAAACTGTGATATATATACACAATGAAATATTGCTCAGCCTTGAAAGAGAATGAAATTATGGCATTTGCAGGTAAATGGGTGGAGCTGGGGAATATCATGCTAAGTGAAGTAAACCAATCCCAAAAACCAAAGGCCAAATGTTCTCCCTGATAAGTGGATGCTGATCCATAATGGGGGCAGGCATGGGAAGAATGGAGGAACTTTGGTTGGGCTAAGGAGATAGAGGAAAGGGAAGGAGACATGAGACATGGGAGTAGGAAAGAGGGTGGAATGAGACAGACATTATTACCCTAGGGACATGTATGACTGCACATATGGTGCAATTCTATATAGTACACTACCAGAGAAATGAAAAACTCTGCTCCATTTGTGTACAATGAACCAAAATGCATTCTGCTGTCACGTATAACTAATTAAAACAAATAAAAAAAGAATGATGCTTCATATATTTAAATTTCTGTCTTTGATGCTAAGTTCCTTTTGAACTGCATATTATGACGGCTGGAAACAGTACACAGTAAACTGCTGTGCACACAACCTAATTTCTGTGCATTATCTTGCATACTGCCTCTATTAAATATCATGTTTATAAATAAAAAAAGAATGAGCAGTTGTTTAAAATATTTCTCCTTATGGCCATTTTGGGGGATCTCTTCCTCCTCCTCAGCCCTATGTCTGTCCTTCTCAGGATTAGAAAGTTGCTTTTTGACCTGGCTAGCAGGAGAAACAAGTGGACCAGGAAGTGACTGATGACCCAAGGTGGAGGCTGAGTCACAAGAGCAGCACTCCCTTGGAAGAATAGAAAGAAGTGGTTTTAAAGATCTAGGGACTAGAACCATGTAGAATTGAGAGTGTGGGACTAGAAAAACAAAGTCCAGAGAAGATGGGCTCAGTGATAGTCACAGGAAGTTCTCTAACACCAAGAGTGAGAGGTCAGGAGCCTGGAAAAGGAAGTGGGATAAGTTAACAAACTAAGGAAAACACTCCTGAGGTCTCTTTGTCCTTGGGCATCTATATATATTGGTGTGGATTGAACGAGAGCACATCAGAAAGAAACTCATTATTTCTGCGGAGTGTGTGTGTGTGTGTGTGTGTGTGAGTGAACGAGAGAAAGAGAGAGAGACAGACAGACAGACAGAGACAGAGAGAGACAGAGAGACAGAGAGAGATATCTATCACTGTTCTCTCTCTCTCTCTCTCTTACCCCCACTGCCTTCTCCAAGCTTGTGATCTCTCACTCCTGAGATGATAGAATTAGTAGATGTGAACCCAAAAGTGGGAAAGAATACATCACCCTTTCTCCTTCCCTCTCCTCCATTTAAAGACTCTTACCTAAAGATAGGAAGGCAAACCAAGTCATGGAAAGAAACAACTCACCAGTAAGACCACTGCTATTTTCAGTTCCAACTAGAGGGGGGACAGAGCCTTGGTTTCAGTTAATAAAGCCACAGCACATTCTGGGAGAGGCTGGCAAATCAGCCATTACTGTCCAGAGAAATTGTTCCACCAGGTCCAGACTCACTTGAGTTGTTTGAGGTTTTAGAACATGATGAAAACTTCTGATCCATAACAGATAAATGTACCAGGGTTGATGTTCAGTACATTGGGACTGATTAGTCACTTCAGGGGCTTTCTACATCCTTTCTTTTCTCTCCTTTCCTGATTTTTGGTTATTTCATTGCCATTGGCAAATCCATGAGAAATAAGAAGAAATAGAAGATATAATCAAATCATAAACCTCAGAGTTGTCTCCCTTCTCTCTGATTTACTTGGATTTAGTTAGGGGAACGTTGGACATTTTGATTAAAAGACAGTTTGGGGCTTATATGTGAATGTCAATGATCTATCTCATCTCCAGTGGAGATCACATACTGCCATTCTTAGTGTGGGAGAGAAATCTGCAAGAGTTGGCTGTGCTGGGTTCTCCTGACTCTGCCTTTAGTTCGTTTCCTCTCTTTGGACCTCACTTTTCTCAACTGTAAATTGGACCAGAGGTTGTCCAATTGACTAGAAATTCTCCCTTGTTGCTAGTGAGCCACTATTATAGATATTCATTTGTAGCTAAAAGTTCTTACATCAATCTAGCCTCCTTGTGATCTTTGGTCATCATAAGGAGACCAGTTGGAAGAAAGGTGAATCTTTTGGTCATAAAATAGAACTAGAAAATTGGATTTGCTCTCCTTAATCCCTTGCTCCTTCAGATAATCCACCTTTCCAGTTGGTTGCTATTCCATTACCTTACTGTCTTTGGTTTTTAAGGAGTAATCAGTAGTGGCCCCCTCTTCCACCCTCCCTGCTGGATGTATGAGCTTTACTGTAACCAACACCCTCATCCCCACAGTGCAGGACCTGGCCAACATATCCACCTCCCTCAACATCTCTAGACTTCAGAGTATACAAATATTAACTTTTGTACAACTCAAACATTTGTTTTAATATAACTTTAGCTCTTACCTTAGCACAACTCAAACACAGTATTTCTGCCTCTCTTAATGATTTATTATTGTTTCCATTGCTATGTGGAATCTTAAACTAGAGAAGCAGTTTTGGTCTGTTTTTATTATTTTCTGGATATTAGCAGAGCAGCTGTCCCAGAGTTTTGAGGAACTCACTTTGACTTTATCTTCACTGATGGTATGACATAACATGTCTTCACATGTAACCAGTGTTCATATCCAACTGCAGGAATGAATTAAAAAGACAAAAGAAACTTTCAGAGTAAATATTTAATGTAGTTAATATACACGCTCTTAAGTACCAAATATTCACTTGTTATATAATACAAATATGTAAATCATACGCAATACAATTTAATTTTGCCCATAAAAGTATTTGTGGTAGTTAATTATCTTCATTCTCCACCAAAGTTTATTATCTTATAAGGCTTTGCTATTTCATATGCAAGTGTTTTTCCCTCATTTTTTAAAATAATTATCCTAAAATTTAACATGCCGTACTTCTTGCTAATGATAACTATCAGTGGCTTCATTTTAGTTCTCTGGGGGTAGACATTCCTCCTCATACCCCAAACTCTGTCCTTTTCATTGCCACTTTTTCCACAATTCTGTTTTACATTTTTTTTTAAAAACCATGAGCCCTTTGTTTTCCTTATCTCTCTGAAGAGGTATATATTGAAGTTTCTAAAGCTTTCAGACACATACCTCATACATGTGTCTTGAGAAATAGGTGCAATGAAGGAAGTTTGATATCTTTATAATGATAATTTAATGGCTGTACTACTTGATGTTAGGAAATTCCTCAAAGTAAAATAGTCAGAATGAGATTACACTATGTGTAGTCATTAAGAATGTCTGATAGGCATAGTATGAATCATAGATTAAAATGTATTCTGACTTCAATTTAAAGCATTAGCTTAAACAATTCTCTATAGAATAAATAGTATCTTGACCTAGATTTTGATTATTATCTTTCATTCAGTCCCAAGAAGACCTTCAAACTCACTTGCCCGAGGCACTCGTAAGCTCCAGGTGTTTCTGGCTCATGAAAGAAAGATAAGAAATCACTCTTGAGAAGTAAGAAATCCTACAGTAAAAATCAGTGTGGGGTTATCTCTTTGTATCCTTTAACAAAATCAATCACACTTTTGTAGAATCTTAATTTATCATTATCAATTTATTTGACTCTTTAACCAAAATCCATTGTATTAAACTGGCTGCCATGTGTAAGCATTACCACAACTAAAGTGAAAGGGGGAGTGCTGTGGTCTGAATGTTTGTGTCTCCCCAAAATTCGTATGAAATCTAACTCCAGAGTGATGGTGTTAAGAGGCAGGGACTTTGTGAGGTGGGGTCTTTGGGAACAGCCATTATGAATGGAATTCATGCCTTTATAAAAGAGTCTTGAGGGACTGCCTCATATCTTCCACCACGAGATGCCACACAAGAAAGCACCATCTATGAACCAGAAAAGTAGACCCTCACCACACACCCAATCTGCTGATGTCTTGACCTTGGACTTCCCAACCTCCAGAACTAAGGGAAATAAAATTCTCTTGCTTATAAACTACTATTTTCTGATAGTTTGCTATATCAGCCAGAACAGATGAAAATAATATACATTAAGTGGGTTTGGGCCATAATCCTGAAAGATACAATCCCAAATAATGTTGAAATATTGAAGATCAAAATCTCTGAAGTCTAAAATCCTGAAAGATCAAAATCCCAAAAGTATAATTCTGGAAAAAATAATCTCTAAAAAAAAAAATCTTTAAAATTTTTGCTCTTTTTTGACATTCTATGATCTTATATACACCAACATGAGCTTTCCTTGTTAAATAATCTGCTCCATAAGGATTTATATATATAGATGACAAATTTGGCAGAAACAATACTGGTGATTAAATAGCAACACCAGTACATATCTTATTCTACTGTGCCTAAAATTATTTTTGAGTCAGTCAGAAACCACTGGCTTCTTTTTAGGCAAATGCAGCTTTCCTGAAATTTTATCAGCTGGAAGAAATGCCAACGCAAAAAAAAAAAAAATGATGCATTTTTAAGCTGAACATTTTGTCTCTGCCCTATGAATCCACTTGTGTGAATCTACTTACAGACCAAATAGCCAATCCACTTATGTGAACTTTCTGTCAAATGCACCAGCTAAAGGGAAAAACAAACTTTATTGGCAATCTCTTAAAATTCACTTTTGGAAGCCTTAACCACAGTTAGTTCCAAATCTGTCATTATGGTCTAGGGACTCGGTTGAAGTCCATTTCCATCTTCAAATAAGAGTACAATGGGGGGCTGGGATTATGGCTCAGCAGTAGAGCACTCGCCTAGCACGGGGCAGGACTGGGTTGGATCCTCAGCACCACATAAAAATAAAGGCATTGTGTCGTGTCCATCTACACCTAAAAAAAAAAAAAAAAAAAAAAAAAATTTTTTTTTAAAAAAAGAGTACAATGGTTAATTTGAAAATGGTTAATTGTCAACCTGATTCATTAAGAGATGCTGAAGATTAAGAGGCTTCTGGGTGTGTCTCCAAGGGAGTGTCTAGGAATGGTTGAAGTGGGATAGCCAACTGAAGTGGAGACACTCTCTAAGTGTGGGCAGCACCATCCAATAGGTTGGCGGCTTTGATGGAATAAATTTGAAAGAACAAAGAAGCAGCGGCAGACAAGCTCGATTCTCCTTGAACAGGTCTTTGATTGCTGCTGCGATTGCCTGAGACCTCAGACTCTCACTCCTTCACACTTTCAAGGTGGACTGCCCGAATTCTTCAGGGAGTTTCCAGAAGCCTTCAGTCTCAGACTGGGGTAGCATCATTGATCCCTCTTGTTCTGAGGTCAACATCTTGGACTGCGCAGCTTCTGGTTCCTCCAGCTCTCCAGCCTGCAGACCGCCAATGTGGACTATCCAGCTTCTGGCTGTGTAAGCCAATCTAATAAATTCCTTTTTTTATAATTATACCTCCTGTAGTTCTGTTCCTCTGGAGAACCCTGACTAATAGCAAGAGTTTATAAAGTGAATTGTTTTTTCCACTTGTTAATGCATAGATGAGTTGGTAAGTTCTAGAATTTTCAGATCCAGCAGGGGCACGAATGGTCTAAAGATGGTAAACATCAGTGGCACTAGTTTTGAAAGTGGCATCTGTTAGTGGCATCTGTTAGTTTTTCAGTGTTAGATTTAATGGTAAATGCAAGTCTATCTTCTTTGACAGTCAAATCCCTAAGAGTAGATAACTGAGGAGCCTGTGTCAGCAAGTCCGGCTCAGGAGGTCTGCGAGCTTGTCAATTTTTTCAACCCTGACAAAGGACATTTTTGAAGGTGAGCATGTCAATACATGAAAAGGGGAAGAGTAGCCCACAACTGAATGATTTGGCAGGGGAGACTTCTGGTATATTTTGATTGTGTTTTTACTTCCTTTTTCATCTTTGAAACATTCAGTGCACTCATATTTGGAGATTGGCTGCAATCTACAAGTTTTGCAAACATATGCTTCCCATTTCAAAGTCTGGTAACTGCCTGACTGTTGCAATTAAGCAATTTTCTATTTTTTCAGCTCCAATAGTAATCATCTTGCAAACTTTATCTTTCACTATTGAATATTTGTTCTTCCTAGTATGATGCAAATATTTCACATACAACTGAAAATGCACTAACCACTACTCAAATGTGCCCCCCACCCCCACACGCATGCTTGGAAATCACTGTTTGGGGGATTCCTACTTTTATGATTTAAACCTTTGGGTTTGTAATCTTTCAGGATTGTGATTTGGGAGATTTTATACTTTAGAAATTTTGATCTTTGGGTGTCCAACATTCAGTATTATGAAGTTCTGGAGCGTGTCTTTTGGGATTATGATTGGCACCAAATTTAAGTGTTCCTATTAGGTAATTTTATTTTGAAAGTGATCATTTCTAACTACTATATTTAAATCGCTTGCTGGAGTGTTGGTGCATGCCTGTAATCCCAGAGGCTTGGGAGACTGAAGGAGGATTATGAGTTCAAAGCCAGCCTCAACAAAAGCAAGGCACTGAGCAACTCAGTAAGACCTGGTCTCTAAATTTAAAAGGGCTGGGATGTGGCTCAGTGATCAATTGCCCCTGAGTTCAATCCCCAGTACCATAAATAAATAAATAAATAAATAAATAAATAAATAAATAAATTTCTATCTAAATAGTTAGGACTAGTGACTGAAAGTCTGGAGGCAAAGACATCACACAAACCCAGTAAGGGGTGAATGCAGAGCAGTAGAGCAGATTCCTCAGGGCTAGATCAATGTTCAAGTGGAAACAGGGGCAGTCCTGAGGGAAATTAGCAGACCTACCAGATGAAGGGACTGACCACCGAGTGGAACTTGAGTTAGCTTTGGTTTGACTCTATCTATATTACTTCCACTAGCAAAATTCCAAGAAAATATAAGTACATATTACATATTTTATAAATGTTGTTGAACATGATGATAATATCCTCCTGGTTTAGATGTTATCAAAGCAAAATTCTCTGTTTTTGTTCTCAAAAGAAAGTAGATATATTTTCTTATTATATAGCACATTAATACCTCCTCTTTTAATAATTTTGTTTCCTTCCTGGTTTTAACCACAATCAGCATTCTCATTTTATATCACTTCTGCTTCCAAATATAAATCTCTGAGTTTATTCTAATGATTCTTTGCCATCTTCTCCCTGAATATCTAATTGACATCTGAAATTTAACCTGTCCAAACAGCATCATGGATTTTCCCTTTCTCTTTTCTACCTGAGTTTCACATCTCTCAGCTTTGTCCTTTTCAGTAAAGGCTGCACCATACTTCCATTCGCCGCTCCAAATGTCTAGGATCTGGCAAATTCTGCATTCAAAAGGTTTCATGACTTCTCCTTTCTCATCACACTCCATTTATACTTCCCTGATTTAAGCCATTCTCTACTATCAAATCTCTCTTGGGAGTGACACGCATTATTTTTGTCATATTCTATTGGCTATAAACAAGTCACAGATGTAACTCACACTCACACCTAAGAGCAAGGTGTGAACACCCTAAGACTAATAAATGCAGTTGTTGTCTGAAAAATCTCCTAGGCCACTCTTTTCTTCCTGACATCCACCCTTCACAAGTAGCTAGAGACTTTTTAAACATATCAAAAAGATTGTACTGCTCTCTTGCTTAAATTTCCCTACTGATGTTCTAACATAAACCAGTTTCTTTATCAATGCCTAATCGTCTAGATAGTTGCCCCTCTACCTCCTCTTCTCCCCACCTGAATCACTACCCACAAACCAAATATATGTTCTGACTGTTGGGCAGTGATTAGATTTCTGTGCTCTCCAGCAAATTGCTATAAACTTCACAACTTCAAGCAGCACATCTATTATCTCATGTTTCCTGTGAGCTGCAAAGCTTAGCCAGTTCCTCAGGGTCTCAGTAAGGCTATAGTTAAGGGGCTCATCAGAGCTGGGTTCTCATCCAAAGGCTTGACAAGAAAAGAATCTCTTTTCCCAAGGAAGTTTTTTTTTTTTTTTTTTTTTTTAAAAAAACACTCAGTTTCCTGTGGCAGTAGGATCCAAGGAAGCTTGCTTTTTCAAAACCAACAATAGAGGGAGGAAGAGAGATTTGAGTGAGTCTGACAGCAAGATGGACTCATATCATGTAATCACACATGTGACATGAGTTATTTTTGTCATCTTCTGTTGATTAGAAGCAAGTCACAAATATAACTCACACTCCAGCAGAGCAAGGTGTCAACACCAAACTGGAGCATGATGGGAGGCACCAGAGTTGATGTACCAACTCTGCTCCATCTCTAGGGCTCAGTCTGTCCTACTCCACTGACCTACCATGCTGTTCCCCACACCTGTGCGGACCTCTCCTTTCTATCACTCATTTGGGTTTCAGCTCAAAGTCACTTTTACACAACAGCCTTGCTCTCACCACGCAATCGAAACAGACATCCAAAGTGCACATCTGAGCATGTGCACACACACATACACATCTCTTGAATTATATGCCTTGTTTTATTTTATTCATAACCTTGAAATTGTCTTGTTTACTTATTCATTCTCTGTCTCCTATTCCCCCCATGAGAGTGTAATGTTCAAAAGACCTGAGTGTTTTGTTTAGCATTGTATTTTCAGCATACAGAAGTGGCACCCCATAGCATAACTAATGATGTTGGGTAAACTTAAAGGAATATTGTAATAAATAGTTTATAGTTTACACTTTTTCTTGAAGTAATGAACAAAAAAATAGTATAAGATTCCCATCTGAAAAAATTTTAAAAATGTATCAATACCTCCTTCTAATAATCAGGTTGGGAATGTGACCAGCAATGTGAAAAATAAAGTCTTGGGGAGATTGAGGTCTGAGTTAAAATTTATAATTATTTATAGCTTATTATTGTAAATGGATTATGAAGGAAAAGCATAGGACTTGTAAAAGTTTTGTTTCTGTGGTGATAATTATATTCCTAAATGTAATGATTGGAGTATTTGTGTGTGCATGTGTGTATGTGTTTGTGCAATTC
This sequence comes from Callospermophilus lateralis, assembly GCF_048772815.1. Lineage (NCBI taxonomy): Eukaryota > Metazoa > Chordata > Mammalia > Rodentia > Sciuridae > Callospermophilus > Callospermophilus lateralis. The sequence goes on from NC_135312.1 coordinate 118,441,465, forward strand.
TGTGAGTATTGCAGACTCAAGTCACAGAATTTCAACTGATTTAAGAACCCCTGTGTCTTTTCAAGCTGGGAAAATAGAAAAATTAAGTGGCTGTAATACTCACTGAATAGAAGAGATATTGAAGTAAGTTGCTCTTGAGAGTTCCATGCGGAGTTACCATGCAACAGCTCTATGTGTTTTTGTAGATTTCAAGACAAGTATTTACCAGTTCACCAAGAAGTAATTAGGAAGAAAAAACCTAGTTACATTATCCAAAATGCCCCAAAGACTGCTTTATACAGAAGATTGCCAATTTATACTCAAATCTGCATTTGATGAGGCAACAAATCCTGACCACTGACTTCAGAACATAACTTCCTTTTTCAATGTAGAAAGTAATTTGTAGGTCAGAAATTCTGCTGGTGGGTGCACAATTAGAGAGGATTCAGCTGTCCTTAAAAGACAGGTCCACCCAAATGGAACAGAAGAGAAGACACAGAGACAAACCCACTTACTTACTGATACTTGACAAAGGTGGCAAAAATACATGTTGGAGAAAACAGCCTTTTTAACAAAGGATGCTGGGAAAATTGTATATCCATAGGTAGAAGAAAAAAACTAGATCCCTATCTTTCATATTCTATAAAAGTCATATCAAACTGGATCAAAGACTTAAGCATTTGACCAGAAACCTTGCAACTGCTAGAAAAAAAAAAAACAAAAACATAGGACCAACACCTCATAACATTGGTGCAGGTACTGATTTCCTTAACTGGACCCCAAAAGCTCAAGAATAAAACCAAGAATTAATAAGTGGGATGCCATCAAATTAAACAGCTTCTGTGCAGCAAAGGAAACAATTAAGAGTGTGAAAAGAGAGCCTACAAAACAGGGAAAAATCTTTGCCAGCTGCTTCTCTGACAAGGGATTAATATCCGAAATATATAAAGAACTCAACACCAAAAATAAACAAAGAAATCTAAATAACCCAATTAATAAATGGGCAAAAGAACTAAACAGATATTTCTCAAAAGAAGAAACACATATGGCCAAGAAATACATGAAAAAAAACATGTTCAACATGTCTAGCAACCAGGGAAATTCAAATCAAAACTACACTAAGATTTCATCTCACTTCAATCAGAATGGCAGTTATCAAGAACACAAATAATAAATGCTGTCAGGGATGTGGGGAAAAGGTACACTCATACATTGTTGGTAGGACTACAGAGTAATACAGCCACTCAGGAAAGCAGTATGGAGAGTCCTCCAAAAACTAGGAGTGGAAACACTACATGACCCAGCTATTCCACATATTTGTATTTATTCACAAGAACTAAAATCAGCGTACTACAGCAACATAGCCACATCAATGTTGACAGCAGCACGACTCACAATAACCAAATTATGGAATCACTCCAGATGCCTGTCCATAGATGAATGGATTAAGAAATTGTGGTATATATACACAATGGAGTTCTAGCCATAAAGAATGAAATTACAGCGTTTGCTGGTAAATGGATGTAACATCATGAGAACATTATGCTAAGAGAAATAAGCCATTCTCAGAAAAACAAGTATCAGTTGTTTTCTGTCATGTGTGGAATCCAGAGCAAAATAATGGAAAGATGGAGGGGAGGATCAGGGAGCATAAAGATATAGAGAGGATTAACAGAGAAGAAGTAAGAGTTTGAGAGAAACAGAGGGACAGGAAAGAGAGGAAATGCAGAATGAATTTTTTAAAATCATGCTATATAATATATAAACATATATTATATAAAATAATAATATATAAAATATCACAGGAAATTTCACCATTAAGTAGGAAGAACCAATCAAAAAATAAATTGATGAATGAAAGGAAGATCATTGGTGGAAGAAGAATGAAGTAGGGGAAGGGAAAGGAGGGACCATGAACTGAAATTAAATGCCCTGCGTGTATGATTTTGTTGGAAAAAAAAACAACTATTACGTATAACTATAGTGTTCTAATTTTTTGAAAAAAAAATGACATATCCACCAGGTTTTGGCTGCCTGTAGGTTTGTATTACTCTAGCAACTCTTAGCCTTAGCTTCTCTGGACACAGCTGGGGGTCACTTGACAGAGTCTTCTTCATCTTCTGCCTTCTTCTCTTTTCAACAGTCATAACATGGTCTCTCCTAGACAATCTATATATTAGTGATACTGATTATAGACTCAATTTCCAAAAATATAATGTTATGGTTTGGATGTGAGGTATCCCCCAAAAGCTCCCAAGTGAGACGATGAAAGAAGGTTCAGAGAAGATGTGATTGTGCTATGAGACCCCCAACCCAATCAGTGAATTAATCCCCCGATGGGATTAATTGAGTGGTGAAGGCAGGTAGGGTGTGGCTGGGGGAGATGAGGCTTTGGGGGTGTGGCTTTGAGGTATCCGTTTGTGTTTGGCACGTGGAGATCTCTCTCTTTTCTCCTGATTGTCATGTAAGCTGCTTCCCCCCACCACACTCTTTCACCATATTGTTCAGCCTCACCTTGAGCCCCAAGGAATGGAGCTGGCTGTCTATGGATTGAGACCTCTGAAACTTTGAGCCCCCAAATAAACTCTTCCTCTCCTAAAGTTGTTCTGGTCGGGTCCTTTAGTCACAGCAGCAAAAAAAGCTGACCAAAACATACACCTAGGTCTTCCAAGGCAAATGTCCCCAACACCTATAAACCGTTTCAGGTAATAGGCTATTTTTATGGATGCTTTGTCTAGCTTTTAGTAGATGACTTTTTCTTTTCTTTTTTTTTTATAGTTAACTTTTAAAATTTTTGTTTACTTTTTACAGCTCACAGTTTCATTTAAAATCCTCTTCCTCTCCCTGTCAGTACATCCTCTTCAGCACCTGTAGCTTCTGTGAACTGACTATCTGCTCTGCTTTTTACTTTATTAAATAATCATCTGCTCAGCTAGTTTGGGTGACACTAATAGGGAAAAAAATGAAAAATATTTTCATTATAAATTTCATCAATATTTTAGAAGGATAAGCCATTGGAAAACATCTGCAGTTTTCTATCGCAATTTTCAACATTTTCTCTCTGGAACAGAAAGTGATGAAGGAGACAATGGAAATACTGAAATAAATATATTGCATGTCAGGTTTCTTGAGAATATTTACTCTCCCTTCATTGTGTTGTTGGAGCAGCGAAACGTGACACAGAAGTGCTCTTCTGGAATCTCTGTTTAACGACTTGCACAATGAACTCTATCTACTGAGAGTGCTAACGATGGTAGCTTCTTTAGTCTTCAACAGCACTGCTGTCTCCATCTCAACTTTCAATCTGAATGTTTTAAAAAGGAGAGATGATTTGGAGAACTTTTGAGACTTTTGTATTTTAAGCAAGACATTAATATTTTTCTATTAGAAAACCAGTAGGAATCATTAACTGAGCAAGATTCTGCTTATGAAAAATAAGCCTTCAATCTATGAATTTTGTGCCTAATTAAGTAAGTCCCTCTTATCTGTAGTAAGCTCTTATTTAGTTACAACTGCCTAGTCAGAAATGCTTCTAAACCTCTAAAGGTCTCTTTTGCCCTAAAATGTTCTACCGTTTCAAAAGCAGTTTCTTGATGAACTAAAAAGTACTCTTATGCGAGTTGTTGGGATTGGCAAAAAGCCAACTGAACAATGAAGGATGCACACCCAGGAGTTCCAGAAGGCAGGAAAGAGAAACAGCAATGACTTTAGTGGTGAAAGTCAGGCTGAATAGCCTTCAGAGACCAAGTCATCCCTTCTGGAAAGAGGAAGTAAGTTAGCGAAAGGTACACTCAAAATGAACAAGTGCAAAGAGTAATGATGGAGAGGTGTAGGGGGCTTTGGACAGATGTTAAAATAGTCTGTAAAGATTACAACCTGCTAATCAAATTGACTGCTATTATCTATTATCATTTGGTGGTAGCCAATCAGATAATATGGAGACTATATTAAGGATGTGATTTGGAAAAGGTGCTAAGAGACATCTTCCCTTCACTGGGACTGTTCCCATCTTTGAGACACAACTAGACAAAGTGAGTAGAGCATAATGATTGGGTGCAAGGACTTTGGAGTCAGAATTCATTAAAAAAAAATCTCAGCTCCGTAGGTTATTAGCTGGGGACACTGATGCAGTGCAACAGAGCCAGATACACGCTGTACATTTGCAGGTAGCTTCATGAAACAGAGGAGGGTAATCCTCTCAAACAGTAAGGTCAGATTTGTGGTGGACTTGAATATACCCATCCCTCCCCATGGACTTCTAACTCTCACTGGTGGCCTGAGTCCCACATGGTGCTGTTCTGGGCATAGGGTCAACACTGCACCCAGGCTTTCCAGTCCTGCCTGGGCAATATGAGCTACTACATGACTCACTTCTTGTTCATAATCTAGAGCAGAGATTCCTAGTTGGCTAAAACTGGCAATGTGTCCATACTCTCATTGCAAGAGTTTGGGAAAGTAACTTCCTGGCATATCGAGTTTCTGTAAATGAAAGTGAACTCTGTTTGCAGAGTACAAGATTTCTTAAATATACATAGAAGGTTCAGATGCTGGGTGGCCAAAAAGAATGGCAAGTTCTTATCATAGTCAACCCCTCTGGCTGCCTGACATCAGCACACACCATTATTCCTATACTCGCGTAGAGCGATTCTTGTTTACACAACCAAAACCATGACCATTTCATCCCCAAAAGGGTCACCCAGAAGATCTCACTAGTTAACTACATTCATATTCAAGTGCAAAACCACCCAGTAATCTTCATTATGTCTCAAGTTCTGGGATGATTGCATCTCAAAATTATGGAGAGATCCAAGTTTGTTTCTGCAATATGCTATGCACAAATACATGTATGCATGCATAGATTTCCCTCTCCGCTGTTATGTTTTCTTTTATTTTTTTCTATTTAGTACCTCAGGTGGTCAAGGTTCCTCACCTGAATGAAGAACTTAAAAATTCATGCCAAACGCATATGGTGTCTTGGTGTTCCAAAATTATGAGATAGTTGTAGTCTTCTAATGGCTCTAGCCATTAGACACAAAAGTCTGAAAGTCACTTCAAGACTCCCCTGGATTTTGTCCTAGTTTGACTTTATCTTGATAGTGAAGATCAGTCATCTCATTTAACCTAACAACCTCTAGGAGGAGCCCAAAACACAATCTGGTGGTCTTAGCCTCCAATTCAACAGAAGTAAATTTGGGTCCCCTAGTAGAATCATTTCTCCTTTTGGTGCTAAGAGCTTTTATGGAGCACATTCTAGAGTTGTGTTGCTGAGTAGTAAATTTCTGCAAATTAGATATCATGTGCAATGTCAAGCAGTGTCACTTCTACCTTTGGGTTCTTGGACCCTAGAATCCTGGCTCTGTGAGACAGCACTGTACATTTATTACTGGTTCAGAGTAATAATATATCCTGTAAGACAACACTCCAAACTTAGAAGGTTATGTGTCCCAGTTGGAACTCTGAGTCTTAATTTGTTTCTTTCCATAAGTTTATATATATATGAATAATAGATTATAGATAAAAGCAAAGAATCTATAAACATCAGAAACAAAACAAACAAACAACTCTTAACACTTGTATCGTGGCCATACACGGCATTTATAAGTACAAGGATGCTGCTGCTATCAGAAGCATGGTCAATAAGAAAGGCATATTCATAAATAGAATAGATGTCTCTTTAGTTAGGACAAAACACTGCCTCCTTTGGGATAGAAAGTAGATATTGTGACTAACTACTACTAGCTAATAGGTTGGCCTTCCCAGGGTAGGGAACTTGGAGTTGTTCACTGCAGCATACAAAACAGGCTCTGAGCAGTGGAAAAGGCCAGGCTCTCCTTACTGAGGGCAAAACCTTGTGACTGTGCCTCTCCAACTGTAACCTCCATCACTATCAGTGTAATCATGCTGCTCATGAATCATTGAGAAAGCACCGAAGCAAACTGACCTCCACTATATGATAGGAAATCATATCCGCCTGCTTACTAAGAGTCTTTTCTGCCCATTCTGGGTCATTTTTAAGTAGACAAGATGATATGCCACTCAATGTTCGGCTCCTGGGAAGGCTAGGCTCTACCAGTTGGAATTCTGACCTTGTGTGTCATGACATAACATGTTGAAGAGAATTCAGGAAAGGTTTTACAAGTGTTGGTCAGGGTCTTCCAAGAATCTGATATGAAAAATGGGTAAGCGAGCCATGGGACTGTGATGCAACTTTGAATTATAATGGAAGAGAGAGGGAGAAGAAAATAACTGGAAGTATCCTAGAATAATATTAGATTTGAGAAAGCCTTATGAGAACTCTTAAGCAAAAATTGGCCTTCCAAGAATGCATGTGTCTCAGGAACTGATGGACTTTATTACTCCTCCTGTGGCTGGAAACCTTAGGAGGCATGGGGGCCACAGATTTCAAAACACAGTACATGAGGCCCTTGGTTAATTGCACTCCTTATAGTTAGCTTCCTGTGGAATGCATTGTCAGTGGCCAATGTGACAGGTAATAAATCCCCAATTACCTGATTATCTCAGAGAAAAAAATATAAAGATGTTAATACTAAAATTGCTCATAAGGGGCTGGGGTTCTAACTCAGTGGTATGCACTTTCCTTCCATGTATGAGGCCCTGGGTTTAATCCTCAGCACCATGTAAAAATAAGTAAATAAACTAAAGATATAAAAAAGTTTTTTTTAATTGTTCATAAAACCACTGAACGTTGTTTTTTTTGGTGTTTTTGTTGTTGTTGTTTTGTTTTGTTTTTGGTACCGGGGATTGAACTCAGAGGCACTCAACCACTGAGCCACATCCCCAGCCCTATTTTGTATTTTATTTACAGACAGAGTCTCACTGAGTTGCTTAACTCCTCACCCTTGCAGAGACTGTCTTTGAACCCGGGATCTTCCTGCCTCAGCCTCCCCAGTCACTGGGATTACAGGCATGTGCCACAATGCCCAGCTAAATTCTTTAGTTTTTAGTGTCCAATCTGCTTTCCTGGTTGGACTATTGCTGTGGTCTAAATGTGTTCCCCAAAATTCATACATTGAAACTTAATCACTAATGTGATACTATTAAGAAGTGGACCATAAGGAGTTGATTAAGGCACAAAGGCAGAACCTTCATGGATAGATGTATGGCCCTTGAAGGAGTGGGCTCATCTCTATCACCCACATGCAGCATCCATATCTTCCAGAGGAAGCAGCAAACAGGAGCCATCTTGGAAGCAAAGTTCAGGCCCTCACCAGATGCCAAACTTGCTGATAAACTGATCTTGGAATTCCCGGCTCCCAGAACTGTGATTTATAAGTTAACTGCTATTTAATTTATATAAACTATTATTTATAAATTACCCTTTCTATGGTATTTTGTCATAGCAACACAAACTAAGAAAGTTACTAAAAAATTTTCATTGATATTCTACTTTCTCTTCTAGTTTCTCATGGTACATAGAAAGTTTTAATAAATCACATGAATGTACAATTATTGCATTAGTTAGGAGGGCCAAGTTAGGGATATCACTAAGAGAAGTCAGTGGTCACTAAACCAGTCTTCATAAAATGGTCCTTTCCAAATGGGCCACTTGACTCAGATATTTGCTCCCCAGATCTGTAGCTCTAGAAACTCTGCAGCATACTCAAGGGTGATTAGTCTTAGTAATGGCTTTAAGCCCAAATAACCAAACTCACACATGCAAGTCCATAAACCAAAATCTCAACACATTAATTTATGGTGAGAATATAGTTTCCAGGAGAAACTAAATATTCATGTCAGTTAATCTGATCATGCTTTCCATCCACTTAGGAGTCTCTACATAGAGAAGAAAATTATTTGTGATGTAGATACTTAATGATAAATCGATCAGAAGGAAAAAAAGTTAATTAAAGGCAATGTGATTTAGGAGAAAAGCTTGGGAGTCAGGTAGACCAAGTTCCTTTGTAGAATGTACTTTTAAGTAAACAATTCCACCCATAAAAGATTCATGGTTTTTAAATTTTATTTTAAAATGATGAATTTATTTCAATCTTCTTGAGGAGCATCTATAATACTTTTTATAAACATCTACTCCAATTATAAAAAAAATGCTAAATTAAGTTAATGTCCTTGTTATTATGCTTTCAGGTTTTCAATATCTTGGTTGCGGCTTAAAGTTTTATAGTGCTATTGTTTTAGGGCGGGGATCATCTTTCATAACTCTCTATTCTGTATCAAATGAGACTTGGTTCTCTTGCATTCTATTTTCCTCAGTGTCCCTGACATATCTCTACTCACTTTTCAGGGTTCAAAATCACATTATCCCCTCTGTATAATCTCCTAAAAACTCCATGCTTCCATGCAATCCTGGGCAGTTGGATGGTTCCTCCTTGGGGCATTGATTTTGATGTCATCTTTATAGCACTTGTCACATAGTACTGTGGCCTAGGACTGGAAGGGTCCAGGGAAGAGAATCCACCACAATGCTGTGCAGTGCTGTGTGAGGTTTCACTGAACTAACCAGTTATGCAAACTGATGGAAAACAGGTAACTGATATATGAATTCCTGGAAGATGTGAGATCAGCATCATGGTAGCAAGTCAGATCTGCAAGGTGTATTGGAGACGTTAAAGAGGAAATTAGTCAATAGCAGAGAAAATTAGGGAAAGATCGAAGAGCAGATAGGAGACAGGCTCTAAGGGATGGTCTAGAATTTAGGTCAATAAGAAAACAAGGGCATTAGTCCAGTTCTCTCTCTTGCTGATGCAGATATCACAAAGCTTAAAAGCAAAGAAACTGTTTGCTAGTTAGCATGTCTGTCTTCACTCTTAAAGTTCACTGAGGACATAACTTACTTGACATTCCTACCCTAGCAGAATGCCTGATTTGTTGAAATAATGGAAAGCTGGATGGACTTAGACTTTCAAATCCAATACTTAGCACTACTACTAATTTTTGCATCTCTGTTACATCTATTTCAACTCATCTGAATAACTTTATACCTAATAAGTTGTTTTCATGTGAGGCTGTACTGGAAGTTATAGTAGAATTTTACCAAATGTGATGCTTGTCATCTTTTACAACAGTTTTTAAGAAAAATGATTAAATTTTATGTTTTGTTCATGAATTTAGAATGCTTCTGGCATGTACAATTAATTTTTGTCTTCTGAAAATGAGAAGCTTTGTTTCTGAAATACATTGGAAAAATATTAACACATTTCTTAATATCTTAAATGACATTTGTGTGCACACAAGTAACTGGATAGAAAATATATATGTATACAAATATACATACATTTAATGTCCCACTGCTATAGTTTGGACCTTGAATGTCCCCTGAAGGCCCACAGGTTTGAAGACTTGGACCATAGTCTGTTTCACTATTGGGGGGCAGCAGAAGGTGGGGCATGCCCTTAGAGGAGATATTGGGGCCTCTGCTTTTCCCTCTTTGTTTCCAGGTCACCACAAGGTGAACAGACATCCTCCATCACATTCCTAAGATGTACTATATTGCAACAGGGCCTCACAAGCATGAACCAGAATAATTCTTTCCTTCATATAAGTTGATTTATCTCAGGTATTTGTCACAGCTATGGAAAGAAGTTGAATACCACTGATATTTAACAGAAATTATAAACACAACTTGGTTTTTGTATACTTTGGGTTTGAAACCATGCTATTTTACATTTTGAAAACAACAACAAAACTACATTTCAAACCAAGGAAGTACCAATACCAAACAAGGTAGCTCTGGTTTTTAAGTCAGCTCCTGAAAAAATTTCCAGGATTGCTTAGGTGTCCAGAGTTTTCAGGAAATGGTTTCCCAGACCCTCAGCTCTCAAGGATGCTGTGTCCTAGCATTGGTGTGCCTGAGTGCTATACCCTTAGCCTGTGGCTTCTCCTTTTGCAGCCCCCTTTCATTTCACTGTCCTTCCAAACAAAGGGACAATTTGAAAATATCCAGTTCAAAACCTATTTGCTGATTCTATTTGATTGCATCTTAAAAGCTATTTTTGTAAATTCTTTTAACTGCAAAACACTTATGACAATTACAAGAGTGCTATACATTTTGGTAAAATCTATAAGGTCTTTCCACTCTAAATTTAGTATGAAAATTATTACTTGCAAGCATCAATAAGCAAACGACTTTTTTGTTTTACCTTAGAGTAACTAATGCAGTGCACTGTTTATGTAGGATCAATACATATTGGCTAGACTTCTCCATCCAATTTGCTATACAAATATAAAATGTTTGAACCTCAAAAATATTTTACAATGTTTTGGGTCAGGTCATAAACATACATCATTTAATATAGTGAGTGTGTGTGTGTGTGTGTGTGTGTGTGTGTATACACACACACACAGGGATTCAACCCAGGGACACTTAACCACTGAGTCCCAGCCCTTTTTGTATTTTATTAATACAGGGTCTCACTAAGTTGCAGAGGCTGGCTTTGAACTTGCAATCCTCCTGCCTCAGCCTCTCAAGTCACTAGGATTACAGGCTTGTGCCACTCTGCCCAGCTAAATAAAATATTTTGACCTTAATTTTTCAAACTAATTTTATCAAAGTTCTATGTGACAATAGAAAAATAAATATAATTGTTATGTATACTCTTTTATGCAATTTCTTAATTGATTTTAGAGTCCCAATGCTTACTTTAGAAGCATATATAGTCTAAAATGTTCATTATCGCTGATATTATTTGTAATTAATAACTATTAGCATTCTTAATTAAATTTTAAAATTTCATTTGTATTATCTAATAGTTTCTTAGTCATCACATAAGTTAGTAGGTTTTGTTTTGTTTCTTTTGTTTTAAGTAATACAAATCAACTGTCTATCTTTAAAAAAATTGATTGGAATGAATGATATCAGGGACTTACAAAAACCACTGTGAGTTCAGAAAATCATATATATGAGAAAAGCAAATATCAGTGCAGATTCTGGGGCTAGAAAATAATAATGGCCAAAATTACCTCATGATAGGATACAGCCCTGGAAATGCTGAGAGGCCAATAATTCATATCAGCTTCCAAAATCTAAAAACAAGCAAATTAGTATTTTGATTGGATGGGAAATTTTCAACAAATTATCCTCTACATTAAAGTATTCAAACATCCAAATACCATCCCTTCAGAAAATTTCACTGAAATGGAGGACTTGTATTTTAACAAGACTTGTATTTTGGGCATGCATTTATAGTACCAATGCATGGCAATTGACTTCTGTTATTTTGTTTTTCAGGCTTATTAGAATATCTATTAATATAGTAATCCAGCATGATATTGTATGAGATGACAAAAGAATTTAGGCCTCTATAGACAAAGAATAAGAGTTGACAGATGAACAAACTAGAAAAAAAAAAAAAAGTATACTGCTATCCCTGCTAGGTAAAAGCAAATTGCCTCTCCTCTTCCCCTTCCCCTCCTTCTTCATTGTCCCCCACCCTCTCCTCCTTCTTTTTCTTAATTTTTTTAAAATGTAGGGGAGGAACATTATATGCTGTATACCACATTGCTTCAGCAAAAAGGCACTATCACAAATAGCACAATCAGAGCTACCATCAAATTCACCTTCCCTTCTTCAGGAAGCTAACTCATGGATTAAGTGGGAATGTGCAAGGAATTACGATCCCTATAATTTTCAAATCTCAAATACCCCCAGAAATGCAGTATTGCTTTTGATTTGCTATGTTGGCAGGAAAGAGCAGGGTAAACTTGTAACTGACCTATGGTAGCTTTGTGGTTATTTCCAGGGGTGCCCAGCAAAGAGGAATTCAACGTGCCAGCCAGTGATACAGAAAGTGCTCTTGTCTTGTTCTGTTTTCCCTTGCCATAATAATACTCGAGACTGGGTAGTTTATAAAGGCAAGAATTTTCTTTAGCTCATGGTTCTGGAGGCTGGAAGTCTACGAGCAGACAGCTGCGTCTGGTGAGGGACTTGTGCTGCATCCTAATATGGCTGAATATCAAAAGGGTAAGAGGAAACATTCAGAAGAGAGAAAAATAGAGAGGAAGCCTCCCTTTATAACAGCCCATTCATTCAAGAAGCAATTCCATCCACCAAGAAAAGCATCAATCCCTGTTAACACCACATCACCTCTTAAGGTCCCAATTTCCAACACTGCCACATGACAATCAAATTTTAACGTGCATTTTGGAGGGCACAAACCATATTCAAACCAGAGCAGCTGTTTAATGTCTGAAACTCCTCTGAATGGACTCTGTTCTAGCTGGTCTACATTGTTTATTAAAAAGATACAGGTTTCTAATCTGTACCTGTTTTTTTTTTTTTTCAGATTCTTTGCTCCTTTATTAATTGGGTTGTTTGCCTTCTTATTGTTGAGCTGCAAGAGTTCTTTATATATTTTAGATACTAAACTCTTATCAAATACAATTTGCAAATATTTTACCCATTCTGTAGGTTATCTTTTCTATTTCTTATCTTTTTTTGTTTTTACCGGTTTACCTGGTACATAGCCTACTTTGTCTTTATAGTCAGTGGAGTGGAAAAGATCCCTTGGGAAACTTGTTCTGGAGATGAACTCCATTCTGCCACCCTGCACAACTACAGGAAGACAAAGGACCAACCTGAAGTTGCCTTTTGTGCTTTCCTATCGCTGCTTCTGTAAATCCTTTGCCCACAGGAAATCTTTCTGGGTGAACCTCACTAGAATCTAGCAGATCCTTTCAGTGATCTGATTCAGGGAAACTGCTGCATGAAAGAAGATTCTCAAGAGCTTTCCTTTGAACGCTCTATGGTAACTTTTATTCCATAGATCGGATGACAACCGAAAAATGCTGCTGTTTTCTGCAGAATAATTCATCATATGATGGGCTCAGGGTCTACTAAATGTATTTTTAAATTTTAAAAAAGAAACAATTTCATTTACCCAAAATCTAATATGGTGTTCTGGACCCCTAGAAATTAGCACTAGCTCAGAATTGACATCTACTGCCTAAGAATCCAACAATTTTGAATATAATACTTTCCCTAGTGCAATTACCTGAGTAAATAAATACAGTTATCTTTGAGAAGGCATAGGTAAGAGGTTCACAGTATGTACTTGCAGGGTTACAAATATAGCTTTTAAGATGCAATCAGGTAGAATCAACAAATAGATTTTGAACTGAGCATTTTAAAATTGTCCCTTTGTTGGGTAGGACTTTATAAAATGAAAGGGAACTGGAGAAGGAGAAGCAGCAGGCTAGGGGTACAGCACTCAGGCACACTAATGCTAGGACAGAGCATCCTTGAGAGCTGAGGACCTGGGAAACCATTTTCTTAAAACTCTGGACACCTAAGCAACCCTGGAAAGTCTTCAGGAGCTGGATTGAAATCCAGAGCTACCTTGTTTGGCATCTAATCTGTATTTCCTTGGTTTAAAATCTAGTTATATTTATTGTTTTCAAAGAGTCCATATTGCATGTTTTTAAACTCAAAGTATACAAAGACCCAACTTTTGTTTATAATTGCTGTTATGCATCAGTTGGTGCTCAACTTCTTTATCTATTTTGTTTCAGCCTCTTCATACTTATGATTCTATTTTAGTGCAATCCTGTTTTCTCAGGCTGTTCAATTTGCTAGTTTTAAAAAAAAAAATAACATTTGAACTTGAACCAATTAATCACAGTCTGAGATCTGTGTAGATCATGCCATTCTAATTAACACAATGGCATGACTGTATATTACAGTAAAAAAATACCTAATCTGCCTTTGAGATTTAATAACTTATCGGGAGTATTGTACTTCCACTGGAGTCACGGTGTCCAGGTCAGGTATAACACCTCCCACCAGCATTTCCCATCTTGGGAAAGAAATGAGTAAGGAACATATAAAAGCTCTGGCATTGTCCTCTTCAGATTTAAAATGCTTGATGAAGGAAAACTTTTTTAGACACTCCTAGGGGGCATAGTCAGAAAGTGATTCCATCCACCTAGCATTTCTGTTTCTGAAGGTCTTTAAAATTTTTCCTCTAAATTAAGCCATGTTTAAAATACAACTTCTTTTTCATTAACCAGTAAAGTGTAGAGTGCACTCAGTCGCTCAGAATACCTTATGGAATTCATAGCCTCTGGAAAACGAGACCATTTGGCAAAATTATTATTTCTAATGTTGCATTTCATCCCTTTTGTTGAAGAATCCATATTCATTCTGAAGGATAACAATGTCCCTAGAGTTGTGCTGATATAAGTTAATAAATTTCGTATGTATGGGTGTGTGCGTGTATGTGTGTGTGTGTGTGTACACAAAACTTCTCAAATTTAACTATTTTAAATTTTGTACCCCGGGACATGATGTTACAGATATGAAAGTTATGTAGGAAAGAACATGTTTTTCTTTCAAGAAAACAACCTCAAGCAGAAGGTCAGCATCTTCATATAAGGAAAGAACAAATCTATCAGACAGAGGGGAATTTTCTAAGCAAAAATACCTCCCCTGTGGAAGAGGCTTAATGGGATTAGGGACATTAGGTTACTCCAAGTCTTTGGAATATGCCATATACCCACATTTCCATTTCCATTGTTAAAGTAGCACTCTTTTCTGGAAGCACTGATGCTCACATAGAAAGTCTGCCTGGGCTATAGAATCAGTTTTTCATGTGATTAGGTCACTGGACTTTTTTCAGGGTGGTTATACAAAAGTCCTGGTTGTATTCTGGGTTCTGAGAACAGAACTTATTCTTTTGAGATTTTATTCTCTACTTTAAATTATCTGATGTTACCAAAAGCATGAATTCAATCCCAAATGCTTGAACTCAACATTGTTTTATGATGATCTTTGGTGGCAACTCCATGGTCAGTGAGAGTTTTATCCTCAACACCAATAGTCTCAGTTATTTGCTATTTGACCATAAGCATTGTGTTCTGCTGTGTTTTCTTCACAAGCAAGAACCAGGACTTCATTACTTTAGCTCAGTGTGGATGACCACACTTGAGGACTTCACATTTCCCTTATGGTCATTTGCTTACAATGCAGCCTCTGGTACCAACATCCGTATAAGTGAGGACATAATCCCAAGCAACAAATCTGTACTGTAGCCCAGTCAAGCTAAAGGAAATGGACAAAGGTTTAAATAGTGGGTATTTGGAACCCACAAGAATCAATGTGGATTCTGAGGGTAAGAGGAACAGAAACCAAAACAGTGATTTTTATTTATTTATTTATTTATTGGTAGGAATTGTCTTGATAGAAAACCACTGCTCATATGAAATAAATCCCAAAGGTATTTAGTCTCTTTGTTTTGCAACTCAAAATTCAAATTCCATGATAAGGTTTCTGAGACTGGCCTAGTTTCTGTCACATTCTGTTGGCTACAGGAGGATAGGACAC
Organism: Callospermophilus lateralis; assembly: GCF_048772815.1. Taxonomy (NCBI): domain Eukaryota; kingdom Metazoa; phylum Chordata; class Mammalia; order Rodentia; family Sciuridae; genus Callospermophilus; species Callospermophilus lateralis. Next base: position 118,456,739 of record NC_135312.1, read on the forward strand.
TAATACTGGGAGAGAAAAAGGATGCATAAAGCCAACTCACATGCAAATGATGTGATCTGATCTAAATTTTTAGAGGATTGAATTAATTTATCTATACTAAAGTTAAGATAGGCAGTTTATAAGTATTTGATTTTGTTGAACTAGTTTAGAAACAAATCAACACCTCTGTCATTTCCCCCGACATTTTCTATTTTTGTTCTATATTTTCTCTTCTCCTTTCTGCTCCTTAATTTTTCCTCTCTCATTTTAGAATTCCATCTTATGAAGCAGTCAGAGACTGACAAGTAGAGCACATATATTTATCTCCATTCCATCTCAAGATCCCTGTGAAATAAATTTTTTAAGAATCATAAACAAAACATATTAATAGTTGTGATGAAAGTAGGGTAAGAGATGAGAGATTTAGAAAGCATTCTGAAGACAAGGCAGAAACAAACATCCCTGAAGCTACGCTGAACAGTTTTTTCAACCTGTAGTCATTTTTCAGCATCTTTGGGCAATCCAGAACCAAGGAATTAATCCAAGGAATTGAAAATAAGCGGGAAAAGGGTTTGAACATGATGCAGTTTAAGCGCTCTGCACCCCATTTGACCACAGCACCCCCAAGACACACAGCAGAAAGGAGTACTTTACACCAGACAACTCCTTAATGAAGATGCTAAATGAACAGTAATGGATACACCTGGGCTCCAAGAGTACTGATTGGTACCCAAGGTTGAAATTTTATTCTAGCATAAGGGGCACAGCTATGACCCTAAAAGAACTCCAAGAAGACATAACTTGTCCACTGCATCAGAGTTTTCAAAATTCTCACCCAGAGAAGAAAAGCAGAGAAACCAGCCCAATTAGGAAAATAGAGACAAGTTGCTCCAGAGATCCAGTCCTCCTCAAGATAAATTGACACATGTAGCATTGATGCTGATTGTCCCCCATGTTCCAATCTTTCATATTTTCTGTAGTTATAGAACCCTGATTTTTAGCAAGTTATATGGCTATTCAAAATAAAGATCATCTTTTCCAGCTGCCCTTGAAGCTTAAGGTGATGATGTGATGGACTTCTCGCCGATGGATGAGGAAGCATTGGTGTGTCCATGTTCTCGGAAAGAGCATGCCATTATCCCCCTGTGCAGGCTTTCTCTAGGGAAAAAACAACAAAAAAAAATAAGAAGCAATGGCTGGGTTGTCATTAAGTTGACCTTGGGAATGGAATTCATACATAATGAAACTTAAAAACAGGGACTGGAAACTGAAACCATGGAATGTCATTTCAATTTTGTATGTTTTTTTTTTTCTGTTACCAGAAGCTGAACCTGACCCCAATGAATACAGCAGCCAAGACAATAAACTACATAAAAAAGACATGACAACCTTAACCAAAGAAAAATTTTCCTGGAGGAAAAGATAATTTAAAGAAAAAAAAAAGACAACTTTAAAAAAACAAATTTATATATTCAGAGGTAATCAAGAAAATATCATATTCATTAAGACAAGTCTATTAAAAAGAAGCAAAAAAAAAAAAAAAGAAAAGCTCCAAAGACTACAAATTTGACTCTTTCTTCTACCCTCAGAAACATCAATAAAAGGCTGGAAAATAATATTTCCAAAACTTCCAGATTTTAAAACAAAAAGGCAAAGAGAATGAAAATGAGAAGAAAAAAATGATTAGAGTTTTTTAAATGGATAGATTTAGGAGTAATTCTCTCAGCTTGATTCTGTTGTGACAATGATATGGAGCGAAACCCAAGACTGACTTGGGATGGTTGCATATTGTAACCAATAATAAACTTTGGCCAGGCATGGTGGTGCACTCCTGTAATCCCAGAAACTTGGGAGGCTAAGGCAGGAAGGTGGCTAGTTCAAAACCAGCCTCAGCAACTTAGTGAGGTGTACTTAGCAACTCACCGAGACCCTGTCCCAAAAAAAGGACTGGAGCCGTGGCTCAGTGGTTAATCTCTGGTACCCAAAATCAAAAAAAAAAAAAAAAAAGAAAGGAAGGGAGAAAGGAAGGAAGGAACTTTGTGGTAAGCCACAGAGATTTGCAGTGGTCACCCCTCAAAGAGATTTTATCTTGAGGTCACACACAAAGACAGGAAAATGAAATTTTCACTGGGCTTCTTTCTCATCATAAACACTGGATACTAGTAAAAAAAAAAAAAAAAAGGATAGTCTCTGGATTTTCAAGAAAATGAGAGTAAACCTGAAATTTCCAACCTTCCAGATAACTATAGGGAAAATAAGAACATTGTCAGACATGAAAGAACTCAGATATTTACCTAGTTTATTCTATTTCTTCAAATGTTACAAGGGGATCTCTTCAGTAAAACAAGAAAGATTCGGAATAATTTTTACACAGGACTGATAATTGAAATATCAAAAAGATTTTGAGAACAAATGTAGGGGAGTAGCTAGTATGTGTTGGCTTCCATCAGGGGATTATAGTTTACATTTTTGAGGATCTGACATAACCTGAAAAACCTTCCTCCAGAGCAAAGATCTAGCTGTTGTTATGTCAGTAGCAGCATCTGAACTACTAGTGCACCACTCCCTCCTTCCCCCTGGAATACTAGGTGGAAAAGAGAGAGAAAACAATGAGAGATGCCTGAGGAAGAATCAACTGGAGGAACTTCTATCTCTCCTGTCATTCATTCAGTTAATTCAAAGAATACTTTGAGCACACACTATAGACCAATCCCTATACAATTCCAGGAGATTCGTAAGAAAATAAGACAGTCTGTGCTTTCAAGGAGCTCACAGTCTTTCAGGGAAGATTAGCTCATATAAACTAAGCACCTTGCAAAGAGAAACTGACATACTAAAGGTAGGTGTAAGAGGAAGGGATAGATAGATTAATTTTGTGTTGCAAAGGGTAGGGGTGTCCTAGAGTCCTCAAACCTTTCAGAAGGGTCTGAGTCTCTAGATAAAGTGGCTCCTGAGGCTAGCATCCTTTTGTTGTAGGAAACAGTTTTTTTTTTTTTTTCTTAAGCCAGTAGCATATAAAAGTTCTCTAACTGAATTTTCTAGCTCTAAGGAATCTTAAGCCAAACCGCAGAACAAAGAGAATTAGTCAAAGAAGTGCCAGTGAAAAATCAGCAAACCAGAAGACTAAGTCCAAAGAGGCAGGAGGGAGCCTCCTAGAAAGCCACCAAAGAGTCTCACGTGGGAAGGAAAGGGGCATGGAATCCATAAACCTCTGAGAGTGAAGACTGGGAGAGAATTCACACAGCCCACAGTGGGATTGTGTTGAAGTGGTGCTGAACACTGGGTAATGAATTCACAGAATAGAACTGGCCTTCCTGATGTGGGGAATGAGGTGGAGACGAGTTACAGGTAATCACAGTGATCAATTGAATACATAATATAAACTTGCTTGGTGGAAATAATTTAGTGATTTGTTACAGCAAATTAGATGTTGGAATGAAAGTGTGGTTATGGCTGTTGTGCTTGTACTCCAAATAGAATCAATTTACGGTTAATAGAATAACTCGGGTGAGCAGTGTGTGACAGTAGGCAATGAATAAAAGTCTTACTTTGCAGTGCATTTATATTTATTAATAGGCAGCAAGCCCCACTCTCTTGCACCCTATATATATGAAAGAATGAGCAAGAAGACTCATTTATTTGCACTTATGTATGAAAGAAGGGATGGAATGATGGATCAAGATTAAATTTATTTAGAGAAAATATGAAATCCTAAATTTCAGGTAAATAAGGAGGAGGAGGAGGAGGAGGAGGGAGGTGGCAGAATGCAGGGAGATTCTCTGAAAGAGACCTTGAATTTGTTAGCTGACCATAATTCCAAAACAGGTTATCTTTTGGGAGTCAGGATCCGGAAGGGTATTTATGTGGGTCCTGCAGCAGCAGAGCTGACGAAGGGAACACTGAATTATTTATCTAGATGGATAAAGTGACATCAGATTATGAGGGTCATGAATGTCAAGCTGAGCGTCTTCCTATCAATCTTGTGGACTAATGGGAAACGCTGCAAAAGACTGAGAATGCAGTACCTTGAGAAATGACTCAACCCAGGCCCTGGGTTAAGAAAACTTCTGAAAGTGATCCTGCTAGATGGGCTGGCTCGGACCCAACGCCCCACCCAGCCGCTGGTAGGCTCCACCCTCTCCCCCCCAGATACCGCCCCCTCCCCTCAGAGTCTGAGAGCTGCCCAATCCCCGACCCCGGTTTAGCCTAACTCCGCCCCCGACCTCGCCCCTCTGTTTCCCTGGAGACGCTCTAGGCGTCCCTTCTCTCTGCCCAGCGGTGCCAGGTCTCGGAAACTCCGCGGGAGGAGGGGGCGGCGTCGGCACCCTGCACCTGCCACCGGAGGGGACTGACTTCTGCAGAACGGAAAACCTGAGCTGCTCCCTAGGGCCAGTTCACCGAGGTTCGTGACGCTGGGGGCAAGGCTGGGGACAGGGCTTTCTCAGCTCCTCCTTCAGGTGGGCTGTTCTTTCCAGGCAGTCCGTTCCCCAGCCCCGAGACCTTTCTCCATCAGTGGGTCTCAGGCTCCCTAAGTTGAGGCCCTAGCCAATTCATTCAAAAAACAATCGAAAGGACTAGAGAAAGGCGCTATTCTTGCGGCCCAATTCACCTGACCCTCTCAGAGCCATGAAAAAATAAACAGGTGTAGGAAAAAGTTGATAGGCGTGAATTCTTTTCGCTCTTTCAAGGAGCATAATTTTTGTGATATTTATTCTGTAGTTTTCTTAAAACATTCTTAGAACTAGGGGAGAACAAAAAAGGGGATTAAACTGTTTTCTGTTTGAGTGAAGAAAACTCCATCTCATAAACTTTAGAGAACAAACAAGTGATTATCCCTAATATCACATTTGTATTGTACTATATCAGTACATACACATATTTCAGGTGTTTTGACATTTCATCAAATTAGTGATAAGTTTCATAGGGTCTACACTTTGGGTGGTTTATTTTTAACAGTAATTCATTTAAATACATAGTAGGAACATATACAAATACTAGGTACAAACACATAATATTTGTTGTATGAATGAACCTTATTGCATGCTTAGGGTGGCAGAGGAGTTCTTCTGTTGACCGAATTTTTAATTTTCCTTCTCTCTTTACTATTTTATTTTTCTTCCTGATTTCCAGGCTGAAATCTGTAAGCCTGGAGAGAGCTTCAGCAGTAATTTGCAAATGTAAGTTAGGTGAAACGTGGCCTGCCTTCAAACACTTTTCCTACTCTCTGTTTTGATCTAACCATCAATAAATGTCAGTTGGCAGGAAATGTGTGATTTCTATTTACTTAACAACCTATGTAATTATCCATCACAGAATGCTATAAGCATCCAAAAATTATGATGCAAGGGATAAACATTATTTATTGACTTCTTAAAATCATTCATGTGAATTCTTTTTTGCTCTTTCAAGGAGCGTGATTTGTTAGCTTTTGTAGTTTTCTTTAAAGTTTCATAGTAAAAGAGCTTGTGGTGATGGTATGAAAAGTTTTCATTCTTCTGGATGATTTTTGTACATAGTAGCAAAATCATATTTATTTTTAACTCTCTTGATGATTTATATGTATGTATATTTATATATCTATATCTATATATTACATATACATATTATATATACATATTATGGTATTATATATACTATATATAATACATATATACACATTGTGGTTTATAGGCTTTAATTCTCTCATCCCAGCTTTTATCCCCAAATGGCTGAACTCTGGGGACATCGGTCTACCTCAGACAGTCCCTCCCTAAGTAGCCTCTGTCTACAAAGTAGTAGTAGCCCCACACACACCCTTTGTGTTTTCTGATGAGGGCATCTCTGGGGATAGTGGGAAGGAGGGTTACTCTTTGAAGAATTTTACTTGGGGGCCAGAAATTTAAACTCACACCGTGGGACACTTTCAGCCTGACCCAGAACTCTCAAACCTTTCATCCTGTATTCTCCATTCTCATTTGTCTTTGCATGTGGGGGCCAGACTTAGAGACTGTAACCGCTGATACAAGAACCAACCAGCAGATCAAAGAATGCACCAAATCTCTTCTGAATACCAACAGTAGAATGGCTTTAGGCGGCCTTTTGATCTCTGTCTCAGCCCCATGGTGCCACATGTAGCACAGCCCACTTACTGGCACTGAGGGGGCAGCCTCTGGGTCCTCCTAACAGACTGCTTCAGCCTGGGTTCCTGGGGCTAAGCTCATTTTGATACCAGCCGGAGAGGTACCTCTTATTCTGCTTTTCTCTTACTCACCTGAGTCTGAGCAATTCCCCTTGTTGTAATCACTCTGCCCTGTGTTTTCCTCTGCGGTGATGAGCTGGGAGAACCCCCAATAGCCAAGAGCAATGTGCTCCATTTCTGCTGTGGGTCAAAGTCAGTCACCACACAGCAGCACTCAACCCATTTTTCACAGCTGAGACTAGGTTGGAGCTCACCTAGGAACCGGGAACACTGGCCAACACTAGGAAAGCCATGTAGCTCAGTTTAACAAAGAGCAATAGGCTTCTTCACTCTACAGGTATAATTAAAGCCTCAAATGACGGGCTCCTAAATATACTTTCATTTTTTCTCCTTGTTTTTCTCTTTGGCCCCTTCTACTTGCTAGAATATAGTTACTTCCTACTTTCAGAAAATTCAGCATAAACAATACTGAACAAAAGAGATGGTGATTACTTAGATAAGAAAATAATTTGCTATAGAAGCCCACTAAATATGTGGTATATTTCAAACATTATGTGCATCATGGAATTCAGATCCCACATCATCTATTATGTAAAATAAAGTACACTTATGTGCCCATGTATTATTTATGAAGAACAAAATATCCTTGCCCAACAGGCATAGGCAAGGTAGGAGGTGGGGTTTAGAGCAGGGAGAGAGTCTGCTCAATTTCCACCCCAACTCTGAGCTTAAACTTTCCAACCTAGATTGGCTGAGGGATATTTTTCCAGCATGCAGCTAATAACTTTTTTCCCATTTTATAATTCTGCTCTGACCGCCCCCCATTCAGAGTTTGTGCCTTGAGGCTTGCCAGCAGGGCTTGCAATACTTACATTAAACTAAATTTAAGAGTAAAGGTGCTCCTGCTGCTCATGTTCTCAGATCAGAGGAGAGCAAAATGAAGGAACTGGCAGCTGAAACTTTAATGGTTGAAAACGTTGACTCAGAATTTGAAAAAAAAAAAAAAATCGCGGTTGATCTGGGTGACAAAGAAGACATGTTGCTCTCCGTGTACATCATTTGCATTTGATTTCATTAGATGCTTGTATTTCTAGCCAAAAATTGTCTAACCCAAGTAAACATCAAAGAGGATAGATTTTATATAACATATTGGTAGGCCAACTTTTGCGGCGGATTATAAGCATCTTGATGGGAATTATTGGCTGGATCAGAGCTTCTGCAGTCTGTTTCCTCTCTCTGCAAGTTGCTGAATCTTCTCAGTATTGGGGAAGTTTCTTGGTGAATCCTTTGAATGCCCCTGCGATGGAGCAGAGACCGCCCTGCCCCCACCGCCCATATGTCATGCCTGCTAAGGCAAAGTGGGGACCTCAGAACAAGAGGCTGGAATGCCCTGACTCAAGAAATCACAGCTGTTGTCTCCTTCTGTCCCATTTGAAATCTACTAGGGCTGGGTAGGTGAGATTTAAAAACTGAGTTGGCTCAAAGTTACTCTGTCACATCAGAAGACTCTGGTCTTTAGAGCTTCTCTGAAGTAAAGCATAGGAAATGGATTTAGGAGACTTTGATGTCCCTCAGACCTGTCCATGGAGTTTAACCCTAACTTGGTCAGAAATTCTTGACACATGTTCTGCATAATGTTGCCATTTAGTAAATTCTAATCATCCAACTAATCCAGAGTTACTATTAATATAATATTTGGTCAGAAAAAAGATTTTTTTGGGGGGGGTACCAGGAATTGAACTCAGGTGCACTTGCCCACTGAGTCACATCCCCAGTCCTATTTTGTATTTTATGTAGATACAGGGTCTCACTGAGCTTCTTAGTGCCTTACTTTTGCTGAGGCTCGCTTTGAACTCGTGATCCTCCTGTCTCAACCTCCAAAGCCACTGGGATAATAGGCATGTGCCACTGTGCCCGGCAGAAAAAGAATTTTAACTAAAAGGAATTAAGGCATTATATTATGATGTGTGCTGTATAATGTAAAGCATTTCTGATGTTTTTTTTTCTGGAGAAAAGTATTAATGTTTACTGATTAGACTGTAAAACTATAAAACTATACAACTACTATAAAACTACTGATTAGACTTTAAAACTATAACTGTATAGAAATAAGAAGACATTATGTTTCATGAAGGAGAGCATGGCTTGATAAACCAATATTAGGACTATAATATAAAACATTGATCTGCATTAGACTTATGTTTTTAATTATGTGAAAATTATTTTAAGGCCAAAGTAATAATCTTTTTCAGAAACACAAGATTACCCAAGACTACCCATTTCTACACTGAATTTCAAAAGATTTTTTCATTTATGTCATAGTGAAAAACAGTGATCTATTCCAAGTCACAGTGAGATCTTGACACTTTTGAGCTCTCAATCCATTAATAGATTTTTATCTCAATCAGAAACTAGTTTTCAAGACTCTACCCCATCAGGATCCCACCAAAATTCTCCCTAACTTTTTGACCACATCTTCTTCTAAACATTTGAAATCCATAGTTATCCTGAAAACCTTCATGCTTTAATTGCAACCATGTCCCATAACAAAACCGTTACCAAAGCTGCTGATTATCTGAATCTTAGTGAATTTATTGGATTTTCTCCTCATCCACTTGGTGATGAAGATGCAGCTAAGGAATAAATTGACCAAAAATCAGACAGTAGACAGATAATGAGAACAGCAAGCTGCAGAATCTACTCACTTAGTATGATTCCCAAGTAACAGAGCAATAGCTCTACCTACAGAGGCATTCTTGACAGACTGGAGATTGTTAATAATGTTTGAAAGGATACTCTGAAGATTTGTTCTTTCTTTCTTTCTTTATTTATTTATTTTAAATTAATTTTTATTGTTGGTTGTTCAAAACATTACATAGTTCTTGATATATCATATTTCACACTTTGATTCAAGTGGGATATGAACTCCCATTTTTACCCCGTACAGATTGCAGAATCATATCAGTTGCACAACCATTGATTTACATATTGCCATTCTGGTGTCTGTTGTATTCTGCTGCCTTTCCTATCCTCTACTATCCCCCCTCCCCCCAAGATTTGTTCTTTAAAATATCATTTTGTTTGCTTTTTTATAGTCCAAAATGACCACTCTGCCCCCAATACTCATGACACGTCCAAAGCTTATACACTTAGCGAGACAGAAGCTACCATGTTCCTCAAGACTAATTCCAAGGTAAGTGTCCCTTGTTTTCATTTCTTACTGAATAAATTTCTGCAATAAGAGATGACAATAGCGTCTCTAAGAAAATAAGATTAAGGAAAAGAGAAATGTATATATTGTCATATTCAGATTCTCAAATTTGTTGTTTCAAAAGGATTGATGAAGCTCATTCAAATACTAAAGAGGTATTTATTCATCGAACTAGTACTCATTTAATCATCTCACTCCTCATTGCAGTTATGTCAAGGTTCCTATAGAGTTTTGAGATGTTTCCCTTTTTTTTTTTTATTGTGTGCAGAGAAAAGAAAGGAGAAGCTTTAAGAAATAAAAGCATATGGCTTTTTATCTGTGAGGTCTCAAATGCTGACTTCTGGTTTGGAGAAATGAGGGCGCAGCCTTCCTACTAGGATAGATTGAAAGGCTTGCCTTAGGTCCCAAAATGACGCTGGGCCCTCAAAGTGCGTCGTCAAACTGCTGCTTTGAACGGCTGCTGAGCTATTAGAGTTGTCACTGAGAAAATGCAGAACAGAGAACTTGATGCATTTATCATATTTATAAATATTAAGTGAGAATGTGCTACTTTGAAATTGCCATTTGTAATTTTGTTGACTTTTAGTAATACACATATTATTTATCAATATAAATAATTTGCATATGTAAGTTTGACTATTTTCCTTACTGCATACTTCTCAATTCCTGCAAGGCATAATGATCAAAGTATTATGAGGCTTCTTTGTTCTCATATCTCATTTTTAGTATTTTGGGGAAAGACCAAAGCCCCTGGATCAGAATAAATACACAGCTAAACAAAAATAAAAGTTCTTTTAAAGTAGCAAATCAAAATTTTCTTTCTCTATAACTGAGAAATCTTTCAATAGATGCATATGGTTATGTATATGTATGAATGTGTATTTTGATTTACTTTTGAATACTGTGAAATATTTACAAAATATGAAAAAGCTTGTTCCTACTGTCTTTTTTAATGACTGAAATCACATTTTCTTTTTGAGCTGAGCAAAAACATAACCCAATCTCACATCCCCAAGGTCAGATGGATTGAAAAGAAAACTTCTTCTTGAGGTCTTTTTATTAAAGAAAGACATTTTATCATTCAGTTAGGGCAAAGTTTTTATAAGCATTCTTTAATAGCTTCTGGATAAAACACAAATATTTAGAAATGTTTGGTTTCATATCTTCAGAGTTATGAGAGGCTAATAGCACATTTATTTTAAAAGGTGCAAGGGAATGTGAAGAAAGAATAAGCTGTGAATATATTTCTCAGTAAAGTCTTCTTAAAATCATTTGCATCTTGAACCCCTAATAATAACTTGAATTTTAAGTTTAATTAAAAAATCACTTGGGCTGGGGTGTGGCTCAGTGGTAGAGCACTTGCCTAGCATGTGTGAGGCACTGGGTTTGATCCTTGGAACCACATTAAAAAATAAAATAAAATAAGGGAATTGTGTCCATTTACAACTACAAAATGAATTTTAAAAACATTTAAACAGCATTTTAAGGCAAAATTTAATAATGTTTGGGACAAATAAATTTTTTACATTGTCAAATAAGTATTTTTCCAAACACAGTGTGACTTTTGCATTGGGAAATTATTCTGCCGAACAGTGTGAACAAGGCAGAAAACCTTACATCGAGGAGAAAACTCCACTTACTTAAGAATATGTATTATTGCCACATGTTGGTGTTTTATTTATTTTTAAAACATTGAGCTTAATATTCATCCCTGTTCCATTCATGAAAATTAAAATTTCTAAATGGTCCATTAACAACCTAACTCCATAGCTATTGCATAATATTTATTATCAATGCTATTGTAGCTGAATATTTCTGTTCTCCTGGTGGCATTTTATGTGTTTGGTAGCTTTCCAAATTCATAAGGCAGTGCTTTATTATTTCTTTCCATTTCACTCAGTGCTCAATTGATCAAAGAAAAAGAAGACATAGATCATTATGTGGAGGTGAATTTCAAAGGATTGTCAAAAGAGGAGGTTGCTGCGTAAGTATAACCTCTTAAAGATACTTTAATACAAAGTTTGTTTCTTTTGTCTTGGTTCTTTATTGAAATTTCAGTTTTCCTGTGCCATACACTTTTTTATTGGAACATAGTATTTAAAAATTAAAGATTATATTAAATAGTGATAAGTCATGTCTATTGATCTTGCACATATCAAAGTCTTCAATTTTATGGCTCTCAAAATTCGTATATTTATCAAGATATTCTGCTATCACATTTACAATATTTAGTTAAGTCTGGGCCAATAATTGCTTATTAACCTTCATTTTAAAGTGCTCTGTCTCAATACAAGAAAAAAGGAGCTATCAAAGAAAGATTTATGTATCTTTTTTGCTGGTAATTAAAAAAAACTTTTATTTGTATATTTTCTTTCCCATACAAGTACCCATAGAATGAATCAATGGATCATAGTTAATTAATTCTTTAAGGAAAAATAATCTTAAATTGTCTGGATTCATTTTTAAATGTATCATGTAAACTTTAACTATCAGTAGTTAGAATCTAAAATATGGGATGAATAAAAGCAAAATAAAAATCCATGTAGGTTAGTGAGAAATTAATAGAAATTTAAAATAACAACTAAATAGGCTTAGCATTGCTTCTATATAGACTTAATGACTCTGTTATTATCAATTTCTTTAAACATTAAAAATGGAAATCATATAAATGTACATGCATCTTATGAAATTCATCAAACTCTTCAGTTTTTATGCAATGCTACAATGTTTTATGCAGCTAATGTTTTAAAAAGACTCTCAACATACTATTAGTATATTGCCTAATGCTATGGGATTCTAATATTTTTGGCATAGGTTTCATGTATTCTAAAATTAAATCTCTTGATATATTTAATTTTGTTTGATATTATCTGTCAATTTGTATAGAATATGGAAAAACAATATAACTCATTCTGTCAATAGCTATTTTATAAAATGATCAGATTTTACAGTAACTTTTGTTACTCATTTCTACAGAGCTCCATAGATGCCATATGTAGCATCTAAAACCTCTGGTTAAATGTTATTCTGACGGTTACTTCACTAACTTTCCATGGTCACCTTTTGGATTAAATTAAAGGCCCATATTGTTTGATGGTATAGTTACTAATTTTCTTTCCTTTTTAATTTTTTTATTTGTTCTAATTAGTTATACATAACAGTAGAATGCATTTTGACACATCATACATAACTAGATTCCAACTGCTCATTCTTCTGGTTGTACATTATGTAGAAACATGCTGGTCATGTAGTCATATGTGCATATAGAGTCATAATGTCTGATTCATTGTACTGTTTTTCCTAGTTACTAGTTTTAAGAAAAAGTATATAAGGGATATTTGCATTCTAATTTAAATATAATAATATTCAAATAGCTCCAATTGACTGAAGACTGAAGCATAAAATTAGGAATTAAATTTGTGCTTCAAAAATTCCACAGACCAAAAGCTCATTTGCAAGTAAGCTTTCAGTGTATACTGAAGAAAAAAAAAATTTAGCTAAGATTATACAAAATAGACTCTGGTGATGAATGTTTTCTTAATACTGTTAATATTGATATCATTTTTCCACTAAGGATATTACCAAATTGATTTCAAATTTATCATTATGCTACAGAAAAACAGTTACATTGGATAATTCTCAGTCCTTAATAGTGCATTTTCTCCTTAAAGCTTCCCACACTGGAGTAGGTTTTTAGATTGAAGCCTTCTATAAGATAGTGGATGCAAACTATTAGCATGAAGATAGCTTGAGCATGGCTCACTGTTATGCTTTTGATTGATACACATTCTGGATCTCACCCCAGACAAACTAATTGACTAGCATATAAAGGAGAAAATTGATGAGTGATTTCAGCATCTCCCAGTAATGCCCAGCAGGTGCTATGAAGAATTATGCATATTCTATTAGCCCAGGGATTGCTGCATAAAACTTTTTATTGGCCATTCAACTCTAAAAAGATAAATTGTTCAACAAGCATTTATTAAGTACTTACTTTATATCTAATGCTAGGTTTTTCACAGTGGGAGAGACAATGATATTTTGTTGTCAGTTGCATGGCCTCATCCTGAAGCCTTAATGTCTATTTGAGACAGTAAGACCTGTGAGCAGGAGACAATAAGGAATGTGTGCATGCTGATTTCATGTGAGGTACAACCCAGAGGCTGAAAGGAATCAGAGAGAACTGGGATGCTCGTATGACACTTGTCAAGGCAGATTTTGAGTTTGGCTTTCTATCTGAGCAGCATGATAAAATGATCTAATTGGTAAGTCATAGATCTTCAGTATAGAAGGATGTAATGACATAGAAATTCTAAATGTCATTTTCAATCAGGCAGAATCAATCTGAGATATGCCCTGAAATCCCATTCTCTGTATTGCCTGTATGTCTTTAAGATGGTAACAAATAAATTGATGTATACTCATTAATTCAATTGATGTGCACTAGCTTTGATATCCCAGAATATGCATATGCTCTTCCTCTAGTCCACAAATAGCCTCTCATCACCTACCCCATATATACCGACTTACACATAGGTAAACTCACGGTGACTTTCATCCTCTTGTGCTGGGTGAACAGTTTGTTTCTAAGAATTGTTGGTTATTTGTTTTTGTTTTGGCACTAGGGATTGAACCCAGGAGTGCTTAACCACATCCCCAGTCCTTTTTTGTGTTTTATTTAGAGACAGGGTCTTGCTGAGTAGTTTAGGGCCTAGCTAAGTTGCTGAGGCTGGCCGTGAACTTGTGATCCTCCTGCCTCAGCCTCCCAAGCTGCTGGGATTACAGACATGCACCACCTCACCCAGATTTCCACTTGTTCTTTCCTCTCCATTCCACCATCTTTCCTCTCCATGCACCCTCTCTACCTCTCCCTCCCCTTTGCCCAAAGTTTCTCCATTTTTTTTTTTCTGCATCATCAATTTCTCCTTTTCCACCGGATCAACCCCACTGACATACATATCTTCTCTATCACTTCCCTTGGCTTCTCACCTCCAACCTCTATACCATTGTTTTCTACCCTTCAGAGCAAGCAGAAACATTGTTTTACTATTTTTGCCCTCCATTCTTGGCTTGTCAACTCTGAGTTCATTTCTGATCCCAGTACTCACTGCAATCTCTCATGTGGGGCCCTCAGTGATCTTTGTTGTTGTCACATCTAATCATTATGTTTCTGTCCTCCCTCTGCTTGAAGTCTTCTCAGCATTTGACAGGGTGCAACACTCTAGCCCTCAAATATTCTGTACTGGTGGTTTGCAGGAACCCTGTCCTATGGTGTTCCTCCAAACTGGATGCCTCCATCTCCTTTGCTGACTGGATTTCTGCTTTCAAACTCTCAGTGGTGAGGAACCCAAGGACTGGGTCCTAGGCCCCCTCTTTCAGTTATACTTGCAAACTGGATCCAGTCTTAGAGCTTGAAATATTTGGCAACAACCACATTTTAAAAATTCAGCACTGAATTCTCAATCACACTCCAAATATTTATATTTAACTGCCTCCTTAATACGTCCACTTGGATATAAAATAGATATTCCAAATTTAATACAATTTCAAACCAGACTCTTGCTTCCCTTCCCTTCTCTCCCACCGTTAGTAACCTTTCCACAGTCTTTCCCTAATTCAGCAAGCCGCACCAAGGCTGCCTGGAGTTTTATATTGCCTTTACCTTGCCGGCATTGAATCTCCCATGATGCCCCAGCAAAAACACATCCCGCGTTGACCTACTTGTCCTCATTGTATAGCTACCATCATGTCTTGCCAGGATCACTAGGACAGTCTCCTAACTGCTCTTCCCCAACCATGCTGACTCCACCAAAACCCAGCTGCCAGAGTGTCTTTTGAAAAACTTGATCAAGACACTTTTTGGTTTAAACACCCACACCCTGAAGTTGGCCGGGACTTTGTGCCCTCTCTGGCTTAATCTCCAGTTCTCCCTGCCATTCTGTTCTCCCATTGTGGACTTATTGCTGACACTCCTTGTCAGTGGGTATCACTTTTTTTTTTTTTTTAAAGAGAGAGAGAAGAGAGAGAGAGAGAATTTTTAATATTTATTTTTTTTTTTTAGTTTTCAGTGGACACAACATCTTTGTTTGTATGTGGTGCTGAGGATCGAACTCAGGCCGCACACATGCCAGGCAAGCGCGCTACCGCTTGAGCCACAACCCCAGCCCCAGTGGGTATCACTTTGAATAGAACTTCCTCAAGGAGCCCTTCTCTGACCTCATAATTAAATTTAAATGAGTAGTGGAACAGGGCAAGCTAAAGTAGTTGTTACTGATCACACCCAGTTAGTGAAATCCAACCAATGGGCATAGAATAGTGACAAAGCAAAAGGGGTTTGGGGGTTTGTGTCATCCACGTTTGCAGAAGGAATTTCAATGTGCTTTGTTACTTCTTAGGTAACTAGATTACTACTGTGCCTTGTAAATTTATTTCTTAAAGAACAAATGCATTATATTTGCATTCTACATTTGACACTCATGACTGACTTTACTAGCTAAGTCTTCAAATAGTTCATTGATATTGTCTAACTGATCTTTAACTACTGAAGACAGACACATCAGAAGCATTGGTTTACTTCAGGCTTTTAGTTCTCTATGATATTATCAGATAGTATGATTGCTTTTTAAAAGGACCTAAAATATCACTTATTATCATATCAAAATTGCTCCAAGTAGCTAAGTAATAAAAGTGCCATTTATAGACTCAAATTCAAATTCCTGGGGGCAGTTTTTACCACATTAGCTATGTATATGAGGATACAATAAACAAAATTATCTAGGGACAGGGAATATTAATCTGCTTGTTATTATTTTCTGCTTCAGCTATCCAGTTCTGTTATGTGGAAGAAGAGATCGGATTCCAATTTGTACATGTCTCTAAGATATTGCTTTCTTCCAGAATGCCTTACTTTTAACATCCCCAGTTGATATCTGCTGAACGTCACTTCACAAGTCAGCCCAGTGGCAATTAGGACCATCAGTTGCCATATTCACTGAGTGTGGGCTGTAAAGAAACAACCCTTTAATTTCATGTCTCGTAAAACCTTTTTTTTTTTCTCATTTGAATTGTATACTTCTTACTGACTTATTGGAGATTAACTTTAAATTAGAAGTTAGGCTTTCATCCATATGGGTACCCACATAGTGAGAAAATCTCTAGAAAAATGGCTTGCATGTTTATTATCAGGATGCTGTGAAGACCTCCCTAGACCATGTCAGTTGACTTAGATAGGTACAAAAAAATTAGGATTTTTGGGCTAGGGATGTGGCTCAAGCGGTAGCACGCTCGCCTGGCATGCATGCAGCCCGGGTTTGATTCTCAGCACCACATACAAAAAACAAAAGATGTTGTGTCTGCCGAAAAAAACTAAAAAAAAATAAATATTAAAATTCTCTCTCTCTCTCTCTCTAAAAAAAAAAGGATGTTTTATTTACTGAAATTTTGAATTTCAGAATTGTCTTCTAAAGGTGCTTTTGCAAACTACCCATATAGCTTTTTCCATGCAAATCTAGATCTAGCACAATGACCAGGCACGAGATGTGACAAGCTGAAGATGTTTATTCAGAATATAATATTTTATAACAACATTGAAGGAATCTAAACTCCTTTAGGTGTGCTTTTCTACTCCTTCATTCATGTTTGCCTATTTTTGAACACTCTTGTGAAATCACTTTGTTTTCTTTTCAAAACATCTTGCTGTTTTGTTAAGCAATAAATTCTCTAAGG
This sequence comes from Callospermophilus lateralis, assembly GCF_048772815.1. Taxonomy (NCBI): domain Eukaryota; kingdom Metazoa; phylum Chordata; class Mammalia; order Rodentia; family Sciuridae; genus Callospermophilus; species Callospermophilus lateralis. The sequence goes on from NC_135312.1 coordinate 118,473,832, forward strand.
AGGTTTACAAAATTCAACTTTCTGAAGAAGCCAGTTGCCAGGCAAATGGTGTTATCATATCAAGCTTTGTCTTCCACATAGTCTTCCAGGTCTATTAAAACAGCAAAGGCCCCAAACTATTCAGATCTTTTTCAGTTCTCCATCATGGTTGAAAAATAATTTTTAAAATGTCAATATTACTGCAACTATATAAAAATCATCCCTTGGTCTATACCCTTTTTTCTCTTTTCTTTGTTGGAAATTAGAGAGGTGACAATAACCACTGTCACCATCTCAGTTGTTAAATCAATACCAGGCTATGGGCCCATAAGTGCTCTTTTGCTTTCCCAGGGTCTCCACAGATATTACCAGAACAAGATCTTTTGGGCACAATTAGGTGATGCTCACTTCTAGAATAGAAGGCTGCAGCATCTGTGTTCTCTTTGGAAATAAAAATTTTTAAATGCCTATCTGTGGGAAATAACAAAGAGAATAAAAATTTGTAAGAGACACTTTTCTTTGTTAGCTTTTAGATTATTTAGAACTTTAAAAATATATTTGTATTGGGACCATTTTAAACACTCCAAACTTTCTTTTATCTGGGAAGACAAATTATCAAGATGCAAACTTGCATGCACACACATGCACACTTGCACACATAAGTACATATGTAGTGTATTTATAAATATATGCATATATTACATATGTGTTTGTATGCATGCATGTATGTATATCGATAAACTCTGGCTTTATTTTTTAATCTAAATTTTTATATATCACTACATAAAAATCTTTCCATGTGTGCTCACTTAACATAGTGAGAAAAGCTCTAGAAAAATGGCCTGCATGTTTATTATCAGGAGGTTGTGAAACCCTCCTTAGACCAAGTCAGTTGACTTAGAAAGTTACACAGAATTAGGATTTTTTTAATTTACTTAGCTTGGCTATTTTTTTTATCCCTCATAGATAACTCCTATTTTTTGTACTTTAGGTAAATTAAATCTGTGAGGAGGAAAGCTAAAATGCTGAAATAACAGCTGACAAGGGAAAGACAAAAGAACTAGCCACTACTATAAGGTTAAACTCTCTGGGGACATACTTGGAAGGACAGAAATGACTGGGCCCTGCAGGCACCCTTTTCAATGTGTTCTGCTTAAGTAATTGTTAGTGTTTATTAATTATAACAAAACATTCAACAAAGTATTGTTTCATTCACCTTATTCTGTTTCATACGTCAGAGAAATGACATTTTCCAGTGATTCATTTTAGAAATTTTAATAATATGGGTTTTTTGGTTTCATTCTCAGTTTTTATATTTAAAGATTTTGATTGTAAATTCACCAATGTTAATCCCCTCAGTTCTTAAATTAATTAACAGATCAATTATTAATGCATTTGCATATTAATTAATTAATGACCATAGTATCTTCCAACACTTTTATGCGATGAATGAAAAGAATCGTCCCAAATTTATTTTGTGCTTTTTTAAGTTTTTTTTCCCATTTGTTCCCCCACTCTGTTCCTGAGGGATTAGAAGTTCCATGGTCAAAATAATGTCTGAGAAGCCTAAATTTTATTCTTAGGAACTGGGAAACCATTGGACCCTCTCACACAGAGAAGTAGCATGGCTTCATTTTGAATATCACTCTAGGATGACCCGGTCTGTGGGCAACTGCCAGGGTATTGATCCAAATGAGAGTTGGTGGTGACTTGAGCAAGGCAGATGGAGAGGGAATGATAAGTGGTCTAAGTTAGGGGATGGGAAGATCAAAACTTACAGTGGAATTAATAAGGGTAAGAAGTATAGGGAGAAATCAAAGATGACTCCTAAACCTATCTGAGCAACTGTAGGAATGTGTGTTCCTGGCTGAGTCCTCAGTTCTTCCAACAGTATCCAGCACACAGTAGGCACCCAATAAATCTGTTTTTAACTAAGGCCAACCACTTACTATCTTAACCTTCCTGTACCTCAGCTTCCTCATCTAAAAAAACAAACAAACAAAAAAAAAAAAAACAGGGTTGAAGTTAGTAGGGCTGATCTTATAGAAAAAATAGGGATAATGATATCAGGACTGTACCCATAAAATGCTTATGATGATTCATCAAGTTATTATCTATAGAAGCTGCAATATTATGTGTAGTAGCCTTTAAATTTTCATTTCATGTATTTACATAATATGTACATATACACATATATGTGTGTGCGTGTGTGTGTGTTTGTACATGTACTGAATTGGAATAGAAAAGTCTTTCTCTCTGTGAGTGGCCAGAAGGAATGGACTCAGATCTAAACTGGGAATCTTAGAAAGCAGGGATTATATTTTATTCGCCTTTAAGACTCTTCTGATTTACATAAAATAGTACTTCTGTTCCCCCTACTTTCTTTCTACAATAGACTGAAGAAACTTAAAGTTAACACTTTGTATTCCACAGATGCTAAATTATAACTAGAAAGTGAAAAGCAATTAAAGTATGTAAATGTGCCCCCAACTGCAGATGCCATAGTTCCTGTGAGGGATTCAGTTTTACTCTGAAGTTCTGGGCAGACCGGTCAAAGGAGAGATGTGATGGGCCACAGGATTCTCACTACTGAAAGGTCATGCATCAGTTATTCAAAAGAGAAAAGCTTTTTTCTGATACTAAATTCCAAAAGAAAGTTATAACATGAACTTAGTAAAGAAATGGAGCACTGTAATAAAACTCTGTACCCCTAATGAACAATAAAATGGTTATTTATACAGTTTGTCATAAGTGTTACATCTCTTGGCTAAGTTTTGTTTGCAGTAAGATAGTAACAAAATATATTAAATGATTACAGTGTGCTGATCGCTGGTTTAAGTGATCCTTCAACAACCCTATGAAGAGTTGCCCTTGTTATTAGTCCTAGAGACCAAGGCATAGGAAGGCTAAGTAATTTGGAATAGACAATCTATTGTTATAAAGAAGCTCTTACGGTTTGGATCTTAAATGTCCCATAAAGGCCCTGTGTTGAAGGCTTGTTCACCAGCTTGTGGTACTCTTGGGAGGTGGTAGAACCTTCAAGAAATTTAGGTCATTGAAGGAAAGCCCTTGAAGGGGATGTTGGAACTCTATCTAGTCTTTTCCTCTCTCCCTCTCTTTCATTTCCTGATCATGAGATGAGTAGTGCTCTGCCATGATGTTCTGCCTCATCATAGACTCAAAAGCCATAGTGCCAAGTGACCATGGACTGAAACTAGGAGTCAGAATAAACCTTTCTTTCTGAAAGTGGATCTTCTCAGGTAATCTGTCACAGAGACAACATGCTAACACAGGAAAAAAATGGTTAGCAGAGAGGAAGGAATGAATGAACTATAAAGAAAATGGATGACATACACTAAAGATCAGATTTTCAGAACCCTCTTGAATTTTCAGGACTACACTGGATCCAGAAACTTCCTCCAGGATCACCTCTACAAGGACCCAGTTGTTCTACAATCATGATTCAGATTTCCATGAAACTCCTTACTTCAGCTTGTCTGAAACAATTCTTATCCTACAACCAAAACAACTAAAATATACATTATTGAGCAAGAGGAATTTTTGTCTTTAAAGTTAGCTTGGCCTAGGGATTTCCCTTTTCAAGATCAAGATGGATGACTAAGCCCATTTATTTTCTGTAATTGAAATGGCCACACAAAAGTTCCAAGGATGGTATTTCAGAACATTATATAAAGAAAAGATGCTAGAAGTTCTAGGGGTCGGGGAAGAAGTTGCCAAGAGTTTCAAAATATTTCTTTCAGAAAGCAGTAAGAATATCACTGGTCATAAAAAGTGATATTTTGTAATGATAACAGAAGTTGATTCATCAAGAGGACATATCCTAAATATTTGTGCTTCTAATGTTAGAACTTCAAAATATAAAACAAACATTGATAGGAAAAAGAGGAGAAATAGAGAAACCCACAGTCTTAGTTGGAAATTTCAACATTATAATCTCTGTAATTGATAGAAAAATTTGAATGATACCATCTCACCTTAAACAATTGACATTTACAGACTATTACACCAAACAACAAAACAGATGTTCTTTTCAAGTGTGCATGACACATTTGTCAAAGCAAAGATATTCTGAGTCAAAAAATAAATGTCCATATACTTAAAGGAAAAAATTATGTGTACATAATTTTGTAAAAATATGTCCATAATTTTTACATCCTAAAAATATCACAACACAGATTGGAAAATATTTGAACAGAATGAAAAAGAAAACATGGCATGCCAAATTTTGTGAGGTGCAGCTAACGCAGCACATCAAGGGCATCTTATAGCATTAAAATGCTTATATTGAAAATTAGAATATAAAATGAAGGGTATACAAGTATATATAAAATTAGAGTATAAAGTGCTTATATTCAAATCAATACTCCAACCTCTCTTTTACAAAGTTAGAAAAAGAAAGCAAATTAAATTTAAAGTTAAAAGAGAGAAAGGAATAGTAAAATGAAGGCTTGCTCACCAGCCTGTGGTGCTATTGGGAGTTGGTAGAATCTTTAAGAGACGGGGCCTACTGGAAAGAATTTAGCTTATTGAAGGTATATTCCTGAGGATGCATACCTCCAATAACCTCAATGATAGAGAAATGATCAAGTGACCTGTCATTGGAAGTATGCACCTTCAGGAGAAATGACCAAATAAATGAAAGAGAAAATTAATGAGATTTATAGCTGGTTCTTTAGAAAGATCAAAAAAATTGATCCATCTTTAGTCAGACTAATCAGAGAAAAAGAAAGGCCACACACATCAACTTCAATTATTTTTGCTTCAACTGGAAAAACACTCAAATATATTTAGAATGAAATGGGCTCCTATAGTAACCATAAAGGAAAAAAACAAAATACCCTAAATTAAAATTACCCAACCTAGGTACTTCCTTGTGAAATTTCAGAACATTATATAAAGAAAAGATGCTAGAAGTTCTAGGGGTGGGGGAAGAAGTTGCCATCAAGAAATAAATATCACACTATCATCACAGTTGCACACACTCACACTAGGTGTAGCACTGGAAGAAAAAGGACGATGTCCTCAAAATCGGAAGGATGATTATTTTTACTCTAGAATTGCATCCTCAGATAAATTATCCATCAAAACGGGGAGCCACATAGACTGACACATCTTCTGACAGACTCTGCTTCTGCAGTTTTTCTTGTCCCCACTCCCTAAATGGTTAAACTGAAGTGGGGGTGGAGGTATAGAATTCAAGGTAAAGAAGGCTATACAATCTGGAAAATAGCATCTAAATCAGAAGTCCAAATTAAATGTCTATGAAGTTGCTGTAGCAAATGATGGAAATAAGCACCTAAAAGATCTTAGTGATGATGTTAATATAAACCTGTCACATATGTCAGGGATAAGAAGTAATCAGGAAACTGATATTTAAGTGTACTATTGAGTGTAGAAAGGCAATATAACATATGCTATATATGTTATGTGTATTATGAAAATATTAATTTAAGAAATAAAGCCAGCAAAATTTGCAAATCCTTCCCCTGGCCTGAAACACCACTTATATTTAATGACAAATTCTCATGTGTATATATTTATACCATACACATACATGAACATGCATATTCTGTTCATCTATTTGCATTTATTTTCATTATAACTATTTCCTTAATCTAGTTGAAATACATTTCTGTCTTGCAGACAGTGCCCTTTTTTGTTCCAAGTGATCATTTTTTTCCTTGTGCGTTACTATTTTGTGTGAATGTTAGAATTTTCTTGTCAAGAGTCAGTAAAATATCATTGAATTTTTATGGGGAGTACATGGAATTTATGTTATTCTAGGAGAATGGATAGCATTAAAATATTGAGTCCCACCTTATCAAGAACCATCATTTTCAACGTTAAATTATATCAGTGACAGCAGCATTCCTTCACATTTCTACTCTAGTAGAAATGAATATATTGCAAAACACGAAGGCTTTTTTCCCACAGGTTTTTAGTAGACACACAATATCAACATAAGAGATGTGTTTTGCGTTGCTATATTGCTTTTTTTAAATTGATGTATAATTTTACATAATCGTGGGATTCATCATGCCATATATGTTTCTTAATCATGAATAAACTTTGAACTTACCATGTGAAAACAGTTTAGCTCTTGGGTTGGAAGGATTTCTAGGAGAAAGGACTAAATTGGTCTTCTAAAAGTCTTTTCTAACTAATTTTAATCATTTTTTTATAATGTGCCTATATTTATAGATTTTTTATTGTTGTGATAAAATTTAGCATATTTTCTAATAATCTTTAAATCTCCTGTACATCAATTGAAATATTCTGTGTTTCTCTGAGGTAGTATAAAGATAACAATGGCTAACCACATGGGCTCTAGAAGCAGATTACCTAAACTGATACCCCAGCTTCATCTCTCACAGGGTGTGTGACGTTGACTTGTCAATTAAACGTGTTGTACCAGAGTCATCTGTAAAACGGAGAGAATAATGAGAGTACCTATTTCATTAAAAAACATTATAAGGTTTAAATAAGATAATTACATGCAAAGAATTGAGAACAGCACTTGGCACATTGCTAAGCCTAAAAGGCACCTATGACTATAATTATAATTGGAAGTTATATTACTTTTTTATTCCTGGCACTGTTTTTGGTGACAGCTATTTTTATTTTTCCTGATAATATTTGAAAAAATTTCTTTATCTTTTCACAAAACCAGTTTTTTAAATAGATTTAATTTTTGTTCTCTTATTGATTTGTGATTTGAATCTTAATATGTCCTTTCTTGTTCTTTGTATGGGTTTATTTCATTAGTTTGTTTTATTAGGATTGTTCCTAGCATCCTGAGTTGAAAGCTAGCTGCTTCTCTGGTATCAGTTGATAGTGGTTTTTAACAAACCACTCCTATAAGCTTCCTTTTCAAAACTGCAATGTTTTCTTCCTGCATGATTTGATTTTTATGTATTTTTAAAATTCTAAATATGTTAAAATTTCCACAGTGGTTTTACCTTTAGAAAATGAATAAATTAGAAAAATATTGATGAGTCTGAAAGTGAATGCTTTTGAGGTATTTGTTTTTCTTTTTTTGTAGGAAGTGACCTTTATTTTACACTGTACATTTGCCATATATAATATCAGTTTATGAAATTTCTAGCGTGACTAGTGTATGGCCAGTTTTCATAAATGTTTCTTCTATGTTTGGAAAATAAATATATATTCTCTACTTATTTGTTAGACCATTCATATAGAAATATCTGTAATATTCTAATAACTCGTTTGAGCCTGTTATTTCTATCTACCTAGGCAATTGTTATTAAAATAATTTTCCCTCTATCTGTAAGTTTCTGAAAAAAAAACATTAAAATCAATTTCTTTTTATCTTTCTGTTCATTTTATATACTTTGAGACTGTTATTAGGTATGTTGTTTACCACCTGCTGTATTTTTCTGTAAATTTGAATCTCATTTATGAATCTGGTATAATTATATGCTCCTTTAATTTTTTTCTGCTTGAGTTCTATTTTGCCTGATATTAACAATATTGCAAACTTTCCCTTCCTTGATATTTGCAGTACTATATGGAAATACCAAGAAGTGAACATATGTTCCTATTATGTATCTATTTTATGTATATTTTTATGTTTGAATTCAAAGCTCTTTCATCTTCTTGCAAATACTTCCTTTTATTTTTACAATATTCTTATTGATGCACATTTTTGATTTTGTAAATCTGTCTTCCTAATTTAGAACTGGTAGTTTTCTAAATATTTGAGCTAGCTGCACTAAAATTAATGTACTATTTAGAAGAAAGAGATATTCATATACATGGATATTGTCTGGCCAAAGCATCAGAATCATCAATCTACTTTTGTTTTCATTGTGTTCTGGAAGTTTGATCATTGGGTATGTATAGTCGATGAGAAATTGTGACTTCACTGTTCACATGTGCAGTGTACACCTTTGTTATATTACAAAGAGTAGCACAGAGTGTGAATGATTTCTTCAGAGAACGTACAGTTTGGTACTTAGTCTTGAACACTCAAGTTTAATGGGGGAAAATATTCTCTCTATTTTTCTATATGGAAAAATTTAAATATGCCTACTAAAATGATGCACTATTCCTACAATAGAAACTTTAAAACTCAAAGAAATGAGGTCAACTGCTGTCCTTAAATAGTCAGAGCTTGACATTTCTCTTTAGTTAAATTACTACAGATTTCTTACCCAAGAAATATAAAATGATAAAGCTGGAATGAAACTAGATATCATTTGGGCTTAATACTTTCTGATTGTATCAAAGGGGAAAAAAAGGTAGAGGGCAAAAGAGTGTAGTTAACAGAATGCCAACAAAGAGTTTGTAAAAACAAAACAACAATATAGTATGAGAAATATATTATTTTCTCATAGCAAAGTATCATTACCTCTCTAGAAGAAATGTCATAATATGAGATATCTAAATGCAGATTTTGCTATTTACCCTTATACTATCTTTCATTGCATTGCTGAAAAGAGCATGAATAATGTTTTGTTTTCATTTTTAATTTATGTGACTTTTCCCTTTGTATTTTAAACATGTAATCTTTCTCTTAAGTATTTGTCACATTTATAGCCAAATGTATACTATTTTTCTTGCCAATCTTTTAATATTTTTAATAATTGTGAAGGAATATATATTTTAAGGAAGCAACATTAGAATAGATAGCACAAAACTATAGTTGTAAAGAATCGATGGGTTTACTTTTCCCAAAGAAACCCCTCCTGCAGTTGTTTAATGTGAAAGGTTTTTTTCTTGAAAAGGTTAAAAAAAAAAAGTTCTAATCAACTTTTGTACATTATGTAGAACTTCATTTTCTAAACTCTGCAAAAGAAAGTTTCATATTTAATGGGAAATCATGAATTATTCCATTTATTATCTACTTCCTCCTTTCAAAGACATGATCTGGATAAAAGGCGGGGTGAATAATTTCAAAAAATACAATACATTTTTAATGGGAAGGTGCAAACTACAGATTCTCATGACTATTAGCAAGTGTAGAGGAAACAGAATTTTACTTGCAAAACTCGTCAAACTCTTGCAAAGATAAAATGCATGACACACTTTAGTAATATAAAAAAAAAAAAAAACAGTGAGCCAAAGTTTTTCTTTTCTTTTTTAAAACAACTTGTTGTTTTTGCTAACTTTGATTTTTATATTCCCCAGCTTTCCATTTTTATTAAAAGTGAGTGATATTTTACTCGATTTATATGGAAAAGCACTAGTTTTTAAAATTATTGTTGTTGTTTGTAGAGATGTATAGAGAATTGAAAGAAAATGTTAGGCAATGTTATCTGACAGGAAAAAAAATCCTAAATAAGAGAATTTCAAAAAATTTGGAGAGTGTCACAAAAGCAAATACCATGTTCCATTAAGTTTTATGTTAATAAAAATTGTCAATATTAATTTAGACAAGAATATTCAGTTGATGGACTAGCATTATCATGTTTACATGTGTTTATAGTCATGAGATTAAAAAGCTCATTTTTTGTTCTCTCCCTTATTTTCATGTTTCTATCATCGTAATAAACACAGAATCTAACAGAATTGCATTACTTACTCAGATTTCTTTTTTATTATTATAACTCAATTTAAGAACTAAGTTCATTTTTGAGGTTTTATTTTTTAGCTTAGTTTTATTGCTTTTCTGATGGTTGAAAGTTACAATGTAATTTGAAAACAAAACAAAACAAAAAGATATGAAATCCATACAATGGTTTCCTTTGGTCAAAGGGACTTGGGTTCGTGTTGAATTCTGAAAATACTTTCCCTAAAAATTCTTCTTTAAAGATGGCATTCAGTTCACATCTTTCCGTGTCTGACCTTTAGTTGAAATCATTCTTTTGTAAAGAAGTTTGAATTTCTCAAAGGAGTTTGCAAATAATGACTGTATACAAAAATTGTGTATATAATTGACCTCATATGAGGAGATTTTCTCCCAGTTCTTTACACCAAACTTCTAAAGAAAAACTTTAAAAATATGTTTCAGTTTGAGATTTTTCAATAAAGAAAACGATTGTCAAAATGTGGTGTGACAGCTTCATGGATAAATATTGTGGTGACACTTTATATTGACAGGTGCATAGTTTATTCATTTCCGATGGATGAGAGCCACGGTACTTCAAATATTTGATTGAATGGAAATCACTTGAGTAAATCATTTTCAACAGGATGTGCACATTAAAAATGTCTTCATATTATTAAGGGAATTATTTAAAGCCATTGGAAGAGTTGCAGCCTCATATCACCTGCAAAAAAAAACCATGTCTTTCCTCTGATTATCTGGTGATTATCACCAGCAAAATTATTATTTGATTTATAAACATTCATTGATTTGATCTCACAAAAAGTGACTTCTGCTAACACTAAGCATTAGTGCTAACAATTGAAACTGTGAAATAATTTTTTTTTCCATTTGACACAAATAATCCATGTGTCCTAAAATAAAATAACCCATGAAATGAATTCTTATTGTGCTTTTGGGACAATTCTTTGCTGACAAAATTGTTCAATATATTATTGTTGAAAGAATTATATTAGTTATAGTCTGAGTTACAAAATTCTGTGAGGTAGACTTTATTCCTTAATTATTAACCTTATTATGTCTCTTTAAAACGAATTCAAGTTTGAACTTGGTTTAAATAGTTTTTTCCAAATGGTATGTTTCAATTTGTATATACTTTTAAAATTTTGAAAGTTGTGTTTCCTAAATTTTATTATTAATAGATAAGAATTTGCAGTTTGTAAAATTATAAAGCAAAATTTACATTTCTAAGTTTTTCTAAAAATTCAAATTAGCAAACTTACAACTGTTTAGAAAACCACATAAAATTTCTATTTATAATATTCTGCGGGTAGATTTTATTTATTGATTAAAATTATGAAGTTAGTCTAGCTATTCGAAATTAAACTGAAACAAAAATCCTACTACATTTATATTCTGATTTATTGATAGTATTTTTAATTTTGACTTGCTTTTTTATTTTATATTTTTTATTTTTAAAGAGAGAGAGAGAGAGAGAGAATTTTAATATTTATTTTTTAGTTTTCGGCGGACACAACATCTTTGTTTGTATGTGGTGCTGAGGATCAAACCCGGGCCGCACGCATGCCAGGCCAGCGCGATACTCCTGAGTCACATCCCCAGCCCCTTGACTTGCTTTTTAAAATTTATACAATTCAAGGTGATATATTTATTTGGACAGAAGTTTTAATGAAGTTTTCAGAAAAAGTATAAATTAATACATAAATGAGGGGGTTTTGGAATGAAGCTAATATGTTCCATTCAGTCTTTCAAAGAGAGTTTATATAAAATTATAATTAAATTATTTATATAGCAATATATAAAATCATGATCATATAATATATATATATAGCACAATATTTGTACATTCAAGTATTTTTATTTTCTCTCATAAAAAAACACCAACAAATTTTACGAAGAAAATAATATTATAATGGTTATGCTATTGAGCTTTTTTCATAATTAGTTATAACTGCAAAATATTATGAAAAGAGCTATTTTTGAAATACATCTTAAAACTATGTGTAAGCTCAACTGGTTGTATTGTGTTCATTATTTGAAGTTTTGAAGTGTTTAGGAGAATTAATAATGTTCATTTTAATAACTAATTCAAATTGTAATGACAAATTGTAGTGAAGGATTCTGATTCTGATATAAGAAAATTCTACTTTTTAAAATATTAACATGTAGTCATTAAGCTAAGTCATAGAAAATAAGCAGTTGATCATCATGTTATTTGTGATCGGTGGATGTACTAAGATGCAAAGTGAATTTGTTTCAGAGAGAAGACATTACAATTTGAAAGTACTTTTTATATGCATTTTATTCAGTTAATAAAAATGCCTCATTAAATATATGAATGCTCATCTCTATAATATCTTTCTAATTTTCCAAAAATGAGAATGAAATGATTTGAAAACTGTTAATCTGTGAGATGCCACCTGCTGTATTTACATTTTAAAATATATAAATAGAGTGCAGTATCTGTTAAGTGGTCTCATAGACAGCTACTTGTTTTGCAGTTCTGCATGGGTGATATAGAATCCATGCATAACTTTGCATTTATATTCTTTGAATATCATCTTATTTGCATATCAATTAAAATAATATCTGTATTAAGACAGTTAATGAAAGTTATCAAATTTACATGATGTAACTGCAGTTTGCTAAATTTCCAGTAGATGCCCCCAGAGACCAGTCAACTCATTGGAATTCTTTACATTTAAGCAACTTTTTTATATTAAAACTTCTTTTTCTTGCTGTTTTGAATTACATATAAAACAAAAGTCTTAAAATCTTAAATTTCCATGAGTTTATTACTCTTCCATGTTTATTACAAATACATACACATGCATATATATGAGATGGCAGTACAATTATTAATCAGTAGTAATCTGTACTATGACAAATAATATAAACCTAAAGGTGTAAAAAAATCAATACTTTCAATTTTCATTGTAATTCTACATATTTTTAAAATGAAGTCATTCCAAACACAATTTTTTTTTCTAGTTTCTTTTTCTTTATCTATTTATGTGGCTATATCATTGTGTTAGCTTTGGGTGAAAAAAAAAACAATTACCATTTTCTAAAAACGATTACACATACCAAGGAACTTACAAAATCGTTATCAGTCTGCATATATCAGAAAATAACTTTTTAAAATTTTTTTTATATGTAATATCTACCTACACTGAGAAGTATGTGTAGGAATAGTGATTCTCTTTATTTCATGGAATTATATTAACTGAAGCTATTTAAGTATTAATTTAAGTCAATGTAATTATCCCGTAGGTGATTCCAATAACATTTATCCCTACGATATGAATGTAAGACTGTTATAACTGACACAGATAACCCACTAGTGACTTATAAATATTAACTTAATGGAATAAAAGTATTACCCTGACTTTTGATTAGCTATTACATATCTTTTGAATTTATCTTTGTCAGATTAAATTAAAAATTTATGCTCTTGTTTTAAAGTATGTTTTTTTTTATTGAATGGTTTGAAATATTTGACTGAATGTGAAGCTTCACCTTGTTACCATAATTTTAGTTTGTCCCGGGAAGAAATATGATAAATGTAATTGTCCTTATTTGAATAGGTGATAATGCTTTACACCGTCAAAGTCAACCTCTTAGTTTATGCATTAATTTAGATGGGGACAAGATAAAATAAATTGTTATACCTATTCATTTCACCTATTTGTCTTTTCTGGGTTTGTAGAAGTATGCACTTTTTACCCTTTTAAATGTTTGTCAGTGGTTTATCCTGGTAGCTGTTACACCCTTGAGTGGGAATCTATCTATTTAATTTGCTTTTCATGAATGCTACTAGCGTCTGCTCCCTCCTTTAAAAGAGGGAGATCCTCTGGGAGAGCCACAGAATGATACTGATCTCTGCTCCCAATCCAACATCAACATGGATTAGCATGGATAAAGAGAACGGCTTTCAAATTGGAGATTACATCATAATTGTCAAATTTTGTCAAATTCCTAAATGGTCAATGCAAATAAATAGAAAGTTGTAAGAATGGGCAGGAGGAAAAGAGGAGAAAAAGCAACAATAGTTGATGTCCCAGGAGGCAATGTGGGAAGTGGAAAGAATTCACAATCCAAAGTCAAAGAGGGTTGGGTGTGAATCACAACTCTGCCATTTATTAGCTTGTGTGGTTTGGGGCAATTCACAGCCTCACTGATAGCTGGAGGTGTGTGTGTGTGTGTGTGTGTGTGTGTGTGTGTGTGTGTGTGTGTGTGTTTTGTTATTGTTGTGTGTTTGTTTTTAAATCTGTATAAATTAAAGTAGTACTTAACACAGTTGTGGAGTGAGTTAGAAGTGATATTTACACAGTGCCTGACACATTGTGGGAGTTCCGAAAATAGTAGCTATTGAAGGAGGAATTTAAAATCCGTGTCATATTTCTGTGCCTGTAGACCAGCACACCCCGCATTTCCCAGCACCTCCACATTCAGCTGCTATGAAGCTCGAGCCGGATTGTTGAATTTTGTTGTCAGTTTCTAAATGTTTTTAAAAACTTGTCATTTTTTAGGGAAATTTTGATATAAACTATGATAGTTTTAGCAAAATTTCTTGAACAATGCCTTTAAAAGGCAGTAAAACCTGTATGAAATGTGCAACTCCCTTATTCTATTTTAAGTCTGTTCTCCAGCTGCTTCCCTGATCCCAATGCAGCCTGAGGTACCTGCTGCAGTAGAGATCTTCCTCCCGATGCAGATTTATGGATGCCCAGTGTGTCTATCAATGTCCCCACTTCTACTTTTGTGAGTGGTATATAGATTTTTTTCTGTCAGAACTCTCCCCCAAATCCCATCATAGTAAATCTCTTCATAATTTTTAATAGAATTCTCAATTTTCATCTTGTAGGGCAGTTTAGAGTCAAAGAAATTTTCCTTCTTCTGATGCTTAAAAGCAACATCTTAATTTAGACAAAATTTAATGTATAAATGAAACCAAAGAGTAAAATCTTTACATCCAAATGGAATAACAATTTAAATAATGAATTTGGATCTTGTTTACATTTCTATTTATTTTCCTCTTCACAAAGAAAGTGAACTTCAACTGTGGTTGTCTCTTAAGAAATAAAAAAATCTGAGAAATCCAAATATAATAATGAAAATTGACATGTATTTTTGTTTTCCAAGAATCAATTCATTTTAATAAATGAAGATATTCAGATTAAATAGTTCGCCTTACTTTAAAGATTTAGTAGGAACCTATTTAGTAAATAACTATGATTCTTTCTTGCTCTCAAATATTACTCATGAGGCTTAAATGGCTTACAGGTGCATTTGTACATGCATATAGGTGTGTACAAAATAGAAATGGTGTCAACAAAGTTATATATACATATTTAAACATATTCTTATTTGGTATATCTTCTGCAAAAAAAAATGACCTTTTCAAAAAAATTACTAGAAATCTTTAAAAATCAATGCTATATATTGTTGGTGTTTTGAACCTGAAAGATATGTTGGAAATACTCCTAGTCCAGCTTCTTTTGAATCACTTAGTGTTCTCTGGTCAAAAGGCAATGAAAACCCATTCTGACTAAGTGGAAATGATTTTATGGAAAGGATGTTAGGTGACTGGTGGAATATGGGGGAGAAACTAGCTCAGAAGAAGTGGACAAGACACAGACCCCTTGCATGGATGTAGGTAGGAAGACTACTGGAGAATCTTGTCCAGTCCAGCTGCCCAGGGCTCCTGCCTCTCCCACACCTGTGCTTCTTGCCTCAGCATTCCAGCTCATGGGAAAGACCGGGTCTCCCTCTAATTTGGGTCAATAATCTACCCCCTGACTAGGGAGTCCTTGAATTCCTATCCCACATATAAGGCTGGCTGGTTGCAGAAGTGTTTTCAGGTGTGCCACAGCAGAAGTAGGGCTCCATGCTGGATGGGCCAGACCCCCCTTCATCTCCCATGTGAAGGCAGAAGGATCTGGAGAGTGATTTTCTACCTCTCTGTCTGGATTAGGGTTAAAACTGAAATGACCTCCCAACTGTTCTGCCCAGTGCATCTTTTCATTGTTTGAAGTCACTGTTTAATTTTTACTTCGTGGTCCTTTTCTTTATTTTTGCTGCAGCAGGCTTTCTTCACTCATAGGAAAACATTCTGGCAGCCAATGCATGAGCATCTGAAGTTGGCATTGCTCCTCTGAAGCAATTCCAGGCTGTGTCATCAGAGGCCTTCCACGTCACCCCACAAACTGCCTTCTAGGGGACCACTTGCAAGAGCCCTTGGGTACTCCCAAACTCAAGCTATCTGAACCCAAATTCATCATCTTTCCCAGTAGCAAATGTTCCCCTCTTTAGCAAATTACCAATTACTCATTACTCAATCAGAAAACCTGGTCATCATCCGAGCTCTTTCCTGTCCTTCACCTCCAACAGCCATTCAGCCACCAGGTACCCAATATTTTTATCTTCTAAGTATTTTTTGGATCCACCTAACCCTACTTAGCCCCCTGCCTGCACCCCAGTTCCAGCCCCGTTAGCCTCTCCCATCCACGGCCACCTGAGTTTCCCATCTTTTCTCCCTACTCCCAGATTCACCCTCCTCCCATCCCTTCTCTTGGATCAGGTGTGAATTTCAGAGTCACAAACTCAAGGATGCTAAATTGAAAGTCTTTATTTTTTTATAACTTAATTTTAATTCCTGGCCCTGAGCCTTGATCCTCCCTAGTGTAAAAATCCAATCTTGTCACTCCCAGGTAGTCAGTCCAATTCCACAATTTCTCAGGTTGCTCAAGATTCTAAAACATCTTCCTCGTCACCCTATCTTCCAATACAGAAACAGCATTGTACTGAAGGGGGCTGAAGGAAGTAGAGTTACTAGATTTAGCAAATAAAAATACATGAATTGAATTTCACTTTCAAAAACTCAAGTGTGTGTGTGTGTATGTCCCATGAAATACTTAGGGGATTCTAATACTAAAAAGAAAATCATTTGTAATTTATATGACATTCAAATTGAACTGAGCATTCTGCATTTTATCTGTCAACATGGGGAGCAGGCAGGGTAACAGCATATGACAGAATTTACTTTCAGATTTTCATGGAGGACCTTGTCATTGTCACTGATTTGCCCATCCAGTCCCCAGTCCTCTTTCTTCTTTGCTTACACAGCTCAAATTGGGTTGGGACATCACTGTGCCCAAGAGGAGTCAGGACATTTGGGTTTCCAGACTCCTTGCAGCAAAGGGAGAGTGGGATGTCATATGTCACAGTTCTAAACAAAGGGTCCAAAGTAGAAATCTGCTAGGAGTTGCAGGTATGATTCTGTGTTTCCCCCAAATAAGGAAAGACACAGTCAATGCCCCCTCACATTCCACTGTCTTCTGGAAAGTGAACATGGTCTCTGGAGCCCTATGGGCCACTAGCAGGGAACAAGGAGGAGAGAAGGTCAAGATAATCCCAGGGACCTTGATCTTGAACTTGCCAGTCCAGTAAGCCAGGTCCTTGGCTGCCTAAGATTAGGCAAAAAGTAGATTCTCTATTTTTCAAAATACTGTAAGGTGTGTTCTCTCTCACTTGTAGCTGAATGCATCTCTAGGCTGTGGCATCCTGTGCAGGCAACTGTCCCCAGTCCATCCTTGTTTATCAGCTCTGGCAATATGCTGGCCTGAAGCCTTTCAGAGGCCCCTGGTGCTGCCCATTTCAATCATGGCTGTGCCATCCTTCCAACCCCAGTGAGACTTTCACCATGAGCCTCTCAGCACACATCCCTGGCTATGGCTGGATAACACAGTGGCAGACACAGTGACCTTCCCCTTCCATTAGTGTCATCTGTGGAGCCCTCTGAAAAGTTATGACATTTTTTCATAATGTCACACCATACCACTGAGTGACTTCGGGACATCATAGGGCTGGTTCTGGTTCTCTGGTTCTCTTCTGCCTACAAACCCTTGACGGCTCCCTGCCTTCTTGTGCCCGGTGCATGGGGAGGTGGGCAGCAGGGATGTTGGTAATCTCCTACCTTCAAGACTCACACAGGAAGCAGGTTCCAGTGTCTTCCACACTTAGATCCCACTGAACTTCACAGGTTGCTGGCTTGTTCTTCTCACCTACCCCTCTGGTATTCGACTGGAATAAAGGGGAGCAGGGAGGACATGGCCTTTCTGTCTCCCTTTTCCCCTTCTATTTCAACTAGAGGGACAAACAGGAGAATAAAAAACGGTCACTCCAAAATTTACTCTCCCTGTTTTGAATATTTCTTGGCTCAAACCGAATGGTAGCTGTTGATCTTTTGACCCAGGAACGTGCTTTCCTTACTCTATGAGCTGGTACAACAGACTGGCTGCTGGTGTGGGGGAGCACTGCTGTTCAGAGTCATTCCTTCCAGATGCCTTTTCTCAAAAGCAGTCACCCCTGTCCATTGGGACTCAGCCTCTCCAGGACTCTCCATCACTCCTTGCTTTGAGTCTGAGCTTCTTACCATTGCTTTACTATGAGGTCCCTTCATTGTCTGGATCCCACTTAAAAATAGATAAATAAAGACAAAAATGAAAACCTCCATATCTCCGTACTCTCCACTCACCACTCTTGATTTCTACCCAAGTAGATTCGCGGAATGAGAAATTCTTGGCAGATGGAACCTGGGCAGTTTTGCTGTGGAAACTCTACAGGTGAATCGAATGACAGCCAGGAGCTGATGACCAGTAGCAAAGGCTTCACATTCCCGCAGCATTTTCACTTAATTTCATCTTGTTCCTGAAAGAATCCTGCGATGTAGGGAGGGCAGATATGAATGTGTATATTTTACAAATGAGAGGAAATTAAGACCAGGGAGGTTGGGACAAATTGGATATTCTAATTCTGAGCTCTTCCCAGTCTACACTGAAATTTTTATTGCCAATAGTATCATATATCAGTTTTTCTAAATATTGAGTTCTCAGGGTTTTTTTTAAAAAAAAAGCTTACAAAAATTAATAGAAAGATATATATATATATATACCTGGTTGTTCTTTTTGATAGGTGAATAGCCACCACATACCATAATTTTGTATATTTCTTATGTAGACATTTTCAATCATCATTTTTCATTTCTTAATTATGGGATTGTGTTTTCCCACTAGAATGCCAACTTCACAAGAATACTGAGTGTTTAGAACACTGGATGGTACTTAGTAGGAAATGCAATAGTGATTCATTGAATGAGTAGATGAACTATCCTCTGTCAATGTCCTTGCATACGGTTTATTATTAAAGTTAGGATTTGTTTTCATTGTTGTTTGTTGAGCTGGGATATTGCTATTACCCAGGGTGATCTCACACTCCTGTGCTCAAGTGTTCCTCCTACTTCAGCCTCCTGAGTTCTGAAACTAAGCAATGAATTAGCAAACCAATAACTTAATTCTACCTGAAAATAATTATATATATATATATATATATATATATATATATATATATACATATATGTAAAGTTTATATCAGTATATATAATGATATGTATATATAGCGACAGAGTTCAATAAAGCATTCTGTATGAATGAATGAATGAATGAATGATAAACTTCCATAACATACAACAAAACTGCCAAATACAGGGAGGATGTTGCTTTGATATTAAATAGCAAATGTGATTTTTGCCCGGCTTATTGTAGTTTTCTGATTGGATGGGTTGGCTTGTTTGGGTGGAAGGCTGGTGTATCCAGTATTTTTTAATACTGTCAGTGAACTAGCTTATTGTCCTTATCAAAGGGAGCCCAGCTCTGGAACGGATATATTTATAATGTAATTTCATTAAAATTACTGTATTTAGATAGCTTCTGGCATCTTTCATTAAACTGAAGTAGTTCAATTATAAGTGTCTGAGGCAAAGATCTTTTGATAGTTTTCAGTGCTTTCACTGAGGGGAAGAAATAAAAAGAAAGAAACACTGTTCAGCCTTTAATTATCAGAGAATGAAAACACCGGGCAGATTGAAAGGATTAAAACGAGGCATTGAGCTTTCTGATTCTTATTCCCAGCTACAGGAACTCGTACAAGAAGAACATCTGCGTGGACATGCTGCGGGAGGGTTATCACGAGTCCTTCACTGAGCTCTTTGCTCTGATGGAGCAGTGGGAGACCCTGAGGGTGGCTGCGCGACGCAGGTCCATCTTCTGGACGCAGAAGCCCCTGGAGGATCAGCTAGATAAACTAGATTACTTATACCACCACCTGACCAGGGCCGAGGCCGCCGAGAGGAAAGGTAGGTGGAGAGATGGTGGGCAGGTCCCCTAGGGAAGGTTCCAGATTGTCTCCTGCGTGCACGGGAAACATTGAGACAACTTAGCCCAGGTCTCTCTAGTCAACTAAGCATATTTATGGACAAATAATAGGGACCACTGAATGAAGGGGCAGCCCAGACATAGGGTCTCCTGGTGCTGTCACTCTCCTGGTGATGTCTTCTCCTGGCGGGAAGACATCACATGGCACCTAATGACATCTTCTAGAACTTTCCAACAGATTTAAATCTCTCAGATCATGAATTATTATCATTTACATAATTTGTCCTTATCTGCCTCTTGACTTTTGCTAAGGAGATACTTTAGAACAGCACTGTCAGTTCAAAATGATACCGATTTTCCAGAATTTATGTAAATGAGCTTTGAAGTTTTTCTCATGACATGTTACTTGAATCAGAAATTTTATATTAGGGAATACTGAGAAGATACAAAGTACTTGCAATTCACAATTGAGGTTAAAATTGTTAATTTTATACTTTCCATGGAATAATTTCTAATAAATTCCTTTTTTTTGTATTTTAATATTTTCCAGAAAGTTATATGTCAAGAATTGGGGAAAATATTTTCATCTCTATTATCATTATATTGATAGTGTTATAAGTATTTTTCAGTCACATGTTAAAAATTGATCATTCTAATTGGTCACTTATAATTAAAGAAAAAATGGAAGTCCCAGATTTTGGCATATAAATTTGGTGTTCTAAATTGTTCGTTTCTTCAACATTTTGGGTGAAAACATGTTAGAACTCAAAATAAAATAAAATAAAATCTTGGGCCTTGACATGACAGTGTTTCATTTCAGACCATTTATGGGTATCGGACAAATTTCTGTTAGCCCCCCAGCTTCGATAGAGCCATCTGATGAGACAGGGGACAGCCACAGAGGCAGCCACAGTCTCTCAGCTTCTAGAGTGAAGTCCCATCAAGATGTGACCTGACTGAAGACGACAAGATGTCCAAACTGTGAATAGCACATCAAGCAAATTAGGGTGGAGGGGGTGGCGGGGTTGAGATGGGACTGGGTTATTTACACTATGAAAAGTATTTAAATGCCGGGTTGACTTTAAAATGGAGTCTGTTGGTGAACTTTAAAATGTGATTTAGATAATTTCTCAAGAAATTAACTATTGGGAATAAAATACACTTTTGTGAAAAACCTGCATTCCCATGTCAGCCCCAAATTCTGAAGTGATATTGATGCTGGAAGCACAACTAGTCAAGATAAAACCTGCCCAGTAGCCACTTTTTCAAGTTGAATTCCATCATATTCACTGTGTGAGTTGGGGGCTTTCATTTGAGCAGCATAAATATGAGCAAAAACTCTGCCTTGTCATAAAGTGTCACAGATGAGTCAACTTGTCATAAAGGCTTCTGTAATGATAAAGAAACCAAAATACCAAATAGTTTGCTTGAAGGTAGAACACATTTTGATTTATAATCTTTCATTTTAAAAAATGGTAACTATACACAAAAATAAAAATATTCCTCCAATTTGAAACTCACGAAATCCCAATTTCATTATAGACAAAGTCTTGCGTAAGTGGTCAGTCATGAAAGGAAATATTTTCTTCACAGAGCGGTTTATCACATATTCATGGTAACTAAGGTTGCACTTGTTAAATGGGGCAAAATTACTTCTTGTTCAGCCTAAATGGTCTGTAGAGTTCTTTCCTAAAAACTGCAGTGGCTTTTGCCTAGTTGAAATAGAGAAAATCAGAAATGTTGCAAAAAAAGTTTAGTGGAAATAATTCAATTGAATAACATGTAAGCATTTATATGGTCCTTTGTAAAGAAGGTGTGTAATTTTTTCTTACAGTCAACACATGAACTTAATTGAGGGAAAATTGTGATTTGAAGAAGGAATGCCCCATAAAAATGAGATACACGTTTTTGTTTTTAATAACTTGAGTTAATCCTAATCTTAAAACATACACATGTATATGTGCATGTGTGTGTATATGTGTGTGTGTGTATGTGCGTGTGGGTATATATATATATATATATATATATATATATATATATATATATATATATATATATACATACACACACATGTATCCAAAACATAGAAATCTGTGAATAGCATCTCAAGGTTCCATCCCATATGGTGGGGGAGGGGGGTCTGAAACAATTATCCTAAAATAATGTGTCTCTGAGAAACCTCATTGCTTCTCATTGGAAAGACCATCGCTCTAGGGTCACAATGAAGTTCATTTAATCAAAACTATGGCACTAAGAATAGTCGTCTCAGGTCAGTTCTGTCTCTTGAGATTTACAGAGCAGTAATCTAGAGTTATTTAAATAACTTTAACAAAATATCACTTGCTGTTTTAGAGCAAAGTTGTGTTTAAAGTAAGCCAGCCATTTCTTATTGGATGATTTTCCACTCCTGGAAGGGTTTCTTTGTCCCTGACACATTCCCTGTTTTATCCATTATTGTGAATCATCTTCGTACCATCTGTATGTAACATTATGATTAAAATCTTGAGCCCCATGGGGTTGGGGAAGAGATGGCAATAATGGTAATGGGTAACTGAATCAATAGATAATTCCAACATTATTTACGCTTGACTTTTAAATTATTGCCAAGAGTTGAGCAGCAATTTTTTTCCTGTAACATTTGTTTAATATACACAAAGCGTGTTCTAATCAAGCAAAGCTCCAAAATATATTATAAGTTTTATGCAAAGACAAAAACAAAAAATTATCTGCTAAAATAAGTTTGGTGAACTATCATTGAAGTTAAGAAGGTTGATTTATCGCGGGACTTATTAGAGCCCTTTTCATGCTTACATATATTGTGTGTATACTTCTGAAATTTATTTCATTATGGAATCTCTTCTTTAGAGAGCATAGTGTTTAAGTAACAGACCAACAATAAAATTGATTTTCATCTTCTGAATATACTTACTGACAATTCAAGAGAGTGATCTACAAGCAAGGAGAAAGACTACTTAGAATGTAAAGTATACATACGACAAACAGAAAAATAGCTTAGCTGAGAAGTAGTCTTTCAATATGGTATCTTAATAACTTATATAAGTATAGCTCATTGTCTTTTTAAAAAAACATTGCTTATGACATGTTGGGAATATTTTTATATTAATGTTTATTTACTGAAAAATAGAAAAATTATTGCAGGATTATGTATATAGTTTTAAAAATTTATATAAAATATTCTTTATATAAAATATTCTTTATATAAAATATTCTTTATATAAAATATTTTATTTAAGTAGAGTATATGAAATTCTTTACTCAATCCAAAAAGAATAAAACTCTCTAATTAGTAAATATGACAAAGAAATATGAAATATTAAGAAATAGACTTGCATGGTCTATTCACATTCGATGAATAAATATATACATAAGAGGTGTAAGTGAAGGAATGGCAAGGGTTTTAAAAATTTCTGTTGAAACACTGGATGACTTATTTATAGTTCTTGACAACCACCTTTTATTTAGCTTGTTTCACTTTTCTGAGCCTTTGGATTTAATCTTAGAGATTCATTAATGGGCAATATTCTTCATTATTGTAATACCTTCAGGAACAAATAGGCTGACTCTTCTGGTAGTAGTGAGCAATTGCATCAATGAATTCTACTCCACAATCACAGTTAAAAAAAAAAGTTTTAGAACAGTAACTCAGGCCACTACCTATTTACAAGTGTGCTTTCAGAATAAATGCAAAA
This sequence comes from Callospermophilus lateralis, assembly GCF_048772815.1. NCBI lineage: Eukaryota > Metazoa > Chordata > Mammalia > Rodentia > Sciuridae > Callospermophilus > Callospermophilus lateralis. The sequence continues at coordinate 118,497,285 of NC_135312.1, forward strand.
AGACAGAAAGGTTATAAATTTGTTCACATTCACCATTTGAGAGGGGCTTATAGGACTGAGGTACAATTCATTAACACGCAACACTTTTTTTAAAGTTTTTTTTTTTTTTTTGTAGTTGTAGATGGACAGCGTGCCTTTATTTTATTTGCTTACTTTTATGTGGTGCTGAGGATCAAACCCAGTGTGAGGCAAGCACTCTGCCACTGAGCCACAGTGCCAGCCCTGCAGATATTTCTATTACTATGGCAGTGGGTTTATAAGGACAATTCATAATTTATTAACAAACCTTTTTGCATACATATAATTCAGGTGCCACTTTAGGGGGGAAAAACTACAAGGGTTCAAGTAATAAAGTAACAACTATCTGAGTAAAAGGAATGCTTAGTATGTATGCATTTTCAGTGGGGAAAAAATCCCCAGAATATAGAAGCATAGAAGTCTGTTCTTTCTTAACACTGTCAGAAAAACCTATGTTGCTAGAAACTTTATCAGAAAACGTGTACAGCTTACAGAGGTATCCTGATCATCATTTCTTATATCTATCAAACCCTATGATTTTTTTTTTTCCTTCAGGGTGAAAATAGTGCAGCATTCCCATACCCTCTCTGTTTTCTTCATTTACATTATTTTGTCATTTTAAGAAGCATTACTTTCTCTGCCATCTCAAAACATTTTTTAAACCTCCAATGTGAAAAGTACCCAATGACAGTCCTTTATCCAAGAAAAATTAGGTACACTGCTAATTGATATTTCCAGTCCATGTCTTACATAAAGTCCCCTATTTTAATCTAAACCATATGTCAATTTCTAGTATGTTGTACATTTTTGGAAAGACTTTTGTTGATTTGCTTATGTGGATATCCGTTAACATGTAATTATTTTAATTTTGCATTCAGATTACATTTATAAAATAACCACACTTTTAGGAATAAAATGGGAATAAATGTCACAGCACCGGTTTGCCGTTCCCAAGCATGTGCCACGAGACATCCTCTTTCTAATGTAGTTTGTATTTTTCTCTTTTTGAAGGACACCTTGAAGAAGTGTATAATAACTTGTACGCTCTGGCCTGTTTCTTCGATAACGCTGAAGACAAGTGGGTAAGGAACCACTTCTATGAACGATGTTTTCAGATTGCACAATTGATCAAAATCGACGGTGGGAGGAAAGAGGCCGAGGCGCATGCGCACATGGGCCTTCTCTACGAGGAAGCCGGTAAGTGGGCTTTGTCAGGATGCAGAGACCAGGCAACCAGAAAGCAGGTGGGAGTTGAGAAAAAGACTTGAGTTCAAGATGCAGATTATTGAGGTCAAAGAGCAAAGGCACGTGACTCACAGACCCAGCTTCAGTATTCCTTGCAGAATATTCTTTATAGCATTCCTTGCTCGGCTCCTGTCTGGGCAACTCAGCCTGGAGTTCTCAGCAGCATCCTCACAGAGAGAAAGTACCTCCCCACTACACACATACGCACACACACCCCTCAGTCCACAAGCTGCAATTTTAATTTTTTTTATTTCATGACAGGCCTCTCTGTTCATTTTAACTTGATTTCTCATGTATGAAAATTCTTGAGGAAAAAAAATGAAATGTGCACTTCATGATTTTCCTAGTGTCCTACTCCCCTATGTAAAAGTCCCAAAGCTATATAACTTGGATACCACCCTACCATTATTTTACAATAATTTCTGAAGGAAATATTCCTTTAAATATAAGTTCATACTTAATAGTTTTATCTTATGACAAGCCAAAGTCTAAAACAACAACAAAATAGTCAGAAACAGATCTTGTGTAGTGATCGATCAAGGATTCAAATAGGGATTTAAGAATTAAAATTATCTATGTGATAATAGTATGTAGATGATGTGTGTATTATCTAATATATGTGTGAAGAAGAAAATATTTTATCATGAATATGCTATTTAGTCTCTAAAAAAAAAACCTGTCTTGTTTTCCATAAAAATTTTGACTATGGCAAAACACTTAAATTTTTTAAATATTTATTACTTTGTGGCTAGAATTACATAGGACTTTGACCAATTCTTTCAGATTTTTTAAATTTCTAAAAGGTTTCTGTGCTCCAGGAAGTTGCGGTTGATGAGATTTTAACTCTAACCCTGGTAGGTTCTAGAAGGTAGTCAGGCCTACCTCTCATGACAGACACAGACATGCCAGAAAAATAGAGCAGAGTAAGAGATCATACAGACTGGATTCAGGGAAGACTGACAGAGTCGGGAGGATCAGGCTGTGGACTTGAAAGATAGGTTGAATTTAGGCAGATAAAGAAATAGGAATGTATTCAGTAAAAACAAACAACATACACCGGAGCGTAATTGAGAAAGGGGCAGGAGGAGTAACCTGCTTACAGTGGAAAGCGTAGTTTTGAGCCATGCTGGGAAGTCATAGGAAAGGTGAAATAAAGATACCTCCGTGTTAGGAGCTTGGATTGAGTTTCTGCACATTCAGGGTAAGGACAGGAGAGTGAAATGTCTATCTACAATGCAAACTGTACCGGGAGAGGAAAAAGGAAGGGGGATGGCTAAGAAGCTGCAACAGTCATGGAGCTCAGAAGAAAGAGTGCAGAAATATTTAAGAGAACATATGGAAGTGTTCTATTGCAGCCAACCTATAATATCTCAAAATAGAGGATTAGTTAAATAGATGAAGCAACTTCCAGGCAACAGAGTTCCATGCAGTCATGAGATTACAAATTAGAGCAAAATTCATTTATTCATTGAACAAATACTGATTTAGAACCTAGCGCCAGGGGATAAAAGAGTGTACAAGGCAAAGTCCCTGCCCTCCAGGAACTCAACCACTTCTCCATGTACAGTTTAGTAGTGTGAAGTATATTCCCATTGTTAGGCAACCAATCTCCAGAACTTTTCATCTTGCAAAACGGAAACTCTGTGCCCATTAAACAAATCCCCATGTCCCTCTCCTTTTGATTTTTTAAAATCTCTATGCATTTCTATTAGAGGACTTATAAATTGCTTACTTGATTCATTCATCTGTTCATTCACTCATTCAATACATATCGTAGTGTTCCCTGGTCCTATCGTTAGTAACCATGGCACCGTGGTTGCCTGTATCATCTTAGTGACAAACATACAGTGGCAGAGAGCAGAGATGAGCTGGGAGATGTGATTTGTGTGGGTCTGTGGAGATATATTGCTCACAAGTCTTTGGCTTGCTCTCATTTGGGTGCCCCACCCTACAGCATGATAAAATGCATCCATGTTCCATAATAAATAAATTGCTTAAAATAATGGAAAGACTTCTGAAATTATTTTTAGAGTGGGTGACTTTGTTTTGAAACTACGTTTTGTCAGATCTAACAATTTTCCATATGCTCTTAAACAGTGCATAGACCCTAGAACCAGGCCTGACTGATAAAACCACTGAGTCAGTGTTGATGAATATTCCAGGGATTGCCTTTGAGTCTATGATATGCCTGGTGATGGAAAAAATCATCTGTGTAGCTTCTGTAATCTGTGGAAGAATTTTCACAAGAAGTATAGGAACATCAAGAATGTGTGGCTAAGGGCTGGGGCTGTAGCCCAGGGGCAGGGTGCTTGCCTAACATGTGAGGCACTGGGTTGGATCCTTAGCACCACATAAAGGCAAACAAATAAAATAAAGGCACTACAAAAATAAAAAGAATATGTGGCTGGAATAGAGGGGGACTCACCTGGCTATAGGATTCCCACTGAGGAGATGGTGGTGTAGCTTCCGCTTATCAGATCTGATTGGTCCAGACAAGTGAACAGAGGCCCCACAGCAACAGCTAGGCAGCAGCTGTGCTGGGGGCAGGTGGCAGCATCCCGATACCACGGGTGCCCCCATTCAGGTTAAAAGAGGATATTAGCCAGCAGATGGCAATGGGCAGGTTTTCAGGGCCTGACCAAATAGGCTGTAGTCCAGGGCAGGGCTCCAGCTCCCTCGGGGAACTGTAGAGCAAATGAGGAACAGAAGCAGAAGCCATTTTCACAGAGACTGGGCACATGGTTGCGGTCAAGGGTAATGTTCAACCCATTGGCACAAATGTGACCAGCTCTCACACAGACGCCCCTGGCAGGTCCTTCGGCACAGCAGACGTATAAACTCTATTAGAAAGAAGATGTCTCACAACCTGCTGGAGATGGGGTCCTACCACACTTGACTCAAGGGATGGCGGTCTCATTTTTTCACTACTGTAGAGGAACAGTAGGCATGGAGTAGTCGCGGACTGACAGACACAGGCTGTAGCAAATCACAGGCTGTATCTTCTTTTAGAATTCTGAGGACCTTATGGGCAAGACCCACGGGCATGCTGGAGAAAGTGTGCAGATACTGGATCAATAGGAGATGTGCTCTTTCATTCTGGAGCAGACACAGAAATCTAGCAGGGCCAGAGACCAGACCAGACTCCAGGAGAGGGGACTTTGTAAGAGACATGACTAAGGAAGCATAAGCTCCTTCCCTGCCATGATTTGAGGCCAGGACACAGTATCAAGCTGATGTGGCCGAACCTTCACTTCAGCCCTATCCTGCCAGGTCAGCAATAGAGATCAGTGTAGTACTGGAACTTTGGGCAGTAATTCAGTTTTCCTCTCAGTAGAGTGCCTATCCCATCCTGGGTAAGTCCTTTCAATATCACAAAAAAATGAGGGATCCCATCACTAAGCGCCTTAACCTCCCACTACTCAGTATTTTCCAGAGTTAGTTCCTGTTCACAGTCGCTACCTGCTGAAGTTCAGCCATTATAGAACAAGGAGTCTCTTCCTTTTCCAGTTTGAGTCTCTGACCTATCCCTAGATAGATCTAGTCAAGTCCCCTAATTTGCTTCCAGAAGGCCATGGTGTGTGCCTGGTAGTGTCCTGGGACAACTGCCATTGTTAGCAAGAGAACTGGGTACACCAAGCTTGCAGCAGACCAGCAGCACCAGCAGTGCTCCGGGAGAACTCAAAGAGATAAGAGCAGAATGAGGAGTGCAGCTCTCCCAGTGTAGCATAGGATGCTGTGTGACTAGGGAAATGTCACACTCCTGGTGTGGCCAACACCCAGACGCAATCGTGATATGACATGGAAAAGTCTTGATACAGTTCTGTTCTTCCTGCTCAGCATTCATGATGTGATGTATCCCACCTCTCCTGCCTGATGGGCAGTGGGACAGGGAGATGGAAATCCGGGGTGAGACCAAGGCCTTATGGTTGCAGCTGCCGGCTATGGCATACAGATGGCAAGACTTGTCACACAGACTTCCATAGTTTGGGAAGCACCAACCTCACCCCTGTCAGGAAAGAATTGGAGGTCAAGTATTTGCAATGGGTCAAGATTGATTGCCTCAAGCACCGAGCCTGACTGGTTTCCGTGGAGCTTTGCTAAAGTCCATCTTCTTTTCTGAGAAGCTACTGCCTGGGAGCAGTTCTGGACATGTTAACCCTTTCCTCTTGGATCTGTAAACTCTGCATAAGGAATGCTCTCAGAAGAGTGGAATTGGCACGATGCAAGGCTGAATTCGTGATGTTGAGAACAGATTTGAATAACTGCCCCAGATTGCAAGGGAAAGACAAGGAAATGAAAACAAGGAGGGAAGAGGACAAATATGGAAATTCCTAAGAAAGAATACACAATAATTGAGCAAAAGCAAAGCGGTTTAAAAAATATTTCTTGACCCTTAAAAAATCTGAATATGCAAATCAAAATAGCTATTCAGTCAAAATTAATAAAGAGAAACCCACAGTTCAATAACATCCCAGAAGTTTTTCAATTACTCAGATAAAACAGAGTTCTACCAGTATCCAAAGAAAAAATACACATGGCCTACATTGGAACAAGAGTTAAACAAGACTCAGTTTTCTCCACTACAGAGCTATATTCTGAAGCAATAGAAAGGCATTGTAGATATGCAAGTTCAGAAAGCACTATGAGTATAGTTTCCATATATATTCTAGAACTCAACAAGAGACATGTCAAAATTAAGAATTCAAGAATGGGGAAATTCTGACACAAAAGATCTTTGCAGCAAACCCTTACTTAAATCAACATAAAAAATTTTTAAAAATGTGTGTCAATAATACTGGAAGTAGATGATACATTAAAGTATGATTTAAATTTTCTCTTTATGATTTACTGCATTTACCAATTTGGCAGTAATGTTGATATTTCTCTTACATATTTTAAACCTCAAATTTTATGAGAAACATTTTTAATTAAGCTGTAAAATCATGCAAAAATATGGGCAATTACTTATTCAATCTTGGATGAGAAAGACCTTTGAAACACAAAACAATTGGACAAGGCATGAAGGAAAGTGATGGGGTTTATTAAGGGATAAATATAGCCTCTCCCTACTCCAGGTATAGGATGAATTCAAAAGAAATGAAAATCAGATCATAATTGTAAGGACTAATTGGAGAGCAGTGCTTAAATCTGTGCAAATCAGATTCCGTTCTTAACAACTAGTACTGTTCAGGTTCTTCTACGGGCTCCAGCCAGCTCCTTTGAGCTTCAGCATGAAGTTCAGAGATGTGACTCCTCAAAACTGAGTCAGAAAGGATGAGAGTTAAGAATTTCAACAGATATGTCATTCCTCCTCCCATGACAAGAGGGAAGGAAATAGGAAGCCCCTTTATGAAAACATGAGGCTAGAGGAATGGAATTCCCTGTTTCAGAAACAAAAGTGAGAGATTTGATACATAATATTTAAATTGCTTATTAAAGATCTTATACAGTTTAAAACACTGGTAAATATTGGAAACAAACATGATAATAGAGCAATGCCATTTTTATATAAAGAACACATACACACTGATGAGAAAAATCACTCAATGGATAGAGGAACTAAGGAATACAACTTAAAGAAATCCAACCAGATAGTTAACATGAAAAAAATCAATCATATCAGGGCTGGGGTTTTAGCTCAGTGGTATAGCGCTTGCCTAGCATGTGTGAGGCACTGGGTTCCATCCTCAGCACCACATAAAAATTAATTTTAAAAAAAAAGGTATTGTGTCAAACTAGCATTAAAAAAAGTTTAAAAAATTTATAATACAAAAGCACAAATTAAGGCATTCTATACATTCTATAATGGTCTAACAATTGTTTATCATGATCCTATTATGTGCAGGCACTGGGATAAGTGTTAGGAATACATGACTGAAAAAAGATGTTGGTGGCCCCTTTATTCAGGAGCTCACATTTTAATGGAAGAGGCAAGTAGGTTTTTTGGTAATCACAACAATGTAAACACCGAGAGACTAGGCTCTAATGCACCCAATTCAAATGTGGAGGAATCAAAGTCTGTTGAAAATAGCTTTTAATGCTTGTGAAACTTTGATAAATTAAGCATTTTTTATACTGCTGGTTCTAGGATAAATTGGTCTGATATTTCCAGCATACAATTTGGGAATATATAAAAAGAGTTTTTTTAATGCTCAAATCGGCTTTTTAAAAATAGTTTAGATATGAGGTGTCCCCAGTGCAAGAATGATCAGAGGTGAAATGATTAGGTCATGAGAGAGTCTTAACCTAAGCTGTGGATTGATCCACTGATGTAGATTAACTGGGCAGTAACTATAGGCAGGTAGTGTATGACTGGAGGAAGTAAGTCAATGGGGGTGTGACCTTGGTGTTCATATTTTTTGTCTCTGGTGAGGAGAACACACTTTCTCTCTCTCTCTCTCCCCCCCCCTCTCTCTCTCCTGTCTGTGATGTCCCGGGCTGCTTCCCTCCACCTTGCCCTTCTGCCATGATATTCTGCCTTACTTCAGGCCCAGGGCTATGAAGTAGGCTGACCGTGGATTCAACTTCTGAAACTGGGACCCAAAATAAAACTTTTCCTCCTCTATCTACATTGTTCTTGTCAGGTCTTTTGGTCACAAATGATGAAAAAGTTTACTAAATATCCCTTAATCCTGTAATTCCACTTCTGAGAAATAATCAGATATGAAGACAAGGGTATCCATAAAGATGTGTTAAATCTTTATATATGTATTATTTATAATAAAAAAGAGAAACAATAGAAATGACCTATAATTAATACTTAATTATGGTAATTACACATGATGAACCCTTGCCTGGCCATTTGAAATGTTGTTTTCCAAAAATTAGAAGCAGAAAAGCTGCCATTTATTGAGTGCCACGTGTCGGTCATTATGAAAATGTTAAATCTGGACAATAAACTTTATCAGCAATCATTTCTAGGCTGAAGCAAGGAGGCGCAGATGTGTGTGCTTCTATTTTTCTGTGCTATTTTTCCATGGCAACCATGGAGAACTTCTTTTGAGATGGTGAAGCCACAAGACAGGTCTTAGAAGGGGGCTTCTCCAGAGTCATCAGTCCTCAGTGGACTTACCATGAACAAGAAAATCACTTTATCTAAAGCCCTGGGATTTTAGGGTCTATTTTGTACCATAGCAGTAAATCTAACTTTGACTAATATAATCTCCAATGCTTCTATCCCCTTATTGAGGAATTTCAAGAATTTTGTTAATAATTTTTGGCAATTTCTTGGAAAGTTTCATATACTAATAGAAGGCTTCCCTTTGGAATGTGGTATCTAACTTCTTTGTGCTTTCCTGAACACTCCCATTTTAATGTTTTTAACAAATTCCTCAATTTACTAATATAACTTTGTCTTCCAGAAACTCTATTTTTGATATGGAAAAAAAGATGCATTTAACATTTTTATGTGTTTGTATATTTTTTAGTATAGTAGGCATGAAATATATTTATACCTAGAAAATAACACAACTTTAAAACTAGCTGATGTACAATGACTCCATCATAAATCTGCAATAATGTATTGCCTACTACAAGGAGACCTAAGGTGTTTTAGGATACCATGATTGTTGCTATTCAAAAAAGAACTCAAGAGAAAATAGTGACCCCTTGACTGACCCAGTCTCCCCATGTTTCCTTCTGGGTCAGAGACCCTACCTGATCTTGGAAGTGGGATATACTACTCAAAACATGAACTTTTTGACTCAATTCCAAATTCCTGATTTCCTTCACTAAATTCTCCTGGAAGCTCCCTTCAGGCTCACTCAGTAACCCAACATAGAGAAAGAACCAGTCTTTAGAACAAAGACATCGAGGGGATGGAACAAAATTATTGTGGCTACCAACATTGAACACTGTAAGCAGACATCTCAGAAAGTCAGTCAAATGAAGATATTTAACTGATCTCTTATAGATGGCTTATCATAGAAATAAGGGGTGGTGTTTGATTTGTTAATCTCAAGGTAGTCCACTCTGAAAATATCTTTCTCACACATTTCCACTGAATCATTCCCAGGCAATAATTCATACGACTAGAAACATCATCTAAATCTCTAGGGACATTCCCACAACAGGCCTCCAGGGCTGAAGAACAGCTTTAGATAGGCTTGTTACTTGAAATTCGCCAAGTGCCCACACACCCTTGTGCTCTTGTTGAACCACAGTGCTGTTCAGCCTGTGGAAACATTTGCTGGCCTCAGAACATGCCAGTATTTGCCAAGACTGAGGAATAGCCTCAATGTCAAAAGTTCCTATCATTCTGCTCACCACCTGATAGTGGCTCTGCACTGCTGTGACAAAGACCTTAGAAAATCAACTTAGAAGATCATTTGTCTCCCCTACTTCGGGACTGAGATGATACAGAACTTCATATCTAGAAGGTGTGGCAGAATAAAGCTACTTAGCTTATGATAGCCAGGAAGTAGAGACAGAGAGGCAGGCTAGGGGTAAGATATAGTCCCCAAAGTCATGCCTCTAAGGACATATTCCCTTCAACTAGGTTCTGCATCCTACAGTTTCCACCACCTTCCAGTTAGTCCATTCAGCTAAGAATCCCTCAATGGATTAATCCATTAATGAAGTCAGGGCTTCCTGCCCCCACCACTCCTCACAAGCTTTACCTATTGGGCTTTGCTGCATTGGAGACCAAGTCTTCAATACTCGAGCCTTTGGGGGACATTCTATATCCAAACCATAACAACAACTAATGTCTGTGGTCCTCTATATCCAGGTGTTTTATTTCCCAGGTACCTCAGTATCGGGATCTTGATGTGCTGATGGTGACTGTTTTCAACCTTTTACTTTTCTCACAGCATATATGTGATTGTTAACATTGACTTTGAAGTACTGGTATTTAAATAAACCCTTCTCCCCCAAAGCAGAAGTAAACACCACTCCTAATTATGGACTGTGGTTAAAGTAACATAGGCTGAGGGTCATAAGCTACCTGCATTTCTATAGCCTTTCTCTCCCACCCAGAACATACGTTGAAATTCACATGAATTCCTAATTTCAAATTTTAAAAGTTTTATACTTTTGAAAAGTAGATAGTAACAAAAGAATATTATATATTTAAAAAAGTAAATCATTCAAAAACTTTGGCTGGTTTGTTGTTGTACAGCATTTGTGATGCATTTCAGAACTGATGAGAATACACATCTGTGTCTCAACAGTCATTAGGAGCTGTGGGTTTAGGGTAGAATTTCTGGCTCTGCTCCATGCCTCCCTCCAGCGGTTTGACAAGTAAATTTCTAGATCCTTCTTTATCATTGCCATTATGCATCTGGTTTTCTCCCCCTGCACTTTCCCTTCTGTACCTCTCTACACATACTCCATGTTGACAAATCCATCATCTGCTAGAACATCAGCCCCCGTCCTCCATTGATCCCTCATCTAATAGATCCCTCAGTATTTAAAGTGATTAAGCAACCAGCCATGAGATCTGAACTGCACTCTCACTGGCCTGGGGAAACGAGGCCAAAGTTTCTATTAACCAGAGAACTTTCTGGCTCTAAGTAAGAGCAAACCCATTTTCTTATGGCAGCTTTCCTACTGGCTGATTCTACATCATAAGACCTAGAGGGACTGCTCAGGCCCAGAGCATTAGGCTTTCAGAGTCACAACCACAAAGGCCAGTTCTCATTCTGTCAAAGGACGGCTTCCTGCATGAGGCCTCTTGGGACCGTCCTCATCCACACCCCAATTCTTCCGACCTATCTCCCCTCTGCTTTGATCTCAGACTTGCTGTGAGTTTGGCCTCCCCATCTACCTCACCTGCGCCCTGTCTGTGATTCTAGTTCTCTCAGGTTGGTGGGGAAGGCCTTTTGTCCATCTGTCCTGCCGTCTCCTGGTATATCTGTACATTGCCCCTGTTTTGTTTCTGTTTCTCCAGGGTTGGTGTTGACAGCTCTTAGAAAAAGCCTAGAGAGGACAAGGACAGTACACATATTGGTGATTTTTTTTTTCTCATTTTGAAGGACACTTCGATCATATTTCTTATGGGATTGTTTCAGTCAGATTTCTGTCCTTGTGAAAAAACACTTGATAAAATGACCTGAAAAAGAAAAAGTTTCATTTAGCTCTTGGTTTTAGAGGTTTCAGTCCATGGTCCACTGGTCTTATTATTTCTAGACCTAAGGTAAGGGAGAACATCACGGCAAGGAGTGAGTGGTGGGGCAAAGCTCTCATGGTGGCCAGGAAGCAAGAGAAAGAGAGGAAGGAGCCTGGGTCCTCTTGTCCCTTCAAGGACACGCCCCCAATGACCTAACTTCCTCACTAGGCTCCGCCTCCTAAAGGTCCTACCACAATTGAAGGACCAAACTTTCAAACTTTCAACACACGGTTCTTTGGGAGACACTTCAAATCAAACTGTAGCAGAGTTGAATTGTGAACCCCCCCAAAATGGTGAGTTCTTAACTCCCATTTTTTGTGACCTTACTGGGAAATAGGACCTTTGCATAAATAAAATTAAGATGAAGACATTGTAGCATGATTTATGAACCAATATGACTACTCACTTATAGAAATGGGAACCTTTGTAAACAGAGACAGGCATGTACAGAGAAGAGGATGGGAAGCTACAGGCAGAGCACCATCAACAAGCCACAAATCCACCAGAGGGTACCAGGATAGGGCAGAGACATGGGACAGATTCTCTCTCACAGCCCTCAGAAGGAATCAACACTGCCAACATCTGGAATTCTGACTTCCAGACTCCAAATTTCTATTGTTTAAGCTGCCTACTTTGAGGTCCTTTGTTACAGTCAGAAAACTAATACAGTGTTCAGCATGGTGTCAATGACCTCCTTAAGTAACAAAAGGTATTATTCCAGAAAAAAAAAAAGAAAAGAATATACCAATGATGGAATAATGATTCAATATACATGAAGAATGTGATGTTCCTTTATTTTTAAACTATTGACATGTGAAACAACTGGGATGGTGATCAATTGAATACCATCTAAATCAACACTAGAATATTTTCAAAAAGTCCTTAATATTTCACATAAACAATCCTTTCCTAGCATTTTGGCCTTTTATGTTACTCATTTTCCATTATAAATTGGGCTTTATTTTTATTCTTAGGCATATGAAGTGATGTTGATTATTACAGCATTCAGTTCTCCAAAAAAGGTAAAAATACAAAAATTTAATATAATCAACATGCCACATCAAAATTGATAGAAACATCATTGTAATTTCTTATTTGTCATGGAATAACACTTGCCAGTTTATTAGAAAAACAGCCTTAATAACTAAAAGACATGCAAAGGATATATCAGTTTTTAGTGTGGTATTTTATTTTCTCTTTCATTTTATAAAAAATTAATAGAGATGTAAGCGCTGTTGAGTGGATTTAAAACCCATCAGATACACACACTCTCGACTGGGGCAGACTCTCGGGAAGGGCCTTGATGATGTGCAATGGTGGGGGACTTGTTTTGCATGATATGCCCTTTTCTGATGTTAGAATGGGTTACTTTGTGCATGTATTATTTTTTTTTTAATTGGAGGAGACCAAGCTACTTTTAAAATTTCTCAGAGAAGTATGGAAAAGGACAGAGGGTTTTATAGTTGCTAAGAGATAATCAGGAAGATTAAAGAACTATTTATAAAGTAGGAGTGTGTGAGGCCGGGGAGGGGCAAGGCTGATTAAATGCACAGACTGGTCATTAGATAGCAAAGGAAGAACAATCTGCACAGATATTAGGAATATGGAACAAATATTTAAAATCAAAATTAGAAACTTACACATTCATACACATAGGTTAAATTAGTGGTAGTTGATAGGCATTAGTGACTATCTTGGCTTTGGTATTCAGGTGGCACTTGGCATCATGCTAGAGATGAAGTGTCGCAAGGAAAAAAATTAGAATGGGTAGTACACAGAGGTTGTCTTTTGATTCTGCCAATTGCTAGTTAACTATATGAATGTAGGGAAGTTATTTGGTCATTGTGCATCTTGTTTCCCTCATCTCTAAAGTGAGGGAGTTGAAGTAGGTACTATCTGCTGTTGGTTCCCTTCCAGCCCCGATCTCGATGGCTGCTTAAACAGCTACTGAAAAATCAGTCATTAAAAACTTTTGTGTGTCAACTTACTTACTGGTGAAAAAAAAAATCTCAGTTTACAAAAAGCAGAGATGGAGCCTAAAATTTACTTCTTTGTGCCTCTCTGCATTGTTAAAACATAAAATCATTCTAGTTCTTTGGAGTCTTCCTTTGGTGGGGTTGGTGCACAGGCCAGAAGAAGGGCCCCTGTCTCTTTTACATGCTCTTTCACTCCCAGGCTGTGCCTGTCAGTAAAAGTAGGCCTGGGAAGAGTTACTCTGCTGTAATGACTGCACATCAGGTCTTCCCAGGCAGCAGTCCCAGTGAATCCCCCGGCAGAAATGAAAAAGTCCTCGGACAGACAAGCAGGAGAGGCCAAGGTCAAGAGCACGGGAAGGCACCGGTCGGGGATCCCAACCAGCTTCTCCAACTTGGTTGCTGCTGCTCTTCTTTCCCTTGGTGTCTCCCTTCATCCCATCTCCTTCTCCTTTTAACTCTTGACAGTTCTTCTCGGTCCTCCCATCTTCTGCTCCCCTGTTCATGTCCTCCAAGTTCCCTCTGTAGATCTACATTGACAGTGCTCCAGTGCAAGTCCTTCGCACAGCAACCTGTTATGAACTGTGTTTCCTTTGGGCTGGTGTTTTGTTTTGCTTTGTTTGGGGTTTTGGCAGCAGGGGGCGTCCTGGGGACGGGGGTGCCAGCGCAGTGGCCACTGGAGATTTAACCCAGGGGAGTTTTACCACTGAGCTCCATTCCCAGCTCTTTTTGCTTTATTATTTTTATTATTATTATTATTTTTAAATTTTTAGTTAGTTTAATTTAGAGACAGGGTCTAAGTTGCTTAGGGCCTCATTGAGTTGCGAGGCTGACCTTGAACTTGTGATTCTCCTGTCTCTGCCTCCCAAGTGGTCTGGATTACAGGCTTGCACCACCACACCCGGCCTGGGCTTGTGTTTTTGATTAAGAAACAAAACCACCAACTCCACTTGTGTTGGAGATTTTCTTATTGTTTGCATAACTGAAACTTTATACCCATTGAATAACAACTCCACACGTCCACCTCCCATTGCCTGTGGTAACCAACATTCTATTTTTGGCTTCTGTGAGTGTGACTAGTTAGATTCCTCATACGCAGCATTTGTCCTTGTGTGACTGGCTTGTTTCATTTAGTATTATATTCAATCTGTGTCACATACAGCAGCATTTCCCTCTTTATTAAGCCTAAATAATTTTATTGGTTTTTTTTCTTTTTTTTTTAATTTTTATTGTTGGTTGTTCAAAACATTACATAGTTCTTGATATCTAAATAATTTTAAATAACACCAAAGCATGTCAGAGCCAGGCTGGAAACCTGTGTCTTCAGATATTTGGGTCAATGTTCTTTACATTAACCAACACTACCTGCCTGTACAGAGATTTGCTCAGTGGAAACCTCGTGAGGATGACCTTCTGGATTTATTTGTCCTTGATAGATTTTGATTAAAATTATGACAAGAAAAGACTTCTGAAATAATAGGACTGGCCCTGACAAAATTAGGGGTAAAAAAAAGTGTCTCTTCCTGTGTATGTCCTTTCTTATTTGTCCACTGGCCAAACCATTTGTCTTCATGGCCAGCCCAAGATTCCCATGCAGCGTTCAGGCAGTAATCCATTCCATCAGGATCCTAGGACAACGCCCCTTCATCATGTGGTTCACGCTCCTCTCCTAGACTGTCCACATTCTACATTATAAAGGCAATTGCTTAGGAAAACTAAGGTTATTATCATACAGAGGTCTTCCAGATATAAAGAGAAAAGGTGGTGAGAAGACTGGTAAACTGAGTCGTGGAAAAGGAAAGCTTGAATGGCTTTATAAAAAGTTCTTTTGTCACATGTTGAAATCCACGTGTGAATTAGGCTGTTCAAGAATTGTCGGGGACATTAGGGAGAGGGGAGATTTAGGAGTATGAATTTGAGTGAGGACAGTGGCAGATCTGTTGCCTGAACAAATACAAAGGAAGAACGATTTGCAGATATCACATCAGAAGAAACAGATCAGGTTTCAGTCATACGGCAGATATTGCGGAAAGGCGGGGAAATAACTTTATGTGAGTATATGTTACACAGAATTAGTAGCTATATTCTTGGTAAAGTGTACATCAATTTATAGGAAAAATGTTAAGGCAATTGTAATTTAATAGACAAGGCTACAGACAATTCACCAAAGGGGAAATATAATGAATACATGAGAAAATAAGCCATTTCTTAAAAATCAATTTGAATAATTGTGAAGTACCATTTAATACTTCTTAAAATTGCAAAATAATAATAATCATGTTTTCTTAAAGTAACACTTATGTGTATTGCTGACAATATTGTGAATCACTTAAATGGCTTTGGAAGGTAATACAATAATATACAGCCTTTCAAAGTACAATTATGAAAATATGTAATATGGAAAGTAGTTCTAATAAAATAATCTAGATAAGCAGAAAAATTATATTTAACTCTCTGCAACTATGTAAAAATTATGATTGGATATAGAAAAGAAATACAGCAAAACTGAGCAAAATAAGTACATTTTAAGTGATTGATAGTGTCATTGTTAACAATATTTAATATTATTTTAGTGTTTCATTCCTGCTGATTTTATTTTTTTGCCCTTAAAAATAAGTAAATATACATCATATTATGCCTTTGTTATATGTTAATTTTTGCTTTACTTATTATATATTCAACACTCTTTTGTATTTTGGGTCAATGGTAGGACAATTACCATCCCAGTTTGCCTGGAACTGAGGGAGTTTCAAGAACTCATGGCTTTTGATATTAAGAACAGAAAAGTCCCTGGTCAATGTATGTGAACTAGATTCCCTAAATAGAGTAAATATTAAAATTTTCTTCAATCTTTCTAAACCTAATATTTTATTCATGCATTATCAAATAGTGAGGCAATAACATCTTCATAATTTTTTGCTAGTAGACTTTTGACAAGCACCATATGATTATTTTTAGTTTTCAATGATTCTTATTTCCTACTTAAATTGCTATCATATGTTAAAATTTACAACAATGAGCCTTCCTTTCCATACAGGGTGTTACAAGAGAAAATGGCACTTAAACTAGCAAAGGTCATCTTATTAAAGGTTCAGCTCTGGAAAATAAAATTATTGATAGTTACTGTGAATATTTGAAGGAGAAAAGGTGAATGGAAAACAACTCCAGCAAAACTCTCGAAGCTATAGGTTTTCCTGTCTGGTCATCTAAGTCCTAGTCATACCTTTACACAACTAAGCAAGTTCATTGGGAACATATTTCCCTCTTCTAGTAAAAATAAATCCTATAGTATTTGTTTCCCCACGCTTGTATACTGATTCTAACCTTGCATCTTAAAAGTCCCTTGGATGAAATTTTTCCCAAAAGATTCTCTGGAAGAACAAACCCATTATTCCTTTCAGGTTCCCTAGTAAGGAGTAGGAATAAATCCAATCAAACAAGAGTCTGATATAGATCTTAATGACTCCAAAACATCAGTCGCCAAGAGTCTTGGGCAAATGGCAGGCCAGTGGAAAGCACCTCCCCTTCATCGCTGGGTGATTGCAAAGCTCAGGACTTCTGGCTGCTAATTCTCATCATTCATTTTTAGCCTAAATTCCTCAAATGGACTTGAAAAGTGGCTTCCAGAACATATCTTCTAGGTATATTTTACTAGACCCATATTAGAAACAGAGTCCTTGACACTTGCATGTAAGAGTGAATCTAATAGTTTAAAACTTTTTTTTTTTTTAGAAACCAAGTGGATTAGCATTGCTATTTCTGTATAAATTGTCCCTTTTCAGGCCATGTCAGTTTATTCTCGATCTACTATGTGTACACATTCATAAGGCCTTATAGTGTTTAATGAAGAGATCCTTTTTATATTGATAGCCACGAGAAAATTAGACCATGTTTGATCTGTGTTAAAGAATCAAAGTCCAAGATCTTTGAATGGAACTTAGAATAAAAATGTAATTAGGTTACATCCCTAAAGCCTGATATATCTTTAAACAAGACTGCAAATGAAACTTTATTAGAGCTTCAAATGAATTATTTCCTTGCCTTTTTTTTTTTTTTATTCATTTTCTTCCCCTTCTCTTTCATGTCTGTGTTACCAGCATTGCTGCTTGCATTTTACCTGTCTATTCCGGGGTGTTTTAATTATTTACTGCTTAACGAGTAGCACACAGAGGAAAACCTCGTTCAGAGGTGCTTTCTCTGCAGCAGGTTTTTCTGTTTCAAAGCTTTGCAAGGAGGCCGTGAGTAGCTGCACTGAGCCTGCAGTTCTTGCTGCACCGATTGAACTGTTCTGGGGGCAGTGTTTCCTCTGCCTGTCTGAGAAGAGACACTGCCCCGGGAATATCTCTGCAGCAGTGCAAATGGCCAAGAGCAGGGCGAGTGTTGGGTTAGAGTTGGATGAAGTTCTTTCCAATTAGTGGCTTGAGCAGCATTTACTCTGAATGAGTGATACCGTTCCATAACATTTAAGTCTGAAGACATTCAATATAACAGGACCATCCAGATTCACTCCAATGGGTGAACATGACACACACACACACACACACACACACACACACACACACACATGCCAAGATAACATCACATAAAAAGTTACTGAATGTCCATGAAGCAGCAGGCATTCAGCATGGAGCTGCATGTTTTTACACGCAGCCATCCTTTAAACTTGACCTTCTGGTTTTTATCCCCTTAAATAAGGGATGCTCAGGGGCAGTTGTGTGTGCATGGAGCTATAGCATCATGGTACTGAAGTTCAAACCTTGGGCTCTGTCTGAAAGTCAAACATTTGACACAGTTTCCATAAAAGCTTGGGACATCACTTCTGTCCACCCAAGGGTCAAAAAGGTTCTGTCTGTCTATCTATCTGTCTTGTGCCTGGCACATATTGACTGTTCAGCTAACATTATTGTTCCCCACACACACACTCAGCTAAATAGATTTTTTTTTAATTTTGTTAAGTAGGTGTTTTTTGTTTATGTTTTCGTGACAGCCAAAATAACAGATGTTCATTGTCCATCAAAGTGAGGATGCAGGACAGGGGGAGTTAGCACTCTCCTCTCCTCCTCACCTCCGTCTCTGACACTCAGTACTCAGGCTCTGTCTCCACGCCTCTCTCTTTGCTCATATAAACATACACAATTCAGATTGAATGTAGTTTATTTAAAAACCTGAGCAATATGTAATGTAGGTAGAAATGACATTATTGATTAAGTCTGAGCAATATAATTCAGTAGTTGATCTGCTGTCGATATGGACTTTAGTTTTCCTCAGACTTTTATGCCTATCAACATCCTTTACTTAGTATTTTTAAATAAGGTGAAAACATAATAGTAAAATAATTTGTTATATGAGGAAAAATGGCAAAGTCTACAAACTCTACAAGGTTTGTTAATGGCTAGTATTGATTCCATAGTTATATATTATCCAAATGTGTTACGTTTAAATTGTTTTATTCTTTTGAGTAAATTTGATGCCTTTAATTATGCACTTCTAAGGACAAAAAGTGCTTTATGCTTAACTCCTAGACAATACAAAACCCAGGCAGAAATTGATGGAGGCTTATAGCCACGGAGCAGTTAGACCTGGGCACTGACCACAACTCAGTTATTTAAATCATAAACACAACAATTAATAACAACTCTGCCAGAATATTTTGGAAGTCAAGGCAGATTTTCTGGATTTTTAAAAATTAACTTGTTATGGTAGTATATAAAAAAGTGGATGTGTAACCGATGTGAATCTGCAATATGTATATGGGGTGAAAATGGGAGTTCATAATCTGCTTGAATCAAATGTATGAAATATGATATGTCAAGAGCTTTGTAATGTTTTGAACAACTAATAATAAAAAAAATTAACTTGTGTTAGTTTTGCTGACTTCAGACATAAAGACCTTCATGAGTTTCCCCTACACCTGTCTTGCTGCCTAGTGGGACCCTTCTCACTGTCTGCTTTAGTGACTGACAGTCTCTAATCAGTGTGTGCTGAATTCCTATCCTGTCCACCTGAAATCTGTGCTCAGAATTATAAAGAGAGGGTTCAAACTTTAAAATAGCCTCTTAAATTTCTTCTAAGTATCCCAAAGTAGTTACTCAAAAGTTATGAGCACATTTTACTCCCAGTTTATTAGGGATGCTATTGAACTACAGAACAAAATCTTTGTTTTCCAGCATTCTGTTGTGCAATGGTGTGCAGTGGGTTATAGCCCACAACAAATCTCCTACAGGAGATAAACCCTTGAAAGTGACAGTTTCCCCTGGAAGTGTGACAAGCCCTTAACTATTTCAGCATACAGAGTGCTGTTATAATTATCATAATTGAATGTAAAAACTGAAAGATAGTATAAATTGTTCATGCAGTTAAGCCGAAATGGAAAGCAATGGCTCTTGTTTTTACAAAGGGCAATAACATTTTTCTCTTTTCGCTACTGTTCAATATTGCTTCTAGCAGATTTTATGTCTACATAGCACAGAATAGTAACTTAACGCCAAAGATGTCCAGTAGCTCCAGATTAAAATGTAATATAATATACATAAAGCTTTATTGTTCCTTTAGGTTGTTGTTTTAAACTAAAGTGGAATATTTCCCTAAAGTCCTCAACAAATGTGCACAATTTAAAACTAAATATACTTAAAACATGTTCCAGGCTGCCGAAGAAATGGGCCTTATGGACCTGTCAAATTATTTTCATGCAATTGTTTCTGTAGCATTATTTTTACTGGCAAATGTACAAGTTGATAGAAAAGGAAATAATTAGCTACTTTCACAATTGCTGATGCATGGAGCTAAAACAGGCCAGTCTATGTGTCTCAGAGATTGTGACATTTTAAATTACCTGAACAATACCAGCAGCCATCTTTGGTCATAATTAACACCTTGCCTAATTAATGTCAGGTCTGCAGAGAGTCCCACTTTATTTATGAAATATTATTTTATTCTAACCTGCTTTTGCCCTTACAATATTGCAAACTTTGGGTTTATTTGCATGCTGTTTTCTTAAGCGGAACAACTTCTTTTTCCTTTTTTTTTTCTTTTTCTTTTTTTGTTTCCCTCCCCCTTCAAGTAATCAATGCACTGCTGAATGAGTTCATTTTAATGCACTCAATCATGCCTCTAATGTTCGTAGCTTACGGGCGCAAGCATCAGTAATGCAGGAATGTTATATGGCTTTAGTTTGGGCCATTTCATAAAATATTCATGGAATCAAAAATGTGCATCAAAATAGCGGCTGGGAGAATTACATTTATGTTCCTGCTTTTATGGCAGCTTCACATTTAAACCCATTTGTGTTAATATCTAGTCAATCTTCCTACTTTAAAAAAAACTAAAATGGGAGAGATCATATACATTCTCCTTTGCTTAATATTTGTTCTAGACATCTGCTGTGATACAACAAATATCTATAAACTTTCAGAGATGTTGTGCAGAGAAGAGGGGTAAGCCACAATTTGGAGAATATCCAAATATATAAAATCTTATTTTCTCTACATAGTGTTTGTCTTAACATCCCACCATGCATTTTGCAGTTTACCACATTGTCTGGGTTTTGTTTGTATTTTTAAATAAATGGACGGATTTCTCATTAGGGAGGGCTTTAGATAAAGTAAAACTCCCTTGAAGTAGTTTTATTTTAAGAGTGCACTTTCCTTTGGGTGAATAACTTGAAATGCATGCCAAAACTCCCTACTGTTTATGTAGATGTTATATAATTTTGTTTAAAAATATAAAATAAAGTAAAACTGAGGCTTGGCCCACCTCTGCTCTTACCTGGGTACTCTGGTGTTACGCAGTTGTTCACAGCATTCTCCTGAGTTGTGTTTGCTGGCACTTTTTCACATTATTGCAATAAACTGACTACTGAATGTATCCACAGAGGGTCATCTTTAGTCCTTCTAATGAATCACTTCAGCTCTCTGTTCTTTCCTGGTTCACACGAAATATCAGTGGGACCACCTGGAATTATGCTTGGTGTAGAACCATGTTCCAGGCACTTAGTTGGCAAGAGTTGGTGTGTCCAGCCATCGTGGCCACTGTTGTGACACTTCTTACTCATGGTGGTGATTCCCAGTACCACACGACCAGGCTTCCCCTGGGGAGACCTTCCTCTGGCCTCCTCTTTTCCATGCTCTTTTCTATTAATGCTTTTTTATGTGATGTTCATATAAGCTCCCCCCTCTGTCTTTCTTCAAGGGAACCCATGTTCACACTTGAGAATTCCAGAAGAGGACAGTCCTTGAACCCTTGGCCTAAACACTTGTTCTTGTCCACTAAAAGACTGATAGAGGGATCTAGAAATCTCAGCAGCTTCTGATATATTGAAGCTTATTATTTGGTGACAAAGGGTAGGCTATAAACTCTTTGAGGAAGTTACAAAGGGATGCTGTAAACCCAACTTGAAAATCTGATTTGTTATCTTCATTGGTATTTATACTTACCTTGGTCAATTTTACAATCTCTCTCTCTCAGGAATATTAAATTCAAAAATTTCAGATAAAAGCAAAATGCATTTTGTCTCAATAGTTGCGTGGTCAATTAATCAGAAATTTATTCAGAAAGTAAGATCGTTGTTAAGGTCCAAGTCCAATTTGGAGAGAAAGATTTGATAGAAATCTCCTTAAAGATTGGATAGTCATCCTTAAAAGAAATGCTTGCTTGTTTAAGTTACTATGCTGCCTTCATTGTATGAACCTATTTTTTAAACATTTTTAAATCAACTATTATGCTATGTTTGTGCTTTCAAATTCTGACCAGCTTTTAGGAAGAGTAGCCAAGTAGCCAGGCCCCGTGGCACATGCCTGTAATCCCAGCGGCTCGGGAGGCTGAAGCAAGAGCATCAAGAGTTCAAAGCCAGCTTCAGCAAAAGTGAGGCACTAAGCAACTCAGGGAGACTCTGCCTCTAAATAAAACACAAAAAATAGGGCTGGGGGTGTGGCTCGGTGGTGGAGTGCCTCTGAGTTCAATCCCCAGCACCTCCATCCCCCTCAAAAAATAAAAGTAGCCAAGTTATTTGTGTGCTTAATGGTCATTTGGATCAATTCCTTGTTGGCTTATTTGCTGCCACCAAATAATTTTACAAACAAATTCCTACAGATGAGAAGGACTGAAAATGAGACTTCTGTGTAGGAACTTTCATTTTAAACAGCACTGACCAGAACCCCAGTGGCCTCTTTTGTGGCACAGTGGTATAAGAAGGGAGGCCAAGTCATCAACAGCTGGATGAGGCCTCAGCTGACCAAGCCTGGAACACCCAAGGAAAACCTGGTGTCCCCACACAGGTTATATGGCTTAGGGGAAAGGAAGAAATTTGAATGTAGTTGATACGTAGTTATACGACACATTCCTCAGAAAGTCAGAAGCATGTCAGAGGCTCCTCTCTGTACTGTTATTGGAGGTTACCTGTGACAACTGAGTTCCAGAATGATAGAACTGGAAGAGATGAGAAACCATGCAATTAGAACATTGTTTTAAACACAAGATATTTATGTCCAGAGAATTTAATAGGCCATCTAACTTCCTGTCTCCAGGTTTCTTGATCAGTATCAGATGCGGTAGACCCAGTTGTGTGGGCTTGCAACAATCTTGGGTTTAGATCTTCATCATCACTTACTTTAAATATGGCTTATAATAACTGAATCATTTAATCTTTGTGAACCGCACTTTCCTCTCTAGTGAAAAAGTAATAGTCATATCTACTTCACCAGTTTGGGGAAGGCTAAATAAGATAATTCATGGGGAAGACACCTTCCATTTTGTAGGCCTTTAGGAAAGGCCAATTTCCTGTTCTCTTTTACTTGAGTATCTCAAGCTCATGGGGGACTTCAAGTAGACCCTCTGAGAGCAAACTATAGGCAATAATCATAAGCAAAGTAGCTCATGATACTAGCCCCCAAAGCTCTAGCAAAAATACAATTCAACCACAAAGACTATTTCTACTTATCTGTTTATCAGAAGGTCATTTTTCCATTGAAACCAATGTCCCCAGAACCTCCCTTACTTCATTCCTGCTAGATAGCCTGTCCAGGCAACTTAGCCACCCAAGACTCAGCAACCCAAGACAAGTCTGGCTTACAGACACCAGCCCACCTTGAATTCTCTGCCCATTCCCTCCACCTCTCCTTTCCCTACATCAACCCTCCCCTCCTACTTCTGCCCCCAGGTAGATCAAATATTTGACATGGCTGTCATTTCTCATTTACTATTTGCACCGCTATATTTTGTTTGCATCTAATTCTAATTAACTGGATTATCTGGAGCTTCATCTCTTTTACAGTACCTATATTTTTTTCTGAAACAATCTGGTTTTCTCAGCTTCTGGTATTCACTATTCCCTATTCATATGGCTCAAAAGACATATGTGTCTATACTTTATGAATAGATGGATACTTTGGGGGAAAAAAAGAAGCAGCAGTCCTGTCTACATCTTTCCAGGAATGTACAGCTATACTTTGCAGGCAGAAATATAGTTAACAGAGGAAACAGAACACACATTTATGTCAGTGCTCCATTCCAGTTTTAAAGGTCATGGGTATTTGGAGGAAGGTGTTTTTGGCAAGAGGTGCTACAGGAAAGCCAGGAAAAACTATGCCTGCTTTTGTAGAAGGAAATGTTAGGGTCTGTAAACAAGTCAGGATGGCGCCTGGCATTTTGCCAGAAGGAGTGGTTTGTGAAGTAACACCAGCGAGCCATTAAGTGTAGAGATTCCTTATTGGTTGACTGCTGTATCTAGTTTATGTTAGTTAAGATAAGCTGTGTGTAATGTATATATACCCCTCCTGTCCTACAATAAACAGCTCCCACTCCTGCTGTATCAATGTACACAAGTTGCTCGTCACCCACCGGTTATCCGGACTGCAGCAAGGAAAGAAAAAAAATTATCAGCAAAGAGGAAGTGATCAATTAGAGGAGTGAACTTGAACTTTGAAAATTAGTAACAAAATGAAAGATCAATTGGATGTTATTTTTTAAATAACTTATATTGCACTTATATCTCTCACTACAAAATAAACACATTTTGATGATAGAAACTTTAGAAAATGACAATGAGCAGAAAAGGGAAAAAAATCAAGAAAAAGAAGAAAGAAAATCAGAAAAGAAACCAATTATCACCCATACTCTTACTTCCTAGCCAATAACACTTTGTAAATGTTTTTTGACATTTTCTGGTATTTTCACTTATAGACACCTGCCCATGTAATGAAATATTCTTTGTAATGCCAAATTTGTGCCTTGGTAGTCTTGTCTCATGTGAAAGTTTCACACTACCCATTTATAAACAGCCTTGCCACACTCATGGTCCTCTCTGTGGCTCTCTCTGCTGATGTTCCCTCTGCCTGGTGTGGCGAGAACTCAGCGCGGCCATGTCTTTACTGACATGTTGTGCCAGTCATTTGTGGATGATCCATGGCTGTTGGTTGTCTTTCTTTGGGATTATTATTCCTGTTTGTGTGTGTATTCTTTAATATCACTTTTGATAACAAACTCAGTGCAAAAACACAGAGAAATTATATTCAATAGTCATGGTGGCAGCTCCTACCCATGCTATCCACAGAAACACATTTGAGGAAGTATGTTGACCTGATATATAACTCAGAGTTTATTCAGTTAGGATCATACGGTTATATGGACTCAGCTAATTCTTGTTTTTCTCAGGATGAGTAAATTGGACTTAAAGAATACAACAAATTAGTGGTTATATTTCAATTGGCTATTAGATATTTTGGAAGTATTATCATTACCAATTGATAGCACTAGCTACGTTTATTGAGCACTAACTCTGTAACGCGTTGAACATGAATTTGTTCATTTCTCACAATAGTACCTAGTTACATTCTAAAGCTGTTTCACAGAATAATAAGCTAAGGCACAGAGAGGGCAGGGATTAGCCTGAGGCTAAGCAAAAAGTAGTAAAGCTGGGATAAGAACAGGCTGTCTGCCCGTAGCCTGCACTCGCTCTTCTCCGCTGCAGTGGAGGCCCAGGTAGAAACCTCTTTTCATTAAGCTCAGTGATGTCATTTCAATACCATCAAAGACCATTCACATTACACTGTGTGGTGAGCATTTGCACAAGGTGACTAACAAGTAAATTACAACGTATAGCAGGGAACTGCAAGCTCCTCTTCTAGAAATGTTAACTCATGTTTGAAGGAATAAAATAATGTAAGACTGATTTAGAGTTTTGGCTTCGGGGAGATACATTTTGGACCGTATTATGGGGTATACAATCCAGAAAGGCAATTAAACTACATCCTAATTATTCAAAAGTAAACAGTTTAGTTTTCAAATTCAACAAATGCCTCCCTCAAACTTTGAGAGACAGCTTAAAGATCCATAATATTGGGGTTTGAAATCTGTACCAGATGTCCCCTTTCTCGAGATATCTAAACCCTTCCCAAGAATGAAGAAATTGCCATCTCCTGGGAAAGCGACTGAGAATACTGGGTGAGAGCAGGAACTCTGAGCAAAACTTTCTGGACCTACCACCCACTACCTCACCTGGCCTCAGTTTTCTCTTCTGTAAAATGGAATCATAACAGTCCCACTCCACAGAACTGTTTTGAGGATTAAATGGGACCTGCATCTAAAGTACATGGCACAGTTCCTTGTAATCATGATGCTCGGTAAATGTCAGATGATATGACTGGGATTCATGATTGCTGCTGGACTTCCACTCTGTCTCTCAGCGTGTGCAGTCCCAGTCCGACCCCACTAGCTGAAGTACGTCCCTCTTGCAGGTGTCAAGCCAGAATTCCTGCTGAATCTGAGATCCAGTTAGTAACAGCTCCTTTAACTCCTTTTCTGAATTTCTCCAAATTCTTCCCCTGTATTCCATGCTAGTAAAGCTAAGATATACTCAAAATTTCTGAAAACATGTTCTGGCCTGTGGTTTATATTTATGAATGGCTTTTATTCTTCAGGTCAGCTTCTGGAAGCCGCTGAGCATTATGAGGCATTCCATCAATTGACGCAGGGGCGGATATGGAAGGATGAGACAGAGCGCTTTCTCAACATGTGGGCCTGCGAAAGTCTCCTGAGGACTTACAGATTACTCTCAGACAAAATGCTGGAGAATAAAGAATACAAACAGGCCATCAAAATTCTAATAAAAGCTTCTGAAATAGCCAAAGAAGGTGGGTGGAAAAGAACCCTCTCACATTGCTTTCTTTAATGGACAGACACTGGTTCTCCCAAGAGTGAAGTGAAACCCTTCAAGTGTTAGGGTGATTATTTCCTATGAAATGCAAAGACAAATGCCATCAATATACTTTCAAATTTCACTGTAAAACAGAGGTGGCTTAGTGCTGACAACAAGAAATCCATTAGTTCCTTGAAAGCTTTATCTCCAAAATTACAACCCACTGTGGATAGCCTTGTAAAACAAGGAACCCACAATGAGAAGATAAGGTCACCTGCAAAAGTTAAGGATGTGTGTGTGTGTGTGTGTGTGTGTGTGTGTGTGTGCATGTGTGTGTTAAAAGTTGTATATTTCTAGCAATCTGAGAGAACTTTCATTGTTTCTAAATTTCCTATATATAGTCAGATAACTTGGAAATTATGATGAATATTTAGTTAGGGATAACAGGAAAATAGGACTTCAATATATTTTGGACAATTGGCTCTCAAAGTGTGGCCTCTGAAACATCAGCATCACCAGGAGGCAGGATATGAAAGCAGCATCTTAGGTCCCAGCCTAGGCTGCCCGCATCAGAATCGGTGGGTGAGCAAGATCCCCAGATGATTCATATGCACATTTACAACAGGAAAAGTGCTTTTGAGAGAGTTGCTCGTATCCTCAATGTTCTATATCATTTATGAATGTATATAATATAGGGGAAAAATTTGGAGCATATCCTTATAAGCTTTTAATTTGTGAAATACAAGGATATTTTGTTGCCATATAGGAATTTACTAATAGACTAGTATTCTCATGAAGGAGAAAAAATTCTGCCCTTAAACTAAAATTCATAAGCTCCTGGATATATTTAATTGATTTAAATAACACGTGGCTTATTTTGAAGTAAACAGAACTAATTTGGGGGGTATGGTTTTTAATTTACCAACAAGTGAAAGTGAACAGCTTATTCTTTCAGTTAATTTTTTAAAATAAAATTAATTGAAATAGTCACAGGAAATCACCATCATTGAAAGACACCCCACTAAATGAACAACTTTTGAATAGATGATGACCTAGTACCTTCTCCAAGGGGGTGAACACTGACATAAATCCTTAGCTCTTAGGTCGATTTCAGCAACCAACTTTTGTTGCATGAAATTGGCGAGAACTTCAATGCAATGTCTATTAGTAAAGCACCTATATTTTACTTTAGGTTCACATTTGCTGAGTTGTAAGAGAAAGGAAGGTAACTGGGGCCTCTGCTAATGGTCAGAGCCCTGCCAAGCTGTCTCCTTTCTGAAAGCATCTCTCACTGTCCAAAGGACAGAGAGGGGAACAGAAGAAAACGTACATCTTATGCTGTAATAATGTGTGTGTGTGTGTGTGTGTGTGTGTGTGTGTGTGTGTGTGGCTGGGATTAAACCCAGGGGAGCTTCCTTTTTTATTTTTAGTTTTGAGATATGGTCTCAATAAGTTGCTGAGGCTGGCTTTGAGTTTGTGATCCTCCTGCCTCAGTCCTTCAATGCACGCCACCACACCCAGCAGATATCCTCTTTTCTTTCTTTTTCTTTTTCTTTTTTTTTTTTTTCCATACTGGATATAAACCCAGAGGCACTTAACCACCGAGCCACATACCCAGCCCTTTTTATTTATCATTAAATTTTGAGACAGGGTCTCACTAGGGTGCTCAGGGCCTTGCTAAGTTGCTGAGGCTGGCCTCAAGCTTGTGGTCCTCCCACCTCAGCCTCCCAAGCCACTGGTATTACAAGTGTATGTCATCATGCCAGCTAGCCTTTTTTTCTTAATGTCTTCCATGAGCCACTGCTTCATGAGTGATCATTCAGTGAGTGGTGAGATCAACTGCTGCCTAGAGGATTGCTAATTCATGAAATACTTTATGATTGTAAAGCAGGGTTCAGAAATCTACTCTCCCAAGAACAAAACCACATGTGGATCTGTCAGTATTTGCATTACCCAGGTATTAGACAGAATCTAATGAGTTCCCAAAGTAGAAAAAAGGAAAGTATTAATATTAAAATAAGAACTTTAAATAGTTCTTTAAAATATATTAAATATATATGTTACATTAATATACTAAAGGTGAATAAGCTATAGATTTATCAAATGGTATGATGAATGTCTTTTTAAACCATATGTTGCACCTTTATACATTTTGTTTTTGGAAATAAAACATGGGTAATTCCTGGAATAAAATTTATCTCCCAAGAATTATAAAGGCTTAACTCCTTGTAAAAAGATGATGAAAAGCTTTACAGGTGGTGAGCAAAGAAGAAAGAACATGTTAGATTTCAAAATGTGAATGGAATTTTGTGCCAAGAAGTCAAGCTCTGTCATTCTCTCTCAAGGTTTAACCAATAAATAGCTTTTGAATTGAACATAACCAGAATAACAATCTCTTATTTGGCTACTCATCTGCTCTGTTGGAAACTTAGCTGAATGTCAGTCATGTGGTGACTGAAGGTACAGCAGTTAAGGGCTGGTACCCTCACCAGTCATTACAGATGTTGGACAATGGTAGGCTAATAGTAAAGGTATACCTGGCCATCAAAATTGCATACTGGAGCCAGACTGAGTGGATTGCAGGAGGATCACAAGTTCAAAGCCAACCTCAGCAATTTAACAAGGCCCTAAGCAACTTAGTGAGACCCTGTCTCTAAATAAAAAATAAAAATTAAAAGGGCTGAGGATGTGACTCAGTGGTTAAATGCCCCTGGGTTCAATTCCCAGGGTATCAATAAATAAACAAATGAACAAATAAATAAAATGGCATACTGGTGGGTATATAGAGGGAACCCCCTCATCATTATATATCTCATGAACCTTACTCTAACACCTGAGATCCAGTAACTTATGTTTACATTGGTCTTTGTTTTATTCAGTGCACAGCTAGGCTTTGGGGATCATTGATAAATCTGTATACTTTTTAAAATAGCAACTTACTGCTGTTAGTTGTGATAAATCAATTTCTTTAATACCACAGTAATATTTCTACATCTGTATTTTAGCAAATAACAAAAAGATGGAAGGAGAAGCTTTGTATTACTTGGGCTTAGCACACTTGGCTGCCGAGGAACAGAATACTGCGATGACAGTAAGTTAAAGTGAACTTTTAATTATTGCCATTTTAATTGCTATTTTATTATAGTATGTGCTATTGTAAGGCCATCCCAAAATGTATCAGGCCTGACATCAGTGTGCCTATTTACTTGACTCAAACAGAATAGCCGTATGTTAGAATCATGAAAAAAAAATTTTGATTCTATTATTTTCAGAAGGTGGGATATAGTTAGTTACTATGAAATACTTTAGAATATGTAAAAGTTAAAAGTATGGAGTAATATTACCCCTGAACTTCCCATATCACTAAGGACAAGAGAGAATGGGTTCAAATGATAGCAAAAAGTAAACAGATAAAATTGCAGAAATTCCCAGTTTATTGTAGGATATTTTGCTTAAAAATGCTTTTAATAAGTGATCTCAAGAGTTGTACTGATATAGATATTCAAGGTGTGAGTAGGGAAGGTGGCCAGTCTCATCTGAGAAGCATCCTGCTCAGGACAGTATTAGTAGTTGCCTATATTGTGACCAGATTTTTTTTGGCTGAAATATATATATATATCTACAGTTATCTTTACTGTATTTTAACTGAAGTCATTTTCTGGTCTTTTCTTACTTGTAATATATTTAAAGTGCAGTTCCTATTTCACTTCACATTCATCCATCCCCTATAAGGGATTTGATTTACAGTAATATATTATTTGATACACAGTATTATCTTTATTTTTAGCCTTGAGGATCTTGTTTGTGCCTTTAGATATTTATGCTATGTAGGGTTCCTACATGTGGCTCGATGTTTTCCTCTAGCTTCCTTACCACCAGTCTCCATAGAAAACTTGGGTTTTCCTAGGTGAGTATCCTGCTTCCAAGTTTTTAGTTAATGATATGCATTCAACAACAATCTGCTCCAGATTCTTTGGGGAATATAGAGACCAATAAGATGCATGCTTCCCTTTAGGGGTCAGGATAACCAACTTTAAAGATAACTATAATTCAAAGCAAGATGAACAAGGGGTTTCTAAGGGAAGAGGGAAGAGGTTGGTTTCAACACTGAAGACCAGGAGGTTGCACAGAAGAGCTATTGGGGAGTGGGGTTTCTATAGGCAGAAAACAGGAGATCCAGAGTGAAAGTGAACACACACACACACACACACACACACACACACACACACACACCACTCTATATGAGCCTACTAAGTGTTCTGGGAACATGAAAAATGAAATGCATTAGGAGGTTAAGTTGGAAAAAGTGAAAACTAGCTCATAGATTCTCTCTCACATGACAAAATATATTCAAGCAATGCAGTGGAGTGCACAGTGAAAGTAAGCCTTCCCTCCATCCCTATATTCAGTCTCATAGTTCTTTCCTCAAGAACAAACGCAGTTACAAATATCTGGTTTAACTTTCCAAAATATTCCATGCATACATGTGCATATAAATATGTGTCCTTTTGGTTATTTATAAAATGATAGCATTTATACATACCCCCCTGCACCTGGAGTTAACTTCTTCCATATTGAAGTAGACATATCTTATTTGACTTTTTTTTTATTGTTCCAACTTTATTGGGATATGAATGACAGATAAACAATGCATATATTTAAGATGCAAAATGTGATGTTTTGATGATGCTGGGACAGTCTAATCAAGCTAATTGTCCTAGCCATCACCTCACATATTTCTCTATTGTTTTTGTGAGAAGACTTAAAATTACTCTGTTAGTATATTTTAAGTATATGATACTTCGGTATTAACTGTAGACATGCCTTGTTCTAAAAAGGCTGCATGCCCCCCCCCCCACATTGAGTGGCCGTACTATAATGTATTTAGCCATCTCCTACTAGTGGGCAATAAGATCATCTCCAATGCTTTCTTATTACAAAGGATATGTGGCAATGAATAACTTTGTTAAAAATTTATCCATAGAAGATTCCCAGAGGTACAACTTCTTGGGTATCTTATACTCAAGTGGTTTAGTAATAGAGCGATTGAAGAAACTATATTCAATACCCAAGTGAACAATTTCTTGAAACTCTTACTTTCTTCAGAAAAGTTTTAAAATTGTCTTTGTGGAAATAAATGTGAGACTTATGCCTATAACCCACCTATTGACCGTGTGACCTTGGGCAAGTCCTTAATCTCTATAAGTCTCAGTTGCCTCTTGAATCCTGTGGGACTAGTAACTATGCTTACTTTACAGAGAGTAGTAGGCTACATGGCAGCTCCCCCAAAGACCCCCCTGTCAATCCCTAGACCCCATGAGTGTAGATGTAATGAATTGCAGGATCTTAAGATGAGGTGTTTATCCTGGATTGACTGGAGGGATTCCAAATCCAAAGACAAGCACCTTTATGAGAAAAGGATGGGAGATTGAAATAGACAAATGTGCAGAGGAAAGGTCATGTGAAGGTGAGGGTGGAGAGTATGGAGATTCTGCCACTAGTGGAGAATGCCTGGAGTAGAAAAGGGAAGAGCGAAGCAATGCAGGGACCTGTCCTGACTCCTGGAGAGGACCCCCACCATGACACCCAGATCCGACTTTTAGCCTTCCACCCTGCAGGAGAAGAGATTCCTGTTATTTTAAGTCATCTGGTTTGTGGTAATTGCTGTGTCAGCCCTAGGGAACTAATACACAGGGTGATTAGAAGAGATAATTGATGTAAAGTTTCTAAAAAGTGTCTGCCTGGTATATAATAGGCCTTTAATTATTAGCTTTTATTATTATTGCACTCATCTAAGTCTCTGGACTTGAGTAGTGGTAGTAAAGATCGAAGGAACTAGATGGATTCAGAAGTAATAAAGGACTTAAAATTGGAGATGAAGGAAACAGGCATTGAGATAGATGGTCCTTGAGTGCCTGGCTGTGAAACTGGAGAGACGCTGGTATCATTTCCTGAGGTAGGGAATGTTAAAGGACACCCAGTCTTGGGGTGAAGTGGAAAGCCCAGTTTGTGATTTGAAGAGTTTGAAGAATTTTGGAAGTACCCAAGGAGAATTCAAGTAGCAGATCAATATGTGGCCTCAAGAAGTGTAGATTGGAGATACTATATGTGATGGTTAATTTCATGGGTCAACTTGCCTAGGTGCTAGGGGGTGCCCAGATATATGGTAAACATTATTTCTGAATGTATCTGTGAGGTTATTTCTGGATATTAGCATTAGAATTGGTGGAATAAAGGAGATGGTCCTTCCCATTATCTCATCTATTGAGGGTCAGAATAGAACAGAAGGGTTCAGAAAGGGCAAATTCTGTCTGCTATACTGTTTGAGCACAGCATTAATGATTCAAAAGTGTTCAGACCCAAACTGGAATCTTACACCACTGGCTCCAAAACTCTCAGGCCTTCAAAATATGTCGCCAGTTCTCCTGGGTCTCCAGTTTACAGGTGGCCAATAGTTGGATTTCCCAGCCTACCTAATGACATGAGCCAATCAATAGCTTATTAAAAAAAAAAAAAAAAGCTCTTCATATATTTATGTGTGAGAGGCTATGAGAAAATATAAGAGAATACATTTCTTTTACTTTAAGACTTTTAGTTCGTGACAATTTGCTACATCAATCCTAAGAAGCTAAACATGGGTGATGAGAAGAGATTTCATATATATACAGTTGGTTTTCTCTGGAGAACCTAACCTGACCAATATGTGCATAAATTTGTTACATTTTAGCATATTCATGGTGTGGAGTGGATGAAATTACCTAGAGAGTATTAATAATGATTTTTTAAAGGCCTAGGGTGAAGCTAGTTGAAGGAGGGAGGTATGATGGAGATCAAGGGGAGTGCCCAGGAAGGTACGAGAAAAACAGATTTAGATGCTCTCGTGTAAGTCAGGGAACAGGTGCTCCTAAGACACAAATGTGTGAACCCTTTCATTTCCTATCCCAGGAACTGGGCTAGAAGGAAAAAGCACTCCAAGGAGCTATTTCTTTTCTTTTTTTTTTTTAACCATAAATAAAGCTTTTATTGGTAAATCTGAGTGGCAGACCGACATTCCTCCAAATCACTGTTCCACATACCAAGCCCCTGAGATGGCAAGAGAAGAAGCTGAGCATACTAATGGTGGGCAGTGGGTGGGAAGTGGAAAGGATCTGAAGCCCCTGAGGTTAACCAGGCTACCAGGACTGGAACCAATGTCCCAGGAATAAATCCAGATTGGAAAGACCTCATCCAGGGCTGGAGGTCCTGGTGATTCTGGATCATCTCTAGGACTGCTGTCTGCTCCTTGAAAGGTTGCTGTGGTCCCCCTCAGCCTTCACTGTCCACCTGTCTGGTGCTCCTCCACTACCCCATCTGCCTGAGTGATCTTGGTCACAGAGATGCTCTTGAAATAGGATCTGGTCTGGGGCTGGGAACTGGCCCAGGGTCTCCTGGGAAACCTGGGAATCAAGATCATTGTTTTCTCTGGCTCTAGGATGGGGAGTCACTGGCCACCTGGCGTCACACTTATGAAAAGGTCTCTGGGATCCCCAGTCTGGTGCTGATTTGGGGGATTCAGTTCTTGCATCCCACATCCCACAAATATTCTGGACTAGTGACTTATCTGAGTACTTAAGCACTGAGTCCAGAAGCATCTCTCCCTCCATGGTCTTTTACCAGGTATATCTGATTCAGGGCCTGGAAGTTCTCCAGGGTCCAGAAAAGCCAAAAAAAAAAAAAAAAAAAAAGTCCCAAAAGAGGTCAAAAACACTCAATTTCATGTGGGACTCAAACCTTGAAACCTCAGACATGGCCCTTTTTTTACCCGAGGGCAGCCTCTGTACCCAACCAACTGTTTCTAGTGGGAAATCTCTCTGACCCTGACCCATAGGCAGGTAGGTGCCTGGCCTAGAGTTAGAGTTATTTAACCCTTTGTATTCAATTCTCCAGCCAGGCTAATGGTTTTGGGAAAACAAGCAAGGCCATAGTCCCAGCCCAGGGACCAGCTCACTGCTACATCCACAGTAACTTTGCAGTTGGAAAGAAACAGGGGCTGTCTTCAGCACCTACATCTTGCCAGAGGCCAAATATTGTTGGCTACTTGGACACAGCTCACCCAGAACTAAAGGAATTGCAGAAGCCAAGCGGAATATTTGAGTAAAACTGCAGGGTCAGCGAAGAACCAGTTGTTATGCCACCTGCAAAGCAGAGAGGAGGCCTCAGACTCCTCGCTGTAAAACAGTAGCCAGGGAGTGACTACTGAGAAATCATGGAGGAAGGGAAAACAAGGGCGGGGTGTGGCTGGGGGGGAATGGCCCTCTTCATGATTCAGGGCTGGAGGTTTTGCTGTTCATCCTGATTTCAGAAGGAAACCTGTTTTTGCTGTTACACTGAGCTAGATTCTCAAAACACCTGCCATCTTATTTTGATTTCAGATTTGAAGACAATGTCTTTCAATTCTCCCCAGTGTCTTATTTTAGCCACTTTCTCTGTTTCCTTTAAGAGATAAGTGGGCACTCTTCAGACTTTTGTTTGCAGCTCTCATACCGTTTTATTTCTGAACCTGGTGAAGGTAATCACGTCACATCAGTGATCTATCATCTGTTTACAACTTAGAGCACGTCTTTCTCTCTGCAATTTCTCTTCTCTGATGGCATTGCTTCTGGCTTACCACATCTATTAGGAATCTACAACAGGACAATGCAATGCCTTATTTAGTGAACGTACTATAAAAATATAATGATAGAATTAAGTAAGTAGGATTGATTCCCTGGTTGACTTTTTGCGGGGAGGGAGTACTGGGGATTGAACTCAACCACTGAGCCACATCCCAGCCCTATTCTTTGTATTTTGTTTAGAGTCAGGGTCTCACTGAGTTGCCTAGCGCCTCACTTTTGCTGAGGCTGGCTTTGAACTCTTCAGCCTCCCGAGGTGCCAGGATTACAGGCATGCACCACCCATGGTTGATTGATTAGAAATCTAACCAGTTATCTAATCACAAAGTAATTATTTAGTATAAATTAAATTTGTTTCTTTTGAAATCCTTTTCTAGTTCTACTTTCCCACCACCCTGTACACCGTTAACATTATCTTCAACTGTTTTAAAGCATTGAGCATTTCTATCATTGTGTGCTACAGAGAGAGAAGGAATGTCCAGAAGTCAGCTGTGTTGTGTTAAAGCCAGGGCAAGGCCATTTTCCATTGCACTGAACATCTTCCATTTTTTTTCCCCTTTCGTATTTGGTCTACCTTTTTTTTTTTTTTTTTTTTTGGTACCAGGGATTAATCCAAGGGGTACTTAGCCACTGAACCACATTTTCCAGTGCCTTTTATTTTTCATTTTGAGACAGCATCTCACCAAGTTGCTAGGGCCTCTCTAAGTTGCTGAGGCTGGCCTTGAACTTGTAATCTTCCTGCCTCAGTCTCACAAGCCCCTGGGATTACAGGTGTGAACCACCACATTTGACCAGTCTATCTATCTCTGTCATTAATTATATGCACTGGTGTATTCACTCACTTGAATTTTAAATTTTTGGATTGGAATGTTTTCAAAATTCCAGTATTTTGTCTCCAGATTCAACCTCTACCTCTCACAAATTTCTTCCCTCCGTTTTAAAGATTTTTACATCTTTTGTGTCAAAGCAACTCCGATAAACCTGTCTCAAGTAAATATTTCTGATCAATAGTTCTATTAACCTGAATCAGGAATTTTAAAATTTTGCCAATGTATCTTTATGTAATAAATTATTAATATGTGTAATAAAAGAAGGTGTTGAGCAGCATAAAAGTAGGGTGATCCGTTCCTTGCTGTGGTTTGGGCATGCCCCTGGAATTCATGTGTTGCAAACTTAATTCCCAGCGTCATTTGCTAATTGTTATTTGGAGGTGGAGCCTTTCAGAGGTAATTACAATGAGATGAAGTCATGAGGGTGGGGCCTTTATTGATGTGTTAGTGGCTTTATAAGAGGAACAAGAGAGACCCAACCTAGCACACTTGCTGTCTCACCATGTGATGTCCTCTGCTATGTTATGATGCAGCAGAAAGCCATTACCAGATACCAGCACCATGATCTCGGACTACTCAGCTTCAGATCCATGAGCTAAGTAAACCTCAAATCTTTATAAATTACCCAGTCTGTGGTATTCAGTTACAGCAACAGAAAATAGACTAAGGCACTGATAAAAGGTTCTTTACTGAATAACAGAATAGAGCTTAGTTTAAAAACAAATATTGGGATTATTTAGGGCTGAAATTCCTGTTAATGAGGAAAGGGTATTTGGTGAAGAAAAATTACAGTTGCATTCATGTACAAGAGATCATGGAGACCCTGACATTTAAAGAGGAAAATGCTACTTACATGTCAGGTGCTGAGAAAAGAAACAGTAATTCTCTTTGCCCATCGTTAATTTAGACTTGTAAATGTTCCAAAGAGAGTGATTCTGAATTTTAGAAGACATCTTATGAAGTCCTAAGATTTGAAAGAAAAAGATATTTCACTAAAAACCACCCTTAAGGCTTTATGCAAAGTTGGACCAGCCATATTCCAATTGTGAAGTTTTTTGTTTTTGTTTTTGTTTTTTAAAAAAGGGCCTCCCTCAGCACTTGGATTTGATGTATGAATTTCCTTCCTTCCTAAATCATTCCACTTGACAATTCTAGGAGCACCAGCTTCATTTGGTCCATTCATTAAGTGAATCATTTGATTTCTATTATTTACAATAATGTGGCCTATCAAGAATTATACAATAAAAACAAAACTTATCTGATTGTTATTTCATTTGCTTTCATCACATATGCCTAACAGTACCATCTCTTTATTTATATGTATCATTATAACAGTTTAGAATGCCTCTGACATTAGTATTAACTTGTATACATGGTTGGCCTATATCTCCAGCCTCACCAGTAGCAAAATTCAAATAAATAATGTATTATTAAAAGTAATGATATTAATATTCTAGAAACTTATGGTTTGTTTGATAGATATGTGGTAATGAGGAATGACAGAAATCATTTTTATAAAATGATACATTTCATTATAGGTAACTATAGTGAAATTTTATTTTCTCTTTTAACTCAATAGATACAAACAATGATAAATCCTTAATATGTCAAAAGTCATTTTTAACCAAGAATAATTTATTAGATTTGTAATGTTTGGCTGATAGAAAATTTGG
Source organism: Callospermophilus lateralis (assembly GCF_048772815.1). Classification (NCBI taxonomy): domain Eukaryota; kingdom Metazoa; phylum Chordata; class Mammalia; order Rodentia; family Sciuridae; genus Callospermophilus; species Callospermophilus lateralis. Next base: position 118,534,912 of record NC_135312.1, read on the forward strand.
GGGGAATTAAATTTTACAATTGTTCCCATTTTTTTCCCCTTTCTCTGTATAGTTCACCTTCTCCCTTAAGAGTCATCCTATTGTTTATAGTAGTGGACTCTTAAATCAAATGATGATCAGATGCCCTGGTGATTCTGCAATGGCATATATAAAAAGAATTTCACTTTTGGTCACTTTTATAAGTTAGGACACATTTTATCCACCGCTGAAAACGTTATACAACCTGAGTGGGTCTCAGAGTTCTCCCTGGCTCAGTCTTGGTCAGATGGCATATCAAAAGAAAAAAGTAGTTCAACAATCTAAACTGGAGGTATTTCAATTTCAACTTACTATCTTCAAAGAACAGTCGAAGAGATGGTATTCTTAACTCACAGCACCAATATTTCCACTGCACTAAGTTTTCTCTTTGTTTGCCAATAGGATATTCTGAAGCCTAAAACTGCCTGTCATGCTCCGAAAGCCCAGAAGTTTCCACTCATGTCAAGTTCACATTGGTGATCACTCCTTCCCTCACTCTCTCTTTTTCTGTCTTGTTTTCTCACTCAGGTCAATAAGTCTTGCCTCTTTTGGGGAGTCTCATCTCTACTCCTTACAACTCTGTTCCCCCCTGAAAATCATAACTCTGACCTGCGTAATAAAACCCAGCAGAGCTACGGCTAGTTTGGGAGAGGAAGATTGCTAAGTAAACCATACCAGAATTGGTCATCTGGGAAAGGCAAGGCAAGGAAATACACTTATATTACATTTGACAGATTCTTGAAAACTACATGTCAGAAGCAAACAAACAAGTATAATTAAAATAATAAAAGGAAAAAGAAGGGAAGTAGAGATGTCAAGGCAAACGGGAATCCAGAGAGAAGCTGTCTGAGGCGTGTTCAACATTTAGGTCCTTTGTGTTTTATTTCCAAAGCTGCAACTCTAGAAAGCTCTGTGTGTTTGCAATATATAAAATAAATCTTCCTGGTGGACTGCACACCTATTAACATATGTCATTGGAATTAGTTTGTCCATGAGAGCAGTTGCTTCTTTTGTATCCACATTTTTCACCCCTCGCTGTTATCTTTTGCTGAGCCTTAAATGACTGTGGGAAGACTTTTGGGGTGGGTGTAATATGCATCATAAAACTTGGTTAGAGTGCCTGGCATGGATACCGATGCTCACATCTGCTACCAAATCTTTGATTATTAGATGTTTTACATGAAGTAAAGGCAGTAAATAGTAGAATTTGCCAGATGAGGCACTCTCAACATGCTTTTTAAAGAGTATATTTATCAACTCTTTGGAGTGAGAAGACAACAAAGTGGTTAAGATGATAAGCTTTGAAGTCAGATTGATAGAGGATGGAATCCCAGCTCCACTCCCACCTTGCCCTGTGACGTGGCTCAACTGAATTAACCTCTCTGAGCATTAGTTTCTTCATCTGGAAAATGGGGATACTTCTATTCCCTAACACAACATGACTTTGTTAGAATTAAGTTCAAAAATTTAGGTAAAGTTTGTGGCCTCGGGTCTAACATGTAGAAAGTCCTACTATATTACTATTGGTATTGATATACATTAAACATTTTTTTCAAAGTGCTAGGTGATTATACATATAAAAAAAATCACAATTTCTAGTTTTTTCTCTAGCCTGAGTTATTTCCAAACCATAGTTAGCATTGGAGAAAATGTTCAGTTTGTAGTTAAAGTCTGTATATGTAAACATGTTTATAGTAGTTTATTTAGGTACACATATTATATGATAAAGAGCATCTTTGTGTAGTATTGTCCAAGTGTTGCATAGCCTTATCTAGCTAATTGTTAGGTGGCTGAATATTTGAATGACAGGTCTTGATGCACATTCTTTGTACCAGAGGTAACTTTGGCAAAGAAAAGGACATGTGAGTCTCAGAGCTGGAAGACATCAATTTTAGTCCTGTCTGCCTCAAACTAGCCATGTGACCTTAAGTTAGTCACTTAACTTTTTGGAGGCTCAGTTTCATTTGTAAAATAAGGATCTCAATGGCAGCTTCACTGTGTCTTTGTGAAGATCAAGTGAAAAATGGTGTGTTTAGACTTTAAACAGTTCTCAAATGTAATGAATTATCAATATTACTATGAGCTATGATATAATTATCATTATATCATATTACTAATAATGACACTGCAATAAGTAACATCTAATTGAATATCTATTCAAAGTATCTTCTTTATGCTTATGTTTCTTAACTATAATATATTACTGAATTCATCATGTGTCAATTACATAGTCCTTAAATTTATCTTTTTTGTATATTTTTATGATGAAAATAAAGATAAACCAACATGCTATAGAAATGATTTATTAATAATTTATTAATTATTAATGGCATGTATCAAAATATGAATTTGAGTTATTTAAGTATCAGAGCTATTCACTAGTCATTAAGTAAAAGCCATTTTACTTACCAATTAGGAATCCTTACCTAAAATTTACCCTTCTGTTCTTGGTTTAAATGCTTGCTCTGTGTCTAAGGGAAGATCAGACGCTGGCCGAGGGGAAACCATGGCCTCCTCCCAGATGAGGGCTACTACTACAGTGGCCTGTGGACACTCCTGCTTGCAGTGTTTCACTTGGTTTGAGGTGACTCGGGTGTAGCTCAGGGCCTCTGCAGTCATTTTCTGCTCTGCGTCACAGTTTGCATCTGCTTTACCCTTTTGTCCTGTGGCCTACCTCAGTAGTCCCCTTCTTGGGGACTCTAGAAGGAGCAGCTGTTTGCAGATCCCTTCTCCCAAATTTGTGCAGCTCAGACCTCCTCCAATATGACAGGGTATTCCACCACCCCACAGGCTCATACTCCTCTACCAGTACACAAATCGCACTTAACTCCACGTTGATTTCATACATTGTGCTAAGTAGAGAAATGTTCAAAATATCCAGTATCAGTTGTACAAAAGAAAGGATTTTTAAAGATATTAAAAGAAAGTTGTACTATTTCCTAATTTTAAAAATGAATTCATTTTGCTAGGCTCAGTGGTGCATGCAACTGGAGAGGCTGAGGCAGGAGGATTGCAAGTTCAGAGCCAGCCTCAGGAACTTAGCAAGGCCCTAAGCAACTCAGCAAGACCCTGTCTCTAAATAAAATATTTTATAAAGAACTGGGAATGTGGCTCAGTGGTTAAACACCCCTGGGTTTAATCCTTGGAATTAAAAAAATATATATATTACTCAGAATTATTCAGCAATAATTTAAGGCATAGTATTAGCATGTATTCTGTATCTGACCTTATTTAATACTTTTTTGAGTAGCTAACCTTACTTGAAAAATATTTTTAAATGTGATTTAATAATTTGAGAATTAAGAAAACCTAAAGTATGTTACCAATAATTTTGCTATTGCTATCTTTGTATTTAAGGTTATGAGTTTTCTAAAACATTAAAATGGTAACTTTATAGTAATAATTTAACATAAGATTCTGCAGAACAGAATCATAGTTAATTAAATGCTTTTTTAGCTTCCTCATGAATGGGGTGATTAACCCCTTTTAAGCCTTTTTTATTTAATTTTTGAAAATTTCTCTAATGGCTTTTTAAAAATAATGTTACAGCATGTACATTTGTATCTTCTTTTTGAATGATGAATGCATTGTAGTGTTTGTAATAAATGAGAGTATCTGTCATTTAAATGATGGAAGTACTATAGAAAATTGGAAAGCTCAAGGAAAAATGAAAATTTGTCTTTTTGAAAACAGGAATCTACATAAGGCAAAAAAATTATAGTTCACCAACTTACATGGAAATGAGATGTTTAATGTCAGGGTGAAAGTTCACAGCCTAGATTAATATAAACATGCATTTTCTAATAATAAAACCTATTGATTTTTTTTTTTAATGTGAAAGCTGGTTTTAGATTCTGTTGAGATCTAGAAATACCACTTGAACCAAATCTTCATGATTATCTTTTGTACTCATTAAAAAAAAAAGAAATTGCTGCTACAATAGCTCTTGGAAAAGTTGCTGAAGTTTTTTTCCTCTAGCCATTCCCAATTTAAGAAACAGCGCAAAAACTTCTGGTATTCATTTTGGGAGCAAATCAATAGAAGGATAATAGTTTTTCTTTGGTTCATCCAAAAGAGAACGAACTTTGAGAATCTGAAAAATTGAGTATTCTCATCAACGGTATGGACTAGTGACATATGGAACATAATGTATGTATACTCCTTAAAGTTCAAGGCCTAGCATATGAAAATGTTCTCTGGAGCGATAAAGCAACCTGCACAGCTCATCACAGGACTAATTGTATGACAGACCTAGAGGCGACGGCACAGCTGTTAGCACTCGTTGATCTAGGGGCTGCGAAAGAAGAGGAGGCTTGGGGAGGCACCACCTGCAAGGACCATGATATGATTATGGGATAAGGTTTTTCTTTTTTTTTTTTTTTTAATAATTTAGTGGACAGACATAGACCAATAATAAAAATGTTCTCTCCTTTAAGGAGTATAGCTAAGTTAATTCTGTGTCAGAGTTTCAAAATAATCACAAAACACTTGATTGTAGTCTGAATGTGTCCCATGGTTCTTACTCAAACATGCATTTTTAGACCTTTTGTGAAATCTTACTAGGCATTTTTTTGAGTCTATTCAAAAATCATGACCCATGAAAAGTGAGCGTTTTTTACACCCTTGAACTAACAAGCTCCATGTGGTGGTTTGGGTTTCCCCAGAAGCCAATTTCCAGACAAGGATTTGAGTACAAGTGGTTTATTTGGGAGGAATTCCACCAGCAGGAGAGGCAGGCAGAAGAAGGAAGCCAACAAAATGTGCGGTGCCAAGCCAGTGGGCAAATGGTACCCAGCCATGCTGGAACATTCTGGAGACTCTGTGAACACAAACTGAGCATTCCAGTGCAGAGACAAGAAAGCTGGTATAGTACCCATGACTTCCATCCTTGGTTGGTTGGAAGCTCCTCCCAGGATACTAATTCTCTGGAATCCCGGGCTTTCTGTGAGGCCAGCCATCAGACAGAAAATCCCAGGCACTGGCCTGGCCAGCCTGTGGCTGCAGAAGTGACGAGAAGGGCCTGAGGAAGTCCGCTACGCTCCTGCAGATCATTGGCTCCCAGGCTTCCTTTTCCACACCTATAAAATGGGCATGATAAGATTACTGTGAGGATCAAATGAGACAAAGAAGTCATGTTTCTAGCACTTAGTAAGCGTTCAATTAACAGTAGCTCCGTTTTGTGTTAAGGAGGTCTACAATTTTACTTATCTTTTATCTCAGGAACGACCTCTTTCAGAATTTACCTAAGGAAATCATTATTATTACATACAAATATTTGCTGCAATACTGTTTGTACAGTAATTACTAATATATACAGAGATTTCTATCACCCTTGTATACAACTTTATAAGCACTGTTTATAATGGTGAAAAACACAAGGAAGTAAAAAATATGTAAAACAATAGCAAATTGATTAAAGCAGTGTTGAGCATCCTATGATAAAATGCAACACAGACAGTGGAAATCATACACTAAGTAAATATTTTATAACAATAAAAAGAATACTGATATATTGAGCAAAAACAATCGGGTTGCAAAACAATGTACATTATGACCCTACTTGTATATGCATATATGCAAGCATGTATATATATATATATATATATATATATATATATATATATATATACACATATGATGCATAAATATATATAAAAACACAAGAAACACCAAAATGTTTTCAGTGAAGTTGGAATAATGAATGACTTTAATTTTCTATTGGGGTGGGGGCAATGGAATCTGTATTCCCAACATTTTCTACAGTTAACATTTAATTGATTTTCTATTAAAGAAAAGGAAAAACTACTTAAAAAGTAAACCATTATTTCTTTCCATTCCATTAAAATTTAAAGATTTTAATTGATGTTTTCAGTAGGTTTTATATAGACTGCTCATAGTAAAAATCTTCAGGGGAGGATTGATTGTTGCAGTTAGTCATTTCAACAGCTCATCTCAACACAAAACATTAAAGAAAATTATTAAGGGCTAACCAGTAATGAAAGGATTTAAGGATGATTTCTGGTGGGAGTATGAATGTTGGGGACTTTGGCTGTCTGGGGTGGGGCTAGCTGGGGGAGAGGCCATTTGAAGAGGAGAAGGCTGAGACTAACATTAAATAACATGCCCATAGTCACAACGCTACCAAGTGCAGAGCCGATCCTGGAGCCCAGGTCTCTAACTGCTATTGCTGCTGTAACTGGTGGAGTTGTCAGTAGGACGATTTTAAAGTCATTTGTTGAATCTCATCACAAATCTCCCATATAAATTTTTAATAACACTCTCCATCTGTTTTTCTTAATGAGGCACTTATTGGTGTAAACATTTTGTTATTCTTGTCCAGTAGAAATTATTTCTCGTAGAAATTGTTATTTCTCTGGACAGGAAAAACCTCTCTCTCTGTTGCTGGGCCATTTGGGAATTAACATATGGGCACAGGAATCTGTTTCCAATGCGAGTGGTGTCTGGCTAGCAATGGCTCACTGCTTTGTAGCTTCCCCAGGAAAAGGTCAGGAATGCTCACTTCCTGTTTCTCATTTCCACCTCCTGCTTCCTCTCCGTTCGCATAGAAAATGGCATAGCATGGATTCATTTGTTATGACTTAAGGGCTCAGCTGAATTTGCCTTGTTTTCTCTAGATGTTTTTTTTTTTTTTTTTTTCTGACAGTGAAATATGTGCACCTCTATCTTTTTCAGAAGCAGAGTATTCAACCTGTTATTCCCACAATCTCCAGCAGGCTCTTCTTGCCCCTCTTGCAAATTTGCTACACACTATCAACTTTTAGTAAATGCAAGGGAAAGAGTACATGATAGGTGTTGGTTGTTAGATTTTTAGTAGAAAAATCTTGAAAGGAAGAAGGTTTAGAATTTTCAATAAAAAGAAATGGGAGGAGGAGGACAGGATCCTTCCTGTAGATCTAAATTTTCTCTGCTGCCATCTCGACCATCAACACAAAATGATGTAGCTTAGCCTGTGGAGTTGCAGTGTCTGACTCAAAATCTTGCCACTTCTAATCCTGTGACCTGGAGTAGGTTAAGGAACCTCTCCTGTGCCTCAGTTTCCCCACCTGCAGCATGAGGATTGCATGAGTATCTAATTCAGAGTGGTAGGGATTATGTGAGTTCGTGGTTTAGTCAGCTTTTGTGTTCCTCTGACCCAAAGAAAAGACCCAGCAAGAAAAACGTAGAGAGAAAGTGTATTTGGGCTCATGGTTTCAGAGGTTCAGCCCCTGAACAGTTGAGTCCATAGCCCTGAGCTAGAGGTAAAGCAGGACACCTGTGGAGTAGAACATGATGGAGGAAAGGTGCTCAGACATGAAAAACAGGGAGGAGAGAGAGAGAGAGAGAGAGAGAAAGAGAGAGAGAGAGAGAGAGATCTGTTCACCAAGGACAAAGTATAAACCCAAAAGCGTTGTAACCCCAGTAACCTACCTCCTCCAGCCACTCCCCACCTTCCTACAGTTACCACCCAGTTAATTCATATCAATGGATTAATCCACTGATTGGGTTAAAACTCTCACAATCCAATCATTCCATCTCCAAATAATCCTTGCATTGTCTTCCACACAAGCTTTTGGAGGACACTTCATATCTAAATCATAACAGTTCACATATAGAAAGCACTCCGAACTGTCTGGAATAGATGGTACTGACTATTAAAGAAAAGTGAAAGTATAATTTCCTGGGTCAGTGCAAGGATTTTTGCTATTTCTGCTTCTCCTGCTGACATATCAGATTATAGACAATCCTCTCAGTAGCCCCCCGCTTTGTAAAATGAAGATGGTATTTATTAATATAGCATGTTGATGAAAATTCCAGTGGAATAGTAAAGAGATAATGGTTTATTGGTCCTTATTATTGTACTGCAAATGATTTAACTATACATTTTTCCTAAATTTAATTAAACATATTCATTTTCCCTATGAGCTTATATTAGCTTACAGCAGAGCGAGTGTTTATTATGTGCATTTTATATGTTTATAATATCATAGATATTAAAAATAAACATTTTCATTTAAAAATATTATGTAAATAAACATTAATATTTGTCACAAGATTCTAAAGCCAAAATTACTTTTTAATTGTTTATTGTAATAGATGACGTGGGAATGGAGAAGTCGTATTTAGGCAATCATTACAATCTTCAAAATTGCTTTTAAAAGCACTAGAAAGACCACCAAAGGGGGTTTGGACACCATGGGTTCTGGTTGTGGTTTTGTTACCATGCTTTTGGGCCTTGGGCCAGTCATTAAACTTTGTTCAGGTCTCCAAATGACATTGTTGCATGCCACCATTGTTCCAATCTTGATCCCTTGGAAACAGGACACCCTCTACTAAAAATCTCCAGAAGCCTGGAGCCTGGCCTGCACAGTGTCATTATCAGGCAGCACCTTGGCAATGAGGTGGGAGAGTGGGCAGAATGAGAGCGTTGGCTCTGAAGCAAGACCACCTGGATTCAAGTCCTTTTATGACCATTTACTATCCTATGCCCTTGGCCCAGTGGCTGTCTCTCTATATATCTGTATGTCTCCCTACTTTTGAAAAGAGGTCAAAGTAATAATAATGCCTACACATGGGGTATTGAGAAGACTAAATTAATTAACGTGTGTGGTCTGAAGGACCACCTGTGTTATTCATCCAGAACACAGCTTTGGAGCATCTAGTGCCAGGGCCTGTTTTAGGCACTGGGAACACATCAATAACAAATGGACAAAGATCTTTGTCCCCATGGAGCTTCCAGCCCATTGGGGGAAAAGACAACAAAGATTAAATATAACAAACCAGCAAGTTACATAACATGTTAGAAAAATGATAAAGCATCGTAGAAACAAGGAAAAAATAAGCAGAAAGATGACTCGGGAGTACCACGTGAGTGTCAGCTGGAGGGAACTTCAAATAGGTGACCAGAGAAGGCTTCCTGGAGAGGTTGACATTCAAGGAAAGACGGGGAACCGGTGAGAGAGTGGCCCATGAGGGAAGAACATTCCAGGCAGAGGGACTGGTCAGTGCAGGACTCTTAAGTGGCATTGTGCCTGGGGGCGGGGGCCAGGGAGGCTGCAGAGAAGCAAAAGAGAAGAGAGGTAAAAACCCAAGCCAGAACGCTAAGGAGTAGGCCATGAAGGGCCTTGTAGGCCATTACAAAGCAAGAGACTTTTTCTGAATTAAAAGATGTTCATTGAAGGCAAAGGAGGGTCATAAAAAATATCCACCACTGGTTCTCATTGGCTTTCACAGTTAAGCAGCCTGAGGAAAGAGCAGCAGCTGGTAACAGGCCATGCTATGACCAGGCAGGCCTGTGGGTGACACGTAGAGCACCAGAAGACATTGGGCTGCAATGGATGTCACTCTAGGTGAGTGGAGAATAGCTCTTGGCAACCGAGACAGGAGGCAGCAGGCTGAAGTGAAGGTCAAGGTCAGCATGAACTCTGGGGGTGATCCAGCAGCCAGGCTCTTGCAGTGCTTAAGAACACAGGGCTCTGAAACCCAATTAACCCACTTAAAATTTTTTTCTCCTCTACCGCTTGACTGTGTATCTTAGAGAAAATTGCTCAGCCTCTCTGCAGTTTATTTCTCTCATTTGTACATTGGCAATATTAATATTTATCCCAAGGGCTCTGTGAAGATTAAATGCACTATGAATATAAAGCACTCTTCACATGTAGGTTTTGCTCAATAAATGGTAGTGACTGCCATTGGTAAGTGACAAGCACAAGCCATAGGGTCTGGGGCTCCAGGGACTCAAGCATATTGATGGCAGCAAGGTAGGTCTCCAGACATCCAGTAAGTAGGGACCAGGCTAGGCAGCAAGACAGAGATTAAGAAAGAAGCCTAAAACTGTCCCGTGGGCTGGGACACATGTTGGGGGAAAGCCCAGTAATTTTAACAAAAATTAGCAATCAGAATATTATCTATGGCAAACGGCGGATGATGCCCGCCTTCTGCCCTCATAGAACAGGAATAGAAATGGCCCTCTGGGGCACTGAGGCAGCTCTGTCACTAAATGGGGGACCCAGCTAGGAGGATGACTTGGGAAGGATAACTGGCAAGTTATTCCAGAAACGATCTCTACAATTCCTTCTGGGCTCTGTAATTCTCAATTTCTACGTATTGATAAATAATTTGAAAATGCCAACTATAACGTTAATTTTCTAGTTTATGTTATAAAACCTAAAGCTTACTTTAAGAACGTTAGCAGCAATTTGTTTTGCTATTTTATTTTCTTCTTGTACGTTATTCCAGAGCTGATCAAAGGCATTGGTTGCAAAGAATAAAATAAATCACACTTCTAAATAAACCACTAAAGAGTGTTAAATTGATTTAAGTGATTTTGGGAATATTAATATTTAAAACTTCTCTGTCCTATGCCTCTTTATGACTACCTATAGCAATAATAACCACCACTTCATTCTTCCATTCTTCATCTTATAATATTACATAGTAAACTGTGTACAAACATTATATTTTTTCGCATTGGAAGGGAAATGTGGGAGTTCAGTTGCTTATTTATGTTTGAATAGCTTAAATTTTATTCAGTCAATAAAAGTATACTCGATTAATGCTTTATTATGCTGTTTGCATAGGTTGAGGTGAATAAAGTGCAGTGTTTGGTTTTTATTATTAAAGAAAACTTTGCCTCCCCCTCACATCCCTTGGCTGTAAATTTGATTTTAGGCAGCATGTATTTCAGGGTTAGTTCCAGTCTTGAGAAATTTTCCAGCTTCACAGGCTTATCTGAAAATATTCTTAAAATTGGCACCAGTGATTTTCAGACTTTTTTTTTTTTTAATACATTAGGATGGGGAAAGTACGCACAGACCAGAGTATTAAACAGAGTACCCATGAGTGTTCCTCAGTGGGAGGGTTTGGGTACTGGACGCGCCCCATGCATCATCCACTTTGGCTTGGAGTCATCCGGCTGCACAGTTTGACAGCCAGATAGACGAGTGGAGACACGCTGCGTGATAAAAGCAGCCGAGACATCTGGATCACGGTGCAAGCATTCAAAGGCATTTCTGAGCTGTTCATGCATTTGTACTTACCCAGGTCCCCAGCCTGGTCCAGGGCTCGCTCATCATTCTCCTCCTCAGCCTGTCTTCATCTTCTTTCTGTATGTCAGCGACCTCCCCGTTCCTTGACAAGTCACCTCCATCTGCTTATGTGTCAGTGTGGCCCTTCTGCCATAGCACTTGCTGAGCAGCTCTCCAGATGAAGAGCCCCACGGTCCTCCCCGACTCTGCCTCAGCACTGTCTCCCGCCTGTCACTGCTGAGCGCTCTGCGCCACACTGGCTTGTTTTGTCAATAACCATTTATTTGTTGCTGGAGTAGCAGCAGCCATTACATCTGACCTCGCTGTTTCATCAATTATGGATAGATTATTGGATGTGAACATCTGCAAAAGCTTGCTGTTGAACTCACCTCCTGGCTGGGATTAGATAAAGTACTAAACCGTTGTTTATTGTCAGGCCAAAACTCTACTGGGGAGCCAGGGAATTCCAAGAGTAGCAGAGCCCCATCAGAAGTACCAAAAAATTGTTTTGAATCGCCACTGTTTCCCCTAAGACTCCAGCCATTCATTATTTACACTGATTACCAGTAGTTATGAGCTACTGGATAAAAGCTCTTGGCAGTGCCTCTTTCCCAGTCATTCCCAACTCCTGCAAAATGGAAATGACTCATAAATTGTTTTCTTGTCTCTTCTCTCACCGTGAGAGGGTAGCAGATGAGCTTCGCCTGTGAGGAAGGGTTCAGACGAGGCCTTTTCTACCATGTTTTATTTTCAAGAAATGTGTTCAAGCAGCCTGATAAGAAAGGATGAAATCATGTATCTAAATTAGGGTTTACTGAGTTTGCAGGAATAGCGGCCTGTGGCAGAGAGGATATCACATTGTACAGAAAGAATATGCTCAACGTGGTTTTTTCCAGGGCTTTCATGGATTTCTGAGAAAGCGAAACCAGAATGAAATTTTATTGAATCCTGCCTCCAATGAGAAGGAAATCCTTAAAAGGGATTATGAATAGATGTTGGTTTTACCACCAGGGGACACACAAATCTCCTCCTGGTCATCGATTAATGCAGGAATATAGAAATATTCACAGTAGTAGTGCTCATTTAAAACTGCTAGATAGTCACTCAGGAGTGTAGAACACATGCAGAACCCTTCCTTTGAGCCAGAAGCCATTCAGTCCAAGGTGACCAAGCAAAGGAAGGTGGATAAGTGGCTACTGGGAGGAGGACACTGAGGGAATGAGCTTGTCACCATGCTAGTGATTTTTCACAGCATACTTCTCTGCCTCATTTTGCTACCTGTGAAGACAGAAACTGTATTTGTCTCTCATTGCTCTAGGGTAAAATAAAGAGGGAAAGAATAAGTTTTGTGCTCCACTCACAGATAGGAAGACTCATTCCACAGGATACCATGACTTGTCGTGTATAGTCCCTGATCCACCCATCCTAACCTTTAGCACAGACTCCTAAGAGAGAAACTTTTATCTGAGAATGAGAAACCATGCAAGCACAAGTTTACATTTTGAAATTTCACATCAGTCTTCCTCTAGGAATTTGGCTTGTTTACTGATACTTAAACCCTTAAGGTCAGCTGAGGACAGAAAATGTCCACACACTTTCCATTTATCATAAAGTGTCATTTTTTTTCCTTCACTGAGTAAGATAAAAGGCAAAAGTCAATACATACAACAGCTTATTATAGTTACGTTAATGTTTCTAGGGGCCTTCACTACTGGTACCTTCCAAGGGCTCTGCCATCTTCGTTCAATGTGGACATAAGTCTAGGAGCTGGGGGTGCAGTGGACGGTGAGGCAGATATGGCCCCTCTCCCCATGGCACTTACCATCTAATTAGAAAGAGTCAAATATTAATAAATATATTAATAAATATATCACTTATCACACTGTCACATGTATATATTTATTAATAAGTGCTCAAATGGAGCAGAGGAGTTGGGGGTGTGTGTGCATGTGCCTGTGTGCGAGCACAGGAAGAGTCAGGAGTGAAGCCAGAAGAGGGATCTGCAAGTCCAAGGGACTGGAGGCAGAAGGAACTGCACTCCCTCCTAACAGCCAGAGGTCTGGTGGCTGGAGTGAGGAGCCCAGAGTCCTGCACATTCTAGCAAGTTGCAAATGTTGACATTTCTGCATGATCACAGTGAGCGACAACATACATTTGGTTGAATTTGATCTGACGGACACTTCATTTGGTTCAATTTGCCACCACGTGTTTAGTTTGCATATGCAACAGAGACCTGATATTATTGACAATTTTATCACAGGTTTAATGGGATCATTTATCACACTCACTTTTTAATCCTCAGAGAAACGTGACCAAGTAGAGTTTGAGACTTTTAGTTTAAAACAAACACATACCAAAAAAGCTTTTTTTAAAAATCATTCTGACAATGAAATTGCCTGTGTCTAGTGGCTTATTTCTCTTGCCATGGAAGGAATTGGCTTAGATTGTTTTTCAGTGATAAACATGGAGAGGGACAGGCCTGGAGTAGATCTCTTGCCATGTTGGCTTAGACAGCGGTTTTATCTCTCTCAGTGCTTCTCTGTTCATTCCATAGGTCCAAGAAAGTGATCCATTCAGATTATGTCAAGTATGAGCTGAGTGTCAGGATGCCCGTGGCAACGGGCAGGCCATAAGCCTCTGAATTCCCAGGAGTAGCAGAAAGTGGGTCTCACAGAGTCCTAGAAGCCTCCTGGGAACTGGAAGAGCTCAGCTGATTGACTCTGTTGACCTCACCATGATTAGTCCATAGACATTCACTCATCATTAAATACCTTCTCACTCAGCTGGTCTGGATTTCCTAAGAGCACATGCTGGAACTCAATACTATCATCTTCCACTGAACAGAACTTTTTATATCAGGTCACATGGTAGATCGCTGAACTTCACAAAACTTGACTCCCCTTTGGTCAAGGGCCTCCTAGCAAAATATAAAATATAGCTTCCAGTTGGGTTTCCTCCGTTGGGGGTTAAAGACAGGGAAAGTTTTTTTCCTCCTTTGAGAAGCTGTGAATATAACTCACATTATAACTGGGCTATACAGGATAAATATTTCCCTGCTTTCAGATTTATAGTATAGAAACTAACAATTGAGAATTAGAATAAAAATTCTTCAAAATATGTCTCTCCTTAACATGGTGCAGAACTATAATGACCAATTGTGGAAATGACAGTTTTGAGCAATGTGTTCCAATTTACTATTGAGAAAAACTTTTATTTCTTAACTCTATGTGGAATTCTGTCTCATTAGTTTGAGGTTTGAGAGTCATCTGTGTATGGGATGTGTAGAGAGAGAGTTTTAGGTGAAAGAGGATTCTTAAAAATTTTCTGAGATACTTTCTAAACTTACAGCTGTTGAAAAATCAGTGTAAACCCATAGCATAGGTAAGATTAATTAGCAATTCTAATTCAAGCTATAAAATATGAGGATAACCTTGAATTTTTATCCAATTCTTAAACATTTCTGACTGTAAAACAGAGATTTGCAGATTTTGAACAGCTCTGACCTTGTGGTATTAATTGCTACTTAATATTAACCAAATATCAATGTAGACTGATTGCTGTTATCTACTTACTATCATCTACTTTGATATAGGGACATTTTTGTTGTTTTTTATTTTTATTTTTATTTTTATTTTTTAGTTTTAGTTTTAGATGAACACAATACTTTTGTTTTTTATATATATATTTTTTATGTGGTGCTCAGGATCAAACCCAGTGCCTTACACATGCCAGGCAAGTGCTCTACCGCTGGGCCACAACCCCAACCCAGGGACATTTTTTAAAAAGCAGTTCTTTAAGAGCATGCAAGACTCCTTGAATGAGGAAAAAGTAAGAAAATTAACTTTCAATTGAATTAAAATGATTCATCATTTTGTTTCTTTAAAAAAAAAAAGATTTAAAAGGAGACAAAATAAACTGCTCAGGGATTTTAAACCAAAGATAAATTATTAAAAGCAAATAAGGCATATCTTAAATTGTTAAGTGTATGAATAGAGAACCCTAAGGTCCAAATCATATTTTTGGAGAGTAGAGTGCTAGGCTGTCTGATCCAACCCCTTCATCTTCCAGAATTGAAAACTGGAACACAAGGTGACCAAGTGACTCAGAGGCCACACAATGAGCTTGTGACAGATGAGAAACCAGAACTTGTTTTTTCACACTCAATCCTTTCTGCCTAGACCATTAAGCCTCCCCACTCTATGTGCTGGGCAATGGAAGCTGTCAATGTGTGGCAGATGACCTAAATGACGAATAATGGATTTCAGGGAGAAAGAGTACACGTTTGGAATGAGCAATATTGATAATAATAAGAGTAGAACACTCCCAACTTAAGAAGTTGGTTTCAGCAGAATGCAAAATATTTAACTACTTCTGTGTATAGTAGTTGCACATCAAGTGCCCTCTGTGTTCATTCAAGTTAACATTTTTTTTGTACAAAAGAATTACTGTGTTTATTGCATATCAGAATCTCTGCCTTGTCATGAAGCACACACAGCCTAAGTGATGGGAGACCCCCATTTTTGTCATCTTGCACCAGTGCCGATTGCTGGCTCCAGTAAAATACCCCTGAATGCTGTTGCTGCCCAGTCTGGTCCTCCGCCTGCTACTGCAGTGCTTGTCAGAAACCATTAGCTACTGATTTCTTTGACTAATGTTGCAGTTGATTGTCTGAATCATGTTCAGACACTGTAAATGAGGCAGAAACATCCTTTCTGCTCACCAACTGTGAAATGGCTAAAGGGGGCTAGATTGCCAGAAATCAGAATAAATGTATTTCCAATAAGATTTGACAATGATTTCGAGCTCAAGATGGCCAACTTGATACTTTTTAAAAAAATCTCTTATGTTTCCCATTGCACAAGTATAAATCTACTATTGCCCCTTTTACCTCAAAGTAAGGCACTGTATCAAGAGCAGTGCTGAACTTTTTTTATGAAATGGCACGATTTGAGGTTTGTGTATAACAAAACATTAGCTATGTTACCTTTTATATAGAAAAAAAAGAGGAAAGAGGTTAACAAAAAAGTGGGGTGACCGTAGGCAATGAACTCATAATTTCCCACTTACAGACAGATCTTCCCATTTACAGATGGATGTCCTTCATGGTTTTACAGACAATTTTTTGTCTGGGTGGGTTTTTTAGACTCTTCTAGTATTCTTAGACTTGTGGAGTGAGCTAGAAAACAAGCCTTCAGATGAGGCTAACCTGCAGGGGATCCATGCTCTCTTATTTCAGAGCATCCGTGACTTTATAAGTTTAGGTGGGGGGCAGTGGGAAGGGAAAATGGCCATCTTTCAGCAGTGGAAGGACCATCACCTGGAAATGGATGGATTTGCCTTGTTGCACTACAAAATACAATCTTGGCTAGCAGGTGGGAGTTACAGATTTTGTCTCAGCTTAACCAATAGTTTTCTCACGTAGCTCTCTGGCAATTGAGTGGCTAGTCTCACAAGGGAATAGTGTCCAATCATGAAAATTGTTCAAGCGAAGGCTAGCTCAGGCTTCTCGACAGTGGCAGTACT
This sequence comes from Callospermophilus lateralis, assembly GCF_048772815.1. Lineage (NCBI taxonomy): Eukaryota > Metazoa > Chordata > Mammalia > Rodentia > Sciuridae > Callospermophilus > Callospermophilus lateralis. Next base: position 118,551,477 of record NC_135312.1, read on the forward strand.
CATATTTCATGATGAATAAAAATGGGTATGTGGTGTGCCTTTTGTAAGGCATTTAACGCCAGCCCTGCTCTTGACCCACTAGATACTGGTAGCACCCACGTCCCCATCATAACAACCTAAAACAACTCCAGATTGCCAAATATCCCCTATCAGGGGCAAAATAGCCCCTTTGCAAGAACTAGGTTAGATAAGCACTAGAGAAAATTAAGCAGCTGCTTCATTCAAGTCCTTAGTAAGTACTTTTAAATACCACGTCTTATTGGAACTTTATAACATCGCTTCAAGGTACGCTTTATTAATTTCCCTTTTACACCCAAGGAAAGAGATGAAGTTACTTGACACATGTCACTCAGCTCAGTAGTTGACCTGCTATTTCCCCTGGTATTTGAAGAAAAATTGAACACCCAGAGGGAGATTTGATTAATTATCCCCAAAAGTCCTTCTGAAGCCCTGTTTGTGCCCTTCAAGTAGGAGACCCTGAATCAACTGAGGAAGAAAAGGCTACGGGGGAGAGAATCAAGTGGAGAAAGGAGTATAGAGAGGAAAAAAATACCAAAGGCACAAAGCAAAAGAAGGACTAGAGTTCATTGACATTTTTGCAAAGTTACAAAATTCCCATCTGAAATGGGCTCGATTCTTGGAGTCCTTTCCTGTGATGGTTTCTATCAGTTATTTTCCCATAGAAGCATCAGTGATGAGGGTCAGCAATTCATTTAAACTTGATGTCACTGACCTGTGTGATCTGGTAGTGTTTGTTTGAGCTTGTGCATGCTCAGTGATACACCAAGAGGAGAAAGAAAGCTATTTCCTCTCCTTTGCCTAGGAAAGAGAACAACCACATAAAGTTGTGTAAACATGGAATAATGGGGTGCACCATCTTGAATGTGACATATTTTAACCAAACACATTGACTTGCTCTGAAAGTAAACAGACAAAAAAATATGAATACAGAAAAATAGCCCTATAAAGGACCACTTTTATGTGAAAGCACACACACACACAAAAAAAAAAATGATAGGCCTGCCTTCCCTTCCCAACAAGAATCAAATTCTTTTTTGGAACCAAGATAAATTGCAGGTTGAAAATTTCTCACTTAGTATTATCAATTTTAACTGCCATTTCTTGGTCCACATTACAGGCCAAATGAACTTTAAAGCAAACTTTTCTTTTAAATATTGTTACTTTTATGTATTCTAATGAACCTTTTCTTTCTTTCTTTCTTTCTCTATTCTCATCTCCAAATGTTTGTCCCTTTCCCAATTACTGACTCAATTCCTGTCATTCCTTTAAAATGCAGACTGAGTTTCTTTTCTTACATGAAGCGTCTCCTGGTTGCAGTATCTTTGTAGTTCACAACCACCTGGAATTTATTCATTTGTTTATTTCATTACCAACTGTCTCCCTGCCACACCAGGACCTGGGCCTGTGCATTATTGCCTGCTGCTTCCATAGCACCTAGAACAATGCTTGGCCCCTGAAAGACATTCAATGCTTGTGCAGTGGTTTGATGTCCTTGTCTATATTGAAACAGAATTCAGGACAATATAATATCAATGACTCTAAGTCGCATTCCTTTGTAAGGTGGTTAAGAGCAGAGATATCTAAGAACAGAGATATCATTTTATACCTAGCCATGACATCTAATGGAATGTACCAGAAGAAGTCTTTGAAATTCAGGCATTATGAAGAAAGTGATAACTTGAACAAATGAACATAGCATACAGTTAGCTTTACAGGTATCACATCGGCTGTGGCTCATTCCCCTCTCCTCCTTTTCCATATTTTCCATACTACAAGATTAGAAGCACATGGTGCCTTTAGAAAACCCTTTTAAACCTTTTTAATCCATTGCCCCACAGCATCCTGCCACACACAATCTGAATTGTTTCATTTCATTTTGTTAGATAGCATAAAATACCACCAAGAAGACTGGGGGCAAGCAAACATTTTCTTTTTGAAATTGCAACATTCTCTGGCGGAGTTACTCATCTTTGAGTCATTCACATCTAAGTATGAATTAGTTTAATCAACTTCTATCACTTAGCAGAAAACATTCCCTGGAGAAATGCAAACACCCAAGCTAAAGGAGGTGCACCAGAAGGGTAGAGGAGAGATGCCAAAGATTTCAGAATGTTGCTCTTTTTCTCTTCTAGGCAGCAAATGGGAAATGAATTGATACAGAGTAGCATGAAGGATTCTGGTAGTGATGGGATTTTTCTGTATCTTGATTGTGGTGGTGGTTACACAAATATATGCATGTGATAAAATACATAAAACACATACTCTCATACTCACTAAATTGGTAAAATCTGAACAAGTCCAGTGCCTTACAACAATGTCAATTCCTGATTGCCATATTATACTCTAATTTTGTAAGAAGTCATAAATGGGGAAAACTGGGGGGAAAGTTTTTCAGGATCTCTTTGTATTACTTCCTACAATTACTTGTGCCTATACAAGTATCTTTAAAAGTTTTTTAAACAAATTTTCTAAAATGGTGTTTTCCTAAGATGGTTGACTGGGAAGAGGAGTTTTCCATCTAATTTGGAAAAGTTAGGTCTGGAATGATATCATCATAGTGGTTTAAAGTGAGTATCCACTGTGAAAATTAACTTAAGGGCCACAGTTGCTAGAAAAAAAAAACATTTTATCTAAAATGCAGAACAGACAGTAAAGAATTGCAGAAAGGTCAGAAATAGGAAAACAAATGAAGGGAGAAAGAGACATAAACAACAAACCCTTTATTTTCTTCTGCTCCAAGGTACCCTCATAATTGGTGGTATTTAGCATTGAAAAGGAAATTCAGACCTAATATTGTCTTTCTATGTGTCCCTTAAAGAAGCTTAATCTCAGACACAAAATTTATTCTGATTCAATTTAAATTCTTAATCTTCTAGAACAAGGATACTTTTCTACTCTCTTTCAGATAGATATATGGAAGTTTGGACATATGGAAGAATAGATTGATGGATAGATGGATGGATGGATGGATGGATAGATAGACAGGTAGATAAAGATATCCTGCTCATTTTGTTGTCAGTTGATACTCCATGATAATAAGATTTCCAACTTTGGCAACCTGTTATTGCCTGTACCATAGGGTGGTGAATGCCTTGATACAAGCACATTCTTACACAGGGTCTAATCTTACTGGGACATGATAACAGTAATTGCTGAAAAAAAAATTAACTATTTTGGGCACAAGATATAATAATATTCAACTTTTATTTTAGAATGCCATCTAAAATATATATGAAAAAAATAGACCCTAGAAAGTCCCTTCCTAAATATTTTGGTAGTGAGATTCAATAAAGTCTCTTATAAATTCACCAAATTCAGGAGTTCTGCCCCCTACCTCAGCAAGGACTGTGTCAACTCACATGAGGTTAAATCTGGGTGTTGTCAACTATGAGAGGAAGATGGAAAAGGATATTCTCAGGTTTATACAAGACTTTGTTAAGAGGTCTGAAAATAGGAATCAAGGTGAATAATAATGTATATTTCAAAATTGCTCTTAAAAACAGATTTTTACTTTTCTTACCATAAAAAAGTGACAAAAATTATAGAGGTGATGGGTTGTTCACTAGCTTGACTGAATCTTTCCACAGAGTATACATAGATCAGAATGTCACATCCAGGGCTATAAACATGATTATTGTTTGTCAATTAAAACTAAGTGCATTTTTAAAGTCCAAAAGTCCAAAACCATCAAAAGTCCCAGAACAATCAAACTTTTGAGCTTTGTGGGCTTAGCAGGAATTAAACCCCTGGTTTCCTGTGTATCCATGAGTAAATTTTAGCTTCATCATAGAACAAGCAGTCACTTGTAAAACACACGAAATCCAAATTTCATGAGATGTCGCCATGACCTCCTGAAATTGTTTCCCAAATATTAACTTTACAGAAGTGAAGATGAATATCAATCCTGTTTTAAAATTTTAGCCTTATGGTCTGTCTAATTCAGGTAGAAATACACAGGGCATATTTGTCCCCACCCCACCCCCCACCACCAAGAACACTGACTCCCTCTCTCAAATGCCATCATATGACTTCCACTAATTCTTTCTTAGAAAATGTGCAAAAAGGATTTCCATAGAGGTCTTTGGAGATTTCCTGTGTCCTCATGTGTGTAATAGCTTCGGCCAAAGAAAAGGAATTTTGCTTTATGTATTTTTGTATTTGTATGTGGATTTTTCTCTTTCTGGCCACTGAAAAGGTGGGAAAATAGAAAAGAGGAAAATCTTTTTCATACCATCCAGATAATGTCAGTGTTAAATCACATTAAGATCATATGTTTGGCTGTGGCAGCTTTAATCTTTTGATTATTGAAAACATTATTGGTAACAAAGTACATTTGTAAGAAATATTTTTAATGTATGCTCTGTGCATGTACACACTGTGAGATATGCATCCAATAAAATGATAGATATAGAAATGGCCCATCACCTAAATTCATGTTTTTCAAAGAGCTATTTATAGAAAGAAAAGTGATATTCAAGCTACCATAGTAGACTATTGTAATCTGCCATATATTACCTTAGATGATACTCCCATCTTTTAAAATAATGTTGTGAACCATTCAATTATTTATTCACACCTAAGTTATATAAATTGGAAGATTTGGGAGGATACAAGGAAGTAATTTTTTTTACAAAAGTGAGACCTCACTGTCATGGCTTCAAGACATTGCCACGAAACAAGTTATACTATAGATAAAAATAAACCAAGCCAACATGAATTTTTAATAAGCAAAAAAAAAATTATAGAGACATTAAAAACAGCTATTAATTTTCATCTTTTCTATTATGAAAGGGAACATCAGTGGATCTGGCTGTGGCTATATGTTCAATATGTATTTCTCTTGCTGATAGGTCCTCAAAGCATACAGCAAAATCTCTACAGACGTACAAGATGATCTCAGCCTGGGCAGAGCCTACGAAGCAATCGCCAAGGTCCTACAGAGGTAAGTAAGCACATCCTTGTCTCCCTGTCACTGTGAATCCATTCAACTGTGAAAGACTCAAATTGTTTGAGGTCTGTCGCTTTCAATGCATTACTGCCTGCTTAAATTTTAAGCAGTGCCCTTCTTAACTGACCCTTTCATCCTAGGTTATTTTAAACCAGTGTCGTATTTAAAAAGGTGCATCTAAACTCTTCTTTGTCTGTCCCTCCTTTGAATTGTTTTCTTTTCAGTTTTTTTCTGCACGTTTTGTGGATGACCTTGAATGAAAGGGGGAAAAAAATCAGGTCACATCTCCCAGGTTAAGAAAGCAGTGAGCGCTCTGTAGTACGCTTCAGTGACTGTGGCTTGCCATAACCTTTCCAGAGCTCTTCTTTAAGGAAAGATTCCATTTATGCTTCAGTCATGCTTCCTCCATTAAGATGTCTCTCCTTGGAGCACATCTGCAAAACCAATATTCCCAATATTTTCTTTAAAACAGAAAATTTAATCAAAGTGTACCAGAACAACTTCGGATACATGGTTTTCCATGGAAAACATATGGCTTGCCCTTCATTCATTGCATGGTAATCCTTAGTGGGTCACTATATAATACCATTATGACTTAACCAAGATAGAATAAAAGTAAGAAAAGTTATCTAAGATCCAGGTTTTGTGAATATTGTCTTATATCAAAAATACAGCTTTTATTATTATTAGTAGTAGTAGTAGTAATATAAATACAGAGTTAAGTTCTAATCTCTTTCCATTTATATTTGTTGTAAACATATACAGCCAGGTATGGTCATGCACACCTATGATCCCAGTGACTTGGGAGGCTGAAGAAGAAGCATAGCAAGTTCAAGGCACTCTTCAGCCACTTAGCAACTTGTGAGGCTCGGTCTCAAAACTAAAAAATAAAGGGGTAGGGGATATTGCTCAATGGTAAAGCACCCCTGAATTCAATTCCCACCTCTAAAAGTAAATGAATAAACAAACATATACAGGGTAATGTTTTAAAGAGGTAAAATTGTTATTTGAAAGGCATTTAGTGTTTAAATGCCTAAGGAACCGAAACTAGAATCATTACCTAGTACCATTGCTAATACAGTAATCACTGCTTAAAATACCTCTACCAATGAAATGGGAGCGGCCCTACAAAGTACCATATGAAACACAGTCATTGCTGGAAAATGGCTTGGGCAGGAATACAGACATATTTATAAAAAGAGTATAGACATTTCCTGGAGAATGTCAGGGCCAGAGACAGGTAAGGAAGATAAGTGACCTGCAAAGCCTGAAGGCCCTCCAAAATTAGACTGGTAGCTAGTCCCAAGACAACTAGCCGTGTTGTCCCTTAGAAGTGTTACTTTAAAATCAATGACCAAGAAGATGCTTGACTACAAAGAAGAGACAGGGAAGTGTTCAGCTTCGTGTCTGTTAGGAACAAATCAACTGTGTTCTTTCGCCCTCTTCCCTTGGGTTATTAAATTACTTGACTCTGCTCTTACCAGTGCCCCAAATCAGTAGAGCATGGTAGGATTCCTTGTCTTGTTTTGCAGTGACAAACCTAGCTCAGGCCTGTACAGTTGTATAAATGTATCTCTTGTTTGGAAAATAATTTTTACAAAAATAATATTTCCTTTGTATCTCAGAGTAACTGAAGAGATAAAACTCAAGGGAAAATATTTTCTTGTGTGAACATTGGCTGAGCACTTACTATGTCCCAGGACATAGGGAACGTGCCTTTGATTACCGATGGTGATCTTTATTTTTGAAACTTCTAGAGATGTGAGCTTGGTTTCAAAGAGTTCTCACCTGTTTAAATTTGTGTGTTTTATCTAGAACATTTTAGTTTCTACCCCAAGATTTGAATGCCTAAGTCTCTACAGTCAAAGCTAAGGGAAAACTTGAGCAACTAGCTGGTAATATTTGACACAGATAATCTAATGCTTTAATTTGGCTGCATAAGTATTCTCTGGGGTTTAGAAGTGGGAAAGAATACAGAAATATTTGATGGGAACAGGAAGTTGGGAGTGTTTTGGATGGGGACGTATCTGTTCCAACACACTGAACAACCCAAAGATGTGCCTTAAGGCAAATATATAGTGGACCAAGAAGATTTATCCCCATTTCACTTTTATACCAAATGAAACTGATTTCACTTATAAGAATGTCTTTCTACTAAAGCACAATAAAGCAATCATTGATTTGTGATAGACTTTTTTTTTTTTTTTTTTTTTTGTGGCTGTTGTTTTTGTTACTAGGGATTGAACTCAGGGGCACTGAACCACAAAGCCACATCCCAGCCCTATTTTGTATCTTATTTAGAGACAGGGTCTCACTGAGTTGCTTAGTGCCTCACTTTTGCTGAGGCTGGTTTTGAACTCGCGATCCTCCTGCCTCAGCCTCCCAAGCTGCTGGAATTACAATCATGCACCACCGCACCCAGCCAAGAGTTCTTAATTTTATAACGTTATATACAATGTACAACAGAACCCAGGGGATGCTTCTTCTGAGGTAATAGTGGGAAAGTGTTCCACGGCCAGAGAATTCCAGTGCAATTTTGCCATTTTGCAGCATTGATGATTGCAGAGGAGTACCCAGGGGAATGCACGCCTGGCATATTCTTTCAACATCTGTGCAGAATAGCTCAAGAGCATGATCTATTGACCGACAAATATTTTAAAACCAGAAAATCTATACAGGTAGACAGCAGCACCCTGGATGTCTGAAAAGCTTTATTCAAATCCATTAACTAGTAAAATCCTTTAATATAAATTTTGTGATCATTTTTAGAAAATATTGCTTCGAGGGCTTGATATTCTTCAATAAAGGGGCATGTGCGTACATTCAAACACACAGGCACACACGTATATATGTATTATCCCTCTCATAGCCCTAAACTGTCCTTCTCAGAGTAGCTGCAACGGGCGAGAAATGGAACACAGCCAAAATGGAGGGAATTATGGTGGCGGCAGCTGAGAAATAAATCAAGCTGTGTGTGAAGCTGAGCATCACCTCTAAATCTCTTTTTCCTAACCTGTACAATTGCACCAGTTTCACTAATGGTAGCCCTACCTCTATAAACATATTTTATCTCTTTAAAGGAAATGGAACCGTATAGCCAGGTCTAGCATTAGTGGGAGTCGAAGGCCATCAGCTGAGTGTTGCATGAAAGGTGAATAAGCTCTGAGGCTAGAAGCTTCTAAAACGGTTATAAGAATTTATACTGAGCCCTCAATTGGAAAACACACCACATTCTCTCAAGACAGAAGATTTGGTGATATTGAGTTGCCCAATGGTGATGTTAGACCCACACCTGGTATTATGGAGAAAGGTTCTAATAGTGAACGGGTTTTGCTATTTTTGCTATTGTTCTGAATAATATTAACTATACGGAGGTTTAAGCAGCATAACAGACAATGCAGAGTCATAATGTCTCCTGCCCCTTACTTGGAATGCTAGTGAAAAAAAGACGTGTTGAACTAAAATTGTCTTATGATGCTACTATAAAAGCCAGAATTATGGCCTATAAAACAAAGAAAAAGTGAGTTGAGAAATTACAAAGTAAATATTATTCTTATGTAGATAGTTCAAGTGAATACATGGAAAGAACTCCTCAATTTTCCTTACAGAATCATATACATATTGTATATCTATAATTATATATAATTATACATATAAAAGTGTAATATATACATATTAATTATATATATATTACATATATATTCATATATATACACACACACCCTCATTTACTGACTGAGGTAACTCATTTATTGAAATTCCACAATACTTCAACATAATGAGGATGACTATTTAAAAGAATCGAAGGAGGGAAAAAATCCACAAAAATATATACAGAATGTACTGGTCATAACCAGCCCATCTCTGAGTTGATTCCACAGCATTTGCCTATTTTCTTGAGAACTCAAGTTAAATTATTTCCTAGAAAACTTTCCACAGTGGAGATCTTTAAATCAATCAGTACAAAGTTTCAAGTGTGAAAATTACCTTTCTGTCATAGCTGAAAATTAATTTCTTCTTGCTTGAGAGAAATGACACGCCCTAGTAATTTTCATATATTCTTTAAAATGGAACATCCAGGCTTTGATGTGAAATTTCCTAAAAAATGACCAAAAAAAAAATACATCCAAACATTTCTATTAATGCATGGAATGAAGAAGAGCTTTTTACATTTTCTCCTGTCACTGATCCCATTTGCCTTATCACTTTCATCTGTGGCCCACAAACTTGGTGGCACAATCAACAAACCCCTCAGTGGCTGTTTCATCTCTGCTCTATTTGATTTCTTCTCTCTGAGTAAATGATTAAGTTTTCATGCATTGGTTCAACCAAAATCTATGTTCACTCAACCACATCCTTTATTGATTACTTCTACTGCAAACAGTAGGCCAAGTGTGATATACATAATTGGACAGTTGTCAGGGGACGTGGGTGTTAACGGTCCTGTTTTCCCAGTTGGAACCCGGAATCACCTTGATACACAAATATTCTGCACCGTTTCATTCTCATCCTTTGGACCGAGGAGTCCTGTTCCTCAGAATATATGTTTTTAACTCTCTAAGGTCTGGTTGAATGAATTTAATGATTATACCATATAATATGCTGTTCAAGTTGCACCTGTGCACTGCATATAGAAAACCGGAATTAATATTTGTCTAACATTTTAACCTTGTCCTTGAACTTATACAAATAATCTGTAGCCTTGCTATAGGGGAGTATTTGATTTTTTTTTCCCCCTCCTCTTTCAAGGAAAGACTAGCTTTGAAACCTACTGCTAAATTTTACACTAGGAAACCGTGCAGCCAACACATATTGTTTATATTTCAGTTGCTGTGTTAACTTAGCCGGCTACAGAGCTGGACGTTCACTGAGTGGAACATATAATTTATAATGGCAAGACTTTTTCTCTAGCGTTGTTTGTTAGAGCAAGTCTCAGGTAATTTGGGATGTTTTGGAGGTCTGTTGCTCCTTGGGGAACAAAGCAACTCAAATCTCCCAGTAGCATTTTTATTTATACTATTTTATATTTCTTGTTCACTGAACTCTGTTTTTTGTTGTTGTTGTTGTTGATGTTTGTGTATGTTTTGATTTAACTAGCCTCAGCAGGCCAAACCTAATCCAAAATGTACTTCCATCACAAATATATCAGCTTTTAGGAACATGAGCATAAATAAGCTTTAGTGAGTCCATTTTAGCTAAATGATACTAATATTAATTTTCCCCTAAGGCTCCCTAAAGTGATATGCAATGCTCCACTTTTGTTTTCCCTTTTCTCTTGAATATTTTAGTCCAGGAAAAAAAACCTTGAAAAGTTAACATAAATTTGATGAAACATTTTTAGATCTAGAAATATTAGGATATTTTACATTATATTTATCAGTTTATATATTTTACTTTAATTTTATTTATTAATATTTTATAGCCTTGGGCTCTCCAAATACTTTTTAATTATTCCACAAAACAGCATGTAAATTCAAGTAATTAGTGAATCTTTCATATTTTATTCTATGCTTGCATTTATAAATTTCCTCAAATAATTTGTGTATTTTCTGGAGCACTGACCTATGCCTAACTGTAGAAAATTTCTCATAATTTTGTTATGAAAAAGTAAACATGGAATTATTTTTAAAAAAACAGTATTCACAACTTCAGAAAATGTGAAATTCCATTTTATTTCAGATATGTCAATCATTCTTTTACCAATAAGAAATTAAGAAAAAATGTATTTGATAGCATCTGATACTTAAATTAACAACAACAACAACAAAATGTTAGTTTTTTTTTATCCCACCCTGAGAAAACAGACAGCAGGACTTAATGTGTCTGTTTTTTGCAGAGCAGTCACTAAATTACAGTATTTAGTTCACTGCATGGTGAAAGGTTTTCATAAAGTAATGCTTAGCTAAATTAAATTTTCTTCTCAGCTCCTAGTAGGCAATGCCAAGTAGAGAGCTGTGAATGTGATCATTGTTTATTTCACTGAGAAATAATAATAATAGCTGCCACTTATTGAATCCCTACTGTGTGCCAGGTTATATATTTACACAATTCTTCATCTCACAGCAACTTGAGGTCATTTTTAAAATGAGGAAATGGAAGTTTCCTTTAGTTTCATAACTTTAATATGATCAAGGTTACTCACGTAAGGGGTCAAGCTAGGATTCCCACCTAGATCCCCAACATCCACCACAACACACAATGGCTTTACAGTAATCCAGTTTATGGAGGCCGTGGCTCAGTGGTAGAGCACTTGCCTAGCACGTGTGAGGCACTGGGATCAATCCTCAGCACCACATAAAAGATAAACAAATAAAGGTATTGTGTCCATTTATAACTAAAAATATTTTTAAAAAGTAATCCAATTTATCTTTACAAACATACCACAGTTTATCTGTGAAAATGAATGTTATCACCCAAATCGTTGGAAGTTATGCAAATTGATACCCCTAATCCTGCCCTATCTATTTCCAATAACCTCCTGTAAAAATGTTTTCTGATTTTTTTTTTTATTCAAATCAAACAGTATAAAAGGGGAAAAAAGAGGGAAAGTCTGGTTTCACGCAAAGGAGATGTCCAGGTTTACACCAGTTTAATGCATCATTAGATCCAGATACTCAAGACACCATCTGGTCTCCAGGTCTATCCATCTCACAGCCCAGCCGTCAGCTGTGTGTTCTCCTTGGGATGGCAAGATTGGTCCCCAGCAGCACGGGACTTAACATTCTATAGGGTTAGGGCAACGCTGTGGTCATTTGAGTGAGAGAAGAGTCATGTGAGGTTGCAGGGGAGGGCTGATGACTATTCAGTCTGTTGTTCAACATCTCAGTGGCTTCATCCATGAAATGGGTGGTGTGGCATTCACATGCAGATCAGTAAGTGTTCAATCCCTATCACCACTAAAAAAAAAAAAAATGTTTTCTGGCATATTCTTGTGACATATTCTTTAGAATAGCCCCAATAGCATATCACTGTTTGAGATGTAGGTTTGATCTTATCAATAGCTAAAAGAATTTGGAGGGGCCTGGGTTGTGGCTCAGCAGTAGAGAACTCACCTAGCGAGGCCTGGGTTCCATCCTCAGCACCACATAAAAAAATAAAATAAAATAAAGGTCTTATGTCCAACTACAACTAAAAAATAAATATTTTTTAAAAAAGAATTTGGAGTCACATTTCAAAACCACAGAAATTATATCTCTATGAGAAATTCCATTTGTTTTGGACAAAAATTCACTAAATTTCTTATGAATGCCTTGGGATGCTATCCTATGAAGAAACTCCCTACAGAGCATTGTAAAAATGCTCTCAGCTTCTTCATTACATATCATCCTCAACGATAACCACCTGGAGGGAGCTGCAAGGCTAAGAACATCCGGGAAATTGGAAAGGAGAATCAGGGCCAGGAATAGAGATTTGCAGGCAGATGATTATAGGAGGTGGGTCCTGCCATAGCAGTCTCTGAGGCCACAGAGGAAGTATGTGTTGGAGGGAAGAGGGGGCCTTGCTTTGAGATCACCATTACATTCACTAGATTGTCTTTAAAATTCTTTCAGTTGGCCAGGAGTGGTAGCACACACCAGTAATTCCAAAGACTTGGGAGGTTGAGGCAGGAGGATCGCAAGTTCAAGGCCAGCCTCAGGAACTTAGCAAGGCCCTAAGAAACTTAGCAAGACCCTGTCTCAAAATAAAAATAAAAAGGGATAGGGATGTGGCTCAGTTGTTAAGCACCCCTGGGTTCAATCCCTGGTACCAAAAAAAAAAAAAGAAAATTCTTTCGGCTGCCTTTTAATAGCAGATTTACCTTGGAGCTCTGGACTTGCTCTTCTGAAGACAGTCAAATGAATATGCTCCAGGTTCAAGGCACTATATACAAGGTATTTATCACAGTTAGCCCCATGTGAGAATATGGGGTTAACTCTCATAAATACTATACATTTATCTCTTCAAACTGTCAATGGAACTTGCCAAGGATTACAACCGTATTCCCCCCAAAAAAACATGTTTTAGTTCATTTTCTAGACTCTTGAAGTCTCTTGATGATACTGAAATATCCAGAAATGAGTTTGATCATGAATTCCAAACATCCATATGGCTCAAGTTCTCACAGTTCACCCTGAAGCTTAGCTCGCATGTGCATTGTGTGCTTCCCTTCTTGAATATTCAACCACTCCCTCATTCAAAAATGTTTAAATGTTTAGTACATGCCAAGCACTCTGCTAGAAATCGTCTTTCTGAGCATTTTACCAAATATATTTCACTTGTATGGGTGACTTTAGTGACACCTGAGATTGCATTGCTGAAGGAAGCTTGCAGGAATAACACATTCACATTGTCTAAACTTTCTAATTAAAAAAAAAAAACCTTTATTGAGACATAAATTACTTATGAAAGCTTTGGGATGCTATCCTACGAAGAAGATATTGTCAGATATTGTACAATTCACCCTTTTAAATTCTACAATTCAGTGGTTTCTAATATATTCACAGAATTGTGTAACCATTAAACCATTGTCTAATTCCAGCACCTTTGCATCACCCTTAAAAGAAATACTGTCCTAATTATTACTCACTTCCTCATCCCCTCCTTTCATCTTCTAGCAGCCACTAACATACTTCTGTCTTCATGAATTTGCCTCTTTGTATAAATGGAATCATACAATAAATAATCTTCTATGTCTAGATTTTTTCATTTCTCATGTGTCAAGTTTCATCCATATTTTAACATATATGAGTACTTCACTCCTTTTTAATGACTGAATAATACTCCATTGAATGGATATACTACATTTTGTCAATTGATTCATCAGTTGATAGACATTTGGTTTGTTTCCATTCCTTGGTTATTATAAATAATGCTGCTATGAATATTCGTGATGAGTTTTTATGTGGACATATTTTTTGTAGTATTTATATACTTTGGAGTAAATTTTCTGGGCCATATGATTCCTCCGTGTTTAAAATTTTTGGAGAACTACCAGATTTATTTCTCGTAGCAATTTCCATAATGATGAGGGTTTATAAGTTCAAGCTTACTCATTGTATTTTCCAACAGAGACACACATATTAGCAATTTAGTATTTGTACCCTTAATCTTTGTCCTGACAGATCTTCTTGCATGTTCTACAACAAAGACAAAACTATCTTCTTTTCACTATGACGTTAAGTGAGCAGATACTCCAAAGGTTTCTGGTTTTATTTATTCTAGCCAAGGACAGATGACAGAAGCAATTCAATACTTGAAAAGAGTTGTGAACATTACAAAGAACAATTTTCAAAACGCAGATGTTGTGAAAGCGAGTACAATGCTTGGGGACATCTATAACGAAAAAGTGAGTATTGGTGTTTCTTGTTTATGGAGAAATTCACAGTTTTAAAAATCTTTTCCCATTTGATCCTCACCTTCTCACATGGTTGATGCAGAAAGGCCAGGGCTGGACAACACAGTTAATGTTCAAAGCAAGGGCTGGAAAGGCAAATACTGCCTCCTGCTCTTCTTCTAGCTCTTAAGTGGCATATGGGCTCGGTCCCCACAGGCTCTTCAACCTGAGCCATATTCACAGCCAATGGAGTGACTTTGGATTGGGGGATCAATTAAAATATTTGAAGTCAAAGGAACCTCATAATAGCACGGGGCTCTTATCTGGCCACAGGAACCATTCATTCATCTTTCTAGCTCCACATTCTTGGAGCCCAGGTGTGATTCCCCCCAACTAAGTCCCCCAGGGAGAAAACCACAATCCCAAGAGAGATTCCAAAGAAAACCTAGAATGGAATTTGAACAACAGATTGTCTGTGTGCAAAAATTTAAAAATATATAAATTTAAAAAAAAAAAAACAGGAAGAGGAGGAAAAAAAATCTGCATTATAATTAATAAATAAAACTATCACACAGTCAAAGAATATAAAATGCACGGATCATATGGACTTTAGATTTATTTTCTTCTGATTTTGTCTTCAGTTACCCAGATTTTCCTTCAGAAATCTTAGGAAAGAAGTTTATTTCTCTAGTTATCATTACTGTTTAAATCATGAATAATAAGTTCCGTTGTTTTCCAAGGGTGATTCTGTTCTCCTGCTGTAGACTGTGTCCATCTGTTTGGGGAGGCTGGGTACATAGTGATTAAAAGCATCAACTCTGAAATCAAACTGCTTGGCTTGTCAGCCCTGTTGTTCTGCTTTAAGACGTGGAACCTGGGGCAAGCTCCACACCCTGGGGCACCTCGGTTTTATCACCTCATAAGGTGGTTGCAAGAACTGAATTAATACAGGTAAGGCATGGACAGAAGTGCTTTTGAGCGAGAGACGTAGGTGAGCGTCAGCTATTTTGCTATTCTCTCCACTCTTAGTGGTGTCACATAATTGCCCTTATCAGACCCTCAGAGTTAAGCCAGGCCTCCCACATTCTAAGTGGCAGTGCCATTCAAACCCACCATGCTCGCTGTTCTATGATTTGTTATAAAATTAACTTGGTTTCAGAACAATTTAGGATTTTTTAAAAAATAAGTTTGAAATTAATTTGAATGAATGAAACTAATGTCCCTTCAGTTCCTGCTTTGGACAAAGTCTTTACAAATGAGGTGCTTCTGTTCCCCAGCCCTCTGTCTTGCTCCTTCTGGTTCATGCACCTTCCCATCTTCTCTTGACTCTCACCTCCCCACCCACCTGGCTCCGTTCTCTCCTGCCTCCGCCTTCCTGGCCCCTGATTCTTGCTCCCTCCCCTGGTCCTCTCCTCCTCCCCTCTCTTCCTCCCTGTTTCCCCTCTTTTTTTGTGCACCTGTTGCCCCAGGTGTGCCCAGGTGTCTGTTGTGGCCTCCTCTGCTGCCCCCTCCAGCCATCTCCAAGGTGCTGCTGTCTGCTCTGTAGACCCCTCTCATAGCTTCAGGTTTGCTTTTGTTTACTTTTCAGGACACAGTGGTTAAACCAAGACTTGACTTACGCCCTGGTGAGGCCTACTGTCTAAGGGAAGCTGATCTTAGAGGGTCAGACATTTCCAATAGAAAGACACAGGGCTGTTCTTCAAAACAGAAGTATAAAAAGAACAAGTCATTTGACCCTCCCACCCAACAACACCCAGAACACAGCCCTTTAGATGACACAAACATCAGCTGTCGGCCTGCATGTTTCTAATTGCAGAAAGACAAGGAAATGGGACAGTAAACTGTACTGAGGGGTAATATTTCTATACTTGCATTTTCTCAAAACATTTTTTGCTGAGAGCTTATATCTCACCAGTGGGTTGTTTTATTCTCTAATTTTTGATTCTTGGAGAAGAGTCTAATATCTAAAGGCTAGAGACATGCTGCAATATCCAAAGGCTGTGTTAACTGCCCAAAGTAAATCTTTTTATTCATTTATTTCTATTGTAGTCTCTCACACACACTCTTTTCATTTTTTAAAAATGTTTTGTTAGTGCATTCTAGTTAGACATAATATTGGGGCTCATCATAACATAACAATACATGCAAGAATATAGCTTTCTCCATTTCCATCCCCAGCGTTCCTCTTTCCCTCCCTGCTTACCCTTCCTCTACTGTTCTTCCTCCTATTTATTTATTGCTTTCTTTAAATTGGTACTTTGTATACATACTGAAAGATGTAATTTACTGTGTTATATTCATATATGTACATAGAATAATTTTTATTTCACCCTGTATTTTCTCCCTTATCCTGTCTCCCCCCGACACTCTCCCCTGGTTTCCCCTCCATTTTCATGGGATCCCCTCCCCACACTGTTTTTCCTTACTTTGCTCTAGCTTCTCCATATGAGAGAAAACATTTGACTATTGACTTCTGCAGTCTGGCTTATTTCTCTTAGCATGATGGTCTCCAGTTCCATTCATTTACCTGCAAATGCCATAATTTCATTCTTCTTTATGGAGAGTAAAATTTAATCATGTATATATGCCACATTTTCTTTATCCATTCATCTGTTAGTGGGAACATGGGCTGGTTCCATAACTTAGCTGTTGTGGATTGTACTGGTGTAAACAATGGGGTGTATGTATGACTATTGAACACTGGTTTTATTTCTCCTGGATAAATACCAAGGAGTGGGAGGGCTGGGTCATATGGTGGTTCCATTCCTAGTCTTTTGAGGAATCTCCATACTTCTTTCCAAAGGGGTCATACTAATTTGCAGTCCCACCAACAATATATGCAAGTACCTGTCCCCGGACATCCTTGCTAGAATTTATTATTAGAAGTATTCTTGATGATTGCCGCTCTAACTAGAATAAGATGAAATATCCATGTAGTTTGGATTTGCACCTCCCTGATTGCCAGGGTTGTAGAACATTTTTTTAATATATTTGTCATTTGTATTTCTTCTTTCGAGAAATGTTTGTCTAGTTCTTTTGCTCATTTATTGGTTGGATTACTTGGTATTTTGGTGTTAAGGGGTTTTATGTTTGTTTGGTACCAGGGATTGAACCCAGGGGCACTTAGCCACTGAGCCACAGCCCCAACCCTTTTTTATATTTTGTTTTAGAAGCAGTGTCTCATTGAGTTGCTGAGGCTGTTTTTGAACTCACAATACCCCTGCCTTGGCCTGCCTAGCTACTGGGAGGTGTTAAGTGTTCTTTATGTATTCTGGATACTAATCCCCTGTCAGAGGAGCAGCTGGCAAAGATTTTTCTCCCATTCTGTAAGCTCTCTATTCACACACTTAATCATTTCCTTTACCCAGCCCAGTTTATCTATATCCCAATATAAATTTTGGAGGAATCCAGGTATTCATGCTCTCTTTAAATATATATGCTCCAAATATACAAGTAGATTGAGATATGTTAATGGTTCCTTTAGTAAATACTCACTGAAAAATAGATTGGCATTAAGTAAATAATCCCATCACAGGATTTTTATGATATCACACATCAAAACAAAGTCTGATTTATTACTCAAATTGTTAAAGTTAATTTATTTTGTGTATTATATTATTATTATTATTATTATTATTATTATTATTATTATTATTATTATTACATTCCTCAAGCCAAAAGAACTACTACTGGTCACTTTCAGGCTGACCAAGTTGTTAAAGTCATTGCTGAGAGTATTATTTCAAAGGTACTAGACATAACAAAGTGAATTTAGTAGAGCTAAATGATGGTTATTTTGTTTCTTTCTTGTTATTTTGAGACAAGGTAAGAGTCTTGCTAACAACTTTCATTTCCTTCCAGTTCTGCAAAGCCTGTTTTCCTTGTAGAACATCAACAACTTTTTATCCAATTTTAGGAGCTTCAGGACATTTCCTAATTGTAGTGCACACCTTTATTCCAGTTATATGGCTAAACAATTCCATAAGCTATTTGCCTTTCAAGCTGAAACTATTAATTTTCAGGAAAAGGTATTAAACTTTTCCAAGATGGGAGCTATAGCAAGGTCCAGAGGGACTACCCTGGGTTTTGTCCATTGGAATTTGAACTGGGATCCGCCACTATTAATTAACTGAGCACGTAAATTCTTTGCTCCTCAGTTTCCTCATCTCTCAATTGTTAATAACAAATTTCCTTGAAGCCTAGCTATTAAAGAACTGGAGGTTTAACAATAGGCAGATGGTGCCTGGTAGAGTTGCCAGCATATATTACACACGTGACTCTTACCTCCTTACTATCTCAAGCTCAGATCTCTCCCCTCATAACCCACTGTCTATTTGGCACTGCTCACTTAGGTCATTTTAAATCTATCCTACTAAAAACATTCACTTAAACTTTCCCTTAAACTCTCTTCTGCCAAGTCTGTGTCTCCAATCCAGATCTCTCCTTGGACTCCAGAACTGTAAGGCCAACTGCTTACTTAGCATTTCTACCTGGATTCCTAATAGACACCTCAAAGTATTTCCCCCTCCCTTCACCTACTCCCCTCCAGTCTTCCCATCTTAATAAAATGACAGTATCAATATCCACCAGCCCTGGGTAACTCTTATATTTCACTCCACTCCAATACCCAATCCAGAGGCAAACCCTTACCTTTATGCCACCAAAATGCATGCCAACCCCACCAGTTTCTGTCTCTCTCCGTTGCTGTCACCACATCCATGTATGACACTTTTTTATTTTCTCCCCTGGGCCCCTATAGTAAGCTCAGAACCCATTTTCACCACACCATACCATAAGCCAGCCTCCACACTGGATTTTAAAGTAGTCCTTTAAAAATATAAATCAAATGGTCTTATTTCTCCACATAAAACACTTCTGTTACACCTTTCATTCTTCTGAGAACATAAATGAAATTCCTCACCCTGTCCTGAAGTATGAGATGGTCTCTGCTTGTCTTTAGCTTCAATGTTTCCTCACTCTCTTCCGTACCCCATCCCCCTGAGTCAAAGTGACTTTCCTGGACTTCACATGTGCAGCCAGGCCCTGGCTTGGGATGTGTGCCTTCAGTCGAATGCTCTCCAATCCCTGAACTTGGCATTACTGGCTTCTTGTCATTCAGATCCCTGTGAAAGGCCACATCTTCCCAGGGGCCTTCCCTTGGCAACCTAATCCAAAGTAACCCATGTGGCTCTTTACCTTTTCTGAATTCTAAGAAGGCCCTGTATAATTTATCTCATAGTCCTCTTGTTTATGATACTTCTTGTCATCATCCTTTAATCTGGCTAGGGTGTAAGCTTAATAAGAGCAGGGTCCCTGTCTGCCCTGCTTATTATTTTATTCTGGTACTTAGAAATATGAACCTGATACAGAGATGGTGAGCAAAGTATGTCAGTTCATTGGAACACTTTTGTGACCAATTTCATACTACTTGAGAACAGTAATCTCTCACCTGTGAAATTCTAAACTTCTCTTTAATTTTTATTCAATAGTTTAGCATTTTAAAAACTTGCCTTGAATCTTGGTAAGCAAATAGAAAACTGCTGCTACTTCTTGGTCTACCTATGTTAGGCCCTCCACAAACCACCCTACCCATACCCTCTCTAGCTTCATATTACTCACACAAGTTATTATCATCATATTCTTAACAAAAATTCCCAATAAATAATATTATTATAAGACAAAAATTATAATAGAAAACTATACTTGGAAAAATATTGGCGTTAGAATTTTTGTGATTATTAAAGTATTGTTATAATTACAGTTACCACATCTTTTAAAATATCCTTATCCTAGTTAATTTACCTTTCACTATATAATCATGGAAGATGGGCCACCCATTCCACTCTCTGAATATGTTCTTTTGATGGAATGTTAATTAAAAATATATAATTAATATAAACTGGTGAAATGAGAATGTTTTAGGGGAGATAACCAGGTATAGACCTTTTATGAGATTTCTCATTCCTTAATAAGATTAGAGGATAATCACATTGTTAAAAGAATGGGAGTTTCAACACTAAAATGATAAGAAAATTGGGTAGGAAATGATTTATCCTTAGCACTGAGAAAATGCCCATTTATTTTGAGCTTGTTCATTGGTGAGAGTGACATTTTGGACATAAAGAAGAATCTGGTAAGAATCAGAATAATGCATAAAAATTCTATGTTATAATGTAATAATTCAAGCTTTGTTTCAAAGTCTATGATGTCATTGAGATCCTGTGCTAGAACTGTCCTCTAAAATCTTATCAGAGACATTTACAACCTGAAACAAAGTTGTCCTCTTCCCATACAATGTATTTATGAAGTACATAAATTCACTGCATAGTCTCAAATCACCTTTAAGATTTCCAAGAGTAATTTCTGGAATCTTCCAAGTTTTATAATAGAATAGAGATTATTTGAGAACATAAATGAACAACTAAAAGTCATACCAAACTTTTGGAGAAGAGATTAAATCTAGATAATAAACTCCTGAAAACAAATCAAAAATCTATAAATACAGTATGTATGGGCAAAATCACATTCTAAAACGGTATGTATAAAATTGCTTGCATCTGAGAAAAATTAATGTTGTGTTTTACTTTGGCTGTGTTTTGAAATAGAGAAACATATGATGATACCAGTTTTATGGCAGTTTTATATATATATATATATATATATATATATATATATATATATATATATATATAATATATAAGATGGAATATTAGGCACTATCTGAGACATTTACATTTACCTATGTAAGAACAATTAAAATACATCTGTTTTAGAAGGGACAAACACTCGTTATATGATCTGATCAAAATTTTAGGCATATTATTCTCTCCACTAATAGCAGGCTCACCACCTTGACTTCACACTCCCCCATTCAATGCAGAATTTCCAGTGCCTGGCATGGAACTTAGCACAGGGTGGGGGCCTGATGAATGAACAGGTGAAGGAGTGGGTTAATTTTAAAGTAATAATGTATAAAAGTAATTCTGGAAATGTAAATATAAGTCCACTTACTTACATTCCCTAATTCTCCTAATTAAAACTCTCACTTGAAGCTACATGCAGCCTAAAGCTCTGAAGTACAATTAGGAAAACTAGAAAAATGAGATATTTAAATTTCTCTGTTTGTAAAAACATGCAGTGTTTAGTCTAATCATATATTTTGTCCTAAATCTTTAATGTCTACCAGGGCAATCAATAATTTTATTTTCATCATTTGCATTATTTCTCAATTATAGTTTGTTTAATTGGCATATGAAGTCTTTGTTAGGGTTTTTTTCCTGATTAATCTTTTTGTTATATAACTCCTGTTTTATTATTTTTAATGAGAAAAGGTTGCTTACCTCAACAAACAAAAACTATTCCTTCCATAATATGCAGGAATTCTGTTTAAATGAACAGACCTGCTTAGAAGGAGTCCTTTGAGTAGACAGTTCTCCTAGACTGTCCTTACGGGCATATAACATGCCATGGCTGTGTGCTCATGTGTGCAACACAACAGTCACACAAGTCCTGCTCATCATCCTCCTCGCCTTGCTAGCAACTTCTTTTATCAATCAGTCTGACTACTCTCTGCATGCTGTAATTATAGAGAGGTTCATGGGGTTTGGCATATTCTACCTGTACTGTTGTTTGGTAGACACCAGATTCTACAGTTTTTATGCCCATTGTCTTCATAAAATGGTGTGAGAAGATGACTTAAAAACTCACAGCAAGGGCTGGGGGGTATAGCTCAGCTGGTAGAGTGCTTGCCTCACATGCACAAGGCCCTGGGTTCAATCCCCAGCACTGCCAAAAAATAAATAAATCAATAACCAGCAAAACATTCCCTCTTGTAAGGATTTCTTTTCAAGAGACAGTTTATGCATTTTTTAACTTTGTTATTATTTTAAACCTGAGTACAGGATCAACATCATCATCATCATTTAATTGTACATTCTTATGGGGAACAGTATGTATACAATATGTAAAGATCAAATTAGGGTAGTTGGCCTTTCTATCTCTTTAGGCATTTTTAAAATTTTGAGTAACACATAACACTTGTCTGCATTTATGAGATGTGGCATAGTATTTCAATACATATATATAATGTATACTGATCAAATCAGGGTAATTAATATTTCCATCTTCTTATCACCTCCTAATGTAGGGACTTTCATGCACTTAGTTACTAAGAAAATGTATAATAGGTCATTGAGATCTGCATCCCCCACTATGCTAAAGAGGGCTAGAAGTTATTACTTCTAACTGGGTATCATGATTTTGTTTATGTGCCTGGAAGGGGCGGGGGGGGGGGGGGGGTAAAGGGGAGTGCCGGGGATGGAACAGGAAAAACAAAGGGTTATAGGCCAGTGAGGAGAGGAAATTCTCTTCTTTAGAGTCCTTACAGGTGTAGCTCAATCCTCCTTTAAGGAAGAGTTGTAATGAGGATGTTGAGGCAATTTGGGAGGGGCATCTCTCTGTGACTCAATTTCATCATCTGTGAAGTAATAATAACACTGTCCTCATAGGAGGCCTTGTAAGGTTAATGACATGATATACATGAATATTTACCACTGGCCCTGAGCTTCGTAAGAGCTAGGTAACTACTATTTATTTGTGGACAACAGCTTTTAGGAGAGGTGGGATGAAAAAAAAAAAAAAAGCTTGATTTTTTTCAACTGAGTCAAGTTTAGATGATGCTTTCATTTGCACTGTCAAGAGCATATTGTTTAGAAATCTGGGACAACATCTTCAGTGAAGAATGACTAGTACTTATATGGGGGTGGGGATGGCTAAGTGAAGGAGCCATAGATACAGCTGTTTCCACTGGTCTGTGACGACCAGATTTTAATCACAGCTCTTGCTGTGACTTAAAACGAAAGGTAGTAAAAATATTGCATCAGGCAATTCAGGATGATAAGTAATAACATTGTATCCAAATCAATGTGAATTCAATTCTTTCCAGACTTCTTGATACAACCATATGAAACAGCCAAAATTTGACCACATTTTTTTTAGTAGTTATAGACAGACAGAATGCCTTTATTTCTTTATTTTTATGTGGTGCTGAGGATCGAAACCCAGTGCCTCACACATACTAGGCAAGTGCTCTGCTACTGAGCTACATCCCCAGCCCAACATTTGACCACATGTTATCCAAAAGAACTTAAGTTTCCCATACTTCAAAGCAAAAGATACAGCTGTTCTTAACAATTTAATTTCAAGTGATTATTTGAGTGGCAAATAATCACTACTGCTGGAAAAAAGCCTAATCTAATGGAGAGCCAGTTTGCCATCCCCTTGTTCTTCCTGAACTGCCATAATTGTGGAAAGATCAGTGTGGGACATGCCAAGAAGGGGTGAGGAAATGTGGGAAATGGTGAAACAAAAAATTAAGAAAAAATTCTCTCTCTTATCTTTGCAGGGACACTACAACAAAGCTTCTGAGTACTTTCAGCAAGCCTTTGACACAACGGCAGAACTCATGAACTTGTCTCTGCTAGACGAAACCAAAGTTCACTATGGAATTGCAAAAGCCCATCAGATGATGCTGACAATGAACAATTATATAGAATCTGCAGATACAACCAGCCTCAACCACCTGCTGACCTGGAAGGAGCGAAGAAGTGATGGTGATCTTGAACAGGTTGTTGGTAAGTCTCTGGTTTTGGGAAATAGTTTAGTTTTTGTATCATTCTCAATGGTTAAATCATTTTTTGTTGGAAAGTTTCATTCAACCATTGATTTTAATTTGATTGGTAATTTTATTTCTATTGATTCCTTATTATGTGAAGGTTGGGTATATTTTTGTGCCCTACTGTACCTTCTACATTTAAGAGGAGTATAAAATAGTTGAAATGATTTATTCTAGCTGACAAATCATCATTCTCAAACTGATTGTTTTCCAGTTGTCTTAAATAGTCCACAATGTGTACTAATCAGTTGTAACTAATGTGAAATAAGCTTATGCATTTTGATAATTCTCAGTGTTGGACTGTATATGGAATTCCTATAAAGAAAGTGTTGGTGGATGCTAATTTGCCTTACACACTTGACTTTTCCTATTCCTATTCCTATTTCCTATTCCTCTTTATCAATTTGAGCTTGAATGTTAATTTGGAAAATATCTGATAGTACTTTCTCTTAATACTACTTTTTCCCAATATATTTTTCTTGTGATAAATTGGAGTTAAAATAGTCTATTGAAAACAACTAGATGGGTTGTAAAGGTCAGCTCTGTGTGTCCACGTGGTCAGGTTCTAGTTTCTAATTAAGAATTTTAGAATAGAATATCTAAAAACGAAATTCAGAACTGCCTGTGAGAAACCTTTGAATTACCCAATTATTTGTTTGCAAACCAAACTTTTTAACGTAAAAATATTTGAAATATTTTGGGATCACTCAAGTGGAATCATAAAACCTCATGATGTCTGGGGAAGTCATTTAGCTGGAACAGTGATCTGTTGGGGCATTTATTTATTTATTCCAATAGAATATAATAGTAATTAGGGTCAAAAAAATTATATTGTCTCTTAGGTCACTGGAATACCTCTCACTACTCTTGATGTCCCTACTTGTAAAATAAGGAAAGATCTTGTTATGAATACATGTTCAGAAAGAGGGAATTAAGATGCAGCATTTAGAAGCAGACAGCTTGGGTGAATTTCAGTGTGCTCTGTTGCCCCAAAAATGTTTATGGTCTATTAGTAACTGACTACTCTTAGAAGCATCTGCTTACAGCAGGATGATGTCTTATGGCCGTATATTTGGAAGTTCCTTCTGTTGTTTTCTACCCAGGTTCTGACATTTTCTACCCAGAATGGCAGGAGATGAAGCAGAAAAAGTAAGATCCATGTTAAATGACCAGTGCTGGTGAAATTTCAGTAGAGAATAAGTTTAGCTGCTCCCATTTTCAAGTTTATCTTAGAGAAATACTCTCTATCACAATGGTAATTATGGGGACAAAAAAAAATTTGTATGGCACAAAAGTATACCCAACCTTCACATAAAACACCATCTTCTGATGACATCCCAAGTTTATTTGTTGCAATCCTGGTTTCAGCTTTTTCAAAGTCTGTCTCTCTCTGCTTTTCTTTACTCTAAAAAGCTGTTCATTTTTATATACTTTTTGTAGTTTGCCTCTCTATTTTTGGTAAGGTCATATTCTATCACAAAGAACTTAGAAGCAGAGCAAAAAATGCATCTCAAAATATTCAGCCATTAACAACTAGTTTTCTGTACCTGAAGAGTGCTATGGAGACACACCGCCTTCCTCATTCATTTCATGCAGATTGGAAATCTATGCATGGATGAGCTTCATCACTGTAAAAGTAAAAAATAATAATCTTTCAGATTTAAGTGCAAATGAGAAGTCTTTTCTCATATTACTGGCATGATCAGGACTGTTAGGGCTAATCTTTTTATTTGGAAATAAAACCTGCAGGACATTATCAAACATGTAAATATTGGTTTACATAAATATTTTTGGTTCAAAATGCACTCAAATCTGCTTTAAAATGCTTCAAAAACACTAAGCCACAACTCCCTCTTTGTGTTTGTTGCTTGAAACTCTTCGTTGGCCTCCTTGGCCTCTTGTCCTTTGTCACCCCTCCTTCTCCTGACTCCCCACCCCCATATATAATGTTCCTTAATATGGACTTATTTCTAGCACCAGCTTACCCCCAGGGAAATGCAGCCCATCCTGCCAGGTCTTTGGATGCTGAGCCATTCCCTGGTCCTCTCCTGCTTGAATGTGACCTCTTTTTTTCTGTCCCCAAATCGAATGTCATTTCTTTTGGCCAGGCACATTTGATTTGTCCTAATGTGCATCCAACATGTCGATTTCAGCAGTTGCCTCAGCTACCTGATGAAGAGCGTGAGTCTCTCAAACCCCAATTCTGATTCTTGGTATTCCCTACAAAAGAAGGCACATATGGTTAGCATCTACTAGGCCCCAAGTAAATATTTGTTGAATTAAATAGAATTCAGAATGAGCCTATACGCCCGATCATAGACTAGTTCACACTAACCACTTCTATAAAACAAAATCCGTGGGTTTCCTCGGGAAGCCTATGATCCCACATGGTATCTGGATTACCATCCAATTATCACATGAATGAAGGACCACGTTTACCGAACATGCTGTTGACAAATTGACAAAATACAAAAATATTATTTGGAAAGCTGAGCCGCTTTTAAGTTTTCAACTTTTGCCTTTCTTCTCTGAAGAGGAATCTTTAATCTTGCTATTGAGGGGTCCCATGTATTCCAAAAAAAGAAAAAAAAAAAGCAGATCAAAGATCTGAAAGATACATTATAAAAGCTGTGCCGTTATCGTCACCTCTGAGACTTCCATCCTGCAAACAAATCATTAGCTCAGAGAGTAGGCAATATTCTTTTAAGCAGAGGAACATGACCCCCTAAGGGAATAGAGCAGTGAGCGCACTCGGGTCCCTAGATGAAATAGAACAGTGACTCACCAGCAAACCGCTCTCATCTCTGTGCCTTTCAGAAGGAATGCCGTGAATACAGGGACCTTCGTACTATTCTAATACTCAGTATGGTCGGGATGATTCATCCCCCTCCTTTTCTTTCCAATCCTAAAACAAGAATAGAGTCTCCTCCCAAATTGGGGGATTTAGAAAACATATTTAAATTTATTGTACTTCAACAAAAGTATTCCAGGCATAGTTTGATTAACTTCATTAGAAGTTAATGAACTTGATTGGCTCTGGGGGGCTTATGGGCCCATGAATTTCTGCAGAGTTCTTCAGAACAGACTTTCACCTTCCTTACTGGAACTATTATCTTTAAAATCAAGGAGACTTTTTATTTTTTTTTGATAGAAAAAGTTTGTTTTGCCTTTTGGAGATCATAGACCTAGATGGGGAAACAGCAACCTTTTCCTGTTCAACTTAATAGCAGTGTTAATCTAGGCATGTAATTATAGCCATTTAAGAGCCCGCATTGTTAACCACATCATTGATGAAAATTATATCAGTAACATGGTTTTTTAATTCACTACCTTATTGTAGTCAAGTGTAAATTATATCAGAGAAATAAAATGCAAGTTCTAAGTATAGAAATAGATGAATATGCAGGCTAGGTTGGTACTTAAAGGTACTTACTATTTTCTATGAAATGGAATGTAAAGGTTACTTGAGTGGCAAAAAATATCACCCTGGTTTGACGAATCCTTTAATATTCCTACAGGAAAACAATCAAAATCATGACCGTCTCACAGCCCTTGGCTTATGTTGGCTGCATGTTGAACCCTGGGTTTAATGTCAGTCATTTTTTTTACCCTTTCTTTGCTTGTATGTTTCATTCTTGATTTAATCTTTCTAATGAAGTTAACCAAACTATGCTATGTGCTCCAACTTTACATGGAACTATAATGCACCAAATTAAAATAAATAAATAGAAGGAAGACCAATAGAGGAAGGGTGTCGGGGGGAGAGAAAGAGGAGGAACTGGGGATTGAAATGGAGCAAACTATGTTATATGCACATGTGAACAGGTCAAAATGAACCTCACTATTATGTACAACTATAATGCACTAATGAAAGTATTTTTAAAGGAGAAAAAACAAACAAGAAAAAGCCACAGTCATGGTGGGCCCTCATTTTCTACTGTGATCATTTCTTCCTGTATGCATGTCAAATAACCCTACTGAATGAGGAGAAAGTTACCCAATCAGCCAAAAACTCAGACCTCTGTCTCTAATAATATATTCAACCACATGACACAGAGAATGGAGATTCTGGTGAAAATTTTGACCAAATCACCTTCTGATAGCTTGGTATCACTGAGCAGGGCTATTTCATAAGAGCCCAGTGATCTGGGGTTTAAGGCCACATTAGCTCTGGGACAGAGAAAGTCAAGTTCCTTCAGCTTGTTAAGCTCAAAATAGATCATTGATAATATTCCTCTGGAACTGTCTATTGCTCTTGAGTTAAAGCATCTTTCTGAATGAATATGGTGTTTTGAAGTCCTTAAGAGATTTTCATGGGTGTTTTAATTATCATTTTCCCCTCCCCACAAACGTAAGTTTCCATGGCTTCTACAAAAGGGAAATTATTATTATTATTATTATTCATTAAACAACTATATAAATATCAAGTACAAGTATTTTATTTTTTTATTTTTTAGTACCAGGGATTGAACCCAGGGGCACTTAACCACTGAGCCACATCCTCAACCCTTTTTTAAATTTTATTTAGAGACAAAGCTTCGCTGAGTTGCTTAGGGCAACTAAATCGCTGAGGCTGGCTTTGAACTCGAGATCCTCCTGCCTCAGCCTCCCAAGCCACTGGGATTACAGGTGTGCAACACCACACCCACCTAAGTATGTGATTCTTATAACAGAATTTATAGTAATTTCTAGCTATCTGATAGCATGTGCAATTTTCTTTTCCCCAGTTGGCACCAATGAGATGGCTTAAGTTAGGGAACTATTTCATCTGAAGATGTTCGATTCACCTTCTGTTTCACCCCTCTTGCTTCTCAGCATTTCCTCCAGCCCTTCCCTTCCTCCACTGTTTTCTAGGGCTCTCAATTCCTGAACATGCCCACCTCTCCTCTCACCATTAGTCATTCTCCACTCAATTCAATTTGTAGCTGCTTCTCCCCTCCTCAATCTGGCACCCTT
Organism: Callospermophilus lateralis; assembly: GCF_048772815.1. Classification (NCBI taxonomy): domain Eukaryota; kingdom Metazoa; phylum Chordata; class Mammalia; order Rodentia; family Sciuridae; genus Callospermophilus; species Callospermophilus lateralis. The sequence goes on from NC_135312.1 coordinate 118,580,388, forward strand.
CCTACATCCTCTTCCCATCTTCTGAAAGTAAGTTAAAATCTTCTTGAGTTTTTTTTGAGTTTTACAGAATCGTGCAATGATCAAGTTACATGGTACCAAAGAAATCCATGGTCCATACGTTTTATCCTCTGTCCATACTTTTTATGACAGAGGACATAATAATTTGTAAAACAAAGTAGATTTACAATCCAGTTCTCAAGAATTCTAGTACGAGAGTCTACACACATATGTTGCCATTTCTTTTATATTGCAGTACTTCTAGCTAGTTATAAGCCATGTCTAACATGTTTAAAGATGGTATTTTAAAAATGGATAAAAATAATCATAGTGGAAAGAAACAGGCAAAACTACACTCCTGGTCAAGATGGAGTGACAGGGAGTCAAGATTTACTCTCCTGCTTTAAACAACTGACGGAATAAACAAAGCAAATAAGGCAACTCTTTGTAGACCCTGGACAGGACGGTGGTCCCTGATGAAGGGGAAACAAAGAAGCCAAGTGCATGTTTTGTCCCACGTACTGTATAGAGAAGGTTCCCAGTCTTGGCACGGGGAGGAGGGCCAAGGTAGAGCCCAGTGGGCTCCCTGAGTTGAGGGCTGAGTTGGCAGCGCAGGAAGGCCTGGTGGCTAGAGTTCACAACCAAGAGAAAGAAAGGCTGGAGTGTAGCTCAGTGCCTAAAAACGTGCACCACCCTGGATCTGGCTCCCAGCCCTGCAGAAAAAGAAAAACTACAAGAAAGAGCTGCCCAGGAGAGAGTTAGCCCTTGCAGAGTTCTGCCATCTCAACTGAGTCCTAATCATTATGCGCACACAAAGAAACTACTAAAGGCTGGGGAAAGAACCACTCAGAAAGATCAGGTAGAACAATCCTGACACTCAAACACAGCTGGAAATGAAGTGAGGAAAACCTCCCAAACATGGGGCATTAGAAGGAGGACTTATTAAGGCCTTGCTTCATGATGGGGAAAAATTAGCTCTGGATGAAAGACTGCCTTGGTCACCTAACAGAGCTGGAAAGTGAGTATCAAAAGGATCAAAGTGTTTTCAAGTAACTTACCTGGGAAGAACAAAACTCAAGAATATTTATAGGAATAAAAAATATCTTAGTAACCCAACAAGGTGGTAAAATGTCCAGTATTGGACATACAATCAAAATTATCTAGACATTCCAAGAAGCAGGAAAATATGACTCATAATGAGGAGAAGATATATAAATAGAAACAGACTCCAAGAAGACACAAATGATAGAAGTAGGAGACCAAGGCATAAAACAGTTATTGAAACCGGAGTTTCGTATGCCAGGTGGGGAAGTTCCACAGTTCAGCTTTGGAACTGAGTTTCTTCCGTGTCACACAGTCAGTCTCTTCTTCGAGAGCTTCCTGTTCTAGAAGCCATATTCTCATGGCCTTGCAGTTGGGTCCCTTTAAAGGGCTGTGTTTAGTTACGGCATCATTGTTGTTTTTCTCAGTTTGCAGAGATATTTGCAGGCTTAGGGTGGGCCATGTATTTTTTTCCCTAGGTAACTTTCAGATCCAAATCATCACAGCTTTCTGTACACATGAGCCTTCGCTTTGTGGGTTTTGATGAAAACTTGTTATTTGCTACGAGAAATTGTTTCAGGCTTATTGTATACATCTTTAAATCCAGAACTAGAATCATCTACTTCTACAGGGAGGCTAAGAAAAGTGGATTTCCACGGATTTCCAGTTTTCCAAGCACTATTTGTTGGAGATGTTATCTTTTCTCCAATGCATGTTTTTGGCACCTTTGTCTAATATAAGATAATTGTAATTTTGTGGGTTAGTCTCTGTGTCCTCTATTCTGTACCATTGGCCTACCAGTCTGTTTTGGTGTTTTTGTTAAACTATTGCTCTGAAGTATAGTTTAAGGTCTGGTATAGTGATGCCAGCTGCTTCACTCTTCCTGCTAAGGATTGCTTTAGCTATTCTGGGTCTCTTATTTTTCCATATGAATTTCATGATTGCTTTTTCTATTTCTATGAGGAATGCCACAGGGATTTTGATCATAATTGTATTAAATCTGTATAGTGTTTTTGGTAGTATAGTCATTTTGTTAATATTAATTCTGACTATCCAAGAGCAAGGTAGATCTTTCCATTTTCTAAGGTCTTCTGTGATTTCTTTCTTTAGGGTTCTGTAGTTTTCATCGTTTAGATCTTTCACCTCTTTCGTCAAGTTGATTCCCAAGTATTTTTTTTTAAGCTATTGTAAATAGGGTGGTTTTCCTCATTTCCCTGTCAGAGGATTTGTCACTGATATATAGAAGTGCTTTTGATTTGTGAGTGTTGATTTTATATCCTGCTACTTTGTCAAATTCATTTACTAGTTCTAGAAGTTTTCTGGTGGAGTTTTTGGCTCTTCTAGGTATAGAATCATATCATCAGCAAATAGCGCCAAAAAACCCAAATGCCGAATGTTTTCTCTGATATAAGGAGACTGACTCATAGTGGGGTAGGGAGGGGGGAGCATGGGAGGGAAAGACAAACTCTAGATAGGGCAGAGGGGTGGGAGGGAAGTGAGGGGCAGAGGGTTAGCAAGAATGGTGGAAGATGATGGACATCATTATCCAAAGTACATATATGAAGACACAAATTGGTGTAAACATACTTTATATACAACCAGAGATACGGAAAAATTGTGCTCTATATGTGTAATAAGAAATGTTATGCATTCCACTGTCATTTATTTTTTTAAAAAAAATCAATAAAATTTTTTTGAAAAGCAGAAGAGATTCCTAAAACTCTAAAAGTAAATAAAGCTAATGATCCTAAATATGTATCCAGTTGGTGATGTAATCACACCAAAAGGAAAAATTCTGAGTGAATTTAATACAGAGAAATTTGGATATCTCCAGTGAGCTCTATCCTAAAAAATCCCCCCCCTACAAAATATTTGAACTGCTTTCAGTGACTACCATTGTTGGTTTGATGTTGGTGTTATCATTGAGAGTCTGGTGTGTGCAATGTAGGATATATCAAACATAATTATATGATAAGCCTTTTAGTGTCGGCGCCCTTACAAACTGGGATTCTCTGCATTGCAGAGGCTACCACACTTGCAAATTAGGGTATGGGGAGGTGAACAGACTATATGAATTTTGAATTTCTTTTACTTCTTTAAATCTTTGATTTTTAGTTTTCTGAGAAAATACTTATCTTTTCAATTTTATTTTACTCTAATTAAATCTAAGGAAGTGTTGAAAACTAGAATTATTGTAAGGTCCCAATATGGTTTACAGTAAGTCCCAAATAAATAAATCCTTTACACTGCTTTTGCCATACTGCGGCAGGTATATCAACACAGTGTTTGGGGTGAGATAAAAGTATATAGAAAAATCATTACACAACCTTCCACCACAATTACTTCAAAGTTCCTTACTTATGGTCTATGATAACACTTTTTTCTGTCATTTTGGAGCAACAAGATGAAGTACAAATTTGAGGAAAACCCAAAATAGATGAAGCTGTTTATTGGGTAAAGATGCAGGTTTGTGATGGGCGATCTCTTTTGACTATAGTCCCATGTTTTGTGATGTGAGGAATTGGGCTTTGCAGTTAGTCAGTCTCTTTCTTTGAATCCTAACTCAACCATCTCACAGCTGATGGACCTGGGGACCTACCTCCATTACCTGTCTCTAAAAGGGAGATGACAGATGGAGGCAGCTGATGTTTGGGGTAGGAGCTTATGGGCTTTTGCATATGATCTGGTTTTGAAATCAGCCTCCATCACTTAATTACCAATAAAACATCAGGAGAGTTATTAGCCTCAAATAAATAAATAAAAAGAGGAAGATGACATTTCCCTCCCCAGAAGATGGCCTTGACTGTGTCCAAGGACATAGTGCACCTATGTAGAGGACCCTGCCTGCCCAGTGGCTATTGCCCATCTTCCTGTCAGCAGATGCCTGATAGTTCTCACCCCACCAGCTGCCATGTCCCCATGGGAGGTGGCCTTTCTCCAACGCAGTGGTTGAATAAGTCCTACATAAGCCAGTCACTGTGACCTTGTTAGACCTGCCATGTGACAGCTTTCGGGGAGGATGTGTGACACATAATTCTAATTAATGATATAAGAGAAGAAAATCAGAGGAATTCCTGGGAAGGTGTTCTTCATTCTTGAAATAGGATGCAAAGCAAGGAAATTCCCTCTCTCCTGACTTGAGAAACATTGATGTGTAAATATGAGATGCCTGGATTTGCTGTAGCCAACTTGCAGCTAAACCGCCAAGACTCTGAGGATGGTGGCAAGAAAGCACAGACTACAGGCTTAATGACTCCCTTGGCTTCTAAATTAACGAACCCATAATTATCACCATTTTATATGGGAGATAAATTTCCCTATTTTATTCTTTTAATTGACAAAAATTTACATATACTTATATACAATTGATATTTTATATATATGGGAGATGCTAATTAACATATCTATTTCCTCACAAACTTATTTTTGTGGTGAGAACACTGAAACTTTACTCTCAGTAATTTTCAACATATTGTTATAGATTAAAGTCACTTGGTTGTGCAATCGATATCTTAATTTACTCTTTCTAGCTAAAACTTGAGTCCTTTGGCCAACATCTCTCCAACCACACAAATTTTCTATTTTAAAGTTACTTTTAGCTGGGTTTTTTTTTACTGGCAGCTAATGCCACTCTAAAAGTCAAATGCCAAGCAATCATAGCCATTATTGTAGCCTCGGCAGTGAGCAAAGTGCCTGGCCCCTAAAGAGCACGCAGAAGATTGGAACTGTGGAATTATTTGTTGAATAAGCTACTTTGTACCATAGAATTTATTAAATACCTTTAAAGCATAGCCGGTATCTCAAAATCGAGCATTCTCTCTGAATTGTAAACATACCTCATGTTCTCACTTATCTCTTCCCAACTCAATTCCTTTCCTAATAAGAGCACTCACTTCTTCAGAACATCAAAGTTATATTAACATTGCTTAAAAAATCAATCTGATTCAGCTAATACAATATTGAAAGTCCTTTAACTTATTCAGAGCAATCAGGAGTTTTTTTTAAGTTGAAAGATTACCTATGACCAGAAATTAGGACAGTTATAACTAGTAAGTAATTGAAATCATTCAGGCAGCATGGGGCAAGATAATCATGAGTTTTAAGGCCCACACATGAATTTCTATTATAAAATTTGAGGGGAAGCCTTTAAATTCAACTTTTGTAAACTATTCCAAAATTCCAAAGATTTCTTTTCTTCACTATAAATCTACACCTTAAAAACTTGTTAAAAATTTTAAATGATAAATCTTTCTATGAGGAATATGATGAAAGCTAAGTTCTCCTCTCTTCAGAAAAATATGCAATTACTGCTTATAATGTCAGAGGGTTCCATAACCATTACTCAGGCGGAACTCGGAAGTAGCAAGTGCCCACCAGCATCTGGTTCTTTCGGAAGATTGCACTTCTGAGCCCCTACACACACACACACACACACACACACACACACACACACACACACGGCAGAGCTAAGACTAGTCCTGGCCAGTAGGCTGTAGGTAAAAGTCATTTTTGAGCCAAAGCATAGGTGAGCCCACCTGAGACCCTGTGGCTGGTCCTTTCCCTGCTGCAGAGCATGAGGAAGACTTACCAGGAACATGGAGCTACAAGACGGAAGCAGCCTGGGTCGCCACATGTCCACATGGGGAGCATCTGCCCCAGAATACAGTTCCTATCTGCAGCCCACTTTGCACAAACACAGAATCCTCCTTTTTTGTGGTAAACCACTGAGCTCTTCAGAGTAGTTTGTTACCATGGCTTCATTTGCCTGAACTCCCTCCAAAAGCTCCTGAATTCTTCAAGATGGTTCCCAGGCCTCAGCAAGGGGAACTCCAATGGAAGAACGGGGACAGTTTATGACAAATTAGACAGGATGTGAGTCTGTCTGTAATTTTTTTAAAAGTCAGAGACCTTTAAAATCCTTGTTTGAGGCATTCATTTCTAATGACAGCAAGTTTCATGAGACAAATAGAATATAAGCATTAACATATATTGTCTCTGAACTCCACGCTAGTGTCAAAATAAAGCATAAGGATGTGAATCTAGTCTGCTAAACTTACTTAAGTCATAGTAGATTATATATTTTCACTTAAATCATAGTAGATTATATATTTTCATAAATCCCAAGAAAGGACATAGAGAACCTCAGATTCAGCAATTGATAAGAAAATAATGTCAAAGGGAAAACATTGATTTGGAAAAGACAAATCGATACTTAAATTATAACCAAATTTTAAAATAAAAAGGACAACAGAATTTGAGCCTGAATTTCAGATGTCCCCCCATTTAACACAGTCCACCCACCTTCATACATTTTCTGTAATACAGTGACAAGAATAAAGTATTTCATCAGAAGCTAATGCTCACTTCATTGGGAAATAATAACATAGCTCTAGATCCCTCGGGTTGAAAGATCTTTTTTATTCTTCTTCTTCTTCTTCTTATTCCTTTTTTCCCCCTTTGAGAATCTCCTTCTCTATCTGCTGCCTTGGTTCAATAAAAGAGAATTCTTGATTGCTCAAACAAAAACGAGACTTCTTTTAGATTCTGCTCACAGTTCTTGGTAGCTGATGGTGTTGCCAGTCTTAACTTTCCACTGCACACTGAACTCACCACTTCCAAGAAAAAAAAAAAGGTGGCTAGGTTGCTCTAAGCCAGCTGTGCTTTAATTTTGTCTCTAATTGCTAGCTTGAGAAGCTTATCAAGAGTTTGTTGGGTGGTTAAACCATAGCAAAGGTCAGAGCAAAGGCAGGAACCACAGCTGTATAAAGTTAGGGCTTGAAGACAACTGGGAGAAACCAGTTGTCAGCTGTCTCGTTCCCAGTGAGGGATCTTTGCTTCATTCCAGCTGTCTTTTACTTGTGGTTATGGATTCCACATAACTTTGACTATGTCGGTAAGTGCTTTCTATCATTATTAGAATTGGGGGTATACACACACACACACAAAAAAAAAAAAAAAAAACTGTCTCCTATGTGTATCTCATCTTTCTTTGATAAGGCTCTGTAAGGACAATTCTAATCATTCTTGATCCATAAAATTCCTTCTGAAAAAAAAAGTGGTATGTCATTTGTATTTAAAGAATGAAGATACTGAAGTCACAAGTTTTTGTTGGTTTCTAATTCTTTCTAAGCTTTCCCTGATTGGGGATTTTTAAAAATATTAATCCACAGTCCCAGAGTTCACTTTCTTTAAGTCCTTTTACTACTCTGTCCTTCTTGTATTTTTCACTCAAAGATAAGAGTGAATGTTCTGGCCAGGTGTGGTGATGCACACCTATAATTCCAGTGACTGAGGCAGGAAGATCACAAATTCAAACCCAGCCTCAGCCACTTAGTGAGGCCCTAGTCAACTTATGAGACCTGATCTCAAAAGAAAAAATTAAAGGGCTTAAGATGTGGCTTATTGGTTAAGCACTTTCAGAAGTACTCCCCACCACCACCAAAAAGTCTATAGTATAATTTAGAAAAAAATAAATGTTTTTCATGACAAATATTCTTTTAGAAATTATTTATAGTGCCTTATAAGTGATGGCTGTCCTGAATAACAATCCCTAGATATATATTTCACTTTTCATAGGTGATGCTTGATTCCTGGGATTGAGCACAGTGTGCTCAACATGGGAAATATTGGGGGAGAATCTAATGAAAAGAAATACAAGTATATGTAATGCTAGAGACCAGTGTCTTGACCCTTCCTGAAAAAAATCTTCGCATCTCTATGAAAGTTCTTGAACATATTTACTTTCTGAAACTTCTGAACTACTGTGGCAATGCAATAAATATTAAAAACACTAAACAATATTCAATCTCCCCAAATCCCTTAAAACCATAGTGTATTCAGGTTTTTATTGTTTGTTTGTTTACCTCCCTTCATTTTTTCCTAACCTTCAATCAAAGATTCTGAGAAAATAAATGTTCTTTCGTCATGCCTGTTAAGGTTAAACAAGACTAGACTTTGTTAAACCTATAGGGAAAATTAAAGTTATTCATTTTCAGTGTTATCCCTTTAAGAAATTGCATTTATTGACTTCCAATATGGAATTAGACACCTAAGAGGAGGAATAGACCCATTAATTTTAGCCTTAGTGAAATGAATCTGATTTTTCTGCTTAAGAAAAAACATTTCATTGTATCCTCAGTTTAAATAGAGTATGTTTTGTGTTCATACTGAAGGAAGTTTAGTCCAACATTTTCAAAGATGTTCTAGTCTTGTTTATTAGATGCTATGCTACTGGGAAGTGATGCATAATTTTCAAGTCTCATATACTTTAAGTTCACATATTAAAATGAAAACGGAAAAAAAAATAATGAAATGAAGATTCAAAATCAATAGTTAACAAGAGAATTAGCTATGAAAATCAGGAGAACCGGGTCAAAATGCCTATCATAAAATGTTAAGGTTACTATTTACCCCATTCAGATCTATTAGGCCCAGATTTTTATCATCACCCACTAACCGGATTATGAAAACAGGGAAGTAAACCATACAAGAGCCTCTAAGTAATAATTCCCTTTTATCACAATACAAAAAGAGCAGTTGTGTTGCAATCAATGTGAGCAAAAGAAATAATTTTTTTTCAAAAAATTTAATAGGCAGAGATGATCAGAATGATGTTATGATTGGGTCATAGAAATACTCCCTAAAAATATAGATGTTCAAATACCTACATTCACTACTTCTGATCTGAATGAATTCACTTGTTCCCTCACCTTCATCCAGGGCTTTACCTTGTAATTTTGTTTGAAATTTTATGGGATGGAAATATGAATACAGTATATTCCTTAGTAATTTGATTGGCAGGAAATAGAGAGAAAAACATTACAAGCACTACTTTTTAATAATTTATAATTACTTACATGAATCTACTAAGTTTAGGCACACAATTATATGACTAATTATGTTGAAAATCCAAGTGGATGCTTAAATAGATGACCATGCCCTGAGGCCCTTCCAGTTGTTTCTGCTGTCTCATTTAACCATGCAAATGTTATTAAGCATTCCTGGCTAAAAATTTTCAAGCATGTGCAAGTGTAATTGCATAGATAATTATGCATAATACTGTCACTTCCTATATCTAACACAGAAATTTTCTTTTTTGAAACAATATCAGCTTTCTACAGGGTAGCTTTCTCAATACAAATATGATTTATGAAAGATAAGAGAGTTAAACAATCTATTGCTCTTCAGGATTTCTTCTGAACTTTTTGCACATCAGTTTGAAAAAAAAAGGAAAGATCAAGTCATATGCTAAAATTAAAGCAAATTTAAAATATCTACAAATGAAAGAATCCATGTTCACAAATAGATCTCATTGAAAGTATATTCAATAATCATAATTATGACACAATCATACTTAGGTGAACCTAGGTCTATATAAAAATTTATATAAACAATAACAAGGACATAAAGGAACTGCCCCCCCCCAAAAAAAATGAAGGCATCAGTTGTTCAGGTTTGCATTTACCAAAGCCAGGATTATATAAACAGCAAAAGTTGTCTGGAAAAATATTTTAGTAGCACCTACATGTTGGCAGGTTATTTTTCATGAAAATTATTAAGGAATCTGACAGTACAGAATCTTGCCTGATGCTGTCCCTTTCCAGGTTGGATTCTGCACAGTTCTGTGTCACTAGTTACCAGTGCAAAGTTTAGTATGCATGCAGCTAACTGGTGGAGCCTGGCTCACATGACCCCACAACTACAAGGAAAGGTGGAAAATGAGGACCTTTTCAGCAACTACAGTGAGAACAATCTTCACCTCCCACCTAAATTTTTTTCTTTTTTTTTTTTTGAATTTTTTGGTTCTGGAGATTGGACCTAGAGGAGCTTTATCACTGAACTACATCCCCCATGCCTTTATGTTTTTAGTTTTGAGATAGAGTCTCACTAAGTTTCTGAGGGTCTCACTAAATAGCCAGGATTGGTCTTGAACTTGTAATTATCCTGCCTCATCCTCCCGAGTCACTGGGAATTATAGGAATGCACCAGCACATCTAGCTAAGGAATCAATCTCTCTCTCTCTCTCTCTCTCTCTCTCTCTCTCTCTCTCTCTCTCTTATTTGTTTGGTACCAGGGATTGAACCTTTGAACCCAGGGAGGCTTAACCCCTAAGCCACATCCCCAGCCCCTTTTTATATTTTATTTAGAAACAGAGTCTCACTGAATTGCTTCGGGCCTAGCTAAATTGCTGAGGCTGGCTTTGAACTTGGAATTCTCCTGCCTCAGCCTCCTGAGCCACTGGATTAAAGGATTAGGAATTTCTTAAAGATAGAAACGGAGGTTTAGTTGCTGAAAACAGCCTCTCAAAATAGTGCTAAGTATAATGAAGAAAAAAAACAAAGAAAGCAGGCTAAGATGGCTATTTTTAAACAGAAGTTTACAAGAAACCTCTCAAAAGAGGCATGGAGTGAAAAGAAACCTGACTGAAATAGGAGTCAGTCTGGACTATCTACGGTGGAGAGAAAGATACTCAGGGAAAGCTAAGCTTATTCAACAACCAAAGACCAATATGGCAGAACAAGTTCATTGTTCGGGAAGGGGAGGTAAGGACCAATGTTTGAGGGGCAGCCGGTCAATTTAGTCCTTGTAAACCATGGTAATTACATTGGATTTTATTCCAGTTGTGATGAGAAATTACCACCGAGGTCTGAGTAGAGGACTCTGACTTTTCAAAAAGATCACTTTGGCTGCCATGTGAAGAATGGGTTGGAAAGCAGTGGCCTCTTTTATTAAAACCTACAATAAGAAATGTATTTTTGCCTTGTGACAAAATTGAATCAAGAGTTTGACAAAGATAATACTTACCCACTATATAAGTAGTCTGGTATTTTTCTATTATATTCTACCCCAATTGAGCCTATTTCTTTTTTTAGTGGTTTTAAAGAAATTGTAAGTGGGAGAATTCTTTTTTAAACCAATGAAAACTACTCCACTGCAACCAAATACATTTGAGATGTATATATATATATATATACACATAAATATATATATTAAATATATATATATATATATAATTTATATATTTTTAAAATTTTCCCACATTTTTATTGATATATTATAGTAGTACATATTGATGGGATTTGTTGGTACATATTCATATATGCACACAGTATAAAAATATAATTTGACCAATAGCCAAATCACTCCTCAGCACTCCCCCTCCCTCCTCTCCTCCCACCCCTTGGTCCCTTTCCTATAGTAATCTCCCTTTGATTTCTTTTATGTAAGTGGGCGATTCTTATGAGGAAAGATGACATTGAACTTAGAGATATTCACTGGTGACTGGAGATAATCCGTTGCATTTCCTATGATCTACAGATATTTCAAAGTGCCCTGTGGAAAATTAAACCTCACAATAAGCCTGAGGCAGTTTTAGTTTTTCAAGATGCAATTTAAGATCTCTTGCACAAAATTATATGGGGGGAGTATTACAAATGTATATTTTAGGGCCCCTCAGATTTAATGAATTGGAATCTCTAGTGACAAGCCTTGTGAATCTGCTTTTTAGTGACTAACCAGGTGATTCTTAAGTGTTTTAAGTTTTTCAGTATTTTAGGTAATAATGCAAGGTCAGCTTTTCCTCATGGAAATATGCTATTTCATCAATATATGTCAACTCATTTAGTGGGTCCTAAGGTTTATCAATTCCTTCTCTCCAAACACATCACATTGTATATATTAAATAAGTACAGCCCTTAACATCACATAACACCTCTATGAAGTGGTTTTTATCAATAACATTTCTTGGCAACACTGGTACTACTGTATATTGTTATAAATCCACAAGCAGAAAACCAGAAAGCACTTCAAATGGGTGTTTTCATTCATTGCTTTTATTCCTTTTGCTTCCTTTAGGTATGTTCGGAACAAGTCAAAGTTTCTTGAACTTTTTTCCTCTATCAATACTGGTCACTTCATAGTTTATCTAAATAACTGACTTCACTCGGTAGCTTTCCTTTCCCCTCCCAGTGCTTATAAAATCCTATTGCCATGCAAGCCTACCTGCCCGTGTTAGGTTGAAGCTAAATACCATGCATGGGCAGCACCAAGGTGGTCTATAGCAGCAGCATCTTTCCCGAGCTTTGCACATCATTGATTCTTATTGAACCTAATGCTGCCCGGTAGCACAAGTGAAAATTTCTCACCATGTGATTCTATTTAGATGCATTCTGGGTGCAACAGGTTAGATGGTTACTCTAAAGAAAGCATTTTCAAACTATCATTAACCTGTGAGGGACATTTTTCTCTACTTAGATTTAAAACCAAATCCAGGAAATCCAAGACAGAAGGTATATTATGGCTCATGTACCTGCAAAATCAGTCTCCACGTCTGGCACATTTGACATTTGTGGAGAATGAATGGGTTTAATGCTTGATGTCATAAAGTTATTTTGTAAAATGTTTTCCAATTTCACACTCACTTTGACTGTGGATGAAGTAATATCCCCACGTTTGTGAGATCACTGTGGCAAAGCTTGTCCTCATCCCTTGGCCAAAGCAAACATTCTGACTCATATGATGAGACATCAGAGGGATGAATCATCTCTCTTCAACTCAACTTCAGAAACAAGGGGAGGACAGAATTCTTGTGTGTTGGTGGGAAAACACGGGGTTAAAGTGGACAGTGTTTCGGGAAGAGCTCAGTGGACTTGTGCTGGGGCGAAAGCCCGCACAGTCCCAGCTAATGACTTGTAGGTACCGAATTCTCAGGTCTCTCAGGTGGGTTCAGTCGATCGACTTCAGCAGCGTGATGAAAAGGTTGAGATAAAATAAACTGACAGTTGCTACTCATCGTAGGCAGCAAGCTGTACCCAGGCAGCTGAGACCCTGGGAGCCCTCTTTCTTAAACAAAGGATTTCGCTGCAGTGAGCAATGAACTCCGGAAAAAAAAAAAAAAAATGGGGGCAGATTGGCAGCTGGTGACCGACAGGAGGAGGGAAAGGAGGGAAATGCAGCGATCGTGGGCTAATTAGAAGCCATTCCCACCTACTTAATACCAACCCATTAAGCAGAAAACACTTTTCATCTCCACATGGCACTGTACCCCAATCAATACCCACCCACTGGCTGCCTGGGTGCCCACAAATGAATACACTGCAAGTTTAAGAATGCAGTAATTGATTTGGGACAGCGAATCGGCAGCTTTCACAGCCTATTTTCTGAAGATACTAATGCAGTGTTTGTGATGCTTAGATAAAGTAATCATATCTGTAAACTGACAGCTGTCAAAAATCGACAAACATAGAGGAATACCTAAGCATGCTAGACTTTATTTAAGTCATAATAGCAAACAATTGTGTAAGTCAATTTCCCCCACTTTGGGGGCAGTGACTCCAATATTTGACTTAAATGTCTTAATTATCAGTACCACTATTTCCACCCTCTGTGCACCACACACACACACACACACACACACACACACACATGCACATACAATTTTTAAGACGACACACATGGAAAGTCTAGTAGGTGAATTTTACAATTATCTTATATTGCTTTCTTAGAGTGTGTTTGCACAGAATTTTTTATTAGTCACATTTTAAGTTTATGGAAGTTCATCATAACAACCCATTGGAACTTTATCCTACTACTAGATACTGAAAATTTGTCCCAATACAATGAGAATTTGTTCATGTATCATCACCTCCATATTATTCTGAACAATCTCCCATCCTCACTGGGTAAGTTTGGTGATTCTCAGAAACAGATTCTATCCTAAATAATACTTATATGAAAACAATGTATATATTTAAATGATATTTTGATTCTGTAACTTTTAGAACAGTTAGATTCTTTTTTCCCTAAGCTTGAATTCTCAGGTTCCACATTTTATACAGATTTTCTAACAGATCATTGGTCACTTCTTTACATCTTTATGCACTATTTCTGGGACACTGATCACAATATTAATCAAATACAGACAGATGCTGACATAGGGAGTAGAAAAGAAATCAAATTGTTCTAATCTATTGAAGAAAAACTGGGAAATAGTTGAAGAACCAATAGGATCTCAGCAACTGAGATTTAAAGTCATTGTATAGAAGGTTGCTATGGAGACTGCCTTGGAATTTCAGAGTAGGACCTTCAGTGAGAATTTTTTTTGGAAATGATGCTGTTCAAAAGAGCAGAGCATTGTGCTGTAATTTCATCCATGTGCATGAAACAAGTAAGGTGAAATCCAAATGATCTCTTAATTAACATGAGTAGAATGAATTACATTTTATAAGCCAATTCAATTCTGTTACCTTCAAGCACATATTTTGAACACAGGCTTGGTTATTGGCCAGAATATTGCCTAACAGTGACAGAGGTTCATAGAAAGACACTAACCATTCATGCATCACAAGTAAGAGGGGACCTGTAAGGATGGCATATGGAAGGGAGAGGAAGAAAGAGAAGAGAATCTTCTGGCTTTAAGATTATGGCTTCATTTAAAAAAAAAAAAATCAACCCCACTCATCACTTTTTTTCTCAGGAAGAATTTAAACTACCCATATCAAATATTTTAATTCATTGAAAAAATTCTTCTGGAGTTGTTACAGTGGTGCATGCCTAAAATCCCAGCGACTAGGGAGGCTGAGGCAGGAGAACCTCACAACTTTGAGGCCAGCCTCAGCAATGTGGTGAGACCCTATCTTAAAATTAAACATTTTTAAAGTACTGAGGATGTAGCTCAGAGGTAGAGAGCCCTGGCTTAAATCCCTAATATCACACACACACACACACACACACAAACCAATTTAATTCACTATTCAACTGTGAGTATGTATGTATGTGTAGCTGTGTAAGAGATACTTTGGTAGGTACATACAAAATAAAAAGAACACAGTTGTCCGTAATCCCAGGCTGAGGCAGGAGGGGATCGCAAGTTCAAAGCCTGCCTTAGCAACAGCAAGGTGCTAAGCAATTCAGTGAGATCCTGTCTCTAAAATACAAAAAAGGGCTGGGAATGTGGCTCAGTGGTTGAGTGCCTCTGAGATCAATCCCTAGCACCCACCCCCCAAAAAAAAAGAACATGGTTTTCTCAGTACTGCTAATTTAGTGCCCTTGAGTTAAATGCTTAAGCTCCTTTATTGCAGACTAACCACTAGTAAAATTCAAATGATAACCCAGCAATTAATATCCTTTTAAGATGAATTAACAGAAATGTTCACAGAAATGACAAACCTTTTATTGTTAGACAACAAGTTTGGTTTTGAAACTAGACAGCCCAGGAGACACATCAAACCACTGAAAAGGATTTACAGAATTACAACAAAAGTTTAATCACTTGGAAAATGAAACATGAGTAAAAGTTGAAATTATTTAGGCTGTGGGAAAAGAAGGTTCTCTAACGACCCAATCACTGTGTCCAAGTAGGTGTCATTAAGGAAAGGAGATTTTTAACAGCTGTCCTCTGTCACCTCAGAGAATGGAGCCAAAGAAAACAGACAGCAATTACAGCACAAGAGAGTCATTCTGAGTTCTCTGGTTGATTAGAATGTAGAAATACCCTCCTTCTCCATCAGTCAAATTCTGGTGACTTCAACAAGCCGTTTAGGAAACTGTAAATTAAATATTTACCCCTCAATAAGTATATTTTAAAATAAGGCAGCAGGTTACAAACTGACACACTGACCACACCAATAAACAGCAGCTGGAAATGAGGAGAAGCCCCCCACACACACAACCTCATGCGCCATACCAGTCCTACCAGCAAGCGGTAGTCTGGGGCCACTCAAAATGGGATCCAAGGAGCCATGGAAACCCAGCAGCCTCCTACCGTATCACATCATCAGTTTTCCTACTGATGACCCTCAGCCACCTAGGAAAGTTGGAATTGCATTAATTTGGTCTGCTAAAGAATACCGAGAAACTTTCTTTTATAGAACTATGGTGAAGACTTTACCCTCAATTGTGCAGCTGAATAAACTTAAGCTCACAGAAAACAAGATGTATGGACCATCTTAGTCCCTTCAGGCTGTTATAACTATCAACAGGAAGCTTATAAAGAACAAAGGTTTTTTGCTTTTTTGTTTTTTGGTTTTTTTTTTTTTTTTTTTCACAGCTCTGGAGCTTGCTAAGACAAGGCAGATTCTGTATATGGTGAGGGCCCACTTTCTGGCTTACACAGGATGCCTTCTTGCTGTATTTTTACCCAGTGAAAGGTGTGAATAGCTCTCTGGGGTCTTTTTCTTAAAGGCACTAATTCCATTCATGAGGGTAGAACCCAGGTGACCTGATTACCTCATACCACTGCCTTGCCAGTTAGAATGCCACCATTTGAACTTGGGGATGGCAGAAACATTCAGATTACAGCACCTGCCTAAGGCCACACAGAAGAGGTGGCAGAGTCAGGACTTGAATGCTTATAGTCAAAGAGCACATGTACCATCTCTTTCCATTTCATTGCCCTGCCTCCAGCAATTTTACCATTTTTAAATTTTGAGTTTGGGTCTTAGTGTAGTAAATCTAATTTACCTAAAAAGTTTACCATCTACCTTTTTGGAAGGACATTGGAAAAATAAAGAAATATTATATATACTATATCATATATTATTAAAAAAAGTCTCCTTATTATAAAGCACTCTACATATGTATGCTGTATATAGTGTACTTATATATAAAGTAGTGTGTGTCCATATATATGTATTTTGTATACCTGAGATTTAGTTCTTTTTTCAATTGAGAAAACTTACACAAGCTACTGAATTATTTGTTGAATCTACTTTCCATGGATCTTTAGCAAGGTTAGACATAGAAATAAGTCTCAGGGCAACCAGTCATAAGTACCATTTCAAAGTTAGAGCCCTAAGTTAATTGCTCTCTTAATTTCCATTACTCCATGGATCCCATCTTTCTTTTTATCTTGAAAGAAAAATTAAGATAATATTTGTTGTTTGTGAGGCTCTCTTCTACAATAAATGATACTGTTTAGTAAGAATTTTGAAGACAGATATCAGAGGTGTTCCAATGATATTAAAAATAAGAGGCTGACTCTTCCCTCCATAGAAACCATAGTCTTCACCTGAGCTTTCAACCCTTCCTCTATTGAGAAATACTAAGAATATGATGAACTGTTGAAACCATTAATTCTTCTACCAATGCCCATTTCATGTGGCTCCCTAGCCTAGGAGTACATCTTAGTGAGCTTGTGCTAAGGCATAGAAGATGCTTTAGGTTTATTTTTTACAGTAAGACATTTTTCTCTGCTGCATCAAGAAGTGCTCACCTGCTTCCTTCATCCCCACACTTGCTCCATTTTCTTCCTTCTTCTACTTAAAGGAAATAATTTCCATTGGCTGTGAGAGAGGAGCTAAGTTGATTCATGTAGAGGCCAGGTGAGCAAGAGAGAAAGGGAAAAGGAGGTTTGTATATAGCATTGAGAAGGTGTGGAGAGTGCAACGGAATTTGATAATGAAGAAAATGATGTTATGAGGTTGTGGGCATGCTAATCAGCTTGCTTTAGCCATTCCATAATGTGTGTTTATATACAATCAGAACATCAGACTTACATCATAAATACATATGATTTTATTTGTCAATTTAAATAAATAATAAAATGGGAGATTATGATATGGTATGTTGGATTATGATGATGTTTGAAAAATGCAAGTTAAGAACGTGAATTATCTGGCTGGGGAGGCTGAGGCAGGAGGATCGTCAGTTCAAAGCCAGCCTCAGCAAATGTGAGGCACTGGGCAACTCAGTGAGATCCTGTCTAAGAAAAATACAAAATAGGACTGGGGGTGTGGCTCAGTGGTCTAGTGCCTCTGAGTTCAACCCCCAGTACCACAAAAAAAAAGAACGTGAATTATTCTTCAACTGCTCATCGAACTGTTTCCTCACCTATGCAAGAACTTAAAACTGAACCACATGGGTTTCTATATGTATATAAGGTTTCAGGTTATCTGTTTATTCTCTGATGTTAAATTATTTACCTCCAATGATAAAAAATTTGGTCAATTTAAATAAAACATGTTCCCTTGCCTCCAGACTCTGCTTCCTGGATTCTGTTCTAAGTGATCATCCAGAGCACAATGAGAACCCTAGAATAAGTTGATTGGATTTCTCATTTTCTACTCTTGCAGACGTTTCCCTGTAGATTATAGAATATTTTCTAAAACAACAAAACGTCATAATTAATAGGCAGCACTTTATATCATTGACTAGTAGATGACACTGACACAAGAAAAACATTTCGTTATTGTCATTTATTTCTCACAAACAAAAAACAGTGAGCTAGTTGTTGCTTTGAACGTGGCATTCCCAGATTAACTTCTCTATACGATTCTCCAACAGTAATGTCAGAAAAATAGTCACATAATAAATGTTTTATATCACAAGTAACTTTATAAGAGTGTAATTAAACCCTCATTTTATTTTGATATTTAACTTATTTTTCCCTTCTCTGGATACTTAATAAATTTCCAACAATCCATTTATTTTAAACAATATTTTCCATGTGAATGATCTAGACACACATTTAATTTCTATGAAATAGCAAACTAAATGACTTATTTTGAAAGTGATTCTGTTCTGCACAAAGGTGTCAAGAAAGAGTCTAGTAGGAGAAAAGATTGATTAAGAAAACAGAATTTTAAAAGGTGATAAAAAGATAAGAAGTTTCAGTGTCTTCCATATATATTAAATTATACTATGCATTCTTCATAAAACTTGAAAAAACAGTCCTAAAACAGGCCCAGAATAGCAAAGAAAATACTGAGCAAGAGGAGCAATGCCGGAGGCATCACAATACCTGATCTCAAATTATACTACAGAGCTGTAGTAGCAAAAACAGCATGGTACTGGCAAAAAAATAGAAATGAAGATCAATAGAATAGAACAGAAAACACAGAGATAGACACACCTACTTCACAGCCATCTGATATTTGACAAAGGTGTTTAAAATATATGTTGGAGAAAAGAGAGCATTTTTAACAAATGGTAATGAGAAAACTAGATATCTATTTGTAGCAAAATGAAACTAGGTCCTTATCTCCCATCCTGCAAAAAAAGTCAAATCAAAGTTAATCAAAGATTAGGAATTATGCCAGAAACTTTGTAACTGCTAGAAGAAGACATAGGGTCAACTCCATTGTATTGGTGCAGGCACCGACTTCCTTAACAATACCCCTGTAGCTCAACAAATAAAACCAAGAATCAATAACCCAGATTCCATTAAATTAAAAAACTTCTGCACAGCAAAAGAAATGATTGAGTGTGAAGAGAGAGCCTACAGTATGGAAAAAAATCTTTGCCAGCTGCTTCTCTGACAAGGGATTAATATCCAGAATATACAAAGAACTCAAAAAACACTAAACAGATAACCCAATCAACAAATGGGAAAAAGAACTAAGCAGACATTTCTCAAAAGAAAAAACACAAATGGCCAACGAATATATGAAAAAGTGTTTAACATCTCTACAATCAGGGAAATGCAAATGAAAACTACATATCACTAATTACAATGGCAATTATCAAGAATACCAATAATAATAAATGCTAGCAAGGATGTGGGGGAAAGGGTACACTCATACATTTTTGGTGTGATTGGAAATTAGTACAACCACTTTGGAAAGCAGTATGAAGATTTCTCAAAAAAAAAAAAAAAACAGGAATGGAACCACCATATGACCCACCTATTCCACTCCTTGGTATTTATCCAAAAGAACTAAAATCAGCATCCTTTACTATAGTGATATAGCACATCAATTTTTATAGCAGCACAATTTACAATAACCAAATTATAGAATGAGCCCAGATGCTGATCAATATATAAATGGGTTAAGAAAATGTGTATAAATACACAGTGGAGTTTTATGTATTCATCCATACAGAAGAATGAAAATACGGCATTTGCTGGCAAATGAATGGCAATGGAGAACATCATGCTAAGTAAAATAAAATCAAGGGTCAAATGTTTTCTCTCATATGATGCAAAAGATATATCAAAATTTAAAGGAAGGAAAGAAAGGGAGGATCAGCTATCACAAAGATATCAGGAAGATCAGTAGAGGAGGAGAAGGAGATCAAGAGGGAGAGAGGAAGAATGGGAAAAAGAAGGAAATGGAGAATGAATTTAACAAAATCACACTGTGTGCATATATAAATATATATCTCATGGAATATTCCACCTTTATGTATATGTTGGAAGCACCAATCCAAAAAGAAGAATAGAGGGAGAGAAGAGTGAATAAGTTTGGTGGGGGGGAAGGGGAGACAGGGACTGAAATTGAGTGAATCAAATTCCATGGTTTTTTCAAAACAAACCCAACTACTATGTAAGGCTCTAATAGAAAAAAAACTTATGACTATTGTTTTTTTAATTAATTAATTTTAATTGACATAATTGTCCCTCTTTATGCATAAAATGTGATCTTTTGTTTTGAAATAATCACAATGTCAAGAATCAACTTGTAGAAGTAAAAAATGAGCTATATAATGGAGAGTTGCACTCTGAGACTCATGAATGAGGATGCTACATCTAAAAAAAATGTTCTTCGAGGCTAAATATCATATTGCTTTGCTGGCATTGTTTGGGGACTTTTTGTTTGCTTGCTTACTAGTAGAAATTGGCCTTGAAATTACTTGTTGTTGTCATTCTGCATTTTGGTTCCCTGAAAACCTAAAGTCAAGATTTTATCTTAACTCTCAGAATCTTTGTCTAGCTGAATTTCTTCTAACACTAAATTTTCTAAGACTCCCTGCATACATACAAAAGACTTGTAAAGAGGTGCTCCCTGTACACAGCTAGGTAGATTTCATTTTCTCAAGATACCAAAGGGGAAAAACATTTCAGAGTACTACTGCAATAAAATTTCATTTTCTGGTAGTCCTACACCAGAA
Source organism: Callospermophilus lateralis (assembly GCF_048772815.1). Taxonomy (NCBI): domain Eukaryota; kingdom Metazoa; phylum Chordata; class Mammalia; order Rodentia; family Sciuridae; genus Callospermophilus; species Callospermophilus lateralis. Next base: position 118,601,253 of record NC_135312.1, read on the forward strand.
GTGAATAACTTGAGATAATGCAGTATAGGAATAACACGTTGGTAGGCTTTGCTTATAATGAAGTTCCGCTGAACCCAAAACGTAGTGAGTTGGTTTTATTTAATGCTTGCTTTTATTGAGTAAATCTTTCATAACATAGTCCTTACATTAACTTTACACAGTGCTGAGGAAACGTTATGGTCTACCCATTTGTCATGTGCATTTCAGGATTTTAATCTTAAACTATAAAATTACATGTGTTTTCACCCATCATTTGTTTAGCGATATTGGGGTTGGACCATGTTTTTATTGTGGTTTCAGAATCTCGGTTTCAGAAATCTTAAAAGAACCTTCTGTACAGAATTTTATTCCCTTAATCCATCTTCTTGAGATAAATATAAAAGTTAACTCCTTTCAACATGATGCAATCTAAACATTTATGTGGAATACATATTTTAATTGAGAAAAGGGGTCAAATCCCTTAATATACTGGATTATTCAATCTAGCAATTCTTCTATTCATATATGGTTATAGATTTCATTGTATCATTTTTTTTATTACGAACACTATATCAGCAGGTGTGTTTCTGAATATGCACTTATTTCAAGAAAAGGAGGGTGTATTTTAATCCCAAAGCATGTCTGGTACCAGGTTCTTGTCCACTAGAAGTCATTGCCTATCTTGTGTTCTGTGCATCACACATGCACATCTAACTACTAAGTGAAGTTTATGTGGCTATTATACTTCTCAAGCCTAAGATTGTCAGGATATTTTAATGTTTGTGAAACTCATACAAATCTGCAAGTTCTACTTCCCTGGGGAGAAATCAAGAGAAGCTCTCTATCATGAGACACAAGAGATGTGGATTCTAATAACGATCCAGTCATCCTTTACTATCTGGTCATCCATTTTCTAATTTGTTATGTGAGCAAATTATTCTTAAGTCTACAGGATGCTGTGGTTTGGACAAGGTTTGAATGTGTCCCCAAAATGCCCTCAGTGTAATGGTTTTGAAAGATGCTGGAACCTTTAAGAGGAAAGAAGTGGGTCATAAGAGCATGCCCTTGGAAGAGATTAATGAAGTTCCCTTAAGCTCTGGTTAGTTCCCACAAGAATGAGCAAACCTGGCTTCTGAATCTCTCTGGCTTCCTGTCCCACCATGTGATCTTTACCTCTCACATGCTGTCCCACCGTGATGCCAACAGCTACATTCTGATGCAACCAAGGGAGCCCTCACTAGAGGCTGAAACAATGTGCACTCTCCCATCTTGAACTTTCGGCCTCCAAAACTGTGAGCTAAAGCAAACATCTCTCTTTTATAAAGGTCCCAGTCTCAGATATTTTGTTATAGCAATATAATGTGAATATGTTAATAGTCCATATATTAATATGGACTATTGAAGCAGTTAATTATGGTGGGGAAAAAACTTGGTGTGGTGACACTTTGTATTTCAATAAATATTTGTTCAGCAATCTAAGAGATATGAACTAGAGAAGGCAAATTCAGAACTATGAGAACCCAAGCTCTCTTAATGAGAGAGATGAAACTCCACCATGTATGTGCCTGAATGTGTTGACTCATTTGCCCAAAAAGGGATTCATGATCCCTGGAATACAGCTAGAGAATGCTGGCCATAAGAGATGGTAAAATGGAACATATTTCTTTTATTTTTGTGTGATTTAAAGAATAAGTGTTTTAAACAATAAGAACATTTATGATGCAGGAAGTGAAATTTCTTATAACATACACACACACACACACCCCAAGGATGGAAAGTTTCTTTCATTTGATCCTGCTATACCCCTTAAGATACACCACCCTGTGTTCTATAAAAATGACTGGGACATTGTGGTCTCCATCTACACATTTCCCAGAAAGCACTTTAAAGGAAGTATTTTCCTACATTCAGTTTGGGGGGAGCAGATTTTCACAGATTTGGAAGAATATGTGAATTCTGGAAATTTTTATAACTCTAAATTACCCTTTCACAGTTGTTTAAATTTAATTAAAATATTTTGAAGTTCTGCTACAAAGCATAGTGTCACATTTATTTCAAATGGGAGGCTTGTAGAAAGAAGTAAAATAACTATCTGTTTTGAACATTATTTCCTTTTATCTTCTGTACTGAAAATTGATACACAGTTAAACATTCTTTGCCTTCTCTTAAAGCTAAAATTTTTTGTTAGAATTGTGTTTACTATCCTTGACATTTCAAAGAAAGATAAAAATATATATGTAACACTTTTGAATTGTAAAATATTCCAATTTTTGAACATCTCTACAGATCTAGAATACCAAGTAGCTATAAATGTCATTGCTAAGCTGGGGTGGGGGTGAAATATAACATCTTATCAGGCAAAAGGATTATTTGAATATAGTGTTGAATTTAATATTCACTTTCAAGCTTCGGCCATCTGGCTATAAGAGGCTCTAAAAGCAATGGAAATAGCAGATGGTTCCATTCTACTCGAAAACCTATAAATTCAACCTTATTCAGACTGACTTCCAGGTTGGACTTCCACAAAGTGGAGATTCAGAACCAATGTAAAGGAGGTAAAATGAGCCCTTGGCCATTTCACCCTTAGCTGAGAGCCAACGACTGTGGATGGATAGAGTGATGGCCAGACTCAGCACACAGAGCCCCATCTGATCTAATTCAAACCTACTTCAAACCCTAGACTGTACTAGCCTCTGATGACAGAGATTAAAATGCAGAATCATGTCATCAACTTCTTTTATTTAGAATACTTAATTAAATAATTAGATAAATATTAAAATTACTGATAGATCTCCAATGTCTTTACCAGTGGATCTAGTTGAATGTGCCACATATCTTGCTTGCATTCAACTTATAACATTATTTCAAAGCTTTCTCTAAGCTAGCATAAATTCCTGTAGCAGTGCATTGCTCCTGCTTGTTTATGCTCTCCTGCTATAGTTAGACATTGGGAAAATTAGAAAATGTTTGGTAAACTTAGGAAATTAATTAGAAGAATCACATCATAAAGGAAATGCTACAAATCACAACCAAGGCACATCAATTGAGGTTGGTAATAACTAATTTCTGTAAAACTTTTTTCAAAAGTCCTCACCCACTGGTTCTAGAAAATCACATTTATTTTATTCTTATTTGTTTCTGTAAAATGAATTCTAAGATTACATCAGGACCAATATGCTTAAGGTTTGCATTTCTCCCTCTTGTTGTTCAAAGCCGTTGCTGTCCAGCTGATAAATCTGACAAGATCATTTTAAAACTGCTTTTTTACTGAGTTGTCCATCATTGCTCCTCATTTCTAGAAACTAACTCAATATGAGGTGTGTTTCTCTCTCTTTACATACATCAAGACGCAAATGTGGGATGTGACAGTGCCTGATCAGGGGTATGGGATTGGCTGTTTGTTTGGCTTTTCCCTGTTGTTTTTGCTGGGGATCAAACCTGGGCCTTGAACATGCTAGGCAGGCAGGCATGGGACCACTGAGCCACATCCCCAGCCTCAAAATCGATGTTTGATGTGTCTCCAACAGAGAATCTCTACAACCTTAAGCATGCAGAATACATAAAGCAAAGTGGAAATGACTTTCAACTTAATTTCTACCAAAATAAAATTAACCGTAAAGGGCAAATGACATACTGAAATGGTCCTTCTGAAAATTTGGCTGGAATCAGGGTAGTGACACAGATGTGTTGATAAAGAGAAACAGACACACTTGAGACATGTTTCTTAATAGAACCAAAAAGACTCGTTGATGGACTGTACTTAAGGACAGAGAGCGAGAGCGAGAGCGAGAGCAAGAGAGAGAGAGAGAGAGAGAGAGAGAATGAAGGGCTCAGTGGTAGAAGGCTTGCTTAGCAAGTGTGAGTCCCTGGGTTCAGTTCCCATCGCTGAGGGGAGAAAATAAAAAGGAGAGGGAGGAAGTGAAGGATGATTCCTAAACTTTCCAATTGAATAAAGATGATTCTGTCTGGAAAGAAAAACACAGTGAATGAGGGAAAAATCCAAGGTTTATTTTGGACATATTATACTTCAGATATTTTAATGCTTGTCAGATACCCAACTAAATATTTCAAGCAGCCATGGGGTATGTAGCTCAGAGGGAAAAACTGGGCTGCAGATTCAGATTTGAGAGTTGCAGCTTGTGGGTAGCATTTGAAGCAATGTGCTTCATGAAATAAGTTTCAGAGAGAATAAAAATAAGAAAAATGGCTTAGACTTGAAAACTAGGCATGCTATAAGTAAAAGTTGTGTTCTAGAGGAACTGCCAATATCGGAAAGCAGAGAGAGCATGGGTAACTACATACTCTGAAAACCTTTACCTCCAAGAGACTTGTGAAACTAGCAAAAAGTAAGGAAAATACCTAAAGGCCTAAAACATAACGTGCTTATATTAAGTTCAATAAATAACCAAGAAGTCAGTTTGGCAGGTGATGTGGCACCAACCCAATCAGAGGAAGAAATTATAGTGAAAGATGGAGGGGAAATATTAGATCAAGTTCTTGTTTAGGTAAAAGGAAATAGGACCTACTACAAAAATGGCATGGTTGGCTTTAGATGGCATCATGGACACACCTCCATTCAAACAAGAGTGCAGGCACAAGGTGAGGTAGTAGATATGTTGGAAATTTTATCGGAGTTATTTTTTAATTGCTCTAGTTTTCACAGTGAAACAAAAGAAATATCATCTAGAGGTCAGAGTGTGTGTAAGTCAGCTTTCTATTACTGTATCAAATACCTGGGGTATGAACTTATGAAGAGAAAAGGGTTATTTGGGTTCACAGTTTTGGAAGTTCCAGTCTGTGATCAGGCAGACTATTTCCTCTGGAGCCTCTGTTTAGGGATGGAACATCATGGTGGGTGTATGTGGTGGTGCAAAAAGAGCAGATGAGGAAGGGTCTGGGGTCCTGCTCTCTCTTTAAGGGGATGCCCCCAATTACCTAAAGAGCTCTCACTAGATTCCACCTCTTAAAAGTTCTAAAACCTTCTAGCACTGCCACTCTGGGGGATAAGCATTCAATACATGGGACTTTAGGGGACATCAGAGATCCAAACTACAGCAGAATATGTGAAATGACAAGAGTGTATGGACTAGATCAATGGATGACTATTCAAAGGTAAAGCTAATGGGCCACTTAAGTAAGTGTTCTTGAATTTGAAGACCTGTCCTCCTGGAGTGGAGTGACTTCTGTCAAGCAATGTAAGCTACTCTTTGAACACTGAGTATACAGTTAATCAGACTTAACTAGGGTGGGTTTACCAAGTTAGTACTCAAAGGGTAAAGAGGAGGATGAAGAGTATATGCAAAGGAGAAATTAATATAATGAACAATGAAAAATAAAAATCTCCAAGATAGGTGCTAAGCATCCGATGAGATCCTGCTAATGGAGAACTGATGGATAACCAAAACACATAGATCTAAAGAAGATATAAGAATAGCAAATGTTCATGGATAAAGAGAAAGATAATGTTAACAAGTGGAAAACAGTAAAAATATCCAACATGCAATAATTGGAGCTATACAACACAATTAACTAAGGATAACATAAACAAAATATCGTTTAAAAAATTTTGTAAAGACAACTAAATAGCATCTTGAAAAAAAAAAGCCAAAGGGAAATGAGAAAATCCTTATAATTGAATAAGGAGTGTATGGACTAGGAAATATTAGAAATATTAGAATATTAAAATTAGAAAAATAGAGCTAAAGCAATTCCTAAAAGGACACTTAAAACCTTCCATATTTATCTTAAGCAAGGGGAAGTGTATAAATTAATGGACTAAATATACAATATACAAATAAGTTGGCATAATGGAATAAACCTTATGACAGTAAAAGATAATATAAAAAGAACAGAAATAGATAACACAAAAAATCATGTGACTACTGAGATTTCCTGAACTCCATGGGAGTTCCATATTTTCAACCAGCCCACATCCCACACAAAAAATCCCACACAAAAAATCATGTGACTACTGAGATTTCCTGAATTCCATGTGAACTGAATTCCACATTTTCAACCAGCCCACATCCCACACTTGCTCCTCAAGCAATTTTCTCTTAGTTGAATACAAATCTATTCTTCTGGTTTCTGAAGGCAAAATCCTCCTCTCTCTTTTCTCACACCCCACAACCAGTCAGTGAGCAAGTCCTACAGGCTCTTCCACTGATATGATAACTCAGGATCTCCTCTAAAGGGCAAAACCCCCACCCCAACACACACACACACACACACACACACACACACACACACACACACACACACACACATTCTGCTACACGTCTTGATGAAATTTTGGCCATGTCAAGCTTGGCATGAAATTCCAAAGACACCATCCATTGGAGTTACAGTGCTAAGAATTTAGTACAACAAAAGAAAACTTAGAGGCTTAGTAAACTGCAGCTAGAGAAGACAAGTCCAGCAAAATTAATAGCCCCCAGCCTAGTGAAAAGGAAGATGGAGAAAACAGGAGGAAGTATGCAAGAATTTCTTCCATGCTTCTAAAATGCCATCCTAGTTATTAGACCCTTTTCTTTTCTCATCTTAGAACTTCTCTGCTTAAATAAGAATTATTTAGGACACATAAATAAGAATGTGTGTAGATTCCTCTTTTCTAATTTAAAAAAAAAAAAAGCATGATATATAAAAAATCAATAGGAGTCTGGGCCTGGCTCTGACACGTGGCAGATGAGTTGGCAGAAGCATTACAATGCTCTGTGCCTCAATTTCCCCTTCTATATTGAAGGAGGCAGATTTTCTGTGATCCCAGAAGTATCTTTTCAGAGTGACCAGGAGGCCAAGAGAGATGGGGTAAGGAATAGGGAGGGCCGTAATATCCTTCACACCAATCTTTCACCCAGGAAAGTAGTGAACTGCAAACCACCTTGGTTTAAAATGTTTTCTCTACTTTATATGGTAGAGTTAGGGTATTTCTATGTTCTATCACTCTGAGGTGAATACAAAGGGGAATAGTTGACATATCTGTACTTTAATCCTGTATTTTCCTTATATCCAGTCACCTGTAGAGACAATTTTAACAAAACTCTTCTTATGCTCTCCACACTTAAAATTTCACAATTGAGAGAAATTTCATATTTTATACTATATCTATTCTAGTCTGATTTTTATCACTGAGACGAAAATACCTGAAGAGAACAACTTAGAAGAGAAGAAGCTTATTTTGGACTCAGGGTTTCAGAGGCTTCAGTTCATGGTCAGCTGACTCCATTGGTCTGGGGCCAAAGTAGAACATCATGGTGGGAGGTCATGGTGGAGGAAAGCTGCCCAGGATATGGTGTACAGGAAGCAGAGAGAGGTACAGAGAGAAACAAAGAAAGGACCTTGGGGTCAAGATATAATTCCCAAGGGCATGACCCCAGACACTTCTTCCAGTTACACCCCACCTGCCAATAGTTTCCACCAAGTTTGGTCATTCAAATTAGGATGACCTGATTATTACAGCTCCCCTAAACTAAGTATTTCACCTCTTGCATTAACACAGATGTTATGTATGGTGGACACTTCATATCCAAATCATAACAGCATCCCTTTAAAATTATCTATCTTAAAAATATAAAACATGGAAAGTCTTCTTAATTGAGTCTTAATTAAGTAAGCAATTTCCAAAAATGAGCTAATGAGATGCAAAATTTTTATCAATAACTTTATGTTCAAGGATTTTTTTTTCTTTTTTAACATTACATTTACTGTCCCCTTTTACAGACATGTCCATTAGTTTTATTAGAAACATCTGAATGACATATAATCTTTGACAAAAACTGACCATAAAACCAACTACTAAAGTCCACACATTTCTTAATAATGGAGGCTTAAGTTTCTGCTCCTGGGCATATTCACATAATACGCCTGTAAGGTCTGTTCTACATCCAAAATTATGATTAGTATATTTAATCAATGATTCCTGTCCTTATGAGGGTATCAATATATCAAAGCAGTATGTACTAATTGGACGTAATAACAAGTAAGACTTTGGAGCTAATATAAAAAATGACTAATATTTATTGAACCCCTACATGTTAGGCCTGATGCTAAGCAGTTTCCACACAGTATCTTTTATTCCTGAAAAGATATATCAGTTAGTTATTGGTAAGCTGCTGAACAGCTGGCACCTCGGCTATTTTGCTCTCCTCTGAATATTGCCTGGCATCCAGGAGGCTTCCGATGTGTTCATTAACCAAACAGAACAAATATTACTGTTGCTTCCATTTTATATATTAGAAAACGGAGGCTTAGATATATCTGAGGGTATACTCGTGAGTAACTGAGATGGCATATGAATCCAAGTTCATGTGATTGTAGAATCCAGCTTTAAACCACTCTTGGTGCCTCTGAACACATTGTAAATTTTCTGAATTGGAGAATGTTATCTCTTATGAGATTATGCTTAATTTGGGACTCCCTGAAGATCAGGATTCGGTGCTTTTCTGTTAAGCAATTTGTAATTCATTTAAGTCAAAGAAGTTACAGGCCTTCTTAAGGAAACATTTGCCTTGAATTCCTTAGATATGGAAGAGCCTCTTTATAAAAAGTGAAGATGTGTTTGACTTTCCCATCAAAGTGGCCATAGAAAACAAACGTGAAGGGAAAAGGATGTTCTTGACATTCAAAGTGTGGTCTGTGCCTGGCCCTGTGGACATTACCTGGGAGAAATGCAGAGGCTCAGGCCTCCCCAGATCCACTGGACCTCAGTCTGCCTTTTAATAAGATCCCCAGAGTTCCCAACTACACTTTAGAATCCTCTAAAACTACAGATGCAGTGGGGTGGCTATTAATAACCATCATGTACTATATTTCAAACAAGCTAAAAGAAAGGATTTTGAAATAATAAATGTTTGAAAAGATAGATGTGGTTACCCTGATCTGACCATTACACAATGTATACATGTATCAAAACATATTATCCCCCAAATATTAAAGTTTTATGTATCAATTTAAAAAAACTAATGCAGAGACCTTGTACCAGAGATTTGGATTTAAATGGGCATAAATTGGGTAACATTTCGACCATAGTATTTTTTTTAAAGTTTCCCAACTGACACCAATAAGCAACTAAGGCTGAGAATCATTGCAATTATAAACCTGAAAAGCACATTCTAGGTTCTTTTCCCAGTGCCCACAACAGCTTGAACCAATCAGCTACTGTGTAAGGTTCACCTTTTAACTCTTCAATGAAAGTAGATCCACTGTACATAGCTTCCAGGGAGATATAACAAATAGACAAAAAAAATGCTTTCAGAAGTTTAAAGCACAATCATAAAACACTATTTTTATTGTGCTTAGCTACATGGATAATCTCTAAGCTCATCATTTGAACATGAATATCAGCCTCACTTTAAATAGGCTAGAGAATGCAGTATATTTTCCCCCCAGAAATTTAGAAATCATGAAAGCAGCTAAAGATATACAAGCTCCTTAACAGAAAAGTACTAGATCTACACCCAATTCGGGTCACATTTGTGCAGCACTGATTATCAGCCCAAAGTGTAACTCAGAGGGTAATTGAATCCTAGGCCTGGGTGTAAAGATGGCCAGCACATTTGTTAAGGATTGCTTAAATTGCAGCAGACTTTTGTTTTTGATTATATGTAAAGTGTTTTTGCATGTACATTTTTCTTCCTGGCATATAAGAAAAAACATTCTTTATCTCTAAATCCCTTGTTCTAATATCTAAACTCTGTAATGAGCCAATTGTGGACCCTTTAATACCTTTCACTTGTACATTTTTTGTAACTACTCTTTAGTCAAATCTCCTAATTAATGAAGTAAAAGAGAAATCTTTTTTATTAAATCCTTGAAATCAGGTAAATATTTTAAAATATAATTTAAAAGCTTGAATATTTGATTTTTATGTTTTTATTGCTTATCAGTCAATGCCTATTTAAAAGTAAAGTCAAAAATATTAGCAGTCACTGGAACAAAACATTCATGATTTTATGTCTTGTGTAGCTTCCAAATATTAGCCACAATATGGACATTCAGTATTTTATTCAAAACTCTGAGATTACAGGGCAAGATGTAGTTTAAAGAGAAGAAAGATTGGAAATGGGAAGAAATGCTTGAAAGCAACCGTTGTGTTTTTGAAAGTTAGGCATAGTTAATAGGTTAATTTCTGTTTATTGAATAAGAGAGCCCAACACTGATTGATATAGTAATTTCAGTGTTTGCTATGGCAAATATTTAGCTCATTATCAGTTTTAATAGCATTTTGCAGAACAAGCCTTTTCTTGACATCTAGAAAATACTATTAAATTTCCCTGCATAGATACATTGTTATGACATGCAATAACTACTTGAATATAAAGGGGATTAATAATTTAAAAGGTGTTAACAAATTAGGGCCATCATTAAAAATAGACTTTGAACCATTTTGTAGCAAAATCAGATTGAGGTAATGCTCTGCTCTTATGATAAAGAATTACTGCATTAATTCTGCAAAGTGAACTTATTGCTCCTATTCGTCTCCAAAACCCTGGAGCATTAAAAGACAGGAAGAGTGAAATGATCACTGCATTTTTTTTTCAGACACACCAGCTCTAATATTTCCATCACAGTTTCATAGCTCAGCCAGCCTCGTTGTGTTAATAGCAGGGGGAAGAAAACCTCCAAATGTCATCTTTTCTTTAATTTTGCTTTTAGCCTGTCATTTAAAATTGGGCCGGAATTTCTTGGACAGTTTATAATAATAAATAGGAGGATCATATTTAACTTGGGTAACATCAGGACTGACTACACGGCTTAATGCTGTTTTGCATCTGACTTTACAATTTAATCCATAAGTATGTTGATGATCTTATTTTCACTCCTACTGATAGCTGGAGTTAATTTAGCTGATGGTAATGGCTAAACTGTGTCCCCCTCCATCTCCTCATACATCCCTCCTAAAACCAAGCACTTCTGTACACAGGGACAACCCCACAGAAGTTGTTGCTCAGTGTACAGACGTTGGTAGCCATGCTCTCCTACTTGAATCTTCAAATTCAGTGTTCTGTATTTTCTCTCTTTCCTTTTAAACACATTACACATCATAACACAATTTGAAATGTTATTGTACTTGCTGACAACTAAATTCCCTGTCCAACTCTTGATATGAACTGAAAGGAAAATGAAAATTGCCATAAAAATTGTAACTATGATACTTATGTTCATAAAACCAAAAATAATTGATTAAGCATGAAACCAATGTGGACCTGAAAGGTCACCTTATCCAACCCCTCCATTTTAAAGGTGAAGAAACGGGGGCCCCGGCAGGAAAAACAGATTGCCTTATCACACACAGCTGTAAGTGACAGACCGGACCTGTTATTATTGCCATAAGAGACAACCTTCCCATCTGGAATACCCACATTTCTTAATACCACCTGAGCACTTTACTGATGAACTCTGAAGTGGAATGAATGCTAGATGTAGTGTGAGCTGACCCAGAACTTAAGACCCAAGTTAGGCACGTATCCCCAAGAAAAACACTTGACCTCTTCCTGTGTCAGTTCCCTTATCCACTGAATGTAGTCAGTAACACCCTCTGTCCACTATGCCATTTGGATTAACGGAGATTATGCACATGCATCCACTGTAAACTAGGAAGCTTTTTACAGATATAAGTGATTGTTAAGAAGGAATGTCTGCTTTCACTAAATTAAGGCATTTTGTTATCTGGCGAGGGAATTATTAGTTGGCAGATGCATTGCCAAGACCCTGAAGCAAGGGGACAAATCAATAAGTTTTCATTTGGGGGAGAAGCAAGGTGGAAAAACATCTAAGGCACTCGCAACTGGAACAGAACAATGAGGAACCCCGGGGCAGATATCAAAACAGCACCAAGAGCATGGAGGAGGTGGGGACCTCCATTTATGGTCAAGAAAATGAAGGCTTCTAGAGGTTAAGTCATTTGAAGCCAGAGATTCAGCCAGAGAGTGGTAGAACAAGGGCGCTGTGATTCTGGAGACCATATAAAATTAACCAGTGATCTCTGCCCTAAAATCATAAGAGAACATTCCATTCTCAGTAAGAGGTGACACATACTTTGAAGGAATTCTAGGGATGCTGTACAGGAGATGCATAATGCCAAGTTGCCAAGGCAGTAGCTCAATAGTGGATTAACCATTTTATTTGCAGCTTGATTTGGTGAACAATTCCAAAGGAATTCTGGTTGGAATTCATCAGTGTTCTTTTCTTTAAATTGCTTCTTTAATGGCTCTAGCACCAATTTATCCTACTTGACCACTTCCTCCCAATTCCCAATCCTTATAACAATTTTTTCTAACCCAACAAGAGGTTTTTTTTTATTGTCTTGGGTTATAAATAGACTGAAAAAGGTTATTTACAATGTATTAGACTTTATGATTTTGTACTCTGCCAAAGATCCCATGAAACCTAGTGCTGAAGTTTATCTATACCTGAGGTCACTAAGCCCAGTTTTAAAAATCAATGCAATGAAATTTAGCTATTATGAGGCTAATGGTTTTATCATAAGCCTGCTTAAAAAAATACTAATTCAGTTTTCTTGTTTAATTTTTTATCATATAGGTAGTCTATGTGCAGTAATATATATATATATATATATATATATATATATATATATATATATATATATATATATATATATTACTTAGAAATATTTAGTCCTACCTGTCCCCTTGTAGACAATGAAGCCATCCTCACTGCCCCAAGAACATTGGAAAGAATTGCAAACTTTGTATTTCAGAAGAGTACCCTTTGGAGTAGACATAGAGAAAGAAGCTCAGGGCTCTGGCCCACACCTATAATCCCAGCTACAGCGAGAGGCTGCAACAGGAGGATTGCAAGTTGGAGCCCAGTGTTGGTAATTTAGCAAGACCCTGTCTCAAAATTAAAAAAATAAAAGGGTCTGCTGTGTTGCTCAGTGATAGAGTGCTTCCCTTGCATGTGGGGGGCTCTGAATTTGATCCCCGAAACTGAGGAGGAGGAGGAAGAGGAGGAGGAAGAAGAGGAGGAGGAGGAGGAGGAAGAAATAAAGGAAGGAGGAAAGGAGAAATAAAGAAAAATAGAGAAACAAATAAGAGGAGAAATTTGTTCTGGTAGATGCCAATCCTGTGACCAGGCTTATACAGAATATCTCCTGACCAAAAGCATTTCTTCATATGTCAGAATTACTTGCTTACATTTATCTTGCTCTCCTGTTTGAAGTTCAGTAATTAGGTATTTCTTTAGACTAACAAATATTAGTTTTTAAATACAAATATCTATATGAAGGTGTGGCTGTTCATATAGCAGAGTCATTTGCTTTCCACCTGGCATTTATCGGAGCGCAGCTGTGTGAAGACACTGCGAGTTTGAGTGAATCATAGTTTGACTCAAGATCTCCTTGCTCCTTCAGTGTACTCCATTTCTGGAACCCCATTGCACCCTCACTTTTCTGCCGAGTTGAGAAGGCATCTGCATGTCAGACATGCATCTGCATATCTGACAAAGGCCATGTATTCTGAGCAGCACCTGCTAGAGAGTGGATGCTTTCAAAACATTTCACCCAAGGTTATTGGCAGTTGATTTATATCCTTTTAATTTAAAGTCCCAGAACAAGTGTCTTTTTTTCTTCCCCACTCATGGAATATCATCATCATTTAAAATGGTTAATCCAGGCAAAAGCCAAGATCTGCTCATCTTTTGAAAGCTGTTTGTCTAAAACGTACTTGGTTCAAGGCCATGCTACATACCAAAACAACTGAAAGTATTGGTGCTTAAGGAGGACCAAGAGATACCTCATTGTCATGAAGGATCGTGTACTTAATATACAGAAAGAAATGACATAAAATGCTCTCATTTTTATAGGTAAGATTTTTTTTAAATTAGAGTTTTTGTTTCAAACTTGACCCATTTTTCTTCTTTAGAAATTAAAACCTGCAGTTCAAATGCATTTTGCTTAAATGTTAGCTTGTGATGTTTTGTTTCTTTTAAAGAAATAACTTGGCATTTAAATTGCAATTTAACTGTATAAAGAATTCTTTTCTATGAAAATTGTCAGCTCTTTTATGTGTTTGCTTTAATACACATCCTTTTTTATATTGACGATGTAGTATTCTAAATTTTAAAAGCAGCAGACAATTACATATTAAAATGTATCAATATGTATTTTCCTTTAGGATATCCAAGACCAAGGATGTTCAAATCAGCCCTAGAATTCTTTCAAACTTCTAATTGCATTTTTTTAAATCTATAGAATGATGAGATGGTCCATTCATGTTTGAGTTGTAAAATTAGTGAAGCTTTTTTTGGGGGGTAGCATATATGAAAATATGTAAATACTGCTTATGGCTAAACTTAAAGTTAACAATCTTGCCCATGAAAAGTGAAATCAGTAAACTGAAACTAATGATCTTCATGGGAGAAATAAAAGGAAAGCAAAAAAAAAATTAAAAAAATAAAACCTCTTTATAGTTGCTGTCACTTTTAGCAGACAATAAGAAAAAAACACCCACATTAGTGATACCTCAGGACATGAGCTTCCTGTTTGAACTGAATTTATTCAGTACATCTCTGTTCCTCGGCACCATGTCTCCAAGCGTTGCTGTACTCAACATTGTTAAGAGCCTAAGTCTGGCAGTGATCCCTTTATTATATTTTGATCATCGGTAGATAAAATGTCAAGCACAAGTGATGAAAAAGAGCAAATGAAACCTATGTTTGAACACGATAAAAAACAAAGGAAAAAAAATGTTATCTAACTGGGTCTCAGTATCTGTCCTCTCTTGAGCTAATTCCATTTTAAAGCGTTTTCTTTCTTTTTAAAACTGTGATTCTTATTGACTTATGAACTAATGAACCAGGGCATTGAATGTCAGAGATGCCTTAAGAACTATTACTCACTGGGTGACTGAGGCCTGAGGTTGGGATAAGATGTCCTGCTCTCCAGCCCCTCCCGTCCCCCTGGGCCCCACAGGAGTGGAATGGAGGCTGTGTCTCTCTCGAGTAGCCCCTTGAGGTTAGCTTGGAGCAGCACTTCTGCCTTGGAAGAAGCTGTCAGCCCTCTGGGCTACAGGAATATGCTGTTTTTAATAAGAATCTTGCACAAGACGAAAGCTGTGACTTGGAGTCTATTTTCTCCCCTCTATTACTCTTGAATTGGAACAGTTCACAAGGTGATTGAATACTTAATGCAAAACTACTTCTGAGCATTACAAATCACCAAGAACTTCAAATCCACATGTTAAACTTTCCAAAAGCGGTTTGACTCAAATGCTTTTGGGGTGCATCCTCTGCTTAGTACTCTGGAAACATCATTGTGCTGCTTTGCCGTTAGTAGAAAGTTTGAAGTGAGAGAATGCGGCTCAGGTAGATGTCATCATTGTCCTCCCCTGTGGCTTAGCAATGATCAGCCCAGTTATATAGTGTGATCTTTTCTCCAGAACAAAGTTTAGAACTTGTGTGGAGTCGGCTTACAAATATGAAGAACCCATGTCTGACAAAGGACTAAGGATCGGACTTGAAAGGAAGAGACTTTCTAGCCAAGTCTGCAAGGGAGCAGGTTTGGAGGTCACAGTGCTTGACTTCCACTGTCAGAACTCACTTTAGATGGTGAGCAAGATAAAGAAACTGATATTGCTTTTATTTCTGCCATCTTGCTATGCTCTCTGCCCTCCATCAGTTAACCACTGAAAGACTATCTTTTTAATGTGTCTTTTAACTAAATCTATCTGAAAGCTATTAGACAGGTTCTACTTATTAGACTAACCTACTTTCGGTGGCACATCACCTTCAACCCATGCCTTTCGATCTCACACAAACTCAAACTCATAATCATTTGAATATGGATGATTGTTATGTTTTCCCCTTCCCTACACTTCGATCGGTTGAAAGCAGGATCTATAAGCACCACGAAATAAGCTAGAGGTGGACTTGGATTTGAATTTTTCTCAACAAAATGTTTGAATTTGCTGAAATCAGAAATCAGAGAAAGGTGAAAGTTGTGGGCATTAGGATCATGCTTCACCCATAGCACCAAGAAAATGTGACTCTTCCACATAAAGGAGATTAAGAAGAGTTTACCATCACCAGGTGCCATGACGCACACCTGTAATCCCAGTGGCTCAGGAGGCTGATGCAGGAGGATCTTGAGTTCAAAGCCAGCCTCAACAAAAGCGAGGCCCTAAGCAACTCAGTGAGACTCTGTCTCTAAATAAAATACAAAATAGGGCTAGGGATGTGGCTCATCAGTCGAGTGCCCCTGAGTTCAACACTGGTACCCCTCCCCGCCAAAAAAAAGAGCTTATCATCAACTTGATGCAGTTGGGGGTGGGCAGTGAGGGGACAGAAGTAGAACACCAGCAGCAGAGAATTGGTTGAATTCAGCATGGCTGAAAAGAGCCTTTAAGTCCTTAGAAACTGACAGTTGTACAATTGAAACAGACAGGTGAGAGAAGTGCTGGGAATCTGAAGTCCTAACTCTTAGTGACCAGAGAGGTGAGCAGAACTATTGAAAATGCCAAGAGATCACCTGCTATGAAAACTTCATAGCTGGGGAATTGACCATAAGCCCCAAATCCAGAAATGGTTTTAGCTGAACAGTGGCAGCCCAGAGGGGAAATAACAAAGCTTTGTTTGGGTTGTCAAATTTAGTAACTGCTGTAGATTGTGGGCATGCATTGTTATGTATTTAAAAGAAAGAAAGGTGCCCATGTTCAGAAAGTATATCAGAAATCAGAAAAAGTAACAAATTGTACTTAGTATTTGACAAGTCAGACAGATGAGGAATCTGAGACCTGAGGTCTATGAGACCTCAAATTCTCTCTTTTTTTTTCTTACCCTGAATTCTTTCTTCTTTCATGACTATTTGTCAATAATTAAATTTTCTAGCTGTAATAATGTACATGTGCGAAAAGTACTTTCTTCCTTAAAAAGGTACCTATGAACAAGTAGAAACTTGTGTATAAAATATATACACACTAAGTACTGTATGCATTACACACACATGCATGCACACACACATACACACACTATATGCATCTTATCATTCCTAGAATTTAATTTGTTAGGAAAGGTGGAGCCCTGAATTATGTAAGCTAAAGATACTATTCCCAAACCAAAAGCCTCAAAGCAGGAATTGTGTGTTAATTACTGCACATTTTCTTAAAATCAAAATAGAACATAACCACGGTTAATAGAATTACTGTTCCCATGAACCTTAATTGTGTATTTAACAGTTGCCTACAATGTACTTTGTCTAAAGAGATGATTCTTTGTTGACTATAACAGCAGCAGGATCACAGTAAAAAAGATGGCCAGCTTTTACAGACTGCAGACTACACTGTCTTAAGAGACACTGAGACTAGCAGAGAAAAAAACGAAATTACACTGATCCAATAGACACACTGCTGAGAGCATTCTATTATATTCCTACCTCCGATGTTGTACCACTATTAAATTCACACAATTCAGACCCTGGGAATTGGGCCAGGCTGACACAGAAGTTTGGCTAAAATGAATCTACTGTATTTGTTTTTGTGAAAAATGATTAAGCTCTGTGGATTCAAGATCAGTTCTATTTTTCAAGCAAATCAAAACCCTATGAAACTAGGCAAATGAACCCTAATTTGAGAGACAAAATGAGAGGAAGCCTGGCAGAGATTAAAAGTGAATAGCTAAAGGAAACTGTGGAAGTCATGATCTGAGCCACTATGCAACACAAGGTCACCAATTTGGCAGTTGGTGGGGTTGTTTTTTTTTTTTCTTTTCTTTTCTTTTTTTTTTTTTTATGCTAACAGGCAACATTTTTTAAAAAAGCTTTTAAGGAGACTGTCCATCACAAAGGCATCATTTTAATCAGAATTCTTACAACGTTTCCCAAATTCCTAAAGGCAATCAGCTCCATTCAAATTAGTAACTCAGATAAATCACCATTAATTAGCTAATAAAAGCCAGCAGGTGGTTTTGAGCCCAGAGACATCCCCTGGTTTTTTAAATTATGTATATAACATCACATTAAAGAAAGAGTAAGTAAAAGGTAGCAAGAGAGACAAATCTATAAAAAAAATAATAATAATAATCTGCTTAAGCACAATGCTCACTAAAATTTCTTACAAACTCCACATCTTACCCAAGGGAATACAAGGCAGTTTTGACCCCCTAACTGAAAAAATATCACACACCAACATCCAGCTCTTATTTCAACATTGATTATGCATGCAGTGTACCAAGTATGCATTGGAAGCTTACTTGAATATATTTGTTCTAGAAAGATTACCAATTACTAAAGAATAGGAGAGGAAGGACTGTTTTCCATGCATAATTTGTGACACAGAGATTTTCCTCTTTATGCCCTTGTGTTCTTTAATTGACCCACTCTAATTTGTGTAATTGAGGTTTATTTCCTAGACTATTAAATGAGATAAAGGCACTCAGTAACTGCCCACCCTCTAAGATTGTATTTGAGATGAAAAGGTATGGAAGATGGATAGTTTGTATTGAAAATCAACTTGTCATATAGAGGCAACTTTTCTTAATTCTATTAAGGAGCAGCCCCTAACTTGGAATAGTTTAACCAGAAAATGATTTTTGGATAAATCATGGAAAATCCCAAATACCCAATTTTATTCTGTTTTTGCTAATGCCTTTTGCAGTATAATTTTGAACTTCATACATGTAAAATGTCTACTCAGTAGGTTTTCTAACATGTGAGTATAATAAAATAAATACATATCTGAACCTGCTGAAGACTTTGCTATAGAAAAATCATGAGCATATTATGCTAAGTGAAGTTAGCCAATCCCAAAAAACAAATGCGGAATGTCTTCTCTGATATAAGGGGGGTGACTCAAAATAGGGTAGGGAGGAAGAGCATGGGAAGAAGATTACCTCTAGATAGGGAAGAGAGGGGTGGGAGGGAAAGGGAGGGAGAAGGGGAATTGCATGGATGGTGGAAGGGGAGACCCTCATCATTATACAAAATACATGTATGAAGATGTGAATTTGGTGTCAACATATCTTGTATACAGAGAATATGATAAATTGTGGTATAAAGGTGTATTAAGAATTGTAAGGCAATAATAATAATAAGAGAGCTCATGTAAAAATAAATAAATAAAATAAAGTCAACTAAAAGGGAAAAAAAAGAAGAAGAAAAAGAAAAATCACAGGGTCCTGTTCCGTTTAAACGTAAGAACTGAGTTTCAGTAAATGTAGTAGGTTGAGTCTGGAAATAAGATATTTATTTCAGGATCAAAAGTCCTTTTTGGTTGCAACTTTCAGAGGCAAAAAAAAAAAAATGGTTCTTGGAATAAGGATCTGGGCCACTCTTTCTGCTCCCTTTGGTCCTGTGATGCAGGACCCTGAATTTTTATCTCCCTGGAAGGGGGTAGAATTAGGACCAAATTACAAAGTTGGAAAAGTGAGGAGCCATTCCCTATGGCATTTCCCTAAACACGCTTGTTAGAGTTCAGCTATGAGGTGTCCCTCCCCCCCATAAACTCAGGTGACAGACAAGGCCAAAATGATTAGATTGTGAGAGCTGTAACCTAATCAGCAGGTCAGTCTGACAGGGCTACTGTACTGAGTGGTAACTGTCCTTGAGTGGGTCAAGGCTGGAGGAGGTAGGTGGGGGACATATACTTGGGGATGTCTTGTACCCCTGGCTCCTCTCTCTCTCTCTTTCTCTCTCTCTCTCCCTCTCTCTCCCCTTCCAAACTGCCATGATTTGATCAGCTTTCCTCCTCCATACCCTCCCACCACGATGCTCTGCCTCACCTGGAGCCCGGAGCAATGAAATCAGCTGACCCTGAATTGTACTGCTGAAACCGTGAGCTCAAAAGAAACTGTCCTCCTCGGTTAAGTTGTTCTAGTCCAGTATTTTGGTCACAGCAATGAAAAGCCAACACGACACTCTTTCCTTTGGGGATGTGGGCAAGAAGATGATAACACTCCTGCTCTACAAAAATAGTACAATTTGCTTAAAAGTATTATTTTTGTTGAAGCTAAAATTACCTGAAAAATAATTTCATTTTGTTGGTGCAAATTACTTACACAGAGCGGTGGGTTTCACTGTAGCGTACCTCTATATACATTAAAATATAATTTGATCAATTTTACTCCCCACCACACCTCCCTCCCCTTCCCTCCTCCCTCCTCCTCATCCCCATCCTCTTTCCTAATAGTCTCCCTTCTACTTTCATGGAATTCCACCACCCTTTTTCCCCCTGTTTTTTGGTCCCACACATGAGAGAAAATAAATGATACTTTTCAATCTGAGTCCAATTTATTTTGCTCATAATTATGATTTCCAGTTCCACCCATTTTCCTGCCAACAACATACTTTTGTTCTTCTTTGTGGCTGAATAAAACTCCACTGTGTATATACACCAGGTTTTCCTTATCCATTCATTTATTATGGATAGCTGGGCTGGCAACTTGACTATCTTGAATTATTCTGCAGTAAACATGGATAAGCACGTTTCTCTAAAATATGCTGACTTTAGTGTTTTGGGAAAATCCCTAAGAGTGGAATATCTATGTCATATGGTAGTTCAAATTTTAGCTTTTTGAGGAAATACCATACTTATTTCCATAGTGGCTATTCCAGTTTACATTCTCACCAGCAGTACATAGGAATTCCTTTTTCTCACATCCTCAACGGTATTTATTGTTATTTGTATTCTAATTGGAGTGAAGTGGAATCTCAGTGTAGTTTTGATTTACATTCCCTGATGACTAAAGATATTGAACATTTTTCATATTCTTGGTTAGTCATTTGTACTTCTTCTTTTAAGAAGTTTGCTCATTTCTTGATTCATTTGTTTGGCTATTTAGTGCTCGTTTTTTTGGGTTTTTTTTTTTTTTTTTGAGTTCTTTATATATTCTGTATATTAATCCACTATCAGAAGAAAAGCTAGCAAAAAATGTTTCCCATTTCATAGGCTTTCTCTTCACTCTGTTATTTCCTTTGCTGTAAAGAAGTTTTTGATTTGACACATCCCATTTTATTTATTCCTGCTCTTGTTTCTTGAGCTATCAAGATACTCTTCAGGAAGTCTGCCTGCACCTGTATGCTGAAGTGTTTCCCCTATTTTTATTTCCTAACAGTAGCAAAATTTGGGTCTTAGACTTAGGTCTGCTGTGCAGAGCAAGAGATAGGGATCTATTTTTGTTCTTCTATATATGCATAGCCAGTTTTCCCACCACCATTTGGTAAAGAGGCTGTCTTTTATCTAATGATGTTTCTGTCATCTTTGTCAGGAATCAGATGGCTGTAGCTATTTAGGTTTGTATCTGTGTCTTCTATTCCATCCCACTGGCTTGCAGGTCTGTTTTTATGCAGTATGAACTTCAGGATTACTTTCTCTATGTCTGTGAAGGATATCATTGGTATTTTGATGGAGACTGATTTTTGAATATGTATGCCATTTTTTGGTAATATGGCCATTTTAACAATATTAAGTCTGCTATCTGTGAACATAGGAGGTCTTTCCATTTTCTAGAATCATCTTCAATTTCTTCAGTATTCTATAATTCTCATTGCAGAGCTCTTTAACCTTCCTGGTTAAAGCTAGGCATTTTTTAAAACTATTGTGAAAGGAATTTTCCTTCCTGATTTTTTTCTCAGTAGATTCGTCATTGGCATGTAGAAAAGCTATTGGTTTTTATTTGTTAATTTTGTACCCTGTTACTTTGCCAAATTTATCATCTCTAGAACCCTTTCGGTGGAAACTTCAGAGTTTTCCAAGTACAGGATCATATCATTTGTAAATAGGATAACTTGACTTCTTCCTCTCCTAAATGTAACACTTTTATTTCTGCCTCTTGCCTAACTACTCTGGATAAAATTTCAAGTACTCTAGTGAATAGGAATGGTGAAAATGGACATCCATGTTTTGTTCCTGGTTTTAGAGGAAATGCTTTCAGTTTTTCACCATTCAGGATGATGTTGACTTTGGATTTGTCACACATATCCTTCATTATGTTGAGATAAGTCCTTTTAAGCCCTAGTTTCTTCAGTGTTTTTAACATAAGAGAGCTGAGTTTTGTTGAAGGCTTTTGATGCATCCATTTAGGTGGGCCACATAGTTTTTTTTCCTTGGTTCTATTTACATGCATTATATTTGTTGATTTGCATATGTTGAATTGTTCTTACATACCTGGGGTGAAACCAGACTTGAGTGTCTGTATAATCTTTTTGATATGTTCTTGAGATCAACTTCCCAATATTTTATTACATCTGTGGTTATCAATGATGTTGGCCTTGAAGTGCATTAATCTAGTTTTGGTATCAGGGTGATGGCTTTCATACAAATGAGTCTGGAAATACTCTCTTCCTTTCCACTTTATGGAATAATTTGAGGACTATCGCATTAGTCCTTCTTTATGCATCTGGTAGAACTCAGCTGTGAATTCACCTGGTCCTGGGCTTTTCTTCCTTGAGAGGAGTGTCTTTATTGCTGCTTCAATCTCATTGCCGGTTGTTGTTCTGTTTAGGTTTTTACATCCTCTTAGTTTGGTTTTGGTAGGTCATATTTATCTAGAAATTTATCCATTTCTTCTAGGTTTTTAGTTTATTGGAATATAAGATTTAAAAATCATCCCTAACAATCCTCTCAATTTTATTTCTATCTGTTGCAATATCCACATTTTTTTCTCTAATTTTATTAAATCAGGTCCCTTTCCTTTGGACAATTTGGGTAGGGATTTATCAAACTAGTTGTCTTTTTCAAAGAAGCAACTCTTTGTTTTATTGATCCTTTGTATTATTATTTTACTATTTCAGAAATTCAGCTCTAATTTTTATTATTTCTTTTCTTCAAGTAGTTTTAGAATTGGTTTGTTCTTTCCAGAGATCACTTAAGATCATTTAGTTGTTCATTTGAGATCTGTGTGTCTCTCTTAATGTAAGCACTTAGAGCTATAAATTTTCCTCTTAGAACTGCCCTCATTGTATCCCAGAGATTCTGGTATGTTTTATATCCATTTTCATTTGATTCTAAGAATTTCTCAATTTTTCCCTAATTTCTTCAAGGACCACTCATCACTGAACAGTATATGGTTCAATCTGTTTCTATTTGAATAGTCTCTGTAGTTTTGCTTGGTCTTGATTTCTAATTTTATTCCATCATGAAAGATTATTTCAGTTTTTTCATATTTGCTAAGACATGCCTTATGGCCTAATATATGGTCAGTTTTGGAGAAAGTTCCATGAGCAGCTGAAAAGAAAGTACATTCAGCTATTTGGGGATAAAACATTCTGTAGATATCTGTTGATTCTAATTGATCTGTAGCTATGTTTAAATGTGATGTTTCTTTGTTGATTTTGGGTCCATTTGATCTGTCTACTGGTGAAAGTGGTGTATTGAAGTCCCCACTATAATTGTAGAGTTTATCAGTCCCTTCATAGAAAGTAAAGTTTCTTTTGTAGAATAAGATGCTCTGACATTCAAGTCATAAATATCTACAATTGTTATGTCTCCTCTTTCTTTAACCAATACTAAATGGCCCACTTTGTCTCTGTTGACTAATTTTGGTTAGAAGTCTGCTTTGTCTGATATCAAAGTGGCTACTCCTGCTTGCTTTCAGAATCCATTTGCATGGAATGTAATTTTCCATCCTTTCACTTTTAGTTTATGAATGTCTTTGCCTGTGAGGTGAGTTTCTTGGAGACAACATGGAATTGGAACTTATTTTTAATCCAATTCACTAGTCCATGTCTTTTAATTGGAAACTTAAGATTATTTACATTCAGCATTATATAGAGAGGTATTGATTGTTTATCCAGTATTACATCTACTTTGATATCTTCAGAGTCAGTTGCTAGTGAATTATGCATCTGTCATTGGTTTATTTCTAACATATAACTCGTTATTAACTATCATTTACTTATCTGCTATTCTCATGAGATTAATGTTATATCTGGTTCAGTGCTATCTATAGTTGTTGGCTGTTTTTAATCTCTGGCCCAACCACTCCTGTTGGGTTCATTAGTGTTGCAGATGTTATCATTGGCACCTGATATTTACTTTAATGCTGCATGTTATTCACTGTTATTCATTGTTGCTGAGTTATTTTCTCTTTTCTATGAGATGCTTGGGACATATCATGACACTTCAAGTTCATGGGGTAAATTCTCTGATGATGAGCTACAACCCCAACCCAGTTAAGAGACAAATGACCTTGTTCATACACAATCAAGTTCCACTCAAACTTTAGCAATACATTAACACAAAGAATAAGGGAGAGAAAACACCAACACAATGACCAGGCCTCAAGTAGGAAGAGATTGGGGGTGGGATCTGAAGGCCTGTTTATGGACATCTGCTCCTATAGCAATAGCACAGAAAAATAACATGAGGACTTCACCTGTAATCCCAGCAGCTGGGGAGGCTGAGGCAGGAGGATCTTGAGTTCAAAGCCAGCCTCAGGATATGGAAAATTGTGCTCTATATATGTAATAAGAATTAATAATGCATTCTTCTGTCATTTAAAAATTATTAAAAATTACATTAAAAAAGTGACATAGGTTACTCTTATACCCACTTGGACCATACAAAGTTGACAAGACTAAAGGAGTAATTGCAGAGAGTGTTCCCCCAATACACTGAGGTCTACAACACAACTGTGTGTCCCCACTCTTGTGACAACTACAGAGAAAGTGAGATCCTCAATTTCTGACACGGAAATACTGTAAATGTACATTAGTCACTGCCAAATAACTAAAAGGAAAATTATACTATGAAACCCACTTGGAAATATATTCAATAATTCACAACAACCTTATATCCCTGGGAAAATCAGCAAAAGAAAGCCATGCACCCAAAAAAAAAAAAAAAAAAAAACCCTCACATAAGAGCAGAAGAGAAATCCAACCTAACAGATGCTCAAATCCTAACTTGGGAATTCAAGAAATATGAAAAATAAGTTCACAAGACACTTCCTAAGGTTCATAATTCACCAACAACAGACTCCAAAGATATCAAAGTAGATGAAATAAAGAATTCAAAAGAATGATTCTAAAAAAGACCAATGGATTCCAAGAGAACACAGAAAATCAACTGAATGAATTCAGAAAAACAATACAGAATATGAATGAAAAAATCAATAAAGAGATAAAGTTATTCAAAAAGCACCAAACAAAATCAATAAAGAGATAAAGTTATTCAAAAAGCACCAAACAAAATCAAAAGCACAATAAGGAAAATTTTTTAAAAAAAAAAATCTTAGTTGAAAGCTCATCATTAGACTAGATCAAACAGAAGACAGAATTGCAGGACTAGTTGAACTTGGAATATTCAGACAGTAATAAATATAAAAAGTAAGGAACTATGAACAATAATATACAAGAACTCTGTGACAACACTAAGAGACCTAAGGTAAGAATCACAGTTCTTAGCCAGGCTTGGTGGCATATACCTATAATTCCAGCAGCTGGGGAGGCTGAGACAGGAGGATCCTGAGGATCCTGAGGCCAGCCTCAGGATATGAAAAATTATGCTCTATATATGTAATAACAATTATAATGCATTCTGCTGTCATAAATTTAAAAATTTTACATTAAAAAAAGCCAGGCCCAGCAAAAGTGAGGTGTTAAGCACTCAGCAAGATCCTGTCTTTAAATAAAATGTGGCTTAGTGGATGAGTGCCCCTGAATTCAAACTCTAGTACACACACACACACATTAAAAAAAAAAAAATCATAGGTTTTGAGGAAGGAGAAAAAGTATAGGCTAATGGTATAGAAAACCTATTTAGTAAAATCATCTCAGAAAAATTCCCAAACCTCATGAAACCGATGGACATTCAGATACTGAAGGTATTTGAGCCCCAAATACACAGAACCAGAAAAGAACTTCTCCATAATATATTATAGTTAAAATGCAAAAAATCCAGAACAAAGAAATTTTTTAAAGCTGCAAGAAAGAAATGCCAAGTCACTTTAAAAGGCAAACCAATTAAAATAACAGTAGATTTCTCACCAGAAACTCCAAAAGGACAGAAAGACTTGGAACAATGTATTTCAAGCCCTGATAGAAAATAACTGGCAAGATTGCTATATCCATCAAAACTGTCATTCAGAATCAATGAGGAAATAAAAACCTTCCAAGATAAACAAAATCTAAAGGAACTCATGGTCATTAAGCCAGTATTGCAGCAGATATTCAGAATCCTACAAAAAGAAGATTAAAAACAACCAATAAGGTGTGGAAAAAAGCTTATAAGCCAATATTACACCATGTTTACATAGTTACAGCAGGATCTAACAAAACTAAAAATCAAAAATATTTTAATTTCTTGAATTCATGGCTTATCATCAAACTGCTTGGTGGCTTCACAAATACAAATACTTAACATAATAATGTTGCCCTGATTAGAAAATCAGTCCTAAGCCTATTTGGAATCTGTGACACTTTAACAGTTTTTCAGTACCCGGGTAACGAATTTAGGGTTTCACATTTGCTAATCAAGTGCTCTACCACTGAGCTACATCCCCAGTACTTTGTGAGACCAGATCTCACTAAGTTGCCCAGAGAGGTCTTGAATTTGCAATCCTCCTGCGTAAGCCTCCCTAATGGCTGGGATTACAGGTGTGCATCATTGTGCCCAGCTAATTTGTAACATTCCCGATACAACTCCCCACTCTCTTCTGAGAATATTGAGTCCTGCATGGAACTATAGCCCTAGACAATTCAGAGAAGCAAAATCTGACTTGTTGCTCACATCACGTAACCAGGCCCCTTTGATATATTTTTTTTTTCTTCAAGTTTGTAATAATGCTGTGACTACTGCTGTTCACAAATATTTTATTTATAAAATCTATCTTCCCCTAGGGCTGGCACAGAGGATCTACAAGATGAAGGCTAGTCTATAAATTCCATTCACTCTAGGACACTGAGTTCTTTCTCAAACATCAATCGCCGAGCTGGGAGTTTAGACAGAGTAAACCGGCTGTGCTTCCCAATTGCAATATAGAAAGCAAAGCATCTCTTTGCAAATAGACCTTCCTGGTGTGGCTTTCCTTACACCAAAAGAGGACTCCATTGTGAGGTAACAGTGCTCTTCCTACTGCTACAGCCCAGTATTGAAGGCAAAAGAAGACAAAATGGTTTTTTAAAGCTCATGGCCATCTTTAGATTAACATTTGAATAATCAACCTTACACAATATATTTAAAACTTTAAATAATAAACCTTACATGATGTACTTGAGTAGTCTTTGTGTACTTCACACTGTTGACCCTTTTCTATGCTCTTATGTAAAGTTTTGCAGCCATTAGTACAGCACAGGAGTCATTTGGGGTAAGCAGAAAAGGCACATCATTGTGTCTCAGAGGACCTGAAATTTCAGAAGACACCAAGGTCACTCCTGCCAGCTACAGTTTGGGCAAACTTCTGCCTCTGGAATACTAAGCTTGGCTCTAGTCAATAGCTAAAGAGCCTAACCTCGAGTTTAGATGTTAGCTAAACTTTAATACCGGAACAGGAAGAAAAAGGCAGCATTCATTTCCTCTTTATTGCCCAGCCAAGATTCCATGCTGCCATCCACAGAGGATGCTGCCATGGCTAACCAACCTGATGGCCCAGTCCCAGCTCCGTGACTACATGCTCTCTACCCTCCTGCCTGCATTTCACTCTCCCCTCCTGCTTCCAGGGTGCTGTGGTCCTTGCCAACAAATCTCTTCTGCTTTCTCTCAGTTGGCTCAGATCACACTTGTGTCATCCGGATGCCGTTTTCCCTCTAGATCCTTGTCTTGTTGCTGCTTAAACTTTTCGTCCATCAACTTCTGGACGCCTCTCAAGTCTGCCACTGTCTTTCTCAGACCCTTTGTCCAATATCCCCAACTGTGACTATGATGTGTGTTTGTTCAAAATGAGGGAGGGTCGTGTAATACCCGTACCAGGCATCTGCTGGACGTTGATCGGTAGCATCATTTGCTCTCTGAATGTTGGTTAAGTGGTGATGAATGACAAATGGTAGGAAGTCCTTTCCACTTTATTCTTCAGTTTGCATTTTTTTTTCATTCCTAAGATATTATAGGGTGAGAGAACCACTCCATCTCCCCTTCTCTAACACATTCCTATAGCGACAGCCGTACAGCCATACAAACACCTTTCATTCTTCAGACATGACTTGAACACCGACTAGGAGCCAGACATTTTCCAGACCCCAGAAATGTAAAGTGAATAAAAGACAATCTGCACCCTCAAAGAGCCCACCACATACAGACAAGTGAGCAGATGACAACATACTTTGATAGTTGGGAACAGACTTATAAGCTCCCACGGACATAAAGAGGCTACCACCCCTCTTGGTTATGGAGAGAGATCCGCTGTGACTCCACACCATGCTGAGGGGGTAATTCGGGAACTGGGCAGGAGAAGACGACTTGGAAGACTTGTAGACACCCACGACATGAACCTCTTTTCATCCTGGAAGATCTGTATCTGTGGAACCCCTACCTTCTATCAGTGCTACCCTTCACCTGTTCACTCCCCACCTCTCTCATACTTTCTTTTCCTTCCTTTCTCTTCTCTTATTTCATTCTCTCTCTCCTGTTTCTTTCTCTCTTCCCTTTTCTCTCTACTATACACACACACACACACACACACACACACACACACACAACTTAAACACACTTTCTTGCATAGAAGACATCTAATAAAAAGCCTCTTGCGTTCAGAGTAGTTGATGAACAACGAGACACTGCAGTATGATCTACACAGACCAGGATCGTTTCCAGGATGCCCAAACTCCTCCTGTTCCCCCTCCACCTCCCTCTTGAAGCATTCTAGCACTGACCTTCCTCCCTGATAAATCAAGTCTGGGCACCTTAGGGGCACCGACATTTGCTCCTTATGGTGAACAAAGTCTTCGAATATTCCAACGACAGGACTCATCCATTTCCTTGGTGGGCTGCTCCTGCGGAGGAAGCTCTCGCTGCCTAGTTCACGGATATTTCCCTGTTATCTGTCTCAGGTATAAAAGGACCCACACTCTGCAGATGCGGCAGTTCAGTAATGGCGCTGTATTGTGGGGCAGTGTCAGTGAAACTCTTTTCTAATTTCAAGTGCTACACAAATTTTGGTCTTTCAAAGATTGATTGAGCAGCAAAATTTCCAGCAGAAGGGAATCAAAGCCTGTGTAATAATCTCCACATTGGGGGCATCCCCCCACACACACACTTGAAAGAGCCCATAAAGATATATGAGTGTTATTGGATGAAATATTTCTTTGGGTGCAATAAAACTGAAAGGTGTCTTTTACTCCATGCTTTGTTGCCTTTAAAACGTGAAATAGAAAGAAATAACCAAGAAAAAGCTAGCAGCACAGCCCATTCGCTTTTGAACTCTCTAAGCCATCCACTCTAATTCAACCTGACATCGCTAATTTTGGCGTTAGAGTTTGAAATGAAAATCAATATCTGTTTTGAGCTTGGAAACAGAGTGACTGTACCCGGGGTAGAGCATAGCCAGGCACTTATTTTCAGTGGTCTGTAATTGAGGGAACAGAAATTTTCCAATTCAGAGCATTTGAAACACTAATTCGAATGAAATCTCACTGTCTTCCTGAAATTAATTACGTACCACTCCCTCCCGAGGCCAATTGTGAAATCATTTTCAAGGTCTCTCATGTGTTTTCTTTTTTAGAAAACCTGTGTTCCTGGGAACATTATTTTCCACATGAGATTTAGAGATTCTGCTTGGCCCTTCCTGCCAGGGCAAGGGTCCCTGACTAATGTCGGTGGAGAGTGAAGGGCTCAGGGCCCAAAGACTGATTCCTCTTGTGATGTCAGGCTAGAGTTGGCTAAGGCTTGTGCTGGAAAAGTCCTGTCTGGGGAATTTGCTTTCCACTGTGTTTTCAGTGTTCTTAGTTTGTTTTATATTTCCATTAAAATGTCTTTGGAAAAAAAAAATAGACCCTTGAAAGATGTTTTACAGATGTGACTTTATCTAATGTAACCTGCGCTTCATTCTAGTACTGAGATCAAGTGCGTGTTCATTAAAAGAGGAAGGAAAAGGGGAAAAGAAAGAGAAGGGGAGGGAGGGGGAGGGGAGGGGAGGGGAAGGAGGGAGGAGGGGAAGGAGGGAGGAGGGGAGGGGAAGGGAGGGGAGGGGAAGGGAGGAAGGAAAAAAGGGGAAGGAGGAGGGACAAGGAAGCTAGGGAGGAAGGAAGATCAGCTCCCACTGCATAAAATTCTCAGTGTTTTGAAGCGCCTGTTTTGCTTTTCATTGTTATATATATTTACTACAATAACGGATAGCTATACTATGCCAATCTAAAGAAGGCAAGCAGTCTGCCCTCACAGAGAGAGAGAGAAGGGGGATCCTCTCCCACCCCCACTGTTCTTTAGCACCCCCAGCAGTATGGTTCTCTTTTCATTGATACATGACAGTAGGGTATGATTCAACATGTTTATACAAACATGGGATACATCTTATTCTTATTAAGATCCCAGTCTCGTGGATGTACATGTGGTGTATTCATATGAACCTAGGAAAGTTATGTCAGGTTCATTCGACTGTCCTTCCTATTTCCACCCCCTCTTTCCTTCATTTCCCTTTTTCTAATACAACAAACTTCTATTCTCCACGGCCCTCTTTGTTGTATGTTATAGCATCCATCTCTCAGAGAGAACACCCGGCCTTTGGTTTTGTTTGTTTGTTTGGTTTGGTTTTGATTGGCTGATTTCACTTAGCATCGCATTCTCCAGTTCCATCCATTTACCAGAAAATGTCATAAAGTCATTCTTCTTATGGGTGAGTAATATTCCATTGTGTATATATATCACGTTTTCTTTATCCATTCATCGGTTGAAGGGCACCTAGGTTGGTTCCATAGCTTAGCTATTGTGAATTGAGCTGCTATAAACATTGATGTGGCTATGTTACTGTGGTATGCTGATACTAACTCCTTTGGATATATACCAAGGGGTGGTATATAACAGGTCAAATGGTGGTTCCCTCCTAGTTTTTTTGAGAAATCTCCATACTGCTTTCCAGAGTCGTTGCACCAATTTGCAGTCCTAGCAATGGATGCGTCAATCCAGTCCTCTTGCTACTCCAAATGTGCCGAAAAGAAATTTCTGGGGTTGGATTGTAACAGAGTCTTGTGTCACATGCATGTATCTGCTCGTAACTGGAAGTCAGATTTTGACCAGCCAAGAATGATGTGTCCAATTATGCCCTACAACATAAGGATTACCCCAGAACCCTCACTGGGCTTTCTAGCCCCTCAAAGGAGAGATAAGTTGACTAAATAGCCTTAATTTCTTGGCATTTTCCAAAATAAATATGACACATGGTGTTTTTCACTAATAGGATGGGAACAATAACTTGGTACCTTCTAGATTCTCAGATACGCTAATCAGAGTTTGGACAAAAAACAAACAAACAAAAAAAAAAAAACATAAGTGGGGAAAGAAGACTCAGAGGAGAAGTGAGGGCCCATTCAGCAAATATAATACACAAAATGCCAACTCTGAGGTCAGGTCACCTAGGCTTATGTCACAGCCCCAGCTGTTACCAACTATTTTAGATTTTGCAGCACTCTGCACATTCCTTTGTAATATCCTGATGAGTTAAATGAGATAATGCATGCAGGTTCACCAAGTTCCCAGAATGCTGACGTCTATTACTACAGAGGTCTCTGAGCTAAAGGAACTAGCCACCTAGCACAAGCTGATAAGTTCTAAAATCAAGGTTTGTAACTGCTATAAAGAACAAAGGGGAATCACCTAACTTAGGAGAGCTTTCCAGAGGAGATGCTTACCACTTGTGCTGAAAGCTGAGTAGGAATTCTTCTGGGAGCTGGAAGGGAAAGACGAACAGGAAAGGCACAGGCTAATGAGAAACCACACTGTGTTTAAGACCACAGTTTGAACAGGCAGCTAGAATGTGCTGGGAGTATGGCTACAACTTACAGGAATGTACAAATGTAACTCTGGGGCAACATGGAGGATGGACTGGAAATAGAGAGAGACGGGAGCAAGGAGCCCAGTGACGAGGCTATTGTACTGATCCACAGGACAAACGATGACCTAAATAGGCAACTCAGAAGGAATGAAAAAAGGAGAAGGGAGAAATAAGCAATAAGCCCTTCAGTTCTTATTCTAGCATAAAAGTACTTCCATATAGTTATATGGGAGTTTCACACCTTGCATCTAAAATATTATTACTTATGTGTCGTGTCTTTGCACTAAAATGGCCAGGTTCTTTCATTTTCAGAGCAGAATAAGGCCCATACTACCGACTGACATTTCTCCACCAGAAGGATCAATTCAGACTTCAAATCTAATTCATTAGGATGGTTTAATGTCTAATTTAAATTTTCCCTAATGATTTTTAAGTATGGTGCTTTGAATACTCATCTCAAAAAAATAAAAAACAAAAAAAAAAGAAATGAAATGAAGACTTTGTGTCCATCACATTTACTTATTCACATATCCAGTGTTTCATCAGATACCACTTCTGCCTGAGCCAGGTGCTGGGACAGCTGTGGGCAAAACAAACAGCATAATTGAAGATCCTCATCAATCCATTCTCTGTCTTCTATTTTCTGTGCTAACAGACCAATTCTTTTAGTTTCTTCAACATACTTTTTGCTACTCTGAGCTACAACAAAGTGTGACCATGATAATGGTTCCATATGCCATAAACAAGGGCATGTTTCTCCCAAGCCAGTGAAATGCAGTTTGCATTTATCATCATTTTCTCTACTGTGTCATTAAGTGTAGGCTGGATTGCAGTGATAAAAAGATGTAAGCATGCATTAGCTCCATGCAAGAGATTTGCTCCCTATTTAATAGGATAGAGAGATTCCAGGTCAGCATGTGGAATCTCTGCTCATCATAGTCATTCAAACATCCTAGATCCTTCCATCTTGCAGCTTCCCCATCCCCTTGGGCTCATGATTGTCTGTATCCAACCAGCTCAGAGAAAACACTTGGGAGACTTTTTATAACCCAAGGCCTATAGAGGCACCATCACTCTTATTAACATTTTTCAGAGGCAACAATCTTAGCCACATCTAGCTGCAAAGGATGGCTGTCACTACTGTCACTGCCATCCATAAAGCAAGGGGAAGGGGGCAGAGGTGCACCATGTTTATCCATCAAAAATGAAAAAATAGAAATATGCAAACACAACAACCAATGCAGATTTTTCTTAATGAAATATCAGAGCCAATTACTCTTCTCTCCAAAGGTTCAAACAAACTCCCATAGCCTTTTTCTAGACAAAACTGAAAATGATACATAAATGTTTACTGAGTACTTACTCTACATAAAGCCTTGTGTTAAGAATTGGAGCTGAGGGTAAGGGTGGGTGGTGGATGCAAATTTGGATCTTCAATTCCAGGATTCTGTAGTCACCATTTGGAAGAAAACCATGCATACAAATAACCAGCATATAAGGTAGAATGTAACAAATGCTACAGAAGAAAGTGTTACAGGAGTTCCAAGGGGCAGAAAGATCATCTTCAGTTGGAGGCATGTGGAATGACACTGTGGTGGAGGTGCACGCAGCAGTTTGGATCTCAAGAGCCCCCTAAGCAGCGCGCTGTGGTGCACACTTATAATCCCAGCAGCTCAGGAGGCCAAAGCAGTAGATCGTGAGTTCAGAGTCAGCCTCAGAAACTTAGCGAGGCCCTGAGTAACTCAGTGAGACCCTGTCTCTAAATAAAACACAAAATAGGGATGGGGGTGTGGCTCAGTGGCTGAGTGCCCCTGAGTTCAATTACCAGTACCCAAAGAGAAAAGCCCCCTAAAGGCCCATGTGGTAAAGACGTGCACCCCCAGGCTGGTGCTCCTGGGAGGTATTGGAGCCTTTGGGAGGTGGGGCCCAAATCTTCAGGTCACTGGGAACATCTCTTCCAAGGGGACAGAGCGACCACGTCCCCTTCCTTCCGCTCCCTCTCTTCTCTTCACTCCCTGGCCACGAGGTGAGGGTTTGCTCTGCCCTGTGCTCTTACCACTGTGAACTGCCACGTACCAACAGCAAGGAGACCATGGACTGGAACCTCCAAGTCTATAAGCCAAAGAAACCTCTTCTCTGTGTGGGTGGATTTCTCCAAGGTGTTGCCATAGTGACCGAAAGCTGACCAACCCAGGCTAGTTGAACAAAGCCTTAAAGGGCACGTGGCCACATGCAGGTCATCAGAGGAAAGAGCGCAAGCGAAGGCACAAAAGCAGCAAAACGTGAGGTGTGCCTGAGGTTTAGGGAGTGATACAGCATCAAAAAGAGCATTGCTTTAAACTTCTGTGGAGATAGATGGTAAACTTAATGTGGATTGATACAAACAATATCAGAAAGTCTGCAAAGCTCCAAATGATTTATTTTGTAGTATTAATCTTGAAAGAATAGCATTTCAAAGAGCAGTATGCTCATATCCAAGCACACCACATTCATACAGCAAAACAGCAAAACAAATGATTACAGTTGTTTAAATGTGTGCCTACTATGTGCAAAGGGAAAGGCTGAAAAGCCATTGCTTGGACTTCAATGGATAACACTGAGATCATTTTCCACTTATTAAACTCTATGTTGGGTTAAAGGGCTTTAGTGTCTAAAATTTCCCCTAGTGACTTCCAGTTTCTGGGATTTTTACTGACATCGAATCTTAGAATGTATTTCTTTTTGTTCTCAGTTAAAGCAGAAAGTCATCTTCTATAACATTCAGTATATACGACTATTTTTGTTGAATCCCCATGTTTCTTTAGTTTTTTTATTTGTTTCACTCTATAATGTAAATGGGCAGTTTATATAATCTAGTTATTTATCCAATATAGACACAGACTTTAAATCTTCTTGGAAATTCATATTTATTTCCTATAAATCTACAAAAGTGAAAGCTATATATTGTATTTTCTAAACAAACATAAAAATAAAAATTGGCAGCTAAAAGTATGGTTGGAATTCTTAATTATAAACAAATTCAGTAATAGAGAAAAAATAGAGACTTTAAAAAAAAAAACTGACCAGTCATTTCACTCAGATAAACTGGAATTCAAAAGAATTAGAGCTGTTTGTTGGCCAAGAGTCTAAAATTGCTTCTTTAGTTATCTAGCATTTTCATTTGTTGGAAAGGAAGAATTGATTTAGTATTTTCTCTTTAAAAAGATGAGAAAACATTTCAAATCACTGTTGCTATTCTGGCTGCAATTGAAGATTCTCATGAATATTAATATCAGACTTTAAAAACATCATGCAGATGTGGTAAAGGGGGTCCCCATGGTCTCACAGACAAAAGTAGATGCCCAGGTTACACCAGAAAGATGTCATGTTCACATGCTAATAACAGCCTAGCTTGTTTCAATATTTATCTGAAAATCATCATGTAATAGTACTATTTCCTCAAGCCCTCATTTGAGTTTTGAAAAAAGCCACTCGGGCAGACATTCTTGGTAGGCACATGTCACTCCTAGGATGAAAGCCAGTAGATTTTATATGATAGGTCACCCTATCTACAGCCACGTAGCACACTAACAGAAAGCAGGATGAATATGCAGAATTCTATTTAAATAATAGGTCTGATAATATTTTCAAATGTGATTCTTAAAGTCTGGTTAGAGTTAACCTACTATATTTCCAAGGAAAACAAGTTTGAAATTAGGTCTGTGACTGCCATTATTTTACACAAGCCCATGAATGTTTTTTAATTGTGATGTTTATCATACTTACAGAAATGCATATATATATTTCATATATATGTCAAGTATTAATCAAAAGATGATGTTGAATTCCACAGCATGTGAAATCCAGACTAATCAGAATGTAGGCTCACCATTAGCTTTACCCTCACCATCTGCCTGAAACTATCAGGAGAAATTTCATAACATCTATTGTCACTGTTTATAGCAATAATGAAAAAGAATCCAAATAAACAATAAGGATTTTATGGTTCCCTGGGTATAAAATTAATTTATAAAGAGTGATACTGTTCTAGCTTCTGCTTATAGAATTCTTGAAAGAGTTTGAATCCCACCCTTACAACAACAACAAAACTTTTCTTGAACCCATAAGATATTTGAGATCTCAGAGTAACCAACCAAACTCTGTGACTCAAAAGGGAAAATAATAACATACCTTTATATAATAAAATAATAACATACCTTTATAAAAATAAAACATTACTGCATAACAAAAGACACCAAAAACAAGTATAAAAGATTAATAATGAACTTGGGGAAAAAATATCTGCAAATGTCACCAAGAAATCATCTCTATGTAAAGATCTCATAGATCAATTAGCCAAAAAAAAAAAAAAAAATCCAATCACAAAGGAAAAGGGCATGAAGAGTTAACTGAAGATTAAATTTTATCATGGAAAAATGCTGAACTATATTCATAAAAAGACAAATGGAAATTAAGAGGAGGAAGCAATTTTTCAACTATCAGATCTGCAAAACTTTGATAATGCAATATGTTAGCAAATAGGAGGACCTTCCCGGCATGATTGGGGGAAGACTAGGCAGAGGCTGTAGGCACAGAAGTTTGGTAACATTCAAGTACACAAAACTTGGACACAGTAATTCTGAGCTTCCCCAACAGATAAACTAATGCATTAATTCACCCACCAACTCTTTCCTCACCACATGCCAGACATTGCCCAAGGCACTGGGTTACTGCAACAGAGAAAATAAAGTCCCTTCCCTTCCGTTATACAGCTTTTTCTCTAGAGGGGATCTAGACAGCGATGTAAGAGTAAAATGTGCTATTAAAAAAATAATAAAATAAACACTACCCCTGGACAGGAAGTGATGGAGTGAGGAACTGTTTTAAGTAGAACAGAAAGGGAAGACTTCTCAGAGAAAGTATCTGTTGAGGGCCACAGCCTAGTCGGGATGACGCATGGCATTTTTGTCAGAAGTAGTGGTTGAGAGGTGCCACCAGCGAGCCATTAAGATGATGACTTTTGAGTTCTCGAGGAGTTCCCGCTGAGTTCCGGGTGAGCTCTCTTGGGGATTTCTGAAGAGTTCTCATTGGTTGGGGAAGTGCCGGAGGAGGGATTTCTGGTTGGTGGTTCCTGGAGGAGCCGCGTGGTGTTCAGGAGAGTCCGGGGAGCGTGTGTGGAGTGTGCTGGTGGAGTTCAGAAATAAAGTTTGTTCCTGCTTCAGTGGCTCGTGATTTGTGCCCAGCCAGACTGTGGCAAGTATCATTCCAGGAGAGACTCAGATGAGGGAGCAAACCATAAGGACACCTGGGGAACTGGGCACAAAGATGCGCACCTGTAATTCTAGGTACTCTGGAGGCTGAAGCAAGAGGATTGCAAGTTGGAGGCCTGCCTCAGCAACTCAGCAGGACCCTGTCTCAAAATTTAAAATAATAATAAAGAGAACTGGGGAAGTAGCTCAGTGGTAAAGTGCCCCTGGGTTCAATCCCCAATACCTAAATAAATAAATAAATAACATCTGTATAAAACAGTGCAGTCTGAAGGACATGCAAATTCAAAAGCCTTACTTAAGAGCAAGAATCAATTTACAGCATTATGATTAGAAAAGAGTGCAGAATGACTTAAATCTTTAACAGGACGTTTCGCAACTGATTGGATGATGGTACATCTATACGTGGACTCTCCTTCCACTGTTCCCCATGAATGAAGCAACTCTCCCTATGCAACAAAAGAAAATGAGAAGACAAAATTGGCAGTTTCTCACAGAACTGTGCCTACTGATACCAGGTGATGCAGCAATCACACTCCTAGCTATTTACCCAAATGAGATGAAAACACCTACCCAGTGGTACTTGTAACAGCTTTTATTCATGATTACCAAAAGTTGGAAGTAACTAACCTGCTTGGGTTAAAAAAACAACAACAAAAAAAAAAAAAAAAAAAACAAAACTGTGCTACATCCAGACAATGGAATATTATTTAGCACTAAAAAGAAATAAGCTCTCAAGTTATAAAAAGACATGGAGGAGACTTGAGTCCTATTACTAATGAAAAAGCCAGCCTAACAAGGCTACATGCTGTATGAGTCTAGTTACAGGACATTCTGGAAAAAGCAAAACTACAGAAATGATTATTTTTTTTAAAAATCTGTGATTTCCAGGGATTGCAGGAGAGAAAAGGATGAATTAACAGAGCCTAGTAGATTTTTAGGGCTGGGAAACCATTGTATATGATACCATAATGCTTAGTATATGTCATTATGTATTTATCAAAACCCAAAGAATGTACAGCCCCAAGAGTGAACCCTAATATGGACTATGGGCTTCGGGTGATAATGCCGTGTCAATGTAGGTCCGTGGATTGTAACAAACCTACCACTCCAGAGGGCGATAGCATAGAATGGCTGTGTGAGGGACAAGGGATACAAGGATCTCTGTACTTTCTGCTCAGTTTTGTTGTGGAACTAAAACTTCTCTCAAAACTAAAGTCAATTATACAAAACAGAGAATGATATCCAATATATACTACTATTTTTAAAAGTAGAGAAATATGTGCACAGTAGGGTGACCCTCTGGACAAATGTAAAACATAAATATGTATCACATGCTTACATATGAATACAGATCCCTTCTTCCTTTCACAATTGCGTAGATGGTTCTGAAAGAAGATCCAAGGAATGGCAACCATGAGTGCCAATAGGAGAGAAGAAATGAGAAGCTGAAGATGGAGGGTTCCGGAAAGACTTTTCACTGTCCATCCTTTAAAAAAATAATTGTACCATGTGCATATGTCATCTATTCAAAAGAATAATTATCTTTTAAAGTCAGGAATGAGATCTGCAGGGAATAATTACGGAATCCTATTATTTACTCTTTCACAAATGCTTTAACAAAGATCTTCTATAATAATGTCAATGTATAAGGACAACTCTATTGTTTCATTTTGTTTTGCATTTGTTTGTGTAGTATCAGGGATTGAACCCAGGGGCATTTAACCACTGAGCCACATCCCCAGCCTTTTTTTATATTTTAAGAGACAAGGTCACATTGAGTTACTTAGGGCCTCTCTAAGTTGTTGAGGCTGGCTTTGAACTTATGATCCTCCTACCTCAGCCTCCAGAGCCACTGGGATTACAAGCATGCACACCTCATTAGGCCACTTTCCACAGTTTTAACCCCTTTACCATTTGAGATGGTTTATATTTTATGGTTTGGAAAAAGTGGTCCCATAGAGCCATCTGGGATATGCTTAAATGATATTCTTTTTAACATCATTTCAAATCTGATGTTTGCAAACTATCTTAGTGAAAAATACTTTTCAACCCTAAGAAAGATAGCAAAGGCCAAAAAGCAAAGGATGAGTTGATGACAACACTCAAACAAGAAAACAGGTTAGTTCCACTGAGAGGGAGAACAGAGCGGCACATGTGAGGGCAGAGACTGTGTTGGGGAACCGTTTTTACCTGGCTGGTTTCCATGTGTGGATATCAATGGTTCCATTCAAGCTAGGATGTCATCCACTTGACTTCTCCAACATGTGGGATGAACTGCCCTGCCGTGGGGAAGCAAATCAACACAACTTTAACCTACAAAGAGAATTTGCTTTTTTATTTCGAGTTTCTTAAATTAGAAGACAGTTAAGAATGATGTGCAGGGGCTGGGATTGTGGCTCAGAGGTAAAGCACTCGCCTAGCATGCATGAGGCACTGGGTTCGATCCTCAGCACCACATAAAAATAAAATAAAGACATTGTGTCCACCTATAACTACAAAATAAATATTTTTTTAAAGTGATGCAGAATATCACCTTGATGAGATATGGCAGAGAGAGAGAATGGACTTTTCAATGAAAAGACTTCCTAAATTTTTCTTCAGCTTAAATCATTTATGTAAGATTATCCATAAAGTTGTATTTTTCCAGGAACTTATATCACTAAGTATTGCTATAATCTCATCCATGAAAATAGAATTTACACAATGCCTTTCTATACAAAATGTTTAATTTTAAGATACACTTTTTTTTCCCCACAGCATAATACAATAGAACCTAAAAAGGTAAGCTTGGGAGAAGCAGATGATTTTTATAGTAAGAATAAACAATCCTCCAAAGCCAGTGTTTCTTCTCTCTTCTCCCCGTGTGCTCAGGAGTGCTCTAGTAACTGTATGGGAAAGGGTGGACTTGAGACCTCTTACCTCTTGAAACAACTGCATCTGGCTTATTTCACTTAGCAGGATGTTCTCCTGATCCATCCACTTACCAGCAAATGCCATCATTTCATTCTCCTTTGTGGCCGAGTAAATCTCCATTGTGTATATAAATTTTTTAAAAAATATTTTTGGTTGTAAATGTTATTTATTTGTTTGGTGCTCTACCACCAAGCCACAACCCCAGCCCTATAAAAGTTTTCTCTCATTTGAAAGCTAGGGAGGAAATGAAGGGGTAATCATAAGAAAACAGAAGGGAGATCAGTGGAGAAGAGGAAGGAGATTGAGGGGGAGGGAGGAGGGTCAGGAAAGGGAGGAACAGAAGAATGAAACTGGCCAGATTATGCTATGTGCGCTATGAACATACCACAGTGAATTTTACCTTCATGTATATCTACAAAGCACCAAGTTAAAGAAACAACAAATAAATAGAAAGAAGACCAGTAGAGCACAGGACGGGGAACAGGAGGAGGGGAGAGAGAGAGGAAGTACAGGGGACTATAAGGGAGCAAATTGTATTCCATGCATGTATGATGAGGTCAAAATGAAGCTTACTATTATGTGTCACTACAATGCACAAATTTTATACAAAATTTAAAATTAAAAAACCCGAATCCACAAAAATTAAGATAATATGTGTAGCTGAAACCTTCCTTCCTTCAATAAGACTGGGAAGTGAAAAAAAAAGGTAGGTATTTCTTTAAAGTTAAGGAATTGTTTCAAATTATTTTAAGAAGTTGAGCACAGAATCTCATTTCTTCTCTGAAGTACTTCAGAAATTGTGACTAAATATTTTTCTACTTTACTTGTCAACTGAGCAAACAAAATATTCCACAGGAAAACCATTCCATAAAAATTACTTCTTATGTAGTCATTAAAGAGTACCTCCGTCTGGATGAACAATTTTCAAGTGGCATTTCAAACCAAAAGGTTTGTTTTCATTATAGATCTTTTGTGCTTTCCTGAACTTCTAAGAATAGACATCTGCATTCATTCATTCTGTCTGCCTTTTAACAGACATTTATTGATCATCTGCTCTGTACCAGGCAACATCTTCTCATATCACATTTGTAAAAGCCAATCAAAGTTGCAAACTGTTTTCATTCAGGAAAAAAAAAATAGCATTAAGTATATACTACCTCTAAGCAGTTGTGCAGGATACTGCAGATAATGTCTACAATCTGAAGATTATAAAGAAATAATGATTATAAAACTAAATTCAAACCACAAAAAGGTTTTAAAATATGACTTCTACTTATCTGTCAAACCACAGACACAATCCTATGCTGTGCATCTGTGAGTGTTAAGAAGATATGCTCCAACACAGAGAGTCGCTGCATTTCAAACTTTTGCCTCATGAAAAACCTAGCAGTCTATTTTTTCTGAAAAAGTATTAAGACACATTTATATGCATTCTGTTAAAGTCTGTATTCATTTTGGAATCGCAAGCCCTCTGCTAAATTTATTGATTTTAAGACATTGTACATAAAATCTCATTTCCTCTCTGAAGACCATGTACTAATCCAGAAAGCTATGACAAGATTCAGGTTACCAATTTAATTTGAGTGCCACTATGCACCAGCACCCTACAAATGTATGTTTTTCTCTTCATAGACATTCAATGAGTATCTGTTGAATGAATAACAAACAATTAGGGATTACCATTTGTGACTGGCACAGTGTATATTCACATAAACTATGTCCACTTCTGGAGAAGCAGTTTAAAACTTGTATCATTTTGAGCCAGGTATGGTGGTGCATGCCTGTAATCCCCGTGGTTCCGAAGGCTGAGGCAGGAGGATCCTGAATTCAAAGCCAGTCTCAGCAATTTAGTGAGGCCCTAAGCAACTTAGCAAGACCCTGTCTCTAGACATAAGATTTAGAATAGGGCTGGGGATGTGGCTCAGTGGTTAAGCACCCATTGGGTACAATCCCTAGTATGGAAAAAAATAAGTATCATTTTGAGAGTAATGTGACTCTATTTTTTCCACTCATTATTATACAAGTGAAATAAAAAATATGTTTGGACATAAGATTGTCCACTGAGCAATTGGTTGGCTGTCTGGGCTCTAGAAAACACACGTCATAATGGTCATAACCAGTCTAAGTGACATTTCAGGGGTCTTTGTGGTGGATTTTTATTTCTCATTGTCTTCACCTTCTCTGAAAAGAATGATGAATAACCCTTCCTGTGATATCTTAGTTTTTAAAGAGTGTTGTTTTATCTATTTTTTATGACTACCCTTACACTTGTTAAATGTAATTTTTGCTTTATGTAACATAAAAAAATTTGTGATACGTTGCCCCATGAATTAACAAGAATGGCTGGGCAAAAGACAAGAAATCTTTTAAAAACGAATGTTCACATTAAATACCTTGGATAGGGAGGCCTTCTGGGGATTTTTCTTTAATGCAACAAAAGTGCACTGTTTCTGTTTTCAGAAATAGTTTCTTTCAGTTTTATACGGAGCTTGTCTAAAGTCATATTACATAAGTAAGGGCTTAGTCTGTACATTAGTATTTCACATCTCAGAGTCTTACTAAATCCTTTTTTGATAAATCTGATATTGAACAGATCTATATTGCTTTCTTCTACACTTGTTTATGGTATTTATTTTGATATACCTAGGATTAAAAGCCAAATTAACAAGTGTAATCAATTTCTTAGTGATAGAGAAAAGTCCTCTAGTACCCTTAGATACATTCATCTAGGGATAAAAAACTCAAGTGAAGATGTTGTAATAAATGGATCGATTTATTCAATCACTGAGCACAAAAACATTAGCCCTGGGAAAGCATTTTCCTCTAAGCACTTGAGCTACCGAGTTTCACTTGTGTGGCACCAAATGATTTGCATTTTTAGAGAAATTTCATGTCTGCCCTGAGCTCCAATGAAAACATGAATAAATTGCTTTCTTCCCCCCCTTTTCTGACTTTATGAAGCTGAATCCATTAGGGGTCCAGTCAAAGTATAATGGAATAAAGGCAAGAACTTAAATGACGGGATCCTGGATTAGGAGTCTCACTAGTGCGGCCTAAGTTGTCATGGCCAGCCTGTCACATGAGTGGTTTTAAGGGAGATCCCTGGGCTCCTGGTCAGGTGTTTTTTGTTTGTTTGTTTGTTTTTCAGCTGCTGCATTAGAAAGGGTCTCTAAAACACAAGAAATTAAATCGACAAACAACAATTAAGAACTAAATAGGCTTGCTGCTCCAGTTCTTGGCACAAAGTCAAATATATCCATCTTGCCAAGCCTCACACAGTACACTTGCCTATGAGACTTTGTTCCTTCTTCAGAATTCATTGATGTAAAAATAAACACAGAAGTTGTGAATTTGGGCTTAATTAACATCAATCTAACCTGGGTTTGAATCTCCAGTGAGCAGTTATTGGCTCCGCCATCTTGGTAAGTTAGCCTCTCCAATATTTGGTGTTCTCATCTATACAGCAGGAATAACAACACCTGTTGCCCAGAGCAGTGGAGTCTTTCATTAAGTGCTAACCACATTCCCTAGCACAAAATATGTTCTCAAGGGCTAGGCGAAGCATGTGTGAGGCACTGGGTTCAATTCTCAACACCAAATAAAAATAAGTTTAAAAAGTTGTAGATGTGTCCATCTACAACTAAATATATATATATTTTAAATACATTCTCAATCCATGGAAACAAATTTCGTTTTTACTTATGACCTGAATTCTGCCAGGGAATAAAAGAAGGAACATCCGCTAGTCTTTTTACCAAGCATGCTAGTTTGCTCCCACATTAAACACTTAAAATAAATAAGAGGAAGATTATATAAAATAATGATTCTCAAACTTTAATGAGCCCATGAATTGCTTTATCATTCTGTTGAAATAAAAATTCTGGTTTACTAGGTCTGGGGTAAGACCTGAAATTCTGTATTTCTAACAAATACCCAGTAATATGATGCTACTGGTTTGAACCACATTTTAAGAAGCAGATATATATATCTCACCTGGAAATGGTATTATTTCCACATAATTTATCACTGTCATTGCTTTAAGTAGACTCACTATTCTCATGAAAATATACCTTGTCAGAGATCTATACGGTTTGAATTCTTGGTTTGAGTGGGGGAATTGTTTTAATTCTTCAAGAAAGATAAATTTCTAGAAACTATGCTACAGATGAGGTACATATTTACTTATCTTGTTATATTTTTGCACTGGATATTGTAGATCTACTGCATGTATTCTTGGAATTCTTAGCATATGCTGGAAAATTCAATTTTTACAAAAATTACATTTTACATCTCTAGATTATTCATTTAAAAATATTGTCTAATTGATAGGTGTGTTGTCTATAAATTATACTGATGATTTCACAGATTTACACTTATTTCCAAGCCCACTTGATTGTATAAATTTAATATATACAGCTTCTACAATGTCAATCATGGCTCAATATAGTAGTTTATTTTTAAAAATGATAATGCAGGGCTGAGGCTGTGGCTCAGTGACAGAGCACTTGCCCTGCACATGTGAGGCACTGGGTTCAATCCTCAGCACCACAAAAAAATAAATAAAACAAACTATTTTTTAAATAAATAAATAAATGAAAATGATAATGCATGATCCTACATAATCCTTTATTCTAAAATAGTATGTTCATAAAAGAACACAATCCATGGGGTTTGTGTATTTTCCAAACTCTGTTGTTTTATTTTAAAAAATCCAAATCTAGATAATAGACTT
Source organism: Callospermophilus lateralis (assembly GCF_048772815.1). NCBI lineage: Eukaryota > Metazoa > Chordata > Mammalia > Rodentia > Sciuridae > Callospermophilus > Callospermophilus lateralis. The sequence continues at coordinate 118,645,992 of NC_135312.1, forward strand.
TAGTTTCATATTAGATGTATTACCCATTTTGGCCAGAGAAAACTAAACTTTTGGAGTAAAAATTAAATACTCTTTGCTTTTGCTTTGAACTCATCCTCCAACTTCAGTTCAGGAAAATATATGAGAAGAATAGATTTTCAAATTAATTTTTGGGTTACAAACATCCTCATTTTCATATTGGAAGGTTTATTTTTTAATCTTAGGAGTTTCTTCATTATTAGCCAAAATATTCAAAATAAAAAGTATAAACTAAAATGTAAAAGTGAAAGTAATATATTTTCAATTCTTCAGTGTACCTTCAAGTGACATCAGATCATTTAACACACAGTATAAAAATTTTACGGGGCTAGGATTGTGGCTCAATGGTAGAGCGCTCCCCTCTAGCATGTACAAGGCCCTGGGTTCGATCCTCAGAACTACATAAAAATAAATAAATAAAATAAAGGTATTGTATCCAACTATAATTGGAAAATAAATATTTTTAAAAAAATTTACCAATAGCCTACTTTCATTTCTTCCTTCCCCACCTTTGCACTATTGTTAGGGTACATTTTACTTTTACATATATTATAACTCTTAGACTATGTTGTTATTATCTGTAAGTAGTCAAATGTCATTTTTGAAAATTTAATGATTTTTTAAACCCTTTAATATTTTCTCATGGGCTCACCATTTCTGACACACTTCAATCCTATGCATAGATAGAAATTTCCATCTGATATCTTTTTCCCCCTGCCTAAGGACTTCATCATTTCTTATAATATAGGTCTGCTGTTAATGAATTGCTTCACCTTTTGTCTGTCTGAAAAGCCTTTATTTTCTACTTCATTTTCAAAAGATATTTTCATTGGGTATAGAATTTTGGTTATTGACAGGGCTTTTGTTTTGTTTTTCTTTGAATACTTTTAAGTTACTTAATCTTGGAGGTTTTTGACCTAGTGGATCTATGGAGTTTGTAAATTTTGGAAACTTTTCAGCCATAATTTGTGTTCTGGCATTTTTCAATTTTCCTTCCATCTCCTTCTAGAACTCCAATAACATATGGGCAGTAGTTATCTACTTATCCACAGTTTTTCTTTCTATTGTTTCAGTTATCCATGCTCATCCACAGTCTGAAAATATTAAATTATAATTAGCATAAATAAAGAACTAAGTTAAAGTTTTTCATCATTTTAAGTTGTGTGATAAACTCTTGTATCCTTGCCAGATTCATATGCTGAAGCCTAATTCCCTCTGTGGGGATTTTAGTGGGGAGGCCAAAACACTCCACCCCTCCCAGAGAATGAGTCATCCCTTTGTCCAGCATATTCATGTTGTATGTGCTACATGCCCATTAGTATATACTTGGTATATGTATACACTTGGTATAAATAGGGCTCAACGCATACCACAGCATCTACTGGGGGTCTTAAAGTGAATTCCCATGGTCAAGGGGGGATTCTTTTATTAGGATACTTGAACCTGTCCTATAGCTCATAATCTGATCATCTTTAAATCTTTTTCTTTCTTCATTTTACTTTTGAATAGTTTCTACAACTATCTTCAGATTCACTAATATTTTTTTTGTCAAAGAGAAAGGTGCTGAATTTTTTTTACATTTGAATCAAATGGTGGGGTATAATTTCTCATTTTTCTGATTGTACAGGTTGCCAAATCACATTTTTTAAAAAATTTTACCTTCGTTTCTCTATCATGTTTCTTAATGTCTGAAATGCAATGATAGTGGCTGTTTTAATATCGTTGTTCCTTCTCCTAACAACTGTGGGAACTAGATTTGTTTTGATTGAGTAATTTGTCTTCTCATTATACTTTCTTTGCGTATCTTGTAATTTTTCATTGATGACACCGGACATTGTAAATGTCACTTTTGTTTGTTTGTGTGTGATGGAAAGTTTTGTATTTCCATGAATATTCTTGAGCTTTGTTTTGAGAGGCAATAAAGTTACCTGGAAACAGTTCAATACTTTCAAGTCTTTCCCTTACAATCTGCTGATAGGGTCAGAGTCAGGTGGAGTAGGCATAACTACTTTAATTAATTAAAGATACTGTTACTTTAGGAAAAATAACCTATATATATGTGGATACATACATTTGTGTCCTTTTGGTGTTTATCTCTGGTCTTAAGTAGTTTCCCTGCATAGATGCTCTGACTTGTACTTGGTTGAATACTTAAGTTTGACCTCTATGTATCTCCAGAATTCTCCCTTTCTGTGCCTCTCTCCTTTCTGGTACACTTGTCTCAGGCTGTTTGGGATATTATGTTACCTAGGCAAGTACTCTTAGGCTTTGTGGCCTAAACAGTAAACACTTATTTGTCACAATTGTGGAAAATAGGAAGTCTAAGATCAGTGTGCCAACATGGTCACCTGGTTCTGCTGAAGGCCCTTTCCCCAGATTGCAGATGGACCCTGCTGTAGCTTCACATGACAGAGAAAGATTATCTTCTCTCTTGTGTCTGTTCTTCCAAGGGCACTAACTCATTCATGAGGGGTCCACTCTCATGACCTAATCATCCCCAAATCAGTCCACCTTCAAATACCGTTACAGTGGGAATTAGGCTTCAACCTATGAATCTGGCAAGGGACACATTCAGTCCATTGTAGTACTAGTTGTAAACTGCCTTGGTGTTCCCACTCTCTCCGGTTTCATTCCCTCAATTCAAGGGGGTCTATAGGAATTCTCCTGGGTTATTCTTCTATGAGCCATGGCCTGGAAACTTACTCAAGGAAGGAAGCAAGAGCAATTATAGGGCTCATTATGTTTGCTTTATTTCTCTAGGAGATCACTGACCTTTGTTTTCTGTTATCCAAAGTCTTCAAAATCATTGTTTCCTGTATTTTGCCCAAGTATTTTTTTTTTTTTAGTGGGGAGGCCAAAAGAGTGGGTAATCTGATTTCTATTAGTCCATCTTGGCTGGAAAAATAATACAGAATTTGTAACATAGCAACAATAGGAAAAATGAAAATAACTACATGAATATATCAGAACTTTATCTTAAGAAATTAGTTTGCTGTCTGAATCAGACCTGTATTAACACTTTCACTAAAAGTTCAGAGACCTAGAAGAAAAAACTCATAATTCTATGTGAATGTGACATCTCAGTCCAGGTCTACTCCCTTTCTATTTAAGATAATGGTGCTTTAGGAAAAAAGAACTATAGTCTTGAGTTAGAATATACTTCTGATCCTCACTTAAATTTGAACAGGTTTCAGATATTAGCCCTTGGAAAGGGAACTCTGCCATATGCCAGAGCCTGTAATATGAGAGGCACATGTCACTTTTTGACACTTAAAAGAGTCTACCAAAACTCAAAAGATGCCTCCTGACTTAAAAGTTTCCATCTTGATTATCAGACCCATCAGATTTAGGATTGGTCATGCATCATGATTTCAGAGCACAAATAGAACAGATTGACTTTGGGTCGTTTTGTGGTAACAACAAAGAATGGGAAAATATCACCAAGAAAATTAACATTTTTGATAGAGTGAGTGTAACTATAATTTCAGGCTTTGGTTTGTGAAATTTTAATAAAACTCTATAATGAGAAGAGCCATGAATGAAAAAGTAATATTATAAAAAGAAAGAAAGATAATGGGAAGGAAAAAAGGAAAGGAGAGAGAGAGAGAGGGAGAGAGGGGTATATGGAGGGAGGCAGGGAGGAAGGGACAGAGATAAGAGAAGGTAAAAAGAAGTACCAAATCACATGTCGATGTCAAATACGTTGACACTTAAACCACACTTCATGTGGCTGAATTTTTGCTGAAAGATAGCATTTGCGCTTCGTGATTCCTATGTGTTATTGGCTCCCACATGTGCACACTCACACACTATCAGTTCTCCTGCCTTGCCTTCTCTGTGTCCCAGGAGATGGACTTCATACTGCATCCCAGTCTCACTTGCTTCCCAAGGGAGTCCTCAGGAGATCAGTGCTCAGGAAGGTGGAGCGTGGGATATTATTCCTCTGCCCCTTGCCTCAGTTCAGTTCTGACAGCTGTGACACTCTACAATCGCCACTTTGAATTCTACTGGGTAATTCCTTTTCTAAACCTTCATCTCTCACTCAGGGTCCGGTAGCACCATCCTCTCCCCCTTACCCATCAGGCCCAGGGATGATAATGGTCGGGCATCCCCCTATGGCTAGTCCCTGGGTGTCTCCACTTCCCTTATTAGTTCCTCAGCCCTGCCTTCATCTCTCAATAGTCCCTTCATTAAAGTCTCTTCAAACTCCCAGTTGACCGTGCCATCTGTTTCCTTCTACTGACCCCCACTCCTTCTCCATGTGAGTGTCAAGTGGGGTGGCTGAGAGCAAGCAACTACAAGAGATATTAGGAAGCTTTCACTTGATGAAAAGTTCAGTTGATTAGAGAACAGTGTTAATGAGGCCAAAATTAGTGCCTGGCTGTGTTCCAGGATCACAGCCTGTAGCCCTGACCAGCCGCTTCATACACCAGCAGTTACCAGGAAGACCATGCCAAAGAGACCACACAAATCTACACCAATCCATCGCCATTCCTGAGAGCATAATTCACAGACTAGTTGTTCAACTGAGATAGCCTCAAAACCGTCTTTGTTCTCAAGGGACAGCTTTTGTGATGCAATTCCAATGAAAATTTTACATGTTATTGTAAATAATAAAGCAAAGCCATACTCATCAATACCTCTTTCAAAGATACATCTTCATGTCAATTCATAATAAAATAGGTTAAAAGTCAGGCTTATTAAATATGCCTGATATTGGTAGTGTTTAATTCATTAAAATTCCTCAACTATTAAATGGGTGAAGCTATACAACTACAGTTTAAAAATTAAACAGTTAAATTTTTGTTTATTATTGGATGTGATTTACTGAAGTGTGACACCTATTTTGTCAACACAAGACCCTGTTCTCTTTAGTAATTGTGGCCATGTAAAACTGCACTGTAATTAGGACACTGTATATGTACAGTCATACTAGTATGAATATACTGGCTTCATTCCACTGTGTTTATTTTACGTGGTGGACAAGAGAGAGACTTGAATTCTTTTTTCAGAAATCAGCTTGAGACTTTTTTAGAAGTACTATTTCTACTAAAATTGAATCTGTGACTTTAAGTAAAATGTGCTGAAATACAAAAGCAAAATATCTTCTCATCATCGATAATGGCATAATGCTAAGATCACCCATAAGATATGAGCATTCTCATACATAGTATTTATTCTTAATCAGCTTCATAAAACATAATCTGAATTTTATTTTTTTAGCCAAACCTTTTGAGTCATTTTGATAAGGTCAACAGAAAGCACAGTCTTTTAACATTAGGTGATCAACTTTTTGACAATGGCGAGACCAGCATAGCTAATGGAATAATAGCCTGCAGGGTCCAGCTAAATATGATATACGCATGTAATCAACCTCCGTGATGACTATTCAAAAGTAATCCCTTTAGCTCGGAACTGCAACATATATTTCAACAAGGCAAAAACCGTATGAAGAAATTCTCTGCAGACCACACTGGTACAATACAGCCTTCATATCCCGCTCTCTGTGTTCGTGGCTTATAGTGAGTTTTAAATTTAAGGTAATGACTACTGTATATTCATGTGAGCATACAACAATACTTTTGATTTGTTGTGGAAAGGTTGAATCCATTACCAGGGGTCTAGTCTATAAACTCTGACACAACCTTTATATATGAGTTATTATTTACCCTTTTCTGGAATAAGGCCACTAAAAATGTTTTGCATGACAAAATTATAAAACTTCATTCACCTTTTCACGCACCAAACTGCCAGGGTGTATCTCTTCCATTTCAATTCGTACTCTTCTACAGATAACATTTTTAAAATCTCATTTATAGATAATATTGCATTATGTGAAAATTACCTTCCTTTGTTTTCAAATAAAGGGATGAGATAGTAGCATTGCTGCAATTCAACATGGCCGGCTTACCTATTGCAGTACATGGGGATGCAGAAAGAGAGGGTATAAATGAGATCCTTTTGTTGCCCACTTGAAAGAGTCTACCACTGGAGAATGTCTTCACTATTAACAATCGAGAAGTGCCCAGTTCTATTGAAATGGTGGACAGTATAAGCGAATATCACATTTCAACTTTTTATTGGTTTCTCTTGGCCTCTCCTGCTGGTGTGGCGTTGGTCTCAGTCTTCCAGTTTCCTTGAAATTTCACAAATTGAACATCTCAAATCACACCCTAAGACAGACCCACAGCACTAAGACTAAATTAGGATTTGCAGAGTGCTTTTGCAATGATGGAAACAGGAATCAACAACCCAGCATTCCTCACCTTATTGCAATTAATGTTTAAGTGACAGTCAGACTCCTCATTTGCAAATTCGAAGAATGTAGATTTTCAAATCTTAATTTTCCTTTCCTGCAAACAAATGCAAGAACCAGAAAACCTGAAAGACACGTTTAAATGTTCCCCTGTGTAAATTAATCATTGCTACAAATTTCTAGCATGGAGAATGTGTAACTGTTTTTGACTTTAACTGGTAGCTGTGGCCTAAGCAGAGGAGAAGAATAGTAGCGTATACTGTTATTCTTCTCAGAGAATCTACTTAGGAAATACTCCACAATAAAAATCACCTTTCTCAGCATCTGGGAAACAACTATTTGAGACCAAGCAGGCTTAATTTCAAACTTAGAAAATCCAAGAGAGACTTAAGAGACACTGTTACATCCTGCCAAGCCAGATGGAGTGCTAAATTCAAAATATTAAATACTGGAAAATGAGCATTATATAAGATGGTTCTTTATATTGCAAGGTAAGGGAAAATATTAATCTGAAAAGTTCAAGGCAGTTCTTTATCTAAAAGAATAATAGAACATATTGGATAAGATGAAGACTAAGCTCCTATTACAGAAAGCCTCCAAGTGATGATAGTTTAAGAATATGAAAGGGTTTCTCCCATAATCCTGAAGTGAGCATTGTGTGAGATAGTCCATGCTCATGGGGGCATGGGGTCTATCTTATTGCTCTACCATCCTTGGGCAGGGTTTCTCAACCTGTCAAAATGGATTGGACACACTTTTGCGGGGATGATCTGGGGCTCCACTGTCAATGTATACTGTTGAATGTTGAGAAATGTCCCTGACCATTAGTTGCCATAACATTTTTCTCTGCTACATTTTTTTTTTTGGGGGGGGGGGGGGGCGTGGGCGATACCAGGGATTGAATTCACAGGCACTTGGCCACTGAGCCACATCCCCATCCCTATTTTGTATTTTATTTAGAGACAAAGTTGCTTAGTGCCTTGTTTTTTCTGAGGTTGGCTTTGAACTTGTGAGCCCCCATCCTCCTGTATTAGCCTCTCAAACTGCTGGGATCCCCGGCTTGCGCCGCCGCACCTGGCCTCTCTACTAGTTTGAACAAATGGTTTTGTGAGTTTGCGGGGGGTTGTGCAAAATCACCCGCAATTGAGAACTACTGCCTTAAGGTGCTGAATGATAGAAAAATAGTCCCAATCAAGATAGAGGAAAGGGGGAAGTCCAAGGAGGAGGGAATGCCAATGCCTAATGCTGGGCCCATGCGCAGTCCTTTTTACTCTGTCCACATGGGTCAGAACTCAGTCATGTGGCCTTAATTAACTATTTATTTGCTGATGGAAAAGATAGAAGGAAGCAAAAAGCACCTTTCAAGTAAGAAGCAGAAGGAATTACTAGAGCTATGCTTTGTGTGGACAAGAGGGGATGAGATCTAGTCAAGGAAGTAAGGGCATGACCCAGATGAGAACAGAGTAACAGGAAGGCAGCAGATTACACAAAACAGAAGCAGGCCTGGGAGTGGCTCTTGGCACAGAACTTGTAAAACTTTTTTTTTTAATTTTTTTATTTTTATTGATTGTTCAAAACATTACAAAGCTCATGATATATCATCTTTCATACATTTGACACAATTGGGTTATGAACTCCCATTTTTACCCCAAATACATCTTGCAGAATCACATCGGTTACACACTCACCTTTTGACATAATGCCATATTAGTGACTGTTGTATTCTGCTACCTTTCCTATCCCCTACTATCCCCCCCCTCCCCTCCCATCTTCCCTCTCTACCTCATGTGCTGTTGTTCAATTCTCTCCCTTGTTTCCCCCACTTTCCCCTCACAAACTCTTCTATGTAATTTTGTGTAACATTGAGGGTCTCCTACCATTTCCCTATGTTTTCCCTTCTCTCTCCCTTTCTCTCACCCCAATCATCTTTGTTTAATGTTAATCTTTTCCTCATGCTCTTCCTCCCTGTTCTGTTCTTAGTTGCTCTCTTTATATCAAAGAAGACATTTGGCATTTGTTTTTTAAGAATTGGCTAGCTTCGCTTAGCATAATCTGCTCTAATGCCATCCATTTCCCTGCAAATTCTATGATTTTATCATTTTTTAGTGCTGCATAGTACTCCATTGTGTATAGATGCCACATTTTTTTTATCCATTCATCTATTGAAGGGCATCTAGGCTGGTTCCACAGTCTAGCTATTGTGAATTGTGCCGCTATGATCATTGATGTGGCAGTATCCCTATAGTACGCTCTTTTAAGATCCTCAGGGAATAGTCCGAGGAGGGCGATAGCTGGGTCAAATGGTGGATCCATTCCCAGCTTTCCCAGGTATCTCCATACTGCTTTCCATATTGGCCGCACCAATTTGCAGTCCCACCAGCAATGTACAAGTGTACCCTTTCCCCACATCCTCACCAACACTTATTGTTGTTTGACTTCATAATGGCTGCCACTCTTACTGGAGTGAGATGGTATCTTAGGGTGGTTTTAATTTGCCCTTCTCTGACTGCTAGAGATGGTGAGCATGTTTTCATGTACTTGTTGATTGATTGTATGTCCTCCTCTGTGAATTGCCTGTTCAAGTCCTTGGCCCATTTGTTGATTGGGTTATTTGTTATCTTATTGTTTAATTTTTTGAGTTCTTTGTATATTCTGGATATTAGGGCTCTATCTGAAGTGTGAGGGGTAAAAATTTGTTCCCAGGATGTAGGCTCTCTATTTACCTCTCTTATTGTTTCTCTTGCTGAGAAAAAAAAAACTTTTTAATTTAAGTAAGTCCCATTTATTTATTCTTGTTATTAACTCTTGGGCTATGGGAGTTCTATTAAGGAATTTGGAGCCCGACCCCACAGTATGTAGATCGTAGCCAACTTTTTCTTCTATCATACGCAGTGTCTCTGATTTGATATCTAGCTCCTTGATTCATTTTGAGTTAACTTTTGTGCATGGAGAGAGAAAGGGATTCAGTTTCATTTTGTTGCATATGGATTTCCAATTTTCCCAGCACCATTTGTTGAAGATGCTATCCTTCCTCCATTGCATGCTTTTAGCCCCTTTATCAAATATAAGATAGTTGTAATTTTGTGGATTGGTCTCTGTGTCCTCTATTCTGTACCATTGGTAAACCTGCCTGTTTTGGTACCAGTACCATGCTGTTTTTGTTACTATTGCTCTGTAGTACAGTTTGAACTCTGGTATCGCTATACCTCCCAATTCACACTTCCTGCTTAGAATTGCTTTTGCTATTCTGGGTCTTTTGTTTTTCCATATGAATTTCATGATTGCTTTATCTATTTCTACAAGAAATGCCGTTGGGATTTTAATTGGCATCGCATTAAACCTGTAGAGAACTTTGGGTAATATCGCCATTTTGATGATGTTAGTTCTGCCTATCCATGAACAGAGTACATTTTTCCATCTTCTAAGATCTTCTTCTATTTCTCTCTTTAGGGTTCTGTAGTTTTCATTGTATAGATCTTTCATCTCTTTTGTTAGGTTGATTCCCAAGTATTTTATTTTCTTTGAGGATATTGTGAATGGAGTGGTTTTCCTCATTTCCATTTCAGAAGTTTTGTTGCTGATATACAGAAATGCCTTTGATTTATGCGTGTTGATTTTATATCCTGCCACTTTGCTGAATTCATTTATTAATTCTTGCAGTTTCTTTGTAGACCCTTTTGGGTCTGTTAAATATATTATCATGTCGTCTGCAAATAGCGATAATTTAAGTTCTTCTTTTCCTATTTTTATGCCTTTAATTTCTTTTGTCTGTCTAATTGCTCTGGCTAGTATTTCAAGAACTAAATTGAATAGAAGTGGTGATAGAGGGCATCCCTGTCTTGTTCCAGATTTTAGAGGGAATGCCTTTAGTTTTTCTCCATTTAGGATGATGCTAGCCTGAGGTTTAGCATATATAGCTTTTACAATGTTGAGGTAAGTTCCTGTTATGCCTAGTTTTTCTAGTGTTTTGATCATAAAGGGATTCTGTATTTTGTCAAATGCTTTTTCTGCATCTATTGAGATGATCATATGGTTCTTGTCTTTAAGTCTATTGATGTGGTGAATAGTATTTATTGATTTCCGTATATTGAACCAGCCTTGCATCCCAGGGATGAATCCTACTTGATCATGGTTCACAATTTTTTGATATGCTTTTGTATTCGATTTGCCAGAATTTTATTGAGAATTTTTGCATCCAAGTTCATTAGAGATATTGGTCTGTAGTTTTCTTTCTTTGAAGTGTCTTTGTCTGGTTTAGGAATCAGGGTGATGTTGGCCTCATAGAATGAATTTGGAAGAGCTCCTTCTTTTTCTATTTCTTGAAATAGCTTGAAAAGTATTGGTATTAATTCTTCTTTGAAGGTTTTGTAAAACTCCGCTGAATACCCATCAGGTCCTGGGCTTTTTTTGGTTGGTAGTCTTTTGATGGCTTCTTCAATTTCTTCCTTTGTTATTGGTCTGTTTAAGTTGTGTGTATCCTCCTGACTCAATCTGGGCAGATCGTATGACTTAAGAAATTTATCGATATCTTCACTATCTTCTATTTTATTAGAGTATAGTTTTTCAAAATAATTTCTAATTATCTTCTATATTTCTGTAGCATCAATTGTAATATTACCTTTTTCATCCCGTATGTTAGTAATTTGATTTTTCTCTCTTCTTTTCTTCATTAGCATGGCTAAGGGTCTGTCGATCTTATTTATTTTTTCAAAGAACCAACTTTTAGTTTTTTCAATTTTTTCAATGGTTTTTTTTTTGTTTCAATTTTGTTGATTTCTGCTCTAATTTTAATTATTTCTTGTCTTCTACTACATTTGCTGTTGTTTTGCTCTTCCTTTTCTAGGTTTTTGAGGTGTAGTGTGAGCTCATTTATTTGTTGGTTTTTTCTTTTTTTGAGGAAAGAACTCCAAGAAATGAATTTCCCTCTTAGAAATGCTTTCATTGTGTCCCATAGATTTGGGTATGTTGTGTCTTCATTGTCATTTGTCTCTAACAATTTTTTTATCTCCTCCTTTATGCCTTCTGTAACCCATTGATCATTCAGTAGCATATTGTTCATTTTCCATGTGATGTAGGATTTTTTCTTCCTTCTTTTATCATTGATTTCCAGTTTCATTCCATTATGATCAGATAAGGTGCATGGTATTATCTCCACACCTTTATATTTACTAAGAGTTGCCCTATGGCATAATATATGGTCTATCTTTGAGTAGGATCCATGTGCTGCTGAGAAGAACGTGTATCCACTTGATGATGGTTGATATATTCTATATATGTCGGTTAAGTCTAGGTTATTGATTGTGCTGTTGAGTTCTGTAGTTTCTTTATTCAGCTTTTGTCTAGAAGATCTGTCTAATTGTGAGAGTGGTGTGTTGAAGTCACCCATAATTATTGTGTTGTGGTCTATTTGACTCTTGAACTTGAGGAGAGTTTGTTTTATGAACATTGCAGGTCCATTGTTTGGTGCATACAAATTGATAATTGTTATGTCTTGTTGGTGGATGGTTCCTTTTAACAGTATATAGTGTCCTTCTTTATCCCTTTTGATTAACTTAAGTTTGAAGTTGATTTTATTTGATATGAGTATGGCCGGCCACTCCTGCTTGCTTCCGAGGGCCATGTGAGTGGTATGATTTTTCCCAACCTTTTACCTTCAGCCTGTGTGTGTCTTTTCCTATCATATGAGTCTCCTGAAGGCAGCATATTGTTGGATTTGTTTTTTTGATTCAGGTTACCAGCCTATGTCTCTTGATTGGTGAGTTTAGGCCATTAACATTTAAGGTTACAATTGAAATATGATTTGTACTTCCAGTCATGTTTATTTATTTATTTATTTTAGTTTGGCTAGTTTTTACTTTTTGGTTATTTTCCTCCCCCTTTACTGAGATACCTCCTGCTGTTAGTTTTGAGCACTATTTTTCAATTCCTCTTCTTGTAGTGTTTTGCTCAAAATGCTTTGCAGTGCTGGTTTTCTGACTGCGAATTCTTTTAGCTTTTGTTTATCATGAAAGATTTTAATTTCATTGTCAAATCTGAAGCTTAATTTTGCTGGATACAGTATTCTTGGTTGGAATCCATTATTTTTCAGCGTTTGAAATACATTGTTCCAGGATCTTCTTGCTTTCAAAGTCTGTGATGAAAAATCAGTCGTTAACCTAATTGGTTTACCCCTGAATGTAATCTGCCTCCTTTCTCTCGTAGCTTTTAATATTCTCTCCTTGTTCTGTATGTTGGCTATCTTCATAATTATATGTCTTGGAGTTTGTCTATTACGGTTTTGAATGTTTGGGTCCTGTAGGCTTCCAGGATTTAGCAATCCATTCCATCTTTCATCTCTGGGAAGTTTTCTTGAATTATTTCACTTAATAAGTTGTCCATTCCTTTGGTTTGATTCTCTATGCCTTCTTCTATCCCGATGACTCTCAAATTTGGTCTTTTTATGACATCCCATATCTCTTGAATAGATTGCTCGTGGGATTTAAGCATCTTTTCTGTGTTGACTATATTCTTTTCAAGTTGATAAACTTTGTCTTCATTGTCTGATGTTCTGACTTCTACTTGATCTAGTCTATTTGTAATGTTCTTGTTTGAGTTTTTAATTTGGTTTATAGATACCTGCATTTCTAGATTACTGTTTGATTTTTTTTTAAATCTCTATCTCCTGGTAAAGTTCGTTCTTTGCCATTTGAATTTGTTTGTTTAATTCATTTTCAAAATATACTTTTATTGCTTGGACTTGTTGTCTCATGTCTTCTCTAATATTCCTTTCCATCTGAGTTAGGAATGCCTTGAGTTCTTTCCCTATCCATGTTTCTGATGCTTCTAAGTCCTCCTGTAGATTTAAGTTGTCCTGCATTGTTTGTACTCCTCTTTTCCCTTGTTTTTTCATGATGTTCATGCTACTTTCCAGTTCAATTTGATTGCTGTGTTTCTGCTCTCTTCTATAAATTTGTTTTGGTTTTTTATATCTCTGTTGTCTCTCCTTTGTGTTGGTAGACTATGTCTGCTAAAGTGAATTCCGCTGGGAAGGAATTCCGACGGCCGAGCTCCAGTGACGTCACCTCTCTGCTATGGCGGGCCCCAGGCTCCTTGCCGGGGTGTCCGAATGGGGGGGGTGGGACTTGACTGTCTCTGGTTGGTTTCAGCACCCTGACGCCGTTGGCCGGGCGGTCTCCAGCCACCCAATCGCATGGGCAGCTGGCGGGCGATTGGTCACCGGTGGGTGGGCAGTCTCCAGCCGCTGAGTCGCGCTGAGTCATACGGACAGCGGGTGGGCTGTCGCCAGTGGGCGGGTGATCTCTAGTCGCCCAGTCACGGGGTTGGTCGCCAGAGAGCAGGCGGTCTCCAGCCGCCCAGTCGCGCAGGCAGTGGGCGGATGATCGGTCGCTGGTGGGCTTGCGGTCTCCCGCCCCTAGCCACACCGGCAGCGGGCTGGCTGTCGCCAGCGGGCTGGCGATCTCTAGCCACCCAGTTGCGTGGTTGGTCGCCGGCGGGCGGGCGGTCTCCAGCTGCCCAGTTGCGTGGACAGCCGGCAGGCAGTCGGTCGCCGGTGGGCGTGTGGTTTCCAGCTGCTTAGTCGCAGGGGCAGTGGGCTGGCTGTCGCTGGTGGGCGGGCGATCTCTAGCCACCAAATCGCAGGGGCAATGGGCCGGCTGTCGCTGGCGGGCATGCGGTCTCCAGCCACCCAGCCGCAGGGGCAATGGGCTGGCTGTCTCCTGCGGGCAGGCGGTCACCAGCTGCCCAGTTGCAAGGGCAGCCGGCGGGTGATTGGTCACCGGTGGGTGTGCGATTTCCAGCTCCTCAGTCTAAGGGGCAATAGGCCAGCTGTCGCTGGTGGGCGGGTGATCTCTAGCCGCCAAAACACAGGGGCAATGGGCCGGCTGTCGCTGGTGGGCGGGCAATCTCTAGCCGCCCAGTGGCATGGTCGGTCGCCACGGGGTGGGGGTGGCGGACTCCAGCCGCCCAGACGGGAGGGCCTGGCCTCTACTCCCCTGGTTTCTCCTGCTAGACCAGATTTCCCCTGAGTGATGCCTCTCGGCAGGTCAAACTATATTCTGGGCCTGCCGTTTGTTGGGCGTGGAGGGTGGGTATTGAGAGCCCCAGCACTCTATTGTTTTGATTTTTTCCACTTGCCCCTCCCCCCTGCGCTGGCAATACCGGTTTCGTTTTCCCCGCTGATGGGAGGGGGAGTTGAAGGTCGGGTGTCTCTAGTTTTCCTTGAGTCTTTATGCAGGCTTGCTCTGATAATCCCTCCCCTGGAGAGCCTAGGAGAGATTTTATGCGAATTCCCCGCTGTATGGGAGATGGGCTGAGTAACACGCACCTGTTTTATTGTTGCAATCTGTCAGAGAGTGGCGGTGGTTATTTGGGCTCTCCAAGATGGTGGCCTCTGGTTTCCTTGGTGGAGTTTCCGTTGTGGGGGATAGAACTGTGCCGCTTCCTTCCCTGTCTGAAATCCCGAACTCAGCCCGGGGCTCCATGAGTGCTCAGGCGGCAGGATTCCACAGAATCTGCAGCAACTGTTTCTCCCTGCTTGCTTGCTGGTTGCTTCTCGGCGGCTCCCCGCCGTCTGTAGCTGCTGGGCAGGCCGTGCGGATCAGTCAGCCCGGATCTCCGGTCGCACGGTTGGCTCATGTATGAGACTCAATTACCAGACCTCGGTGCTGGAAATCCTTCCTCTAGGTTTCAGTGCACCCCCAGTTTGCTGTAAGTTCCTAACAAGATAGTTTTTTGTCGTTATAGCTTGTTATTCACCCGCGCAGTGGCGCGGTACACGGGGTGTGATGCACTCTATTCGCGGCCATCTTGGCAGTCTCCCCCACTTGTAAAACTTTTTTCCTGCCACCTTTTATTTCCTCTATGAAATTGGAAAAAAAATAATTGTCTGAGAATTAATTTGCAGATGGAGGGAAGGCTGGAGATTTGAGAAAATAAAAGAGTTTAACAATCATATAAGAGAGTAGAAGAATGAATGAACAGGGATACTTAATAGGATGGTTTGAAAGCATTAAGAGCCCACCTAATGCTGGTGCCCATGAAGCTAAAGTGAGGCTGCTCCACCTGGTTGCACCTTTTCTCCAGCCACATGAACCTATAGGTGCAGGAAAGGAACAAGCAGACAGCTGGATTTAACTAGGTTCTAGGTTTGTCAAGTGAACATAACAAAATGAGAAAAGAGTAAAGAAGTCAAAGCTACATGTGAGGGAGTGACCATGAGGTTTAAATTGTATGAAGGGAGAGAACAGGTCACAATTTGGAGGAACAATGAAAAGTGGAAGGATTGGCAATCCCGATGGGGTGAAAGGGTTACTGGGATTGGGGTTCCAGAGAGAGTGAGATAGAGAGATAAAAGATGGAAGCCAAGTAGTTAATGCAGGAAATTGAGATTGAGAAGGGCTTGCATTTACTGGTAATGACAAGGTCTAAGAGTGCCCAGGAGAATTATGGCTGAAGTGTGAGGTGAAGTATAAGATCTCAAAGAGATCTTATAGATCCAGGAGCTGAAGGAATCGAGACCCAAGGTGGAATACTCACATGTACATTGAAATTACTAAATTAAGGAAGTAGTAGTAAAGTGACAATAAGCCAATGATAAAGTCAACTGAGAATTATTCCAATTGTAGATAGATTACAATGAGTGTAAGTGGTTGATTGTATGATCTGATGACATGAGTTTTAGGGTGGGAAATGGGAGGGAACAAATAAAAGACATTGCCCATCTCCAGGACAGTAGTAAGAAGACAGAAAAACAAAAACATATTTGGGCTGGTAGTATTTTTAGAAAAGAGTCAAATTTCTGTTAGATCAAGAAAGTAAATGGAAATTCAGAAAACAGGTAGATAATATAGGGTATATTGCTAAAAATAGACCAAATTTTCCATTTCCAATATTCCAAAAAGGATACAGTAAATAAGGGTGGACCTGAAAAACTGAGGCATCATAAGCAGGGATTGAGTATCTTATTAGATTAGTTCCAGTGGTTTTAAGTCAAAGCAAAAGAGCAGATATGAAAGTTAAGCAACAAATTAACATGTCATACACACACATACACACACACACACACACACACACACACACACATATGCTTAACTCTATTATTTGTATATTTTATATTGCCCTCTAAATTAATATTCCTTCTGAATATTGTGTTTTAACAAATCTTCTTGTCCCCAAAAGATGGACTTTCCAGTTTCAAGGTGACTGATCCATTTGCTATTTTATTTTATCACAAGAATTCTGTGGGTTAGGAATTCAGGCTGGGCTTTGTTGGATGTTGATTGAGGTGACTAAGTGGTACTCAGCTGACAGGTGGGCTGGTTCAAAGGGTCCAAGGCAAATTTGCTCACAATCTGGAGCCTCAGTTGGGACGGCTGGAAGTCTGAGCTCCGCTAGGATTCTACATAAACATCTTTACGTGGCCATTCCAGCGTGGCAGTCTCAGAGCAGGAGGACTGCTTCCATGGTGACTTGCTTCCTCCAGTTGCAAGCATTCTAAGGCAACCGGTGGAGGCTGTATGGCATTTTCTGACCTAGTCTGGGGAGTCATGTTCAATACTTCTTCCATACTCTGTTGACTACAAAAGCCCTGAGGGAATCCAGTTTCAAAAGGAAAGAGATTATATTCTGCTTCTCAATGGGGCGTTGACAAAGCCATGCTATAGAGGAACATGTGGAATGAGAGATACTGTTCTGGCTGTCTTTGGACAATGCAATCTGCCCTGGTGGTCCACACACCCTTATCACATAGGCAATAACAATTGTTACCCCATAAAGGGGTAACAAAATATCTTTCACTCCTAGGTTCAAGCTCAAAATAACTCTAAAGTGCCTTCATAATAAATGACTAAATTTATGGGGTTTTTTTCTTTAGGAGCCTCTAGAGGATCCTCAACAGAAAATATTGCTCAAAACTCAGGACATTCGGAAGAAGTCACCAGGTATGACAAATTGATAAAAGATTTCTATTAAGTACCCTCTTTGTGCAAGATAATAAGTATGGTCTTATTTTCCAGTCACAAGAAGATTAGTTGCATCTGGCACTTGATAAGCTACTACTGAAAAACTACTTTAAAAAAATCACCCATTTACTTTTAAATATTATGTAGATTAAGTATTTTTAATCTTTAAACTACATCTGAAAATTATAGAACACAAAATATCTTTCAAAGAAAGCATTTTTTGCTTTCTAGCCCAATATAAAAGTTAATTGAATAATTTATTTTATTTCAGATCTCCAGATAATCAAAAAAAAAGAAACTGAAAGAAGAGTTTGACTCAACATCAAAGCAGGAAGAAATTTATCATGTCTCTTTAGACTTCATTCCTATAGTAGGAACATGTTGCAAATAATATAGAGTTAAATGAAACTGACTATGACAATGTTTTATTGGATTTTTGTATTGCACTATAGTACTACAAATTTAACCTAAAACATCTGAATCCATGAAAATAAAATATCTTTTAAATGCTTAGAAATATCAACCATTATCCATAACATAAACTGTAAAAATTTTTCCTGTTACCCACTGCTCCACAAGAATAGTGCTATCATAGAATCAAAATGTAGTTGTTTCTTATGAGAAAATAATTGCAAGCTTAAAGAAATCTTTCATGCTGAATAAATGCAAGATAATATTTACTAAAATTCCAGGGAAACTTTCCAACATAGTTAAACAGATTATAAGCAATAAAGATGATTGTGTTGAAAAGTAGGGTTCCACTTGCTATGTAAAAGTACATTTTATGCTTTTAGCTGGTAGTACATAACCTGGTTATCCATGTTAATTTTGAAAGTTCAAGCAAATCCTTCAATCTCAGTACCCTTCTTTAATGTATCTTGCAAATTAAAAGACATGATTGAAATTGTTGTATGTATAACTTCTGGAGACCTGCAGGTCCATGAATGTAGTACGTTACCTGTAATAAAGATGTTCATTCCCATTTAACCTTGGTCAGTATGCATGTGATTCTGGTTCCATTTCATTGTGGTTTGGATGAGAAGTGTCCCCCAAAGCTCATGTGTGATAAAATGCAATAAGGTTTAGAGGAGAAATGATTGGGTTAAACCCAATCAGTGAATTAATTCCCTAAGGGATTAATGGAAACTGAAGGGTGGGTAGGGTATGCATGGAGGAGGGTGGGTCATTGGGGGGTGTGGCTTGGGGGGGGTATATATTTTGTATCTGGCAAGTGGAATATTTCTCTCTCTCTCTCTCTCTCTCTCTCTCTCTCCTTTCTAATCATCATGTGAGCCACTGCCTTCCACAACACTCTTCCACCATGATGTTCAGTCTCACCTCAGACGCACCAAGGAATGAAGCCATCTGTCTGTGGACTGAGACCTCTGAAACCTTGAGCCCCCAAATAAACTGGAGCAGCGAATGAAGCAGCAGTGCTCACCCAGGGAGGTGATTCAGTACATCCCTGCAATGAATATGATTCAGTGTAAACACCCAACAACTGTAGGGGAGCTGAATGCAAAAATGTCTTCCAGTGTTAATTCAACCAGAAGAACCAATTTCCACAGCATCCTGACTCCTGAATTTGTCCTTCATAGTACTAACAGACTCCCATGGGTTGTTTTGCCCTAAAATAAAACTGCGATTCTCTTTTTAAACCAATCCCAGATGTTGGCCTTCAGAGACATATTGCAACAGAGGTCTTAAGGAAGGAAGAGGTGTTGAAACAGGTGGTTAAAGGAGGTCTCTGAGAGTAGACCTTTTCAATGATCATCAGGTATTCTTTTTCCAGAAATATCCTAGTTTAACTAGAAACAGTCAGATAAAAAGGGTGATGTTGTCTAGGAACAGATTAATGAAACATTCAGAAGCAGGCTAAATTATAAGTAAAAACTTAAAATAAAGGTAACATTAAAAAACAATGGAAAAAAGATGGACCACTGAGACCACAGGAACAGAATCCATAACGTTCTTTATCTGACTTCATCAAATCAGACTAAACACTCAAATAACAATCCAACAGGGAGCAACATTTTGCTAATCTTGAGCTGGGAAACACATATCTAAGCAATAAATCAAGGTCAGGTGCAAAACTAACAACCACTAAAACATACACTTAAAGATCTATATAGTGTCATGTACACCAAAAAAAAAAAAAAAAGCCCAATCAATAAGTGGGCCAAGGAACTGAACAGACACATCTCAGAAGATGATATACAATCAATCAACAAATATATGAAAAATGTTCAATATCTCTAGTAATTAGAGAACTGCAAATCAAAGCTACTCTTAAGATTTCATCTTACTCCAGTCAGAAAGGCAGCTATTAAGAGCACAACAATAGGTGTTGGCAAGGATGTGGGGGGGAGCACACTTATACATTGCTGGTGGGACTGTAAATTGGTACAGCCAATATGAAAAGCAGTATGGAGATTCCTTGGAAAGACGGAAATGGGAATGGAACCACCATTTAACCCAGCTATCCCACTACTCGGTCTATACCCAAAGGACTTTAAAACAACATACTACAGGGACACAGCCACATCAATGTTTATAGCAGCACAATTCACAATAGCTAAACTGTGGAGTCAACCTAGATGCCCTCAGTAGATAAATGGATAATGAAAATGTGGCATATGTACACAATGGAATCCTATTCAGCATTAAAATAATAAAATCATGGCATTTGCAGGTAAATGGATGCAGTCGCATAATATAATGCTAAGTGAAGTTAGCCAATCCCAAAAAAAACAAATGCCAAATATTTTCCCTGATATAAGGAGGCTGATTCATAATGGGGTTGGGAGGGGGAGGGGAGTATGAGAGGATTAGATGAACTCTAGATAGGGCAAAGGGGAGGGAGGGGAAGGGGGAAGGGGGGGCATGGGGGTAAAAAAGATGGTGGAATGAGATGGACATCATTATCCTATGTATGAAGACACAAATAGTATGAATACACTTTATATACAACAAGAAAAAATCTATATAGGGTTATATAGCCTAATTAATTAATTAATTAAAATTTTTAAAATTATCTATACAGCGAAAATATTATTACATAAAATCAAAAGAGCAATGACAACAGGAGAAAAGTTTGCAAAACAAAACAAGCCAATGCCCATAAAATACAATTATTTAAAAAAAAAAAAAAAAGATGAAAAAGAAGAGGAATACAAAGAAGAAAAAAAGAGAAAGAGAACCTAGTAGAAAAATAAAAAGTGTATAGACAATTTGAATAATTAGAAAAAATATTAATACATGTAGTAAAAATAATCAAGCTTGACCACTTTTGCAATACTGGTAGGAATATAAAAGGTGTTGTTACTGCAAAAAACAGTATGTCAATTCCTCCAAACATTAAATATAAAATTACCATGTCATCCAGCAATTCCATTTTTAGATGTATACCCAAAAGAATTAAAAGTTGGACTCACACATGTATTTATAAAGGAGTAATAATAGCACCATTATTCCTAATAAATAAAAAGCAGACCCAACCCAAGTGTCAGTCAATGATGAATGGTATTTACACACAAAGTAATATTAATTGGCCTTAAAAAGAAATAAGATCCTGATACATGCTATAACATGGATAAACCTTATAAACACGATGAGCTAAACCAGAACAACAGGACAAATATTGTATGATTTCACCTATGTGAGATACCTAAAATAAGTAAATTCATAGAAATAAAAAGTAAAATTGTGGTTATCAGGGCCTGGGGGAAGATGGGGTGGGAGTTAGTGTTTAATGGATGCAGTTTAAACTTGGGAAGATGAAGAAGTTCTGAAGATGATGGTGGTTAAGGTAGCACAACAATATAAATGTGGTTAATGCCACTGAACTGTATGGTTAAAAACAGTTAACAGAAAAAAAATAGCCAGTAAAAAAAAACAGCCAAACTGTCTAAAGATCAGAGAAACACAAACTAAACATTAAATATCACTTTCCACTAATCAAATTAACAAAAATTTAAAGATTGAAAATATCTAGTTGTGGCTAGGGTTTAGGATGAAGAACATTTTCTTATGCTATTGATAGGAGTAGAAGCTGTATTGCCTTTTATGTAATCAATTTGACAAAACTTATCTAAATGTTAAATTTGAATGTCCTTTGAATTAACATTCCTACTTCTAGAAATAAAGTCTTCAAGCTATTCAGGACAAGTGAGAATAAGTGCATAAATATTTACATTCAAGAATGCTCAACACAGATCATCTGTGATATTGCAAAAGGGACCATCTTAAAATTCATTAACTTGGAAATGGCTACATAAATTATGGTATATCCATACTACGATATAATAGGGAGGCTGAGGCAGGAGGATGGCAAGTTGAAAATCAACCTTGGCAACTTAGGAAGACTTTGTCTCAAAATAAAAAGGACTGGTTATGTAGCTCAGTGGTAAAGCATCTCTAAGTTCTATACTCAATACCAAAAAAATTATGATATCGTTTAATGTATTGACAGGGAATGATGTTGTTATGGATTGGATGTGAGGTGTCCCCAAAAGCTCATGTGCTAGAAGGTTTAGAGAAGAAATGGGTTTCAAGAACTTTAACCGAATCAGTGAATTAATCACCTGCTGGGATGAATTGAGAAGTAACTGGAGGCAGGTAGTTTGTGGCTGGAGGAGGCTGGAATTGGGGATGTGGCTTTGAGGTATATATTTGTATCTGGTGAGTGGAGTCTGTCTGTCTGTCTGTCTGTCTGTCTCTCTCTCTCTCTCTCTCTCTCTCTCTCTCTCTCTTTCCCCGTTCCTGATCCTCATGTGAACAGTTTCCTTCTACCACACTCTTCCTCCATGATGTTCAGCCTCACCTCGAGCCCCAAGAAATGGAGGTGGCTGCCTATGGATTGAGACCTCTGAAACCCTGAGCCTCCAGATAAACTTTTCCTCCTCTACAGTTGTGCTGGTTGGGTCTTTTAGTTGCAGGGGCAAAAAATGCTGACTAAAACAGATGTCTACAGGACAAGGATGAGTTTGGGAGCCCTTTCCTTCCCTGCTTGTGACTTGGAGTTCTCAGAATCACTGTTGAATATGTGGGCAACATCCTGAGATGGCCAGACTAGACCAGGCTCAGTTCTGTGACACTTTATTCCAGCAAAATCCAGGACAGAGTGAGCTTTCAGGATCTCTCACCTGTAATGAGAAATGAGGCTTTTGCCGAACTGAGACATTTCCATCCTGGAAAGCTTTCTTAAACGGGAGACTGACTCTCTGTGAATCCTGGGCTTCTCTGTCCCTTGCTCCCTATCTATGCATAATAAATTTGCTTTGTTTGATTTATGTGGGTGTGCTGCCTTCTCAGACTCATGCCAGTGGATTGACACTGGTGTGTGGTATTGGTGACATGTTTAGAGTCCTCTCCTGTGACTGATACCAGTGTACAGTGAACTTGCTTCACCATGTCCGAGGTGTATTGTTGAAATAAAGTGGAGATACTAGGGAAAGAAATTGACCAACTTTATCACTTTTTGTTTGCAAATATGAATAAGTAACAATCAATCCCACTATTATGTATGATCATAATGCACCAATAAAAAATACTCTAGTATAACAGCAAAGAAAGGAAGAAAGAAAAGAAAAAGAAAGAAATGGCCCACAGAAAGGAAGTAGCTACACATTCCTTTTTGAAGTTATATTGGACAAAGTCACACCACCTAGTCAGTGAAGCCATATCTCAAACATCATAAGCATGCCAACACTATCAGGATAGGAAGCTCCAAAAAGGAGCAGATGACAGCATTTGCTGTGACATTACTGAACTTCAATAAAAATTATAAGGACCATTCCACTATCAGATTATTATATATTAGGCCTCCCAGTTTTACATGTAAAATTTAAAAGAAGGAGTTTGTGAGAAATAAGATCATTCAAATATAAAGGAGTAAATAAAACTGACTTTTAAAAATTCAAGTGATAAAGGCCAAAATGTAGGAGTTAAAACTATTAAACTTCTAGAAGAAAACATAAGAAAATTGTTATAGACTTGAATTAGGTAAATAACTCTAAGAAGACAAAGTTTATGAACTGAAAAAATTGATACATTGTACTTCATCAAAATGAAAATTTTCTGCTTTTCTAAAAATAATTATGTTAAAATAAAAAGACAAGACACAGACTTGCTAAAAAAAAAGAAATACTTGCAAAACACCTAATAAGGTCTTGTACTGAGAATATGTAAATAATTTTTATAACTCAATAAAAGACAAAGAATGCAATCTAAGAAATGATCAAAAGATTGGAACAGGTATTTCAGCAAAGAAAATATATATGTGGCAAATAAGCTTTTATCATCAAGCATTAGCAAAATGCAAATTTAAGTAACAATGAGATATCACTACAAACTTACTAAAAGGGATAAAATTAAAATGTTTGACTATACCAAGTGCTGACAAGAGTGTGGAAAACCCAACACACTCAAAATCACTGGTATGAATGCAAAATTGTACAACTTCTTTGGAAAATAGTTAAGCAGTTCCTTATAAACTTAACAATATATCTTTATGACCCAAAAACCCACTCTAAATATTTACACAAAAGAAATAAAGACACGTGTGCACACAAAGACCTGTATATGAATATTTATAGCAGTTTTACTCATAATAGCTAAAAACTGGAAATAACCCAAACATCTATCAGCAGTAAATGGATAAACAAATTTTGGTACATTTGTAGA
Source organism: Callospermophilus lateralis (assembly GCF_048772815.1). NCBI lineage: Eukaryota > Metazoa > Chordata > Mammalia > Rodentia > Sciuridae > Callospermophilus > Callospermophilus lateralis. The sequence continues at coordinate 118,669,908 of NC_135312.1, forward strand.
ATAAAATATAACTCAGCAATAAAATGAAAGCAACTGCTGATAAATGAAACGACAGAATGACTCTCAAAAGCATTAGGCTAAGTAAAAGAAGCCAATGGCAATTCCATTTATGAAACAGTCTGGAAACAACAAAATTATGTACAACAGAAACCAGGCGAGTGGCTGCCAAGAGCTAGGGGTGGAAGAAGGGAACCAACCATGAAGGAACAGGAGGGAGAGCTGGGGGGTCATGGAAATGTTCTGTGTCCTGATTGTGTGGCAATTGTGTGACTATTCACATCTGTCAAAGCTAATTTAACTGCATACATGAAGAGGCTGAATTTTACTATGCAAACTATAACTCAAAATAATATAAATAAAGCAAAAGAAAAGTACATGGCTACAGAATAGATTCTTCCCAGTCACATTTTTATTTACATGTAGTTATGTATACTTGATTTTTTATAATTTTATATAAGAAAAAAGGGTGTTAGCAGGTACAGTGGCACATGCCTATAATCCCAGCAGCTAGGGAGGCTGAGGCAGGAGGACCAAGAGTTAAAAGCCAGTCTCAGCAACGGCAAGGTACTAAGCAGCTCAGTGAGACCGTGTCTCTAAATAAAATATTTTTTTGAATAAAGGGCTGGGGATATGGCTCCATGGAAATCTCCCCTGTATTCAATCCCTGGTACAAAAAAAAAAAAAAAGAAAAGAAAGTTCTTAGATGATCTAAATCCAAATATGAACTTTGCTTATCTGTAGGAAATGGGTATGAGGACAATACAATTTTACTTTTTATTTTACACATATCTGAATTGCTAAATTTTTAAAGAGATTCATACATTACAACAGATCCCACATTATGTATAATTATATTGCATCAGTAAAAATATTTTTCTAAAAGATTCTCCTACCTTGGTGTACCATGTTTTCTTAACAATCTACATTACTAATATCCCATCTCATCTAACTTAAGAAATAAAATGAACTCTGAGAAAACTTTTCTTTTTATAAGAACAATTCTAACTTCCAAGTTCTAAATTCAAACAGCACATACCTTTTTATTTTTTTCTCTGAAACCTTTTGTGTGATAACTGCCTTCACCACAGTGTTGTCTCCTTGAATTAATTTTAAGGCCCCTTAAAAAGATGTCTGGAAAGTTTTGTGAAAATATTTTTGATCAAAATGCCATCCTTGAAAACACTTTGGGAAATTAGATATATCAGGCATAAACCTGTCAGCAAGGTCAACAGAAACCAGAATTTACAACTAAATGCTAAACAACCACACCGCTATCGCTTCTGATAGATTTAATCAAAAGGTTTCTTTGGCGCTTTCTCCTTAAATTTTGATTTGAGTCATTTTTATTTGTGAAACTGAAAACAAAATCAAGGTTTTTATGGGTGACAGATATAAATCACAATTGCATCGAATGCTAGTTTTTATCTATAAAATGTCCTTCTGTAAATAATGCATCCAGGACCACTTACTGAGAAAACATAAGTGTTTATAATGGTCCCTAATTCCATTTTTATCAAAATGACAGTGCCTAAAATACAACATTCAATAACATACTATAGCTACATTATCTTTTAGTCTTACCTTTCAAAAACTGCTATGATATCATACCTTTTTTGATTTTCGTATTGTTACTAATAAGGTTCCCTAAAAGGCTGGGTGTTGTGCCTCAGTGGTGGATAGAGCATTTGCTTAGAAAGTACAAGACCCTAGGTTTAATCCCCAGTATCAAAAAATAAAAATAAAAAATTAAGGAGGAAAAAGCATTACAGTTGTTTGTGGATTGCAGAAAACAAATATGTGCTTAACTCCGACGTTTTATAGATCAGTGAATAGATTCCAGTAGGCATCCTTTAGTACGTTTTTAAAGTCCCCTGAATCTTGCTCGCCTCCCTCCCCTATTCTGTTCCCGGAAGACCTCCTTTCCTCTCAGGACGGTGGTACGTATTTCCACAGAGGGAGGATGGGATATGTATCAGTCAGCTTTACATCACTGTGACAAAATGCCTGGAAAAATCACCCAAAGCAGGTTCTCCTTCATGGTTGCTTGGCCCTATTGATTTGGGGCTTGTGGCGAGGCAGCATATCATGGTAGAAATGTGTAATGGAAGAAACCTGTTCACCTTATGAACAGTGGCTAGGAAGCAAAAAAAAAGAAGGAGTTTGGATCCCAATATCCTCTTAAAAAGCGCACACCAAATGACCTAATTTCCTTCCACTGGGCCCAACCTTCTAAAGGTTCCACCACCTACCAATAGCATACAGGCTGGGACAAAGCCTTTAGTTTGTAGGCCTTTGAGGGGCATTTATGATCAAAACCTAACAGTTTATATCAAAATGTAAAGGTTTAGGGGTGTAGCTTAGTAGAAGAGCATTTGCCTAACATGTGTAAGGATATTGGTTTGCTAACCTGCACTGCAAGAAAAAAAAAATCTCAGGTGGTGTTAAAGCTCAGGGGTAGAAAACTTGCCTAGCATATGTGATGCCCTGGATCAATCCCCAGTACTGCAAAACAGGTGGGGGAAGAAATGGCAAAAGCTAAAGATGGTTAGTTTTCAAGAGTCATACTTATTTATTTTTTGTTTATTTTTTGCTGGGGATTGAACCTAGAGGTTCTTAACCACAGAGCCACATCCCCAGCCCTTTTTCAAATTTTATTTTGAGACAGGGTCTCACTAAGTTGCTTGGTTAGAGCCTTAGCTTCTGAGGCTGGCTTTGAAATTGTGATCCAATTCACCATTTCTACGAGGCTGAGCTTCCCCAGCTGCTGGAATTACAGGTGTTGCCTCCACACCCAGCAAGAACCATATTTAAAGTTGGAACATAGAGAGTCTTCAGAAAAAGAAATGAACATAACTTCTATAAGGCAAGAGCTTTTAATGCTTTCTTTCTTTCTGATGTTACTTTACCCAGATTTTGGGGGGGTTTTTTGGGTTTTTTGTTGTTGTTGTTGTTGTTGTTTGTTTGTTTGTTCGTTTTTTTGTACTGAGGATTGAACCTGGGGGTACTTTACCAACTGAGCTGCATACCCACCTCTTTTTTTTTTTTTTGAGACGAAGCCTCACTAAGTTGCTGAGGCTGGCCTCCAACTTGAGATCCTCTTTCCTCAGCCTCCCTGAGTCACTGAGATTACAGATATGCACTACTGAATCTGGCAACCAGATTTTTTAAATCTAATATCATTATTAGTGCTTACATTTATCTCCCACCCACCTCCCCCTACACACACATACACATACTTAGAAATTATAAAGTATAACCTAGGGAATAAAGTGATCACATAATGATTATGAGATTTTTTAAATACTATCTGAATTGACTGAAAATTAAGGAAAGAAAAAGACTCAAAGGATGTAGACTAATTAGCTAGCATTTCACTGAAAATTGTTTTTCTTGGCAAAATTTGCCTTTGTATTTAGCTCCTCAAGCTCTACTCCAAGTAATCTTTCTTGGTGGAATCCTATCTGTAACTTCTATAACTTCAATGACACTGAGTATATACCAATTACCTCGGTATTTTCCTGGAAAAATATCTCAATTAATTATTTCCTTGGACAGTCTAGAATTTACCAAGCTGAATAAATATGGTCTCAGAAAACAGAAAGCTTATCACCGGCTCTAATCGCTAACATCTCAATCACGCCCTGCACACATTACTGATCAAAAAAAAAAACACAAAACAGTAACATTTCAATCTTTTGCCTACTGTTTCAGCTAAAATCACAAAGATTAAGAATAGTCAGTGTTGAAATCATGGGTAAAAAGAAGGAACTAGAAAAGTAAATTATAAAACAAAAACTACATATATTCTGAGAGAAATTTGACCCAAAGTCTGTATTAAAATTCTTTAAAAACTCTTTGACGCTGAAATTTTATTTCGGGGAATTTATCCAAGAAGGCCAAAATCAAGGGATCTGCCATGTTGGCTCTCGGAGAGAATCTAGAGAAGAATCAGCTTGGAAGCGTGTTTCGGTTGTTGGCCGAGTTCAGTTCCTTGAAGTTGTAGGACTGAGGTTCTGTTTTCCGCTGGCTACCCTGAGCAATTTGAGGACACCTTATTTCTTCATGTAACCCCTCCCTTCTCACAGGCTTTCTGATTCCCTTTTTTTTTTTTTTTTTTTTTGCAACCCAGCCAAGAAACATTCTCTACTTTTCAGGGCTAATGTGGTTAATTTAGGCCCACGGCAGTCATCTTCCTGTCTTAAAGACCAACTGTACCCTATAACGTAATACAACCATGGGATTGATTTTTCTTCATTTGCATAAGTTCCAGAGATCCAGGGCGTGGGAGGGAGTAGTATTTGGGAGGATCATAAATCTATTTACCACACCATGGAACAAAATACAATAACTGGAAATATATTTGAGATTTGGAATCCCCATCCAAAAAATACAAACTAGCTATTAAATATCTCTGAAGCAATTTGCAATCAGCTCCTGCTTTAGGTCTCCATCCTCACCCCAGGCCCTGGATATTCTCCAGCCCCTCCCTGAGAAGACCTCAGCTTCACCGTGATGTTCTAATTAAAGGACTGGTGCCTACTATTGCAGTGACCCCAGGCCCCAGTCTGTCCCTCCTGATGCTTGGTGCCCAGCAAGTAGTGATCATTAAATATTTTGAACATTGTCCCTGGATTTAAATCCATATTCAATGGCAGAAAAGAAAGATACCTTAATACTATTAAGCAAGGTTCAATCCAGGTTTTAAGAAAAGAAAAAGGAGAGAAAAACAAAGGAGGGAAGGAAGGAGGAAACCAGAGCCACAAGAAACTGCCTTTATTCTGTCCATTTTACGTATTGTAGAAAGCATAATTTCTGGCATGGAGAGACCAGATAGGAGCATACACTTCATGCCTGACACAAGCTAAAGACTCCAGGAAGTGCCATATATTCCCTCTCAGATTTCTAGAGACTTCTTTAAGTGTGTGAACTTACTCAGCATTTGCAAATGCTCATAAAACCTGCTGGTGGGACTGTAAATCGGTCCAACCTCTCCAGAGGGCAATCTGGAAATCAGTATCAAAATGCTTTGAAAGAGCACAGCTTCTGACTGCGTGTTCCTCTTCTAGGAATTTATTCTAAGTAAACAATAATGAATGTGCACTCAGATTTCTCCCTAAGACAACCTATTGCAGTGTTCATTCTAGTAAAAAATAATTAGAGATCACCTAAGGTCTACAAATAGGGCATTAAACTACATAAATTATGGGTACCACCTTGTGATGGGAAGAAAAAAGATGGTCATTAAATATCATATTGTGGAAGAGTAGTTAATGGCATGAGGAAATGTTCAAGATAAACTGAGGATTTCAAATTTGTTTTGATTATTTTACCTTACGTATTGATTTTTTGTTTTGTTTTGTTTTCAAATAAGAAACCAAGTTTTGGAACTTGCTTGAGTGCACTTTATTGGCATGGAAAGCCCAAGGTACATTTTTAGTGGAATAAAGCAAGTTGCAAAGCAAAACAAAAACAAAACTATAGTTTATTTTTAAGGTGACATAAGTGATTTGAGTTTATGTTCAGATTGTGGGTCTGCCACTTAGTAGCTGAGTGACTTTAAAGTCACTTACCTCCTAATGCCTCAATTTCCTTATCTTTAAAAAAAATTAAGGTTGGGGATGTATCTCCATGGTAAAGCACTAGCTTACCAGGTGCAAGGCCCTGAGTTCAATGCCTAGCACCAAATAAATAAAGAGCCGTGACAACTCAACAATAAAAAAAAAAAGCCCAATTTAAAAGTGGGCGTATGATTTGAACAGATGATTTTTCAAAGAAGATACACAAATAACCATTAGGTACCTATAAAGATGCCCAATATCATAGTCATAAGTAAAATGCAAATCAAAACTGTAATACCCCTCAATATCCATTTCGATGGCTATAATCAGAAAAGAGGGATAATAACAAGTGTTGGGGAGTTGCAGAAAAACTGGAACCCAAATACCCTGGTGATAGAAATATGAAATGGTGGGGGCTGGGGATGTGGCTCAGGCGGTAGCGCGCTTGCCTGGCATGTGTGCGGCCCGGGTTCGATCCTCAGCACCACATACAAACAAAGATGTTGTGTCCGCCGAGAACTAAAAAATAAATATTAAAAAAATTCTCTCTCTCTCTCTCTCTCTCTCCCACTCTCTCTTAAAAAAAAAAAAAGAAATATGAAATGGTGCCACAGCTTTGGAAAACAGTTTGACAGTTCCTCAAATTGTTAAACACAGTTAATTTATGACCTGGAGAGTCTACTCCTAGGCGTGTACCCAAAGCCATTGAAAGCATATGTTCATACAAAAACTTCTAAGTCAATAGTCAAAGCAGCATTCTTCATAATATCCAAAAACTGGAACAACCCAAAAGTCCATCAACTGCTGAACTGATTTTAAAAAACAGACTATACCCACACAATGAAATATTGTTCATCATTGAAAAGGAAGAAATTAGCAATACGTATTGCAACACGGATGAATTTTGAAAACAGCATGAAAGGAGCCAGACACTAAAGACTATGTGCTGGGTGAGTTTATCTCTACAAACTGTCAGGAATATGCAAATCTATAAAAGCAGAAGGTAGATTAACTGTTGCTTAGGACTAGGAGTAGGGCATGGAGAGGGTGTGAGGAGAACTGGAGAATGACTTTTTGGAGGATGATACAAATTCTGAAGTTAGATAATGGTCAAGGTTGAACATCTTTGTGACTACATGAAAAATCATCGATTGTTCAGTTTACAAACAGGAAAAATTTTTTTAAATGTTTTTTAGTTGTCAGTGGACCTTTATTTTATTTATTTATATGCAGTGCTGAGAATCGAACCCAGTGCCTCATCCATGCTAGACAAGCACTCTACCACTGAGTCACAACCCCAGCCCTAAGAAGACAAATTTTATGGCATTTAAACTATATCTCAATAAAGCTGTTAACTTTTAAAGTAACAATAAAAGAATACAGATAATGACAGTACCTATGCTGTGGGTTGTTAAAAATATTTAAATGAGTTAATATTTTGCAAAATGCTTAAAAATACTTGATCCTGGGCTGGGGATGTAGTTAGGTAGTAGAGTTCTTGCCTAACATGTGTCAAGTGCCTGAGTTCTGTTCCCAGTACCAAAAAAAAAAAAATTATGATCTATCATAAGTGCTATGTAAATTATCAATAAAAGGATGTTTCATCAAGGTAAAAATCCATGTTTCAGTACACATACCCACCTACTCCCAACACATAGTACTAAATATAAAAATAATTTGTAATACATAAAACTGGTAAAATATTATATATTATTAATAAATGAATGCTTCATAAAGATGTGTAGAATATATATATATTATTTGAAAAAAAATTAAACATATAAGATAATGCTATTTATTTTATATGTATAATATGTATATATTGTATATGTATGTGTGTGTGTGTTATACACATATATGTATATGTAATTTTTTTTTCTAGTGCTGGGGAGTGAACCCAGAGGTTCTTTGCCTCTGAGCTACAATCCCAGTCCTTTGTGTTTTAAACTTTTTAAATTATTTATTTATTTGTTTATTTATGTATGTATTTATTTATGTGTGTGTGTGTGTGTGTGTGTGTGTGTGTGTGTGGTACTGAGGATGGAACCCAGGAGCACTTTACCACTGGGCTATACCTCTGTTTCCTTTTTTGTTTATTTGCAACAGAACCTTGCTAAGTTGCTGAGATGGGCCCCTTACTTGCAATCCTTCTGCCTCAGTCTCCTGAGTTGCTGGGATTACAGGAGTTCACCTCTACACCCTACTGTATAGCCAATAGATGTGTGTATTATATATGTAAAATGTATGTATATAATACATATATGTATGAAGAACAAAAATACCATGAGAAAAACTAGCAACTTCAAAACAGTGTTTTCCTCTGGAGCAAAGGATCATGGAGGGGCACACATGAGACAGCAAGAATATAATGTTATATATTTTTTAAATGCCTAACTGAAGCACATATAAAGATTTAATAAAGGTGAATGGTAGGCATTTAGGTCAAAATTACATTTTCTAAACTTATGTATAAAGAATGATTTTTAATAAATGAAGAAAATGTATACCTTCCATTCCTTAAAAAGAAAGAATTTTTGTTATACAAAACCATTATTCTTATTATTATCTTATGATTTTTTCTTGGTAACTCATAATTTTTTGTTTAATTTCTTTCCTATTAGACTCAATGGCAAAGTACCTTCTGCTGTCATTAAATGACTATTTTATTAAAAGATAATTTCAGATATTTTATAAAGGATGATAAGCAAATAAATTATTATAAGTTTCTCCAATTGCTGTTCCAGTTCCAGATTATCTTTACAGTATTTTTTTATAGCTTACAAATTTTAACATTATTCAATGATTCCAGAGGAAATCATTTGGGCAAATTTCAACACCATTTTTTTCTAAATTGACAGGGGAAAGTTGTATATATTTATACAACTTTATGTGTGTATGTATGTGGTACTGAGGATGGAATCCAGGAGCACATAAAGTTTTGACATACATACCTTGTAATATAGCTAAATCAAGCTATTTACCATATGCATTACTTCACATACTTCTTTTGTTGTGTAGTGAAAAATCTTAAAAATCTACTCTTAGCAATTTTCAAGAATATGTCATTACTAACTATAATCATCATGGTGTACAATAAATCTTTTGAATTTATTTCTCCTCTGTTAACTTCAACTTTGAGTCCTTCAACCAGCATGTCCCCAATCCCTTCACTCCCCCAGATTTCTGTTAACTAACATTTACTTTTCTTATGAATTGAACTTTTTTAGTTTATACATATGAGATCAGACAGTATTTGTCTTTCTATGACTGACTGACTGCATTTAACATAATGTCCTCCAAGTTCATTTATTTTGTTGCAAATGACAAGATTCACCTTTTTATTTTTTTAGGCTGAATAGTATTCTACTGCCTGTAAGTACATTTTCTTTATTCATTTGGTGTTGGTCAGCATTCCATCACCATAATGAAAGGCCTTAGGCAAGTAACTTATAAAGAAAAAGTTTATTTTGGCTCAGAGTTTTGGAAGTTCCAATTCAAGATCCACTGATACCACTATTTGGGTCCTTGGTAGAATGCATGCAGGAGCTCACAGCTCACCTCAGGAGCCAGAGGCAAAGCGCAAAGAGGAAGTGGCTGAGGTCTCACAGTCTCCTTCAAGGGCATGACCCAAATGACCTAAGGACCCTCAAAGCCCCACTTCCTGAAGGTTCTCCCACCAACCAGTAGTGTGATAGTGCAAGCAGGCCTTCAACACATGGACTTTGGGCAACCCTTGTCAAACTACAGCACCAAACATCTGCTGATGGATGCTTAGATTGATTCCATCCTATAATTACCACAGTCTCATTAAAACCAGTTTTTAAAATTTGACATAGTATAAGGGAAAATCATGTCTATGTACTGTCAACTGAGGTTGATAGAGGAACATGATATTTGAGGAGTTCCTCATTTTCCTTCGACACCTTTATTCTTTGTATTCTTTCTTATGTCTAGATCAAAGATGATTTATCACAGATGTTGTTGTACATGACTTGGGTTGTTTTCCTGCCTTGTGAAATTTTAACGAGGCAAACTTAACATTTTGCTTTTTATTCATCCTTCATATGTGAAGAATCCCAAAGAGTACTTTTTCCTGAAAGACTTATGGCCTAAATGGAACTAAATAACTAAATAAAAACCTATCAATACAATTTTAAAGGTTATTTTATTTGATATTTGGATGCTAATTCAACAAACAATCCCAAAGACTAAGTTCAGCCTTCATAATATTTCTATTCTTTATTATTTATAATTTATAAATATCTACCAGCTCACATAGAATGTAATATCTATCTTAAAGTTTTCTAACATATTATCTCATAACACTGATATTTATTTTAAATCCTTATACATTTATTATGTTTAATGGTCTGTTTTGTACATAAAATTAGCAGCCTTCACAATCAGCATTAATCACTGTTGTATTTTACTCCTACAGTGTTTATACTCTACAAGACCTACAGACTGACAACATTTAAAACACATGGAGTTCTTTTTCATTCCAAAGTTCATACAGAGTGCAAATCTATATCTCACAGTGAATACATGGCTAATAACAGTGAACCTGGTTCTGTCCTAAACCTGCTATTGGTTTTGTCATGCGGATTCATTGTGATAGTAACATATGTCAACATCTATGTCAACACCTATGTCACTGATCTTGCAAAATGCTTAAAAATGACACCAAAGTAGGCAATTGGCTAGACAGGCTTCCAAATGCCATGGCCTAAGCCAAGGCCAAAAATAAATAAATAAAAGGCCAAATAGTGAGGCTGATATCAAACTATGGGGTATCCCTAAAGCCTGCCTCTCCTTTATGCCATATCCACATAGATACATATTCTAATTCTATGTTTTAATTTGTATGTATATAAAAATAACATAGAAATGAGATACAGAGTTGCTGAGTGGATCATGCTATGGCTGCTCTTGTCCTTACTGATCATAATGATTTATTCTCATCCATAACCCACTGCCACTGTGACATTTGATAGCAGCTTCTCAGGCAACCATCCCTCATATCCAAATCCCAGTGTATTGCCCCATTGTTATAGAGCTCCTTCTTGATGAACGTGGACAAAATGGGCTTCCTGGTGGATTCTGAATAAAAGAAAAAACAAGATTATTTGAAGCATAAAAGGCATTCATATAAATGAATAAATCCTAGAAATCATTATCTGACTGGAATTGAAAAGGTAAAAATAAGACAAAAATGCTCACTTTGGTTTAGCTAAGTGGTACGCTATTCTAAGAAATGTCCATTTCTGGTAAGCAAGATGTAATTTTTCAATAGTGAATAATTTGCCTTGAATCTTCAGACTGTATCCTTTTCCAATTGCCCAACCCCACATAGAAGCAAGAATAATGGTTTTCAAAGGTTTAGGTCTCAGGGGCGTTCAGACCCTAAAAAAATATATTAATGATCCTAAAAAGCTTTTGCCTATAATATAATCTATATTATATTTATATATTGATACTTACTGTATTAGATAACAAAACAGAAACATTGTAAATGTTTATGTGTTGGTCAGCTTCTTGTTGCTGTGTCCAAAGTGCCTGACAGGAGCAACTTAAGGAGGAAAGATTTGTTTTGACTCACAATTCAGAGGTTTCAGTCCGTTGTTGGTCTGCTCCATTGTTTTGGGCTGAAATGAGGCAAAACATCAGGGGACAGGGTATTGGCAGAGGAAAGATGTTCAGCTCATACCAGTCAAGAAGCAGAGAGAGAAAGACAGAGGAAAGGGCTGGGGAAAAGAAATACTCTCAAGATACACACAAGACCTACTTGCAACCATGCACACCACCTACCATTTCAACTACCTCTCAGGAGTCCAGTCACCTTTCAATGGATGAACCCACGAATGGGGTTAGAGCCCTCCTATCCAACCACTAATGATCACTCTGAACATTGCTGCTTTGAGACTAAACCCCAATGTCTTTGGGGCACACGTCAAATCCAAACCACAACTGTTTATTTTATTTTATTTTAAAGTAACATAATAAACACTTTATAAATTAATATAAAGTTATGTTTTATTTATATAAACTATATTTTCCAAAATAAAAAAATAGTGAGGAGTGATTTACATTTAGTGAAAAGACTTACATTTTTGCAAATCTCTTTGAAGTCTGGTTTAACAGAAGACAGCTGGATTTTCATATCTGCATGTACATTCAATCTCTTGTAGTATATGATTTTGAAAAAAATCCAGCTTCACAATAGATGTATAGTTAGAAAAAGAAGACTATTTAACTGGCTGTTCGATAATTGTGATATCAAAATTTGACAGATGTAATTAAAAGTTGCTCGCACTGTGAAATTTGAAAATGCACAAATGAACTTTTCCTGTCTTGTTGTAAGAAACCATTGGTTTAACTTACATTTAAATCTACATATGATTTTTACAACATCACACACCGATCATTTGGAAAACAACAGATCAAAAAGTTAAGCAGATCTTCCAAAGACTGACATATTTTTATACAACATTTTTTTAAAATCCCATTTATTAACACCACCTCCAACCTCATTAGAAAGTGTTTAAGTGTTGGGAAGCTATAGAGTTGATGATGGCAGATATACAAGTCTTCCAAAATTCTAATTTTTACTTGAAAACTCCAATTTTATCACTGTCAACAAATACTGTCAGTTGCTCTTCTTGAAGTGACAGTCTCGCTTTGTTCATTTTGGAGAAAATGTCTGCCATTCTTTCAAGTAAAAAATGGTGTTCTTTGGAAAATAAAAGTGGCTGTTCAGCCTACCATTCAGGTTCACAAGTGATTTTCCTATCAAGCACTGTGGCTGGATACTCAGAAGTGCTTTACGTATGCTTTCCATTTTGTCTTGCAGCATCATTTGTTATGTGGACTCAAGAATTGAGACTTAATAAAATTAATGCATTTTTCTCTTTTATTATAGATAGTAATAGAAAGTGGATTTTGTTTGTTTGTTTGTTTGTTTAATGTGAGTGCATGCTGTGAAGAAACCAATGTCCAAAAGCAGCTGGTTCAGTTGTCTGGACTTATAACAGTCTAACAATTTTACTCTCCATTCCTTCTGCACCATTCTATTTGCATTGATGCAAATGTCAACGCAGTGAAAAGAGCAAATGATGCCTTAGTACCATTATGAAAATAACTTTAGCTTCTCCAAGTGCCTAAAAGGATCTTGGAGATCCTCAAGGGTCTGTGGACCACGATTTGAGAATCTTTGGGTTACACCGTCTTAATTTACTGTTTTCTGTCATGACTTGTTAATCCTTTCCCTTTCATGAAAGGAATATCTTACTGCCTGTTTCAAAAACTACTAAAGCAAAGGCCATAGATTTTTTTAACTTATTATAAGTATGTATGCTATGGATATACCTGCAGAAATATAAAATCATATATACACATGTAGCTTTTCCTTACAAAATGTTAGTAAGAACCAAAGATTGAAAACAATGCAGCCATTGATAGATTTGTGAAATAAATCAGGGTACAACACCATAATGGAAATGCACTATACAGAAATATACAAAGCTATACAGCAGACTGGGGTTGTGGTTCAGCAGTTCAGCCCTTGCCTAGCACATGTGAGGCATTGGGTTCAAACCTCAGCACCACATAAAAATAAATAAATTAAGTATTTTTTAAAAAAAAAACCTATATATATTAAAAACCTTCTTTTCTTTCTTTTTCTGAAGGAAAAGAAAGAAAAGAAGAGGAAGAAGAGGAGGGAAAGAGAAGGAACTGAAAGAGGACAAGGAAGAGGCGAGAAGAGCAGGGGTTCTTTTTACACACTTATCACCAGGATAGACTTATTGAACGTTAAAAAAAAAAAAAAAAAAAAAAAAAGCAAAGTGCAGAGTACCAAATACAGCATGTGGTGTGGTTTGAAAGTTTGTATCCTCTTTAAAATAAATTTTTAAACTTAATCACTAGGTTGGTAGATTAAGACATGGGACCCTTAGGAAGTAATTATGTCATAAGGACTCTGCCCTCCAGGGTAGGAGTGATGCCTTATAAAGAGGCTTCACACAACCTTCACCCCATTTCCTCTCTGTTTTCCATCATTCAAGGACACAATCATAAGGAACCACCTTGTAGAGGTCAAGCATTCACCCACTGGTGCCTTGATCTCCTGGACCTCCCAGCCTCCAGAACCGTGAGAAATGCATTTCTATTCATCATAAATTACCCAGTCTTAGTTACTTTTATAGTATCATGAATGGACTAAGACCTGCTATATGGAAAACTTCCTAATGCTTCTATTTGCATAAGGAAAACAATAGGAGGGAACAAAAGGAACCAATAAAAATGGTTATTAAAGGAAATTGGGGGGTAAAAGGAAGACAGAGACACAGGTAAAAACTAAGCTTCACAACATACATTATCATAAAAATATATTACCCACTCACAAAATATTTTAAGTAAAAAACACAGCATGATCATTTTTGTAAGCTGTACAATTTTAAGTGTTTTTTTAATCATTCCATTTCTACAAATCAATGGAGAATAATTTAGGTAATATCTCAGTATAAGCCTTTTGAGCAACTTCAAGAAAGCTTATATATCCCCAGACTCCAGAGTAAATTTCTTCTACATGTGTTCTACTGAAGCACACCATCGATAAAGAGTACTCAGTATTCAGGCTGGGGGTGTAGCTCAGTGGAACAGCACATGCTTAGCATGCACAAGGCCCTGGGTTTGATCCCCAGCACCACACACCCACATACAAAAAGAGCACTTAGTATTTCCTTTTAAAGAGCAAACTGCTTAAATTATTTTCAAACTATCAAGTGTATTTGTTAATTGACCAATCAATTTACTTTCTTTCCCTGAAACCAATTTTATTTTAATATCTAGTTAATGAATGAAAAATTACATTGTACTATGCTCATCTATATTTCTATGTTCAGAGATAAACAGAAATATCTAGTTTTCACAGACTCCTCTAGAATACTTTTTATTGATAGTTTCATCTTTGCTGTTTAAACTCATTCGGATTCTCTTCCAATAATACGTGTTCATACATAAAGATGAAAAGTGTAAAACTATTTTATTAGAAATATTGATTTTAAATTTAAGACTGTTGAGAATAAATTGCTTGTTTAAGAAAAGCCAGAGGGAAAACAGAGAACCAGGGCATTCTGTGTAAATAAGCACTGTTAGGGCATGCCATTCTCCTCATAATTTGTATGAGGAAATATTGTGCAATCACGTATAATTCATGTCTCTGAACCTCAGCTGCAAAGAAAAAAGGAATCTGTGACACAATATTGTCACAGATGATGTCTGTCAACTTAAATTCACGGTACATACATAATACCTACACACTTATTATTCTCCCTCCTTGTCCACTAAACATCTGGCAAATAAATAGTTTGTCAGAAGAAAAACTCTCTCCAAAAACATCTGCAATATAATCTGAAGAACATAAAGGGTGTTTTTTTTTTAATCAGGTCCAATAAGCAGTGATCCAGCCAGTCAATATCCTTCAGCAAACACTGCTTACCCCCAAAAGACCCCTTAGTCAGTGGACAGGAAGGATTCTCCAGGAACTGTCCAAAGGAATCCTAATCAGGGTGACTGGAGTTCTTCCTAGTGCATCCTTCTATAAAGAGATAAGGTCTAAGCTAGGACTCTGCACACAGGTATGCGAGGATTCTGAAAAACATGACCTTCTTTAAAAGAAAGACAAGTCATGCCACACAGGATTTTAAGTGAAAACTAATTCTTACACTAGTGGATCTGTTAATATGGAAATTTTCAGCAACTCTTCCTGAAAATTCTATTAGTTTCCCTGTTATGAATTCCACATGTGTTAGCCAGCTTTTTATCACTATAACCAGAAGACCTGACAAGAACAATTTAGAAGAGAAAGAGTTTATTTTTGGCTCACACTTTCAGAGCTTCAATCCATGGTCAGCTAACTCCACAGCTCTGGACTCAGGTGGGGCAGAACATCGTGGTGGAAGAATGTGGTGGAAGGAAGCTGCTCAACTCATAATACCTGGGAAGCAGAGAGAGCTTGGGTGTAAGGAGTCAGGAATAATATAATCCCCAAGGGCACGCTCCCAGTAACCTACTTCTTCCAACCACACCCTACCTGCCTATCACTACCCATTAATCTATTCAAATTATTAATCCTTCAAATGGATTAATTCACTAATTAGGTTATGGCTCTCATTATCTGACCATTTCACCTCTGAACATGCCTGCATTGCCTAACATGAGCTTTCTGGGGAATAATTCCTGTCCAAACCATAACAAGGATGTATTGACTCGTGGAACTAGAAGGAGTATGGATCTCATTGACCTCAGGAATAGCTGAATAGAGGGACTCAACACTCTCCTTTACCCTGGTTCTGCTTCTTTTCCCAGTTCCCTTCACCCCCCCCCCTACTTGTTCTCTTTATTCTCTTTTTCTCCTCTTTCACTCCTCTCCACCACAACTCCCAGGATCTCTTCTCAATTTCTCATTGTATTGCCCATCCCCCAATTGCAGTCCCCCCACCCCCACCCGTAAGGTGGAAGTTCTCAGTTAAACAGTCATAACTTAGGAACCCCAGAGAAGAGCATCCCAAGTTTGGATACATAAAAATTCAAGGAAAAAAAGACTGATGATCCTAGTCTGGGACACAGGTCTCCTTTCTATCAATTGCTAAGACCTAGGAAGGTATGAATCTGCTTGACTGCACCCTCTGTCCTCACAATCACACTGTTGGAGTGAAGTCAGTCAAAGCAGGGCAGTAGACCTGCCAGAAGAGGGAGCAAAGAAGTGCTTGACCTACAGGACTTCAGATGTCCCATGCAGAATATAAACATTATTTTGCAAAGTAATTTGTAAACATAGTATCAACATCCTATAAATCCAAGGCTGCAATCTATGCTAAGAATCCCAAATCAGAAATCACATGTTTCAGGAAGCATACCATAGCCAGGCATGGGGGCACTTGCCTATAATCCCAGCATCTCCAGAGGCTGAGGCAGGAGAATCACCCATTTAAGGTTAGCCTCAGCAACTTAGTGAGACCCTGTTTCAAATTATAAAATAAAATAAAGACCTTGGGATACAGCTCAGGGGTAGAGTTTGCCTGGAGTTCATTGCCCAGTACTAAAAGAAAGAAAAGGAAAAGATCAAAACATCATTATTATACTGTCACTTGTAATCGATCTAAGAGCCTAATAAAAGGAAAATAAATAGGTAAATTATAATGTAACCTCAGAGTACAGTATAATGTTGCTATGAAGAAAACAGCGTACTGTCTACTACTGGGACCCTGGGTCCAAGGAGGAAAATACAAATGTGTGTGTGTGTGTGTGTGTGTTGTGTGTGTGTGTGTTTACCAGATAGATAGATAGATATAGATAGATAGATAGATAGATAGATAGATACAGATAGATAATATCTATATCTATATCTATAGATATATAAATATATATCTATAGATATAGATATTATATATAATATATATAATATAGATATATAATAATATCATATATATCACATATATATTATACACACACATATATGTATGCATATATCCTGAAGAAACAAGTAAATAGAAAAAAACAAGAAAGAAAGAAACAACTCCAAAATATTAATAGACTGGATACTGTGGCACTGGATGATCATTTATTTTTTACACATAGTCTTCTACTGTCTTCGTATTTTTATAACAAACATGCACAATTTTAATGATGAAAAACCACTAACTTGAGACTTAAGAGAAGCTTTGAGACTCACACATTTAAGTACCAGATGGGCAGTCTCTGAAATTCTCATCTTTCCAAGTTCAAAAGTGCTCCTCAAATTTGGTGATTTATTTCAAAATATTACCGTGAGTGGAAAGCAACCCAATAGCCTTTACCTATTCTAGGGAAGGGAACCTGCTGGAAGGTAACACAGGAGGTACAACTAGTCAGCCATATAAGAAGGAGGGTGTGCTTCCCTAATCTCCTCAAATCTGTTTCACAGACATAGGCAGCAGACACAGCAGGTCGACTGCTTCCACAAGGATGAATTCAAATCATGTAAAATGAATCAGAAACAACCAGGCTCCGTGAGACTAAAGCAAGGTCTAGAGACCATCTCCCCAACCCTCCCCGACCTTCAGACTTCCCATGTGCTGACCCCAAGCCCTGCGGAGTGCGGACCTTGTCTGCCCTCTCCAGACCCACAGATGCTCCTCTTCCCTCCCAGCCTCAACATAGCCCCTTTGCGTTGTGATTCAAGTCACTCTTGAGGTTTCTACTCAGGAGGATGAGGAAGGTCACTAAGAATCACCTTCCAGTGAAGAGGTCAATAAGGCAATCTGGGCCAACCGGGAAATGACACTTTAGGGACAGAGGTGCACTCAACAACTGCCCCAGACACGTCATGCTACCCATACAGAGTGGACCATTTCTTCCCCAAGGTCTTTCAGGGTTCGGCCTCACCATGAGCAAAATGAAATCAGGCTTTGAAACTAAGACTGTTGGAGGTACAGAGATAGGGGTTAATATTTGTGATAATTTACTTTTCTGTTTTTCTAATTCCTTTAGAAGTCATTATCTGAACCATTATAATAATGGTTCATTCTACCTGAAGTCCAATACCAACTATTTTGCTAACTTTCTATGTGACCTGGAATAAGTCACATCGACTCTTTGTTCCTATACTAGGAGAACCTTGAGCTAAATCATCTCTCAAACTTCTTTTGGCTATAACATTTTATTATTCTGTGGAAGTCTTTTACAAAGCCTTAGCTACTGTGCTTCAAAATATAGGACACAATAAATCCGACATCTTTTCTTATTGCTTGTTAACTCTCTTTCCCCAGAGTCTTTCTCACAGGATGAATTTGAAACTTCTCAGTTTACCCATGTGCTTATTATGTATACTAAGACTTTAAGCTCCACTATAAAATCAAAATACTAGTATTAAAAACAAAAGGAATCACGTTCATTTAATATTTTCACAGAAAATTTTTAGCCATTAAAATTTAACTATAGGGCTAAAATTAAAACATCCCACTGTAATGTAAAATAGGTTGCAAATAAAATCTGTGCTGAGAAGCAGGAAGAGAGCTGGGGGTGGGGGTGAATGCAAGGATAGGAGATGGAGCAGTAGAAAGTGCAGAGGACAGGAAAGAGAGAAGAGAAGGGAGGAAGGAGGAGGTTGGTCACCCTGAGACAAAGTGGGAATGGACTCTTTAAATTGAGTAATTAACACTCAGTGAAAACTCTTGTCATTTACATTTTTCAAATGCAACCTGGGAAGTCAACTTTTGTCACTTTTCATATCACATGCAGTAGCTACTAAGTCACCCAAACAATAAATAAAGATCAAATTATCTTCATTACATGCACTAATTTATTTTATTTTATTTTGAAACATGATCTCACTAAGTTGCTTAGGGCCTCACTAAGTTGCTGAGGCTGGCCTCAAACTTGTAACCCTCCTGCCTCTGCCTCCCCAATTGCTTGGATTACAGGCATGTGCCAACGTGACCCGCTATACATTCTTACTTTCTTTAAAAAAAAAAATTGACTTCAAAGAGTGGCCACTTTAATAGACAACCATTTAAAAGGGTGATCTATTAGAATTAGGAGATTGATGGGGAGGTTTTATGGAGAACATATCCAGAAAGGGCATTAGTCCACAAGAGTAAATAAATTGGGATCCTAATTAAGACAAGTTATACTTATTCTATGGGTGTATGACATGTCAAAATACACCCTATTGTCATGTATATCTAGAAAGAATAAATAAAAAATTTAAAAGAGTAAATAAATTAAATATGTCCAGATGCATCCAAGTTAACTAGGTACAAATGTGTAAGCTGAATGTGTTCAAATGTCTTCCTACTTCAGTAAGTACCACCTGTGCCTTCCATCCCCAAAAGGGTAGCTACATCCACCGGAGTAGAGCTCTCAGCCCCTTGAGGTGTCTCAGATGCTTCCAGCTCTATATAAATTGTTGCAGGCTCCTAGGTCTGCTGAGTATCTCTGCAAAACCCTGCCATATGTCTATATTGTCATCCTTAAAGTTTAGTGAAGTGTTTTAAGGCTTATTGTTTGCTGTTAATATGTGCCTGAGTTGAAGCATTTGAAGTATAATTGAAGAAGGGAATCTCTACACATCACTACAACAGGAAAGGGTGAATTAATTAAAAGCTTAACTAATTCTCCTCACTCAACTTCCATACTGCCTTTTCTCATGGCCTGGCTTCTAGCCAAGTCCTGCAGGGCTTCTGACTGCCAAAGTCAGATCCCCAGATATTGGGAAATGTGGGGCAACTTCAGTGGCCAGATTATTACACAATAAAAGCAAATCACAAATAGATAGACTTCTGGCACTTACTGATGTGCTATCATTTTCTTAACTTTACTAGCTCTCTGAGGTTCTCATCCACAAGATGATCACTGTTCACATCCATGATTGTTAAAGCATGCAGATATTTCTCTCCCGAGTGCAATACTTTCCCAAAATATTGAACTGACATGCTTTTCAAGTAACACTTCAATACTTAAAGTAGTAGTACAGAAAATGAAATCATATAGTTCCACAGAAAGTGTGAAGGAGAAACATCTCCTCCTATTCAACCTACTAAATACATGAAAAGGTGTTGATTCAAAGCTCAGTGATAGAACTTATTTTAGCATGTCAAAGCTCTGGATTTAATCCCCAGCATCAAAATAAATAGAACAAATAAAATAAATAGATTAAATAAAATAAAAAGACAATACTACCCGTATAGAGCAAAGAAAGGAAAATTATTTCTCTTCCAATTGTAATATGCTGATTTCTAGAAACCAACAAAAGAAAGTACCTATTCTCATTAAAGGGATAATGAATCAAGTTTTTTTTCTTGTAGCTAGGACAATTTATAGTAAATGTGCATAAAATTATTGAACAAGTGTTACCAAAACATAGGCTAGTTAAAATGTCTAATTGCAATGAAAAATATATGCCAAATTCAAAGTCAAAAATAGTTCCTTGAACTATGACCATAGTTCTCTCATGACTTTAACAAATAATTATAACGTTGCAGAAGCCAAAACAGGCTCTGGAGGGGGAAAAAAAAATCTTCATTCAGCCTATGTCAGTTCAGGATTAGTGTTGCTGGGTTGAAGGAAAGAGCAGGTCTATCGCAGATGATAAAGTATAAAGTGCAACCTTCTCTACTGCCACAAACTTGGACTCCACTCCACAAACATTGGTCACTTGCTCATCAGTCTCTTCAAACGACTATCACCTTTTCAAGGATAGGATGTATCTTTTATTCTCAGCATCTTTCAAAACAACTGAAACTCAGTAAAAAGTTGATAGATTAATGGCTGAAATGTTTACTTGACTAATATAAGTCCAGAAATCTTAATGGGAAAAAAAAAAGAAGTATCATATATAAGAAGGAAGGAAAAAAAAGGTCTCACATCATACTTGAACCATGAATACAGCAACAGAAAATAAAATCATATAGTTCTGCAGATAGTGTGAAGGAGAAACATCTCCCCCTTTTCAACCTACTAATTGTGATTGCTTCCAGAATATGCTTTCAAATTCACGTTCATATATATAAAGTCCAAAAAGCCTAAAGGTAACTAGGAAAAAAAAATAAAAACTCTGTTTATGTCACTCCTGTGCCCCTGCTGATGGTATCATGTGATTAAACTGCCCTCATTGTCTGCATTTCTGAGCACCTGCCTTCCTGGAACATCAAGAAACTGGTTTCTCATTCCAAGATTATTGATTTATATCTGAAATATTTGATTTGTTTCTGGTACCTGGTTCTGCTGGAGGATTGTGTACCTGCCTAACAAGTTCTGTTTGGCTGCCTTTTAAATCCTAGCATTATACTCCTACAGCTACCCTTTATATCTGAGCATTATGCCCTTAAAACTAAAGCAGCAATCTATTTCGCATTTACCTATATACATTATAACCACTTAGGACTGCCTAGAATGTGAATTATTTTATCATCAATTTCCTCCATAAATGTATGATGAATTTATACCCAAAACACTGGCAAAGTTCTACATTTTTAAGTGATTAATGCAAAATCCTGATCATCAAAACTAGAAATGATGTTCTCAGCATATCAAGTTTTCTTTTTTAAAGAGATACACATGTGCCTGTTTGAAGTTATCCTTGAGATAATACACGAATATTGCCAGAAAATGTATGTACATTAATACTCTTAACAAATAATTTTGTGAAGGAATATAGAATTATTATCTTCTAAATTTTACAGGTAAAGTAATTGAGAAGGAAAAGGTTATTTTCCTATTTTCTAAAAAAAAAAAATAGAAAATGTAAGATTAGTACAATAGACTCTTTTGTTGTCATAGATTCTATCTACCTCCTTCTAAAAGGGATTGAAATTTCATGCCATAGATGAAAGAAAAAGGACCAATCTTTACTGAGAACCTAAAATGTACTAAACACTTATTACAGATAAAAATCATAAGATAGAGAGATTTCTTTTCTAAGATCACATAGCTAGGAAGTGTTAACACTCTGATTTGTTGCAAATATATGACCAAGTCTGTGGAACTGGTTCATGTCATGTCTTCCATAGTGTGTTGACATAGATATCATAAAACTAGATGGCACATAACAAAAAGAGAGAGATAAATTTAAAATAAAAAAATAAAAAAAACAAGTTACAAAAGACCAGAGTAAGAGAAGATAAATATTCCAAAGAGATGTATGTCAAACAAACTTACTGTATTTTAACCTAAATCTTATGGCTGCACTGTCAGCCGAAAATAGGAAATTCACAGGAGTTCAACAGACTTTACCTGCTCTAAAGAGGTTTACTCTCTGGTGCTAGAAGCAAATCACCTAGGGACATAAATATTAACAGTCAAGCCCCAGTGTTAAGAAGGCATTACAAATGCTGAGAGGCAATAATGGGAGGCACCATCAAGCTTAAAGCTGACATAGGGAACAAGCTAAGATATGCATCCAGGCTGGATGGTGGCACACACCTGTAATCATAGCTACTCAGGAGGCTGAGGTAGGAGGCTAGCCTGGGCAACTTAGAAAGACCCTGTCTCAAAATAAAAATTGGCCAGGCATGATGGTGCACAGCTGTAATGGTTGTAATCCCAGCAGCTCAGGAGGCTGAGGCAGGAGAATGGCAGGTTCAAAACCAGCCTCAGCAACTTAGCAAGCTGTAAGCAACCTAGTAAAACCCTGTCTCAAAATAAAAATTAAAAGGGCTAGCAATGTGGCTCAGTGGTTAAGTACCCCTGGGTCCAATCCCCAGTACCAAAATTAATTAATTAATTAATTAAAAATAAAGACTGTTTAGAAAAGTACCAGCAGTGTAGCTCAGAGATAGAGCTCTTGCTTACCATGTATGCCCTGTGTTTGATCCCCAGTATTGAAAAAATATATAAAATAAAAAAGGAGAGGAAGAAAAGAAAGAAATGCATCCCTGATAAAGAGAAACACCAGCTAGAACTTGCTTTTGTTAAGCACATAATTAACCATCTTCATTCCTGTGGAATACATACCATATGTACAGAGCCACATTAGAGACCAAAGGACCTGGAAAACACATCTTTGAAGGAATTTAAGTTCAATTAGAAAGATATACACAAGAGAAGTTAGTAATACAAGAAAACATCAGAAAAAGCGTTAAATAAACAGCACAAATAAGGTGATAATGAGTGAAAGTACTGAACTGTTAAGGGTTGGTGTGATCCAGAAAGCCTTCTTAGAGAAGGCTGAACGTGAACTAGGCCCCACCATGGTGGTTTCCTATGTTCTTGACTAAAATACATTGTAACAAACACATTTTACCCTGTACCTAATATACATATCCAAGTATAAATAACAATAAGCTTTCTTCAAACAAAACTTGCTCCCACAACCTGTGGTTCATCTGGGTTATTTCTCTCCAATTTCATTTTCTACATGTGTTCTGCATGCTGGCCACAGCCCACTAAATTATGTTCATTATGCACTAATGAGTCACAATCTGAAGTTCGAAGCTTCTACAACAGAAAGAATTTTTGCAGGCAGGAAAGGTTCTTTGCAAAGAGAAAAGGAAAACACAAAATAATTCTCACTTCCTACAAAGGAAGTCCAAGTCCTATAACTCCTCTTTATCTCCTCCACCCTCTCCTCATCCTTGGCAATGAGGACTCCACACCTGGCACTTGGCTACACCATCTCTATTTGCATTATAACCTTCTGGGAGGCATTGACCCATCCGCAGCTACCACAACCACTTCCAGTAGCAGGTTCTTAGATGACAGGCACTGAGCTTCCTCACAGAAGTCAAAGAGAAGATTGCAATCAGAGATATGATAAGGTCAGAATTCCCAATCGGCCCTCCATTTCAGGTCCTGAGCTTATACACTGAGTTTTCTTAATTTATCACTGTGCTTTCTCAAAAATCAGATGTGCAAACTCATAAACATAGGGAAGTTATCTGGAATGTTTCTTCAGAAGTACTAGTTTTAGGCCCAATTCTACTTTCCGGGTCAGTGCTTTTATCATTCATCAGATCTTCTGTTTCATAATAATATACAAAGACTTATATGCAGAGTATGCTGCCAATTCTCATGAATACTATGGTGGTCCCAAATCAATGCCCACAGTCCTTTTTATTTTTTATGTTGCTGTGGTCTCACTAAATTGCATAGTCTTATCTCCAATTTTCAATCCTCTGGCCTCCACCTTCCTTCAGAGTCACTGGGATTACAGGCATTAAAACACTTTTCATCTAGGAAAGAGTTTTCTTTCTTTCCTCATATGTGAAAGGCATAGATTTAACAGAGGACACCAAAAAAATCTGATTTCTGGACTAGACCTAAAGGGCCTGAGAAGAAAAGTGCCTATCATCACCAGTTTTATAGACTCCACAGATATTCCTAGGTGTTTGAGATTTTTTTTAAGGAAGATATATTTTAAAGTGAAAATGTTAACTCAAAACAAGATGATAATAATCAGTCTGAATTATACGGGGAACAGACTGAGAAATGCATTGGTTTCGTGTACTGATGCATGATGAAAATACATAGTATTGATATACATTCGTGTCTCAAGATGCATTCACTTATTTTGCCCTACTCATTTGCAAACCTCCTCTAAAATTTTGGGAAATGGTCATCTTCCTCCATTGCTGGACATAACTAGTGTTAATAATCTGGAATGAAATAGAGGAATTTCTCACCTGCTCCACACCACATGGTTTCAAAAGCAGCTTTGAACTTACCTCAGTACCAACACTCCCAGTGGAGAGAATAGAGTTGCCTTCTGGGGTAGTCTGACTCTCTGGGGAGTTTTGTTTGGTGAGGTGGAGGACAGGTGCCTGTAAGGACTACTAAAGGCATTCAATGCTGTAAAGCTAAAATAGAAAAAAAAAATGAATGGTTATTTCTGTTTAAAATATAATCCACTCCAAAGTGCAGTGATGTCTCTAGAATTTGCATTCTCCTTAGAATGGACCTTCAAGCCTAAATAGGCCTCAATTTCTTCTAAGCAAGAATAAGAGGGTCTCCCTGGTGACTAGATTCTGAAAGTTATCTGCGGGGGTTTCAGTGAGTAAAGACTTGAATCAGATCTGATTGCTCTGATGCCAAAGATAATGGTTAAGTAGCATTGACCATTTTTTAACTTCCATGCAATAAACCGGGACCACACTGTTCAAGCTATTTGAATGGAAAGGAAGAAAATGAAGTTTTTTCACTTTGGAATCACAGTATTTGTCTCCCTAGGTGCCTAGTAATTCATCAACAGTCAGGTTTGGAGCGATAAATTGCAAAGGTTACATATTTTTTGCCAAAAGGCAAGAAGATTGTTTCTCTCGGGTCTCCAGTTACATCGGGTAACTTGTGGGGATGGGTGGACCCCTGGGCCCCTCGGGTGCGGCCTTGGAGGGGAGTCAAGGCCAGGGTGGGACTCCCCGGAGGGACAGGGCATTGGCCCCTGGAGCCGAGCGTCCGGGATTGGACCGCTGCCGGCCGCAGCCGAGCCTCCGACCCAGGCTCCAAG
This sequence comes from Callospermophilus lateralis, assembly GCF_048772815.1. Taxonomy (NCBI): domain Eukaryota; kingdom Metazoa; phylum Chordata; class Mammalia; order Rodentia; family Sciuridae; genus Callospermophilus; species Callospermophilus lateralis. The sequence goes on from NC_135312.1 coordinate 118,695,444, forward strand.
GGCTGCCCTGGGCTTCCCCCGGCCCAAGTGCGCGGCTAAGGCGTCTCGGGGACATCTGCATTCCCGTTTGGGAGAAAAGGCTAGAAAAGCCCGAAGGCAGCAGGGTCGATGGGAGGGCGAAGGGGCGGCGGCGTGGTCCCGGGCGACCGCGGTCCCCCGCAGGCCGCAGCCGGGCGCAGGCGGAGCGCGGGCTGCAGGACAAGAGCTGCGGGACCCCCGAGTCCTGGCGACCTGGGAGGGGCCCCCGGGAAGGCCCCGGCGCCCTCCTCGCGGCGGATCGGTGGGGCCTGTGGCTCCCGAGGCTTGGGACGCCCCCCGCGCGGCTGCCTGAGACCGCAGCCTCGCTGCGCCTCCCGAATGCAATTTTGACCGGTGTGTCCCTGGTCGGTCGCCTAAGGCCACGGCAAGGAGGGAGGACAGCAGGAAAGAGAACTGGGAATGGGTGGGGGAGGGGATCGGGAGCGAGGCAGCGGTGTCATTTCCACCAACGGGGCTCTTTCCTGACCCAGCCGCTCATCTGTCACCGCTGTCTCATTCCTGTTATTTACATCTGTCTTTAGCATTCTAATTACTCGCTTTATTACTTTAGCCTGGAGGAATCCTGTAAAAAACAACGGAGATGAGGATCCTACCACACAATAAAACTGCCCAAAATCCCCACTGCACATTATACAGAGCACTTGAGAATATTTGTGCTGTTATATGACCTCAATATGTCCTTAAATTGATCTTATTATATCTTTCTTTCTCCCTTCCCTTTCTCTGCGTGTATGTAATGAACTCTTTTTTAAGGTGTGGAAGTTGCAAGAATAAGCTGTTCAACAAATGATAAAAAACGAGATTATTCTTTCAGGGGGAGGGCAAGGGAGAGGAGACAGAGAAGAGTTGGAAGTATTTGGACCAACCCCACATAGGAGTCTGGTTCCTAAACTCTTGGCTTCATTCTTACTTCTGATAAAGTAGCGCCATCTTCACATCCAAACTGCTAAGACTGAAAGAGTCTTGGAAATTTAGAGGAGAGAATAAAATGCCTAATGTCTTTCATTATCTTGCATTAATCTCTGAGACCCAGAAGGTCTCAGGAGGGGGAGTGAATTTAGAGTAGTAATAGAAGTGGGGTTCAAAAATCACAGTAGTTGGAATTTATATATATATATATGTGTGTGTGTGTGTGTGTGTGTGTGTGTGTGTGTGTGAGAGAGAGAGAGAGACCTAAGAGGGGTGTGTGTACATGCAAACTCTGACAAAATCCCTGATAGCGAGATTCACTCAAGACTGGGATCAAAAGGAAGCAGATATAACCCACCAGAAAACTCAGGACTGAATGTAGCTCTCTGTTATTTATTCCTGCTAGTGGAATTATTGTTGCACTCAGTTGCAATTTTCTGGCTGTGCTAATGGTTTTCTTTATTGTGTTACACTAACATAATCTCCTCCAGAAAGAAAATGACAAAATATATGGATTTTTAGATAAATAACAGAGGTAATTTATTGGCCTTTATGCTCTTCTGATGGGGTGGTTGATAGATAATGTAATAATATGTACATAATTAAGCGGGCTTACTGTACCTCAGTCAAAATAGGTTCTAAGGCAGTATCTGTTTAGGCCTAGGGTTTTCTGAAGGGATATTTACTTCCTGCACCCAGTGGGGGCAGACCTCAGGAAGTAAACAACTATGTGTTAAACAGGGCATGGAGGTGTGAAGAAAAAGAAACTGGTGAGTTCTTCCATCAAGGATATTCCATGTTAGGGCCCCTTTCCCACCCACTTCTCATAAGGTTCAGGAAGCTCCCTTGATATGAATTGAGAAGAAAACAGGGACAGATTCTAATCAACACAGTGGTGATGAATGACCTACACCCAGGTCAGAGAGTAGGCCTTCAACACACCCTTGCAGGACTTGAGGACTAAGAGACCTTCTGTCAAGGAAACTTGAAGGCTACTGGGAAACCACTGAGTGAACTTGATCACCAAATGCCCCCTTGCCCTGGCTTCTGGGGGTTGCCCATTCAAGGCATGGTGTACTTGCTCTTCCAAACTCATCTAAATTACATCAATAACAGAGCGCACTCTTTAATGAGCTCTCAACTTTAAAGACTTGAAGGATATTAACAAGCCGCTTGACAAATGGTGCTTAGAAGCACATTAAAGACGCTGCTAATGGAGCGCATAATGACGGCTAATTTTCGATCAGATATAAATTAGAGCCCCAACAGTTATTTGCCTTAAGGACTTTATGTAAATGATTCTGTTCTGTATAAACTGAAAAGCGAAGAGAGCCCTGCCATTTTGGCAATCCTTGTGGATATGATTAATAGATCTGCAACAGAACTGGGCAGAGACAACTGATGGCATTTCCATCTAAAAGTCAGTGTGTTTAGGTAGTAAATATGATATCTTCTACAGTCTATGTGTGCTGCTTCTTCAAGCAAAAGCATAAAAATGTCCTTGGCACCTTCTCCAATTGGCTACAAGAGGCTCACAAAACAAGGGCATCCAGACTCCCTTGGACGTGCACCTTATACCCACCAAGACCCAGAACAGACACAACTCTAGTTCACTGGAACCCAAGTCAGTCTCATGCTTCCCAACCACACAATCCTTCATCATCCCCAAACACAGATAACTTTACTGAAATCTAAATCCTATGTATCACTGTTTAGAATCCCCCACTTTGGAAAGGCTTGAGATGCTCCTCTTAGCTTGGCACTCAATTCTCATTCTGCAAGCATGTGCTACTCAGGAGAAGGGAATGGGAGAGAGAGGAAAAGAAGAGTGAAGATAAAGATGTAATGGTGAGATGGGAAGGAGAGTTGGCTAGCCTAAGGAGTTCAGCTAAGAAAGGCTGGAAGGAATCTAATGATCCATCCAAAAGATGGATCCTTTAGTTTTTATTTACTTTTTGGTCTGCTATGCTTTCCTACATTCCCGCATTGTAAGAGTTGCACGTTGAGTCTCAAGTCATCAAAGTGTACAAAAACCTTTGGGGTTTGATTCTTAACATTTATTTCCTTCCAACTTACTCCTGTTCTGGTGGTTAATGGGAAGCTGGGGAAAGTACTTATCATGAGATAGTGTTACCTATATCCAGTCTCCACTTTGTCATGACTCCATGCCATTCACAGGGAAGATGCTGTGTGAAGCACTGTGATTATTCAGAGCTGCATCTGACTGCAGTTTCAAGGATAGCACCACTCCTGAACAAGGCAGAAGAGTTTGGGAGTTTGGATGAGTGAAATTGCAAAACCTGAAAAGCAAGCCAACTCTAGCCTGTCAATGGCTTGTTTATTATGAATTGCAAACAAAAACCCAGCCTTGCTGCTGCAGGAAAACCAAACACTATTGCAACTCAGGGTAGGTAAATGCAAGGTAATTATGGAATTGGCTGGGATTATTTTTATAAGCATCTCATGAGCAGTACTAAAGTTCAACAGATATATCCTGCCTTAATAAGTAAGCTGTTTCTACCAGAGATACAGCTTCTAAGATTTCCTTATCCATTTGAGAGATGAGAGAGAAAGAAGGGGAGGGGGAGGAGAAAATAAAAGGATGAGGGATTGAGCATTAAAGAGAGTTAGCCAAGGATGATTAAACCATTTTATCTTGCAGTAACTGATACCTAATGGCCATGAGTTAAATGGTGTGGAGTAAGGATGTTTCTTACCATTATTACTAAGATATAAAGTAGTTTCAAATTGGGGTACAATAAATATGATTGTCCTTAGCTTCTCTTAAATCTGTCTACTCTCTCTTCCAAACCCCATCTCCAATTGTACACCCTCCCAGCATTAAAAGGACATACAGGAAATATCTGTACATTTCTTCTATCCACTAGTTTAGGGTTCTATAGCAATGGGAGTAAATAAAAAGAGAAGCCTCAGGCTTCCCTTTGTCTGATAGCAAAATCCTGCTAATTTTTGTTTCTCGCTGGCTCTCTTATGCTTTATACTGATGCCGGAGTTGGACGGTAAAGACTATTTTTTCAAAAAATAAAACTTAAAGTTATGTTAATAACAAATCCATAGAAACCTACTCTCACCAGGTTTCCCAAGGAAAAGTGACAGAGCTTTTCAGAACGAGAAACCTGGTTTAGTCACATTTCAGCTCAGAAAACCTGATTTGCTTCTTCTTCCACGTTAGTGTGTATATATCATCCCCTTTGAGGAATGTTTGATTTTCTTTACAGTGTGCATGCACATTACCAAGACTAATTACCAGTTATCCAGGTATTTTGGGTAGTCTTTTCACAACAGGCTGAGAATAGCTGGTGAAATGGGACTGATCTGGCTACTGCACAGGAGTCCCATTTTATTAGCACTCACTCCTATTTTATTAGAGCTCCCTTTCTCTTCTGCACTTCTCCACTCTAAGATGGAGAGACTGCGGTCATTCTCTGCATTTCCTTCTCCCTCTGAGGAAAGGTAGGGATCCCACCCCATACTTCCTCACATGCTACCTTTTTCTTATTCACCTCTGAAATTCTGAATGAATCTAAGGGGCAAAAACTGTATTACTGAAAAGGAAAGCAGCATAACAAAAAAAATCAATAAAGTGATTTAGGAAGAATGGGTCCCTCTGACAATATTGTGATTAAAAGCTCTCACATTTGCAAAGTGAAGAGTTGAAAGACGTGTAAGGTGCCAACTGATTCTTACCTAACCCATTAGGACCATTCCATGGAACTTACGAATTTACGAGTGTGAACCCCCGGGTCCAGAAAAACTGCTCTTCTCCCAGAGAGGTTAGGACATCCTGGCTCAGTGGTCTGGCTGAGTTCTCTTCCTCTCAGACCTCACATTTAGGAGGTGGAGCAGGAAAACAGTTGTTCTCATTCTGGCTTCAGGTGCTCACTTCTAGGAACTGATATGGAAAGTTAGTCAGCTCAGGCACCATTAGTTAGGATCTTGAAGTTAGTACCAAAATGGAACTTAAAACCAGTTAGCCAGTCCATCCCCTCTGGAAGCTAAGATGAAGTTCTGGAGAGTCCAGGGCCCAGAGCCTTGAACCAGGACTCTGGAGAATACCTTTAATCTGATTCTGCCCTCATCCCTGCTGAGCCCAGATGTAAGTCAGGCCCTCCTATCCACCCTGGGAGGCACTGATGTCTTTCATCTTTGGAACGAGAAGTGCTACCACCAAAAGACACCCTGCTGGGCTCTGAGTAAAGGCAGCACTGGCAAGAAGACTTGTAACAAACAAAAAACAAAAAGTCCTGTTAGGTGCACAAAAAAAGATGATTGTTAGACTAAGAAGGTGAGACTTTGAGTGAATTCGAAAAGTTTCACCTCAAATGCTGGTAATGGTAAGAGGTCGGGCTCTGAGTGTATGGGTGTGTGTGTGAGAGAGAGAGACAGAGACAGAGACAGAGACAGACACCCAATTTCCAGGAAAATGCCAGAATTGAAGAAGAGGATATTAGAATCTTGGGGTCTACATTCCTGTGGGTCTTTGGTTAGGGGTCAAGTCCACAAGGGATTGGGTGTCCTCTAGCTCTCCTCCAAGCTGTAAAATGTGCTTTCTCGGTCCAGTAAATAATTTGGCTCCAGCTGATTCTTAGAGAACCTTTACAGTCCAGTCTGCCAAAGGAGAGACATTCCATCCCTGCCCCTGTGCAGCCAATAGGAAGCCGGAGGCCAGGATTAGAGCAGAAAAGATGCCTGTTCTGGGGAAGGATCAAGAGCCTTAAGAAAGCTTTCCCTTATGCTTTAGACTGTGGATTGCTGTTAAAATTTGAGTATAAGGTGATTGTTTTTGCAAGGAGATGCCTGCACTCTCATCACCTCTATACCAGTCCAATAATGACAGCCTTCACCTAGTTTAATCAAAACTCACAGAATTGCAAACTGTCGTTTAGCAAAGCTAAGGTAGCCAACTGAGAATTGTCCAGTCCTGTGGGCATTAATCTTTCATCTCCAGGTGAGCCTGTCCATACCAGAATCATCTGGATCTTCGGGGAATGCAAACACTACCTTGAGAAAATCATTCAAAGGGTGTTGACTTAAATCTTTTAATTACTTACAAACACATCAGTAAGTTGTTGTTTATTTATTTTTTTTTTAATCGAGCACCATTAACTTAACCCGACGACTCTGGCATCTCACAGTTTCAGAACCAGTTGGCTTTTTTTCAAAAATACTGGATACATAGTTTTCAAATTATTCAGGGAGCCCTGTAGCCTGCAAGAGAGCCCCATCTCCATTCACCAAAGCAAAAAACATAATCACTCACCAATACACCCAAATAAGACTCAGAACCAGAAAGTGGAAAAGTTCGGGGATAGAGGAAAGAGGAAGTATGGCATTGATGGAAAAAAAAATGTGACAAATTTTTGAGAACCGGGATTCAGACCCTGTGGGAGGGCAAAGGGGGCACTGGCTTCTGTTAGCTACAGCCAAGTCTGGGGTGGGGGAGGGCGCTTGCTTTCCGCCGAGTGACAGCTGGAGTAATGGCTGCAGACCCAGTGAGGGGGTGGGGGCGGGTGAGGCTGGGCGGGGGTTGGGGGGAGCAGTAATTACTAGCCAGGCTCACCCGCCTCCCGACTTTAGAGCGAACGCCTTCTTTTTTGCGCGTCCAGCTGCGCGCCCGGTTTGCTGCTCGGCCCCGGGGCATCCTGGAGCCTGAATAGGGGGTGGGATGCGCGATAGAGGACTTTAAAACAGGGTTCCTAAAAGGCTGAACTAGAATCTCCCCCAAGGCCGCATCCTTGCAGGAACGTAGAGCAAGGAAAAGCTGAGCAGAGACTCCCGGCCCAGCATCCCTAACTACCAGGCCAGCTATAGAGACCTGCAAAAAGTGAGGACCGGGACGTTGCACAAGGGGTGGTGGCGCGGGAAAAGGTCTGTCTGCACAGGACTAAAACCCTGCCACTCGGGTCGAAAGGACAGGGAGACCAGGTCTCACCACCTGTCCACAAAAGTGCCAACCCTCAGACCGCGCACAAGCTCCCTGGGGTCGCAGAACCTGAAGTTCAGTGTACACCGAGGAGCCCGCGCTGGAAGGGGTGGAGAGGCGGGGAGAAGGGTAGAGGCTAGGTTCTGCAGCTCCTCCCGCCGCCTCCCTCCCGCAGGCTGGAAGCCTCACGTAGTCTGGGATTTTTTCAGAATAATTGATGGGTCCAGTTCTCCAGAGCTTTCCCGGTGAGAGCGCGGCGGACCGCGCTAGAATTTAAATAGACGTGATTAGTAAAATGCACGGGGGCGAGGAGCCCGGGCCTCTCTTTCTTGTGGGTTCCTGGCTGCGCGCCTGGCTAGGCGCCTGCTCCCCCAGGCTCTGGGGGCCGTGCGGGGCCGGAGCAAGCTCCACTGCGGGAGAGCGGCTCTGCTCCCCACCCCCAACCTTTTGGACTCTACCCCCTCACCCCCTCCCATCCGCCTGTCACCAGCGCGCACCCGGAACCGAACGGAAAACAGGGGAATTGAGGCTGGCAGCAACCCAAGGCCAGTGGGTGCAGGGCATTAGGTGGCAGGCAGGCCGCAGGGTTGGGGCGAGGACCTTGATTCCTCCGCTCAGCCTGAGCCCTCCGGGCTGGCACCAAGCATTAGCCTTCGCTGAGCATGAAAGCCTGTGAGTGATCGCTGTTCCCGCACCCTGCTTCTCACCCTCACTCTTCTCCTCTCCTGGTCCTCCTCTGTCGACCTCTCTACTGACTGCGGAGCCTGAGCAGCCCACGCCGCTGAACTTGGGGCGCCTCTGCACTTACCCAACGCTCTGAGAAGGTCCCCTCCGCCAAGAAGTGACCTGGGCTGGGAAAAGCCTTCGCCTTCGTTCTCTCCCACGTCTCTATTTTATCGATTTGTTCCTGAAAAGGGGCTGTGCATTCTTATATCATCTACAGCCAATTAATATTGCATTAATTCTATTAAAAAAAAAAACAAAAGTACCAGAATACTACACCCTATCAAAGCCATCTATTATTCACGGAAATGTAATTGGAGACCTAAGATATGTGTGTTACGGGGCAATGGAGGAAAACAGAGTCGTGACAATATTTCAGAAAGGAAGGGGATCCGAGGGTATCTAATATTTAATTTCAAGTCTGTGGTTTTCTAATTCGAGATTAAAAGCAGTCACGTCTTTGAAGCCAGACAGTTGGTATAAATGTACAGTTAAAATATTCTATTCCACGGTCCCTAGACAGAGCTCTCTACTCGTCCCAGGCTTCATTAAATTTTTATTATCATCCCAGACTAGAGCAGGGAATGAGCGGAAAGACTGTCCATCTAATTGCAATTGATAAAAAAAAAAATGCTCTTAGATAGCCCCCCCCCCTCATTTTAATACATTAACAGCAGTTTTCTTCCTATAGCCAGGCTTTCTCAGCCCTGTGATACACACAATCACATTATCACACAGATACATTTTCTACTTTCCAACAGGCACCAGGATTCGCCCTCTCCTCTGCCCTTTGGAAGGCCTGGGGGAGGGGGTTGGTGGGAGTGGAGGAAGAGAGGGTAGAGGAGGCAGGCTTCAGAAGGTGATGCTATATGAGAAAAAAAAAGAAAGTGACATCAGTTCTTGAAGCACCTGGTGAAAGATCAACAAGAGACAACATTTGCACTAAACTGGATCTTCCCATGGCAAGATGAAAGCATCTTGTTACCCAAACAAAACAAACAGATTATTAGACCAGGCTGCACTTTTTCGACAGCCTTTCCACTGTGTGTGATGAAAGCAAAGAGCAATATTTTCATTTTATTTCTTTCTTACTGACTGCTGCCTCCCCCTATCGCAGAGAGAAAAGGAAAGAAAGAGGGGGAATGCTAAAAACGTTTGTTCTTTTTCAGCCTTCTTCATGTGCTGCTAATCTGACTGTCACACCAGTCGACTGTAGATTCCTGTTCCTGTGCGTTCCTGGAGCTGGTCTCAACAAGGATGCTTTAAATTTTTCTGAAACTGATATAAATAAAGCTTTTCATCTTCAGGCATTGAAAGTACAGAATAAAACCCACAGTTTGCTTTCGGAGCAGCTTCCTATTATCACATCGCCACTTAATTTTATTTCTATTCTCTCCAAGTTAAATAGAAAGACTGGCTCACAGGGGAGCTGCCATGTGCCTACAGACTGGGGATGTCAAGCAGAGAGACTCACTGTGCAAAGTTAATTTCAATTCCCGCGGAGGATTTCACATTCCGGCTGGCTCTGACCCACAGTAATTAGCTGAGATAACTAATGATTACTTACTTATTCCTTGTAATTATCTGGATTTAATAATTCGCTGTGTAATTTATTAATTCCCTCATAATAGACTTTCAGTACTGGGAATGGCTCCTTTAAAGGGACAAAGCAGGGGAAATTTAGCAATATTTTTCTCATTGCCATAAATTTGTCTCCTGACAGATGTGGACTTCCAGGAACACCAAAAAAACTACCAGGAAACCTTTGTCTTCTTTTTTATCCTATCAGCATCCCAATCCAACTTTCCCCCTTGTTTTGAAGCTTCTCTCTTCCAAGCCAACTAAAATGGAAAATGAAATTTTGAGTTCTAATATTGCATCATTTACCTGGAGAAAACAGAGATTGTCTTGCCCAAATAATCACAAAGACAAATTTCTAAACTCATTGTTACTGATTGCCTAGAAAATTTGAGATTCACCCTCTGAAGAATGTGCTTTATCAAACCAAATGAATTTGTCATTGACTTTTCCATCATCTCCTTAAAATCTTATCCAATAGATCAAAATAAATTGATTTACTTTAAGATTGAAGTAAAACATTATATCCCCCAAATTCCAATTTTCTTAGCAAAGAGATCTCTGGGTCTGTCCTAAATAGTGAAATGACTTAGTTATGCATTATTGATTTTTAAAATGCATTTTATAGAAGATAGGCAAGTATTATGCTGTATGTAAATCTTAATCTTCTTTCATTTTCTTTTTCATACTTGCATTATTTTTGCCCAACTTAATGACTCAATGAAACCTAACTGGATAAAGAATTGACCAAGTAGGGTCAAATAGTCAACAGAAATTGCACTTTTCTGAATAATATTATATTTTGGTGTAAAGAGAGCTTAGGTTACAACCAGGGCTTACATGATATTTCCTGTTAAAGTGACTTTTTCCATTTCAGTTTGGTTTCAGATGATCTTGTTGAACAAAATGATTGGATCATTTGCTTTTAAAGAAAAAAATTAAATAAACTACATGGTTCTGAATCATGGAATTTAGGATGATTAGGTGTGCTGGTAAGTCAATTCATAATAGGTCTCTTTCAGATAAAATAGTAATTGTGGACCTTGGGGGGGAAAAAGGAAGTGAGTCATGAAAGCCAATAGATTTGATTGATATGACAAGGATTTTCAGACATATTTTAATATTTATTTATTTAAATATTTTGAAGGTCAACACCAAATGGCTATTTGTCAAGAATTTGAACATAGCTCATCCTATTCTTAACTTTCTTCTTTAAGACTGACTCTTTCCTTTATAAATCTCTTTTATTTGGTTTGTCCCTTCAATTCTAATTAATAAAAACTTTCATAATGTATTTCTTTTAAAATTCCCCTTTCCCCATAGAATATATATTTAAGCAGGCTTTAAGAATGGAAACATTTTCATCTTGTAGGCAAAATAAGGTGGGATTTTCTTGTAATACTTGTAATAACAGAGAAGATTAATGTAAATGTGACACAGTTTTTAAAATCCAGAAACACAAGAGACAAAGAACACTTGGTCAAATAGGGGAAATATAGGTCTTTACTATCCACTGTAAAGAGCAAATAGACAGTAGTTGTTATGTAACTTCCTCACAAAAAAACTTGGCCATGCAGGCATATATACAAGTTATCAGGTACTTTCCAAAGTACCAAAAAGAATAAACATACATTCTATCTCTGTTCAGTATATTTTCAACTTTTAATACTTTTAAAAGATTTATATTTTCACTAAAAGATGCCATGTTGGAATACATAAAACACTAGCACATCTGTCTTCTCTCCAACTAACTCCCCTTTCTCTTAATGCACATAACCCAGCTCCTCCAATAAAAACCTACATATGGGAAGGTATTTTTATTGAAAATCATTTTTATCTTAGATCAGCAAGTCTGATCTGTTATACTTTTGAGTTATTTTACTCACTTTCTCCACTGGGGGGTGGGGGGGAATGCTCACAGAAAGTTCTTTAGTTGGTTAGAACTACTGGAGTTGGACTGAGATCCATGGTCACTAGCCATGGTGCTGAAATCAGTTCTCAGTAAATTGAGACTGGAGGCTGGCTATTTAAAATTATTTTCAGGAGAGTTGAATGTAAGAATTGGGTGGAAATGGAAGTAGTAATTTTCAGCCTCCAGAACACAGGAATAAAATTAAACTATCAGTATTACTATATATGAATTCACAATTCTATTTTTTTTTAATCCTTAGGCATCTATGTAATGCATCCATTATTTCAAAATAGACACTTGAATTTTGTTCTTCAGGTGTCCTCCTTATTTCAGTTATGGAAAAAAGGGTCTCTCCATCCATTCTCCATCCAACTTTCATAACTGTTAACATTTAATCCCAACTTGAGGCACTATAAGGATTTTCATTAAGTTATAGACTCTTTCCAAAATTCACTTCAAAACAAGAAACATCCCAAGACAGTTCCATATCAGAAGGGTCATACTTCAGATTATCAGTGTTTATCCTGCAGAATGCTCTCATTTCTTCCTTTTGTTTTTTTTACAGATTAGCATAATGTTTTAATACTAATTAATAGTATGAGCTATTAATAAAATAAATTTCCAAACCATTGCCTTCATGGAAAAAAATAAACTCTAAAAACTTAATATATCACTCAATCCTTGAAGGGAATCTGAAAATTATTTAAATAGGTGGGAAGATATCTTTAAACTAAGAAAGAGTCTGAATCAAATGGACAGAATTTCCTTGTGCCAGTGTTGAATCAGTGTTAGATATCCATTAACTCTAGTGTCAGACAGTCACAGAAAGGGGTAAAAATTTGCTCTAACAAACCAGGGGCTTCTTGCTAAGGCTTGAGTCATTGCTCTCCAGAAGTGGTGACTGAACTGAGAATTATGGTGGGTCAGCCCCTGGGCCTCAATCACAGTGCCCTACTCTCCCAAATAGTCCTTGGCACTTGCCACACCCAATCTCCCAGTGCTGCTGAAAGTGAACTAAGTCCCTTTCTTCCTTGTTACCCATGAGAGAATAGAGGGAATGTTGAAATTGTTTCCATCCAATATCTCTGCTTTCCATCCAATATCTCTTCACAGAATCATTGCAGGTCTGGAAAAAGGACCCCAAGGGAGATATTTGGAGCCAAATATCACAATTTCATCTGAGCAGAAAAGCAAAGTACCCTGCAAGATGAGCTTTGGCTATTAAAAGGCTGTTATACATTCTGTTCTTCCATACTTTTCAAAAGAAGCATTCCCTACTAAATCTAATCCATACTTTGATAACAATCACTCCCAATAAACCATCAAAATGTGCTTCTGTAAAAATCTCCCACCAAAACAATTCCCACATAAATGATTAAAACAGCATCACATTTTAAAAGCCATTTAATATTAATAGCATATTTTAATGAAAAACAGCATACTTTGCCAATAAAACATTAAAATCATCTCTTCAATGAAAGACAATCAAACAGCAAAAATAACTTAATACATTACCATAGTAAATAAACCATCTATTAACAAAAACAAGAAACCAGGTCATATACAGAACTCAAGACTTTGGAGAACCTCAAATGGAACAGCAATACAGCAAAATTTGTAAGAATATATCTATATGTGCATCATTTTGAATGAAATATTTACAATAATAAGGTACTGATCATTGTGTACCTAATTATTTTTGTTCCAAAAGAATTCTACCAAACAATGTGAATTTACAAGCAGTGCACTGTCTTTCAAATAGTTCAAATTCACTTTTCTACAAACAAACCTCCAAAAGGAAAAACTGAAGGGTTCCTACAAATGTTAAAATGTAGTCAACAAAGCAATTGAAAACTGGAAGATTGCAATATTTTGGTGAAATCTTAGAATCGGAGGGCAAGCACCAAGTGAAAAATGCACCAAATGCTAGAAAATGATGCAGGACTCATGCTTCCAATTGCCTCTTCTGTTAGGGATGTGTGAATATGTGTTTGTGTGTGTAGACATGTAAGGGTGAGAGAGAGCGAGCGAGCTCCGGTGTAGTGGGGACAATGTGGGAATCCCCATTAAATATGTAACAAAGTAAACAATACTTCAGGACAGTGAATCAGGTCTCCACGATTAAGACATCCATTACTGAGTGTCAACTCACAAATCAGAACACTACCAGTAAAAACAAAGAAAAAACAAGCTTCATTCAAAGTGAGAATATACAAGTAGGCCAAAAAGAACACGTTATAAGAGGGAAGCTGTAAAAATTCAGTGAACTCATCAAACAAAAATTTTTGAACACCACTAGCTATACTTTCCCCCCGGTTTTTTTTTTAGACTAAAGAAGTTTAATTAATTAGAATGTGCACAAATTAAGTTGCTAGAGAGATAAATTAATAATTTACAGAGGGTTGTTCGGCAATAATCTAATAATAGCTTTCAAGATCAGTGAACACAGCAGGAGCAACTCCTTTCTTAAGCATTAACACTTCAGAGAAAGAAGAGGGTAAGAACCACAATAAAAATATATATATAATATACAGTGTAAATGCAGAAAAATCTGCCATCTTTTTAAAATTCAAAATACTTTAGAGATGTCTCTATCCCATTAAGCATCAACTCTAGTTTAAAGTTTTCAGTTCTGAATCAATTTCTATTTCTGAAAAATAGCTGCAAAGTGTACTTTTAAACTTGAACAAGGGTGATGTCTGTAAGAATAAAAACAAATCTTACTTGCTCATTTTTGCGGACTTTTAAAAGGCTGTCTCTTCTGCCTTCCTGCAAACAGCCAGCTCCACACTACCTCTGAAGAAGCCGAGGTGGGTTAAAAGGGACAACTTTTCTACAACTTGACAAATCCCATCTTTTGTTTTTCTTTTCTTTCAGAAACCTTTTCACATTCTCTCTGGCTTGGGCTCAGTTGCTCGCTCCTTCGTTCCCTCTTCAATCCTCGCTTTCTCTGGATTCACATTTACTGGAATTGTTTCTGGTCGCCAAAAGTGGAAAGAAAAGAGGCAGGAGAGAAAGAGGGAGGAAAGGGGGGACAAGGAGTGGGCTGTCCCTGGAATGGCCAAGGGTCTCCTATATGCCGGCGGAATATTTCATTCTTTTCTGTTTCTGCCTCTGATTGCAGAACCAGACGCGCACCACGTTTTTCTTAAGATCCAGCTTCTCTGCTATGGCGGCGATCTTCTCCGAGGAGGGTCGCGGCTGGATGGCAAAGTAGGCTTCAAGCGAGCGCTTCTCAGGCGCAGCTATGGACGTGCGCTTGCGCTTCTTCTCAGCGCCATTGAAGAGCTCAGGCTTGGTGAGCTTCTCACGGTGGGACTTCTCCGCCTCCTCCAGCCAAGCCTGCAGGATGGGTTTGAGCGCGATCATGTTGTTGTGTGACAGCGTGAGAGACTCGAACCTGCAGATGGTGCTCTGGCTAAGCGAGCCCACGCCGGGGATTTTGAGGTTGGCTAGCGCGGAACCGACATCTGCCTGGGTCACCCCCAGCTTGATACGTCGCTGCTTGAAGCGCTCGGCGAACGCCTCCAGGTCCCGCGGGTCGGCGTCCACGTCGCTCATGCAGCCCATGTGCGAGGGCAGACCGTGCGCATGGGCCATGCTGAGCGCTGCTTGGTGCATGGGGTTCATGGTGGCCATGTGCGGAGCATGAGCCGGCGTGGACACCACCGCGCCGTCGGGGCCAGCCATGGCACCCAGGGCCAGCCCGGGACTCAGGTGCTCCAGCAGCTCGCCTTCGAGCGCCTGGTGCGGCTGGTGGTGGTGGTGATGGTGGTGATGGTGGTGGTGGTGGGTGCCGGCCAGTGCAGACGGGTGCGAGATGGGTACAGATGAAGAGGAGGCAGCCGACGTGCACGGGATGGTGTTCATGGTGTGGTAAGTGGCGTCCGGCTTGAAGGGGCTGTGGTGGGGCGGGTGGTGGTGGTGACTCTTGGTCTGGGAGACGATGTCCACGGCGGCCAGAGCCTCGGCACGGGCCAGCAGACTCTCATCCAGCCCGCCGAATATATTGCTCTGCAATTGCAAGTAGAAGGCACACATTACGCTCAGTAGGGAATTATGCACACTCTCTCCGGAAGCCCCGGCCCAGTGCTCCACACTGCCACCGCGCCTACAACATTCCCAGAACGTTAAAATAGTAATAATGATAATAATCCTGAAAATAGGAGTTGAGCATAAGAGGCAAGCCACCGAGAGAAGCCCAGAGTGCAGGAGGAGGAGGAGGAGGAAAGTGAGCCTGCAGACACAACACAACACAACACGCGCACAGGCAACATCCCAGGTCATAAAAATTAATATGAAAGACAAGACCCGCTGAATACTTAAGAGGGAGAGGGGGGAAATTGGTTGGAGGTGTGGGGTGATTTGCTGTGCAGACATGAAAAAAACATCAAGCAGATAAAGGGGGCTGTCAAAATGTGCCTTTAAGCGGTGATTATGCAGAAATACGCACCGGTGGGGTTGGAAGACAAGCTCTCCGCATCGCCTCCGAGCCCCCGCCGCCGCCTCCGCCGCCGCTGCTGCCACTGCTACTGGAGCTGCTGCTCCGGCCGCCGCCGCCGCCTCCGCCGCCACCACCGCCGCCAGCATTACTGGAGCTGCTGGGGGAGCTGGCTGAGGGCGCCGCGGGCGCCGAGGAGCCGGGCGAGGCGCTGTGCAGTGCCGAGTACTTGGGCTCCACGTGCAGGCTGCCGCCGTGCGGCATGCTGAACGCCTGCTTGCTGTTCAGGGACATCATCATCATCTTCCCGCCCGCCGGGGCGCTGGTCGGTATAGCACTCTTTGGCCCCAGCTGCCGGGACCTTCCAGAAAAGTGTTCGGTTGGAGCGAGAGCCGGGAAGGGCAGTGCAAAGTTGTGCTCAGCCACCGCCGCCTCCCGGCTCCGAACGCCCAGTCACCGCTACGGGCTCCGCTCCTCCGCTGCCTCCACCGCCAGCCGGAGCGAATGCTAGGCTCGGGGTGGCGCTGGTTACAGACCTCAACGTCCAAAACTGCCCGGGCTCCTCGAGGCCGCGGAGTTATACTCCCCTCTCCCCGCGCCTGCCCCCGCGCCCCCTCCCTCCCTCCCTCCCCCGCGCCTCCTCCCTCCCCTACCAGGAAGCGCCTGCTCCTGCTGGGTTTCTAGCGTCGCCCCTTCTCCCTCTTTACTCCCCCCAGGTTCAGCTCCTTTCTGTTCTCCCAGCACCCGCCTCCCGCTCCCCTACCGCGCCCTCCGCCTTCCCTGCCCCCGCACGGGCTCTGATGTCGCCGCCCCTTCGCGGCGCCGGGCGGTTCCCACTTACGTTCGCGCCCTGGCTGATCCCCACCCAACCCGCCAGGTCCGGTGCTTCAGTCACCAAGCAGTGCCTACCTACAGGCCGGCACCCAGCCCCTCCCGCTTCTTCTACCGGCTCTGAACCACTCTGGGCAAAGAAACTCCCAAATAAAGTTGCGGCCCAAACCAGCCTTGGGTGGGTTCTTCCCTGGACTACTCCGAGCGCCTCCTACCTGACTGCCTCTCCCCTGCCTCCTGCTTACCATTAAGTTCCAGGCCTTCGCCCCCACTCGGCCCGCCCCTCGTGTGAGCCAAGTGACCCTGATTCCCCACTCCCTGCCACTGCTGAGGACTTTAACGCAGCGGCCAAGCCGGGTCCTCCGTGCTGCTCCGCGCTCCCGCCTTGATGTGTGCGGAGGTCGGCGCTCGGCTTCGCGCCCCCTTGGCCGGCGGGTGCCTGGTGCGGAAAAGACATGGGTCGGCGGGGCTGCAGGGCTTTCTCTCACTCGATTTCTCGCAGCTCTCAGCGGATTGGACAGCTGCAGAGCCTGCTCGGGTCGTCTGTGCGCATGCGACTCCCCCCACCCCGCATCTACCACCCCCCCCCCCGCGACACCACACACACACACACACACACACACACACACACTCCCTCTTGCCTTCCCCTTTCTCTTTCTCCTCCTCTTCCCTGTATTGAATACACTGTGAGATGGGTCTTGGGAGGATCCACTGGCAAACCCTGCCTCTGGATTTATTATTCTTCATTAGCTACAATCAAAGGAAGAAGGGTAACTGACAGAGGAAGAGGAGGACCAGAAATTACAGAGCGCATGTGCTGCTGCATACCACCCCCCCACACACAACATACACACGCGCGCGCACACACCCTCGGGGGCTGGCACAAGCCCCACTTATCTTCATTTCCACTGTCGCTCCGCGCCTGGAGAGAATATTTTTAGCCGACACTTCACCCGCACTTTTGTCCAGGTCCACACCACTTTCCTGGAAATGGACGCACATTCTTAGTTCCAATTGCAAAAGAAGGCGATAAACACCCACCCCCGCCTCACACACATGCACAAACACAAACATAACACATGCACAAACTCATCGCCTTCCTCGCCTTCACGCTCCCATCTCCTTTCTACTTTCTGCGGTGTTGGGAGCTGCTGTCGCCTCCCCAGAGCTCGAAAGGCGCGGGGTGCCAACAAGGGTGAGAAGGCCCCGTGACCCGGACTCAGGAACCCGCGGGTGGCCCAAACCGGACAGGGTTGACCAGGAGCAGGTGCAGGCCCTAGGCGCCTGGGGAAGACGAGCAGGTGCGAGAGCAGGCGGCAGGCCTGAGAGACGCTGGCGCGCGCTAGGACAAAAACAAAGTGGAAAGGAGCGTGGAAAGTGAGAACCCTCGGGTGGTCAGCACACGGAAGCCCCGCGGCGGTAGCGGCGAGTCGGGAGGTGCCTGTCCACCCCTAACCTCGATTGTGCGGGAAGGGTTCAAGTTGGGAGAGCTGTCCTGGGGAGTAACCAGCATAATTCGAAATCCACAACTAGAGTGCGCGGTGGGCTCTGTCCATGGTCCTTAAATCCCTTTAGCTTTCCTTCCCACTCTCGGGCTTGCCTTTCTCTGCCCTTGTGTGGAGGAAAATAATAAATACAGCCAAAGGGGATTCCTAGGAGCAGTGTCCCTGAGTGTGAGCCTGCAGAAGCCTGAGTGCTGGACCGGGAGAGGGGGGTGTTGACATGAATGAACGTGACTTGTGCCGGACGGTTCAAGTAAGTGCTTAGGTGTTTAATTTCTACCTCAACAGCCAGGATAATTTTCAAGGAAATAAAAAAAAAAATAACATTGTATAGCTCTCACTGTCTTAAGCTTCGCAAAATGAAATAAATCAAAGTTAAAAGCTTGAGTATCATTTAATTATAGTGCGAACAGCGCTTTGAAAGAAGTAGAACAACATCTCTAAACAAATTATGACTGGGCCAGGAAGGAATTATTAGATTGAAATTTCATTTAGACTCGGGAGACGCCGCGCTTCACTGTGTAATCTGCTGTGCCTCATCTGATTTGTATGCTTAATTCAGCTTGACGAATTTATTAGTTTTCATAATAGTGAAAAAATTGAGCAGCACTATGGGCTAATGCATTGTGTATACTATAAATTGTATGTCATCGTGGAGAGGCTGAAGTCTATAGAAATCTTTTATTAATGTTGGTATAGTAGGGAGAATTTTCGTGCAAGCCTTGGAGAGGTTCATGCCAACTCCACTGCCCCTGTGTCTCACTGGTCCATTAACATATCGTCATACTAATTAGACCACTTCATCAGTGATATAATTTCAAACTTCAAATTATGTTCTAATTAACAAGGGTTGTCCAATTTGCTTAATCTTCAAAAGGCTTTGGATGATCTAATTAGGATAAACTGTTAAGTATTTCAAAAGCTTAATAAAAAGTCATAAAAAATATTTTGGGTGTGTTTTCTATCTGTACTATTGTAAAGGCCAAAGGACCAAAGTGAGAGTGAAAAAGGATTATAACAGGAAGACAAATGTCTTCATCTACCATTATTCCAGATTATTATAGTAAGTGAGTCACAGGAGAAACTTTTGGGTATTACAATTCCTAAATAGTGTGTTTATGTGTTTAAATAAAAGCACAAGAATATCAAGGAGAAAAACCACAGGGGGAAAAAATTCTTCTCTTTCATTAGGTGCCTAATTAGATGTAAAGTAAAAAGCAACCCTGAGGAGTTTCCCAAGCATTATTGTGGCAACAGTCTGCTGAACTTGAATTGCAAAATCAAATATTTGGGGTGTTTTGAACCTCTCCTTGTCCCCTCCTCCTTCATTGAGCTTAATTACTTGCAATAGTTGTTTTAATGTATGTTGTCACCTGGGAGTATTGAGAAATGCATATCGTTAATATGAATTAATCTTGATTTTAATAGCAACTGACAACTGATCTCCAAAATGCTAAACACTTGTCACCACTTCGTATGGTAAATAAGGTGGTATAATAAATTTATGAAATAGAGAGGGCACTCTTGAAATGACCAGACAAACTTTGTTTGATATGGAGTGAATTGACTAAAATTATTTTAAGCAAGAAAACTCCCAAGAGAATATTTTCCTGATTATTCAAATCCATATGTCATTAAATTAACCTTAATGCCACTTTTTTTCATCTCTCAGATATTTCTTCATAATATCTCTAATTCCAGACAGGAAAAAAGGAAACCCTTGTTTTCCAGCTCTCAAGTAGAGGTAAATTAATATGTGGTGGTAGAGCAATTCAAGAGTTTGTTTACCTGTATTTTCTTCCTGCTAGAAAACACATACATTTTTAAAAAGTCAAGTCAGAGCTAGACTTTTTTTTTCCCCCACTCAAAGTGAAAAATGAACAACAGTGATTGTGTTGCATTAGAGGGAAAATGCAATTCTCCCTTCATCACCACGACTTGCAATCTTGCAATCTCTTCCTTCAGGAGTGTCCAGAATACCAACGTCCGTGCGGTGATATCAATAAAACACATTTCGGTTTTGCCCACAGGCATGCTGCGAAGTGCTCCAGCGAAAGTGGAAGCTGCTCTTGGAGGAAGGACTCCAGCCCCCTAGTTAGCAGGGGCCATCTAAACAAGTGGAAAGTAGGCAATAAACCCCAGGGGTGGAAGCAAATGGCTCTAGATTAGAAACGTGCTTCCTAAAACCTCAACGTACTCTCCATGCCCAAGCCCCATCCGCACTTGTGCACACCTACAGACTTATCTAAGTAAACGGAAAACCGAGAAACTGGAAACTAGAAAGCACAGGGATGGGGAATGCATCAACTGTGTGGTTTCAGGAGCGTCTTTCTCTTCGCCAAGCCTCTTTGTTTGACAATAGCTTCAGTCCCCTTCGCTGGCAGATGCGGACAGATGTGAACCGCCTCCCTCCCTCCCGCCAAGGAGGAATCCACCAGTGCTTCCCAGCAGCCGGTCGGAGCCATAGGCTGCCCACCACCCGGAAATCGACCCCGCGCCCAAGCCAACTCGAGGGGAGAAATCACTGTCTCCTCCTTGTTTCTGGGTCTTAATTTACTATTAAAATTTTAAGAAGCACATTCATATTTTACCGGACCTAATGTGTTTTATTAAAATTTAATCTATTAAGGGCAATGTGATTTCTTTGTATTTCAAACAGAATTGAATTGGACCAAGAGAAAGATTTCTCAAAAGATAGATCTGGCCCTATTGTGCACCATTGTGCTCTTGAGGAGGCAGGGGTTGTTGGAGGAAAGAGGGAAAGGACCGATTCTGTCATCCCATTTCCAGCGTTATAGGGATTTCAAGATCAGCCAATCTGCTTCATATTCTGAATACAAGATGAGAGTCCTAAGCTCCCTTCCGGACTCCGGGACTTGGGGCAGATGAGAGGGAACTGGTTGGTGGCTTAAACTCCTTGGACATGGGTGTTCCTGGGAAGGAGAACTTTATCCCTGAGACCCAGACTTCTGGGGACTCCCCGGGACCTGGCCACAGAATGAGGTGCGGGGAAAGGGCGCTCCTGGCCTTGAGTGTTGAGATAGGGCTCTATGTTTAAGAAGTGATTGGTGCATTTTGTTCCAACATCTTCTGAGTATGTCCACCACTACCCTTGTGCTCGTCCCTTTCTTCTTCACTGGCTCCCATGAACCCTAAATCCCCTTTGCCTAGAGGTTAGAAGTAACCCCTATTTTACTCAAAGATGACCAGCATCTCTGCAGCCTCCTCTCTGTGCCTTTCTAGCTAAGTCTCACTGACAGCCTCCCAGTGCAAGAAGTAAGCAAGCTCCAGAAATCTCCACATCCACCAGGACCTGAGCCTGGGCAGGGGCCTGTAGTAGCCAAACAAGCCACTTAGGGCTCTTTCTAGGTCGAAAGAGGCTAAGCAAGGACAAGGAATGAGGGGAGGCACCGCAGAAAAGAAAGCAAGGGCTCCCTCCCTCTTTTCCCGGTGGAGAAAGAAGAGCAGAGCTCAGTTTCAAGGAAAGCAGACCTGGAGGCAGGGAATGCGTGAGCCTGGCAGTCCCAGGACAGCTGGATGCCTCTGGGGCTCCTTAGGCGCCCTCAGGAACCCACCAGGTAGGTTTGCTGGGATTGAGTGGGGTCAGGAACTCCCACGTGGGGACAAGCTGATTGAAGGAACCAAAAAAACCAAATTTGCCTGAAGCGACGACTCCAGCCATCGGTATCCAACTCCAACCTTCCAGAGAGCATTTTCACACATTTTCACAAGGACGCACACACACACACACACACACACACAAACACAAACACACACACACAAACACACACGCACAAACACACACACTCTCACACTCGGGAACACTCGCTCAGACGCGCTTACTTGCTTCTCTGCTCTTCGTGTGCTATGCTTGGGGGTGCTTCGCTTGGGGGTGAGGGCAGACTTTGGTTTTCTGTGCACCAGCCGGTTCCCCTGTGTTTGCTTGTCCCGACACAACTGTTATGTTTTCGTCGCAGTGAATTTTCTTGGTCCACGTCTTTACCTCTTCTCAAAGTTAAGTCCAGTCACGAAACCAAACTTAAAGCATTGGAACAATCAATGAAGACTTCTGCAATCCATGGCGCCTTGCGCTTCCTGGAACTAAAATAAATGTAAGAAATCGAAACTTAATTACTTGAAAGAAATCCAGAAATCCTTCTGCATAATTTATCCAGTCATTTTTAGTAGCTTTTGTGTTCGGTGCAGTGTATGTTAACTCTATACTTTTAGCTACGAGCCGGCTACGATCCTATCAGGGCTCCCTTTGCGGGCTCCTTGGGGTTCCTGCCCTCCAAATCAGCCTGGGAATTTTGTCCTGTACACTAGGCTCCAGCCTCCTGCCATTCCTCACAGCTGATCAGCTTTCCTTTGCAGACAGGAATCCCCAGGGCTGAGTGTTGTGTGTAATTAATAAATGTAAAAGTTCATACATCCTCTCTTCTCTTTTTATTCACTAAAGCTATTATTTAAAAATTTTTTTGTGTTGCTTAATACTAGATCTGAAACCAGGCCTCTTAGTAAATATAAGCCAGGACAATTTCTCTGAGGGAATAGTACATTATCAGAAAGTGCCATACTGGTGGCACTTTTCCCACGGGTGATGGGAAAATTGGTTGAAGGATGGATTTTTTTCTTTCTTTCCAGGTAAGTTTTTTTTTTAATTATTATTAACTTTTTCCTTGAAGTGTTATTATCTTCCTAACAATTAAGTACTTAGTATTTGCTCTTCCTAAACCAGTCTTCAATGCACTGGACACTGGTTTCTTCCCCTGATATCTGTTCCTTTCAAACTCACTTGTTTCTCCTCTCCTTTAGTTTCTAATTAATGGAAAATCTTAATATGCACAAAGTGTTCAAAGATCTCTCATCTGGGGGCACCAGATAAAGTAGATGTTCTTGCCTTCAGCTTAAAAATGCTGGCTAAGATCAAATGACTTTTGTACATACTGTGACTCTGGCATTAGGTACCACTGGGAATTTGGCAATCTAATGATAGCCAATGGTATGGTCACTAGATTTCTATCACTAAATAGTACCTGATTGTGTTAACATGGTGAGAGGGACTCCATAGAAGCAAGATTTTTTTTATAGACACCTCATAGAAATCTGAAGTAATGTTATGAAAGAATGAAAAATACATTGGGGAACAGCTTGGGAACTGCAGTACATTTTGATTTAACTTACATTAACAGAAATGTAATGTAAAAGTGAAAGGATCTAACAAAACCATTAATAATTAAAAAATAATTACAGATAGTCTATCCTTACTATTCATAACCACTCAACACTTTAGACAAAGAAAACGGAATACTCTTAATGGGAATGAGATGTGAGCAGACTGCTAATGAGAAGTTAACCAAGGACTATGCATTTGTCAAAGGGGACGACTTTTCTTCCTTATCCCCACGTGAATATTTTTATTCCTTCAGAGTTAGCTGGGACCTTCATCTTGCATCAACATATACACTGAGTATCAGAGTTTATACCAGAGAAGTCTCTTGAGCAATAACAATACAGACCTTATTGAGTTCTGAGGATCGGGGGCACTAGATGGCTTGTCTATTAACCATCCTCACTGATAAATATTTACAGGTGCCTATGAAGAAACACCTGTATCTGCACCTGTTTTTGGTCAGACAATCCCTTCCCATAAGAATTACCCAAAACAATGACTCTCCAAAGGCAACAGTTTGTTCCGTGTACCTGTTTGTGATATTGTTTTTCTTTAAAGGATAAACCATCCTTTAAGGATTCATCGTCAGTCTTTCTCTTGTACTCCTCATGAAAAGAGTAGTACCCTAGTTTTTTTAAATTGTGCGAATGTATTTTTGTGTTACCTAAATTGGATTTATTCCATTTTTGGTATGTATTTTTCAACATCCAAAGATTTTAGAGCAGTATCTTCCAGATAAGCAGGCAGTAAACCTTTAATCATGCACTAGGCCTTTAAAAAAAGAGTGTTGGAAAGAAGATATTTTCACTGAATATTCTCCTTTATTTTGTTTGAACAACACAGGGGACTGCCCCCAGAGTGCTCTGTTGACGTTGGAGGCACTGGGAGGAAATCAAAGGAGCCTGGGGAAAGCAAACTTCACTGCCTCTTTTCAGAGATAAAGGGAAATCTTACAAAAGGAGAGATTTGCAGACATACAACTGGAATTCAATGAAGTCATGGTTGAGGCATCTGCTGGGAAGCCACCAGGAAGTGGAGACTTGCAGCCCATGTCAAATCTTATGCATCTGAAGAATCTGAAGCCTCCTTCCTTCCTTCCCCATCCCCAGATGGATTAGAAACAAAACAGCATGTCTTTTGTAGGAAACAGAAAAACCTAAGGAGAAATGCTAATAGGTTGACTGTGAAGATTATGAATACTTCTTAACTATATAAATATGAATTGAGTGCATAAAACATGTGAAATTCCTTGTAGGCATACACTTTCACTTTTTTTTAATTGCATCAGAAGGTCATTAAAACAACAATGACAACTTAAACATTTATCCTGTTTAGAAATTGTATATATGGCTCATGATTTACCTATAAATCTCATAGTTACAAAAGTGTGTGAACCAAACATAGAATTCTATTATTTGTAACCAAATGTGTGTCAATGTTTCCCTCTTCCTTTCTCTCTTTGATATACACGTATGGATCTCCAAGATAAAGTTTAATTGATGTGTGCTTTGGTAGATGCTGTCACTTTGCATCTTGACTAGTTTTTCTTATAGGCATATGGGACATCAGTGGGCCCAAGCATCATGTTAAACATGTTGTACTTGAAATCATTAAGAACACTCTTTCTCAAAACACCAAATACTATGTTTTGTGATGTCCTGTGCTTTTTTGGCTTTGAAGGCCAAAGTCTGCATTATCAACATTATACTCATCTGGTGTATTCCTATCCTCATAATTCATTGATTTCTGCTGGCCACATTTAACTACATGCTTCATCTAGATCACACAATCAGTTATTTCTACACAAGGCATCTTGATCTATTTGCTCCCTTACCTTCCACATCAGATTACCCACTTTCTTCAATTTTGTCCACAGACCATTGATTTCACTGGAAAGGGTAAGCACAATAAGCTAATTTCTTCCTGAATTGTAATTTGCAATATATTTATGCTAATCATCTGTAACAGCTATGGTAGCTCCGTGCTCAACATCCCCTCCAGTCTCCTTCTGGTGTGACTTCCTGTAGTGCAGAGTCTGTGAAGCTAAAAATTACATTTCCCAGATGCTTAGAGCTCAGATACTGGCTGGGACCAAGAGGCAGAAGTGTGGGTCATTTATTCTCAGTTGGTGAGAATCTATGAGGAGTGGCACTTTTTCGGAGCCAACAGTTATGTGATGATAAGAGGGTATATTACTGAAGCCTGTGTTTCCCCAGTGCCTTCCTTTCTCCCTTTCTTCCCGATTGCAGTGGAGCTCACAGCTTTCCTGACAAACTAGATCTTCAATGTGCTTATGGGAGTCATTCCTGGAAGTTTAGCCTAGAGTCTGCTACTTCAAACTTTCCAAAGATTTGTAGGCATCCACCTGTATTCAGTCTGCTTCTGCTTAAAATAGGTAAAAGTGGTTTCTGTTCCTCTCAGCTAAACCCTGACTGACATTCCAGCCTTAACATTATTTTCTCTATAGCTCAGTTTGTTTTTGACTCACTTTTAATTGACTCTCCATCTCATTTCCTGTAGAATCCATTACAAACGTTTTCCATTTCCGCCATCATGACTTTGAGCACATAACTTCACAATTCACTAATAGTGCACTGCAATATGTTCCCATAAATGTTCTACTGCCACCTAACCATATTTTCTGTGCCCAAGATTCTCTCCTGTAAATATTAATCTCCAGATTAATCCTTCCATGTGCTTATGAATTCTTACTCTCTTTCCAATTTCAGGACCTTTATCTATCAATTGATTCCTTTCTAGTCTCTCTCTTCTCACCCCACAAATTTATTCATGGCACATTAACCTCAGAATTTAAATAAAGCAAGAACTTTCTTTTAATTTCTTCACTCCAGTATCTCTCTTCTTCACCATCAAATTTTGGAAATGGTAGTTGCATTTACTACTTCCATTTTCTTACCACCCAATCAGCTCTTAACCTCTGCCAAGATTATTTCAACCCTTAAATGTACACTGAAGGTGTTCCCTCTTAGGGTACTGATGATGTTTTAAATCAAAAGTTATGTGGTACCTTTTTCAAAAGCAAGAGCTTCAAACTTAACATGTTGTGCTGGCTCTGTCAGTTCTTAACTCCAATTCTCATTTTGCCTCTCTAAAAGATATAATTACTAATTGCATGTTCTTACCCAGGTTAGTGAATGGATTAAATGCTACATTGTATGTAAAGGACTTAGCATGTTTCCTTGTATGCCATGAGCACTTAAAAAATGTCAAGTAACAATACAACAATATTGATATCAATTTCTGCACACTGTAAGGGTTGACACTTCTCTCATTCTTGAAATGAATTGGTATAGCTCTCAGTGCATAATATGTAAAGGCAGGACACACCAGCCTTAGCAGAGTCATCTTTAAGTCCTATTTTCTCTTCTCTTGGTTTTCCTTCCTACCCTCTCTTGTCTATTAAACAAGATCAGCTCCCCAACAGCCTATCTTCTCCAGGCCTTTATATTAAAAATGTGGGACTTACACAATTTATTCATTAATTCAAAGACCCATCCAGAGAAGCAGAGGACTAATTGTTATTGGCTAAATGCTTTATTTTGCTCTCAGAGACCCAAATTTTTGTGACCAGGCTTCCTTTTCTGGTTTAACATCATTTGTAGCTTATTCCCTTGAAAAATTTCTGAATTAAAAAAAAAAAGCATATATGGTATCTGAACTTAAGCTTATCCAGCATAGTTTCTTTTCTCAAGAGTATTCTGCACATCTACCTTCCAAGACACTGTTTCTTTTTCTTTTTTTTTTTCTTTTTTCCCAGTTCCTGAAAGATAGTGATTACCTAAGAATCTACCAACTTTGTTTTTGCTCCTTCCTTGCTAATTCCATTCATTTCAATAGTTTCTACTCTTTCCAAAATACCTTCCTAACACACAGGACTCTGACCTCTCCTGAAAGTCACTTTCACCTTCCAACAGTTTATAAGATATTTCCATAGACTTATCTATTCTGCCTTCAAGCCCAATCCCCATAAACACACATCATTTATCAGTATTTCAACTATAGAATTTATTACTTTCCATTTGTATATTTCTTCTCTTCTCTAACCTCCAATGTGAAAGAGTGAGGTTCCTAAAGACAGGGTCTATGTTTAAGTCCTTGTGGTCTCAACAGGACTTGATGATTAATTATTATTATTATTATTATTATTATTATTATTATTAGATCCTGTGTAGAGCAGGTATTTGATATGCATTTTCTGACTGACTGAATGCTCACTAGAATAGCATGTAATGTGAACATTGTGCATTAAAATCTCATTAATGTTTGTCCTCTTCTGAATCTTTGTTTCCTTTTCTTTTGGTTTGTTTTACTCGACCCAAATTATATTAATAGTTTAGATAATAGACTGAGGGAAAACATTTGCATTGACAAAAACCAAAAAACCCCAAGGCTGGGTGGGGTTGGGGGGACAGACTATAACAAAGAATTCTTGAAAAAATAACATTAAAAGAAATCTCATAGAAAAGTGGACAAAGGATGTAAATTGGCAGATTACACACTGGCAAAGCCAAGTGCTAACTAGGATTGGAAAGATGCCAAATCTCACTAAGTATCTAGACAAATGCTAATTAACAACTGTAAGGTACCACTTTATAGCTATCATCTACATAAAATTCGAAAGTTAGATAATAACAGCAATCATTAAAGATGTGGGCTAGAAACCATAACATGATATTGATAAATGTAAAATATTGGTATAGCAGTTGCAAAAACCAAACTAGCAGTCCTTAGTAAAAATGATCATGAAAATACTGTGGCTTATGAATTCCACTTCTGAGTGGTACTCCCCAGAAATTAAAAGATGACATATTTGAGGGTGTTCTTGTCAGTGTTGTTTATAATGGCAGAGAGGAAGAGGCAGCAGATATAAGCAATGTCTCTTATGAAAATACAGAAAAGTCTTGAAAGATTGAGTGAAAAGTTGAACAAGGTCTAGAGTATAATGTCATTTATATACATGTACACAAGAAATGAAAAATTGTGCATCTTTCAAGGATATATATATTTCCAAAGGATATATTCAACTCAATAGAATAATGTCTTAAGTTTATACTACTATAACAAAATACCTGAGACTGGGAACTTATGAAGAACAGAAATTTATTTCTCACCATTCTAGATGCTGCATCCTTCAGAGGGGAAGAGCACTGTTTCCTCACATGGTGGAAGATCAGAGGAAGTGAACCCACTTCCCCAAACCCTCTTATCAAGATCCTAATCCATTCATGCCCTCTGCCCTCATAACTGTCATGCTCTACCCTCATAGCTTAATCACTCCAACTACCTTTATCACTTAAGTACTCACCTCTTACTATCACATTGGCTATTAAGTTTCAACACTTCAACTTGAGAGGAGATACCATCATTCAAACCAAAGCAGGTAAGTACTACTTGTTGGTAGGAAGGGAACTGTGAAATAAATTCATTAAATGCTTTAAAACAGTGCATTTCCTTATACGAATGCTTCTAAGATTCTTTCCTTTGAAAACAATTTTAAAAACCACAAAGATAAAAGACAATAATGTTTATACTTGTGAAAATTGGAAACACTCTAAATGCCCAAAAATATAGAAATAGGTTAATAACCTGTAATGCTACAATACTATTCAGTGATATTCAGCCACAATAATCATGTTTTCAGAGAAAATTTAATAACATGGGAAAATTCTTTAAAGTGAAGCAAATAAAAATAAATAAAGTGAAGCAAATATATAAAACCATAATTCTTTTTTATTCAAAATAAGGATGTAAATGCATGAAAACAGTAAAAAAAAATAAGTGGTTTTTTTTTGTTTTGCATGTTGATTTGAGAGATTTTAATCTTCCAAATTATTAACGATGAGCTTTTATTCCTCTTAGTACCAGAATTATAGCCATATTTAGATTTAGAGACAGTTCCAGATGTGAATCAGGCTATATACTCTTCATATGAGATTCATTGCCTCTCTTATTTAAAGTGCTATAACTAAGTGATCCATCAGCTGAATTCATTCACTATCACTACCTGCAGTGAATATTTATAGATTGGAAATTATATTTAATTGACACAAGAAGATATTTTACCATCTAAGTTTTATAGTACATCTCTGAAATGTGGGAAACCTCACAGACTTATACATAGGAACCAGTTTTGACTATCACATATTCAACTGGGGATTGCACAAATATAACTCTCTAAATATGAGTTAAATATGCAATCCATATTGCTTCTCTTTCTCTAGTGCTGGACCAAGATACTTCCAAGGTTGCTGAGACACAGGACAAGAAAGGATATATTATCAGATCCCTTATCCTCCTCTCCTTTCTAAAACTTTATTAGAGAAAAGAATGCACATTTGGCTAGTGTAAAGGAAAAAGATATCTTATTAAGAAGTTACAAGAAAAAAAAAAGAAGAAGAAGTTACAAGAACATGTGTATTCTCAGAGGCAGGATCCCTCTTCCTTGGGTTCCCTAGGTGAAATATATGTAGAGAATTTTTATAAACTTGTCATTTTTAATTTAAAAAGCAATACCCAATGCAGATTGGATTTATACCCAAGAAGACACAGTTATTTCAATCTTTGACTACATAAACGTAAACAATGGCAGTTAGGTAAAACGTTTTTTGTTTTTTTTTTTTTTTTTAAAGAAAACCCCATAGTGGCAAGATAAGGAAGAGGTGCCATCTCCTATGTATTAGTGGCAAGGAGATAATATAGACAGTATTTTCATTTTTAACAGAAACACACCACAAGATTTTATGCCCATGAGTGTCCAGGAAAGCAATTCCTGGTTCTTTAATTAGAAATTGGATTCAATTAAACACACATCACCTCACATCTCAAGACAAAGGTTCAAGTGTGAACTGGTGTCATTCTGTGGACTTACACTCTTCCATCAACCAAAGAACATATGGACAGTGAACCATATGCAGTAGGTCGGTCGGTCGGTTGGTTGGTTTTAATCTAAGGCAGGAGTAATGTGATTCATATTTTTCTCTTTAACATCTCTTAATACTTTACTTAGTTGAATATAGATTAGTGATTTAAGTTCAAATATTTCTTCAGATGAAATACATCATAGAGGAAATTAAGAAACTCAAAAAATTCTTCTCCTTTTTAAAATTTTACTTAGAACCAAATGGTCTCAGAGGCTCTAAAGCAAGGGGGCAGGGAAGAATTGAGTAATTTTATCATGAAATTAATTTGCAATTGGATTTGATGAATTAATAAAATCACTTTTTCTCAGATTGTCAACTTAATTTTTCAAATTACGTATTCTATACAATTTGCCCAACAATTTGCTTTATGCTGATTTTAGAAAAATATGACTGTTCAATGTTAAAACAAATATGGTCAAGTCCAGGTAAAGTCTAAAATTTAGATTCAGTCACAGCTGAAGCTGCATTTAATTACCAGGTAATTGGCATGCAAGTGAACTGATTTTCTATGTTTATCTCAATTATTAATTTAAAAAAGTATTTGTTGAGTCCCTACTCAGTACTGGAACTATGCTAGACTAGTCTATAGATAATAAGTATATGCCTATGACTTTGGAAAGCTCTTAAGGAATCACCCCTGGGCACCCAGGAAGCCCTCAGGAAGGGAGGATTATAGTTTCAGAATTTTTGGACCCCAACTGAAAGCCATAGTGAGATCATTTTTGGAAGAACTTCCTAAAGCTGAATGGGACACTGGAACATATAGATCAGTAACTATTTCTATCTCATGACTTCAGAAGGTAACAAATTTGTCGGGGGAAGTCCATGGGAGCAATTTGTAGAAGAATATACATGCCATTTCTAAATCTAATTGAGTAGTCCATTGCTCCCACCAGTTAAAATGAAAAAGATAATTATAAAAGTGAGTTTCCTAAGACACTGGGGAACTGTGGAAACATTGAATTTTGGAATAAATAAAATTGAGGATAAGAAAGAGCCCTCCCTCATTTAAATGAGATCAGATTGAAGGCTCTTTCTCCTGCCACAGGTGACATTTGCTAATTCAGAGCATGAGCTGCAAACCACACTTGGCACAGGCAGAGTGGTTCTACTGCAGAAGAGAAACTAGAGGAAATTACACAGTCACCCGTGCTAGTGTAACAGATTGAGACAGGAGCATCACATCCGTGGTGTATTTTTCCATATTACATGTTGCTGGGCACTAAGACAGCTAGGGAGGCAGGACAGCTGGGCCACAAAAGCAAGACATCTTCTTTGTCTTGTAACCTTAGGGATCAGAGTCCTACTAGATTTTGGATTCATGTTGGGTGGAATGCCAAAGATCTAAATTCAAAACCTCTAAAAGTTAGAACTATGAAGACTATGAAGAGAGAAACTGGCTAGGACCTCAATCAAAACCCTGAATGCAGGACCACCTTTGAGATATGGGGGCCACTAGTAAATATGTTGTGCAGGGCTTTGTATACATAAACAATTGATTAAGAAATATAAAATTCATAGGTCCATGAGAGGTAGAGACTTATTGTTGAAGATTCAGAATATGATGGAGAAGAGGTACTTACTTACTTGTCTTTTGCATGCATGTAAGCATTCTTTCCTCATAGTATTCAGGGATGATCTCTTACTATCCTAGTGCAGGATCCCTTTCTTCATGTTCTTTGTTGTTATAGATGCTGTTCCTGGCTGATTTTATGTCTCCTACCATAAGCAAACTGTAGCTCCATGGAATCTGTTTGTATTGGTACAATACAGATTTCTTTGCCTCTGACATCTACTTAATGCGCATTGATTCAATGCTGAGTGCATCATTGTTCATGATGCCCCCCATGCATCTTGCTGCTCATCAACACTGGCTTCTATCAACGCTCACATTCTTATCACGCTTTGTCAATCGTGACCTCAAGTGCAAATTTATCCATAGCATGCAGGAAAATGTGATTTGCAATTGGTTTTCTGCTAATATTAAATTTACTTTTTGGAGTTTTACAGAATAGAGATAAAACAATATATTTTATGAACCTATTTTCTTTTGAAATTTTTAGGACATAATCACTGCCTTTTGGATTGTGATTATTTTTTCAATATTGTTAATACCCCTGTCTTCCACATACCACCACCAGTGGGGACAATAAGTAAGACTCATATGGGCAGAAAAAAAGAATGATCCTACTTACTCAAATAAATATATATATTTGAGTAGGATCATATATATATATATATATATATATATATATATATATATATATATATGTATAATTCAATATGGCATAAAATGATGCAGGAGAACATGACATCACCACATCTATGTGAGAACAGAGGCAAGAGAAGGCATTGTTCAGAAGAACTCATTGGCATTTTAGAGCCTTGTCATAAAAACACAGAGGACAAAAGCAGACCCAACGTGTGGTACAGAGTCTATGAAGAGGGTAATGTAGTCATATCTTGTGCCACAGAAGAAGGGAAAATAGTAAAATATGTTTAGTCCTCCCTCCCCTCTGTGCTACTTCCCTTAAGTGCTGTAAACTAGAGGTAACATTGTGAGCCTAAGGTAGATGAGTAAGTACACAAGCCCAGACACTTGGCTCAAGCCTAAAGGTTGGAAGCAGACTATTGAAAGTCCACAGTCCTGAACTCATCCTGTGTTTAATGTGACAAGAATAACCTAAAATCAGACAATCAGCAGCATTCTGGTGGCCTAACTTTGTACTATTATGTGAAAAAAAAACTATATTGTCCAGCAGCAGTAATTGAATTTTAAGTGTGCCCTTCTGAAACCTAGGATGTCCCTGTAGACTCAAGTCCTAGATCTCTTTGGGTATCTGGTTGAATTCATGTGTAAAGTAGAAAGTCTCAAAGCAAGCTGAGGAGAGAAACAGGGACTAGGGTCCACAGGTCCCAGTGTAGGCATGGGATGCATTGCACAGACAGTCCTGCTGGCAATAGAAAAGGAATTGGGAAATTAAAATAAGTACTTCTGGCATCTAGGACCCATGCAAGACCAAGACCGGGCTTGGTAAGCTTCACCTGGATCAAAGTTCTGATTCTGGCCAACCCAAAGTATTGGAGGACAAGTTAGAAATTTTTAGGCAGGGTACTCCAAAGCCTAGGGCTCCAGAAGTATGGGGCCTGGCACAGTGTCCAGTTTAAAAGCTATCCTGCCTGAATGAACCATGACAGGAGATGGAAAGTTTTTGAAATAATTTACGGTAGTTACAGAAAAATTACGAGTCAGGCCAGGAAATAGGACCAAATAACCAACAATAACAACAACAAAAACCCCAAGGGGAAAAAAAACAACAGATGATAGAATGAACCCAATAGATGGTACAGATATTTAAATAATCAGAAGGCACTTCTAAATAATTATGAATAATATGTTCAACAAACTAGATCACAGTTGTAATTCACAAAATGCTAGAAATTAATGAAAGAATAACTGATATTAAGAACTCAGTGAATTATACACAGCAGAAGATAGGATTATTGGCCTAGAATATGAGTTTGGACTAATTTTGGAAAGAAAAGAGAAAGAAAACACAAAAAGAACCATAGCTTCAAAAGACTCTGTGGATGTCCAGCAGGATAAATACAAAGAAAACAATACTCAGACACATCAGAGTAACACTGCTGAAACCAAAGAGAAAGTCTTAATACAACCAGAGGAAAAAACATGAGCTTCAAAGGAGCAAGACTTATAGTAGACTTTTCAAGAAAAACATGGAATAATACATCTAAAGTGCTAAAATACAATAACTACCATTCTATAACCTAATAGCTGAGAAAGTTTGCCTTAAAATGAAGATGAACTAAAGACTTCTCAGATTAATGCTGAAAGAATTTTTCACCAGCCAAACTATAGCCAAAGAAATTCTAAAGTGAATTCTGGAAGAAGGAACATGACTCAAGAAACAGGCATCAAAATTCATGAAAATTGGAGAGCATTGTCAAGTATTAACAGGGGTGAATATAAACCTAAGCAGAATTAAAATAATGAACAACTCTAGCATAGAAGGATGCCAAGGGGTTAGATGAAGCTAAAGCGCCCTAACATTCTTGTGCTACTCAAGAAGTGATGAAGTGTTAATGTGCAGTGAATGCCACCAAGTTAAGGATGCATGCTGTGATCCTCCAGTAACAAAAAGAATAATAGAAGCTAAGAGGGGAAATGGAATTTTTTCAATGCCTGCTTAAGATGAAAGTTAATAATAGGGAACAATGACCAGAGACAACAAACAAAACAAATAGTAATAGGGGCAATTTAAACCCACATAGATTGGTAGTTGCATTAAATGCAAATAGGCTAAATATCCCAATTAAACAAGCACCCTCTAGTCACAGGGTTGGTAAACTTTTTATGTTAACCAGCCAGATAACATTTTAAGTTTTGCAGGCCATATATGTCTCTGCTGTCTATTCTTCTCTCTTTGATGTTCACAACTCCTTAAATATATAAAAACCTTTGTTAGCTTTGAGATTGTGCAAATCAGATAAACCAGATTTGGCTCAAGACCCACAGTTTGCCATTCTCTCCTCGACAATAGTGTAGATGATTACCACGATGATATGTATTTAGGGCCCACCATATACTAGACACATAAGAACATCATATGAATTAACTCATCTTAACCTCATATTAATTGCTGCAGTCTGGCTGGGCACAAATCACCGAGCCGCCACAAAGCACTTGTATGTTCAAACAGGAAACTTTATTGCCTGAACTCCAACAGCACTCCACGCACACTCCCCGGGAACTCTCCCGTCAGTCTCGGAACCGGCCAGAACTCAACGGGAACTCCAAAGTATCGGGCACCTGAGGCAGCAAGAGCCTCCCTATTACCGGACAGTAACAATCTAATATACAATTGAATCAATCCAGCATCATTTTAATGGCTCGCCTCTCAACCATTACTTCTGGCAAAATGCCAGGGGCCATTCCGACTGTGGCTCTCAACAATTAATCATGTGAAATAAATACTGCTATAATCTCTGCCTTCCTGAAGAGGAACCTGAAGTATAGAAAAATTAAGTCACTTGCTCCAATCTTAAAGTAAGTGGCCAAATTAAGGAGTCTAGCTCCAGAGCTGACTTTACTTGAGTTATTAGTAACAGTTCTAGCTAAATGTGTAGTCCTCAGGAAAACAGTAGCAATATGTTTGCTTAAAAGAATCTTGCCTCTGAAGGCTAGAAAATAGGTCTAGCTGGGGACTTGAAATATCCTAAATAAGATCCAGCTTCCAGCAAGAATTGTTGGCTCTATTAATTTATATTGTAAAAGTCAGGGCTGTTGATTTATGCCATAGCTCACTACAGCTTGGAATCCATTTTCCTTTATCAAGTCTAAATTTCTTCAGTGTTCATGAAAGGTCATTTTTAAGAAAACTACTATCTTAATATGATGCTGACCTGAGTTGCTTTTAAAGACAATCCAGTCAATTTCCAATACTATTTCTGCCATCTTAGAGATAGGTGTGGATCAACTGTAGTATGGCAAGTCTACAAATTTCTTGGAGCAATTGGTCCACATCAACCTGAAAATAATTTGCAAGTACAGATGCAGTCGACATTTCCATTAGTAACATGTTTATGTGTTTATAAAAGTAACAAGTATGTAAACACGTTGTTTCTTGCTCAAATTTATAGAGCTAAAGTTCTTATTAGATAATGAGCATTGTGTAGATATTTGGCAAAGATCAATCCACAAATGGTTATTTTCAAAAACTTTTTCATCTTTATGAAATATTTTTTTATATAAAAGGATGTAATTGAAATATGCAGTTTCCAAGTGGTCATAGTTGTTAATAGCAGTTTTATGCTTTTTTTCCAGAAAAAAAATGTAATTACAAAATAGTGATAGCATAATACAGTAAGTTTTGAGTTTATGATATTGTATAAGCATTTTATGTCCAATCATTTGAACAATGAAATATATTGTTTTAGATTTATAGCTTAAGTATTAAGCAATGTGTTCTAGTCAAAATTTCAACATAGAAATCCTGTAATAAGGACATTTATGAGGCTAATTTACCAACAAACTTGACATATACCTGAAAATACCTTTATAGTCTCAATTATTTCTCCCTGAATATTTTTTAGCTCTTAAATAGGCACTAGTGCTGTATTTGATTATTTTATGTTCAAAATATTATTCTGAACAGAAATAATTCTGAAAAGAAGTACTAAATCATCCGAACAATAATATAAAATATTTCCTCTTAAGCTCAGCTCCTTTTTGCAACAGCCAAACCGCTTAGTAGTTCCCTTAGGTGTTGTGAACCCATTAAGTCAATGAAGTTTTGCCACAGTGAACACGAAGAAAAGAGTTTAATTCCAATTGATGCTAAATGTATAAGCACAACTTTCTACATTCCTTTCCTTTACAGGTGGACTGCAAATCCCCAGATGTAGATTCATTTTAATTTTGCTTGTTTTCATTCTTCATTCCTCCGGCAACTTCAAATTCTTGCCAAATAACTATCCCTATCCTTTGGCCCAGTTTCTCTGGCAACACAAAAAGAGAGACCAAATCACTGGAGATGTTCTTGCTGAGACCAAACATGTGGGGCTGCAGCAGTTGGCAGGGTTTTTTTTATTATTATTATCCACTAACAAAAGCCATAGAAGAGGTTTCTAAGGTGGTACATTTTGTTCATTGAACATTTCCCTCTGAAGACATTTTCAGTCAGAAGGTACCTTCAATGTCAAACTAACTCCCTGGATTTTCAGCGCGCCCCCCCCCCCCCACTTTTTTACATGCTTCTGGTTGTTTTACTCCCTCTCTCTGATTGTTTTACTCCCTCTTTCTGTTGGAGCCCTCCTTCTTCCAAGCTCTTCAAAACCAGCTTTCAGAAAAGTCTCTGACACATTCACTCACATTAAGGCACAAGTGGCTTATTGATACATTAGGCAGCCATCATGAGTCACCTTTTGTGGTGGTTAATTTTAATGTGTCAACTTGACTGAGTTAAAGGATGCCATTTAGCTCATGCCACAGTTTAGATATAAAACGTCCTGCAAAGGCCCATGTGTTAAAGGCTTTGTCCACAGCCCAAGGTGCTATTAGAAGGGATGGGACCCTCAAGAAATAGGACCTACTGGGAGGTGGTAGATCATTGCAGGTGTGTCCTGGAAGGAGACTAGAAATTCAGACCCTTGCTATACTCCCTTTCACTTTCCAGTCACCCATAAGGCAAATAGCTTTCCCCACCATGCACTCCCCACTATTATGTTTTGCTTTGAACCTCCAAAACTTGATCCTTTCCTTAAGTTGATTTAACTCAAGTATTTGTTGGCGATGGAAAGCTGATTGATACAACTGGTGAAACATTATCTCTGGGTATATCTATTAAGGTGTTGCTGGATGAGGTTAGCATTTGAATGGGTGATTTGAGTAAGGATCATTCTCACCAGTATGAGTGGGCACCAACCAATTCATTAAGGGCTCAAGTAGAACACAAAGGTGGAAGAAGGGCAAATTCCAGCTCTCTGTTTGGAATGGGTCATTCATCTTCCCTCTGACATTGGAGCTCCTGATACTTGGGTTTGGGGACTCAGACCAAGACCTACATAAATCAGCTCCCTTTGGTCTTAGGCCTTTGGACTTGACTTGAGTTACATCATTGTCTTTCCTGGTTTTCCAGCTTACACACAGCAGATCATGAGAATTCTTGGCCTCTAAATAAATATTTTTTTAAAAAAGAGATAGGAAGGATAGTAGAATGAAACAGACATTATTATTACTGTGTGTATATATGTGAATGCATGACCAATGTGATTCTGCAACCTGTATGATCAGAAAGATGAGCTTATATATCCCATCTGATTCAAATGTATGATACGTCAAGGTCATTGTACTGTCATGTGTAAATAATTAAAACAAATTAAGAAAATTCTTGGCCTTTATAATAATGTGAGCCAACTTACATAAAATATATGATAGATATTTGGATGTGTGTTTCTGTTTATCTAGAGAACCCTAACTAATATATCTTTTCTGGATAAATTTGCACTTAAATAGCATTCATCAAATTGCATCTATAGTTGAAGAGTATCTAACATTAGCAAGGAAGGAAATGGTAGAGAAGAAGTGAACCTAAAGTTTTATAATTCTACCTACTGAAAGAATATACATGATACACAAAGGCTGAACTACTTACGTTCATTTGGTAAAACAAGTGGAGAGTTGTCCTGGTGCTAACTAAATTTTAACCATGTGAACAGGCAATATGTAAAATTGAAGACAATTTTCTTCAGTATGTCAACATGTACTAAAGTATTTACATGAATATAAGACTGATAGAAGATGATACATTTGCAAAAAGAAATTTATATTTAATTCAAACTGGTTTCTTAGAATCTAGTAGAAGCTACACAGCTAACAAGCTGAAATTATTTGAAATTTTACTCATGTTGGCCTTATTACTTCAATGAATTGCTATTTTCCATTTTTATGGCTAATGAAAAACATGGTTTTCAAATGATGAAAACTATGAAGGCTAAAGCTGAAATTTTTTCTTAAGGAAAGTTCTTTTGTACTTGTGCAATTTGAAATGGCAGCAATTAGTTTCTTAGTGGGAACTAATCACTTGCACAAAGAGAAAACATATCATTTTAGATACAGAACCAGCATTTGATTTGATCAGCAAATTCCTAGTTTGAAGAAAGAAAAATTGCTTCAGGGCCTGGGTGGGCCAAAGTAGTGAACCACGCATGTAAAATATTGAGCTTTGATTAGGAATATAAATAATTATTAGCTTATACCACATGGTATTTCTCCTTTCTTCTCTTTCATTCTCTATATCTGCAGGGTATTTTACAAAATTTAACTATGGGGAGGAGGGCGAGCTATCCAAGGGATCCCTGTCTTCCCTTAACTCTTGTTAACACGGATCCTAAAGGCCTTGGTTAAATGCAGAGTACTACAGTCAGAGGGGTAAGAAAAATCAGATGTGTCAGCCGTGGTCAGAGTATATAGCATTTTGAAGTTTCAAAGACAAATTATGTCTGGTTCTTTTTTTTTCTAAAATTACAACTAATTGTATATTCAAAAACTAAATATGAACATATTCAGTTTTTGAAATAGAGCTTTTATATCAAAATTACCATTGGGATCATGCAGCCCTTTCCTCCCCCCAGACTTTATATTTATGGAATTAATTTTAATCAAGTCATTCTATTCATCCCCAGTGATAAAGCAGTACTATTATCTCAGTTTTTTAGTAAAAAAAAAAAAAAAGTTTGTTTTGCTAAACATTTTTCTGAGACTCAAAACACTGACATTTCATGGAATGACTTTCTGAACTTTAGAAATATATTGTATATTTGAATTTGAAGAAATTCTGCCTAAATATATAGACATAATAAATGAACTGGTTGATTTGGGTAATTATTCAGAAAAATTCAACACATACTCTCAGTTGGTTTCCTTTTATGAGAGACAGTCTGAATACCTCATATCCACAATTTTCTGTGTTTATCAATCTAAGGGCTGAGTTGCTAAATAGAACCAAGGATTGGAGAATCATTTTTCACAGGATGTGACTGTTTTTCTATTATTCAATGTCTGACCAGAGCTTGCTGTTCACCTCCTTAATATCTGAAGGAATTGTGTGAGTTCTGTACTGAGACAACATAAGGACAAGATGATAGTCCTAGGGATGAGCAGTTTCTTTTCAAGTAATTCAAACACCAGAAGAAAAGCAATGATAAGAAATGTTGATGTGTAGTTGACTTTGGGCTTTGGTCATTTTTGAACCAGTGCTGCTGGTTGGAATCTCCTTGGCTCATTGCCAAGTTCTGTGTATCTTACCCATCCTTTCTTCTTTTTTACTTGATATATATTAGTTACCCAGAATGATGTGTTTCATTGTGGCATGTTTGCACATGCATACTATATGCTTTGATCATATCTATCCCCCCTTATTCTCCCCTTCCCTCCCCCTTATAACCTTTTTCTCTTGATTCTATATATAAGGCAAAATGTGTCTGAGTCTGGCTTAACATGATTCTTTTTTTTTTTTTTTTTTTTGGTGCTGGGAATTGAACCCAGGGCCTTTTGCATATAAGGCAAGCACTCTACCAACTGAGCTATCTCCCCAGCCCTTTACATGATGATCTTCAGATCCTTCCATTTTTCTGCAAATGCGAGAAAACTGGATATCCATAGGTAGAAGATTGAAACTACATTTTCTCTCTCTCTCTCTCTCTCTCTCTCTCTCTCTCTCTCTCTCTCTCTCTCTCTCCCCCACTCCCTTGAATAAAAACCAACTCAAAATGGATCAAAGACTCAATATAAATCCTGAAACCTGGAAACTGCTAGAAGAACACATTGGAGAAACACTTCAAGACATAGGCACAAAGATTTCCTGAACAGTTCTCAATTAGCTCAGGAAATAATAGAAGAATCCTCAAACAGAACTGCATCAAATTAAAGAGTTTCTGCACAGCAAAGGAAACAATACCAGTGTGAAAAGAGCCATTATTCTTCATTTTACTTTGATCCACACTTATCTATCCTCTTTTAAATACTAATATTAACTCAGCAATTACAGAGAACTTGTTACTTGTCCACAATTGTGCTCAGGTATTTCCTTAGATTATAGGCTTTCTGATTCACACTAGAGTTCATTAATTATTGTTTTCTCTGTTTCTAATCTTATTGCTGGTGATTTCCATGGCTCAGATGCATACAATGCAAGACACTCCAGAAGAGGATTCTCTGGTTCACACTATTTCTACAGGAGTTTTTCTTCCTCTGATACACTTCCTCAAATTTTGAGAATGATTCATATTCTAACGTGAATACAGGAAAGAAGAAAAAGAAACCTTTGGAAGTGTTTGAAAACTTTAGCCATTGTTTAACATTTTAGTTTCTTTCCCTTCACTCTAAAGATTCCTTCTGCTGTGGCAGTGTTTTCCATAGAGGAGAAAATTGGTGGGCAGATGCATAGAATAATAAGTAATAACACAGTCCATGTCCTTCAGTCATCATCATCATCATCATCATCATCATCATCATCTTGTTTGTGGAGTTCTATTTCAGAGGTAGAATGCCTAATTAGAAACTTCAACTTTAAACATCTTATAGGGAGATTTTTGAAGTATAGATGTTTAAAAACAGGGAGATTTTTGAAGAATAGATGTTTAAAAACAGCAGGAATAGATTTATGTTTACCAACGTTTTCAGTTTTGCCTACACTGAAGAGACTAGAAAAAAGGAGGTCTAACATGGTAAACATTCTTTATACCAGTCATTCAACTCTACATGCTTCATAAGACAAAAAAAAAAACCTCTCAGTCATTCACTTGACAAAAATTTACCAAATACCCACCATGTTCAAGATATTACTTTAGGAGATTTTGGAAGGCCTACCAGACAAAGTGCTATTTAAATCTTACAGGAAGCGAAGAAGCCAGCCCTATGGGTTTATGGAAGAAAAACATGCCAGGAAGATCAAAGAATTTCACAAAGGCCTGAAGCAGAAGAGAGCATGATTCCTGAAAAACAGCAAGAAGGCCACTAGAAAAACATTGTGTAGGGTTGGAACGATGGAAGAGTTGTCAAGGATGAGCTCAGAGAGGTTGCAGAGAGATAGACCATATGACACCTTGTAAATCACGGTAAAGAATGGATGTAATCCAATGTGACAGGGAGTCATTGTAGAACTGAAAACAGAGAAGTGTATAATATTCTTGAGATCAGAAGTTTGGATTACATGAATATACAGTCATTTGGAATCTGTGATGTGATGGGACAAAATCTTGAATAGTTAGATAATTCTGTTATGGAATGTAGTAGCTATTTAGTTTTTCTGACCCAAATCTGTTTTGGCTTTTATTGTAGAAGGTATACAGCTAATCTGATTATAATAATGAAGGCAGAGTAACTCTTTTTGCCTCATTTTCTAGTGGCAAAGTCTGTATCTACCTGAGATGTCCTTAATTATGCTTATGCTATTCAGTGGGAGGAAAATGATGGAATCTACCTATGGTGTGCTAAGTATGTAATAATCCCTTCCAGACCTAGTAAACTAATAATTTTTTATTAGATCATACAGTCCCTTCTAAATATGTTTCTACAATTTGTATGATGGTCTTAGTGGTGGTCTCCATAGAAAAAAAATTTAATGAAACTGATACACTTTTATGTATGAATACATAATTATTAATAATGAATATGGAATTGTATATCCATGGAAAATAATACTGCACTACAGTAAAAAGGACTGAACTGACAATACACACAATATAATGGAATTTCAGTAGTCACCCTTCTCTGGAGTTTCACTTTCAGACGTTTCAATTAACACAGTTTGAAAATGTGAAATGGAAACTTTCAGAAATAAACGATTAAGAAGTTTTAAATTGTGCATTGTTTTGCATAGCATGATATTATCTAGTGCTGTCCCACTTCATCTTGTTTGGGATGTGAATTATTCCCTTGTTAGCATATTCGTGCTGTATATGCTACCTTTCCATTAGTCACTTAGTGGCATTTTTTTTTAATCAGATCAACTGTCATGGTATAACAGTGTTTGTGTTCAAGTAACACTTATTTTACTTAATAGTGGCTCAAATGTGCAAGAAGAGTGATGCTGACAATTTGGACATCCCAAAGAGAAGTCGTAATGTACTTCCTTTAAGG
Source organism: Callospermophilus lateralis (assembly GCF_048772815.1). Lineage (NCBI taxonomy): Eukaryota > Metazoa > Chordata > Mammalia > Rodentia > Sciuridae > Callospermophilus > Callospermophilus lateralis. The sequence goes on from NC_135312.1 coordinate 118,738,098, forward strand.
AAAAAGAAGAAAGTACAATGAGATATTTTTTGAGAGAAAAATTATTTACATGATTTTAATTGCAGCATATTTTTTATAATTGTTATATTTTATTGTTGTTGTTTTCTCTTATTGTGCTCATGTGTAAATTAAACTGTATCATAAGTATGTATGTATAAGAAAAAATATAGTGTGAATATGATTCAGTGTTCTCTTGTGATTTCAGGCATCCACCAGGGATCATATATTGTATCTCTTATGGATAAGAGAAACCACTGTGGTTGTTACTTTTATTCAAATTTGGATAATCTAAAAGTAATATGAAGAATATTCAAAATAAAATTTCAATAAATCAGGACTTAAAATTAGTTAGGTATTAGATAATTGACATTTGCTTACAAACAAAAAACTCTTTGCTCACTCAGGTTAACTATTCCTTCTTCTCTTCTTTGCTCTGCTTTTTAAATGCCTCAAATTTAATAATTATCTTAATAATGTAACAAATATCTATAAAATCTAATATAATTTTTTATGTTTTATTCCAAAAGGAAAAATAAACCATCAACTTTTCAAAATAATTTATTTGCATGGTTTCTTTACAATTATGAAATCCACATATTAGCATTCCAAAGAGCAGAATTACCTTAAAAATGTATCTGAGTTGTGAGCTTAGCTCACTGGTAGAACACTTGCCTAGTTATATGTGAGACCCTGGTTTTATCCTCAGCTCCCCTCTGCCACACACACATGTGTCTTTCCACCAAAAGTACTAAGAAGCATATAAGCAGAACAGTAAGAAAAGTTGGTTGTCTTTTAAAGGCTATTTCTCACTATTTCTGCCAATGTCTGGAAAAAAGAGGAAGCCTATCAATCAATAGGTACTGCATTTCACACAATGCCAGAAGCACCTTCAAAAGGTATTGGAAAGCCAGTAAATCACCTGAGATGATCCTCAAATGATTAGGATGGAGGTGTTCTTCTGACATTTCTGGCTCGTCTGGTGCACTGACAGCAGACCCAGAGCATTCCCCTGAGTCTTGTCTCAAGAGTGTTTGGCTATTGTTCCAATATGATTCTGCCCTTGCAGCCATCTCTTCGCTCTCTTTCAACATGAGCGACTAGTGATTGAGAAAGAAATTTAATTTGGGGGTTCAGACTTTCACATGTATTTATCAAATAAAGCTTGCTCAATGTGTTCTCTAAGTCTTATTTATGTTTAGGACTTTTCCCTCTGTTAAGGTCTGTAAACAAGTCAGATTGGCACCTGTTATTTTGCCAGAGAAATGTTAGAGTCTGTAAACAAGTCTGCACGGTGCCTGGCAAAATGCCAGAGGGAGTGGTTTGTGAAGTAACAAAATCGAGCCATTAAGTGTGGAGATTCCTTATTGGTTGACTGCTGTATCTATTTTATGCTAATTAGATAGGCTGTGTAAAATGTATAAATACCGCTCTTATTCTACAATAAATGGCTTCCACTCCTGCTGTATCAACGTACACAAGTTATTCGTCACCCCCCGGTTATTTTGCTGCAGCCGGACTGCGGCATCCCTCCTTTTACCTATCCTTCATTAAAAGGAAACTATTGAAATTTCTTATTTTCATTGTGCCTTCATCAGCTTCTCCTATAGTTTTATATGTTTCTCTTTATAAAATTGAGCCCTTATTATTATTAAAAACATATGATTTAAGAATTATTATATCTTTATTATGAAGCAATGCTTCTTTCCTTCCTTCCTTCCTTCCTTTGGTGCTGGGGATTGAACCAATTGAACCCAGGTCTTGTACATTCCAAGCAAGTGCTTCTACCACTGAGCTACACCTACAGCCCCATGAAACTATCCTTTATCCCTATACAATGTTATCAATGCTATCACTTATCCTTAATAATGATCTTGAAGATAAAGTCTGTTTCATCTCACAGTAATATAGGAATACCAGATTTCCCTTCATTAATTTTATTTATTTATCTTTTACCTTTAAAAAATTGGCTTCAATGGCTCTGGGTTTTTTTGTTTTCTCATTTAACTACTTTGTTTTTGTTTTTTTAAAGGTAATCCTTGAAATTTTATCATGGATATTTAACAACTGGAAAAAAATTTAAAGTTAATTAATGTATTAACCTTTCTTCCCAAAATAGAAATGCCTTAGAAAAATCTATTCCAATTGCCCCCTCCCCAAATTATATTGACTTATTTTTAACAGGATTACTTTGGCTTCTGTGTGGAGGATAGAAGGTAGGGAGGGCAAAAGGGAATAAGAGGAAGCTAGTCAGGAAGCACTGGCCCTGGTCTAGGCAGCTGATGATGGTGGCTTAGATTGATGGATTGGATGCAGTAAGACCATTAGGTGCAATTGCTTCCCAGCGTAGGATGAAATCAAAGTACTATCTCATACAAGGTATCTCCTTTCAATGTGTATAATAATAAATAATAGCAAATATTTATTGAGGGCCCTTAGGAGTCAGACACTGCAGAAACACTTAAAATGGATTTCTGCTTTAATTCTTGAAAAAATCCTGTAAATAGATTTTTTTTTTTTTTTGCTTCCCCCAGAGAGAGACCCAAGGTTGCAGCCTAAGTATGTGGCCACCCTGAATCATGAGAAAGGTAAGAAGCCAGGCCACGCCATGACAGATAAACTAAGGGGCTGTGATTGACACGGGAAGAAAATCACCCCCTGGGAACCAGCAATTTAAAATCACTTTGCTTTGTTTGTTCATTTGTGTCATATTTTGAAGGTTAAATATTCTCTTTTTCTTTCTGTACTTGAAACTACAAAGTATGTTACAGAATTAGAATACTTGTAAAAATCGAGACTCTCCCTTTTTTCCTTTCTCTTTTCTGATTTGTACAGAGGAATAAATGCTCAAATTCCCTATGAATAGATCACACTGTTGCATAATCATACATATATATAATTATGTATATTTAATGATTACTGTAAGTGAATAGTCATTGAAAACTCCCTCTGTATTAGATGCTGAGACACTTGAGAGTTGTTTATTGTTGTCCCACTTTAAGAGAGTTTTTGTCATTGAATACTGTTTAAAAGTGATACAAAATTTTAGTGAGGTTTTGATTATGGGTATTCATTCCCCCAATTTATAGATAAACAACATTCTTAAAAGTTGTTTGAAATCTCATCTTCATCTCTGCATATAGCAATAATTATAGTCAGTACTTATAAACTTCCTACCCTGTATTCAGTACATTATGGATGATTATTTAATCTTCCAGAATAGTATGAAGTAGGTAAGTGACTCTCATTTCAGAATCAAGCTAACAAAAACTGCAAAAGACTAAGTAACGTGCTGAAGGCCACACAGCTTTAGGAATGGCTAAGTAGGAATTTTCACCCAGTTCAAGTTTTGGCCTCACTCCTAGAAACTCAAAAAGTCTATTGAAGTCATAAATGCAGCGTCAATAACACTTCTTAGGAAATCAGAGTTTACCAATTCTCCTTGATCTTTTCTAAACCCTGAGTGCTGACTGAACTTGAAATCTTTCGCGGTTCAGAACTTAATTCCTCTAAAGTTGAGCAGTTCCTAAACTAGAACTTCTCTAAATCGGAAATGATGCAGAATTAGGTGTAGCATGCCATGGGGCAAGAGGAGACCCCGGTTAATGGATAGAGAGGCTAGAGGGAGAAAGAGGCAGGGCCAGGAGTGCAGGCCTTGATGCAGGAGGCAGAGGCGGGGACTTGGATCTGGGCAGACTGTAGCAGGTACTAGCTGAAGAAACCTGATAAATAGGTCATAAGCACACGACAAGTGACAAGAGACCTATATAGTATATTCTAGAGACGTTCTGCTCTAGGGGTACAGAAGTTTAACTTAGAATCCAGTTTTTAGGTGTGAGCATGATCAGTTGTTCTTCCTTTCCCCTCCAAAGACATTCTACTATGAAATAAGTTCAAGTTCATTTCAGCAAAGGGGAAGGTAAGAGAATTTTGGTGAAGACATTTAGAGGTCTCCCTGTCCAATGTCTTAGTAGAATTTTATTTATAGTCTTCTTGTGGGGCCTAGATTATACAAATTATTAATTTTTTGGCATTTTGTAATGACTTTTACATAATAGGTGTCCAAAAAACACTGGATGAAAGAAAGTGAATTCTCAAGTCATCAATACATTTTCCTAATCACATTGAAAATGTTTGAAGACCGGATTACAAAAGCAGTCAGCATGATAGCACATTAGCAAGGTACATCTCTTAGACTTTTATTTTAAGCAAAATATTTCCAACTACTTGAAGAAATCATTTTATTGCCTCTCTGCTAAAACAGGGATCACCATTGCCTAAAGGAGAAAGTCACAATTGCCAATCATGGGTTGTTGGCCAACTAACATCTGGGCCGTTACTTAACTCTTGAATCTTCTTTCTCTTGTGGTGCCTGCCCCAACCTGCCAAAGGACCCCCGGCTTTGTAATCCTGCCATTCTCTCTGTTGTCTTTCAGAAGAATTGAGAGTCAATTCCCACAGGGTTGAAATTCTCATGTTCCCTTTGTACCCTCCACCAACTTCAATAGCATATTTTTCTTTTACTTGTTATTTACAAGTCTGTTTCTCTGTACTAGATGAAGTTATTTTTTTTAAGGGCAAAAATCACATCTTGTTCAGCTTTGTGTTCTCAATGAGCAGTGTAGACTATGCTTACCATAGATGTTTATTATCATTATCATTATTATTAATTTTGTTACTGGGGATTTAACTCCGGGCCTCATAGATACTAAGCACAAACTTTATCACTAAGCTGAAACTCCAACCCAACAAATTGTTTATTATTAGATGCCTATCAGCAGCTTTTTAGGAAAAAGAAGAAATGTGTCAGCATTAAGAATTAAAAGAATCAGTCATTTATTTTTGCTGCAAACTCAGAAGGCTAGATGTGTAAGGATTTAACAATACAAACTGGAACAGTTGAATACTGGCCATATTCTATGGAAAGTCAACGTCTGCATCACACTTTATTCATTCATTCACCAATGAATGATAGGATTTTTATAGCACCAATACCAGGTACTAGGATATCATTTGGGATGGGAAAGGCAAGGTTCCTGTCCACATGGCCTCACAATCAAGAAAAAGAAACAGATGAAGTAAGTGATCATACATATTATTTTGCAGGAAAGATGGTGGAATGAGATGGACATTATTACCCTAGGTACACGTATGACTGCACATGTGGTGCGATGCTACATCGTGTATAACCAGAGAAATGAAAAGTTGTGCTGCAGTTGTGTACAATGAATCATTAGACCTAATTAATTTTAAAAAAAAAGAAACGAAGATTGTGTGGCCCAACGGAGCAACCGATAACCAGTCTGACTTAGATTAGAAGTGGAGTGTGTTCTGAGAGGTTTCAACAGGGGGACCTAAACTGGTCCAGAAACCAACCAGGGGTTTTCTAAGTGATGTTAAAAAGGAAGACAAAGTCGCAAAATACTAAGAAGAAGGCAAAGCATTTTGCTGCTTCTGAGTTAGCAGCAAAAATAAACAAAAATAAAAATAAACAATGGATTCTTTTAATTTTTAATGCTGACACAATTTCTTCTTTTATCTGAAAATCTGCTTATATGCAACTAGATATCAGTTTGAACCCCAAAATAAGAAGGATTCAAGTGTGCCTGTGAACAGAGAGGAGGGCTTACTACTAATAACCAAGGAAAAGTGGGTTAAAAATTTAAAAACAGGGGCAATGTTGGAAAAGCCAATGAACACACAATATTAGTGGGCATGCAACCATTTTTTTCTGAGGGCAAATATGAACAATATGTATCAAAATCTGAAATGTAAATACCTTAGCTTCTGAAATACCATTTAACCACACAGGAACCAGTCAAATGTGCAAGGATCACTTTGCTGTGATGTTATTTCTGTTAGCAAATATTTGGAAACAATTTAAATATTCATCAGTAGGAGATAAGTGGATTAAATTATGGAATTAAGTGGGTTTTTAAAATGAATATGTAGAGCTGTGTTTGTCATTAAGCAAAAAAGAGCAAGTTTTAACACTGCATTTATAATGTAATTCCATTTTGTGAAAATATGACAGGCATTTCCAGTGAAGAGGGCACAGAAAACTTCTGGTTTGCTTGAAACAATTATGAAAGGAAGTCATTCAGCAAGAAAACCACAGGATCCAGAGGGACACACGGAGATGTAATAACAACAGTGAACACATAAATTGGTAAAATTTATTACAAAAACAATTTATATTACTAAGTTGGAATTAAATTTCAGGCAGCAACAAGACAGATGGCAGAAGGGTTTTCCGTGTACAGGTTAAGCAGGCCAAAGTCTCTCTTACTCAGGAGGAGTACAGAGATAATGAATGACTTGAGATCATTGGAAAAACTTATATCTGGGTATGCATCCTAAAATTTCAAATGTAAGCATTTCCACATAGAGCTACATAAATAATTCTAACAAATACAATATTGAGTAAACAACCAAACAAATGGTAGAATAATGTAGAAAGATTATTACTAACTTGAAGCTTTAAAGTTTATAAAACCAAGCTGGGCACACTGGCATGCTCCTGTGAACCCAGCTACATGGGAGGCTAAGGCAGGAGGGACTCCAGTTCCAGGCCAGCCTGGATGACTTAACAAGACTCTGTCTCAAAATAAAAAATAAAAGGCTGGGGATGTGGGGCTGGGGCTATGGCTCAGTGGTAGAGCACTTACTTAGCATGCATGAGGCACTGAGTTTGATCCTTGGCATCACAGAAAAATAAAACAAATAAAATAAAGTCATTCTGTCCATCAACAACTACAAAAAATAAATAAAATTTTTATAAAAAGGTTGGGGATGTATCTCAGAGGTAGAATGCTTTCCTAGTATGTGCAAGGCCCTGGGTTCAGTCCCTAGTACTACAAAAAGAACAAGGAGGAGGAGGAAATTTATAAAACAATATCTTTATTAGTTCATATATATAAGGAAAATATAAAAATTAATACATATTAAACTTAACTAATGTAACTTCTGGAAGAAAAGGAGGGTGGGATCATGGAAAGATACAAAGGTCACTAAAGAACATTATATATATAACAAATATAGTAAAATGTTAACATTTATTAAATCCTGCAGTGGGCCTGTGGCCTTTGCTCGTGTGGACAGTGGCCTCTGACATGAGCAATGAAGAACCATGAGTTGAATGCCATACTTCATGTCAGCAACATACACTTTCACAGTTCTGGTTATATGCTTGCAGTTGGAGTGAAATGAAATAGAAATGTGATTTAGGGCCTCACAGGATGCTTCTCTTGGAGGGGCCAGTGTGCAGGTCCAGAAACACGATTTTTCTCAGCTTCCCTCAAGGAAATAGTCAGCCATAGGGTCCTTGAGTCACACTAACTAACCAGAGCAGAGCCAGTACATTCATCTAAGCGTGCAGCCATCAAAAGGGCCAGACCACTCACGAGAGAAGATTACTTTGGAAAGCCAGATTAAAGGTTTATTAATCTGATGAATAAGCATATTAATTTACACTTGATTAACCAGATACAAGTGTTATTTAGTGAATGTGCAGCTAGGGAAATTCTTACTGTTGGCGCTATAGACTATTGTGATAGATAATTTGTATCCATTTCAAATGATAATTTGTATCCATTTCAAATAGAATTAATTAGTTTCAATAGTTGTCTGTTGGGTATCCTCCAAAGCCCTGCCAGGAGGACCAGGCACCTGTGATGGCAGGTTTGTGCAGCCTCTACCCCCATTTCCTGGAAGACACAATGACATTTAATCTCTGCTCTCTGAGCTTCCTGCTGCTACACCCCCATGGTAACATCACCTTTCCTGGAACCAATACATCAGGGTGTAATATATTAGGCTTAAGCTCTCTAGCCATGTCTTCAAGTGACCAATACCCACCTCACTCAAACTGCACTTGTGTTCTCAAATCTCTTTATCCACAATTGACAGATAGTCACTTGGATTACTACTTTAGTTGATAATGGTATTTATTGTGTTGGGTCTTGCTAGACTAACTCTTTTTATTTGGGATATTGAAGTTTGAGCCATGGGCCTTGTGCATGGTGGGCAAGAACTCTACCAGAGAGCTATACCCCCAGCCTGAAAGTCTTTTTTTAATGTTTTTATTAGTGATTTATAGTTACATAAAATATTGGGGTTCATTTTGACATAATCCTGCATGCATGGAACATAATTTGCTCCATTTCAGTCCCTAGTACTTCCTCTTTCCCTCCCTCCCTCCAACTCCTGTTCTCCTTTCTCTAGTGGTCTTCCTTCTATTTATCACTTTTAATTGGTGATTCATAGGTATACATAAAGATGGAATTCACTGTGGTATGTTCTTATGTGCACATAGCATAATTTGGCCAATTTCATTCCATAGTTCCTCCCTGTTCCCATCCCTCCCGCCTCTTCTGCCCTGGTTTCCCTTCTATTGGAAATTACTTTTATACTAATGTGCACACATGGTATGATATTCAACCCATCAGGATGCATGGTGCAATCTCAGCTTCTCTTCCACCTCTGTCTTATGATTATTGTTGCTATTTATTCTGGCAGCTACTGAAATAGAAGCTTTAGTCACTGGGGAGGAACTTAGAAAACAGATTGTGGCTCTTCTCATGGGTGCTCTCCCAGCACCCAGTACTTTCCCTCTCCTTGTTATGTACTTCTCACTTAGTTGCTTGTGTCTACTATACATTGTTAGATTCCTGAGGAATAGGACCATCTCTGTCTTGTTTATTGTTTTCTTCCCAGCATCTAGCACAGAAATGTACCAAAGAACATGTACAGCAGCTATCTGTAGAATGAAAAAATATTATCAGTAACTACCATTTTTAGTAAATGTTTAAGAAGGAATAAGATATATTGTGCTAAAGTCATTATTTACTGTTTACTATGAAGTGGAATAAGACATATTGCACTAATGTCATTATTTATTGTAGCAGATGCTTTTAATGTCTTCCTCATTTTGGTATCCACAAGACCAACTTCCAAATGCATTTATTTCCCTGAGGGCTTCCCTCTGACCATCTGAGCCCCAAATGCAAGGGAATGAATGATCCCACCACCATCACCAATAATCCTCCACCAATAACTAATGGGAGTCAGGGTATAAGTACCCAGTTTGCTTACTCCTAGGGTGGGATAACTTTGAGGCATCTTCTACTTTTGTTCCCAGGTTTCAGAGCAAGATTAAGCCCCAGGTACTTAAAATGGAAACTTTTTGGAAAATGTACTAGTTAACTCCAGTATCCCAAAGTTAACCTCCTTGTCTCCGATTGATCTCACTTGAGTCATATGCCCATCCTTGAACCAATCACTATACCCAGAGGGAGACAGTGTTTTGATTGGCCAGCCTTAAGTCACATGTCCATCCTTGGAGTTAAAGGTAGCATAAATTCCACCAGAGACTGAGAATGCAGGATAAAAGAAAAAAATAAAAGAAAGGAAAGGTAATAGGAGGAAGGGAAGGGAAAGTCAGAGGCCACTTCCAGAAAGCACTGTGATTAGGTGTGGAAGAGCTAAAGAACAACTATATCCCATTAAAGATGGAGAATACCAACTCACTGCAAAGAAAAAAGGAAAAAAAAATTTCATTGCAATCTATAGCTGGTCTGAATTATTTATTAGACCTTGTAAGGAAATAATATTTTTCTATTTTAAACTTTTCCAGAGAGCCTAAAATGACAGATTCCTTTTCTAAGTAAAATAGATATTTTTCTTTGGTTGGAAGATGATAACATAAACTTCTAGCAAGGCCAGAGCCAAGCATTTAGCTTTTAGATATGTATTGAGATAGTATTCACTTCGGCAAATATACCTGAATGGACAGCATTTTTTGAAATAAAATCTTAAGGAGTTTTCATAAAGGGATGAATATTTTGAGGAGTTGGCCCCAGAAGCTTTGAGGTGTCAGCAACTCAACAAACTTGAAGTTTCTCCCATTAAAAAGCCTAAAATTTCTGAACTTTATTTCTTCAAATGTACCTTTTCTGCTATTAGTAAATTCCTCAAGACCAAAAGATGGACCTGTTTTGAACATTTCTAATTCTTTTACCTTTTCAATTTCTATGGTCCTAGGAACACTAAATTTCTCACCAACTCAGAGTTTTCAAACATAATATCAATAATAATATCCTCCATTTCCAAATTACAGTTTAATTAGGAAAAACTCTGGATTATTGGTATAAATGGATATTTGACTGGATGTGGTGGCACATGCTTATAATCCCAGGACTCAGGAGGCTGAGGGAGGAAGATATCAAGTTCAAAGCCAGCTTCAGCTACGTAGAGAGGCCCTAAACAACTTAGTGAGACCCTGCCTCAAAATGTATCAAAAAAAGAGAAAGAATAAAAAGGGCTGGGGGTGTGACTCAGTGGTAAAACACAGCTGACTATTTGGTACAATGTCTCTTCAATCAAGATGTCTAATGGAGGCCTAGCCCCTAAATACCTACTGTGAGTTTCTTTCTCCCCGAGAGGTGCAAACTGGAAATGCATGTGTACTACCCCTAAGAAGTTCAGAGAGAGACCTGGGGTGTAGCTGAGAGGTAGAGTTCTTGCCCAACATGTGTAAGACCCTGGGTTTGATTCCTAGAACCTTCCTGCCCCCCACCCCCCACACAAACGCACACATACCAGTGAGTGGAAAAATCACTTATTCCCTCATTGACTGGTTTTTCCTGATAAGAGCTCATAAATAGTGCCTAAAAGTTGATAAGGAAATATTGATTAGGAAATAGCAAAATTGGTTGACTGGCACATTTCTCTTGTCTTTGGAGAACAACTTCAAGGTGCAGCAAAGAAAACGGCAGTAACGTAAGGCCTCAGACCCCTCTTGGGTCTATAGAAATCAAGAGGATAATTAAGAAGAGGACAGAAAGAAACCTCCAAACCTGGTGTGACCCAATAAATAAAACTGCAAAAACTCCAAAATCAAGATGAATCAATAGAGGCCCCTTGAGTGAAATATTTCAGGACATAGAGAATCAGGGAAAGAAAGAAAAGGAAATTTCTACAAAAGTTAATAGACACAAAATAATAACATTTTGCAGGAAATTTTGCATCTTTCTTTATTATGAACATATAGAAATCCTGCCTCTCCCCTCCAGTGCTGCTGGCTGGGACATTTGTGTCCCATTGGTAATTGACCAGAGCTCAGTTAAGGTCTGCTTTACTTTAGTCATATCAATGTGCAGGAAAGTAGGCCAAAAAATTCTGTTTAATGAAAAGAAAAGACCCTGTGTTGACAATAATTGTGACAATGAAATTCCAAACTGACATCCATTCCATTTTCACCTACAGCTGCTCTTTACCTAGTTAGAAGCAGCTGGTAACATGGCAAAATACGCGATGAGTGAGAGATGCATCTAGGAAAACAATCTTTCTATTCCATCTCCAGGTCATAAATGTGAGCTCCAAAGTCACACCATGAAGTGCCAGAGGCAGTACCTGTACCCAGACCTTCTGATTCTGAATGTGTATCTTCTATATTTGCTGTGGACATTGTAACATGTTCATGAAGCTAAGATGCCTCTTGTTGATGGGCCTCTTTACATTTTTTGTACAATAGCTTGATTGAGATCGAATTCACACATTATAAAAAGTACATTTATAAAATGTACAATTCCATGTTTTCTAATATATTCACAGAATCATGAAACTTTCACAGCAACCCAATTTCCGAACGATTTCATCACTCTAAAAAGAAATCTTGCATCCGTTAGTAATCACTCTTCATGATGTTCTTTTTTCACAGCTCTGAAATAATGTGATATATTTATACAATGGAATATTATTTAGCCTTAAAAAGAAAAGAATCTGTGAATGCTATAACACGAATGAAACTTAAAGACAGAATGGTAAGTGAAAGAAGACAGTCACAAAGGACTACCTATTGTAGAATTTCGTTTATGTGAAACGTCTAGATGGGATAACCCGTAGAGCTTGCTGTGATTTGGTTAAGTGTTTTCCACACCAGCCCAAGGTGCTATTAGGAGGTAGTGGAACCTTTAAGAGGCGGGGCCTAGTTGGAAACCTTCAGATCTCTGGGAGCATGCCGTTGGAGAGCTTGTGGGATGCTCTCCAATTCTCCACCACACCCTTTTCTCTCTCCCTCTTTACTTCCCGACTGCCATGAGATAGGCAGCTTCCTCTGCTGTGCACACCTGCCATGATGGGGGAGCCGCAGGCCCCAAAGCAAAAGGGCCAACCAACTGTGGCTTGAAACTTCCAAAATGGGGACCCAAAATAGACCTTTTCTTTGTTTAAGTTATCTCAGATATTTTGTCATAGTGACAGAAAACTAGCACAGAGCCATCACCTTTAAAACACAAATGGAATGAAGTATGCACAATAAAATGTATCATCTTAACTATTTTTAAATATTCGCTCAGTATTTTTAATTATTTTCACATTGTTGTTTTGCTATTACCACTCACCATCCCTAGAATTTTTTCATTATCCCAAATTGAGATGCTATACTTTTTACACACTAATACCACATTTTCCTTCTTTTAGGCCCCAGTAACCACTATTCTACTTTCTGTCTGTGAATTTGACGACTCTAAGTACTTTGTATAGATGAAATCATACAGTATTTGTCTTTGTATGACTGATTTACTTCACTTTCCATTACTTTATTAAGGTTTGTCCACATTGTAGCCTGTGTCAGAATTTCATTGCTTTTGAAGGCTGGATAACATTCCATCACATGTATACGCCGCATTTTGTTAATCCATTCATCTGTGAATGAACACTTGGTTGATTCCATCTTTTGGTAAATAATACCTCTATGAACCTGAGTAAATGTCGCAGTCCAGCTGCAGCAAAATAACCAGGGGGTGACGAGCAACTTGTGTATATTGATACAGCAGGAGTGGGAGCCGTTTATTGTAGGACACACAACTTATCTTAATTAACATAAACTAGATACAGCAGTCAACCAATAAGGAATCTCCACACTTAATGGCTCGCTGGCGTTAAAGTTAGAGTCTGTAAATAAGTCAAGATGGTGCCTGGCATTTTGCCAGAGGGAGTAGTTTGTGAAGTAACGCCAGCGGGCCATTAAGTGTAGAGATTCCTTATTGGTTGACTGCTGTATCTAGTTTATGTTAATTAAGATAAGCTGTGTGTAATCTATATATACCCCTCCTGTCCTTCAATAAACGGCTCCCACTCCTGCTGTATCAATGTAGGCAAGTTGCTCGTCACACCCCCCCCACCCCCCACCCCCCGGTTATTTTGCTGCAGCTGGACTGTGACAGATGGTGGCCCGTACAGGGAGCCCTGGGACAATCGGGGGTAAGTGACGGAAAAAAAAAAAAAAAAAAAAGCTGCCCGTCCCTAGAAAGATAGGACGGGAATAAATCTGCTCGTCCCTAGATAGGGCGAGAGGAAATATGGCCATTTTAAGAAAATAGAAAAGATTGATACAGTATATTTGTGTCTTGTTTTGTCTTGAAATGTTGTATTGTCTTTATGATGAAAATATGGAAGGGGTGTTAAGTAAATTACTAAGGTAAGGAGGCACCCCAGTGGAACCAAAAATAGTTGGGGCATGTGTTGATGGAAGCCTGGGAACTCTAGTCGGAAAGAAAAAGAAAGTTCAGAAGAAGAAGGATTATCAGGAAAAAAGTTGCAGCAAAAGGCTATTACTGAATACTTTTTGTTACCGGAGTGTGCGTGAATCGGCAAGGCGTCTGCCACATGCGCGAGCCAGTCATGGCGCAGCAAGGACTTTCCAAGCGGCGGCAGCCAGCTCTTCTACTGCCGCGAACCCAAATTCAGACCTGACCTGGAGGCACAGTCTCACAGGCTCTTGCTCCCTGTGCCCAGAAGCAGTTTGAGTCCAGGACACTCCCCAGGGCCATCTGGGACTGCCCAGGACGCTACAGCCGGCAGAAAACGCTACCAGAGTCGCTGATGTTTGGTCATTTTCAAAGCCAATAACTAAACTACAATGGGTCTCCCACACCTAGAGGCTGATGAGTAATGAGCGCCATTAAGGCTTATTTCAAATGTAAAAAACCTTGAGATAATGTACTAAATTGTTCAGAAGGTTGTTTTCTTAGTGAAATGCTACAGGATTTTCTTTAGCCAGCATTGCCTGAGTTCCTGCCTTCGTCCCAGTGCCGGTGAAAACGAGGGTGGAAGAATTTCCAGTGTTGCTAAAAACCAGAGGAGACTTCGGCTGAGAAACGGATGAGACTTCGGATCAAGCTAGCTGCCGGCAGAACTTACCCGGACTGTGAACTTACCTGGACTGTGATTTACCTGGACTGTGAGTTAATCTATTGAGACACTGCTTTACCTGGACTGAGACAACAAACTGTAATCTACAACAAATTGTAACTCAGTATCTTTGCTAACGGTGTCATTACTGGTATAATTTTTCCAAAGGCTTCTTACTTGGAGCCATCAATTGGCTTGGTATTGTGACATTTTGTATCCTCCCCTTCTGCTGTAGCAGATTATTTATGGTGTTTGTGTAAAAACCACTATGGTCATTATTTAAATTAAACAAAAGGGGGAAATGTTAGAGTCTGTAAACAAGTCAAGATGGCACCTGGCATTTTGCCAGAGGGAGTGGTTTGTGAAGTAACACCAGGGAGCCATTAAGTGTGGAGATTCCTTGTTGGTTGACTGCTCTATCTAGTTTATGTTAATTAAGATAAGCTGTGTGTAATGTATATATACCCCTCCTGCCCTACAACAAACGGCTCCCACTCCTGCTGTATCAATGTACACAAGTTGCTCGTCACTCCCCAGTTATTTTGCTGCAGCTGGACTGCGACAAGTAAACAAACAGCACACATATCTCCTAGACCCTACTTTCAATTCTTTTAAAAAGATACAGGTAAAATTTCTGGGTTACATGTATTATGGTTTGAATCTCTACTGTCCCCCGAATAGCTCATGGGATAGGCAATGAAGGAAGCTCAGAGGTGAGATGATTTGATTATCAGAGCTGTAACCCCATCATTGGATGAATTCATTTGATGGACTCCTAGGTAATACCTGTTAGTGGGTGGGGCATGACTACAGGAAGCAGGTCCCTGGGGGCGTGCCCCTGCATAGTATCTCATGTCTAGTTCCTTCCTCACCTTTCTGCTCTTACAAGTAGGTAGCTTTCCTCCACTACACCCTTCCTCCCCCACCACCTCCATGGTGTTTTGCCCAGCATGGAGTTGGCAGACTCTGGACTGAATCACTGAAACTCTGAGCCAAAATGAACTTGTCCTCCTCTAATTTGTTCCTTTCAGTTATTTTGGCCACAGAAATGAAAATTGAGATGTAATTCACACATTATAAATAAGATGTACGTGGTGATTCTATCTTTAATTTTTGAGGAACTTCCAAACGAATGCCATTGTTCTTTGAGGCAGTCCTGGGAGCTTACAGTAGTGACTGCTTCAATCCTGTCATTTGCATACAAGCAGGTAAAACCTGCTGAGAAGAGTTTAAACCAGTCTCCCAAACAATAAGGTGAGATATGCACCATCTCTCCATCACCACTAGCACTGTTTTTCCTCAACTATTAAGTTAATGAAATGTCTCACTTGTAAGAATTCAATGAGTAAAACTGATTCCAATCTCAGTTTATTGTCTGTTGACTTCAGGGAAATTTTAAAGTATTACTTCATTTTTAATAATGCTGTAAGTCAAACTTTTCTCCCTGCTTGGGCAGAACCTGCCCACAAATGTGCAGAGGAAGAGCCCGTTCACAAACGGGTGGGTTTTGCACGTGACTCAAACACTATGTTATACACTGAATTTTAGTCAGAGAAGATTCAATTTGCATCCCCTAATGGCCATGCCTCAAGGCATAGAAATAGACTGGATTTTGTATCACTTTATTTTTCTGACTCATGAGGGAAAGGAAAGATTAAAGCAGCTTCTTATTTGGAAAGAGGGAGAAAAGTACTACCCTTTTCCCTTTATCCTCAAGTGCCTTTATTTATTTATTTATTTATTTATTTAAATCCTCCTAAATGTCACTCTCCATGAAAAAAAAAATGGTGTTCAACGGCCTTAAAATCCTCAATTTATCACTAATATTGTCTTTGTAGAAGCAGCAGAAAGAAGACCACCCTATGATTCTCTGGCACCAGTGCCCTCTGGGGGAGGCCATTCAGCAACATGAATCACTTGTCTGCATCCGGAGACACTCTGAGGCCAGCCCTAGGGTAGGCTCCATTTTAATAAGCCAGGTGGAGGTTTTCCACGGAAAATGATCCCCTTCTCCATGAAATTTTACAAAGACACCTCAGAATTACTCATCTCTCAAATTCCAAGGCAAGAAAGATAGGAATCTCAAGTTTTTATATTTTAATTTAAAGTGTGCCTCCATTAGGTACTTTGTGGACCACTCATTTTCTTGCTAAAGAGAAATCAATCGGGGGGGGGGGGGGGGCCCCTTCCAGTTAGTCAGCGTGATGTATGTGCTCTCCAGGGTGATGAATTAGAGAGCAGGGGAAACATTGGTTACCTTATTCTTTCAAAAGGAGAAAACGGATTTGTCCATGCTGAAGGAAGCAGAAAGGACTTCCCTCTGCCCCTCACTAACTGAGGCCCCTTTGTGTAAACTGACTACGGGAAAGGCCCGGCTGACCAGGTGCCTGGTGCCACCACATGTGGGCTCACCCTCAAGTCGTTACCGCAGAATGACCGACCCATGATCCCGTAGTGTTCTGCCTGTCTTAATGCACTCATGGCCTCTTTGGCGTTCCCTGCCCAAAAATCCAGAAATAATCTCGGTGTATTCTCTTTGTATACTTCAGCAACCCCAAGACCCCGGGGCTCCCAGACCCTGTCTCTTAATTTTAACACTCCTCCCTAAATAGTTCTGTTAATAATAATCATCTGACCCAGTCTTTTTTTCCCTCTGCCACCAGGAACCTTCCTCCGTTCCCGCTGGAACTCACATCTGTCCGTCTCTTCAATCTCTTCCCGCAGGGACGCTCTCCGGGCTCCAGGCTGACACTACTGCTGCTAGAGCGCCCCCAGGTGGTGGCTATTTTGTCTCCTATAAGTGGGTCCCCATGTGCTACCTGTCCTCTGTGTCCTTCCTTGCCACTCCCAACCAGGCTTTCTCTTCTTCCCAACTGCTTTGAAGACTTTGAAGCCTTTGTCGTTTCCACCAACGACCCTTCCTTAGGGCAGTCACCAACAGCCCTGCCGGCCACTCTCCATCAGTCCTTAGAGCGTTCCACTCTTGGCTGGCTGTCAATCTCTCCAGTCATCTCAATATCACCAGGACCGTCCTTCCATGAATGGCACTGAGTCATCAGATCTTGTCCTTCATTCCTCAGCCACCCCTTCCAAGTCATCTGGACGTTGTCATTGCCGCTCCCATAACTCATTGTCAAGCATTAGGCTTCTTTACTCACTGTGGTATCCTGACGCCGACAGTTCTCCAACCCCCAGAACCTCCTCCACCCGTTTTCCCAGCCACTTTTCCACTCACCCTTACTCCTCTCCTGTCCTTACTTCCGTCCTAAGACAGCTCGGTTTCAATTGCTCTTCACTAAAATAATTCCTTACACCAATCCTCAACTCCCTTGCTCTTCTCTCCTCAAGCAGTAGGGTCATGGCAAAATCAGCACTTGGTTAAACCAGTCTCCCCCTCCCCTGCTGGTCCGGCTATAAATCCATCGCCACTAATCTGGGGCTCACTTAGTACTGCTCCCGAGCCCCACCTCACTTGCCTCGTCCACTGCTCATTGTTCCCTCTAGATCATTATTTCTTACCTCGTGCCTCTTTGATTCCATTTCCTGTCCTCCACTCTCAGTTGATAACCTTAATTCTTATTTCATTAAGAAAGTAAAAGTAATCAGAAAATATTTTCCATTTGCTTTTATAACCAAATCTTCAAAACTACCTGTATCAGTGCCCACTATTATGTTTTCTCTTCTGTTGTGAGAAAGAAAAACTGTTGGTTTACTCTTCTGTCTGTCATGTAAGGCCAATCCCCAATTCCATTTCCATCCCTTTCAAGCACCTCACTCTTCTGAGAATCTTTTCTCCTCTTTACAGGATCACTCCCATCAGCATGCCAACATGCAGTAATATAGTCCAAATGAAATAAAAACCTAAAAAACTCCTTATCCCAGATCTCCTTCCATTTGCAAGCTCACTTCCCCCCTCTTTATAGCAAACTTCTTAGACAAAGTTATCTATTCTCACTGCCTCCACTTCATCTTCTCCCATTCTTTTCTGAACCACCTTTTACCTCCCTTTTAAATTGCTCTTGTTGAGGTCACTACTGATTTCAATGTTTCTCAGTCTTCCTCTTACCTGACAGCTGCATTTGGTGAGATAATCGTTCCTTCCTTTTTGAAACATTTCACTTGGCCTGTGGGAGTCCATCTTTTCTAAATTTCCTCATCTGCATTTGCTAATTCCTTCCTATTTTTAAGAACTCTTCAGATATCTTTTCTTTTATACTAACTCTCTAAAAACTTCATCCAATCCCTTGGCTTTACACACTATCTGTTGAGGCTTTCCCAATTTGTATCTTATGTCAGTCAGCTGTGTCAGTCAGCTTTCTGTTACTGTAACAAAATACCTAAGACAATAAACTTATAGAGAAATTTATTTTGGCTCATGGTTTCAGAGATTTCAGTCCATGATCAGTTGGTCACATTGCTTTGGGGGCCTCTGGTGAGGCAGAATGTTATGGTAGGGAGCACACAGTGAATCAAGTTGCTCACCTTATGGTGAAGGAAAAGAGAGAAGATGAGCTGGGGTCCCACTATTCACTTCAGGAGTACACCCTCAATGACTGGAATATCTCCTACTAAGCTGCACTTTTTAAAGTCTCCAACACTTCTATAATGTCAAGCAGGGGATTAAGCCTTTATACATGGGCCTGTGGGGAACAGTTCAGATCCAAATTGTAGTAACCTGTATCTCTTCCCTGGACTCAAAACTCATATAACCACTGCATACCGTAACTCTTTCCTTGGGTGTGTAATAAAATTACAAAGTTAACATCTGAACTATAATAATTTCTCGATTTGAGCTCTGTCTCTCCCACCAAACCTGCCATTCTTACAGAGCGGTAACTCCAGCTAGTGTGGCTGGTGCAGAGAGAACCAGGGAGAGAGGAGAAGCTGAGAAAAGTCAGAAGCAATGGGACCAGACCCTCTGGGGTCTTCCAGGTAAGACTCAGCAGGCTGTCTTTTACTCCCTGTTGGTCAGTTTTTCACCACTGTGACCAAAACAACTTAGAGAAGGAGAAGTCTATTTGGGGCTCTCAGTTTCAGAGGTCTCAGTCCATGGTTGGCTGAGTCCATTGCTCTGGGTCCAAGATGGGTCAAAACATTATGGTGGAAAGGCATGGCAAAGGGAACTTCTCCTCTCCTGGCAGCCAGGAAGCAGAGGGAGGGAAAAGGGAAGGAGACCTAGGGAAGATGATCCCACATCCTCCAGCCACCACACACCTGCCTACAGTTACCATCCAGTCTATTCATACTGGGATGTTGTGGTTAGGTTATAGATCTCACCGTCCAATCATTTCACCCCTGAATCTTCCTGAATTAACCTAGGACACTTTATATCCAAACCATAGCTTACTTTAGGTGA
Source organism: Callospermophilus lateralis (assembly GCF_048772815.1). Classification (NCBI taxonomy): domain Eukaryota; kingdom Metazoa; phylum Chordata; class Mammalia; order Rodentia; family Sciuridae; genus Callospermophilus; species Callospermophilus lateralis. Next base: position 118,757,644 of record NC_135312.1, read on the forward strand.
CATGGATTGCCTTTGAAAGGTTGTAAAGAGATAAGTGATGTTCCTTGCCTTGGGCTTTTCGTGGGTAATTCTGGTTCCTGGGCAAAGAATAAGGGCAGAGGGTCAGGGCAGAACAGAGCAAGGCTAAGGCAATCACCTAGATGAAAGATGAGCCACTGGGACCGGAGAGGTGGAAAGCTGAGGGTGAGACGTTTCACATTTCATTTCTATTTTAGAATTGTCAGACTTTCAGCTTTAACTGGAAAGGGTTGTTCAGAAAATCAAGATGTCAAGGCTGGCACCAGTGTAACTGGCCTGGACAATTGGAGGGAAGAGGTGCTTTAAACCATGGTGGTGAAGGCTGCCGAAGGTGACTTAGCAGGGACTCTCAGCAGCTTGATTTTCAATATGTGTAGATTGAGGTGCCTGCTATACATGTATCCAACTAAAATGTCAAGCAGCCATTGGATATGTAATTCTGGAAGAGAGATTTTTGGATATTGAGGTCAGATTTGTTGTATAAATTGTTTTTTTTTCATTGCAATAAAAAGTTGGAAGCAGCCTGTATCCATCATAATAATCTAGAAATTTATCCACGGGAATTGGAAGCTTATGCAATTATTGAGAGAGTGAATGTGAGGGAATATTTTTCAGGAAATCCAGATATAGAAGGATCACAGAGAAGCACTGGTGATGATCACTTCCATTATCCCGATAAAGTGGGACACAAGGTGACATGCTGAGACCAAGGTGGGTCAGGCAGGCTGACGAGGAGTTTGAGAAAGTAGTCATTAAAAAGATGCCTCTCCACCAAGCCTGTGCATAATTTGTCACAGAATTAGGGAGGATTGTGACATCACAGGGTTTCATGCTGTTTTCCTACCCTGGTGCAACTCTGTGAACATGCATCTTAACAGTTCTCTCTGGGAGCACAGCAGCATGTGGGGTACTGGTAGGAGATACAAACAGAGATTTAATTCTGAACTCATAAAATTCAGGTTTTCAGCCCACCCCCAAATTTTGAGTAATTGGTTCTAGGGGAAGGTCCAGGAATTTTAACAAGTACCACAGACTACTTTGCACACTGATAAACATTGCTCTAAGTTGCTTCCAAACTGGAAGTATTGATGGAAACAACTACCAAGAACTACCAGTGCCCTTAGTGGGTGCTAGGAACCACTGTTGCTCAAGAGCAGTCTTTGGAAGCAGTGGAGTGCTCCGTGTCAGAGAGAAACAATCTTATAACAAAATGCTGAGATCTCTGTCCTCCATTATTCTTGTTTGTTTAGTGCAGTGTTGGGGATCGAAGCAAGCACCTTACCATTGAGCTAGATCCCTAGATCCTAAGTGATTCTAGAATGAATCATCCCTAAGAAGGAAATAGACCAAAACCCAAGGTCTATCTACTGGTTAGAGGAAAAGTAGATATTTCTGGTCTTCTGCTGTAATATTCAACAAAGGAAAAAAAACATGTCAGTTTTCATCAGAAAATGAACCAAGTTGAGCTCAGAAACTCTGACCTTTGAATCTTCTACAATTTTTTTCCTATTTTTTAAAATTTATTTTTATTTATTTTTTTAATGCTGTGCTAAGGATTGAACTCAACATCTCACACATGCTAGGAGAGTGCTCTACCACTGAGCTCCAGCCCCAGCCCCAGCCCTGGAATCTTCTACAATAATAACCTAACTCATGGATGCCAGGATGATGTGTCCAAGAGAACCCTAAGTAATCCCCACCCCAGGCCTGGTATTAACTTTGAACTGTATTTGACCAAATAGGAGATGTAGATAGAAATAATTGCATAATATTTTAAGTGTTCCAATAAATTCCAAGCAGATCAACTTCATGTGATGATTGCAGAGTGTTTCCTTTATATGACCAATTTCATCAAGGAGATCTTTTTTTTCCAAAGGAGATCTTTTTCCCTTAAAGGATTGTTTCATCAAAGTATAACAATACTAACATTACTCAGGTGTGGTGGCGCACACCTGTAATGCCAGAGACTTGGGAGGCTGAGGCAGGAGGATCCCAAGTTTGAGGTTGGTTTCAGGAACTTAGTGAGACCAGTCTCAAGATAAAAATTAAAGAGCTGGGGACGTAGCTCAGTGGTAAAGTGTGCCTGGGTTCAATCCCCAGTACCCCCTCCAAAAAGAAAAAAAAAAAAAACTACCCTAACATTAAAAAAACATTTCAGCCAGGCACTGTGGTGCATGCCTGTAATTCCAGCAGCTTGGGAGGCTGAGTTCAAAGCCAGCCTCAGCAAAAGCAAGGCATTAAGCAACTCAGTGAGACCCTGTCTCTAAATAAAGTACAAAATAGGGCTGGGGATGTGGCTCAGTGAACAAGTGCCCCTGAGTTCAATCCTAGGTACATTCCCCCCCTCAAAAAAACCAACCAAACAAACAAACAACAACAACAACAACAACAAAAATTTCAATGCTTAAATAAAACCAGCTTGTCAGAATGTACTTGGTATATTTTCCTTAAAAAATTATAAATTTTCTACTTATTACTAGCAACCACTTAACAACCCATAGTATTTAACTCAATCAATTAAATGAATCCCATGAAATAAAATGTGAGGTACGGATAATGTCTGAAATCATTTTTAATTCATGGCTAGAGACCATGAAGATTCCTTTGACAAGCCCTTAAAAAGCTTGTGGGTGATGTTAAAAACTTCAGTGTACAAGCTCTACTTCCATTTTGGGGTGGAGTAGGGACCTTCTGATTTGGTACAGTCAAGTCTATATAGAGACCACGAGAATAGGAACTCCAGGGCCATCCAGAGGCTGCTGGAGTTTTCACGTGCTCATGACCTGAATTTTCTGATGCTGAACAACTGAGCAATATGAATATGCAAAGCTCCTAGACTCTGACCACTATCTGCCTCTTTCATCCTGTTCTGAAAAGCAAGTCCTTGTGCCTTTGGCCAATATGGCTGAGTTCTGAACCCCCAGACCAACAGGAGAAGAAAAAAGAGAAGGAGCACAGTTTGTTTGCTTTTAAAGAAGAAAAAAAATAACAACAGAATTTATCTTTTCAGAACATATGCTTCAATATCAGATTCTAGCCAGTAACTTCTTAAGAACTCATTTACTTAACAGAATCAGTGTATATGGTTGTCCCAGAGACAAAATAAAAGAAATCTCATGGCTTGGCATCCGGAATTGTCTCAGGTGGCCTGCCAATTCTTTCAGTTTTCATCTTTCTCTGTTCTCTTTTTTTAAAAAATAAAAAGTATAAACATCATCATTTGTACTTTATGTATTTCCATAATTATCTCTATGCTCAAGTTTTTAAAAAATGTCTCGGTCCTTTCTGAGATTTAGTACCTGTTTGTCAACTCTATCAAACATTAATTCTGTATAAGAATGGTTCACTCAAAAAGTGAGATCTCCTAAATCTACCAGCATTTTTTTATACAAATAAGTGGAAGAAAACCCTGCCTCTTCTCCCCAGACCCATCCTGTGACCTCCTTCTCTTCCCTTCTCTGTGCTGAAGAGGGACCAGCAACCAAACTATCTTTGGCCAACAGCACCACCTACTGACCATGTTGTAAGTTACTACGACTGCTCTAGCATATGCACAGGCTTTGTTGTCCCGTGTATTTTATTCTTAAAATTCAATAAATTGCCTTGGAAATGTCTCTTTAATTGAAAATTTACCTATACTATCTCAGTCACCAAAATAAACCCCAACCATCATTTGTTGTTGCAAATCACATCCCCACATAGTTCTGGTCATTCCTTTACATGAGTCAATCTCACACCTTTCCATGCCAAGCAAGTTCCTCCACTGTCTCCTCTAAAACCCACCATCTGTCATCAACAAAATATCCTGTGTCCTTGAGATCTTCTCTACCTCATCTCCAACGCTTTATTCTAAATGAAACCTGGTCTTCCCAAGTCGTGCATACTTGCTGCCAGTTCCAAGTCATTCTCCTTTCCTTTTCCCTAAATATCTTGGCTTCCTTTGAAGCTCAGTCATGGGTCACTCCACTTCTCCTCCACGTGTCAATCATCTACAGATTTCATAGTCACATCTTATCATAACACTTGAAGATTCTCATGCCTGACCTACTGTCAGGCTCTCCAACCATACTCTTGTCCTAATTCTTGGTGATTTCAACACCATTGAGAAGATCCTTGTAATAATCTAATTTTTCAGGCTCTTGATGCCTCTACCTCCTGAGTATTACAGGTGCAGGCTACCACACCTGACTAGCCTCCCCTCTCATGGTCTCATTCTCCCCATCATTCCAGCCACCTACTGTTATAGTCACACTCTACACTTTGTCATTACCAATAACTGCACCTCCTTCATAATGTCAATTTCAGACACTTCATGCTCCCATCACTTCCCATCTCTGCATCTCTGATGTTTTCCATCCCCTGGAGGAAAACCTTAGCTTTTATTCCTCCCCTAAGCATGTCCTGATCTACCTCTTTCCTTTTTAAAAGAGTCAACAGTTCAACTTGGTAATCACTGCCTGGCACACATTCCAGATTCCTTGTCCTCTCCCACCATAAACTTACTTGTTCCTAGTTATATCCAATAGATCCATTCACTCCTTCCTGTCACTGAACTGGTAAAGGCAATTGAAAGAAAACACACACTTTTGATGGCAGATCTGACTGTGATTCCTGATTATTGACCTCAAGTGGGTCTTTGCTGTGGACAGGTAATTTTACCACCTTTGACTAGTTGCTTTCCTCTCATGCGCTCCCAGACAACTCTTCTGCACCTTTCTTTTCTCTTCAAACCTAGAACACTTCATCTTTTATTGTCACACAAATTCTCTTTATTCCCTTTTCAATGACCTTGTTATTTATTTTACCAAGAAAATAGAGGTATTTATAAGGAGCTTCCTCCTAAAACCAAAGTACATGTACTGTCCTCCCTCTGCCTTTCCTACCGTTACATTAAACACATTGTCTCTCCTTCTATTTAAGGAAAATTCTATGGAAAATTGATATCCCCATCTAATCAAGAACATTCTTTCTAAAGTTGCTCCTCTTTCCCACATCATCAGTATTTCCTCTCTAACTGGATCATTTTTCCTTCAAAACCAAAACCTGACCTTGACCATACGTGCGTCTCTAGGTACTCTCTGATCTATGTTCTTTCCTTCATAGCAAATCTAATTAGGTCTCAGGTTGAATATTTTAATCATTTTAATTTTGAAAATTCCTACATTAATAGGAGCTTCTGGAGGACACCCCATAGCCAAACTGTAAAATATTACTAGAAACCCACCTTCAATGGCAGGCTATATTTGTTGTCTGCATTTCTTGTCTTCACACTTCCTGAATCAATTTCCATGAGGCTCAGTGCCCTGCCAATCAAAAACCAATAGCAATTTCCAGGCTGACAAGCTAATGATCACTTCTCAGTTGACATCTTCCTCCATGACCAGCAGCATTTGGGTCAATCAAACACTCTACCTTCTTAACGCATTTTCTTTGTTCGGCTCTGTTTTGTCTTCCATCTTCCTCTGATAATACCCCGTGTTAGTCAGCTTTGCATTGCTGTGACTAAGACGCTTGACAAGAACAACTTAGAGGAAGAATATACTATTTTGGGTTCATGGTTTCAGTACATGGTCACCTAGCTCCATTGCTCTGGGCTCAAGATGAGTAGATCATCATGGCAGAAAGACATGGTGGAGGAAACCTGCTCAGGTCATGTCAGCCAGGAGGCAGAGGGCGGGGAGGAAGAGAAGAGATCACACCAGAGACAAAACATGAACCCCAAAGGCACAGTCCCAGTAACCTACTTCCTCCAGCCATGCCCCACGTGCCTACAGTTACCACCGAGTAAGTTAGTTCATTCAAATTATTAATCCATCAAATGGATCAATCCACTGACTACATCTCATAATCACTTCACCTCTGAACGTTTCTACCTCCCCTCTCATGCCTTCCTGCCTAGTCTGGCCTCCTTTCTTCTCTAACCCACCAACCAGGCTCCAGCTTCAGGGCCTTTTGTTTGCGTTTCTCCTCTTCCTGGATTGCCATTCCTTTAGATTCTTCAAGTGTCTGCTCAAGCGTAACCTCATCAGAAGTCTCTCCCCGTCCACCATATATATATTAGAATATTCCATTATTCTTGGATCGTCACTCCTATCCTTACTTTTATGTCCCTCCTTCCTCTCATTTGTTGTTTTTGTTTTCACCTCCTTTTGTGTCTCACTATATTACCCAGACTGGCCTCAAATCCCTGGTCTCAAGGGATCCTCCTACGTCAGTCTCCTCAATAACAGAGTGAGGGTCTACCCAGCTTATTTTTCTTCCTCTTCCTTATTTCTAAGGACAATATTTATTCATTTGTTTTATATTTCTCCCACTAGAATGCAAAATCCTTGAGAGTAAGAGCATTATCTGTTTATTTTTATTGTGTTTGTTCAGTTGTTTTGAATAGCTCTTGGTGCATAACAGGAATTAAATAAATAGTTGCCAAACAAAAATCTTTTTCTCCTTTGCTATTCTTTCAACCCTTATGGATTGGACAAGATAATTTCTTCCTCCTTCCATTTCCATCTCTCCTTTCTTGGTTCACTCTCTTTCACTACTTTTCTTAATGTGTGGGTCTTGAAGGAAGTAATGTAACCAAAGGGCCCAAAATAAACACCTTCAGGACCCCAATGCACACATGGAGCAGCAGGGTGCAGAGCTGCAGGGCCCTGGGGTGTGTCTGTCCTCCTCCAAACTATTTGAATTTTCTGAACTTAAACAGTACACTTGAAGGCAGGCTTTGGTCTTTTTACTGTAAAAAAAAAAAAAAATAAAATATATATATATATATATATATACACACACACACACACACACACACACACACACATCTGAGCTACATCAACTTAAAGAGAAGAAAAATTTATTTGCAGCTCACAGTTTTGGAGCTTTCAGTACAAAGATGACTTGCCCTGTATCTTTTGGCCCTGAAATGAGCCAGCACACTAAGGCAGGGAACATGTAGCATAGAAAGCTGCTCACCTCTAAGAGGCTGGAAACAAGACAAAGAAAGGAAGGAAGAGACCCAGGGTTCCATCTCCCCTTTGAGAGCATGTCTGCAATGACCTTAAACTTCCCACTAGGCCCTACCTCTTAAAATTGCTGCCACTTACCAATACCTCCATGCTGAGGACCAAGCCTTTAACATACTGGCTGCTGGGTACAGTCCAGATCCAAACTACAGCAGGCCTGTAGGTCCTGCATCTGCCATTCTTCCTAATCCTAGCCCAGAAGCCCAGGAGTGGTGGTAGTATTAGTTCTTGTATGGAGGAAAATATAAATTTTAGATTAAATGTGACAAATTACAAATACACAGTATTCACCTTCAGAATCTGCTTTGGTTTCTCTCTCCTTCCACGTTATAGCCCACCTACTTTCCTCAAGTTCTAGCATTTGAGATGTTTTCTCTGATTTTTCACTGTTTTCTTTGAATTTCTGACTAATCTTATTGTTATTCATCTATATTTTTCAATATGCAGTTAGTCGTCACCTAGTTATGTAAATAAGACTACTATTTTTCAAAAAGAAGTTAGTCTTTGGTTCATCCTATTTTAGAGATGTAAAGCGTTGGGCCCTCAAACAACCAGCTGGTGACTTTCCTTCCAGGAAGCAAGGAGATTAACAAACTGTGGCCAGTGTCCATTTTTCCTAAGCAATGAAGACCAAAATCTGTATTACCTTCAGAAACATAGACCTCAAGGAAAAAACACATACGATGCCCGAAAATCCTCTGCTTAAAGTTTTTCTTTCAAAACATTTCTTTCTTTTTTTACTAAAGAATAGGAAAACTACTGTCCCTCAGTGACTTCAACGGGGTAAGAGCCGTGTCGAATGTTCACACAGACCCCAGTGTCTGCCCTAATGAAATACTAAAATAAATTAGAACCCCACCCATGACTACCTCTTTATGTCCCCCTCCCTCTGAGTCATCCCTGTGTTATGTAAATAAGACGAGAGCCACCCTCTGTCGTCTCTCCAAAAGCTGAATCCTCCTGAAGGTGTCCCGCCATTCCAACAAGGGAAGAATTCAGTCTTCAGGTCAAGGGCAGGAACAGCAAGGATACACTCTGCCTGTTCCAGGACATTGCATTTGGAGGGAGCAAAGGTCAGGGTTCTTGTGGTCATAGGAATTTCTGTTTCACACAACTTTTTAAAAAACATGGGTTCTGCTCTGCATACTTCATCCTTAATAGAACTTGCCAGATCCCCAACACCCATGTTCATATCTAGTCTCTGATTTTAAGTTTTCATTGAAAAATGATTCTAAGCAGCTAGCTAATGAATGTACCCTGGGAGCATAGTTCAAGTATAAATGAGAATATCATTCCTTCTCAAACAGAAGCCAATTCAACATTAGAATTTTCTGGTCTGTCTGGGTAACAACAAATGAATGGGAGAGGTGTTATCAGTGTAGGTAACCCCCTGCCCCAAGATAGCCAAAAGAACATGCTTTTGTTTTGTTGTGTTTTTCCTTTCAAACCTGATTTAAAGTTGCGGACAAAGTTATTTTGCAGAATTAACCAGACAATACTCAGACTGGGTCATGGAATTTTATAAGCAAGTCACTCTAAAATAGACCCTAAAAAAAAAAAAAAAAAAAGGCTTTAGATGCTAAGCCCTAAATAGGAAATTGGCCCAGTTGTGAAATATGTTGGCAACAAAACTTCACTCGATATTAGGTCTGACTCTTGAGCTCAGCTATAAGATTTTCTACTTCTGAGCAGAGTTCTAATATGCAAACCAAAAAGTCAAACTATGAGGCTAACAGGAAATTGTATCTTCTCAGAGGTCAAATTTGCTGAAATTTTTGAATAAGGTACAAAAGGGCAGAAGGACCAAAGACCCTGGTGAAATCAGGACCCTGTCCCCTGAAGCCAGTGACTGAATGGGAAAATAATTTCATATCCTCATGCCTGGATTTTAAGTGCAGAAAGCAATATACTGTGGCAAAAATATAAGACATAAATTTAATAAAATGAGTTTTATGAGATGGGGTGCTGCAAAGCTTCCCTAATTAAACTTTATACTCACGTTAGGGCAACCTTCTTCTTTTGGAGACCAACCTATCCTTTATTTCTTAACTTCTTGTCATTCTTTTTATTGGTAAAGCAATTATTTTTGCTAAAACCAGTGGACAGAGTCATAAAGTGACATTGTTTCCCTTACACTCTTCATTGTTGGAAGATATAAAGAATAAATATATACTTTTGGAAGGGAAATAAATCATCCGACTATTACTCATTTCAGGAGATTGTTCCTGTCATTATAACTTTAAACTAGTTTTTCTGGATGAATATTGGGGAAATATCCTTTTAACATAAAAATATACTTTTGGAGACATTTTATCAAATAGTTTAGATTAAAATGTGAACTCATAGGACCAAGGGAAAATATCCCTGGGGTCCTTGAATACACTCTCTCATGTCATAAAACTGTATTTAAACCAGTCCCAGTTGTTAAAACTGCTTTATGAAAGCATCTCAAAGTGATTTTCTAGAATTCATACCCCAATTTTTATCTGCAGTGTAAATGAACTTGTTATACAAGTCATTATAGACTTCCACTATAAACAAACATATCAGGTCTCATCATTAAATAACACTTTTAGCTCTTAAAAAGTCAACCAGATAAGGGGGAGTGGGGGGTCATGGGAAAAAATGGAGGAACTGTGATTGGGCAAAGGGGAGGGAAAGTTAGGGTGGGATCGTGGGGGCAGGAAAGATGGTGGAATGAGATGGACATCATTACCCTAGATACATGTATGACTGCATATATGGAACGACACTACGTTGTGTACAACGAAGAAATGAAAAGTTGTGCTGCAATTGTGTATAATAGATCAAAATGCATTCTACTGTCCTATATACCTAATTAAAATAAATTAATAAAATTGTCAACCAGTTATGTACTGAGCTTTATGCAATGGCTAAAGTATCAGTGCTAAATAGTCGTTAAATAAGGCAAAATCCACATAAAAAGATCTTACTTACAATTACTTGTTTTATTATATGTGTTTAACTCTTGATGAGACAGATGTTTAGGAGGAAATTTAGAATAATGAATTCTGATTCCTTCAAAAATAGCTGTGTTGTCATTTGTAGGAGAGGATGAGACAGGTAATACCATGAGACTACCATCTTACTGTTGTTTTAAGGTAAAAGACCTTAAACTGTATGTAATGACATGCATGCCACATTTTTCAAGTCAAGATTTCTCAAGATATCTTCCTGCTGAATTTTCAGAAAGAAATACCCAATGATATTGACAACAGCCTCTAATTATTTCTTGGAAACAAAATAAGAATGATCCTCATCTATATCTTGTTACCAAATCAGACCAGTTTTGACTGCCAGGCAGTATGCCAATCACTGAAACCACGAGTTTTGCTCAAGAGGAAGACTTTATTCACAAGGAATTAACTATGTAGAGACTGGGACAAGCCTCAAATACTCCTATTCTCTAATCTCAGGATAGAGGATAATGAATTTAGGAAGAAATTTAGAATAATGGATAGAGACTAGAGAATAGGAATATTTATGGGATAAGAAATAGGGTGGTCTGAGGTGATGGGGGTAAGAAAAAGTGAAGCAATTGTGTTCCATGCACATTGTCAAAATTCAAGCTCTTCATAGCACCCATGTTCAGAAAAATAGCGATATTAACATGACCTGAGGAGGTCAGCCCTTTGGGTCAAAAAGTCACCCACTGGTCACCTGTCAGCCTCAAGTGAGGGGTTATGGTTTCAACCAGTTTGAGATAGAGGAAAGTGACCTCCCAATTCCTGAAAAACCTAGGCCATCATTACCATCGTAAACCGTACATCAGAGGTGTTACCTACAGGAAAGCTAATGGGAGTATATTGCCTAGTTATGTCGCCTCTAAAATTGCTGATAAAAGCAAGTAACTCAAAGCCGTTGGAGCTAGAGGTGCCAGGCCCACCATATGCCATATTGTGAAATTTTCATAGGGAGACCACAAAAACTGGACTTCTGAAACAGTCTGTGCAAACACGAATTTGCTTCCACTGATTGCTTTTTCATGAAAATAAAATGCTCCCTAGGATTTTTGTCATCCCAGGGGATGCAAGGAACTGTGACGAAATGCCAGTAAGAGTAGGAACTACATGGAGGATAAGAACCTGAAGAAAGGGACTCTATGTATTAGCATGAAGGCTTTTCTCCCAGAAATAAAAAATTTTTTTAAACACAAATGTAAGTGGATTATTTGCTTTGGGCTATGTTAAATAAAACTTAAATAAAATGATGCCAAGTGTTGATTCAATCAGTGTCTTTTAGCATCATGATGCAGGCTTTCTTAATTTTAAAAGCAGAAGAAGACAATTTTAAAGCACTCCAACATTCAGGAATATTTTACTTACTCTTTTAATAAACTTTTGTTTATGCCTAAAGGTGCCATTAATTTACCAGCCAGACATTAATATACAGCTCACCAGGGACCTGTGTCTACACAGTGATTATTGCTGGAGTTTCACTTGGGGCTCACTCACCACTGTTTATACACAGTTACTGGACAAAAAAATTTTTTAAAAAGTTTGTGCTTTCTTTATGTCCCATGATTATTCTTCTACCAGACTTGGGAAAAAATAGCTATTTATGATGGGGATCAAATAACCATAGCAGGCTTTTAAGAATATTTAATACATTTATTTTTCTTTAGTTGTAGTTGGACACGATACCTTTATTTTACTTATTTATTTTTATGTGGTGCTGAGGATTGAACCCCGGGCCTCACATGTGCTAGGTGAGGGCTCTACCTCTGAACCACAACTCCAGCCCTTTATTTAATGTATCTTTAGAAAGTATTTTTATGGCTACAGTAAAGAATAATTTGCTTTTTTTTAATTTGAAGAAGTGATTGAGAATAGGGTGGTTGATACTGAATAATAAGCCTCTGTGTTATTCCAGTCTATGGCTCAGAGTTTAGCATAGAGTCCAAGAGTAAAAAACCTTGTGTACCTAAGAAGATGACCAAGAAGGCTCCAACTCCCACCTGTGTATATATATGCTAATTATTATAAACTTTGGAAAATCAATCCAAACAATGCCATGAAATCTTATCTGGATAGGTTTGGTTTGTTACTGCTAATTATAAGAATTAAATTATAAATAATTCATTGTGTGTCGGTTCAACGGGTTGATGGCATAACATTTATTTGATGTGTGATCTTGATTTTTTTTAAAACATCTGCCAAGAAGCTGACTCATAGCTCTGAACCTTTTTTCCAAGTTCATAATGCAAATCAGAGCCACGACATTCTATTCAATGATTTAAAATGCATCTTTACGCTGCTTTCAGGTGCTGGAAGCAAGGATCACAGCAGTGTGATGAAAATCTGAAAGCAATGCTGGTGAAATGGGGCCATTTTTCTCTGCTAAATGGAATGCAGAAAGCATTCTTAACTCCAAGGACTGGGGGAACTAAGTGAGTAACTTCCCACTGTGGCTCTCAGGAGCTATAGGTGAAAGCTGTCCTTGGCTGCTTGGCATAGCTTTGGAAATGTTGCTTATGCAACTCACTTTTTAAAAAGAGGTGACTGGATTAATGAGTCAGGTAAAACTTAAGTAATGACTGTATTTTTCTGGCATCCAAAATAATGCAAACACTCGGTTGTAATTATCCCCAACTCTCGTGTGTGTGTGTGTGTGTGTGTGTGTGTGTGTGTGTGTGTGTGAAAATATGAAAAATAAATATTGGATAATATGCAAAGGGAAATGTAAACTATTAATGTCTTTTGAGAATGCAAATCTGGCCATATCTAGTAAGAGTGCAAATACATATGCCCTTACCCCTAGAAATCCCACAAAAATAAATAGTCAACACCTAAGTGTGCATGTATAAGGATGTTTACTGCAGATTTGTTCATAGAATGCTCCTAATTAGGGATGTAGAGGAATAAAGCATGGTTCATCCAGTGTTACATTTCCACTAAAGAGAATATGTTAGGTCTGTATTAGCTGATTTGGGGGGATTTTTACAACAGGTGTTCAAATAAGCAAAACAGTTTTCTAATATTTCTTATGGCTATGGTGAGGAGAAATGAGAGATGGAGAGAAGAGAAAAACATTTTTAATTGGTTTTAAAATATTCTCAAAAAATACATTTAAAAGAAGATTCTATTTATTCAAAAATTTGTATATATATATATATATATAGTCTGCATATATAAGTCTGAAGGGTTGCATTAAAATAGTTACTGAAGTGTTAGTGGTAATTATCTTGGGTGACTTTTAGTTACTTATATATTTTTGGCTTTGGTTGATTACAATAGCATATTTTATTTGTATAATGAAATAAAAAAGATTAAAGAATTATTAGTAAAATAGCAGTTGTAATGTTTAAGAAAAAACTAAAAATCTTTAAAATGTGAAGCATATAAACAGATTTTCAAAAGGTGAAAAATAATGTTGTTTTCAAATACGAGAGTATACACTCAAGACAACTAGTAAAACTTTTTGAAATTTGGGAGATTTAAAAACTGCATAAAGGGACTGGGTGTATGGGTCAGTGGTGGAGCACATGTTCACCATGCATTAGGCCCTAAGTTCAATCCCCACCAACTAAAAAAGAAGAAAATTACATGAAGGATTTATATTGAGCTGATATAGAATGGCCCAAGAACAAAAAGTGGACAATATGCAAACCCTAATTCTGTTCAAGTGTCCTTGGAACTAACTAGAATATCTGCCCAAATTGCATTCAGGTTTAAAAATGTGGAACTTTGATAGAGAAAGACAGCATAAACAGCAGAACCTATTCTTCTACACATCTCCTGCTCCTTCCAGGGATTCACAACAAGCCCAAAGTTCTTAATATACCCCAAAGAGAATAGACTAAGGTACAACCAATTTTTTGTTTTGGCCATCTGAACATCAGTGTGCATCACAACACAGAGAATTTGTTCTAATTTTGAATATGGTGAAATGGTTGCCATTTTTGGAAATCACCATTTGCTGATCATTAGAAGGTGTGTCAGACACTGAGGTAAAGACTTTCTATGCATCACCTAATTTAATACTTGGCCAACAGGCAAGCAATATTATGTTTGCCTTGTTCTCTCTTTATTCAAATTTCAAACAACATCTCCTCAGAGAGGCCTTCCCTAGTTACACTATTTAACTTGGAATACCTCAACCTGGGATAGTACCAAAAATTTGGTGACTATCCTACTGCCTCAGAATCTGTCTAGAAGCTTTAGGCACTTGGCAAATATTTGTTGAATCAATGAGTTGTTTTTTTTCTTTTCCAACAACATAGGTCACTGTGATAGTTAACTTGAATGGGCTAAGGGATACCCAGATAGCTGGTAAAACATCATTTTCTGGATGAGACTGTTTCTGGAAGATAGTAACATTTGAATCAGTGAACTGAGTAAAGAAGATCCAATGTGGGCATCATATGGTTCACTGAGGGTCCAAATACAAGAAAAAGTTGGAGGAAGGGAGAATTAGCTCCCTCTTCTTGAGCTAGACATCTATCTTCTCCTGCCCTTAAACATCAGAGCTCCTTATTCTCAGACTTCCAGACTCTCAATGAATTACACTTTCAGCTTTCCTAATTCTACAGCTTGTGGATGGCAGAATATAGGACTTCTCAGTCTCCATAATTCTCATAATAAATCCCTTCTTATATACCTACAAATATCCTATTAATCTATTTCTCTGGAGAACACTAACTGATAACAGTAATGAGCCCCAATTCCTTATCTATCTCCTTTATTCTTTGATTTATTCATTTTAACAATATTTATTGAGTACCCAGTATATTCCAGGCCTCTTCTAGATCTTCATTAGATTCCAGTGAAGAAAGAGACAGAATTCCTGTGTCTGTGGAATTTATTTTTGACTCATTAAAATATTTTTTCATATGTTTTTACTGGCTGTCAAGTTGTAACAAATATAAGAACTATCATAATTTCCTTTTATGATGTTTAAACATGGAGATATGCTCCTGCCAGGATTTTAGAGATCAGACAAATCCTTTACGCTTCACATTTGTAAACATTTAATTCTTTACTTGAGAAATCTTAGATGGCCATAGAGGTAAATAGATTTAATATAAACTAATGACAGAAATGACTATTTAATAAAATCATTGTCCTTATGTAAGGTCTTAACAAAGAAATTAAGGCTAAATTAATTTTGATACCATTTTTCTATACTTTGGTTGTATCAACAAATGTTGACATTTGAAAAGTGATTTTTATCAACTTTAAAATATATCTTTTACATTTTCTTCTTTAGAGAAAAAGAATGCTTTACCCTACTCATGCACAGACCCCTATTAGGAATCAGAAACTTGTCTTGTTGGTTATATTTTAACCCAACATTAATCCTGGACAAATATAGCCATGGTCCTCAAACCATTCTGAGTTTCTTATCACTAAAATAGGAATAATAATACCTTTGTGTATACTTCTGAACTATGAGAAGCAAATAAATTCATGTGGGTTTTTAAAACTGTAAAGTGCTACCTTTGTAATAAAATATTTATAGTCAGTATAATTTTAAGAAGACAAAAATGAAGTCTTTTAGCAATATCTGATCTTCATGTAAATACTGTATTTTTGAAATTGGAAAAATTAAACTGATAATTTCCAAATATGGTCCACCTTCATGAATGTAAGACCCCAAAATATCCTTCCTTCCTCCTTCCTTTCTTCCTTCCTTTCTTTTTCTTTTTTTGGCACTAAGGATTGAACCCAGGGATGCCTAACTGCTGAGAAACATCCCCAGCCCTTTTTATTTTTTTTATTTTGATACAGGGTCTCACTAAGTTGTTAAGGCCTTGCTAAATTGCTGAGGCTGGTCTTGAACTTGTGATTTTCCTGCTTCAGCCTACCAAATCACTAGGATTATAGGAGTACACTACTACACCCACCAAAGAATATCCAATTTAAAGTCTATATTGTTGGGGCTGGGGACGTGGCTCAAGCGGTAGCGCGCTCGCCTGGCATGCGTGCGGCCCGGGTTCGATCCTCAGCACCACATACAAACAAAGATGTGCCTGCCGAAAAACTAAAAAATAAATATTAAAAGATTCTCTCTCTCTCTCTCTCCACTCTCTTTTTTTTAAAAAAAAAAGTCTATATTGTTGTCAAAGATGGTATAAAAATAAGAATCACTCAGGAGTCCAATTCAAATTCATAGGTCTTGTAGATAGTCAGAAGATAAGCCTCAATGAATAGAGTTGTAATTCTTGGTTGTTATTTTCTCTTGATGACTTAACTGGGCAGACTAATAGAAATATATTTTTTTTAAAGTTGCTATTCAATGCAGGTAAGAGAAGATTTTGATACAATAGCACAGACTGAAACCAATGCTTGACTTCTATGGAATGACTCTCTATACAGGATAGCTCAGGCAGGGGGACTGCTCCACAGGTGGGCTTGTTCTTATTTCAAACTCTAAGGGTTCTTCTTAGAACCCACAACTATCTTAGAAATGGGTCCAGCATCCTGGTCCCCAGGGGGATCAGTAGCCCAGATCTTCTCTGTCTATTGAAGTGTTATCAAGGTCTCCTGGGCTTCTTTGCAAAGGTGGGTACTGGGGTTGGAGATATCACAGGAAGGGCACCTCACCTACTGCCCTGGGGACTTCTTAGAGAAGACACCTGAAATGAATCCTGAATAATGAGAAGAAATTGTCTAGAAGAGCAAAGCTACTAGAAAAAGAGATGGCGAACCAAACCTATAAGAACGGAAAGAGATCCAGTTTACAGAGGGCCTCATATTCTATGCCAAGGAACTTGGGCTCAGTGTGATAAACCAAGCATAACTTGATTGGTCTTAAATAGAGCAGTTATAACCAGCTTTGAATTCTAGGTAAATAAGGTAACTCAGCTGAAGGCCTGGTGGTAGAGGTGAGTAATTGATACAAGAGACCTACTGAGAAGCTACGTCATGGTTCTGTTTTATGACTGATCCCAGTGAGTAGGGGTTGGTAGAAAAGGGTGAGGAAGAGGAAGTAGCTGCGATGACTCCCTGGCTTTTGACTTTGGGTGACTGGGAAAGCAGTACCATAGTTGGGCATGTTTACTGGAGAAGTTTGGCAATTTTTAAAACACAGCTTTATTAGGAAATGAAGGTAGACAAAAACAACAGCCCAGAAGCACAGAAACAGAACATTGTTAAACAACACAAGCTTTTCATTAGTCAAGGTTAATTGGCTAGCTGATTGGTTTTTCAACTTTTGCATGCATCTAAATCCTATTTGAGAAGCCATCCTTGGCTTCTCAAACAGGATTTTCCCCTTCTGTTGTGTTTAGTTCTTTTCCTCCATGAAATAGAGTTGGGTTCATGTGTCTATCCCCCTCAGTTGGGTAGAATATATGGATCAACCAATGGATGGGATTCTTAGAGAATGAAAGCTCCATATGAGATGCTGTCTTTGTGGGCAAAGCTTTAAGGACCTCCAGTTGGAGACCTAACTGAAAAAGGAAGATAAGGCAGGGAGACAGAAACAACATTTTTTGAGATTTAAATTTATGTGTACCTTATAAATATCATGTATTATGAATATAATATAAATATACATGGAACAAAAGTTTAAATGTCTCTTTTTTATCAATCTTTTGATGTAAAGCTAAGGTATTTTCTTTGATTTTTGTATCATCTTTCTCAAATAACCATAGCCATATGCCTCGTCTGTAATTTCCAGTTTGTATTTCTTTTTTTAAATTTCTTTTTTTTTTTTTTTTAGTTGTTGATAGACCTTTATTTTATTTATTTATTTGTGGTGCAGAGAATTGAACCCAGTGCCTTACCCATGCCAGGCAAGTATCTATGCTGGGCCACAACCCCAGACCTGGTTTCTATTTCTTTAAGTTTCAGTAAAGATTGTGAAGCAATCTCAGTGTAAAATCCTAGATTTTTATGAATTAACCCCAATATTTTGCAAGTGCATCACCCACATATATTTGAAAGCAATTTAAAATGGTATTTCCAAAGCTTTCTAGTTTCCACAGAAACAATAAACTTCTTTCTTCTGTATTCATATTTCATTTAATTAAATGATATAATCTAAATAAAAGGTACAAAGGATGTCAACTAGTTTGGGGACCAATTCAACTGCTTCTTGGTAAGAGAATTTCTGCTGTGTACTTGAATAGCTTCACATTAGCATACGGGAACAACCCCAAAATAGCTTTTAGCTAGAGTTGAGGAATTAGCAAGGACTGGGTTAAATCAGGCTCTGTAGTTTACTAATTGTGTTACCTTCAGTAAGTTGTTTGTTCTTTCTGAGCCTCAGTTTCTTAAAAAAAGAACATGGGAATCAAGCTTCCACAATTCAGTGTTAAATAGAGTTGCATATTGGAGGTCATCAAAAAACCCTTGGTATACTACAGATTCTCAATAACTGCTCATTTCCTTCCTTCCTAGTGAGAGAAAAAGATAGATTTATGTCATCACTCTTCTTGCTAATTCTTTGTCAACCAATATTATGTATAGTTTACCAAAGTTTCTACTGAATAAATGTTGAATCAAGCTGATTTAATCCTAAAATATGAAAGTTATTAGGATATGCTTAATGGATTATCCTAATGACTTGAGTATATTACAGAATAAAAATGACTTGGTTTCTAATCTAGGACACCGATGAGCATTTCAAAAGAAGGAACAGGATCAACATCTCTCCGGCTCACCCACCTTCCATGCCTCCATGTCTCCCCTCACTCCTTTTCTTAGAGACACAGTAACTGGTTACTGGAGAAGTAGAGAAAGAGGAATGCAGACAGTAAGGGTCTTCAACACAACAGGCTCATTTTGAAGCCTTCTCTTCCCATGCCCCTTTCTTATGAGAAAACTTTTCTCTTGGAGGAATAGTCATTACTCCCAAAATGTTGCTGGAACCATATGCAGTCTTAACAGGTCCTTGAGTCCTGTGCGGTTCTTCCTGGTCCTCTAGAAACCCTCCATGTTGGGCCTTTGTGTGTTTTCTTTTGAACATGGGCTGAGGTGATGGTGGGGGAGGGCAATATGGACTGAGTTCCCTCACAGAGACGTTATAAGGATAAATGAAATGATCTTCATACAGCACTTTAGGATGTTCTTATGAAATGCACCTTTGTAAATATGAAGTATTCTAAAAGGCCACTAACTGCAACTTCTATTTAAAATAAAAATCGCTGACAACAATTTCAACCCTGGAAAGTAAACCCATCAGCTTGAAATTGAAGTGCACTTTGCTGGGCAGCAGTAGGCTGATGGCATATCTGGGTCCTTACGGCAAATAAGGCTAAATGTTAGCATAGATCCTTATGCACAGTTCCCACCCCCGCTCCGTTATTTAAAGCATCTATAGACAAAGGCCTGGTCCTGCCTTCTTTCTAATTCAAAAACAAAAAAATTCTGAAAATGTGGTTTTTGTCTTATCTTGGCAAAACTAAGATTCGAGGCATCCTGAGAATCCTGAAGTACAGAAGGATCCAAGTTTCCTCCTGTGATGGACTGTAGTCCTTCAGGACACCTTAACATCATCCATAGGAATTAGTGTGAAACCTGACCCAAGTGACATTCTGGAAAACTTTCATCCTGGAGAGAAGAGCAAATTCTTATCCCTCAAACGGCCACTGTGTGGGAAAGAGACTGGAACACATTTGCTCTCCACTTATGCACTGGGAGATATTCTGACATTGATATGCTTTATATCATACGAAGCAAAATATGGCCCAGGACTAAAGATCATACAACTAACTAATTTATCATTCTGAGTGAAGAGGGGATGACCTGACAGCAGGGAAACCAGAGTGAGTTAACAGGGGACCAAGCCAACAAATGCAACAGGGAGAACTAGGAAGAAAATGAATCTTGGGTAGTGTGGCCCTGGTAGAACTATGCAGTTAGGTCCTAACTCTGGAGTAAAATAGAATAAAGCCACAAAGACTCAGCAGTGCAAAAACAGAAATTTCAGTAAGGGGCAGAGGGCAGCGATTTCAACAACAACAACAACAAAAGAACAATACAGCTTCTCAAACAACTGCAGCCATGGATGCTACATGTGTACCTGCCTGCTTTAAGTCTCATAATTCCACTGAGAAGTTCTCCTTAGGCCTCCTGCTCATCTCACATATATAGCATATATATATATATATATATATATATATATATAGCATATAATGGGGTATCTACTTTAAAATTTTACAGAAGAAGGATACAACCCCAAAATAAACGGTGATTTTACCACTGATTTGTATGCTAATTCATTTACCAATATACCATTCTTATGGTGTGTGCTAAGCACATGCTTTTTGCCCCAAAGGACTATAGTCAATCACAGGAGCAGATCTGAATCCTTCCGCAGTTCAGGATCCTCAGGATGCCTCTAAGCTTTTTAAAATAAGATAGAACAACATTTTCAGATATTAAAATCTCTGTTAGGGTTGTATGTGGCAACCCTAATTGGAGAATTTAATATTCTTTTTTGGATTTGTTCTTCATTAACTTCAGAGAAGGTGTTAACATTTTGATGCCAAGGTATAGCTCAATGGTAGAGCATGTGCTTAGCACTCGCAAGGCCCTGGTTTTAATTCCCAGCATCAAAACAAAACAAGCCTCCCACTCTGCAAAAAAAGATTTTTTTTGGGGGGTGCTTCTACTTCTGTTTTGGAAGAAGAAAAATTGTGTGGTATCTGCCCTATACAAAGATCTGAGAAAGGCTTTAGATGTCTTGTCATCTTATGAATTGAGGATGAACATAAATTCATCATTTAAAAATTTAGGGCTACTTTTTCTTCTAATAGACAAAGTGTCTCTGGTTTAATTCTTAAGTCCTTGATCCACTTTGAGTTGTGTTTTGTGCATGGTAAGAGATAGGGGTTTGATTTCATTTTGTTGCATATAGATTTCCAGTTTTGCCAGCACCATTTGTTGAAGAGACTGTCTTTCCTTCAATGTATGTTTTTGGCCCCTTTGTCTAATATAAGATAACGGTAATTATGTGGGTTAGTCTCTGTGTCCTCTATTCTGTACCATTGGTCTACCAGTTTATTTTGGTGCCAACACCATGATGTTTTTGTTACTATTGCTCTTTAGTGTAGTTTGAGGTCTGAAAAAAAACAATGGGAGACTTTTGTCCTATTCTGCTCCTAAGTCCATTTCACCAAGATTAGTATTTACAATCACTGTTGACTTTTCTCTTCATTGAGAAAAAGAAAAAGACAAAGCACAGGGCAAAAGAGTAAGAATTTATTGACCATTAACTCTTGTGCTCCATTCATATTTAACTGTCACAACCACCTTAGGAAGTAGACATTAATCAGGATATTTTCACCAGTAGTAAAAGTGTCACTTCTCTCTCAATGGGATAATAGGAGATTTCCACATAATTCTTAAGAGTAACCACAAGGATATGTCTTTCCTATGATTTTTGAGAAATTAAATGTTCCAGATGTTAACCTTGCTCCTTGGTTATTAGTTGTATCAGTGACAACAAGGATTATCACTGTGGTTAGGTGATTTACTCAAATAGTAGATAGGTTTGAAGCCTCCAGGTTTTCACTCTGTCTTGTGTTTCAAAGTTTGGCATTTTAAATTCATTTCAGAAGTACGTTCATCTGTAATCACCACTTAGTCTTCAAAATAAATCTTTGATAGATGACTAAAGTGATCATGAGAAAGTCATAAAGCATAAAAATGGAATCACTTAAAACATGTTTATTCTTTTTCTCTTTATGGCTTTTAGAATTTGGTTTTAGGAAATTCAACAAGTGGGAATCATACCACGAAATGTGATAGACTCCAGCTGTTTGCCAAGTGGTAGGTACCAAGAGATAAGACATATCATTTCAAGAAAAAGTGTGCTAGGGAACATACAGCTTACAAAGGACCTTTTTTTTTTTTTTTTTTTTTGCAACATAAAATGGCACAGGAAAGGGTTAGTGATTTCTTTAGGTCTCAAGGTTTACACATTGTGTTCTTCAGTTAGATAGCTGGTGGGTTTAGGCATGCTTCTTATAACACAGACTTCAATATAGGCAACCAAGTTGTGAGGAGATCAAAGTGTTGTCAGAAATTTCCAGCACTTCCTCGAGTTAACCCAATAACAGATGACACACATCCAGAGGAAATGAAGATTTTCTTCTTTGACAAAATCCCAGTCTTACAAGCTCATCAAAGCAGAGAATCTGAAACAGCTTTTTTAAAAGATCTTTCAGTTTAAAACACAACTGATGACAAATCCAGTCCCAGAGCCCTCTGGGGATTTGGCTACTGAAACCCGATGTACCAGAGAAACATTTATTTTGTAAATAATGTGTATGATATTCTCTGAGCTCTGTGTTTATTGTTTAACACTGCTATCATTTATTGATGACTAATGGCAGATAAACAGAACCCCTGCCTTCACTCTAGCTTCTCGTCAGTATTTATGGACTAGGTCCATTAGTCTCCTTTTGAAAGCCATTGGCACAATGCAGCTGGTAGCCAGCTGAAGAAGGGGTGCAAAAACCATTATCTGCCACTGAGGTAAATGAGTTTTAGGGAAGAAGTCCTGCTGCAAACACAAGGAAGCACTATCTATAGGTACTATAATGACCTAATTAATATTTCTGAGTATCTGGTAGTATGGTTCTTCTTTTAGCTCTAGCTTCTAAAATACTGATGTCTAATAGCTTCCATATTCTCTAATGGGCTTACATAAGTGTCTATGGGAAAATTGTGATTGACAAGAGTCTAAGGAAAAAGCATGCCCAGACCTTTAAGAATACAGAAAATGCAGACACAAAAGAATGAGCTGGGTGTGGTAGTGCACACTGTAATCCCAATGACTCAGGAGGTTGAGGCAGGAGGATCACAAGTTCAAGGCCATCCCTGACAACATACAGAGACTCTTATCAAAATGAAAAATAAAAAGAACTGAGAATGTAGCTCAGTGATAAAGCACCTCTGGGTTCAATCCTCAGTACCCCCTCCTCCCAAAAAGAAAAGAATGACTGAGGAATTTAATTTAATTACTGGAAGTAGACAGTAAAAGAAAATGGCACACAATTCAGAGGGAAATATACTACAAGGACACTGCCGCAGTCTCTGGCTGGGCAGGAATCACGAGTCTCCACACAGCTTGTAGATTCAAACAGCAATTCTTTATTCCCGAACTCACACCGGCCGTCTACAAACACGTTCTGGGGGAATCCACGTTCTCTACCCAAATCCACTCTCTCCCAAATCCACTCTCTGCCCAAATCCACTCTCTCCCAAATCCACTCTCTGCCCAAATCCACACCGCATGGGCTTCTGTCTCCCAAAATATACTGTCTGACCCTAAGCACTCAAGAGGAACTCAGCAGCAGGATACGCCCTATTCTAAAGGGGGAACACCCTAATCTCCTATTATGCTAAACTGCCGTATTCTAAAGGGGGAACACCCTAATCTCCTATTATGCTAAACCGCCCTATTCTAAAGGGGGAACACCCTAAACACGGATCCTGCCCTGGTCCTTGAGCAAGGTCACCTTTCAGAAGTCCTTCCACTAGACAGCATGGGAGTAAGCTGGCAAGGAATTTGTCATACCTACTTGGCTGATGGCTCCCAGCAGACACAATTATTGAAACACTAAAAAAATCTTAGTAATGTGTTTTCATCATAGAGAAGGTAAAAAATATTAGTGGTGATTTCCCCTTCATCAATCATAATCTGAAGATATATGTGTTATCTGACTCTGGTTACATTATAATCAGTCTTCAACTAGCACATGTATACTTCAGAATTGATTTTATCTTCCAATAAACTCCTGATTTTCCAATGGGTACTGTAAATCCCTAAAAGATTTTATGTTTTATCTCTGTATCTAATAATCTCTACCATCAAAATGTTTTTTTTTTTTAGAAGAGTAAGTCATTTTGTAGTGAGCACAGGAGAAAGAACACAGATCAGCAACTGGGATCATTGGCTATGTTGCTGTACAGCTTATAACTTTTTATATTTGTGTCCTTGATCTTGTGTTGATCCCATTATTCCATATTTTTTTAATATTCTAGAAACAAAAATTAAGTCATGATATCCTCTGGCTACCCAAGGACATAACTTTCCAGATGTAGGCCTTAAGTTCCATTGACATATTTGGCTTCAGATCTTTATACTGCATTTTTATAAATATGGTAATTGTTTGGGATTGATGCAGGAAAATTCACCAGAAGGATTTCATAGGAAAATTCATATGATCTAACAAAGCATGCAGTTACACCTGGAGTTGACGGATGTGGGGAGTTATCTTGGTGCTGAGAGTCATAGCCAAGTAGGAATGACACATGGCATTTTGCTTTGAAAGGTGACCCTGCTCAGGGATTAGGGTGGCTCCAGGTTTAGGGTGGATCCTGCTGGATTAGGGTGGCTCTGGGTTTAGGGTGGCTCCAGGTATAGGGTGGATCCTGCTGGGAATAGGGCGTATCCTGCTGCCTCAGGCGCCCGCTCCTTGAGTTCCCATTGAGTTCTCATGGGGTTCTGAGAGAAATGGTGCGCGGAGCCCAGTGGAAGCAGTGTATTTTCCCAGAACGTGCATGTAGAGGGCCGGTGAGAGTTCGGGAATAAAGAGTTGCTGTTGGAATCTATAAGTTTTTGTGGTGGATCGGTTATTTTGTGCCCAGCCAGACTGCGGCATTTGGTGGCCCGTACGGGGAACGAACCCACGACCTCCAGCAGTAGTGTAGAAAGAGGTTCCAGGGGATTAGGCTCCACAGGTGTGGATTGGGCTATGCTGTCTTTAAATTTAAATTCTCACCCAATGCTAAAACTAAATATTCAAGGACATGAATTTAATGGGCTACTGGATACAGGTGCTGACCTTAGCATCATATCTCGTCAAGAATGGCCAAAACATTGGCCATTACAACAAGCCACTCAAACGCTTTGAGGACTAGGAGTGACGACTAATCCCCACAGAAGTGCAATGGTATTAGAATGGAAGAATCCTGAAGAATGTGAAGGAACTATACAGCCATATGTATTGGATCATCTTCCTATAAATTTATGGGGACGAGATGTCCTAGATCAATTAGGTTTGACGTTAACAAATAACATCAATCCTAATGCGCCCACTATTAGGGCTAGACAAGGTTTTAGGAAAGAAAAAAGATTAGGAGAACAAGAACAAGGTATAGCAGCACCAATTCAAATAGATCAAGGAATAAATAGACATGGATTGGGTTTTCAGAAGGGGCCACTGAGACAATCAAAATTACTTGGAAATCAGAAAGACCAGTATGGGTTCCTCGGTGGCCCCTGACTAAAGAAAAGATACAAGTAGCCCATGACCTGGTCAAACAACAATTAGCAGAAGGACATATACAACCTTCTGTATCTCTGCATAATACTCCCATTTTTGTCATCAAAAAGAAATCTGGTAAATGGAGATTATTGCAAGATTTAAGAGCCATTAATAATGAGATGGTTATTATGGGACCCGCTCAATCAGGGATTCCTCAATTGTCTGCTTTGCCAAAAACCTGGTATGTTTTTGCTATAGATATTAAAGATTGTTTTTTTTCGATTCCAATTCATCCCGAGGATAGTCCACGTTTTGCATTTACTATCCCTGCACTGAATCATGAAGGTCCTGATCAGAGATATGAATGGAAAGTACTCCCTCAAGTGATGGCTAACAGTCCAACTATCTGTCAAATTTATGTTGACAAAGCAATCCAGCCACTTAGAAATCAAAATCCTGAACTACAAATATTTCACTATATGGGTGATGTATTATTAGCACATAAAGATAAAAACACATTGCTGGAATGTTATGCCACACTTACAAATTTATTAAAAAATTATAATCTAGAGATAGCAATAGATAAAGTACAATTAAATTTTCCAATTAATTATTTAGTAGTTCTATTATCCTCAACCATGATCCGTCCACCAAAAATTCAAATACGAGTAGATCAATTCAAATCACTTAATGACTTTCAAAGGTTATTGGGAGACATAAATTGGATAAGGCCTTATCTAGGCATACCAACAGGAGAGTTGGGACCTTTATTTGATATTCTAAAAGGTCCATCAGATCCAAATTCACCCTGCATGTTAACTCCTAAAGCAAGAAAGGCATTAAAAATTATTGAAACATATATGGAAAATATGCATTTGGATAGAATTGATATAAGTTTGCCTTTATTATTTATTGTACTACCAACAAAAAATATTCCTACAGGAGTATTTTGGCAAGAAGGTCCATTATTATGGATACATTTATCTTATTCTCCTAATACTATTCTTACTAGGTATCCTGAGGCTGTAGGACAATTAATACTCAAAGGAATAAAAGCAGCGAAGGGAGTGTTTGGAATTTCTCCCAGTAAAATTATTACTCCATATACTATGGATCAAATTGATGAGTTGGCTAATGAGTTAAATACTTGGACAATAATCATGTGTAAATCTAATGTTTCATTTGATAATCACTTAGCATCTAATCCTTTGTTGTCTTTTTGGTCTAAGCATCCGTAGTTTTTCCAAAAATGACAAGAAAAAACCCTATCATGAATGCTCCAAATATATTCACTGATGGGTCAAATAATGGTACAGCAGCAGTAGTTACCCCTGATCAAACTTTTACGTTTTTAGTACCCAAACAATCAGCTCAAAAGGTAGAGCTTAATGCAGTATTACAAGCTTTTCTGATGTTTAAAGATTCTGTATTTAATCTATTTTCTGATAGTCAGTATATAGTTAATGCTATAGTATCCCTTGAAGATGCTGGTAGGATTTCTCCTTCCTCTACTGTTTTCTCTTTGTTTTCCACTATACAAAGTCTAATCTTGGACAGAAAAGATTCATTCTTTATAGGACATATCAGGGAACATACAGGATTGCCTGGAGCCCTTAGTTTGGGCAATGATTTAGCAGATAAAACTACACATGACATACATATTTCTCTACACTAGAAGAAGCTACAAATTTTCATAAAAGATTCCATGTCAATGCTAATACTTTACAAAAGTGTTTTAAAATAACTAAGGAACAAGCCAGACATATAATAAAACAATGTCAAAATTGTGTGACCTTTCTACCACAAGTTAATCTTGGAGTCAATCCTGGAGGACTGATACCTAACCATATTTGGCAGATGGACGTCACACACTTGCCAGAATTTGGAAAATTAAAATATTTACATGTTACAGTTGATACTTCTTCTGGATTTTTGATGGGCTCCCTTCATGCTGGAGAAAAAACTAAAGATGTTATAGCTCATTGCTTACAAAATTTTGCCACTGTGGGCATTCCAAAACAGTTAAAAACAGATAATGGTCCTGGCTATACCTCTACCTCTTTTAAACAATTTTGCTCATCATTTGGCATTACTCACATAACAGGAATTCCATACAATCCACAGGGACAAGGCATAGTTGAAAGAGCTCATCAAACTATCAAAATGTACTTATTAAAGCAAAAAGAGGGAATTGGAAAGGGGTATATATCCCCCAAAGATAAACTTAAAATAACGCTTTTTACTCTAAACTTTTTAAATTTGGATTCATCAGGACTTAGTGTTGCGGAAAGACATATGTATCCAAAAAATGTACATAAGCCTAAGGTACTTTGGAAAGATATACTAACAGGACAATGGAAAGGTCCTGACCCAGTGATTGTCTGGAGTCGGGGTTCTGTTTGTGTCTTTCCACAGGGAGAACAGCAGCCAATTTGGATTCCAGAGAGACTAACCAAAGCAATTTCTACAGACCAAAAAGAAGATTATTTGACTCAAATCCATAATAGCTGATATCCAGAGCTCCAGCTTGGCTATTCTTACATCTGCGACAGTGATTAACCAGGATGCTTTTTTCAATATCTATTTTATTATTGCCTTTTCCCACATCATAAAGTTCTATTTTATTTTTTGAGCTCATACAGACCTAGGTTAACGTTTTTCTGATCAGTTTTATTTTTTGACTGTGGAGTTTTTAAACATTGCAATGGAAATTTCGCCTGTGTAAAGCTACAAGGCCTTTACTATTGATTTATGTGTTGTACGTTTGTGTGCACTCTTGTGTTTTGTGTTGTATGTCTGTATGTGCGTATGTCCATATTTCATATATGAGGAGTGCTCATGAAATAATGGATCTGAATTTTTTTTTTATTCACGTGATTTAAATGGTTTAATTTAAATTAGGTAAACAGCTGTTAAGGATCGTTTTTAAAGGAGGTTAACAGATCTGTTTTTTTACTTTCACCTTTCCTTTTCATTATATTTAATAATTCTGTTCAGAATAATGTAAATTGTTCAGAAAATTGTTTTCTTGTACCTGTTGGAATGTTACATAATTTCTTTTTAGCATCATTGCCAGATTCCTATCTTCATCCCAGTGCCGGTGAAGACAAAGATAAAACCAAACTACAGCTTCTATGATAGTTATCACAGTAAACTGTATAAACTGATGCATCAGTGAATAATAACTCAACAAGTAATGCTCAATCAAGGAGTTGATTTACTTTGGGAGGAAATGAACATATTGATAGATTCCTCCGCTTTGAACTGCTTGCAGAACTTGCCTGGACTATGTATCACTTGTATGCATTGTGAACTATCTGTTGGTGCAGCAAATTGTGGTAGTGCTGGACACCATCAGCAAATTGCTGATGGTGTCACCGGTGATACAATTTTTCCAAAGGAGCTGTCAATTGGCTTGGTGTCGTGGCATTTCTGAATCCTCCTCCCTTCTGCTAGTGATGGTCTTAAATTTGGGGGCCAACAGAGGTGAGGCAAAGAACCTCACCCCCCCCACTGGCACCAAGGCCAAATTTGGGGGTCAATAGAGGTGAGGCAAAGAACCTCACCCCCCCCACTGGTGCATAGGCCTATCCACAAGGCTGAATGCTGTATGTGGCTGTATGCTGGACTGGTAGTCAGTGATGGGTATGATCCAATTGCAGTGGTACCAACCTAAGACAGGAGGCTGACGCCTAGAGGTCAGTTCATCCAATGACGGGTAAGGACCATATGTTGAATTGGACAACCTAACAGGCTCGGTCCCTAAGCCACATTGCTTGTTGTTTAATTAATCAGAAGGGGGGATCTTGGAATAGAAAGGGCTTAAGAATTAATAATGAAACCTAAGAACTTTAACTTTTTCTTACCTAAGGCAGTGCAGTGCAGGAAAGGAAGAGCAACCTTCTTTTGCCAAGGAAAGCTTGGGTGATGGGCCAGGTAAGAAATACCTCACCTTTGCTGGCTAGTAAGATCTCAATTCTACTAGTGTAGTGACAGTCACAGACAATACTACATGATAGGTATGGCTATGGCTACTTTTCCATAACATTTTATTTACAAAAAGAAAATTTGGACCAAGGTCTTTAGTTGTCTACCATTGGTATATGACAAAGAATTCTGGGTTGGTAATGATATCAGGAGATGTGGGCTTAAGAGCTCTGCTTTGTTAAGTTGTACAGATTGGGAAATATCATTGATCTGGTTATTCAATCCTTTGTTGATAGGAAAACACAAATGCAAAGCCTTTGAAACAGAGGAAGAATAAGTGATGCTTCCCTTGGAGAATGGTAATGAAATTTGTTTTCTTCCTCACCGTTTAAGAGTTTCAATCTCATTACCCAGAGTCACTCTGAAGTCAAGCATCAGCCTCATAATTGATATTTGGAGACCCAGTATATTCAAAAATAGTATTTAGAGATGCCTCACCTGGTGTGATTCTAAGGTGTCCTCAAATACAGCTTCTGGCTCTTTCTTCCTCCAAGAATGCACAGATTTGACTTACCAAGCCAATCACAACAGCAAGCTCCTCCCTTGGTTTTCTATTTAATAATCTGTCTGTTGATGATTCCAGTTCTACCTCGTGTAAGTTCAAAAGACTGTGCGTTGAGGCAATCAATTGGGCATTGGTCGGGGTTAGCAATTCATTTCGTTGAGTACCCTTTAGATCAAGAGATAACTGCTTACTTTTCTACTTTTCAGAAATGCACATTTATTGAAGATTAGGCTTGTCTGTAAATAATAGAAAACTCAAAATAAATGCTTGCCTCTCGTCAGTCCACGTATACTCGGGAGTTAGTTTGGAACTCACATGGCAATTCCAGGATGCCTGCATCTTCCTGCTGCCAGTCTTGGAGGAAGATGTCTGCAGGAACTTCAGCCTTTATATCTGCATTTCAGTCATTGCAAAGAAGGAAGGAATAAAGAGGCGAATGTCCCACTCCCTTATGGAACTTCCTAGAAATCAGGCACTTCCAGTTACAGTCCATTGCTTGAACTCAGTGACATGCTCATTTTTTACTAGCTTCAAAGAATACTGTAATCTTTATTCAGCAGCCATGTGCCCAGCTGGAACGAGGGGTTCTAACACTAAGGCAGAAGGAGAGAATGGACAATGGGGACCCCCTGCAGTCTCCACTGCCATCCTAATTTTTTCAGTTAATGTCCTACCTTGGAGGACACATGGAGATATAGCAGCTGTATATAATTTTCTAGGAGGAGATAAAAATCCCCTCTGGAGAATTTTAATATATTTGGCATTTCCCTGGGGAATGAGAAGTGGGCAATCACTCTATAAATAACCTTGATCTGCCCTAGAGGAAGGTAAGCAGCTATCTTCCCCCTGGAAATCAACATTTAAAAAAATTACACAGGTAATTATTATTCAATTATTTCTTTTCTGATACTGTAAGGAAAAGGTATATATTTAATTTATTTTAAACAATAAAGCCTATATTATTCATATTACTCTTACAATCCCCCCCACTAAATATATGCCTTTGAATTTTCTGTTTTTCTCAGTTATCCTTCATTAATGGTGCCAAGTTGTGCCTTTGTTTTTAGCTTAGCTAGTTTTTCCAAGCGCTTCTGTAATATTGTTATGCTCAGAGTGTTGGCTTTACTTCTTTTACTCTGTCTATCCTTCATCATTTATTAATGACACAGATTGTGTGATGAAGAGTTGTCAACATTATCATTTTTCTATATTTACAGGTATAATAACCGCACTGAAGTGGATTTGTCATCTAATAGCCCCAAATGATCCTTCTCGTTCCAACTGCATTTCCCTCCATTATTTACTGTGCCTCCCAATAGCTTATCATCCACTACTGTCTACTCTCCTCTTTCCCCTTAATTTCCTGAGACAGATTTCCACTTAAGAGACTGAAAAACTATTAGATGGAAAGGTTCCACAAACCACCAGAGCATAGGTCCTCTGCGAAGAGATACATTCACCCTCTGTGGGTTAACAGTGACCAATCCAGTTGCCATCCATGTGGTGGTGGTGGTGGGGGCACAATCTCATTTGAATTGAACAAATCTGCATGCATAACTCTCACTAACACAAACACAATAGACACAAAGTGCCTAAATTCCTGTGCAGAGAAAAAGAGAAGTGGTTATACTGCTAGTCTAATGTAAAACATGGCTCCCAATATTTGAGTTGGAATTTTCATATCTGCTTAATATAGTCAGTAAGTTGTTCTAGGGAGAGGCAATATCAAAGAAGAAAATACTATTCCATCTCCGTAATGCATTTTAGCAATGCTCAGAGAAGTGGACTACCAGACATTTATTTTGGAAATTATCTGGTGAGCCACAATATGTTTTCAAATCATGCATTTATTGGTACTATTTTGTTGTAATCGACAAAGCCACTATATATATCTTTATCTTCACTGTATTTGGGATACAGGAAAAGAAGTCAGCATTTTTGGAGCTAACAATATTTGCTGGTTTAAAAAAGCATTCCCTGATCAAAAAACAGTTGTTTTTAAATATACGTTGTTAAAGATTACATATGTCTTTGTGGATTTTTCATTTCATTTATGATTACTTCAAACGATTAAAAAGGACATAAAGGACTTACATAATTTCTTTAGAGGAAAATAGAAAGTCATATTACCATGCCATATATGTTCTTCACAAATTATCCATCCAGGAGAAATAAATTACATGGGTTGATCATAGAACCAAACACTTCATTTAAATCATGTTTCTATGCATTGCAGGGTGGCATTTTACTTAATTTGTCAGAAGGGAGTCTTATATTTCCAATGCCCATGCTAAGACTTGAGAAATTCTTTACAGAGGATATGGGATGGGTTAGGCAAATTATTACAGCATATAGGCAGCTGATTAAAGCAGGGTGTGTAAGTAACTCTGCTGTCTGTGGTTTTTTGTTTCGTTTTGTTTTTTGGGCCTCATGCATGCTGTCAAACACTGTCTCACTTAGCTACATCCCCATCCCTTCTTAAAGTTTTATTTTAAAGTAGTGTCTCACTAAATTATCCAGGCTGCTCAAACTCGTGATCCTCCTGCCTCGGCATCCTGAGAAGCTGGGATTATGGATGAGTGCCACCATGCTCAACAGTCCTTTGACTTTGAACCCCAGAATTAATAGGCACAAAATTTTAAAGGTTTTGCTTACTTTTCATCCCTAAAAATGGTGATAGTAGATATGTATTAGGCTCAGAGACTTATTTGCTTGATATGTCTTTTACTTCAGCAGATAATTCTCATTGCTCTGGTCTAAATGGTGTGACGTCTCAAATTTTTATGTTGAAATAAAATCCTGAGTTGATAGTATTGAGAGGTGGGGCCTCTGGGAAGCAATTAGTTCATGAGGGTAGAGACCTCAAAAGTGGGATTAGTGACCGTATGAAAATGTCTGAAGGAGCTCATTCAGGTCTTCTGCTCTGAGAGGACCAGCAAGAAGCCTTCAACTGGAACTAAACAGTGAGGCCTAACAGTGAAACCTCTGGCACCTTGATTGTGCACTTCCCAGGGTCTTATGCATGCGGGTCAAGTGCTCTGCTACCGAGCTACTTTCACAGACCTTTTTAAAATTTTTGTTTTGAAATAAGGTCTCACTAAGTTTCCCAGAGTGGCCTTGAACTTGTGATCCTCCTGCTTCAGCCTCCCAAGGTGCGGGGATTACAAGGGTGCACTACCTCACCCAGCCTAACGGATCATTTTCATATGCATATCACTCAACTTCAAAAGAAGGAAACCCTCTAGTCTGCATCTCTCTACAATGACCATGTAATTCCTCTGGTCTCCAGCATCACAAAACTTCTTGACTGAGTTGTCTATGCTCACTGCAGGCAAAACCATGTATTTATCTCACCATTTCTGGGCTTGGCTTAGTTGGATATCTCTTGCTACTATTAACACGGCAGTATGGGGCTACAATCCTTTTAAGATTCCCCTGGGGGAAGATCCACTCCAAGGTCATTTTAGATACACTGATGGCTACTCAATGTGGGTCTCTAACCCCAAATCTCCCCTGATCTCACAGTCACACACTCAGTTGCCTTCTTGCCACCACAGATGCTTAATAAGTATCTCAAAGAAGTCCCAAACAGAGCTCATGGTTTTCCTCAAAACCTATTACTGTGAGTTTTCAAAAATCCAGTTGTTTTAGGCAGCTTTTTTGCTGCTGTGACCAAAAAACAGGTCAAGAACAATTTCAGAGAAGGAAAAGTTTATTTGGGGCTCACAGTTTCAGAAGTCACAGTCTATAGATGGTTGACTCCATTGCTCTGTGCCTAAGGAGAGACAGATCCTCAGTGCAGAAGGGTGTGGTAGAGGAAAGCAGCCTAGGACATGACACCAGAAAGCAGAGACAGACTGCTCCACTCACAAGGACAAAATACACCCAGAGTCATGCCCTGATGACCCACCTCCTCCAACCCTACCCACTTGCCTCCAGTTTAACCTATCAGAAGATTAACGCACTGATTAGGTTAACACACTCATAACCCAACCAATCCAGCTCTAAACTTTCTTGCATTGTCTCACACGTGAGTTTATTGGGGGGATACTTCATATCTAAACCTTACCACCAGTTCTTTTTATTATTATTGTTATTATTAGCGGTACTGGGGATTGAACCAAGGAACACTTTACCACTCACATATATCCCGAGCCCTTTTTATTTTTTATTTTGAGACAAAGTCTCACTACATTGCTTCAGGCTAGCTTTGAACTTGCTATCCTCCTGCCTCCATCTCCCAAATAGTTAGGAAAAATTCAGTCTTATAATGCTTGAAAAATAAAACAAACAAACAAGCTTCAATCTAAAATGAATGCAATTAACCAAATAAATAAAAAAATCCCAAGGAATCAAGACAGTTTAAAAGCATCTTTAGGGACTGGTAATGTAGCTCAGTGGTAAATTGCTTGCCTGGCATTATGCTCCCCGGAGTTCAATCCCCAGCAGTTATATATATTAAAACATGAGCCAGGCTCTGTGGCACATGCCTGTAATCCCAGGGACTCAGGAGGCTGAGGTAGAAGGATCACAAGTTTTAGACCAGCCTTAGCAACTTAAGACCCTCAGCAACTTGTGAGACCATATCTCAAAATGAAAAATAAAAAGGGCTGAGGATACGACCCAGTGGTAAAGCACCACTGGGTTCAAGTCCCAGGAAAGAAAGAAAGAAAGAAAGAAAGAAAGAAAGAAAGAAAGAAAGAAGGAAGGAAGGAAGGAAGGAAGGAAGGAAGGAAGGAAGGAAGGAAAGAAAGAAAGAGGAAATGTGAAAAAAAATTATTCAATGGCATCATAACTTATATAATAAATAAAATATTTTTATATCAGAATCACTTGAAGCCTATAGAAAATTTTGCAGACATGAGACCTGTACTTATAATATAAATATATTATTCCTTCAAGCAATTTTTTTTCTATCTATCTATCTATCTATCTATGTTTTGATGTGGACATATATACTATGGAAGTGGATATCAAAATATGAGTTAGATGTGTGACTTTATACCATTTAGAAGAGACAGAGAAAAAAATGCTAAGGAGTTAGGGAACAAAATGATTCTTTCATAAAAAAAAAAAATAGGAAAAAACCTTCATGGCATGGTAGCAGTTTCCCAGGGATGCTAGAGCAAAATGAGAAATTTGTTGTCTCACTGTTCTGGAGGATAGAAGTTCAAAATCAAGGCTTTGGCAGGACCTTTCTCTGGCTGGTGGTCCTAGGAGAGAATCCTGCCTTACCTCTTTCAGTTTTCAGTGTTAGCCACCAGTCATTAGCTCTCCTTAGTGCATCACTCCCAGCAAAGACCATCTTCTTTTGGCTTCACAGTGTCTTCTTTCTTTGAGTGTCCCTGTGCAGGATATGCAGGCAGCCAGAAAAGGAAAGGTAACTCTCCCTCCCAATCTCCAGAAAGGAGAAAGCCCTGCTGACATACTGATTTTAGCCCAGTGACATCCATTTTGAATTGATGGAATCCAGAATTGTAAAATAATAAAACTGTGTTATCTTAAGCCACTAATTTTGTGATCATTTGTTACAGCATCAACAGGAAACTAACACACATGCCAAGATCATTTCTACCTTAGAGTATTTATTTGAGTTGTTCATGAACACTTCCTTCTACTTTAAGTACTCATCTCCCAGGTATGGTAGGATTTTCCCTGAGATTTGGTCTCTGCTTCAGTCATACTCTTTCAGAGGTCTTCTGTTACAGACTGAATGTTTGTGTCTCCTCGCCGAAATTTACATCTTGAAATCCTGACCTTGGTGGGATGGTATAAGAAGGAGGAGCTTTCGGGAAATAATTAGGTAATGAGGGTGGAGTCCTCCTAATGGCATTAGTGCCCTTATTAGAAGAGACAGGAGGATTTGCTGACTCTTTCTGCTCTTTGCCAGCTGAGGACATAGTAAGAAGATGGTCATCTGTAAACTGGAAAGTAACTCTCACCAGACTCAGATCTGTTGGCTCCTTGATCTCAGACTTCTCCAGAAGGGTGGGAAATTAATGTGTCTTGTTTCAGCCAAGTCTATGTGAACTTGGTGTATCATCCTGAACTAAGTCACCTTCCTTGATCATTCAGTTAAAATTATTATCACATGAAGTTGTTTCATTCATCATGGCCCTCACCACTACTTGTTTCTTTTCTTCTTTATGTCATTATTAGAACACTCAAGGAGAGCTCACACCATATTTCTTATTTTTTCTCTCTTCACTCCAGTATCTAGACTAGTGCCTAGTACATAACAGGAGCTCAACAACTGTTTGCTGAATGAAAGAACGAGTGAGCAATTATTTCACAAAAGAAAATGTACATGCACTATCCCACTGAATGTTTTCAGCAGCCCAATAATATGGAATTCCTATCACATTATATTTAGCATAAATTCCACAAGAGGAAGCACAGGCAATACCTGTAAGTTTTTGGCAACAGTAATTGTTCATAAATAAAAGTAAATGAACTACATTCAAAGAAATTAATTAGCCAGGGTAAGAAACAAAGCTTAAAAAGACCATATCTGCTATATTAATACCGATGGTTTCCATAATCCTATTGAAGAATCTCAGAGCTACAATTTGAGACAAATCTCTTCTCATGAGATTAAACTTCTATTTTTCCTGCCTGAAAAGCTCTGTGTTGGTACTCCAGTGGTCCTGGAACTCAAGATATATAAAACCAAATCACAATCTTTTCCCCAAATCTTCTTTGTAAAGATTAGCACTAGTGTCTATCTAGCAAAAGAATTCCTGTGAGTTGTTTTAGATTTTCTCCCTGTCCCCTCACAGGTGACTGGTGAATCATTTTTCATTCTTCTTGCTCAACTAGCAGTTCTTATACAAATTGTTTTTCCAGCTCCATGACTTAGTTATTTCTTCCTGCATTACCATCCAGGCTGTTTCTATAATAATCTCTTTGACAAAATTGGGCATGCTACTTGCAAGTTCAAGATCCATTAGTTAAAATTCTTTAGCATTTGATAAAAATCAAATCCTTTACCACAACCTGGACGTGATCTCATCCTGGTAAGCTCCCACCTTTCTGACATGCCTCTCCTGCTACTGACTAGTTAACCAAGCTCCTCCCTGAGCCTTCTCCGACTTTCACCCTCCAAATCTCAGGGATGGCTTTCCCAATCTAGAGTGTTCTCAACATCTTGCTCTTTTCCTTCCACAAATCACAAGTTGCTTGCATTTTGTTTCCTTTACTGGATTATAAACTCTGCAAGGGCAGGTTTTGTGTCTCTTTTTGTTCACCACCAAATGTGCAGCGCCTGATATGTGCTTGGGGTACAGTAGAGACACACTCAAAATTTCTTCAATTAAAAAAATATATTTGCTATGGTTTAAATATGTCCCCCCTACCCTCCCCCACCCCCGTCTTAGTGTGGGAAACAGTCCCCAAACTCATATGCAAATGTTATTTGGAAGCAAGGCCTTTGGAGGAAGAGCAATTGGGAGGAAACTAGGCTTAAGATAAAGGCATGAGGGTGGGGCCCCATGATAATAGAAATTGCTTTATAGGAAGGAGGAAGAGAGGCTGGGGCTAACAACTTGTTTGGTCTTGCCATGTCATTTTATGATGGAGTGAGCAGCCTCTCCCCAGATGCCAGTCATGCCCTTGGGATTTCCCAACCTCCAGAACCATGAGCCAAATAAACAATTCTTTATAAATTATCTAGTCTCAGGTATTTTGCTATAGGAACAGAAAATGGACTAAAACAAAATTGATTGAGTCAACAGCTTTTGTTTTTTAGAGATGTGGCTTTCTCATGTCCATTTTGACTAGGATGACGTCAGGGGAAGTGGCTGATATAAAACAAGCAAAAACAAAATAAATCAACAACAACAAAAACCCCCTAATGTGAAGAGGCAGAGAAAAGAAAAAAAATTAATGCAACAAAAAGAAGGCAGGAAAGAGTCTTGTATTGGGTTGAATGGTGGCCACACCGAGGAAAAACTTACATCAGATTCCTGGAACTTATAACTATCACTCTACTAGTTCCCTAGGGCTGCTCTTGTTACCGCTGTTTACCGGTGACAAGTCCTTGCTTCCCCGAATGTTGAAGTATAACACCAGAGAAGCTCGCTGAGGCAAGGTCAGAGTGGAAAGTTGAGGCTTTATTAAGGACAGCAGAAAAGATTTCTCCCCGGAGGAAGAAAGGAACCTAAGAGGTGGAATCCCTGGAAGGCAGAGGTCTTCCCTCTTTTACAGCTAAGTTCTTCTCTCAGCTTTCCCGCATTCCTGTCCTTAGTTCTGTTATCTTGCAGTAATGGAAAGTAGGTGGGAAGGCCCAAAGGGTGGGGGCCAGGTGGGCTGAAGGAGTAATCTGGGCAGGGTTGGCTTTTGGATTAGCATCTCCTGGTTTGCTGGGAGCTGCTTCATTAACATTTCCTTGGGATGGGCTCTGGGCCTTGGGGACATCTTCAATTCCCCTTTTCCTGGATTCCATTCTCAATATGGCCTTCATTCTCATCTTTTTTTTCTCGATTTTACTCGATATTAGACCCGATTTACCTAACTACACCAACTACCTATCTGTAAATCTGGCTTCACTGTCACAAACTACTGCAAACTGTGTGGCTTAAAACAACATGTATTTTCTCGCAGTTTAGGAGGGCATAAGTCTGAAATAGTGTCACCAGTTTCCTCCTGGAAGCACTGAGGGAAAGTCTGTCCTGTTTCTCTCTTAGCTCTGGTGGTGGCTTGCAATCCTGGGCTTTCCTTATTTTGCAGGTACATCTCTGCTTCCATCTCTACATGGTCTTCCCTTCTGTGTGTCTCTCTTGTTTATCTTCACACTATAATCTTAAGAGGACTCCAGCCATTGAATTTAGGCCTTGTCTTAATAGGTAAAGACCTCATCTTGACTAACTAAAACTGCAAAAATCTGATTTTCAGCTAAATTGGAAATTCTGAGATTTGAGAAGGATACGAATCTCTGGAGGACACTATTCAACAAAGCAGTTACCTAATTTGGGGAAAGGATATACATGGATATAATTAATTAAAGGATTTTGAGAGTTTTCTCTGGATTAGGTAGGTAGGTTCTAAATCCAATGACAAGTGTTTTTATAAGACACATATGAAAGTGGGGTAACAGAAAAACAGATGAAGAGACTGAAATGATGTTGCCACTAGACAGACACACAGCAAAATGTTATGCAAGACAAAGGCAGAGACTGGAGCACAGAAGGCATAAAACCAGGGAAGCTAAGGAATGTAGACAGCTACCAAAAACCAGAAGAGGCAAGAAAGGATGCTCCTCTAGTGTGTGGCCTTGACAACACCTTGATTTTGGACTTCTGTCCTCCAGAACTGTGAGACAACAAACTACTGTTGTGTTGAAGCCATCCATTTTGATATTTGTTCCTGGAGCCCCAGCCTTGAATGCAATGCTTTCTTTTCTTTCAAGTACTTTTAAAACCAAGAAGGAAACATGTCTCTGAGATGGATTCTAAACAGATCAATCTTAGCAAATAAAAATTTGTGAAGAGCCACAAAGTGAAACCAGCTCAATTCTTGTAATGATCTTTAAATACCAAAATACCCTTCAATGACCAAGATACACAACTCTTTTCCGAACAAGTTACCATAAGAAAATAATTTGTGTCATAAAATGTATTTCATATTCCTCCATTTTCCTTGTGACTGCCTTATAATTAACATCTGATTTTATCACACTTCATGTGCTTCTCTCCTTTCAGGGTAAATTGTTTAATATCATCTGTGTCTCCCTATTCTTTTTATCTTGAGACTAACTTTTCATCACGCTGTCTGATGTATAATTTACATGACACGGGGTGCTGTGTAACCTACAACTGATATCACAACTGCTGAAGGCAGCTGAGTTTTGGGGGAGCAAGTCATGTCATCATGATAAAGCTAAACTAAACAGGGGAAAGTACATGATGAATCTCTTTCAAGCTTTGCATGAATTCGGAATTCAAAGTCTAGCATCACCAAACCATCCCTTTCAAACCTAAAATTCCACAGTTAATCATTCAAGTGGCAGATGTCAGGCTACCCCAAAATGTCACAGTAGTTTGTGTCTTTATTTGGATGCACAATGGAGAGGAGTTGAGGTTCCCACAGTGTGTACCGGTAAGGAGTCCATTCATGAGGCTATCAGTGTCACGGTCACTTAGAAAACACTGGAAGAGACCGAGGAGCCACACCCCTCAGTCCCTCACTACTTTTGCTTTGGAGTCCCTGACCCCTCCCCAGAGCCGTCCTGCTGCTTGGGTGGTCAGTTCTGGGGAGAAACCGAACGCCCTCCCTGCCGCTCCCTGGCACTACCCAGCCCCGGCCGCAGGTGCTGGCCGTGGGTGGGAGTGGAGGCGGGTCGGGCGCCCACCCTCAGGCGGCCGATCCGGAGGTCCGTCCCGCCTTGCTCCCGCAGCGGAGGCTGCTGGAAGGAAGGGGTCCGGTGAACCTGGGCGTCCGCTCGCGGCCCGATTGTGAATCCAACCCCGCATCCCAGACCAGGAGCCGCTTTCCCGCGCACACAGCTGAGCGCGTCTGGGTCGGGCAGTTCCAGCCCGGAACCCGGCGAGCTGGAGCGGCCGCCCCTCCCCCGCGCAACGTCAACGCCGGCGTCCGGGAGGCGTCGTAATGTCCCGAAGAAGCGCGCCTCAGAACCCTGCGCCCAGCCAGCGCCGTTCCAACCCAGAAATTCCTGTCCAAATCTTGCACGCCGAACCTTCCCAGTGGCTCATGGCACCGCAGAGGAGAGATTCTCGGTGCGTGCATGCTCTAGGGGCGCGGGCAGCTTTGCCTAAAGGTTTTTTGCAGAAAGACCCTTGATGAGGCTGGGTACCTGTGGCGCAAAAGACAATTTTAGGTCCCCTTCATTCCCTAGCTTTGGCAGGTCTGGGCGGCAGCGCGTCTGTTAAGCCCAGCCGGTGGCCAGTCTTCCTTCCCAATCGCCTGCTATTGTCAGTCTGGGCCAAGTCTCCTCTGCAGATCCTCTTCGCTTGGGACCCCGCGGCCGGAACGGCTAGGGGCGCATGTGCGCGCCTATTAGGAGGCGCGTGGTAGTGATGGCGGCGCTCAGTGAGACTTTCCTGTCACTGGATACTACTACTCCCAGCCCTCCTCCAAGCCGCCGGAGCAACCCTCTGGTCTTTAGTTTACAAGTGGCAATTTGACTTGCTCTGCTGCATGTCTGGAGGGATCCAGGAAAGTGTGGAGACGCCCCGGGGATTCAGGGACCGCAGCTTGAAAAGAAAAAAAGCCAAACAAATAAACAAAACCCACCCACCCTAACAAACATGAGGCTGCTAGAGAGGATGAGGAAAGAATGGTTCATGGTCGGGATAGTGCTGGCGATCGCCGGAGCCAAGCTGAAGCCGTCCGTGGGCGTGAACGGGGGTAAGTCGCACCTCCGCTGGCGGCGCGGCGGCTCCCGCCTCGGAACCGGCCCGCGAGTCCGGGGAAGGAGGGGCGAGCCGCAGTCGCAAGTGCCTCTCGCCGGAGCCGTGGGCAGCCCGGCGGGTCCCTCGGCCCTCCGCTCGGTCTGTCATTTTCCAACCCTAAAGGGGACTTGTAGTTAGGAGCGAGGCAAAGGCGTTTGAGGGCAGGTTGCCTTTTCTTGGAGCAATCAATGACCAGCCTCACTGTCTAGGAGTGCGGTTACGGAGAGGGAAACTTAACTCCTCTGGCCTTCCAAGTAGCATCCCATCCCAAGGGACTCCAGGCTGCCCTTATAGATAAGAATTCCTTATCTCCCTCTTGGAGTGAACCTCATTCTCTAGTCGGTTTCTGACTCCTCCCCCTCCGCACATTAGGGGAGAAAAAAAAAGTGTGTGTGTGTGTGTGTCGGGGAAATAGTCACACTGCCCCAGCTCAGATTTGGTAGCCCACGTGTTGGAGAGTGAGGATTTGCTGGAGTTGCTGCCACTCCAGAAACTCCCAAGCCGACTGACACGTTGCACTCTTTCATTACAGGACACGACTTCCGTGTGCTGCTGGCACTCAGTAGCTGTACTAAGCAGTCTAACAGATACAGACTGTGTTAAACCATAAGTGATGTGTATTTTGGCAAGGAAACGCAGATGGGCTGAAAACCTACCTAAGTCTGTATACTGGAAGCTTTGTAATGTGGCCTGAGGACACTGGTGGGAACCCTGGAAATATCATTCGCCTTTTAGAACCTCCTCCTTCTACCTTTAGACAATCTCGTCCTTCTTTTCATCAACATTAATTGAATTTCTTCATTTATTTTTGACCTTGTCAATCTTCAAGTTTATTTGTAGGTTTAGTATCTTAAGTCTCACAAGGAAGGCAAATAAGGACAGAAGAGAACACACGATCTTTTTATAGTAGGAAGTGCTCACGAGGATATTTGAAATTGTTTGTACCTCTTTGTGAAAACATGGTGGAAGTGAATGAAATAGTAGTTCCTTCTAAGTTGCTTTTGGAATTGTTATGTGCTTTTTATTTTTTGTTTTTTTACAATGCTGGGGATTGAACTCGGGCCCTTGCACATGCTGGGCAGGTGATCTACCACCTCAGCTCTGGAATCACTTTAAATGGAATGAATTAAACAATGATCTTGGAGATGAAAGCTTTTCTGTTTGTTTAAAATGTTTTTTTTCTTCTATACCTAGTGCAAAATATGTACAGTACATAACTGTGAGAATAAGCCAGTTATTCCTAGTGGTTTCTCCCTCTGAAGATATGGGTTTCTTCTTTGACACAGCCTCTTGGTAAGCTTTTGAGAAATTCTTCTGAAAGCTGGTATTTCAGGTTCTGTCAAAGAAGACCTTCTGTGCCTGGAACTAACCAAGCAGTAAGATTTAGACCATGTTTGTAGCGATCTGCAACATAGACTTCACTAGTTAGAACTTCTGGTGTTAGATCTGTTTGCTCAGTTTTAAGATGAAATCACTGGTGACGTATGATCTTTAAGTTTAAATCTGTGGGGGCTAGGTTTGCAAATTACTTTTACCTTATGTTCCCTAAATGCTGGGCCAGAAGGAAGGTTGTTGAATGGTGAATCAGTTCCCTCCAGCTCCCCTGGCAGTGGCGGATATGAGCTAGATCCTATAATCATGTTTCT
Organism: Callospermophilus lateralis; assembly: GCF_048772815.1. Classification (NCBI taxonomy): domain Eukaryota; kingdom Metazoa; phylum Chordata; class Mammalia; order Rodentia; family Sciuridae; genus Callospermophilus; species Callospermophilus lateralis. The sequence goes on from NC_135312.1 coordinate 118,800,408, forward strand.
TCCCTTGGCCTTTGCTTATTGAAGTTTTGGTACATTATTATATCTTCGAAATATTGTTTCCCATTTCCATTCGTCCTTATGGCATTAATAGAGGATAATTCATTTCTTTGCTTAATTATAAGAGAGTAGAAGTAGAATATTAAGAACTGGAAGGAACATACAAAGTATTTTAAGCCAGCGTGTGGCTTTCTTTCTTTCTTTCCTTTTTTGTTCAAGTGCTGGAGATTAAACCAGGGCCTCGCACATGCTAAACTAATGCTCTACCACTGATGCTCTACCACTGAGCTACATCCCCAGCCCCTACACTCTATTTTTAAGTGTAAGACTTTTAAAGTATTGCACATATGTGTGGTCGGACCTCCCTTAAAAAAAGTCTTTACTGACATCTGGTGAGTTAGTGTGCTAAGAAATTTATAGATTTAGTAATCCTAAAATTAAATAAGTTGAATAACTTTCCAAATGGAAAGAAGTATAGTAGATATTAGCTTAGATAACTTAATTCTTAGTTAACTGTTTTTTGTTTTTTTTTTTTTTTTACTCATTTGCATTTCTTTCTTTTTTTCTTTTTCTTTTTTCTTTTTTTGGTACTGGGGATTGAACACAGAGGTCAGGGGTGCTTTGCCACTGGGCTATATTTCCAGCCCTTTTATTTTTTATTTTAAAACAGGGTCTCACAAACTTGTTGAGGGTCTCAACAAGTTTGCCCAGGTTGGCCTTGAACTTGTGATCCTCTTGCTTGGTTCCTCAGTTGCTGGGGTTATAGGCATGCACACTGTCTCTGGCTTATATTTCATTTTTAAATATATAGGAGGTTAAAAAATGTCTTAGAAGATACAAATATGTAGATCCTGAGATATTGACAACCTGTTCTAATGGGAAACAGGGAAGCCCTGCACTATTATTGCACACCTTAGAGTTTATGGCAGTTCAACACTGTTCTATTCATTCTTGGGAAGAGAAAAGTTGATTTCTTTGGAAGTATAGAGGAAGTTTGTCCTTTCTAATTGTGTATTAAATTATTGCTGTTAATAAGACATTAACCCTAAAAGGGAAGTTGCTTTGTTTTTCCATTAAAAAAACTGGACCTGGGCGCTATGGTGCATGCCTATAATCCCAGCGGCTTGGGAGGCTGAGGCAGGAGGATCATGAATTCAGAGCCAGCCTCAGCAACTTAGTGAGGCCCTAAGCAACTCAGTGAGACATTGTTCCAAAATAAAAAAATAAAAAAAGGGGCTGGGGATATGGCTTAGGGGTTAAGTGCCTCTGGGTCCAATTCCAGTATCAAAACAAAAACAAAAAATAGAACCATGATATAACCTATATTTATCGCCACAAATATCTTAGAATATTTTGGATTATGTTTGAAAATGTAATTTACTTTGCTAATGAGTGACTTTTGTGAAATGGCAATAATTCCTTGCTTTCTTTTTTTTTTCTTTTTTAGTTTTCAGTGGACACAACATCTTTGTTTGTATGTGGTGCTGAGGATCGAACCCAGGCCGCACGCATGCCAGGCGAGTGTGCTACCGCTTGAGCCACATCCCCAGCCCTCCTTGCTTTCTTAAGTATTCCCAAACATTTTTCTTTTTTCTTCCTATTAGAAATTGCCTCATTTTTTCAATTTTTCTTTTGATTGATTGTGTTACCCCAATCCATTTTTGTGGATGAATATTTTTTGAATTTTGTTTAAAAGAAAAGTAAAAACATGGGCTGGGGTTGTGGCTCAGTGATAGAGTGCTTGCCTAGCATGTGTGAGGCACTGGGTTCGATCCTTAGCACCACATAAAAATAAAATAAAAGCATTGTGTGTACCTACAACAAAAAATATAAAATAAATAAATTAAAAAAAAAAGAAAAGTAAAAACATATTTTCAGTTTAGCCATTTAAGATCGGAATCAAGTTATTTTGGTGACTTGGAGAACATAATTATTAGTTCAAGGAAGGGCCAGATATCATTTTTATGTCTCAGCTTCAACTCTTTGCTCTGCAAATATTTACTAAGTTTTTCTTTCTGTTAGGTGACGTCTAGTTCCACATTCCCAACTTGAGCCATTTGTTAGCCTATTGGTCGAGTGATGTCTCAGAAGTAACTTCTCTGAAGTCAAAATTAATTCCTCTTTCTCCTTTACAGGTATATTGTAAGTAGCCCTGGAATAACCTCACCGTGTCCTTTTGTAGATTAGAGTTACTTATATATGCATCTATTATAAAAGACAATATACCTGATCTTTAGTATTTAAAATATTAAAAGTACAGGATTATTTCATTGAATTATACCAATTTAGTTAAATAGTTCTGTGTATTTATGTATATGTGTGTAGAGCGTGGGAAGAATTCTTAAAAAGTGAAATTATGTGGGCTAGAGGTATAGCTTAGTGGTAGAGTGCTTGACTAGCATAAATGAATCACTCGGTTTGAGCCTCAGCTCTGTCAAAACAACAACAACAATAACAAAAAGAAGTAAATTATTATTATTATCCACAAAAGTGGATGCCTGAGCTACAAAGAGACATGTAATCCAGGTAAATACCTCCTGCTGGCTGTGCAGCTGGTCTGTGGTCCCCTAGCTCTCCCCTGCAGCCATATTGCTAAATCTGACCCCTCCTGTATAGAAATTCTGGAGGCATCTCTGAGAACAGAACCACAATTAACAAGAATAAGATCTCAAAAAAGCAGGGCATAGGAGGAAAATAAAAATGACATGAGTTTCAAAAAGCAAGGTATTTAAAATTCCTAGGAACCATCCTCTTCCAAAACAAGCCAGATTCCTCGGCTTTAAAATCTGCTCTTAAATCACCCTCCTCAGCTGTTGAAGTAGTACGTTTGAGTTGCTGAGCAGATTCACAATTATAAAAAAAGTACTTCCTGATAAAAGTTGATGAAAAGCCTTTATTGTCCCCAAACATCATGCTTTTCATACTTGTATTCATCCTTTGGCTCCCCTTTCTCGGATCTCAGCAAAATGGTTTGTATTAATGCCAGGTATATAAAATACTTATTGCAGTGTTTGAGGAGACCTTTGTTTCTTTTATGCATTGTTGTTCTACAAATGCCTAAGACACAGTAGTTGCTCAATAAATATTTGTTGAATGAGTCTATGGTGTTTTTTTTTCTGAGCTTGGTCTTCTCTGTTTTTTGAGCAGTATCTGTGGATATGGCAGAAGGTTTTGGAGTATGGAGGTGCCATAATTTTTGTCTTGTTTTGCTTTAAGGAAAACAAATTAGGCAACAAATGACCTAAGCAACAAATTACCACACACCAGGTGGCTTAAAACAGCAGAAATGTATTCTGTCACAGTTCTGGAAGCCAGAAGTCCAAAGTCAGGGTGTTCCCCATGCTCTGGGGAAGTAGCCTTCCTTGCTGCTTCTGGCTTGCTGTGGTTGCGGCTGTCTTTGGCTTCCTTGCCTTGTGGTGTTATCACTTCAGGCTCTGCCTCAGTCTACACGGGGCCATGTTCCCTGTGTGTGCCTGTATCCATATTTATTAAATATGAGTCACTGGTTTGTGTGTGCGGGGGGAGGGAGGGGAAATATCAGTCATTGGATTTGTAACAATCCCAATCCAATAAGACCTCATATAAATTTGATTATATCTGCAAAGATCCTATTTCCTAATAAGGTCACATTCACAAGTCCTAGATGGATATGACTTTTGGGAAGATACTACCCAATCCAGTACAGAGGGCTTTACAGAATGTCAAATATGAGGTGATCTCAGATTTTAAGATCTTGGTATATCCAGCATATATCAGGGTTTCTCAGCTGGGATATTAATGACATTTTGGACATGACAATTTATCGTTAGAGGGGCTGTTTCACGCCTCCCAGGATGTGTATGTAGCAGGATTCCTGATCTCTTTCCACCAGTTGCCAGTAGCACACCCTGCCTGCTGAGTTATGACAACCAAACACTTTTTAACCATTGCCAGATATCTGTGGGGACAAAATTGCCACTGCTGGAAAACTGCTTGTACCCAGATTTAAAATGGCATTTCCTCAGAATTGCATCTTTTAAAGGATAATTGTTCTGTGGTTAGCACATTAGGTCTTCAAGCTGATTGTGTACAAGTCAATAAATGATACTTAAATATAAGAATGGCCCCTGTTCTCATGGCATTAATATAATTCTAATGATGCCAGTGCAGCTCCAGAGAGAATTTTCTGGAGGGTAAGGACCAGGCCTGTCTGGTTCACTATCATGTCCCCAGGACCTAGCACAAGTAGTTAAGTGTTCTGTGTGCAGTATCTCACATAGGATATGCTCCGTGCATTTTGGTAGAAAGAACACTCTAGACTAGAACTGAAGGCATGTATGGATACATGCTTTTATTTCTGCTAACCAAAATAAATGAAATGACATTCACTATATTAGAGAAAGGAACTTCTTTCATTGGTTCTCTTTTTGAGTTTGGGGTATTTTGATTGTTGTAGCAGCAGTCATGCGTGGTACACATAGGACCTGTATTGAAGGCAGGTGCTTTTCTACTCTCCTGTGAGCTTTTTTATTCTTCCAGTCTGAGGATAATGTGCTGGGCCAGAGAGCCCTGATCCTGGCCTTCTGGAAAATCTTCTCTGGGGTTGGGCTGCATCACAGCAAATGAGCAACTCCGCTGGGCAGGGGTGGGATGGGGTGGGGTGCGGTGCTGATATTTAAAGTAGCATTCACTCTCCTACAACAGAATTTTCTTCCATGCCAAATTTTCTACTGGAAATTCTTTTCTAACAGTAGCTCATTTCTCTCTTTTTAGGACCACTGAAGCCAGAAATAACTGTATCCTACATTGCTGTCGCAACAATATTCTTTAACAGCGGACTGTCATTAAAAACGGAGGTACTGTCACCTATGGGGCACATGAAAAAAGGGTGGAAAATTTAATTTGTACTTAGGTTTTGAAATTGCAGGGTACTTTTGAAGAGCCATTTATAGGTATGGTCTGAAGGCTTCATTGTGACAGAAGATAACTTGGACAATGGCAGAGGACTTGTGTTTTGTTTCTACATATTATAGAAACTTCATAGTTGAGCAGCATGGACTATAAGTATGGCGTTAAATAAATATCTTTTGGCAATTTAGTAAGATCCTGTCTTAGAATTAAAAAATAAATTCATGAGTGAAAAGGGCTGGGGTTGGAGCTCAGTGGTAAAGCACCCCTGGGTTTAATCCCCAGGAATACAAAGAAAAAAGAAACAACATTTATTGCATTCTGTTGAATATCAAGCTAAGTAACCATTATTTAATTTTCTAATTTCACAACTACTTGCTTTTGAATAACTAAATCTTAGCCTCATTTTAAAAATTAAATGCTTATTCAACAAAGCTAATTGAACGAACACATCTATAAAAGTTTACATCCTGGAATACCAAACAGGCGACATTATTCAAAGATGAATAAGAAAGTCCTGTTCTTTTTTGTCATCTATGTGGTCAAGTTGCAAAGGACAGGCTTTTCTGTTTGCTCTTCCTGAGCCACTGCTTCCTGCTGCTTCAGGAATCTGATTCTCTTTCAGAATCTTCAGGAGATAGCCTGGAGAGACCTCTTGTTCTTTTTTTGCCACTTGGAGTTGGGCAGACACAAACTGGATTTCTTCCTGCACACTTATTTTCAGCTTTTCTTGATGAGAGTGATAAAGAATTAGTGGCAGAGGTAGAGGAACCAGGGGCCAGAAGCCTAGGGGCTCTAGCCACCACTTTTCTGTAGGTGCCTAGATCTTTAGTTGGCATCAGGTTCATAGAAGGGGAGACAGGAAAACACTTTCCACCTGAGGGTGTTTTATTGGACAAGCGCCTCATGAACAGCCCTTTTAATGAACACAGTGGTATGAACAATATCCTAGTGAAGAATGCAGTCAAGAAAACAGAAAATAAGAGTACAATAAGGTAGCACATCTCACCTGCTAATTTGGAAAAAATTAAAATATCTGATAATACCAAGAATTAATATATTTTTTCTTTAAAAAAATTTAAGCTGATACATAAAAACATAAAAATTATAAGAATGAGTGTTTTAAACATCTACTTCACATCCTCTTCTGGATGAAAATGACGGGCGCCTGCTGTGCTTGGGCACCTTTGTGCTGTTGAGGTTTAGTTTAGTTTCCATAACTTTTGGGGATCATCTTTTTTTCCCAGGACTCATGCTGTTCAAGTGCTTCTTTGGTTATAACTTTTAAGTAATTTTTATTTTTTAAAATCATAGGTTTTCCTTGCCTATCTATTAAATGTTAATAGTTAAAAGAAATATTGGTATTTTTCATACCAAGTCACAGTCTGTCATCAAGTCACAATCTGTTGTGCTTATTGATAACATTTACTGATCCAGGCTTCACCCAACATGGTATTCTCTTAGAAGTAAAGAAATCGGGGCTGGGGATGTGGCTCAAGTGGTAACGCGCTCGCCTGGCATGCATGGGGCGCTGGGTTCGATCCTCAGCACCACATAAAAATAAAATAAAGATGTTGTGTCCGCCGAAACCTGAAAAATAAATATTAAAAAAATTCTCTCTCTCTCTTCTCTCTCTCTCTTAAAAAAAAAAAAAGAAATCGACACATTTTTACATCTGAGAGAGGAATGAATTGGATTTGTGATTCTCTTTTGATAATCATGAATGAGAAAAAAAAGAGGAGAATATACCCATTTGTTCTTGAAGAAATAACAAAGTTATTCATTCTAACATACTTATTCTTATGCAGTTGGGAAAATCTTACTATAAAAAAGATTTTTTTTGGAAATGTCTTGAAAAGTTAAAATTCTTGTTCAGCATTATTTCTTGTCTTTATTTATTTAGTTTTATTTTTTAAATTTTAAGTCTGTTTGTAGGCTAAATTTAGTTATCTCCTCCTTAGAGCACACTTCAACAACATGGAAAAAACGTGATTTACTAAGTTTGTGCCTCTGTGTCTATTGGCTTGGTATAAATCTTTTTATTGGGGTATTCTTTTTGATTTACATAGGATCAGTGTAGTGTTTACAACTGGTAAATTGTATCTCAAGAGTTCTAAATGTTCTCATTGATAACTCGCTGTTCTGAAAATAACTGGGATAGGTCTTCATAAATATGTCAAATTCAAGATTTTATAAGAACTGTTGATATGAAAGAACCATTATTACAGGGAATAGACCTTTTTTTTTTTGTCAGCACCCCAGTTCAATACTGGTTCTGAAATGTGGAGCACAGTGATACCGGGAGATATTTGCCACTGCTGTGGCTCTGGGCTGATCCGACTTGGAGGTCTTCCTGCTGACCTTGGCTGATGCTTCTTGTGGAGCAGCTGCCTTACCCAAGTCCTCTGTCAGGACCTTGCTATAACTACGTCCCCTGGTGGCTGCTTAATGGCTACATCTGTTACTTAGGCCATGGGAAATCTGGCAAGAGTCTTGATGTCTCTCACTCCTTAGCTTCTTACATCATGCTCTTCTGTAAAGCAGCCAACTTTGTGGGATGCAAGAGTTGAAGAAAGAAGAATGTCACAGCTATCAGCCTCTCTCTGAGGACCAGCTACTGTAAACACCTAGGAAACCTTCAGAGTCATCCAGCTAATTTGGACCTAAGGATGAAATGTCTTGATCTGTGCTTTATCGTGGTATCTAAGTAGCCATCAAAGCCATTTCCTCCTTTTAGGCCCTTTTCAATCCAATACAACATTAAGTAATTTTTCAAAAGCCACTTAATGTGCTAGATTGCATCGCTGTGTAATATTAGACCATTTCTATTTTCTTGGGCAAACAAACAGTTATAAATTAGGAGGTAGCATCTTGTTATTTTCCAGTTAATAATCCTGAATTAATTTCAATTGCTATTATGATTTGTGTGTCTTAGTAGGCCCTAGAAGAGTGTATTTTTGCACACAGAAGACACCCAGTAAATTATTGACTTGAGGTTATTTGGAAGCACTTGTTTGGTTCCACTCAAGTTTGATTTATAAAATTGACCATTTCAATGTCTGTTTTTCATACATTGGTTTAGTGTATCTAAAATTTGTTTTACCAATTTATTAAAATTATAAAGGATACTATGCTAATGCGATACTACATCTTCAATTTCATGACTATTGATTTCTAATTAAAAAAATTTTTTTAGTTGTAATTGGACATGATACCTTTATTTTAATTTATTTTTATGTGGTGCTTTTATGAGGATTGAACCCAGCACCCCGCACATGCTAGGCAAGCGCTATATCGCTGAGCCACAACCCTTGCCCTGATTTATAATTTCTGAAATACCTGTTGAATGGTTTCTGAAATTTTTGTTATATTGAAATAAGGTTCCATTTTAAATTTATTTCATATTTAGCTAACTTCAAACCTACAGTTTCAGAGAATATGTCACAATAGGTTATGGAAGGGCCAATTCATTTAAACAAATACCTTTTAAGTGTCTGTGGCTCCAAGGCACCGTGCTTGGTGCTGGGGATAGAAACAAAGATGAGCAGGAGGCTCAGGTCCTGAAAAGGGGTCCAGAGTAGGGCAGAATACATTTTCTTTATCTTTCTAAACCGATTATGAATTTTTAATCCCTTTAGCTGAAAAATAAATATAGCAAATTTAAACTTTAGGCTCATGCTGCTTGTTTGAAGCCCAGAGCTATGAGGCTGACTCTTGGAAAGGTCAAATAAGGGCTAGAAGGGAAATTGGTATGTAATGAAAATATTTCTGCTTCCCAGTCAGAGCCCTGGTTTTAAGCAGTTCTTGATGCCGTCAGTAAGACTCTGGCATAATCAGTACATTATGTGGAGTACCTCCTTAAGTTTATTTTAATGGAATTTGACCTGTCTTACATGTGAATAAACAAAATGTCATGCAGGGTCTCCTTTTTAATTATTCATGATGGGATTTATTTGAATATATGGCCGTCTATACGTGGGTATGTATGGAATAATACTATTTTGGATTTTATAGGGTTTACTTATTTTTTATTTTCCATTGTTTCCCTTTCTTACCTTTATGATTGTATGAAGAAGATATGGAAAATATTTGACACTGGATTTTTGTGAGAGTATTAAAAATCTTCCTTAGAAACACTTCCTGTCTGTTCTTTCCTGTGCTTCAGAAGCCCCTGGTGGCCCAAAATGGTAGGCCATTATGGCTCATTTTGCTGAGTTCTTTACTGTTCCATTGTTCTTTTACATTTGCAGTTGCTTCTAATTTTATTTGTTAGGAGAGTTAGTACTTTTTAACTATAGTTTTATTACTTTTTACTGATTTAAAAAGTTTCATTGATTTATTGTAAAATGATTAGAAAGTTTAAAAATGACTGCTATTATTATCATGTGTTTTTTAGTCCCTTTTGCCCTACAAATGCTTTATATATATGATATTTTTAAAATAAAGTTTTTGTCTTTAAAAATAAAATTATATGTATGTATGTATATCTGTATACATACTTGTAGACATATATGTAAACATGCACACACATATGACCTTACCTTATTTTTTCCATGTAACACTGAAAAACAATTTTTCATGTAATTTAATAATATTAATTAATTTTTCATCATTTATATATTATATCTGAAAATAAAGTAACTTACATTTTGTTTTCTTTGAGAAGTATATGATTTATTTACATAGTTAGGATGAGAAGTCTTCTTTTTACCTTTTCACCACATATCTGGTTCTTTTATCTGGGGACAACCAATTTTTATAGTTTGTATGTATTTTTCCAGAGATAGGCTATGCAAAGCATAAACATGTGTATCCCACCCCCGTACAAGTTGTATTATTTATGTTGTTTGGTACCTTACCTTATTTTACTAAAAAAAGAAAAAAAATACCTTGTAGATTGTTTTACATTAACACATCAAAAATACTATTTCTTTTTATATGCCAAATAGTGTACTATTGTGTGGATGCACTATGATATATTTTACTTTTTACTTTTCTTCTATTGATGGACACTTAAGTATTTTTACAAAGTTTTGCTATTACAGATGTGTTGTGAAGATTAGCCTAAATATATGCCATTTCCCGCATTGGGAATATAAGTGAAGGATAAATTCCTAGAAGTGGAATTTCTGGCTCAAATAATATACACATTTTAAGTTGTGATGTATAGTTTAGATAATAATATCTACCTAATGGGGTTGCTGTGAGGATTAAATAAAATAACATGTAAAGCCACGAGCTCAGATCATCATGGCATATGGTTATTATTAATAGAATAGTCCTATGTGCTCAGCAAGTATTTCATGAATGAAGGAATGAGTTGCCAGAATGTTCTCCATAGGCTGTGCCAGTTTACACTCCTGTTGTGGACTAGGGTAACATTTCATACTCTGACATCCTCACCAACCGTTTTAATAGCTCATAACACTGTGGTTATACTTGATCTATTTAATTTTTCTCCCATTTTTGGACTTAATTATTTAAGTTGTTTTTAGATTTTGGTCTAAAAGATAGCTGTGATGATAACTCTGTGCATAGCTATTCATTGCTACTTTTTATATTTGTGGAGTAAGTGCCTAGACATGAAGTTTTGGGGTCTAAGAATGTGAATTCTATTATGGGTCTTGTTATAAATTCCCAAGTTACTTTCCAGAAAAGTTATGCCAGTTGATATTCCTATCAGAAATAGATGCAAATGCCTCAGTTGTTGCATTCTAGCTAATCATTTTACTGTTTTTTTCCTAAATAAAAAAAGAATATTTATTTGACATTTGTGGTTTCTTTAGGTCTGGTGTTTCCCAGTGACCCTATATTAGACCCAGACTGCCAGAAATTTTTTACATGTCTTCAGAGATGACTTATGATCAAATAGGAACTGCTGTGTGCCTCTACATGGGGAGATAGCAGGAGCTGATGGGACACATCAGAACGTGGCATTAAGTCAGTCAGTCTCCATTGCCCGACTCTTTTTTTTTTTTTTTTTAAGTCTATTTTTTTTTAACATTTATTTTTTAGTTGTAGGTGGACACACAATATCTTTATTTCATTTTTATGTGGTGTGGAGGATCGAACCCAGTGCCTCACCCATGCTAGGCAAGCACTCTGCCACTGAGCCACAACCCCAGCCCCTGACTCTTTATCATACCACGAATGTCTCTGAGTTGAAGATCTCCTCAACATCTTACTTGAACTAGGGCCATAACCAGTGAATTTCTGACATCTTTGAATATATTTTCATGGTTACTTGTTTTCAAGGTGTATACTTTTTCTACTACTTTCTAAATTTGTTTGATTTTAACTGAATAATCCCATAACAAATTCAAATAGGCATATATATTTGAACTCTGGAGATGAACTAATTATTCCTTTTTAGCTGTGAGACTCAATAACAAGTACCTGTTTATGTTTAATGTACATTTTCCTCCCTAGTATGCCAAAATGGATTTGATAACTGATTTTCACTGTGTAGTAGCTATCAACCTAAGTTTCCTCATCAGTAAAATAAGCATAATAATATCTATCTAATGGGGTTGCTGTGAGGATTAAGTGAGATAACATGTAAAGCCACAAGCTCAGATCATGGTCTATGGTTATTATTTAATAAATGTTACAGAACACAGTGATTATACTGTACAGGGAGTCATTTTTAAATTATAGACTATCATTGAAGCAATTGTGTAAGAAATTATTATTTGTAGATCCAGGAACATCTTGACAAATTGAGGCCTTGTAAACCTGGTATAATGAATAGAGATTAATTAATTAAAATGTGATAGGCCTTATCAATTTGATGTGATGAATAGAGGTTAATTATTATACTTAATTAAAATGTGGTAAGTCTGGCAAAGATTTTTTTTTTTGAAAGATTAATTGTAGGTAGGTATGCTTATTTGTTTATGGAGTCAACAATCTGTAAATCTTTAGTAGTGTGATTAGGTTATACTGCCTGGTCCAGAGTTTTACAGATCTGAATTGTTAGGCCATATTGTGTATTTGAAAGATGTTAAAGAATATTTTGGAAATTTTATATAAAAGTACTTGTAACCATCATGAGTGCCTTTTTTTTTTTCTTGAGGTCTGTCTCTTATAGATGTGCTCATGGATAAAACTATGAAACAATTCAGAACTAAATACGAACTTGTGATGCTATCTTTTTCAGAAATAATTTTCTTACCTTTATTTATTTTGTGTCCTTCCTTTTCCAGGAGCTGACCAGTGCTTTGGTACATATAAAACTGCACCTTTTTATTCAGATCTTTACACTTGCATTCTTCCCAGCGGCAATATGGCTTTTTCTTCAGCTTTTATCAATCACATCCATCAATGAATGGCTCTTAAAAGGGTACGTTTAAATCTTTTGAAGGGTGTACTTTTAATGTGGCATGTGCTTTCTTATAAGGAAATAAAAACATTTAACATTAGCATTATTATCCTTTAAAACAACAGTATTTCATCAAAAAGATTCATAAGAAATAGTTTAATAACATCTTAAAATACATCTCCATGCTTAATCTTAAGATACTACGATAAACCAGGCACTGTAGTGCACACCTGTAATCTCAGCAGCTCAGTCTGAGGCAGAAGGATCGCAAGTTCAAGGCCAGCCTCAGCAACTTGGCAAGGCTGTAAGCAACCTACTGAGACCCTGTTTCAAAATAAAAAATAAAAAGGGCTGGGTATATGGCTTCCTAGTGGTTAAGTTCCTTGGGTTCAATCCCTGGTACAAAAAAAAAAAAAAAAAAAAAAAAATTCAACAACACACACAAAAAAACCTTAAAAGACACTAGGATATATGCCTTTTTGTGAGTTTTAAAGAGAAAAAAAAATTGAAGAAACTAGAGGTCATAAGATGTATGTGCATGTGTGTGTAATGTAGGCTGTCCATTGGATGCTTTAACTTTGCATTCTGTATCTTAAAAAATGTATACAGATAATTATGGAATATTTTTTTTTTCAAAATGTACAAGAAGGGAAAAATATGTATATATTTGTGTAAATATTTACTTTTCCATGTGTTTTGTTTTGTTTGATGTAATAGTTGAATTAACAGTAGATTTTATTAGAATTCTTTTCATTAAAAAGTCATATTTGATGAAAATAACAAAGAATTTTTAAAGTGATTTAAAACTAAACCTATTATAGAATCATAGTATGACAGCTAAAATACTGAGCTTAGAGCCTGAAAGTTGGTTTCTGATCCTATCCCTAACATGCCTTTGAGCAAAGTTATTTAATAGTTTTGAACCTCAATTTCCTGGCTTATAAAATGTAATCATACTTTTACTTTCTACTTACAAATGATGTGGGGATATCAATTAAAATCACCTATTTATTCAAGTCACTTCTTTAGCCCTACTATGAGCCAGGAGTTTTTATAGGTAATAGTAGAGAAACAACAGCAAAACTGGCAGCATGCCAGTACATTTTGCGTGTTGGAGAGACTTGGGGTCTGACTGTCCATAAACAAGTAAATAGATGAGCAAGATCAAAAAGAGGTGTGAGAAGAGTTCAAACTGTGATGTGGTTGAAAGCTGTTAGTCAGGCTGGTGATTAATTTGAACTGCAGAATTCTTAGGGCAGAATGTTGTAGACAAGGAAAACAGAATGTGCGAGGCTCTAAGGCAGCAATAAACCCAGTGTGTGTAAGGTCAGTAGAGCAGCCAGGATGGCCAGATCTTGGTGATGTGGAGGAGAGATAACATGGTGTGGAGGTGGGAAGGTCGGCACGAGCTGTGTATGCAGAGGCTTATAAATACCCAATAAAGAATTCTGACTTGATACTAAATGCTACGGGAAGCTATTGCAGGGACTGAAATGAGGGAGAAATGGAGTTCTATTTATATTTGAAAATGATTCTTCTGGCTGCTCTGTGGGAAGTAGGCAGTAGAGGCAGCCGAGAGAAAGATAGGAGATGAGTTTGGACACCAGAGGGGTGAGGCAGTCGTGCAATAGAGAGGTGAGTGCACACAGGGTAGAATTTAACAGAGCTCTCAGAGCCTGTGTTTGGAGAGGCTATAGAGTGAGGACTTCTAGGTTTTAGGTACAAGCCACTGAGTAATTGGCAGTGTCATTTACTTAACTGGGGAGAGACAGGTTAGGAGCAGAGGGAAAGTGAAGAGAGCCACTTTGGCCAGATTGAGTTCTGAGAGAATGAGCATTAAATTTCATCCCAAAGCATAAGAGCTCACATAAGTAAAATGGCAGCATTTTAGAGCAACACCGTATGTGCATCAAGAACCAATTGTAGTTGCTGGGCATGGTGGTGCAGGCCTGTAATCTCAGTGACCCGGGAGGCTGAGATTGGAAGATCGAGAGTTCAAAGCCAACCTCAACAATTTAGGGAAACCCTAAACAACTCATTGAGACCCTATCTCTAAATCAAATACACAAAAAGGACATTAAGGTGGGATGTGGACCAGTGGCTAAGCACCCTTGAGTTCAATCCCCAGTAACACACACACACACATATACACACATCACACACACACACACACACGCGCGCGCGCACAAACACACACAGACAGAACCAATTGTATCTGCCACATGTAGGCCACTCAAAGTATAGGGACATACTAACTCGGTTTCCTTGACTTCAGGGACCTTCCAACCTAGTTGGATACAGAGGATAATGTACATGGTTGTTTATTATAATAAAGATGGGGCTGCCTATGTTTTATCAAATGAATGGTAAAACCAGCTAAAGGATAAATGGTTCAGCAAGGGTTGTATATGCTTTAAAGTAGAAAGTTAAAAAATGAGACATTAGTAAAAGTCAAACATAAAAACATTTCTTCTGGATCGCGTCAGCAAAGGTCTGCACTGAGGAGTTTGGGTTTGAAGCTACAAGTGACGGGGAGCTCTTAAAAGTGCTAAAATGGAAAGACATAGTGCTAAAAGGTGGTCATTCAGGGAGATTTGTCTGATGGCACTGTACTGTGTTTATTATTAGAAGAATAGTGCTTGCAATTCAGTATGCTAAATAAAGCAAGCATATAGTTCTCACTTTGGGAAGTTAGACTTAAAAAAGTAAATCCTTGGTTTAACTTCAAGAAAGCTCTCTCCTAGCTTACTTTTTCCTCTGCCCAGTCAGAGAGTACACACTTAAGATGTTAACTTGAGGGAGTTGCAGACTCAGGATCCTGTTAAATAAAGGTATTCTGAGCACACTTTCCTCACTGTGCAGTGGTGAAGGGTCAGTGGGGAGGTAGAGAGCATTCAGTACATTTGAAAGTTTCTAGAGTCCAGTGAAAAGCATCATAACAAGAATGATGGCAACAGTCATGGAGAAGAATGGAAACTAGGATGTGGGGACTGGTTAATTTATAAGGAGCAAGTGGAGTTGCCTATAACTCTGGAATTTCAAATTAGATCATTAGGTGAAAACTGGTTCCTGTGGTAAAGTCACAGGAAAAAATTGATTTTTTAGAAAATATATAAATTTGTTCTGGAGATCTATTGTACAGCCCAGGGACTATAGTTAATAGTAGTGTATTATGTACTGCCAAATTTTTGGGAGAGATCTTAAGTATTCTCACTGCACAACACACACAAAGATAACTTTGTGAGGTGATACATATGTTAATTAGCTATATTATGGAAATGATTTCACAATGTAGACATATTTTTAAACATTTTATATGTAAATATATTCAGTTTTTATTTGTCAAATTATGCCTCAATAAAGCTGAAAGAAAGGAAATATGTAAATTCAATATTAGATGTGTTTAGTTTGGGGAACAATCTGGCTATAAATTTGGTGGTAGTAGTTAGGGCTAGAAACGTAAATTTAAAAATATTTCTATGGACTAAAAATAAGATTGAAAAGACAGCAGGAAAGCCAGCAAAAAAAAAAAAAAAAAAAAAAAAAGAATAGTTTAAAAGGGGTAAATGAGTAAATGAGAATGATGAAGTAAGCTGGTGACTAAGAAGATAAGAATAAGAGTTGCCTGGAGAAGCAAGAATGTAAGCAGAGCAAATAGGGAAAGAATGTTTGGTTTGGAGATTTGGAGATCACAGGATACTTTCAGATCACTTCTAGACTAGTAGAAGTGGGGAAGAAATCCAATTCCAGAGACATTAAGGGAAAATGCATTGTTGTGGGGTCATGGGGGTAGAGTATTCTTTATAGACCAACAGTGAGTTGCAATGAAAAATGTAGGATTGGATCTTGAGGGGGCAACAGAACTAATTTTGCTGTTAGTTATCTACATTTGTGTATTGAATCTTCTTAAAGGCAGGAATAATATCTTATGCATTCTGTTTTGGATACTCTTACGTAGTACCCTACTCATATATTCCATACATAATTCAATATACAATTCAAAGATTTTTGTTTTTTAAGATAGGGAGAATTCTATTTCTTTGTAAGTTAAAGGGAAGGGACTAGGAAACAGAAAAGATTGAAAAAGTTAGAAAGATTGAAAATGCCCTATAGGACTCACCTAGTATTGGTGATAGGGGAAATAGAAGGTTGAAGGAGTCCTAGATAACTAAATCTTTGACCCTGGATGCCAGAATAAAAGTTTAACTCTAGAGAGCTGGCTTTGGGAGTTTGCGCAAATTATTGAGCTTCTGTCTTAACTTTAGTTTTCATTAAAGTGAGAATAATACTTGAGAGGAATAGATAAGACAATGTGTGTCAAGTGTGTAGAATTGGATCTACTACAAATGGTAAATGCTTTCTATTAGTGAACCTGAAGAAGGGGCAGAGGCTGGGAATTCATAATAGGACAGACTACATTAACCTCACTTAGGAAACAGACCTAAGACCAAGCTGGATGTGATAGCATGTACCTGTAGCCCCAACTATTCAGGGACCTGATGCAGGAGGGTTGCTTGAGCCCAGAAGTTCAACATCAGCCTGGGTAACATAGCAAGAGGCCACTCTAAATATAAAAAACAGTGGGAGGAAAAAAATATATATATATTGAATTGAATGAGTTGGAAATCCCATAAGTTGAGTTTTCCTATGTTTTAATCAAAAGGAACTAAAACATTTTTTCTTATTTCAGAGCTAACATAAATTTACTGCATAAATTTTAGATAACACATTCTTAAAAGAATCAATAAAAGTCATCTATAAGCACACTCATTCAAATCTGTTTTATGTCAGATGCTCTTTGTCCACTATGCCCTGTATGAATTTCCCCCTAGTTAGGGTAGCTCCTTGCTCCTCCTATATCTTTTCCCTAGAAAGGTATATTCTATATGAATTCTGAATATTTTTTTTTTTTAAATTTTTAGTACTTAGATATAGTACTCATTATTTCATTTTCTTGTGCAATTTATTTTGTATCTTTAAGAGAGTAGACTTGTTATTAGGATCTTGTAAGTATAAACATAATTTAATAAAAACCAAATTTAGAATAGATATGAGACTATCACTATAGAATCTAAATTCAACACATATGATTATGTCATGCCTATTTTTATAATGACACTACAACATGAAAATGTCTTTTATAAGGTGAAAGTTTGAGAATTGCTGTTTCATAGAAAGAAATTGAAAATGTAAGTTGTGTTTTATTAAATATTTTTCAACTTCAGATGTAGTTTAGAGCTTTATTTTTACTAAAAGATTTCTACAAAAAGTTTAAGGAGTATTTTTACATTAACTGAAAATAACCTGAGATTATTTATATTTCAATGATTGTACTTACTATAAGTTGGCTGTGTTTTGAATTGCACAATCAGAGCTTAAATAACTACAAAACTAAAATCACCCTCGCTTGTAGAATGTAACGAGAGCTCAGAGGCTGCACGTTTGCTGCATCTTCTAAGTAATGTTGCTTCATATAAAATCGTCTAAACTCACCAGGGAATATGCATCAATAAACATTCTCCTATTTTTATTTGCTCAGCTCTGCTATTTTAGAATAAATACAGTGAAAGCTATTATAATTGGGGGAAAAAAACTATTTACAATTGGATTTTCTTTTATTTTTCAGTTTGCAGACAGTAGGTTGCATGCCTCCCCCTGTGTCTTCTGCAGTGATTTTAACCAAGGCAGTTGGTGGAAATGAGGTGAGTCCTGGGGGCTAACCTGATTTAAACATAAGTGCGTGCTGTGCTTCTATTTTGTTCAAAACTGTGTTTTGAACATAAAGCAGTCATGTTACAGAAAACTCATAACCATGGCAGCTTATGAAAGAATTGGTTGTATTCATATTAAGATGTGCTAAAATTGGTGATGTTGAGTGGAATTTAGGATTTGAGATTGCAAGTAAGAGAGGTGGGTGAACCAGAGATGGGAATTTTTCCACCCCAGTGGGAAATCAGGCGACCAAGGACAGAGAAGTCCAAGGAGGAACGTTCCACACAATACTCACAGACTAAGCTATGGCCATTTCTTAGTTCCTATAAAATTTATAATAAATTAAATTGGTGGGAAAAGGCTCAATTTGTTTAATGGCAAGTGAAAAACAACATAAAAAGGAGAAATTAGGTCAGGTTTCTAAGATGGATTCAAAGAAATCATTCAGCTGCTGAGAGACTGTGGCAAAAGATTCATGCTTGTGTATTGGGGTGGCAGCTGTTCATTTCAGAAGTGATTGGTGGTTCTTCCTTGTTTGAAAGCCCCTATAACTTTATGTTGAGGGATATTTCTTTGTGATGGGTTATTCCTCCTTTCCTACCGATACTCTCACATTTAGAAAAGAACTCCAAGGGCTGGGCACAGTGGCACCTGCCTATAATCCCAGCAGCTTGGGAAGCTGTGGTAGGAGGATTGCAAGTTTGAAGCCAGCCTCAGCGACTTAGTGAGGTCCTGTATTAAAATAGAAAATAAAAGGGATCAGGGATGTAGCTCCATGATAAAGACCTCTGTATTCAATCTCTAATACAAAACAACAACCAAAAAAAAAAAAAAAAAAGAATGCTCTGAGGGAAGATATAATGGGTTTCCACTTCTGTTCATTCTTGGATTCTGTTTCTTAACCAATTTTATTTTATTTACTTTATTCTTTCCAAAAGTAAAGTACATGCTATATTTTATTTTGATAATAGGTTTGTTGAAATATCATTTTTATTCACTAAATTGGCACAAATTAACATATTTTCATGTTTTGACATATACCCCTACAAAACCATCACCACAATTAACATGGTAGACATAACTGTTACCTTCTGTCTTAACTTCATTTTGGGCTGCTGTAACAGAATACCTGAAATACCTGAATACCTGAAACTGGATAATTTATGAAGATTAGATTCTGGATTTGGGAAAGTCCAAGTCCAAGGGGCCTGCATCTGGTGAGGGCTTTCTTGCTACGTCATCCCATATCGGAGGTGGAAGGGCAAAAGAGAACATGATGGAGGGAGAGAGGGATTCATAGTCTCAAGTCCTTTTATAATTGGCTCATCTGTTCTTGAGGGTGGAGTCTTCATGACTTAAAATTCCTCCCATTAGGCCCCCCTCCCAACACTGTTGCATTAGAAATTAAGTTTCTAACACATGATTTTTTGGGGACATACTCATTTATTGTTTTTGTTTTTTGAGAGAGGTCTCACTGTATTGCCCAGGCTGGCCCTGAACTCTTGGGCTCAATGGATCCTTCTGCCTTATCCTCCCAAGTAAGTGGGACTGCAGGTGTGGGCCACCACACCTGACCTGGGGAACATATTCAAACCATAGCACCCTCAAAGTCCTGTGTCCCTTTGAAATTCCTTCCTCCTGCCTTTCTCAGCACCTCTCCTCCCTAGGCGACCCCTGATCTGTTTTCTGTCACTATAGCTTATTTTACAGTTTCTTGTTTTATATAGTGGAATCATACAGTATGTACTTTTCTTTTTTTCATTTACTCAGCATAATTATTTTGAGATAATCTACATTGTGTCTATCAGTAGTTCAGACCTTTTTATTCCTGAGTAGTAGTATTTTGTATGTATGTACCACAAATTGTTCATCCATTCACTTGCAGATGGACATCTGGGCAGTTGCTAGTTTTCAACTATGAATATTCAATATTTAAATGACATATACTTGCATTTTTCATGGGAATACCTAAGAGTGGAATGGTTGGATCATCTTTTGACTAAGGAAGAATTATCTGTATGTAGTTTTTATCTACTATAAACAGCTTCTGAAGTAGACAATTTCCATCCATAATATATAAATACCCTTCTTTTAACGCAAACATATGTTTAACTTTTTAAGAAATTACCAAACTAATTTCCATAGTGCTTATGCCCTTTTATAATTCAACCATAAGTGAATGAGAGTCCCAGTTTCCACATCCTAGTTAGCACTTGATATTGTCAGTCTTTTTGATTTTTTATTCTAAGATGTGTATGGTGTTATCTCATTGTAGTTTTAATGTTATTTGCATTTCCTAGTGACTAATAATGTTAAGCATCTTTTAATGTGTTCATTTGCTGTCTATCCATATGTCTTCTTTGGAAAAATGCCTATTAAATTTTTGGCTCATTTTCTTAAATTGAGTGGTTTATTTGTGTACTGATGAACATTGATAAAGTCCTGATCACATATATGCACTGTAAATATTTTCTTCCAGTCTGTTGCTTGCCTTTTCATATTCTCACCCTTGTTTTTTCAAGTGCAGAGTCGTGGTGAAGGCAGTGAAAGGTGATAGGATTCCGGATGTATTTTAAAGTCATAAGATATGCTGATAAATTGGATGTGGGGTGTGAGACAAAGACACAGATCAAGAATGACTCCAAAGTTTTTGGCTGAACAGCTAAGAATTTGGGGTTGTTGATACAACAAAGAATATGGGGAACATATTTAAACCATATGTGAAAGCAGATTTGGGGACTATTAGCTTAGAAAGGATAGGCTATACTGAGGTCCCTAAGAATGTAAAAATCTTGGTGGCTAGATGTATACATTTGTTTCTTTCTCATGGCACATACCACTTGCGAGTCAGTAGGTTTGCCATCCCTAAGGGAGGCTGGTTGGAGGCACCATCAAGATGGTACACCATCTAGATGGAACAGGGAGCATTTTCAGTTGCCATAAGAGAGGGGCAGACAAAGAGAAAGAAACAGAGAAAGAGATATTAGGGAATTATGAACAGACTTTTCACTGCCCAGGCTGGTAGCGATACATAGAACTTCAATTTGCATTAGATTGGCCAGCAGAAGTCGCATGTCCTTACCATTCTTATGCCCTGGAGAGAACTAGATCTTGGTGAGCACTTTTAATGTCAGCCATACTGATTAAGAGTTTATTTTTGTGATGTGTTAAGATGGTAGTTCAGGGAGTGGTCTAAACTAGAAGTGTAAATTAAGGAATCATCAGTGAATAAATGGTATTTAGAGCTAAAAGTGGCTGAGATTACCCGGCTAGACAGCATAGGTAGAAAAGAGAAGAAGCCAGGCATAGTGGCACATGCCTGTAATCCCAGCAACTTTGGTGGTTGAGGCAAGAGGATCACAAGTTTGAGGCCAGCCTCAGCAACTTGGTGAGACCCTGTAAAGCTCATTGGAAAAGCTCCCCTGGGTTCAATTCCCAGTACCACCCCCTACCTTCTTTAAAAAAGAAAGAGAAAAAGGAAAAAGAAAAGAGAAGAGGTTCAAGGACTGAGCCCTGGGTCCCTCCATCAGGGTCAAGGTAATGAGGAATCATTAGCGAGGCAACAGAGGAAGCATAATTAGTGAAATAGTAGTCAAAACAGGAAAGCAAATCAGGGAATTCTGGTGTCTTGGAAGCCATGTGAAGAAAGTGTAAAGGAGTAGAGTGTAATCAGCTGTGTAAAAATTATGCTGACATATTGCGTTTGTTAAGATGAATTCTGAAAATTAACCCTAGCACTATGATACATGGCATGGAGGTTATTGGAAAATTTGGCCAGAATTATTTTGATGAAGCACTGGGGCAAAGCTTATTTAGAGTGAGCTAAAGGATAAATGGGAAGAGAAGAACTGGAGCCTGTTTTGAGATCATTTGTGATGAAAAGGAAGAGGGAATGGGGCTGTAGTTAAAGGGCAAGGTGGGGATTGAGATTTTTCTATGTGCAGTAATTGTAGCCTGTTCCTATCATTATAAGCATGTTTCAGTAAGGAGAGAATTGATATGAGGGAGAGAGAGACAGAGAGAGTAAGCAATGGAGTGATACATTAGATTAAATGAGAGAATGATATGAGTTTCAGGAGGGGTTTAGACTGTTTATTCATAATAATAGGAGTGAAGGCAGAGTGTGTAGATACAGATGCACTTGGGAGTTTCCTTTTGATGACTTTTCTAAGTGAAGTAGGAAACAAGGCAGCAGCCAACTGTGCTGATGGAGTAGATGGTACTGAAGTTTGAGAAGAGAGGAGAAAGTATGCAGTTGACGTCTAGGTAGAGAGAGAGATTAACTTGAGAGTGGTAGATTGCTAGGCAGCACTGAGGCCCCAGCTGAGAGCCACAGATATTCACCTAAAGTGAAGTCAGCCATCCATCATGGTTGTATATTTTTTCTTGACCACATTTAGCTTCATGGGATAGGAAGTGAATTGGCGGATGGTTGGACTTAGCCAGGGTTTCTTATGCCAGGTATTTTCTGTTGCCACATATTATTGAAATAAAGGAGTTACAGAAGTTTTGGTCTAGTGCCTAGTATGTTTTTTTTTTTTTTTTTTTTCTGTTATCCTGAAAGAATTTGAGGAAGGAGTCTCCTTTGGTATATCTAAGACCTGTGTTAATTAACTTGAAGGTGTCATTTGCTACATTCTTTTAAATGTGAGTATCTAACTTAAATACCTTTTTGTTTTCAAATGACTTTGGCAGAACTTTAAAGGTCATCCATTTTCTTGACATTAATATATAGCATTGAATTCTTTTGAAGTATATTTATATGTCCATTCCACAAAAGATATTTAAATTATTTACATTGTGTTGCATATTAATAATGTGGAATTTATAAATATTTCCTTAGTTTTCTAAAAGTTGCAGTCTACTTTTTTAAAGTGCTTATATTGTATAGCTTACTGATATTCAAACATTTTGGAGTCTGAAGGAGTAAGATATAATTTTTCATAGATTTTCTAAAAAGAACTTCAAAAATGAAACTGAGAGTCCAATGAGGTTCAGTGGAACACACTTATCTCAGCAGCTAAGGAGGCTGAGATAGGAGGACTGCAAATTCAAGGTCAGACTCAACAACTTAGAGACCATGTGTCAAAAAACAAAAAAGGGTTAGCAGCTCTTGAGGCCAGAAGTCACTGGTAGAGTGCTGCTGGGTTCAATCTACAGAACCACAAAATAAAACAAGCAAACAAACAAATAAATAAATAAATTTATATATCACATCTGATGTGAAAGGAATAGACCATTTCATATTTTTATGGGAGAAAATGATCTACAAGTAGATGATTTTATATTTAATTTTTTTTTCTAAAATAATGTTAGCAGGTAACTGAATATAGACTTTTTTTTAAAGGAAATGTAAGAGATTTATCTTTTCTATAATAGGTTGGGAAAAATAAAATCTGAGAATGTGAAGTGAATTTGCTGTTGCAGGTAAATGAAAAGGTCCAATAGCTATGTCCAGTGTCATTTGATGAAAGCTCTCTGTGATGGTGTCCTGCTTGCCATGTAATGTCTCTGTACTCACTTTTAATTGGACTAAGGTCCTGGTTGCCCCTTACTCAAAAGCCTATATTTGGAAGATGAGTTGGTAGGAAGGAATATGGGTTATTCACAGGCCAGCATCTTAAGAACATGGAGGGGCTGACGGGGGGTTCTTTTTTATTTTTTGCAATACTGGAAATTGAACCCAGGGCCTCTCATATTCTAGGCAAGTACACTACCACAGAGCTACCCTTTTTTCAACTTTGAGATGGTCTCACTAAGTTGCCTAGGTTGGCTTCAGACTTGCAATCCTTCTGCTTCAGCCTCCTGAGTAGCTGGGATGAGAGATGTATACTACCAAACCCTGTTGGAAAGCACTTTCATAGGGAGGGGAAGGACGTGTAGAGAGATAGTGGGCAAGAAGCCTATGTGCCGAGTGGCATGCTTGTGCTGAGCAGTCTTCATAATCAGGGTCATGGATCTCTCTCTCTCTTTTTTTTTTTTTGTTATTGTCATCTGGCTGGAGCTTTGCAATAATCAACCTTTACCTTCTGGGGCTTGATGCTGTATTTCTTTAGACAGACAAATTACTTTTCTGCAAGTTTAATATCATAGTACTTTGCATGCTTCCTGTTATACTTGGGAATAAAGACTAAGGAGGGATCTTACAAAGGTCACCAGATATTCTGGATTCTGTAATTTTAAGGAAGATTATATAGCAGTTAACATTTTAACCATTTAGGTGGGGTTTCCTTTTAGAACTTAGAAATGACTGGCAAAAGGAAGGGAACTGAATACTTACAAAAGGATTAGGGAGGGAAAACCACCTATGGAAGAGGAGAGGGACAGTGACTTGCCAATGCCCCTCCAAAAGAAGTGGCCCTGTTACATTATTGCCTTCAATATGGTAGTAAAATTACTGGGGCACATTTCCATGTGTCACTGTCCTTTCAAGCTGATTAGTTTTGGCAGTGATAATGACATGTAAGAAAACGATCTCCTTAAGGATTAACTTCTTTATATTTAGTTCATGATCTTGTATATTTATGTCTACATCTTCATATATATTATATACCTGTTTAGTATATGCTTTCATGTATTAAAGAAAATGTATGTGTAGTATATTTGTTTTCAATGATTTAGGGATATGTATATATTATCATTTGAAATGATGCTTTCATATGTATATTGCAAAATTGTTACATAACTTAGAGGATTTTTTTTCTGTTAAATAATATACGTTTAGATGATTTTCAGTAAAATTATTGGTTATCAAAATATTTCATTATGGGTTGAAAGAGTTATTTCATCCCTTTAAAATCACAGCTTAAAATTTGGTGAAAAGTGTTTTCAATACTCTTTGTCAAAATTAAAAAGTGATTTATGTTTTTATAACAAGTTATTTTTGTTTCAGCAAAACAATTAGAGTTTCTAATGGTTTTTAGCAGTGGAGGGAATTCAGTGCATGACAATGTTTATCCACTCAGATGCCAGTATATCTTTTAGGTATTTAAATGAGACTACATTTTGTGGCATTTAAAATTTAAGCTATCTTTATTTAAATACTAGAAATACACTTAGGTTCTTTTTTGAAGTTATATATTCATTCCAGTATTTTAAATGCATTTTTTTTCAAAATTGTAGAATTTGAGTGTGCTGTTGACACAGTCCAACTGGTGATGGTGGTGGTTTATGTATGTACGCGCACACACATGCACATGCATACTCACATAGTGTATTTTTTTTTTTTTTAAATAATGGAAAAAGCAATAGGTGAGGGCCAACTTAATTGCCAAATATAAGAAGATAGATCAGAACATTTTAAGTTTTATTTTAACATGGGAGACATAGGATGAAAACTTTTTTATTGTATAAAATCAGATACATGTATTTAATTTAGATTTCTGTTCCAAATATAAAGGTCTGTGGTAAAAAATATGATTTTCCCCAAAAACCTCTGCAAAGGTTTTAAACCTATGAGACTTGCTGGTTGAATAATTGTATTTAAATCACAGTTATTTCTGCCTTGTAATAACTGCCATAGGGATTTCTTTTATAAAATAAATTTCTTTTTTAAGAAACTGGAAAATTAGTTCCCTATGCTTAGAGATAGAGTCCCCGCCCCCCCCCATACTGTGGTTACGGAGATATTTCATCTCTCTCATTCCTGCTGGTGTTTAGTGAAAGAGAAAGAAAGTATAGTTTGACTACTTTTACCACAATATTTCTTCTTTTTCAAGCTAAGAAAGGGAAGGTTTCAGATAAAAGCCATTTCCTAAAGCTATGAAGTGAATATGAGGTCTTAACTCCCAAATAAAGTTGCAAAACTATGTAACTTTGTAAAATTTGAGTCTAGCATCAAAGCAAATATGAAAAAATATAATTAATGATTTCTGCCTTTCAAATCTTTGAATCAAAAAGAAGAAGAAAAGCATTAGGAATCCTAATGGATGAAAGTTGGCAAGTTAGGAAGGAGTTTCTAGTCCTACCTGGGAGTACGATTTAGGCTGCACCCTGTTATCTGTGTTTAAGGCTAAGTGATAATTAGAGCTATGACAATAGACACCTTCAGCACTAAAAGCACTGTGCTGATTCTAGGCGTGACATTTAAGCTTGCTTATTTTGTTTCTTTGTTTCTCAAAATGAACTTCAGGGATCACTTGCCTGAGCATTATCTAAATGACTAGAAGGATAATCTTAAATTATTCCTATCCTCCCTATACCTATTGAATTAGAATGTGTGGTGGATGGGGCTCAGGATTCTCTTTTTAAAACTGTGAAGTCCATGATGTCTACAAAAGGCGTGTAAAACATGTATACACTTTAAAAACATAATACACTTCTGTGCGTGCCATCTAACTTTAGAAATAGAATGTGATATTTAACTAGTAGTTAAACATCCGCTTTACTGAAGACACTATTTTCTACCATAGGGAATAAGAGGTAAGATGTTGTATGGGAGAAAAAATAACCTTTTCTTCATCCATTACAAGGTACATGGCTGTCATCCCTAAATAAAACACAGATTAACAAGAGAAAAGTATAACAAATCTGTTCAACCAAAGTTTTAATGTGACTTGGGAGGCTTCAAAAAGAAAGAGGTATGGATACAGAAACATAGGAAAGTTTAGAGAGACCTTCTTGGTTTCAAGACCCTCCTGTCTCCATCAGCTCAGTAGTACTTGGGTGTCATTCGCTGGGGTTTGAACACCAGCTGAGCACCAGCAATCTGTGCTTGCCTTTGAGAAGCTTATATTGAGTGTGACATTGCACTATTCAAAACCTCTATATAAATAGGGAAAACAGTGAAATTGTTCAAGATTGACCTTTATTATTAAATTATTGTGTTCCTATTTTAGTATAGAAAAAAATAAAATACACTCAAGCCCTCTGTGGGTTGAGTCCCACCCAGTTTAGGAATTTGGGCTGTGTTTACTACTTGGAGGCATTAGGTTGTTATTTTGCCTAATTCAGGATTAAGACCCCCTTGCTTCTTTTAACATAAACGTAATTAGGCTGCTATTTTAATTCTATTTTATTTATCAGGTTGAAGGATTTCAGAACCCTTTGATAAGCATGTTGAATTCCAATACATATTAAAAGAAACTTTTTGATTTTGGGTATAGAAGAAAGGTAATAAGTAAAAGTGTGTGTGTGTGTGTGTGTGTGTGTGTGTGTGTGTGTTTAGTTTCACCATTGGGATTGGTGCCCTAATCTCTTCAAAGAAAATTTGAGAATGTCTCCTGAGCAAAGAAATTTATAACATGTGATGAACTCTTTAAGTTATGGACGAAGGTCATGCAATCTGAGTATATTTTAAAAAAGATCTTCTATCTGCTTGGAAAGCAAATGAAGCACTCATTACTAACTTTAAAAGTATAGCTATGAGATTTTTGCTAAAGGTGAAAGATCAAGATCATCACAGTCCAATTGGAGACCAAAAGTTCAATTTCTGGCTTATCAGTGAGGCATGAAACATTTCAGGGTTATTTTGCATTATCAGTGGGGAGTTGGTCTTGCTAATCTAATGCATGAAGATAAGATTCATTGAAACATTTATAAAGGCAGTTAGAGTAGATCTGATCAGCAGAGGGAGAGAGGACTTGGAGTGAGAAGGAAACTTGATCTGTCAGTCACCCTCTCCTCTTCTCAATCACTTAGCCTTTCTGTTCCTTGTCTTCTCTTCTGTTAAATGGGGTTACTGCTTTTGCTTGCAGTGGAAGGTTAATGGCCTCCTGGAGGAATCTTATATCTGAAAAAGGCTGTCAGTGCTGATCCATCTTGGAAACCGGAAGATGTGTGTTTTTCAGTTTCCAGCCTCTCGTGGTCTTTGGGAAATAGTAATCATTTTCCTACTTTGACAGAAGAAAGAACAGGTATAGCAGTAGTAGCAGCAGGAAATTCTGTGCTCTACCCTTCTTTCATACCTGCCTTTGACTTAAGTCTCATTTTCTGGGTTGGATTTGAGTTCTTAGCATTAGAAAGACTTGACTGTTTTAAGCTGCTGTAAAACTTGTTGAAAGGTATCTACATTTCCCGAGGTTTTTGTGCATAACTTAGAACTTTCTCATTTAACCCTCTGCCTTTCCATTTGTCTTTCACTTATATCATGCTAACAAAAGGTCTAGTGGTTAGCAGTAGTTTCTAGGCCCCGAGCCCCAGTGGTCAGTTCTCAGTTCTCATCTTCCATGATTTAACTGCAGTTGTTGATCCCTAGCTTCCAACTTCCTTCTGCTTCCCTAGCACTGTTCTCTCCTAATCTCCTTCCCACATCTCTTTTCACTTCTTTTTCTCTTTTCGTCTTGTCTTCTTCCCCATCCAAGGGGAATATATGCCTGAGATCTGATCTTGAAATACTTCATTCAGCCCTGCCAGATTTCTGTTTCTGAGTCCTTCTTCTCTCTATAGTAAAGCCATGTGACCCTTCAGACCCAACCAGGATTCAGATATTAGGACCATTGCCATCTTGAGAAGTATTTGAACAACTCCAACTTATCATGCTGTGGCTCGATCTCACCACCTTGGCTGCTATCCACCTGACTTTGAGCATTGGATACCCTTTTCTTGGCATCAAAACGTGTTTGATTCTTGCTTTTACCATATTCCTTAGTTACCTCAGTAAGCCCTGGACCTCTCTGACCCTTGGTTTTCTCATCCAAGGATATTTCATAGGATTGCTTGCAAGAATTTCATGCCTGTATATGGCAAAGTATTTGCAAATTACAGGGGAACTTATCAAGGAAAAATCAGTATTATCATCAAAGTGCAGGCAGGTCACTGATTACTTGATGGCTTTTTCAGGACTTTGATTTTCTAAGTTTATTCATTTACTCACTTCATTCATTTGTAGGTAGTATATTTATAGAATCTTCAGTTTAATAAGTCATTTAAAGAAATGAACGGTAAATTGCAGGATAAGATGCATGGTATTTAAATAAATTTACAAGATGGGGCATGGTTGATTTTTATTAACATCCATTTTGTATTATTAGTTGTATTCGGTACTTTTATTATCATATTTCCTTTCATAACCTGGAATACCCACATCAGATTTCTAAGATAAGCCTTTCTGGGAATGAAAGAGCATGGGAAGCCAAATTAAGAATTGAAAGATAGCTTTTAGAATTTAGAACCAGATGAAGGGGATTGAATAGACTTACAGAATGTTTCCCCTAAACTCTACAGAAGACCATCCTAGCTCCATTCCAGCAAACAAACAGTACAAAAATAACCATGTACCTTTTAAACAATTCTGCAGAAACATTGAAAATTTGTTATTAACCTAGTTCTCCTTTTTAAATTTCAGAGTTTCTGTAATATGCTATGACTAACAAAACATCTTTTGATAGTTTGGTTTACTTTGGTTAGTTACATTTTTAATATTACATTTCCTTTTCAAGGAGACACCCTAGTCTATTAGTGATTTTGAGAAAACTTTATCTAAATGACAGCACACTTATCTTTCCTCTCAGCTAGTCTTATCTGATTGGTGTTTATATTTTTTGTATCTTGTTATAAAGAATTTTGTTATTTTTCCTTTATTTTCAAATTGTAGGCACATACCTTTTTTAGGTTCTGTAGCATATCTGTGCACTGATTACCTGTCACTTGTACTTGTATTTCTATATATTTATGGAGTTATTACTATTGAAAATAGCCTTAATCTCAACAATTTATTGAACTGTGGAATTATGGAAATGTCACTAAATTAAGCTTCAAAAAGTAGCTTTTTCTCTTGGCCCCATCAATAACTTGCTCTGCTATCATGGATGTTATCTTTTTCAACTTTTAAATCAATTCTGTACAGGCAGAATTTTTTTTTATTTCTTTATTTCTTTATTTTTTGGTACTGGGGATTGAACCCAGGGGTGCATAATCACGGAGCCACATCCCCAGCCCTTTTTTATGTTTTATTTTGAGAGAACGTTTTGCTGAGTTGCTTAGGGCTTCACTAAGTTATTGAAGCTGGCTTTGAACTCTGATCTTCTTACCTGAGCTGCCTGAGAGTCCCTGGGATTACATGCATGTGCCATCATGCCTGGCTGGCAGGATTATTTTAGATGAAATTATTTTGGGAAAAAAAACATGTAAGAACGTATACAGATGAGAGAAGGTACTCTGTCACTTGAAGTGTTTGCTTCTTGGTGAAGTATGATCTACTTTATTGCCTTAATTGTAGATCTTTATGCTTCCTTGAATTATTTTCCTCATGAGGTTACATGCTTTCTAGAGGTGTTACATGCTACATGTTGTCTTTGGCTTGTAGGAAGGTTTTGGCTTCTGTTGGACTATTATTAAGGGCATGGAAGCTGTGGAGATAGGCTAACAGAATCAGTCAGGCTTGATCTTTGCTGCTTTGCCGCAAACTTTGGAAATAACTCTTTTAAACTTTATTTGTTTCATGAAATCATCAGGCTGTGTCTTCTAAGTATCTGATAAGAACATTCTGCAGTGAGGATGCAATAATATTTTCAAGTGCATTATTCATGGCCAAAAACACTTGGCTCTAAACTATGGTCTTCGTGTATTGATTGGGCTAAGGTGTGTTTTAATCAAGTGCCGAGATATTGAACTAGCAGAACTCTCTAAATGAGTGATTTTTATTTTTAAATAATATCCTATAGGTAGAAGCTAAAAAGCGTCTTAGAATATAGCTACTGTGGGTGTCATTCTGACCCTAATCTGCCTTCCTGTTTCTCCTCTTCCTATTTTTCCCTCTGCCTTTCTCTTTCTTTACTTTTTTTCTTTTCCTTTCCTGAGGTGGGGGAGAAGCCAGTCCATATTCACTGAGTTTATTTCGTGAACCACAGCTTGGAAAACACTACTCTCAACTGCCCTGGAAACCTGCCATCCTCCTTGCCTCTTGAGTCAGCTCTTTTTGCTCCTTTGCACAAACCTTTTGGCTTTGTTCTGTGCATAGGACATGCAGATGGTTTCTTTGGTGTTGGGCTACACACCATTGTGAGGACTTTGTTTTCTTGATGACTTCTTCCACCATTTGTTGTCACCTTACTTGACATGGCTGTTCCTATAACAGCAACCTCTTCATCATCCCATATCTTAGTTGAGGCCTCACCCACAAGTCAAGGCCCAGCTTAAATACTAGTTCTCTCTCAAAATCTCTTTTCCTTCCACAATGGAGTTCTTTCTTTGTGCTTTTGTTGTAACACTCACCCTTAATAAGATCTTTTTGCATATATTCAGCTCTTTAGCCAATATTTTTTTTTTTTTAAATTTTCTGTGCATGGACTGACTGCTTTTCTTTGTGTCCCCTTAGTGCAGGACAGGAGCATCCATAGTAAAATGGCCAAGGAGACTTTGGGGAAGCCAGAGCATGATCTATTCCCTCCTGTTCACATCACAGTCCTAAAATTGTTTAGAACAATGAAGTCACTTACTTGAAGTAATTCCAAAACGTGTGTTCTCCATCTTCCTTTCAAGGATCTTTTCATGTATTTACTATGCCAGAATAAAAATGGGATAGAATTGAACAAAGTCTTAGATTTAGACATATTTTCTCATTTATGCAAGTTCATTTTAGAGAGCTTATCATGTTCTTTATTTAAAGTTTATGCTCAGAAGTGTTTCTCATTTAATGATCCTTCAGATATGGACCTTGAGACAATGTCATTACAACATTCAGTCTAATTACAGTTACATGAAGTTCACACTGGTTTGAGACTGGTATACTTTCTCAAATAGGCAGATCAGGATAGTCTAATTCTGAAAAACAGCCCGAGAAACTAATGATGTAAAAGAAAGCCCATTTATATTTTTATATGTACCAATCATTGTTGAAGTCCATTACAAGTTAGTTAGCCTATTAAAAATGTCTTTTTTTTTTTTTTGACTTGCATGGTCCCCTTTATCAACAACAACAGGGGAGCTGGGCTTGGTGACACATGCCTGTAATCCTAGTAACTTGGGGGGGGGGGGGCGGGGGATGGGCTGAGGCTGGAGGATCTCAAGTTCAAGGCCAACCTCAGCAACTAAGCTAGGCCTTAAGCACTTTAATCAGATCCTGCTTCAAAATAAAAAATGGACTGGGGATGTATGAGGATGTGGCTCAGTGGTAATGAGCCTCCTGGGTGGGTGGGTGGGGGACTGATGTGCCTTAGCTGTCATTTGTGTTTACAATAAGTCCTTGTCAAAATAACCTGAAGTTAATACTCATTTATCTTCCTCCAAAGTTTGATATTTTCAGTTTCCCAATTATTAAATTGCCAACTGTCTGCCGTGTGTTTCATATTTGTTGTTAAAGGTAGTAAAGGTAGTACATAGTCATATTTTGACATGAAAAATGAGAACTGGCATAATCATTAAAAAAGAAATCTGCTATGCTCAAGTTGTCTAGCGAGACATTCTATTGGTTTGATTTTTTTCTTTTTGATAAAATATGGAATTTTTGTTAGAGGAATTATGTAGCTTTCTTTAAAAAATTTTTATTTTCCAATTATATTTGAAAACTTTTCAAAGGGTAAAATAAAAAAGAAACTGTTGGTCTGTGGTTGATGAAGTTTTACAATTTCAAGCCCAATTCATTATAAATTGATTATCAGTAGAGAAATAGGAAAGAAGTTAATTGAGCTAGAAGCTTATTTGCTAAATAAAGGATCCTTATATAGGCTGAGAGAAGCCTAACTTCAGTTTTTATAAGCCCCTTAGGGATGGGAGATAAAGCTAGCATTTTTTTGCATCTTCCAAATTTCCAATCTAGAAGGAAATAAGGAGGACTGTGGGATGATGGAATAACTCAGGACTGCCATCATGCACAGTACCAGGAGGCACTTTTAACTTTTCAGAGCAATCCCCTGTCCCTGTGGGTTCGGGAGGTTTCTACTCTGCACATAAGAGATGACTGTAATCAGAGTAAGCTGTTGCCATCAGAGCAGTAGGACCAGCTGGCATTTGCTCTGTATCAGGTCTTGTTCCTTTAATCCTATGACCACCTTTTGAGATAGGTACTATTATTATTCGTATTTTACAGAAGAGAAAACTGACAAAAAAGAGATTAGGAAACATGTCCGATGTTATCAAATATAAGAAAGGAAGAGAGAGGATGCAAACCAGGTTCTTTTGTCTTCCATGTCTATGGCCTGCCTCTTCTCTTTTAGTTAATGGTGGAGGTAGGACAGACATATAAATGGGATGGATTCAAACTAAAAAGTTTCTTCTCAGCAAAAGAAACAATCTGTGAGGTGAATAGAGAGCCTACAACTTGGATGCAATTCTTTACCCCTCACACATCAGATAGAGCACTAAATTAGGGTATATAAAGAACTCAAAAAGCTAAGCACCAAAAAAAAAAAAAAAAAAAAAAAAAATGACCCAATCAATAAATGGGCCAAGGATTTCAGAAGATGATATACAATCAACCAACAAATATATGAAAAAAATGTTCATCTCTAGCAATTAGAGAAATGCAAATCAAAACCACTCTAAGATTTCATCTCAATCCAGTCAGAATGGCAGCAGTTAAGAAGACAAACAACAATAAGTGTTGTTGAGGATGTAGGGTAAACACTACACTACACTTCTGGTGGGACTGCATATTAGTGCAGCAAATATGGAAAGCAGTATGGAGATTTCTTGGAAATCATTTGACCCAGCTATCCCTCTCCTTGGTCTATACCCCAAAGACTTAAAAACAGCATATTACAGGGACACAGCCACATCAATGTTTATAGCAGCACAATTCACAATAGCTAAACTGGAACCAATCTATATGCCCTTCAATAGATGAATGAATAAAAATAATGTGGCATATATACAGAATGGAATATTACTCAGCAATAAAAGAGAATAAAATCATGGCATTTGCAGGTAAATGGATGGAGTTAGAGAAGATAATTCTAAGTGAAGTTAGCCAATCCCAAAAAACCAAATGTTGAATGTTTTCTCTGATATAAGGAGGCTGATTCATAGTGGGATAGGGAGGGGGAGCATGGGAGGAATAGACAAACTCTAGATAGGGCAGAGGGGTGAGGGGGGGAAGAGAGGGGGCATGGGGTTATTAATGTTGTTGGAATGTGATGGACATTATTATCCAAAGTACATGTATGAAGACATAAATTGGTGTGAATATACTTTGTATATAACCAGAGATATGAAAAAATGTGCTTTATATGTGTAATGTGAATTGTAATACAGTCTGCTGTCATATATACATAAAAAAATTAATTAAAAAAAAGCTGGAATCTAACTATTTTGGTTGGAAAGATAAAGTTGCCCTGAGAGTAGACTACAAAGCCCATGACTTGGTAGAATGTGATCCTAAGAAATTTACACTTGATCTTCTAACTGGAAGCCTCCCTTTAGGAAGCTTTCCCCGTCTCCCAGGGCCCTGTGGTCCTTACCCCATCCAGGCACCTCAGTGCAGAATATTGCAAGGACTGTGCATCTCACCAAAGCTCTCAGTGGATGACTAGGGGTGTGTGCTCCTTATTCACAGTTGTATCCTTTGCATCTAGTGCAGTATTTGGCATGTATGGGGCATAGTAAATGCTTTTAAATAAATGAATATTTTTTGGAGAAATTTGTTTAAATTTATCCCTGAAAGTGTCTTGATTTAAACATGTGATATCATCAGGCTTGGTGACTCACTCCTGTAATCCCAGTAGCTCGGGAGGCTGAGACAGGAGAGTTCAAAGCCAGCCTCAGCAAAAGCAAGGCATTAAGCAATCAGTGAGACCCTGTCTCCAAATGAAATACAAAATAGAGGTAGGGATGTGGCTGAGTGGTTGAGTGCCCCTGAGTTCAGTCCCCAGTACCCCTAAAAATGTGATATTAAAGTAATAATTCATATTCAGTTATACTTTGTCCTGTGTTAAATTTTTATATAAAAATCCAGATACATAATTGGCTGTATTTTGGAACAATTTTTGCCTTTCTCAGTCATTCATACCTATTCTGCTTGTCTAAGCCTCAACAGCCACAATTTTGTGGTAGCAACTTCCCAAAGTGGCTGGCATCATGCCTGGAAGGAAATAAGACTTCTTTTTAACAAAATTTTGGTTATTAATGCATATTAATTATACAGAATAATTGGTTCATTTTGCCAATTTCATACATGCATATAATGCATTCCATCATAGCCACTGTCCTTAGGATGCTGGACTTTTAATGCCTGGAAGGAAAGAAAAGGCTTCTATAGGGTTGGTTGTGCATTTTCAAACATATTGAGTGGTGAAAGGGATATACAACAGTTTTAATACCTGAATGGAATCTTAGTCTGTTTTATGCCATTTCTAATTTTGGATGACCTTAAATCATTTACTTAAGTAACTATGTCAGAAAAATGATTCAGACATTAGTAGATACTTAATAAATATATTTTTTTAAATGAATGATGAAGTAGAAGTTCTTTTTCTTCCTTTCAGTAACTGATGAGTCCCTGTGGAAATTTCAGTATACATACAATGAAAATACATGTGAGAATACTTCTTTAGGTCGTGTCTTATTGTGATAAATACATTTTTAAAACATTATGCATCTCTTAGGAAATGCTTTTGTCTTTGTTTTCTATTTTCAACTTCCCCCAAAATTGTGTGAAGTCCATAGGACTGGTATTATATTATTCTGATTTTACAGTTAGGCAAATTAGGATTGAGAGGTGAGGTGGCTTGTCTGAAGTCCCACAACTGGGATGTTCTGACTTCTGCAGGACACTTTTATCCCATTATACATTTTTCAAGCAAAATTGGGAAAGCTTCAGAAACCAGCTCTATAAGATCTAGATCTCGTGTTGGCTCCTCATTACAGGCGAATGACTTGACATCTGTCTGAAGGCGGATGTCAGTGTACTATTAATTTAAAATGAATTATGAACACCTAAAATTACAGAGGGCTAAGTTAACATTCTGGGAGTGAGGCACTAGAATACAGACCTCAAACCTCATCTGCTTTCAAAAAGCTTGGTAATGAAGTGCAGGAATTGGCAGGAACTCTAACAGGTGAGTGTGAACGAGCACATGGGCTGAGTAAGAGACATAGACATAGGGCTGGGGAGGTCTCTGGAGCTTGAGTCAGGCCGTGGCTTGGATTGTTGATTCTTGGAAGTGAGAGTTTCAGGTTCTCTTTCAGGGATTAGACCTTTTTGGAAAGGGCTTTCTATGGTCAAGATAATGAACTTGCTGGAAGACCCAAGAAGCTGGATCTGATGGAAGGGGTGTGTTACTCAGAAATCTTCCTTTGAATAGCGTTATCTGTGATGGGAGAGGAGGGCAGACTGGCTGAAGGAACTGCAGTTCTGTTGACAACTGGACTGCAAAGTTGCTTCCTTATGGTGAGTTGGTAGCAGAATGATTGCTTTCTGGGCCCCGTAGATACACATTCTGAATGGAATCATTGAACACTTGGGTGGGCATTATGGCAGTGGAAGAGCTGAAGGAAAGGGGAAATTCTCCTGTTTGTCTCAGGAATTCCTACTTCCTATAGCTGAAAGCCAAGCTGAGGTTTCCTTCCATACCTCAAACATGAGGGAACCATTGTCCTGAAAATTTGTTTTGGTAGCTGAGATCCAAATGCTATCAAGAAATCAGTTTCACCCAGGAACACATTCCCATGTATATCCTGTTCTAACAAATATTTTCAATGGTGTTTGAAACTATGAAACACCATACACATGTTTTTTTTCTTTAAAATTTGTTTGTTTAAATAAAGGAAAAAAAATCAGTATGGCCTGGGGTTGTGGCTCAGTGGTAGAGCATTTGTGTAGCACATGTGAGGTACTGGGTTCAATCCTCAGCACCACATAAAAAATAAATAAACAACAACAACAACAATAGGATTATGTCCATCTACCACTAAAAAAATGTTTAAAAAAATCAGTTACAATGTTAGGAACCCTATTAGGCTGTACCTTCTTTACTCCTGAGTTTACTCTATTTATTAGGTTATATAAAACATCCTGGCAATTCACATATGTTTCTTAGTGTAATTTTGTTAAACGATTAAATAAATGTGTATGTGTCCGTAAATTATGAAACATTATACTGTTATGTTATTGTTCTTGCTACTAGAAGACTGGCTTTATATTTTTTTTATTGGAGTGCTTTTGGATATAGTTAATTGGTGATAAATTAATTATTGCTATCTTGACAGCTTTATTTGAATGACCTACATTTTCTAGTAGTATATTGAATTGTCTTACTAAATGTTGAGTTACTACTTCAGGGTTTAGGAATTCAATGTCATGTTTACTACTTTCGTGTACAAAATCATAGTTTTATCATGACAACTGAAAAAAGCTTTATTATTTTCTCTTTCCTTTGCCTAAGTTGCTTCACACATGTCTTTTTATCCCATAAAGCCCAGAAGAGAGAATGCCATAATAGTTTACCTGATTTTTTTTTTAACATTTCTTCATTTTTTTTGTCTTCATATTTTTAAAATTCGTGCCTCTGTCTTCTGCTCTTCTCTCCTTCTCTTTCCTATCCTTGTCCTCCTTTCCTTTTATCTTGTTCCTCCTTTTTTCTGGGGAATTTTTGTTCCTCCACTCACCAGATCTTAACCACGCTGTGGTCTTTAGAAGGACCCTGCTTGATCCTGTGGTAACTTCATTGTTGTCGTCATCCGTATCTTCCTGTGGTCGTTGTACTCTTTTCCTCTGGACATAACTGTTTTTCAGCCCATAGTGGGGCTCCCGCTTAGATTTCCAAGTCATGAACTTGGACTTGTAATACTAAAGCATGTGCTTCCCTGGCACTGTGTCTTCTTGTAGAAGTTCCAGTGGTTGGCCAGTCTGTTGCAGCTGTGGTAGACTCTAAGGGTCGTCTAGATCAGGGGATTATGGTGAACCTGGCACTGGGTGGAGCAGATGTTCCCAAGGTATTCCATCTCCAGCTTCAAGCTGTTAGGAAGCTTTCTTCATCTTGCTGCACTGTTTTGCTGCTGCCACAAAGTCCATTCCAAAGCTTGCTGTTGGGACTTTCTGTTAGGTAACAACCTCTCAAAGGATAGCCTCCAATGTGGTCCTAAAATGAATCACTGCAGCTTTATTTGGATGCTGCAGAAGCCAGGGTGATTGGTGATCGGCAGAAAGGAACTTGGGCTATATCTGTAACTCAGAAATCCCTAGTCACAGTCAAATGAAATTTTCTTCTTAAACTCCCTCCTGGATTATTTTGCACAGATAATTCTCCTTTTGATCTGTGGAATAGACCCTATATAAAATTGTTTGGTTGTCCTAATTTTCACTCTTTTGTCTGTGTGTGTGTGTGTGTGTGTGTGTGTGAGAGAGAGAGAGAGAGAGAGAGAGAGAGAGAGAGAGAGAGAGAGAGAGAGTGTGTATTTTTTCCAGTGGGAGAAAGGGATTGGAGGCATGGTGGAAAAATCAATGACTGCAGTCCATACCTAAGGTTATGTTTTACTCCCCACATTTAGCTCTGTCTAAGCCAATACAGAATGTTGACTTATTGGAGGATCTGCCTGATGAATTTATTTAGTAAGGACCCAATTCATACTTAAAGAAATAAAGAAAATTTACTTTGTTGCAAGGAAATTGATCCCTTGTGCCTGTTTCCTTAATTGGATATTATTTTTTCAAATTGACTCAACTTTAAATTTCTTTTTTCATCATGGTGATTTATTGATAATTCCTACTCTTTCATCTGAGTTATGCTAATTCAAAACCAGTAATAGGAATAAATTTATTTGCCTTTTTTTTTTAAAGCTAGTAATTGACAATTGTGATTTTATTCCTTTCTTCTTTAAAACAGAGCTCCATCTTGCAACCAGGCACACCACTGCCCAGCTAAAGTGCCATACTTATTAGATTTCCTGACATTCTCTTTGGCCATGTAAGACCTAAATGAAAGGATTGTATGTTACATTCAGGTGTCTTCTTGACAGAGGGTGGTACAACCTTCATTTTTTTCTCCCTCTTTCTCCTTGTTGAACTGTTGATTTGATGATTTAGGAGTATTCTTGGGCCATTAACCTGCCAATGATAGTGATGCAGCAAGAATAGCCCTTTGGATCCTTGGACTATGAAGCTACTGTCATGCCAGCCCTGGATTGTTTTTGGACCTCTCTTACATGAAAGAGAAATTAAAATTTCTTTTTATAAACTATTGGTATTTGGAATGTGAGTCTGGGAGTGTGCGTATGCACAGCTAAAACTTAAGCACAATTTATATAAAATATGTTAAGGGTGTCATTTTCAAATAGTAGGATATATTAAAGTATACCTAACATTGGAACCATTGAATATAATTTAAAATTAAATGATATCTAGTACATACTTTAATTGCTGAGTTACTTTTTGGGTCTATTATAACTTAATAGTGTTCAGTAGTATTCATTAGTTGTTTTGAATTTTCTAACTCTGGATTCTTTTAGAAATGCAGATTGATATTCAGAAATCGTTTTGTAACTTAGCAGCAATACTCTTTTTTTATTAGTGCATTATAATTATACATAATATTAGGGTTCATTTTGACATAATTATACAAGCATGATTCTTAATACTAAATACAAAGCTCTAGACACCTAGGGGAATTTTTTTAAAAAATATTTATTTATTTTAGTTTTCGGTGGACACAACATCTTTGTTTGTATGTGGTGCTGAGGATCGAACCCGGGCTGCACGCATGTCAGGCGAGCGCGCTACCACTTGAGCCACATCCCCAGCCCTGGAGGAATTTTTTGAGACATTCTTTCCAGAATCCATTTTGCTAATGTATCCAGGGACTAGTATTCTGCTTTTTTGTTTGTTTCTTGAATACTAGTGATACAAACCTGTAAAAAAAGTGATTTTGGTATTTTTCTCATAATTTTTATGCATCTGTAGTCATGGAGAGACAAAGTAAAAATTCTCTGATTTTTCATTGTCTTTGAGTTTTCATTTTGTATTTCTAACAATGTTTTTGAATTGTGGTAAAATTTATTGTCTTAATCTTTTTTTTTTTTTTTTTTTTTTTTGGTACTGGGGATTGAACTCAGGGGCACTCAACCACTGAGTAACATCCCCAGCCCTATTTTGTATTTTGTTTAGAGACAGGGTCTCACTGAGTTGCTTAGTGCCTTGTTTTTGCTGAGGCTGGCTTTGAACTTGCGATCCTCCTGCCACAGCCTGCCGAGCCACTGGGATTACAGGTGTGTGCCACTGTACCCAGCTGTCTTAATCATTTTTAAGTGTTCAGTTTGGTGGCATTATGTACAGTCACATTATTATGTAACAATGGCCATCATCCATCTCCAGAACGTTTTCATCTTCCCCTGTTGAAACTTTACCCATGAAATAATAAATCCCCATTAAACAATAAGTCTTCATGTCTCCTTTGTTTCTAGAAGCCATCATTCTACTTTCTGTCTCTAAATTTGACTACTCTGGAAAACTCAAATAAGTGGAATTATACAGAATGTGTCCCTTTGTGACTAGCTTATTTCACTTAACATAGTTCTTTTGTTTACTTCAGAAATTATTTAAATCGTGAATGAATTATTATTGCATAAGATTGTCTTTCTTATATTCATCTTCTGAAAATTTCATCTGTCATGGTAAATATAATGGATGTTGGAGTAGGTAATATGATAATAGAATAGGCTTTTGGAGATTGTTAATGGATACAGTATGGTCTAAGGTAGAAGTCACTACGTAGTTATGTTTTTGTTTCTACAAAGATAGCTGAAACATCAATAAGAAATTTCACTAACAGTAGAGTTGAAATGAGCACATTGGGTATGTTGGCATTCTAGTCAGTTTTCCATCACCCTGTAGAACAATAGAAATATCATATTGCATAAAACATTTAATTTCTTATATTATCTAAATCTATAATCATGTAGTAGAAATAGATAAAATGTGATTTTAGGATAAAGTATCAAAGTTTTCAGATTAAGCAGTTGTCCTACTTGGTTTATATTCTGTTCATAGCAAATGGTAAATGATTTTTTTTTCTTCCTCAGACTGTATTGATTTTGAGGATTGAACAATAATCCCTAATAAGGTGTTAAGATATTGATGATGATTTGGTGCCTTGGGAAAAATATTAATGATACCATGAGTACAAAAATAACATTTTGTCCTTAAAAACAACAACAACAACAAAATCTTGTATCATTTCTTGCTCCTTGGTTTCCTCAGAGGCAATTTACAGAAGCACTCTCTATAAAACCTTTCTGCTAGATTGGAAGCTAAACTAAGATTTTTTTTTTTTTTTTTTAAATCCCAGTTAAAAGAAGAACTAAGATAGGGAGTTGGCATAACGATGGTGGGAGGCATGCAGCTGTATTTGCAAATCTTAGACACTGTCCCACAGTTTTGGTGTCACCCTTCAGCTGACAATTAAAATCTTTGTTTTATCAGTCATCACCCAACCCTAACAGATGGATGAAGAATTAATCTGATTTGTATTTTTCCCTACAACTTTCTCCTACACATCGTAATTTCTTACGATTAACAATCAGTTAATTCTTAAAGATGATTGATGGGCTTTAAAGATCTCTGTACTATATACATCCTATTTAAATTATGCCAGAATAAAACCACAGAACAGAGGCCCTCCAAAGACCCCTGTAGAAATTTGAAGACAATTTTTACACTCTCGTCCACTCAAAAAGAAACCTGCGAATACTGTAATGTTTTTTCCCTTGCCAGGACCCTCCTTGCCTGGTGTCATTTCTTGAGCTCTCCTGGGAGGAGATTAGTCTAAAACAACAAAGTAGCCAGATGTCTGGTTCTGAGAGAGTCCCAGAGGCCAGGCTACAGTAGGCAATAGAAACCACGTGGGGCTGAAGATCAAAGATACCTGAGAATTACTTATGGGCACATAGTATGTGTCATTCCCATTATTAGCAGTCTGAGAAAATTTGTTTCTCTAATTAACCCTTTTGTTGGAGTAACCTCAGATTTTTAGTGAGTATATTTATGTTTTGATATATTTTCTTTAGTGTATCTTTGAGAAGTGTGTGGTCTGAAAAAGAGAAATGAAAAGGAACTCCTGCACTTGATAGAAATCTCTAAACTGTAGTGCTTATCCAAAATAGATACACTATCAAGTATGTCATCATTTATCATGAAAGAAGTGGCCATTATGGTCCTAAATTAAAATTATAAACCATAGGAACCTACGTGGCTTATATGTACAAAGAGCTTTTCTTAAATCCCTAATCCTTACATTTTAAGCATTGTTGTTTCACCTTTTATCTGTTTTAGAGTGGAGATTTTTAGATCACAGCTTCCTGGTCTTGAAATGAATTCAGAATAAATCCCAGTGGTGGGAAATCTGTACCTTATTAGTAGTAGGCCTCTTTCTTTTCACATTGGTATTACTAATGAAATGCTAATTAAAAATTCTTGTTATCCTTTACCTGTTTGCTTTGTGGGTACATTTTTACATTGTTAGACATACCGATTTGGAAGCTATGAATGTGCACTTGCTATTTTAGATTATTCTTAATTCTAGACCCTCTGAAAGCTTTTAGCTGAATTTATTCTTAAGGATGGGTAAAAATCCAATTTTAACTTTTTATGCCTTAGCCTCTTGATGTGAGTATCAGAAGACAGAACAAAAGATTTTGGTTGACCTTGCTATTTGTTTTTGTTTCTGTTCAACAACAAAAGCATATAAAAGCCTCCTTCTTGTTTTCCTTGGGATATAATCATAAACCATTGTTATCAAGAGCATGATTAGCCAGCTTTAGAGCTTTTAAGTGCTACAACACATTCTTTAACATTCAGTAATATAAACTTGGCATAAAAGCTATAAAAATGTCTTTAAATCTAATTGGAGATATGTGTTAGCAATTTAGTGCTGAGCTTTTGTATTCTTTCTGTAGTGGTCAAGGGTTCTTTTAACTCCTTGAGGAAAATGAAGCTCCTAGGAGCAGTTTATAAGGATTAATTGATTTATCTCTTTGTTTCTGGATTTAAGTATTGAAGCAAGAATAAAAATCAGCTTCTTGCACAAAGAACTGGAGAGGCAACTGCGTTTTGTTCAGAGCAGAATTTATTGTTACCTGACAAAGGGTGATGCATGTTTTCACTCTTTGCACCTGTGTTTCTGTTACCGACTTACCCTCATTCTGAACAATACCATTTTCTGTAACTGAACCAATCTGGTTTTCTGGTTTTCTCGTTGGAATGCAGGTTCAGTCAGTTGTGGCCAGTGTGCTATAAATATTTCTGAGCCCCAGTTAGTGGATTATCGTAAGCAAGTAGTATTGAGAGTAACACAACATTTCCCAGTACACTCTTAGGAGTTGTCACTCTTAGGAGTTGATTATAGCAAGAATTGCTCTGAGGGACTGAGAGTCAAAGTTTGGTGAGTGAGGTCTAAAAGAAGATGCAGGATGCAGCATCTACTCTACTGTGGTTCAGGGAACTGTTCTGGTTTCCCTTGTTCAGGGAACTCCATGCCTTTCCCCTGACCCCTGAGACACACATCCGCCTGTACACACACACAAGCACACATTTTAAATGCTATGCTAAGGAGAAGACCAAAAGGTACCTCCACTTTCTGTCTTCTAGAAGTTGCCAATACAATATTGTTGTCCCTTCCATCCGAATGTCTTCATCTTGGGTTGCTTCATTGGCTATTGGTTCTCCTCTCCTTCCTGCCTCATCTCCTGCCTCCATGTACCTTATGCACCATTCCTGTGTTGTCATCTCTTTGTGTGACATCTCTTTCATGACACTGTGTATGGAGAATTGTTTTAATTATGTTTAAAAAATAGGTATTATGTCAAGATGGTTAGTTTTCTAGTTCCTGCTCTTTACTGACTCATTTTTATTTACCTTTCTCTTTCACAGATTTCTTTTTACATCACCTCCTCCTATAACCCTATATTTTGTTTCTTTTTTTCTTCATCTTTTAGTTCTAAATTCTGTTTCTTCATACCATCTGAATAAAAAGGTCTGATCTGAAATAGGAGCTCAACTGTAAGAGCAGATAATTAAGGTCTCTTTTAAAAACTTTTAATAATTTAATGCACAGTGATTTAGTGCTTGAGTATATATTGTGGGTATTGAGGTTGTTTGACAAATTTCTATAGCTTTAATTTAGTCATATTTATCCTTACCTGGAATATGGAGATAGCCTTGGAAGGTCTGTTACTGTTTAGAATGGTGGTCTTTGACTTTAAAGTTGGTAAAGCAGTAGAATTATTAGGCCTTAGCAGGTGGGAGGGCCCTTTTCTCAGGTGCCAAATGTGGGGTAGTGTGCTGCTCAAGAGGGCACCCCTGGAAGATAGGTTGTGTTTTAGATACAAAAACAATCAGCTTTTGAATACTTGTACCTTCGCACTCTAGTGCTAAATAAGGATCAGCAATTTGAAAAGAAATAGTGGAAAATTAACTACCCTCATCAGTTGCATCCAATAATGAGCAGCTGCCAGAAAAGAAATACTTTGAGTAGATTTTTACTTTTTTCAAGTAAGATTTACATGATTACATATGAAGTGAAACTACTGCTGATGGATAATCAGACACCTAAGAGTAATGTTTGGGAAGCTGGGTTTCCTGAAGATGTGAGGCTCAGTTATTGTAGCCTGGGGATTTTGCCTGGGGAAAATTGTATGTGCCTCAACAGCTGAAGGGCTATTCCGAAAGAAACAAAGTAAAATGGCATCAACTTCAACGTGTAATTTTG
This sequence comes from Callospermophilus lateralis, assembly GCF_048772815.1. Lineage (NCBI taxonomy): Eukaryota > Metazoa > Chordata > Mammalia > Rodentia > Sciuridae > Callospermophilus > Callospermophilus lateralis. Next base: position 118,844,895 of record NC_135312.1, read on the forward strand.
ATATTTCATACTTAATTTCATCCTTGGCAGAAATGTCAAAATATAGTAACTGTAAGCTTTCTCTGAAGCTATATCTACACTAAACTGAACAGGGTAGAGAAAGTCCTTAAGAATCAAATAATTCTCATTGGAGAGAGGAAGGACCTTTCTAGGTTATTCTCTGGAGGGAAGGGAATGCTCTGGGAGAATCAAAACAAGTAACTGGCTTATTTCAAATGTAGGAATGTACAGCCTAAATAATGTACACTCTAATGGCGGGCGAGGGAACAGATTTTAAAACTGGGATATTATACTTAAGTAGGAATATGATTTTTTTCACAGCATTTTTTGTTTATATTTACCCCCATTTAAAAATTTTAAATATACTTTCTTTCATTTATGTTCATTTTTTGGTGTGTTTTTTAAAATTTTAAGTACATAGAAAGTTGAATTGCTAATGTTAGAAATGACACTATGTCCTTATTGCCTTGTCTACCATCCTTTAGAAACCAAGTTGTTTTAGCTGCATAAGTTGCTATTTAAAATCAGTTCTTATTAATGGAATAGCTAGCTAGATTTCTATTTTATATAAATGCTTTTCTTTGGTTTACCCTAGAGTGGAAGTATACCCCTTTAAAGAATTAAAGCCTAGGCCACTATTTATCCTGTTACCACCACATAGCTGTTGTTGATCGTTTTTTAATCAAAAATCAAGTTTCTGTATTTAATGACTTGAAAGATCTATTACATTTTGTCACAATGTAAGAATTTATGAAAAATAGAGAGGCCCTGGAATCCCCGAAAGATCAAGAAGGGTATGTATATAATTTTGCTGTTTAACACATATGTAAACATTAATATTTATAGTAGAGTTTAGTATTTTGTATTTATACTTCCATCAACATGTACTATATTATGACATGCTATTTAGAGACTATTAAATAGCTCAGAATTTACTCACAGAAGAAAAAAACTTTTAGGATAATTTTTTTCTCTTTCATTTGAGTTTTCCCAGGTGTTTGGTAAAGAGCAAACAAATTTCTTCATGCTGAGGGTACTTACCTTATATAAACCCCTCTCTGCTGTGTGTGGAAATAATGCAGAGAAGTGACAAGTAATTGAATGTTCACTGTCCTCTGTTAATGTAATGCAAAAACTGTTAATGTAGGGTGACAGAGGTCACACCAGGAAAAACAGTGCTATGTGTCCACATGGCCCTTGATACTTAATTTTTACTTAATTATTACACTGTACATAAAATATATCAGCTTGGTTGGCTTAAATAATGGTGTTAGTTTCTTAACATTTAAAATTCATAGAAATATTAGATAAATGTACTGGAGGATTCATTTTTTATTAAAATACCAATAAAAAATAAAATGTACCATTCCTACTCACTCATTTTTATTTAGAAAGACTTGATCAGTAGAAAATGTTTCCCTAATCAAATTGGTAGCGTCATGTTCTTTTTAATAGTGTTCAAAGCACTTTTCCCTGTATTAAATTACATGTCAAATTATGCACCTTCTTTGCAACATTTTTAAGGGTAAATTTTAAGGAAGGAGACACTGTGTTTAACTCACTGAAGTGAATTATAATTTCATACTTCCTTTAAGTTGTTTTGAAAATGATCTTGTGTTACATGGTAGTAAATGTGCCTATTTTAGTGGAATATACCCATTGGCTTTTCCTTACTTTATACATATTGTAGTTTGGAAAGACAGTGACGTGTAAAGTAAATCAAAGATTCCAGCAACTGGGCAGCACAAAGATAAAATGTGCATTTTATACATGCAAACAGTAAAAGGCATACCGATGGGCCAACTTTTCTTTCTTTTTAAAAGCATCTTCAGTAATACTTTGAGATTTAAAAAATAATTTGGCTGTGTCTTTTGCAGTCCACCTTATTTATTGTGATCTCTCTACACACTTCCATATGGGGGTCAGTGTGCAAAGGCTTATCCTTTACAGTCACCTTAGGATATGCCTGGATTAGAATAAAAACCTACATTAAAAGAAGACAGCCATGTAGGATTCCCCTCCTTTTTGTCCCCTTAAGGAAATAGTGATGATTGCCATTCAGGCCCTCCACACACCTCTAGTCCTTTGTATTGATGGAAGACTCTTTAGACAACTGGTGTCCAAGCAGTGAACTCTTTATCATCTTGGGCTTTTGCATTTGAAATTCACATTTTAGTCTCATTCCTGCCTATTGCAGCAGAATGGCCTTTAGACAACTCGACTTTAAAAAAGTTAAAAGGCAATAAGTCAATCTCCTGGAAATGATGCAGAAATGTACATTCAAATCATAAATAAGGAAATGCATTGAGTACATTAAATAGACATAGAAAAATGGATTTCTGTCTTTTGTAGTAAGGTAATTGGGCACTGCTGCTTGGCAGGAGCTGGTGCTATTGAGCCAGCTATAGCTGCCACAGGTTGATGGGCAGGTGATAAGGCAGCTTCCACCGGGTCTGCACAGGAGGCCTACCTAATATGCTGTCTGCCCTAAGGGCCTATGGGAACACAGTTGGATTATTATGTTAATGCATGAGCCCGCTGCCCTCTTCCTATCCCAGCTGGGTTCCCTGTTGTTAGGAACTGCTTTGCACTGACAGTGGAGTAATATGCTTCATGATTGAAAGGGCAAAGGGGCTTGAAAGAAAAAAAGAGAGAGAGAGAGAGTGAATAGGCCTGCACAGATATGTAAATGAGGGAAGGAAATCTGTAGGAAGATTTTACTCTCAGTACTGAGAGAAAGTTTATTAGAAAGTTCTCCCAGTGCTCTGTAAAACCACTCGTTTCTTAATTAATTTCTGGCTTGCTTTCCTTCCTAAGGCTGGTGTGTATACTGTAACTGAAAATGTTCTCCAAGATGGGCCTTTTGGTTGATTTCTTGGTTGATTGTTTAAACTAAGGTAACGTGTTGTATTGGTACCCAGGTATACTGCTGACAGCAGTGTTTTTTCTTATCTGTTTATCGTTCTTTTTTCTTCTTCTTTTTTTTTTTTTTGCAACTTCTTTCCTTTAAAAGTTATTCCACAGCTATTCCACTATATTTTATAGAAAAGTTATTTTTTAAGCTGTTGAAGGATTTATATTTTGTGTTAAGGCACTACTTTTATTTCCCTTTATTTTTGATGTAGGTTTAGAAAACTCTGTGCCCTTATCTTTTGGGAGTGGGCTGGGAGAGAGGTGAGGAATAATTTGATGAATCAGAGGGATAATTTCTTGTGTTTATGAATTTGGTATGAGTGGTGGTTCGAACATTTGTATTTAGTGGAGTTTTTTAATCTCGACACCTTCACATTAGTGAAGAGTGTGACTTTTGGTGTCTGTAAGCCTATTCAAATTCTGGCTTTACTAATTAATTATCAACTATCTGAATTTAGAGAAATTACTTTTCATTTATCTCTGCTGTAAAAGGAGTCTACTCTGAGTTTGAATGGGAGGATAATAACTATAAATCATTTAGCCTCATATAGAGCACTCATTAAATGCTTGCCATATTTTGATACCTATTGTCATTATAACAACTGTCATGTTCAGTTATATGCCTATATAATTTCAATGGAGTGAGGAATGAAGATTTTTATATATTTCATTTTCAGCAAGCCTCACCAGAAAATAGAAGTGACCGGCTTCAACCAGAATTTGATACAGGAAAATATTCAGAGAGACCCCATTTAACTTGAAAGAGTTAAAGACTCTTCAAACAAAATGCTAGGATATGTTCCTCAACAGTTTTATAATCTCAACAGTTTTCTAATAAGCTGTACTTCAAATATAAAAAGAAAATCAAATGGAAAAGAAAATCTAGCTGGGCTCATGTTCTGGATAGCTCTTGGAATCACTTTAAGAATATTCTTGAATTTGGGAAAATATCCTAATATCCATGTATTTGTAATTGTTTCCAATATATTTGTTTATTTAAGCCAACTTGAATGGCAATGTGTAGATGGATGCTATTTTAAATATATCTCGTTTCTTTTGCCCAATTAATATTGCACCTACTGCACGAGACAATATGTACACCAGGATATGTGCATGGTGCCTTGTACACACTGAGGGACTGAGAAGTGGCAGTCACTGTTTCTAGTGCCAGTACATTTCCCATACCAATGGACTGGCTTTCATTAGTAGTGCTTCACAGATTTACAAGGAGGAATTTCAGAGAGATTCTCAAGATCAGCAAATGCAGAAAGTTTGGGGCTAGTGTAGGCTCCTTAGGCTAGTAGAATGGTTACCTTATAGCTGGTAAAAAAGAATCCACAGAAGTGCTTTCACAAAAATATAAGTACATAAGCATCATTTTAATACTGTCATGAAAAATTCATTAAGTAGCTTGTGTGCTATCAGAAAGGAGACTCCTTTCTGAAAAGGCAATTGTATATTTGACTTTAGGATAAAGGGAGAAGGAACTAGATCTATCTATACTATCCTTCTTTGTAGCCATAGGAAAATCCTTTTATAACATGTCTTCAAACTACCTAGTTAATTATGGATTTGGGAGTTGTATGTGTATGGCACAGATATGTTTGTGTATAAATAGGTGCATGTGTATATATTATTGCATGAAATATATACGTGTATATAATACACTTCTGTATGTATCCAAATGTATATGTAATATTGTAATATATGCCTCTGTACCTCAGAATCAGAAGTGTAGCTAGGGATATTTCAGGAGGCGGTCTGGTCCAGCACACTCTTCAATAGTGAACATTTTAAATAATGCATTAAATCTGAACCATAGCTGTTAAGACTCTGAAGAAAAGACATAAAAGGAAGCAATAGCCCATAAGACAGGTAAAGAAATAGTTAAAGCATTACACCTGTTTTACATCTTTTTTCTTCCACCAACCAGTAGCGCAGGCTCATAGCCATTAGGAAGAAGGCCATTACTGAGTAAATAATATATGCCATTTAAAAAAAAGTCTTATTTTAAGTGAATTCCTATTTTTTTTAAAGTGGATTTGTATTTGATAAATGCTCTATTCCCTTATACGTTGAAATGATCTCAAGAACATGGATCATATCTTACATTACAAAAAAAGAAAATTCCCAGTATCTAATACACAGTAGAATTTTAATGACAGTACTTAGATTCAAGGAATTCCATAGGTTGAAGTGCTCCTGTGTTTATTACATGGGCCCTTTGGCAGCTTTGTGAAACTACTGACTGAGTGAAATTTCCAGCTTCTTTGAAACACCAGTGATAACTTCTGCTTCTCCTGACTAGCTTCCTGCCCTTACCAACCAACTATGCCTCTGTACCTCCTCCCATTTTATCAGAGACTCAGGAAAGACTAGAGCTAGAGGAATGTCTGTTAGGAGACGGACTTCATAGGAAAGATGCATAGATCTTTCTGCCCTCCTAGAAACCATGAGCCTCTCCAGGGGCTCTGTTATCCTGGTCATGTTGCTATTCAGCTTTGCTTCTTAGGAAACTTTTAGAAGTACTCTGAATTATTCCTTTTTTCTAAACCACAGTCCTAATTGAAACTCTTAGGACATCTTCCTCCATACAGGTTTGTTTTCTTTACAGTGATGGTATAATAAAAAAATTGTTGAATATTTTCTCAGGCTTTACAAGGACTACAAATAACAAATTATTAATTTTAAGGATTACAAATAACAAATTATGATTTTAAGTAAATGACAGTGAGTTGTCCCAGAACCTAATGTCCATCCTTCCTTCTTTCCCCCTTAAAATATTTGTTTCTGTTTCCAAATTTACCAGAAATTTCACATGTGTATTTCTGGATTCCTAATTTGGCAATTTATTGATTAGTGATTTTAATTGGTGACAACATGGCTAATAATAGCTAATCTTTATTAAGCACTTACTATGATAATGCTTTATATGAATCATCTCATTTAATTCTTACAAATTGTTATAAGTAGATACTAATATGATGCGATAAGAAAACAGAGGCTTAAAGTAGTTGAATTAAACTCATGAGATGTTCTCTGTTTAATCTTAGGAAAACTAAGTTGAGGGCCCTCTGATATCTGCGTAGCTCATGATTGTTTTAGGTGATGAATGACACACTGGAATATCTCTCTTGTCCAGTCTATGTCCTTCTAATCTTGATTTTGTTTGTTTTCTGTTGCTACGGTGGAATACCACAGGCTAGATAATTTATGCAGAATTGAATTTTGTTGAACTCATGGTTTTGGAGGTGAAAAGTACAAGAACATGGTGATTTCATCTGCTTGGCTTTCAGTGAGATTCTTTTTCCTGTTAATAACATGCCAGAGAGCATGGCATGATGAGACACAGCAAACTTACCAGAATGATAATTTAAAACAAAGTCCCACCCATGATAATCCATTAATGCATGAATGGATTGAACTATACATGAGGGCAGAGTCCCCATGACTTGGTACTTCCCCAAAATCCAGGCTCTCAACACTGCTGCACTGGAGACCAAGTTTCAAACACAAGGAATCAGTGGAACACATACAAGCATAGCTTGTCCATATTTATCCTGCTGGTGTGTTACATTAGGCGTAATCACATCACATAGATTGAGGAGGGAGGATCATGGATAGATAAGCACAGAAAGTTGTTTTAGCCTTATTTTCAGAATTGACTGAATAGTGAGGTTTGTCACTTTGGTGGTTCTGATGTTGACTATCTAAAAAGAAAAAATAAGGGCTTGCTTAACTAATCTCTGTTTTGTTAGTAAAGTGTAGCAGCAAAGTTGTGTGGAAACTGATAAATTAACAGCAAAATGACAATGGAAGAGAATGAAAGGCAGAACTTGAATTTGCCTTAGTTTCTTAAAGACAAACCTAGTTTTGGAGTGGGTAGTCTACAGAGCACACAAGCAGACCTGAGGATAAAAGAGGAAGGTCACCAAAAGGAAATTCGCATAGATGGACATGCCAGAGCTTTACTTTATGGAGAAGCCAGACAGTACCTGAGAAGACCACAGAGGAAACCTGACTTTCAGCAAGCTTTTGGCCTTTGAACAAAGAGCTCAAGAATGAAACTTCTGGAAACGTTCTAACCAAGCTTACCCTCAGAGATGAGGCTATCACCTGGGGCCACCAATATTCCAGCAGCCAGTTTTAGAGGATTATAATTACATTGAAAACAGATGTTTGATCCTAAGCTTTTCTCTTAAGGCCTGACTTTTGCAGAAATGATGCTTTTACCTGACAAGTGTATGGGTTTAGGACTGAGATCTTGATTTCACTAACTATTCATTTAAATTTATTTCTCTCAATCACTTGTCTTCTCTGAGCCTTTTATTTTATGTTTGTAAAATGGAATAATACTTTACTTCATAGGGCTATTTTTGAGGATCAAAGAAACAGTTGTTGTCTGGAATATAAAAGATGTTTAATAAATGCCAGTTTTTTTCTTCTTCTCAAATGCTATTTTGGGAAAAAAAAGTTAAATAAAGAAGCTAGTCATTCCATTATGTATTCCTGGGTTAGAAGAACAGATTTTATCTCCTGTCCTTACAGAATTGTATGCATCACGTCTCAGTGAAGACTTTGTGAATTACTGATCTAAGGAAGAAAAAAATGAAATTCAGTTTGGTTAATAAAACCTCTTGGAAGTCAGTTTTTAAACTGCACTGAAGCTAGGTTAAATGGAAACCAAGTGGGGCCATTTTCAGGGGTTTTGGAGGTGAAGCAATTTGTTTTTATACTTGTATCAGTGCTTTTACTCTTTTAAATCTCCTTTCTGGTCCCTTAGGTTCCATAATAAAGTCTTCAGTACTATACATTTTTATTAAACATCTTTTTTTGGACTCCAATTTGCATTTCAGATAATATAACAAAATATATGTGTTTCAAATTCACTGCATAATTGTGATTAGAACATGTAATCCCTCAAAAGATGTTAATTGCAATTTAAATTCACACTGAATTTAATTAAGTGAGTTGGGGATTAGAAAGTAGATGTAAGAAGTAGTTAAGGGAATACATTTTTAAAAGGCATCCACTTTTTTCTAAAAAAAAAAAAGTAAACCTCTTTCAACTTTAAGATTAGAAAGATAAGGAAATATTGAAGAGGAAGAAGCAGGTTAAAGGACATCTTAGGAAAATCTTCAACTATGTTCACTTTTGGATAGTGAATTTAAGCTAATTGTGGTTTGAGAAGAAGGTCTGTTTTGAGTATTCTTCTCATTTATATTCTCGAAGAATCTTTCAGTACATGTTAACTCACTTGGCTTCTGTTAAAGACTTCAGTCAAACTGAGATGTTTAAGAAGTGCAGAGAAGGATTGGGTGGGAAATAGCAATAGAGAACTTTCAGTCCAACTGTTATTTGGTGCTTCAATCTTCCCTACAATCTACTTGCCAAGGGGGTATTTTATGAATAATTAGATTTAATAGAATCCTCTTGCAAAGGCAATTCATATACAAGCAGCACTTTTCTGTGAAGACTCCAGTGTATTCATGGAAATAAGGAGTAGCTTTGGAAGAACCGAAGACGGTCTTATTTTTTCTGATATTGTAAATATACTAAAACTTAAGATTTAAGGTTTTGCAAAGTTGTAAGCAGCCCTGTCTTCCAGTGATTGGGAGAATGAAGTGCTTAAGTTAATTACTTGATGTTGGCTCAAAAAGCAGTTTTTCAAAAGGCTACCAGAATACCATTTGTGCCTATAAGTCTTATTTTATCAATAATTTTTCCAGGAATGTTTTAAATCAGAGATCAGTTTTAAGATGGTCTAAAATAGTTTAAAAGCAAAAATGTTATTTTTACTTTTAAGTACTTTCATTGTTTTCCTGTGTGTTTAGAAGTAGAAAAATATCAATTAATTTTATAAAACTGGTCTGAATGCATCATGTCATGAATGTGGTGCACAAATTTCTGGCGAGAAAGAGAGGAGTTGGGGAGGGCATGTGTGTTACTCCCACTAACTGCCCGATATTTTGTTAGACTCTATAAGCAAATAATTAAAAAAAAAAAAACAAATTTCAGAATTTCAAAATGTTGCCCTTAGTGAACTGTTGCATGATAAGATTGAGATGAGACGCAATGAGATACTGTCTGTGGCTTTAATTATTTAAACCACTGCTCATTTTGCTTGCAATGTAAAATTCTACCAAATTATCGTCTTCATTTATTTGTAACTTTTTTCCCCCATAAATGACTACTTTGATAATGATTAAGATTTCTTTTCTAGTGACAGACAATTTTTGTTATTCCCAAAGAAATGACTTTTTACCTTTTGATTTTGATTCACACTATCACATAAACATAATTTCTGACCAATGGCATATCAAAGGAAAGGCTTAGCATTTATTCCCTGTCATAAAGCACATTGCATTGTGACAAACCCTAGTTCAATACAGTATTCCATGATGACTGTGTAGTCCACAATGACTATGTGGTTAAAATTTTAAATTACAAAAGCATGATGTACTCCTCATGTAAAGTTTGGAAAATATAGATGAACAAAATAAAGAAATGACCAATCCCACTTTTCAGATAAGTTTATTGATTTTCTTATGTAAATTTTTCTAAACTGTTTTATCTATACCTTGTGTAACAAGATTATATACATTCTTTTGTAATACTATTTGTTCACTTGCCAGTATATTGTGACCATTTTTCCAGAATGTTCGACAACATTCTATTTATACACTTTTTTTTTTTTTTTTTTTTTAAACTCGGGGGCGCTTGGCCACTTAGCCACATCCCCAGCCCTATTTTGTGTTCTATTTAAAGACAGGGTCTTACTGAGTTGCTTAGGGCCTTGCTTTTTATCAGGCTGGCTTTGAACTTGTGATCCTCCTGCCTCAGCCTCCTGAGCTGCTGGGATTACAGGTGTGCACTTATTTATAGACTTTTTATTGTTCTCATGTATGGATGTGCAGTGATTAATTTTAGCTCTGATTATTTCATGTGCTTTTTGCTCTTAAAAAAATAGTATGATGAAAATCCTTTTAGCTAATTCTTTTTTTGGATTTGCATTTTTTTCTTCCTAGGTAAGTCTTTAGAAATAGACTTGCCATTAAGGGGTTTTGGACATTTTTAAGACATCAACACTTGTCATCCTCCCAAGCCAAGTTAGGAATAATGTGAAGTTACCGCTTTTCTGAACTCTCCTCAATCTTATGCATTATTATTTTTAAAAAACTTTGCTCGTTTGGTAAATTTCTCCCCACAGTACTTTTGTTTCTCAGTGCAAGCTAGGTCATGTCATAAAAATGGTGAGTTAACATAATATTTTATAACAATGTGTATTTAATAAATATTTTAAAAATCTTTTAAACTCCTATCCATTTACATGTTAGAGTAAAATCTAGAGAGCAACAGTTAAGATGCTGCCCTATTTCTTTGTTTATTTCAACCAAAAGAAATGCACATTGAAGTTGCTGAACGCATTATTTTGCTGGAGCTCTAACCAAGTGACAAATGGTGCCTCTAGACGGACCCAGGGACAAGACCTTTATGCTTTTTTTTTCTTTTTCTTTTTTTTTAATCACATCTTAAGATCTCAGAGAATCTGAACTTATATAAGAACATTTGGCCTACTGTTATTACAGTGAAACCTTCTGAGAGTATCTTCTCAGGCCATTTTTTAAGAGAAAGTCACTTACAGATATAAAACGTTTGACCAGAAGAAAGCCTCAGGTTGTCAGAGTTACTTATACACCGTTGTTCAGCTGGGCCTCTTTATTAAATCATCTCTTGGCAGTCCATTAGTTGTGGTGCTACAGCTATTGCATGGACCACTAAGCTAATCTACCTTCAATCACTAACACAAGGATACCCTTAATAAAAATTTGAAGTCGATTTAGTGCTTCACTGCTTGCTGACTAGTGTTTCACTTTTTAGTGTGTCTGTACAATTTCCACGCTGTATATTTTTGATAACTCACATATATCTTATCTACATAGTATATTAGAGTCAAATAAAGATTAATGACCTGGAGAAGGAAGAGTGTTTGGAAGCTCTTCCTTGTAATTCTGACCCAGCCACTGTCGAACATTATGATCTTGAGCAAGTCACTTCCCATACCAGGCTGCTGGCTAATCTTTAAATGTAAAATTAAGCAGCACAAGTCACAGTAGCCATATTATGGAATCATGCCAGATGTCTGTTAATAGGCAGGAAAATGGATCTGTTAATGGATCAGGAAAATGTCTTATATACATATACAACAGAGTTTTACTTAGTCATAAAGAAGAATGAAATTGTGGCATTTGCCAGTAAATGGAGAATAGCATGCTAAGTGAAATGAGCCGGATTCAGAAAACAAAAGAGTTGAATGTTTTCTCTCGTTTGCAGAAGCTAGAGCAAACTAAAGGAGAACAGGGGGATCTGATATCACAAAGATAAAGGGAAGATTGGTGGAGTAGAAGAAGATTGAGGGGGAGGGAGGAGGGATGAGAAAGGGATGGAAATATGGACTGAATTGAGCAAAATCACATTGTTTATATTATATATAAATACACTAAAAGGAATTTTCATCCTAATATGCAGAAAGTAGCAATAAAAAAATAACTAAAAAAAAAAAGCAAGCAGAAGGAAGATCAGTAAAGGAAGACTGGGGATGAGGGAAAGTAGGGAAGGGTGAGGGAGGAGAGGATTGAAATCACATTCCATGCATGTATGATTTTGTCAGAATGAATCCAACCACTATATGTAACTATAATGATCTAACATAAAGAAAGGAACTTGGACTTACTTCTGTATAGCTCTATTACTTGCAGAAAAGGTAAATCACATTTTGCTGAGAGTAACACTTTGAAGCTTCTTTTTTAACCTTAGCTTGATTTTATAGAACATAAAAAGAACTGCTGTGTTCTGTGCCCTATGAAAATTTGAGTAACTCGAGTGACAAAAAGAAAACTACATTATTCAGTGGTAAATGATATAGGAAAAAGTTTTCTTAAAGTCAATTTTAAAAAGAGAATCAACATTTCATAGTAAAAACTGACAATACACTTGATCACTTTACTTTGAAAAAGTGAAATTTTAATTTATGAAAGCAAATTTATATTATCATTCAATAGCAAAATTCAAATTATAGTTATTTGCTAATTCTTGGAATGCAGAAAAAAAAACAATCAAGTGCTGTTTTTTGGGGGAGCAGGAATTAATATGATTTTCCTAAGAAATTTGTATGATGACTTGATGCCATATCATTCTCTCTTATTTATTTTTGCATCACAATCATAAAGAAACAAATCTGAACAGAGTTGTCTTCATCAATCTTCATAATCTGATCACTCTTCCAAGCACTTACATATCCTCTTTCCCTTTACTTGTCATTGCCTTGTTCTGATTTCATTGATTTAATTAAATCCTGCATCTTCTGCAGGACTTGAACTTTTTTTTTTTTTTTTTTAACAACCTGTTTGCTATTTTATTGATGATGTATTGCCAGGTGTTAAAAGTACTGTATAGTCATTGAAGGGTAGAGATATAATACTGTGTGTAGTTGGTTGTGGGTATAGGAATAGAAGGGCAAAGATGATGAAATTTATGTGTAAAGATGGATTCATTTTTTCTTTTTTAATCTGTATGTCTTTAGTTCTTTTTCTTGCTTTATTGCATGGGTAGAGCTTTTAGATTGTCAAAATAAAAATCAAATCAGATTACCATAAAAATTTTAAAGTCTATTATTACATAAAAGAAATAATACATAGCCAAAGTTGGGGGTCATTTAACCTTTACAGTGATTCAACATAGCAGTAGAAATTTCCAGATAATAGGAGACTGGCTAATAACAATTATTTTTACCATCAAAAAGTCATTTTCATGGCCTAAGTGGTTTCTGCTTGGAGAACTTTAGTCCCAATGTTCTTTTCATTTTACCTTAAAAAGGCCAAAGTTAAATAGAGGTAGCAGTCAGATTAGACATTCTCACTTTGTTCCTAATTTTTTAAAACATCATTTCCACTCTTTTGAAAATACTTCTTTAGTTGTAGATAGACACAACATCTTTATTTTATTTTTTTTACCTTACATGTGCAAGGCAGGTGCTCTACCACTTCAGTCCCGCTTTGTTCCTAATTTTAGGAGCGTTTAGTCTTTTGCCCTTAAATACAATATAAGCTGTTACTTTTTGATAGAAAACCCTTTATCAAGTGGAGGAAATTCTTATCAATTCTAGTTTTCTGAGTTTTTATCATGACATACATTTTTCTGCATCTTTTGAATATCCATGTGTATAGATATGACCATATGTTTGTGTGTGTGTATATATATACATGTATATATGTATATATACATGTATATATATACACACACACACACATATATATATGAACATATATAAGAACATACACACATACACACATATACATTTTCAAATAATTTTTTTGGGGGGGTACTGGGGATTGAACCCAGAGGTGATTAATCACTGAACCATACCCTCAGTCCTTTTTTCATATTTAGGGACAGGGTCTCCTTGAGTTTCTAAGTGCCTTGTTAAGTTTCTAAGACTGTCTTTGAACTCATGATCCTTCTGCCTCAGCCTCTTGAGCCACTGGGATCACAGGCATGTGCCACTGCACCCGGCTTGATTTTCAAATTTTAAACCAACTTTGCATTCCTGGAATAAACACCACCTCTTGACACATTATTCATTTCATATATTCAGTTCAGATTTTTTAAGGAGTTTTGTGCCTAGTTATATGCATAAGGATTATTATTATTTGAAAAAAATTTTTAGTTTTAGATGGACACAATACTTTTACTTTTCTTTATTTATTTCTATGTGGTGCTAAGGATTGAACCCAGTGCTTCGCACGTGCCAGGTAAGCGCTCTACCTTTAAGCCACAACCCAGCAAGGATTATTGTTTTGCTTCTTCCTTTGTGAGTTTTCATTTGGTTTAGTACCAGGCTAATGGTAATCTCATAGAATGGTTTGGCAAATTTTCCTTCCTTCCATATTTCTGGGGGAGTTTTTTACAGAATTAATATTATTTCCTTCTATACATGTTTGGTAGAATTCACCAACAAAACCATTTGATCCTGGAGATTTCTTTTTGGGAAAGCTTTTGACCATACGTTCAATGTCTGTCATATATAATGATCATATATAATAGTTTATTTATTCTTTCTAAGAGAGCTTCATGAGTTTCATCTAAGTTGTCAAATTTGGGGATATGACATTTATAATAATCTTATCTTTTAAATATCTGAAGGATTTTAGGATGTCCAGTTTTACTGGCAATTTCTTTCCAAAAGCAAGAATGGTAAACTGTAGCTTAATAGAACAAGTCAGGTTTGCTGCATGTTTTTGTATGGTACATAAATTAGGAATGTTTTCCACATTTGTTTAATAGTTGGAAAGAAGTAAAAAGAAGGATGACATTTTCATTACATGAAAATTAAAAATCAAATCTTAGTGTTCATAGACAAGGTAAAGTTTTATTGGAACACAGCCACACTCATTAGTTTAGCTACTATCTATGACAACTTTGCATTTAATAGTAGAAAAGTAGAGCATTTGTGAAAGACTAAAATATTTATTATGTGGTTCTTATATAATAAAATCCTGTTTCAAGTCTTTGTACATGTTCTTGGCACAGAGCTCCAAAAGCCTTTGGAATTTGCTGAGAGATGGGAGTGTCCGTGTTATGCTAATGAGACAAGCTTGGAGGGTCTCTAGATACTTCGGGATGGGTGCTGGTCACAAGGACAACATTTTGGGCAAGCTCCATGAATTATTTTAGCAAATTATTCAACCAAAACTGGTCAGGAGAAACCTAGAATTTGTAGCCGTGTGGGCATCCTGGGGAGTTCCAGAGTTTGCTGCTGTCTAGATGAAGAGCAGTCTTGTGGAAGATGAAGCCTTTAACTTGTGGAGTTTAATGGTAACTCCAGAATGTGAACATCAGAACTGTATTGCAGTATCCCCAGTTAACATTAGACCAGTTGGATCCATTACAGAAAAACCCCACCAATCCTTATTCTAGAGGTGTATCAACTTTATTGATCTTTTCCCAGAGCACCAGCTTTTGATTTCATTGGTTTTCTATTTTGTTTTTCTGTTCTTTGTTCTAGCCACTATTTTCTGCTCATGTCTTTATTATGTCCTTCCTGTCTTTATTTTTAGTTTGCTTCTTTTTCTAATTTCTTTTGCTTTTGGAATTGTGCCATCTTTCCCATCTTGGTGTATAGTGACATCATGTTTGCAGCTTGAAATTGGCCATGGTGGGAGTATTTGCACCATGAAAATTAGCAAATGTCACAGACTGGTGTTCCTCCCCTCCTTCTGGGAGCTAGTTGTTAAATGTTTACGAGCACACTACTTCCAATGCCAATAACAGCTCTTTTAAAATTTTGTCAGGGGACCTAACCTGAAAAAAAAGGGATCTCAAATGAAGGTTAATTTAGAAAAGAAAAGAATTTACTAGTGAAAAAAAATGTGACTTCAAACATACTCCTTAAATCTAAAACTCTAAAAGGGATTGTGCAGTCGTTGATTCTGAAGACAGGGAGAATAGGAGTGGCAGACACCATTTGCTAGTGATTTCAGTGAAGTCCTTTTTGAGAGAAAAAGTGTCTTGATTAGATGATCTGCTGAAGTCCACTGCAGCTCTGTGACTCTATGGTAAGTTATTTCCCAGAAGATGGTAGGAAAGCTATTTTATTGCTAATGAAAAGCTGATGAGAGAGTTATTGCTGAGGGATTGATCCATTGCCCTCTTAAGAAGCTCTGAGATTCCCAGACCTAATGGATGGAAAAGAGCAGAAATAACAGTTAGGTAGCTAGAGTCTGAAATTTGTAAGAAACATTAGATGCTTTGACATAGGTTGTCACTTATGTTTTGTGGATGCCCTTCTAAACAAAGTGTTAGGGGAATTCTTGGCCAGTTTCTCTCCTGGTGTGCTGAGAGCTTGGTTCATGTTTGGCATTAAATAGAACTTCCATTAATTGATCAGAGAAATGCTTGTCATATATCAAGAGGAGACACTAAAAAAATTCATTCTAAAGAAAATTTTAGCAGTTAATTCTAGGCCACAGTAACTCTTTGATGTCATTGATCTTGCATTAAGCTACGATGATGTCTTTCTTTTTGGTCCTAGGTTGTGACTTGGTACTGTATACTATTTATTTCTGTTTTCTGAGGGCCTGACTTAATAAATTGCTTAATAAATCTGTGTTGAATAATGAGTAATTAGAGAAGTATTTGTTTTATTCCTTTTTATTTATTTATTTATTTTTTGTTTTATTCCTTTTTAGTAGGGATAGAAACCCAAAGTTAAACTTTAGGAATATTATGAAATTCCATTTTTGAAAGATAGAAAGTCAAGTAACCTATAACATTTTAAGTAATTTTTTTCAGCTTAGTCTTAGATATTTATAAGTGTTGAATAAGCTACAAATAAATATATGTATTTTCATTTTAGGAGTTGGTATTCGTGTTTATATCCACACTTTGCTGCTCTGAATAGTCAGTGGTAGGACAGCAGTGATTATTTTTCAGGTAGTGTCCTCTTGGTAATATCCTCAGTTCACTCAATTTTTAGTCAGACATTGATTGAGCACCTAATATATACATAGCATTGTTCCAGGTTTGCCTAAAGATTAAAGAGACAACCTCTAAAATTCTAATTTATACTTAAAAATCTAACATTTATTCTGTTTTTTTCCTACTAAAGATATAATCAATACAAAAACCTTAAAAATCAAAGAAAAGTATAAATGGAAAGTGTCCATAATCCCATTATTTCAACATAACCCCTATTAGTGTTTTGGCCTTTTCTCTATTCCACATCATGAATGTTTGCTTAAAATAACATATGAAGTAGACAGTGTGACTGTAACCGAGGGTCCTGGGATTGTGTGGAGATGAATTCTGGTTTGGCTTTGCTGTTATCCAACATGACTTTGAGAAAGACCCTTTGCCTGTCTGGAGCTTTGTTTCTTGATTATAAAGAGATATTTCTAGTATCTAAGGAGTCTTCCCATTTGAAAATTCCAATTTCATTGAAATTGAACACCTTTGAAGACTTGAGATTTCAGGAGGATGAAATCCAAAGCATTTCATTAAGTCTATATTCATCTCAATGATAAAGCAGATTTAAAAATCTTGAACTAGAGTATGTGTTTCCTGGTAATACCATTAGGTTTTGTTCTTATGGACTAGTAACACTTAAAGTAACAAATTTCACCTGGAACCTGAACTACCATCTGAATTGACATACTTATTTGAGTTGTTAAATATGTTTTTAGGAAGCTGAAAACAATTCTTTTAAGCTTCGTATGCTACTCGAAATAAGAAATACCGAATCTCCACCATTTTAAGTACACAGTATTTTATCAAAAAAGCATACCAAGGAGAAAAGCAAAGCAGTTATGTGATTTGATTCTTTTTGCACCTCAAGAAAATTGATTTTGCTCTCCTTCTCCTGCTCTGTGCATTTTGTGAAAATGTACATTGGTATGCAAGAACTATTGCATATTAGGCACCAAGCCTTTAAAAGTGTTAAAAGGTGTCTGGTTTGCCTTAGAAGGGTCAGTTTGCTCATTAAACGATTTTTGTTGAACAGTTAAGATGTCCTTTTACTTTTACATTTTGTACTAGAATTTTTTGTATGCATTTTAATGGTTATTTAAGAGTCCCCATGTGCTTAGAAAGGAATCTGAATATATGTGCCTTTTTAAAAAAAGGCCTCAGCACAATGTAGGTTACTCCATCAATACCATCAAATGACTGGGAGCTGTAGTTGGAACAATATGTAAAAATACAGCTTGTGAAAGATTTCCTTTATTAACTGTCATCATCCGCAGAATATATGTTCAAATAAACGTTGTGTAATAACTAAATTTGAGATTAATAGGCCCCTTAAGAAACAGCGAAGTCATTCAGAATAGTCAGTGAAAAATAGGCTGTAAGACTGTAACATGCACATATTGTCCTGCTTACATGCTCTCTCTGGTGTCATTCCCATTTATCACTGTCGCCAGCTCTGTTCTCATTAAAACAGTCTCGCACAAAAGCAACTTAATTTTCTTAAGAGGAGAGGACACCTGATTCAATTTAGCACCCAGAAACAGGAACTTGAATATATTTTTTTCCTGGCCTGAATTGAGATGAATAGTTACAAATAAGGATACCAGCCCCCATTCGCCTCAAGATTAAGGATATTAAATAATTTTTTTTCCACCATGGAATCAAGAAATGGACCTGTAGAAAGAGGAAGGAGTTGAAACTTAGTCTTAGAAATGCAGCTGAATGTCAAATATTTACTCCTCCCTTAGAGATGTGTAAATATCTGTCTATTTCTATTTCTGTTCATTTCTATAATATTTTTAGAACAAAGAATTAAAGCGTTTTTAAATTAATCTTGCTTTACCTTGGTGGATCACTTTGTAGCAGTACTATAGTCTTCATTTAGATTTCTTTGTTGAGAAGACCCTTTTTCTAGTACCGGTTTCAAAATAGTATTCTTACTTTTTAGTCATTACTGCTTAAAAATCACACATAAATGGAATGAATTGAACAGTGCTCATTCTGTATTTAGCATGGTATGTAAATTCACATTTTACTTGATATCCTGTAGGTTCAATAATACATAAACATGGTATACAAATGCATAAGTCAACTTTTACTTCTTTTGAGATTTATACTGTGAGAATCGTGCTAATTAAGTACTCAGAATAAAATTAGAAACTAAGTTGCTAATTAGAGAAGGATAATTGACTTTGAAAGCAGATAATAAACTTTTCTTAATTGTTTTTCCTTTGCCTTTGTTTAGCACTTTATAGAATACAAGTAAGGAGAAAGTGTTTTATGTTTCCACATTTAATTGGAGATCAAGGATTGGAATTTACTCCTTGATGTTTTAGTCGTTATATGTTTTTCAAACTGAACCTGTGCTTAAGAAGGAAATAACTATTAAGGCCAGTTCTCCTTCCTGTGAATCAGCCTAGTGTGATCAGAGGTTAAATCCATATAGTTGAGGAACTTTTCCAGATAAGGCAATTCAGCTTTGGTCTCTAACAATCATGACCAATAGCTAAATTTCTTTTCCTTCTTTTGCAGTGATGCCATTGGCAATGAGAGCAAGAGACTGTGTTAAATAAGCATCGTCCACCTCCTTCGAGTTATCTTAGGGGAAGTGCTTTTTAGTTTATCCCACCTGTCCGGTTAGTCCTTTGTTGTTTTCTTCTGTTTAGGGACATGATTGTGTTGCTTAGGCTTCAAGTCACAGAAAATAAACTAAAAGTGGCAAAGCAAGCAGGGACATATTTTTCTCATATACCACTATGCTTGGAGGCTGGCCTGCTGGCTTCGGCCTTATGGCTTAACCATACTAGTGCTGCCACTGCCCTGCTCTTTTTAAGGATGCAGGATGGCTTTCACTGCTCTAAGCAGGAAGAAGGGAAGACCAGACAGTACCAGATGCTAACCTTTCTAGGTCCCCACTATCAAGCAGGTATCAATTGCTGTTTCATTGGCTAGGACTTGGTTACATGGCAACCCCTAGCTTTTCCTTTTTTGCGTGCACTTATTTAAAAAGCACTTGGTTAGAAACTACTTTCTTTTCTGAAGGCATAAAGATAGTTTCATATTTTCTTCCAGAAGTTTTAAAGTTCTGCCTTCCACATCCGGGTCTTCAGTCTATCTAGTGTTTTTTTCCTCTGGCATATTGTGCAGAAGCCAATTGCTTCTCCTGTTCTCACTGCTCAGTGATGTACTCTTGTCATATACAGCTTCTTCCCATTATTCACAGTGTTTCATTGAAAGCTTCTCTTCAGTGGGCATTGTTTACTCTGGGAACTCACTTTTTCTGGGAAGTGACCCTAAAGAGAAATTTTGCATTTGTTTCTTTTAGGGTGTCAGGAGTTCCACTGGTCCTTGATCTGTCTTTTCTTTAACCCTTGGTTTGGGATTCTTGGATCACATGGTAGTGTGAATTCAGCCCCTGTACCCACATTTGATGCAAGCCTTAGGTTACTTTCCTGAATGTGTGAGTAGAGTTTCTAGATGCTCTCTACTTGTGGGTCAGCCTTTCCAGCCATCCACGGCACCCTGCTTTAGACAGGTGTCTCAGCTCCAGACCTCCCACATGGCAGCAGAAGCCTGGGCTTATTCTTCATGGGCATGTGTGCAGCATTAACCGCGCAGGTCACTGCTCAGGTTTTACCTGACTGCTATTGGAACAGTATGATTTTTGTTTTATTTTAGTCAGCTATATATTTAACATACTGTGTGGTCATTGTAGCCCCTTTATCAAATGGTATAAATTTAAGAATCATCTATCTGAAATGACATCTCACGTCTCCTCAACCCAGTCTTCCTTTGACAGCAGCTCTGTCAGGTCTCATGGATTTCTGGTTACTTTTGATTCAAAAATAGTCATATATTTGATAATTATATTAACTTTTAGTTATTGAATGATCCAGGGTAGTATAACTAGTAACTTCAAATTTCATCTTTCTCAATCTAGGCCTAGCCTGTATTTTCAAAGAATAGAAAATTTTACTTTTTAATTAATAACTGCATACACAGGTGATACAAATTTAAAAAGAGGACTTCTGTGTTATTATTATGTTTCCACTTCTCCTCCTCCCTACTTCTGCCCTTTCAGAGGCAGGGTGGGGCCAGGATAAGCACACAAAAGTGAGTGGGACAGTCTTTATTTGTTGGTACTATTGTGATATGGGCCTCAGTGCCCTCTGCCATCACAAGTGTCCAAATATTGTCTCTTGATCTGGTTTGATTGTTAATGTCCCCCAAGGCCCCTATACTAAAAGGCTTGGTCCCCAGCCCATTGCCCTGTTAGGAGGTGGAGGACTGCAGGAGGTAGGACTTAGTAAAGGAAGCTCTGTCATGGGGGTGTCCTTAAAGGAGGCTCTTGGGAGCCTGCCCCTTCCTTCTCTCCTTTGCTTCCTGGCTGCTGTGAGGTAGGTGAGCAGCTTTGCCCCAAGATGTACTCAAACCTTGCTGTTGTGCCTTTCCACAGGCCCCAAAGCTATGGAGCCAAATGACTGAAGACTGAAACCATGAATCCAAATCAGTCTTTTCTCCTTTTTAAGTCATTTATCTCAAGCATTTTGTCATACTGATGGAAATCTGACTAACATAGTCTTTGCTGGACACATCAGGGGAGGTTTTTTTTTTGTTTGTTTTTCTAGTCCCTTCTCCTAATCAGATCCTCTAATTGCTGGAGTCTCTTCTTGGGCATCTTTTTGGCTCCTATGGAATTGGTATAACCTTGCCCTTCACACAATTGAAGTAAACTGTCCAAATACTAACCCTCTCTCCTTGCCCTGCCATTGTGGAATATTCTAAGCAGCCTCCCCAAGTCCTTGCTGTTTCCAGTCAGGAAGCAAGTGCCTGTCTTTGGTTTACTTATACAACCTCCCCATTTCTGCCACTAGTTCTAAAGAATACACCATGATATTTCTAGGACTCTTATAGCGTGTACTCTCTGCTCTAGCATATAACTGGACATCAGTAGACATCTAGCAGGGGACAGCAATACAGTTCTTGCTTCTCTTCATTTTCTTTCTTCATCACTGGCTCTTTTGTACATCATTCCCATCCCCCATTTGGGAGCTGTGATGAACAGATCAGTTTTTTCCCCTAGAAGAGAAAAAGTCAAAACACTACTTCTGGAAATTTCCTTCTTCAGTCTCTGTAGTTTCTAGTACTCACTTACATAGCCTGCACTTGAAGTGATTCCTGGTCCAGTTTTGGCATCCTTCTGTTAGTACTAAGGTATCTTATTTAAATAGTGGGGTATTTGTCACATATTCTCCTTAATTTGGAATATTTTTAGAAATTCTAAAACAACCATAAATATCCTGTTTTAACATTTTGGAAAACATTTCTGTGTACCCTCACTGGGATTTGGGGTATTCAACAAAAATCAGAAATTTCACAAATTAACTTGTAATAAACCATTCATTCTCAATGTAAATAATGACTTTTTTTTTTTTTTAAACTTGGTGACTCATAAGGAAAGAAAAAGAGGGGATGTTGGACAAACATCAGGAAAAATTTTGACATCATATCATAGGGGAAGATTTGGATAGGACCCATCCGTGTTCATATGTGTAAAATGCATTTTTAAAAGGGACCAGATATATTTGTGTAACTCTGGAGCATAGACTATGGTCAGTGCATAACAGTTATAGGAAGTTGTGGCTTTCAGGCTAACTGTAAGTAGAACATAATGTTTAGAGCCATTCAACAATGGAAATGATTGCTTTTATGAGTTAGAAAACTCTCTGTTCCCATTGTTTTCAGATTTTTTTTTTAGAAATTTACCCTTTTATTTGATATAATTGCAAGTAGGTTATGAAGAAAATAATTTATTATTGAACTTGTTCAATTTTCCTAAATAATTTAATAAACACATGCTGTATAATATATAATAAAACATTAGTACAATAGCTAATATTTGTCAGATACTGTGGTGCATGCCTATAATCCTAACTAATTAGAAGGCTGAGGCAGCAGAATTACAGGTTTGAGGTCAGCCTGGGCAACTTAGTGAGACCTTGTCTGGAAAGGCGGAGGGGCTGAGCATATAACTTAATGGTAAAATGCCCTTAGGTTCAATCCCTAGTACCAAAAACAGCAACAATAACAAAAACAAAAAACAAAAACCCTTATTGGATAAAATTGGGTTAATGCCCAAAGCAGTATATTATCTAAAAATGTGTAATATAATAGAAGCCAATTCTCTCATTATTAAAAAACCACCATACTATGAACATTTTACAGTTAATATCAATCTAATTATCTGTCAAATGTGATTATTCCGATATATATACACTTTGCAGAAGTGACTCATGAGTTAATATTGAAAACATTGTATAAGGCATTCAACTAACACAAGAAGTATTTGTTCATTCGTTCATTAACTCATTCTTTAATTCAGTATTATTTGTATAGAGTATAGTTTGAATCAGGTGCTATTCTGAGTACTAAAGATGTAAACTTGAATAAATTGGAGAATAATTTTATTGTGATGGGGCATTCTAGAGAGGAATGGGTTTTGAAATTATTTCTAGCAAAGGAAATAATAACTTTTTCAATCAGCTTTGTGTTATTGTGACAAAATACCTGAGATAAGCAATGTAAAAGAAAAAAAGGTTATTTTGGCCTTTAGTATCAGAGGTTTCAATACATGGACACTTGTCCCTTTTGCTTTGAGCCTGTGACAGCGCAGTACCTCATGGCAGGAGCAAATGGCAGAAGAGGTCTATTTACCTCATGGTACCTGGGAAGCAGAGAGAGGTAGAGGAAGGGAAGAGGTCCCACTATCCCCTCTAAAGGCACGCCACCCATGACCTAACTTCCTTCCTCTAGGCCCTACCTCCTAAAGATTCCACCACCTCCCAAATCACCACAGGTAGGGGGACTACACCTTCAACATGGACCTTTGGGGGATAGTCAAGGTCCAAACTAGAGCAGTAACAGATGAAGTAAGAATCAGTGGATTTCTCTCACCACTTCTGTTCAACATAATGATTGAAATTTTAGAGCAGTTAGGCAAGAAAGGAAATAAAAAAGTATAAGTAGGAAAGGACAAAGTCAGATTATCACTGTTTGCAGATAATGTGATCCTATACTTAGACGATCCAAAAAGTTCTACCAGAAGGGTTCTAGAGCTAGTAAACAAATTCAGATAAGTAGCAGGATACAAAATCAACAAACAAAAAATTAAAATAGTTTTTCTATAAACCAATAATGATTTATTGAAAAAGAAATCAGGAAGTAAATCTATTTACAATAGCCTCAAGCAAACAAGCAATAAAACAAAAACGTAGGAATAAATTTAACTAGGGAGGTCAAACACTTGTACAGTGAAAATTATGGGACACTGAAGAAAGAAATTGAAAAAGACACTAGAAAATTCAAAGACTTTCCATGTGCATGGATACATAATAAATATTGTTAAAGTGGTCATATTACCAAAAACAAGATTCAGTGCAGTCCCCATCAGAATACTAATGACATTCTTCCAAAACCTAGGAAAAAAAAAAAAACAGTCTTAAAATTTATGTGGTGGAATACAAGGCCCAGAATAGCAAAGGAATTCTTAAAAAAAAAAAAAAAAATGCTGGAGGCATCACAGTACCCTGCTTCAAATTATGCCACAGAGCTGTAGTCACCAAAGCTGCATGGTACTTGTATAAAAGTACACACACATACCCATGGAACAGAATAGAAGACACAGAGACAGACCCACCCAGATACAGTCATCTCATCTTTGATAAAGATGCCAGAAACATACATTGAAGAAAAGACAGCCTCTTTTAGCAACTAGTGCTGAGACAACTGAATATATGCATGTAGAAGAATGACATTAGATCCCTATCTCTAACCCTGCACAAAAGTCAACTTTAAGTGGATCAAAGACCAAGGGAATAGGCCCCAAACTTTGCCACTCCTAGAAGAAAATGTAAGGTCAATACACCAACATGTAGGCACAGGCAATGACTTCCTCAATAGGACTCCTAAAGCTTAGGAAATAATGCTCAAAATTAATAAATTTGGATGGTGTAAAATTAAAAATGTTTCTGTACAGCAAAGGAAACAATAAGAGCACGAAGAGAGATTCTACAGAATGGGAGAAAATCTTTGCTAGTTACTTTTCTGACAGAGGACTAATACCCAGAATATATAAAGAACTGAAAAAACTTATCATCAAAAACCAAGAAACAAAAATAAAATAAAATAAAAAAACATAATCAATAAATGGGAAAATGAACTAAACATACCTCTGAAAAATAGAAATACAAATGACCAACACATATATGAAAAATATTTCAATATCTTTAGTAATCTGGGAAATGTAAATCAAAACTATATTGAGATTTCATCTTATTCAATTAAAATGGCAGCCATTAAGAGTATGCATAGTAATAAATGTTGGAGAGGATGTGGGAGAAAAGTAACTCTTATACACTGTTGGTGGGACTGTAAATTAGTACAACCACTATTAGAAATCATTGTGAAGGTTCCTCAGAACACTAGTAATGAAACCATCATATGACCCAGCTATATCATTCCTTAGTATTTATTCTAAAGAATTCAATTCAGGGCTGGGGTTGTGACTCAGTGGTAGAGCACTTGCCTAGCACTTGTGAGGCCCTGGGTTCGATTCTCAGCACCACATATAAATAAATAAAATGAAGGTTTATTGACAACCCCCCCAAAAGAGAATTCAAGTCAGCATCCTAGAGTAATACATGCATACCATATTTATATCAGCACAATTCACAACAGCGAAATTATGGGACCAGCCTAGGTGTCATATCAGTGGGTTCATGGATAAAGAAAAGGTGGTATATATACACAGTGGAGTTTTATTCAGCTATGAAGAAGAATGAAATTGTGGCATTTGTAGGAAAATGGATGGAACTAGAAAACATCTTGTTAAGCAAGATAAGTCAAACTAAGAAGGTCAAGGGTTTTCTCTCATATGCGGAAGCTAGAGATGGGAGCCTATGTTTCTGTCAACCTAGGTTCCTTTAGCCATGAAGAAGAATGAAATTATGTCATTTGTAGGAAAATGGATGGAAGTTTGAGATTATTTTATTGAATGAAATAAAGCCAAATTCAGTAAGTCAAGGTTCGTATGTTTTCTTTCATATGTGAAAGCTAGAGAGATAAAGGGGAGAGGAGAGTGGGGAGGAAAATTATGAAAATAGAAAGGAGGCAAATAGAGTAGAGGAAGGGAACCGGCGGGAGGGGGTGGACTAGAGGTATTAGGGAATGAAATTGACCGAATTATATTGTTCTATTGTGTGCGTATATAAATATGTAACAGTGAATCCCACTATTATGTATAATTATAATGCACCAATTAAAAAAAAAGAATCAGTGGACTGTTCCAGGAATGGCTTCAAGGCAGAAAAGAAGAATTTCATATCCCAAGAGAATCTGGTGTATAGCCCAAGGGGTCTTACCTTCAGAACAAATTATCTTTGGTGGCTTGTGTTTGATCTCAGTTCATAAAGTTTATATTCTCTATAGCTGTTTGTTTTAATATAAAGACAATAGTGGATTTTGTTTTCAAAACTGAGTATTTACTTTGCTATTTATATTTCTAGAAAATGCCCACCATTCATGTGCTCCAAGGGTGCTCAGTGGCCAGCTTGCAGGCGACCTGCAAGGGATATTAACATGCAAAGTAGGAATTGAAATCATTATTGTATTTTACAATGAAGTATTATATATTTTTTTTTAACACAGAGGGGTTCAAAAAGTAAACAATAAGTGGCTTAGCATCTTCCTGCCCTGATAATCCTCGTTGAAATGTACAAAGACAATGTGTTAAAGAAAATTAAAAAGTTAAACAGGACTAATAGAATAAATGAAACAAAAATGACCTCCACCCAGTCCCTTTCAACAAATTGAATCATGGGTGGGATGCGTTTTGGTGATCCCTCTGAGAAAGATATTGTGTGTTTATACTATCTGTGTGTGTACATTTATTTACACAATGGGAATTATACACATTGTTTTGAAACTTGCTTTTTCACTTAATATATCTTGACCTGTTTTCATTTGTATCAGTGTATGCAGATCATTTTGTAAGTGGTTGTAGAATATTCCTTAGTAATTCTAGATTTTATTAAATTGATTGCTGTGTAGCAATGGCAAGTCTCAAAAATTATGCCGTTATCTCACTGTATCATAACAGGAAAACAGGATGTTGTGGAAAAGATTCTTAGATTGGATGGGAGACTGAAAATCTGAAATTTGAAATGGGAGACAGAGATCTAGATTCGTCATTGCTTTGTAGTACCTCCCACATGTGAGATCCAGTCTTCTCTGCCTGCCTGTTCTTGGATTTTGCCAAATATAGAATAACTTAGTAAAAGAGGTAGACTTTGGACTTTTTGGGCAATCCTACTTATTTCATTGATTCAGTTATTAAACATATATATGCTTATGAAGAGCTTCCTTGCTTTCCTTAGAATACTTTTGACTCTAGTGGGGCAGGGAGGCATGTATATAGATTATTTCAATATCAAACGACAAACTATGGCAGAGATAGGCTTAACATGTTCTAGCAGCAGGCCTTGGGGGCATTCAGTCCACCTGTAAGTGAGATGCATGTTTGTGCTACAGAATGATGCCCAACATTTGCAGGTAAATGGATGGAGTTGGAGAATATAATGCTAAGTGAAGTTAGCCAATCCTAAAAAAAACAAATGCCAAATGTTTTCTCTGATATAAGGAGGCTGATTCATAATGAGGTTGGGGGGAGCATGGGAGGATTAGATGAACTCTAGATAGGGCAAAGGGGTGGGAGGGGATGGGAGGAGGCATAGAGCTGGAAAGACAGTGGAATGAGATGGACATCATTACCCTAAGTACATGTATGAAGACACGAATGGTGTGACTCTGTATGCAACCAGAGATATGAAGAATTGTGCTCTATATGTGTAATATGAATTGTAATGCATTCTGCTGTCATATATAACAAATTAGAATAATTTTTTTTTAAAGTATGAGGCCCAAGCTGAGTTGCAAGATAGGTCAGAGTCACCAGGTAGAGGAGGGGAAAAGGCATTTCAGCTCAGGGAGTGAAGAGGTAAGAAGTAGCATGAAGAGTATGGGAAACTGTAAGAGGTTTAGTTTTCAAAAGATAAAAGTTGAGGCAGGAAGTGAGATGAACAGAGACCTATTCATGGAGGGCCTTGTGCAATCATGTTATTTGTGATCGTTAAGCCAATAGATATACATGTCTTTTACATAACAATAAAATACTCTATTATTATTCTTTGGAACCCTAGAAATCATAATTCTCTAATTTTCTACAACTGTAAAATTGAGGCAACTATTAACTTAATTGCAAGCCCAGGATCCTTGGTTTAGTCTGATTTCACATGGTCTTCAGAGCACCTGGAACAATAAGCGACCATTTCACAAAAGTTCACCAGAGTTTATTGCATGGGAGAACAGCACAACAGAGGGAGCTCAAATCCATCTCCACTGTCAGGAAAAAAGCAAGAAGGAGTTGGCCTGCAGTGTCTTTGAGGGCCCAAGATGTCCCATCACTGGCACCACTGTCCTGTCAGAAGATATAGGAACATAGCCAACACACATAACATATGTGTTGGATACAAAAGAGAGTTGGACAGAATCTGGGTGTGATGATCCCATCTCATTAACAGAAGTTAATACTTATTTTACTTTGACTTCTGAATCTCTTTACTTCTAGTATTTCCATGTTTCCTTAAATGCTAGTTATCAAGTATAAGGTTAATGAAAAGCACTGGAAAGAATACAGGATCTCAAAGGAAAGACCTCATTACTTTATTAAAAGGAGAGATAAATTAATTTTATGCACAAAATAGGGTCAAGACTGTTATGGGGAAGTACATTTTGTAGGAAGGAAAGCAGCGTTCCCTGTTGGTCTCACCACAACTCACTTATTTATATCCTTTTATTTCTCTCCATACACAAAACTTTCTTGGAATCATCCATAATGGAATTCCAGGAAGATGTGTGAAATATGTGCTATAGTTTACAGTTGTCACTGTAATGTTTTATTTAGCTGAACTTTTTTTAAAATTTTCCCTCCACTGCTCCCAATACAACACAAAACACCATATGCCATTGTCCCTGTTAGGAAGCAAAGGTTTCCCTGGCCTGTGTCTGTGCCTTCGTTTATGCCACAGAGGAGCTGTGGTCCAGTGCCATCTTTTATTGATAGGGCCAGCAAAGGAGAAATCTAATGAAATTATCAAAGCTTTGAATTAATTATGAACTGGAAGAGGAGAGCTAAGCTCTCTGGAGCCAGGGATCTCATTACCCATTCACTCTCATTGCCTCCTCTTCTGGAGCAGAAGGCATTTTCAGCTGCAGCTCTTAGCCTGGCTTTGGACTTTATTCAAACTTACTAAACTGACATCCTCTTTTTACTACAGCGAGGCTGATAATGTCCATGATGATTAATTTAGCTCTGCTCTGGATCTGCTGGAGATGTAAATAGGTTTTCTCTACCTACCCTTCCTTTTCCCTTTTCCTATTTTTTCCCTTATTTTCTTTCATCAAATTGGACGTTATACAGTTTTTCTTATTTTGGGGTAATGTGAGAAGCTTTCAGGACTGTGGTGTAGCTTCATGGAATATAGTGATTGGTGCAAAATTAAGAGCTATATTGCATCTACTGTGTATTTCATGGATGTTTAGGTAAGCGCAAAGTCAAATATTTTTTCTTTGAATTTTGAGCACCAAATTGAAGTTTTTCTTGCTTGTTTCTACTGGAGAGATGATGGTTTAGCAATGCTCTCCTGGTCTTAACTGCGTCATTCACATTTCTGAAGTGTGTTGTGTGGGAACAGATCTCCCTCATGGTTATAGTTATAGGACTTCTGCTCCCTAATAGGGAGTATTCATGTTCGCCTAAAAAATTTTTTTCCTTCTTTCACTAACATGAATTTTCTGATGCATAAATCAGCCTCTGATTGTTCTAAGTCTAGTAGCAAAATCAATAACAACAAGGTTTTGATTTACAATTGGTGAAGATTCTTTTGGTGCTGTCACACAGGTTCGGAGCATCTCATGGCAAGCCTTTCTGCCTGCTTTGAGACCCATTATTTATGAATTCCTAAGCTGCAGCTCATCTGTCTTAGTAAACTACAGGCCACTGGCAATTTTTGTAAGCAGTGACTAACTCTGCTCAATAGGGTCAATGTTTTAAGGTTTTGAGTAGTGGGGGAAGGGAAAATGATAATCTTTGCTTTTCCTATTCTTGTTTACTTTCAGTGAGCTTTTCCTCCCATTTATTTTTTCTATAGGCAGCTGCGATATTTAATTCAGCCTTCGGAAGTTTTTTGGTAAGTAAACATGGTTTAACTTGTCTATTATAACTTGTGATGTTGTTTATATGAAAGATTTAGTAAAAGATGGACATTTTTTACTTTTTGGTTTATATGAAAATTCTTGAACCTTTTTATGTGCCATTATCCATACCCTAAAGAAAATTGGTTAATGAATAAAGTAAATGTCCTCTTATAATTATTTTGGAGGCTTGGATTTAATATTCTATGTAATGGATTCAAGGAATCAGTTAAAACACTATGTATCTCCTTATAGAGGTTATGTCAATATATTGATCAATTAATGAGGTCTTTTGGATTATTATTATTTCGTATCATGGGACTGAGATTTTGAAAAGGAAACATGACCGAGCTGGTCAGAAAGGGAATGCTAATTTATTTGTTGACATGTCATTTATTTTGTACCTTTCACTGTCAAAGAAGCTACTGTCTTGGATACTTCTGAGAAATCTTTGTGAAAAAATTTTGACATGAGGATATAATTAATGAGTGATTTGCAAGATAATGTAGTACATTGAGAGGTTTGAATTGAGTTAGGTTAAAAAAGATTGAAAAGTAGTTCAACTTTCATAAGCAGAACTAATATTAAGCATGTTACTTTAGCTTTTTAAAATAGATGATATAACAAAGACTTGATTTTTTATTATGAAAGAATGGAAAAGAGACTGAATTTTCTGTTAATGTTATTATTTATACCATAAAACTTTGGTAAATTTGTGAAAATAAATCAGAACATTGTATTTTTAGGTGCATAACTCATTGACAATATGTGGTATAGTAATTTAGAAATGATTGAGAATAAAATCAGTGGGGTATGACCTATTTCATGTAAAATAGGTAAAATATCAATTACATATTTTGAATGCCCTTTATGTCACCTATTACTGTATTGTGTGTAACTAAATGTAGTTAAAGCTTCTAAACACACTGCTATGTGGTGTCAACTCCACGTGGTGCTCCATAGTTTTTAATGGTGTAGCTTCTACAAAGTACATGATATTTTACTTGAACAGTAATGTTTCTAGTGATGCTGTTATTATTGGACTTTAGAGAAGTAATAAAGCCTATTTTTAAAAGAGATCTCTTATACTACTTAGTTTAGATGTCAAATCATTCTTTCTTGTGTTCAAGTGTTATTACCTATGTTGTCCCAGTTGTTTGGCAGAATAATATTTATAAAGTATGATCTTTCTGGAAGCCAATGTTTGTATGGTTTGAAATTGTACATATGCACCACAAAACATGGCTTCTTGAGTTAGGGGCTCTTCAGCTTGAAAATGTCAAGGTTAACTGATAAAGTAAAACTCAGGCAATTGTCTGATGAAGCAAAGTTTATTGTCCCTTCATTGGAGGACAGCTTACTAAGGATAATTTGAACTTCACACCGACTGTCTGAGCCTATAATGATATTTTCCTGCCAGGCCCAGTTGTTCAATAAGGTCCTGTGAGGTAAACCTCCATCCAGAGTTTCTTTAGGAGTTTATTTTTGCTCCTTCACTTTGAGAAGTTGTGTATTCCCATTCCTTAGTCTCCTACTCTTTTTCCTTTCTTCACTTTCATTTCTTACCTTAATACAGTTAATCAATCAAAAGTATTTATTGATCTCCTGCCACACAGAGGTAGTTTCCTGGTAGCTGTGGAAAGGTACAAAGAAATATGAGGTATGTCCCACTAGGTTGTGGAGGCGACACATAGCGAAAGAAATACAATGTAACAGTTAACAAGCTGCACAAAAGATATTGTTGAAGTGTAGGAGTGTCAGATGAAGAGAGCAGAGGCAGTGAGCAGAGGAAGAGAGCAGAGGCAGTGGATTGAGGGGCCTCACAGACCAGATTTGTTTGATCTGGGCCTTGAAATATTGGTAGGACTTGGTGGCCTTCCAAGAGGAAATGGCATCAGCAGAGACCGAGAGGCAGAAATGCCTTTTCCACTTCCCTCTCCCATGCCTTCCCCTCCTCTTTCTTTTCCAAAGCTGAAAATGACCAGAGAGTCTGAGAATGGAAATGGTGATTGGATATATTTTGCTTCAGTGTTTGTAAGGAAAATAATTCTATTTCTTCCCCCATTCTTTGACAAGTAATAGCAAACCTTGGATTTTGAAATACATGTGGGTCCGAATTGTATAAGTGAGCATTAGGTTTAACTTCTTTAATAGTAATCCCTTTACAAATGACAGTGGCTTATACAAGATAAAGATCTGTTTCCCTATTATATAAAGTCTGTGGGAAGGCTGTACAAACATGGTATAGCAGCTTGCTAGTCAAGACTCCTGTCTTTCTCTTCTACCATTCGCAGCATGCAGCGTCCTTCCTCTGTTGCCTCATGGTCCAGGGTAGTTGCTGTAGCTCCAGCCAAAACATCTGAATAGTAAGGAAAAGTAGTGGGAAAGGACAGAGAGCCCCCTAAGAGCCAAGTCTTCTTTCTTTAAACAGCATTCCTGGAATTCTAACACCATACTTGCATTAATATCATGGTGTTATAGTTACTTGGGAATTTTTATATGAATGGAAGCTAACACCCTCTCCTTAAAATGTATGATTACGAGTCATGGTATTTTAGGAGTTTCTGGAGTCAGACTATCTGGGTTTAGATCCTCGCTTGACTGAATACCAGACTGACCAGATGCCCTTCCCTGTGTATAAAATGGGGGTATGATAGTACCCACATAGAGAGTGTGGTGAGGCTAAAGTGCTATAATCTATAGCAAGTGCTTGTATGATGTATAAAAATTGCTTTGAGTGATTTTTCTCTGATTAGGAGCAACTATTCATGTAATATATTCATATTAGAATTTGAAAAGTGTATTTTTTTCAGATTACCAAAGCTTTGAAAGAAAGGCCTTTAATAGAAGAATTTTTGAAGAAAGAACTCTGAGGGTGTTCTTGTTGATTTTCAGGCATCTGGGTATACCAAATAAAATATTGTTCATATTTATAACTAGTTTAATAATGTCCCAGGTCTAATTAAAACACAGTGTTTTTAAAAAGTAATTGATGCAGAAAATTGTTTTTTTTTTTAAAGAAATGTAGCTAGACTGGTAATAACTAATGATAGATGAATTCAATTTACATAAATTTCAGACCAAGAGATTATTTTAAAATTGTGCCACAGAGGATTGCTTAAGTTAAGAAGTTAATGTCATTATCTCTTCCTCTCATTTAAATTGTTCAGTTTATAATAATTGTGGAACATAATAAGTGATTTGAGATTTCCTTCTTGATGAGGCTTTAATAAAATTTGATAGTCAAGTGCACCCTGAAATGCTATCAAAATTTATATACATATACACTTTTGTGTATGTAAAACCATATATTTCAGGTTTAATCATCTTACATATTACTTCCCCATCAGAAGAAGGGTTGTTTGCTTGTTTAGATATTGGCAAGTTTTTGAAAAAAATTCCAATTGAGAAATTATTTTCCAAAGGTTTAACACTGTTAAATAATTTTTTCCCCGAACCAAATATAGATCACATGATTTGTTAGCATTTAGCATTTTTTTGTTTGTTTGTTTGGAGGTTAAATTCGGTGTTTCCATGTCTCCCAAGACTTACAGATTAAAGATTAAAAGGAAAAGAAAGAGCATTTCTTGTTGGATTACTCAGCCTATTTTGTTATTTGTGGTGACTCCTGATCTTAAAGAGAAACCCTAGTGAGTGACAAAGTTAGTCGTGCTGTTATGTTTCTAGTAACTGGTGTTATACAACACTGGAGCAATCCATGGCAACACAGATGTAAGGATTTCTGAAACTGCAGCAAAGAGTCAGGAGAGAGGTTTGACCACCTTATGAATGCATAACAGCTGGTCTCATAAAGACCTATGAATCACTGTTCGATTTCTGAAAATGTTCATTTAAAATGTCAAAAAAAATGGGTTTATTTCACTTTTATTTTTTAATACCCACTGCTACAACTAGCAGGCTATTCTACCATGAACATTCCTCCTTACAAGCAAGGCCAAGGTTAAAAAGAACTCCTTCCCTTGAGCTGAGGGACTAGCCAGCACAGTTCTTCCTTCACCTGTCTATTTCCCTCTTTGCTTTGGCTGGTCCCCTATCACTGCCCAGCTTTGTAAAAAGATTTGAATAGTTAACTGATGTTATGGAAGTTGCTGGAAGAAAGGAAGTTGCTAACACTAATGCCACATTTTAATAACTTGAGATGTAGTGTTTATTCCCTCATTCTTTCTTTCTTCTTCCAAAATACACTCAGCCACATTGAGAACGTTGGAAAGGAAGCATGTTAACTTTGCTGCATGACACTGCTTTTTAACAATTAGAGCAAGAATCTCAGATGTGAACTCAGAGGCACAAGGGTGGTACTAGATAAGACACAATTGTTACTTTGGTTTTTCTTTCACCTAAGTCTAGAATGTAAGTCATTTGTGGTTTTGGAGTATTTCATTTTGTGCAATAATGAGAACTATGCTGATTTTGTTGTTTTTTAATTTTCTCAAAATCCCAACCATTCCAAATTATTCACTTAGGATTTTGCCCCTCCCCAGTTCATGACTTCTTTAAAATTTTTATTTTTATTCAACTTAAATGCCAGAAAAAACAACTTCTTTGTTAACTGGTGTTTAGTGTCACTGTGTAGAATACTATTTCAAGTTCATCCTTGTACTGATGAGGACTCAACAACACCAGATTTTGAATGGCCCACCTTGGTCTTTAAAACTTGTCTTTTGAACTATGTTCAGATAAATGGAGGCTGTTTTCCACCTTACAGAATAGAAATCCCATCATGCCGTGCATTTCATTTGACCACCTTTTGAGGCAGATGAATATCATGAGAGCTGAACTAGTCTTAGCAGACTACTTTTCCTTTTAAAAATACTGTTGGTTTAGTTTGCAGTGTGGCACAAATAGGAAAATAGGAGAGGAAATCAGCACACATATACTCAGAGCCCATTAGGTTCAAGACATATTCTAGATACTGAAGTGAGACATAGAATAGAAATATGTGAAAAAATAAGTAACAAGAAATGATTTAAGAAACGGGGAGGACAGGAACTACCTTCAATGCAGCATTTTCCAATGTTCAGGCACCATGATGGTGTCTGTCATGTCAGCCTACTGTTTGTTGAATAAGATCCACTTTTTAAACCATTTCAAGTCAAAACATCAACACTATAAATAAAAAAAAATCTTTTCATGAATAGAAGCTTACTGAAATTAAATCAAATGGGGAATAGAAGCTACTATTACTCTGTAGCTATGCTCTGACATCTACACAGGCTGTCTGGTGCCTACTCTCCTTTTGATAAAGATGAAATTAGCACAGTACCAAATCAAGACTTTCCATCTCTGAACTCTGCAGGTTTGAAAAGGATTCAAAAAGAGAGTAAGTTTAATGACTAATTCTGACAGTGTGTCCTTTGAGTCGCTTTCTTTGCCTTACAATTGGGCAGCACTGTTCTTAGAGGTCATTTCTCAGTCACTTCACTATTGGGAGAGGCAGAGAGGAAACTCCAGGAATCAGGCCTCTGGCAGTCTGAAGATGCTCATGTTTCTTTCACTGGAACATTTTCTGTGTAACACTTGATTAGAAAAGCAGAACACACATCATGTTTAGTTAAAAATGTGGTATAATGCTGCAGGAAGGAAGATCCTTCGATAGCCATGCTTGTATTTAGTTTTTAAACAACTCTTATCTGAAGTATAGTCATTGTAAGTAAAAAAAATGGCCCCATTACTCAATAAAAATGTATGGAATCTTTACCTACTCCATTTTAGCAGCATAATGCTCTCTATGCTGTCTGACAGGACTTGTGTAGCAGTAAATGCATTAGTCACAGTGACCATTTTTCTTGCAAATTTGTGACACAGATTTAATTATATGAATGACCAGCAACTTACAAATCTAATTTTGGTGGAGGCTGAGGCAAAATTTTTTTTTATTTTAATAATGATGGATTTTTTTAAAGCAATGATTTCATTACTATTTAAAGAAATCTACTGGTGTAGAACTAGCCAATTGACTGGAGTTATTTTATTACCCTTTAACAAATGCCATGTACTTTCATGTTTATTTTTATTAATTTTTAAAATGTCATCATTCTCAAATTGGAAAAATATTTGCTCCTATACCCCTTTGGGTAAAAATAAATAAGTATAAATTATTCTGGGCCAAGATATTTGTAAAGGGCCTTCTAAGAAACATGATCCTAGAAGTTGGTTAGAACCAAAATTAAATTTCCTTAATTTGAATCCAATCCACTTGGAATTGCTTCATTATGGACTGAAGTAGAAGGTGCCCACCAACTATTAGCTGATAATAATAGTGTGGCAGATAGTTCACATTTTCTGGCTTCTGTTTCCCTAAACTGAAAGTTTACCATGATTAATCTATTTATTGAGCCAATTTTGGGGATCTTGGCATAAAAACATAGTTAACCAAACAGTGTAGGTTTCTGCCTACACAGCAATACAGACTCTTAAAGTGAGAAAGTCAAATCCCAATTGGGGTATGGGTGGAGGGGGGGCAGGTAGAGAGAGAGTATTAAATATTTGCTTAGAACTTCTTAAACATTTTTCCACTGTTGCTATATCTCATTGACTCATATTTTTGATTGACAGAATCTTATAAATTCAGGTCAAATTTATTGAGGTATAACTTTTATACAGAAAAATTTACTTTAGGCATACAGTACTGAGCTTTAACAAAGGCACATAGTCATGCAACAACCACCTCATTCAAGGCAAAGGAGAGTTCAACATTTCAGAAATTTTCTTCTTGCCTTCATGTAGTCAATTCCCTTCCCCATTCTTAGCCTCTAGTAGCCTCTGAATTTTTTCCCTGTCCCTATACTTTTGCCTTTTCCATAGCCATATGATTGGAATGGCATAGTGTATATGTTTTACTTCTTTTGCTAAGTAGTATTGCATTGTTCATTCATTTATAAGTTGATGAACTTTGGATTGTGCTCTACTTTGGATGTTGAATATCCCCCGAAGGCCTACGTATTAAAGATTTGGTCCTCGGGGTGCTACTATTGGGGGGTGCTGTGGACCTTTAGGAGGGGCTTAATGGGAGGCCCTTAGGTCACTGGGGATATGCCCTTAAAGGAGATTATGATACTAGATCCCCTTATTCTTTCTTTTGTGTTTGATTGCCATGAGCTGAGCGGTTTACTCTGTCACATGCTCCCTTCTATTCCTATGTGGCACTTTTACCCAAGGCCTAAAAGAGATGGGTTTGCTCAGCCATGGACTAGAACTTCTAAAACTGTGAGCCAAAATAATCCTTTTTTCTTTATAATTATCTCAGTTATTTTGTTTTAGTGAACAGGAAGCTAATAGTTTTTTTATTTATGTTTGGTGATTATGAATACAGTCGCTATGAATATCTGTATACAGAATAAAGTTGCTATGAATATTTATTTACAAGTTCTGGCATAGACATATGTTTCCATTTCTCTTGGAGAAGTACCTAGGCATGGGATTGCTGATATGGTAAGTATGTTAACATTATCAGAAACTACCAAACTGTTTTGCACAAGAATATCCCAAGATGTTTCATCTGAAGAGTAAATACATAAAGAATCCAGTTGCTCCATATCCTTGCCAGCCCTTGGTATTAGCAATATGCATTTATTTTAGCCATTCCAAGAGCTATATAGACATATGTCAGTATAATTTTGTGTTTCCCTAATAATTAATAATGTTGTACATTTTTAATATGCTTATTTGCTACCTATATATCTTCTTTGGTGGAGTGTCTTTTCAAATTTCTTACCCATTTGTTAATTGGGTTGCTTATTTTCTTTAATGAGGTTTTGAAATGTCTTTTAAAAACTGTTCATTTGTCAGATATGTACTTTACAAGTAGCTTCTCCCAATTTGTAGCTTCCTTCTACATTTTCTTAACAATGAATTTCAAGAGCAGAAGATCTAAACTTTAGATACATTGAGTTTATCTGTTTTTTCTTTTATGTCTCATGCTTCCAACTGCCTGCCTGCTGCTAGGGTTTGAACCCAGGGTCTTATGCATTCTGTCAAGTTTTTCACTGATGAGCTGTGTCCCCAGCTCTTTTTAAGTTTTATTTGGGGACAGGATCTCAGTAAGTTTCTTAGACTGGCTTTGAGCTTGGAGCCTCCTCCCTTAGCCTTCCGAGTAGCTGGGATTGCAGGTTTGTGCCACCATGCCTGGCTTATCTCATGCTTTTTGTTTTACCCAAAGTCCAAAAGATTTTGTTTTCTAAGTTATATTTTTTTTTTATATTCAGGCTTATGATCCATTTGGAGTTAATGTTTGTGTGTGGTGCAATACATGAGTTGGAATTCATTATTTTGCTTATTGTTGTAAAAGTTTAAAATTTTTATATCCCTCGGATTCATCCACCCTTCCTTTGTAGATTTTCCCCATTGCCTTTATATTTATAAACTTCTTCCCTACCACAGTGTCAGACAAATCCCACATTTTCTTTTAGTTTTATAGTCAAAATACATATCTGATATATGTTGAAAGGTAAAACCCATCATCTCGGGGTTCTGTAGATACAAGTAATAGGTTTGGAAGTGCCTCTTCTGATGGTGAAACCATTGATTAATGAATTGATCTGTATGTTGCTGCCTTTACTGGTATTTTTCCCATGAAAGTCCAGCCTCATCGTGTTATTCTCACATCTACATAGTGATAATATGCTTGTCTCTGAAAATAATTGGATCAGTATTCATGACTGTTAAAAATTATTTCTCTATCTTAAGATATTACACATGACATTAATACAATTACGTAAGATAAAATTGTTTGTATGGAACGTAAAATGAAGATGAACATAGAAGAGTAATTGAAAATTCTAGAAACCTCATTTTTATCTCTATCCATTTAATTTGCAAATATTCACATAAATTAACAGTAAAATTTGGAGAATTATGCACTTAAGTGAATGGAGGTTCCGATAATAGAGGATTTTAATAAAACAAAATATATTGTGAGGTAGTATTTATAAAATGTATGTCTTCTGAGCTTACAGTTTATATATCTTCTTTCTCTTTTGTTATAACCGCACATGTGTTTATTTTTCCATTGTAGCTTTTTTTGGTGATGTTTCTAATAAGTGTAATAATTAAATTTAAAATGCTGTGTTTATAGTTTATAAGACTGCTTGGTCTACTAGTCAAGACTTATGGTTTGTTTTTTTGTTTTTTTAATCTTTTGGGCAAGAACATTCTAAAATGTTCTTAGTTTTCCCTTGAAAGCTTAAGTTAGTATGTTTATCCATTTGCTTAGGAGGGGTAATGTTTATAAATATTGTTGTGCTTTGGTCATTTCCAAGAGCTAAGGTGATGAATCCTATCTTCTTTCTCATTATCTTCACAATGCTCTAAGACAAACTGTCATCACATACTACTTTTACATGTCCCCTCTGTGCCCTAGTGCCTTCAGTTGGCTCTTAATTGCCCTCCACAAGATTGACCATTCAAGGGTCCTCCCTGTTTGGCACTCTCTTTTTTGTCTTCAGTGTATTTCATCCTCCTGTTAACTCTTGATTCACTCTTCCTTCTTTCTTCCAGCACTTGGGCATTTGCTTTGCTCGCTTCATGGTTGCACGTCTCTATTCTCCATTATTCTAGCCATCTCTCAGGCTGGGGTTATAGCTCAATTGGTAGAGTGCTTGCCATGCACACATAAGGCCCTGGGTTCAATCTCCAGCACCACTAAAAAAAAAAAAAAAAAAAAAGTAATTTCTCTTGCTTTTTAAAAAAATGCTTATTTAATGTATAGAATGTGGATTTCTCTATTTTGCTATACATATAATGAAATAACTGAGGCTGGGTAACTTAATAAAGAAAAGAGGCTTATCTGACACAGAATAAGTGTTCAAAAATGTCTGTTAAATAAATAGAAATAATTCATTTAAAAATATGTTCTATATAACCAGGTGTGGTGGCACCTATCTGTAATTTCAATGGCTGGGGAGACTGAGGCAAGAAGATCACAAGTGCAAAGCCAGCCTCAGCAATATAGCAAGGCCCTAAGCAACTTAGTGAGACCCTGTCTCAAAATTTAAAAACATAAATAAATAAAAAAGGGCTGAGGATGTTGCTCAGTGGTTAAGTGCCTCTGGGTTAATCACTGGTACAAATAAGTAAATAAATAAAATGCACCTCAAATGTATGTTCATTTATTAAAATTATATGTTGAATTAATTCAACAAAAATCCCGATGTCACTTTGGTTGGTCACCTACTGAACTATGTTAAAGTGATTTTACTTTGTTTTTTCTATTTTAAAATGATTTTAGATTGTGAGCTTTTAAACTTCTATAAAACATGGACTACAGCCATAAATATTTGTATTGCTTTACTGTCACATGTTGATTGAGAATTGGGGAGAAAATTCATCCCCACATTTTATTTGATATTGGATGATTTATAAGATTTTCTTCTAATAATAACCTCTGTGAAATAGATTAAGTCAGATTATTCCTACATAATAGATTACTAATCCATATGCCCTTATCATTGAAATTATTGATTTTAAATATCAGAAAGTTTTCCATAAAGATTATTATATATGTGACTACTACATATATTTAAATAGCTAGAGATTTTCTAATAAAACGTTAAAACAAGTGAATGCCATTATATACATTATAGAGAATTGTTACACTCTTGGTAATGAAAGAACTACTGTTTTAAAGTTAAATTTAATCTTTAACAATTTGTGAAATAGATCATATAGTCAAATTGACCAGTGAAAGCTGAATTTTTGGACAGTACTGAAAAAAAAACAATATCTTAGAGAAAAATTACATGTTTGAAAGATTAAATAACCAATTCAGTATTGTATAAAAGCTAGATAAAAATCATATCTAAGAGGCACTCGAAGTACTTAGAAAATAGAAAAAGGGGTGGAGAGGAAAGGTAAAGAAAAATCCTAAGGTGATAGTGAGGAACCAGATAACTTGAACTTGCCATATGATATGAGAGCAAATGGAAGCTAATGCAATTCCTTCTTTAGAAGCATCATGTTACAGAGTTTTGCAGTTGAGTTTGGTAGATTCATAGCTCAGAGTATTGCTTTGACTTTAGTCTTATCATTTTGCTAGAGGTTAAATTTTGTTAAATGAGAAAATAATTTGTGACTGCTGGAGGAGCTTTGGAGAGTGATATATATCTTTATATAAAGAAGAAAAGAAGATACAGACTTTGAAGATACCCAGAGAAGGGATGTAGTTAATCAGATGTGATTTTTAATGGGAAAGTTGGTTTCACTTTCTTATGATAACCTTTGTGACATCTACATTTCTGATAGCAGCCGAACAGGCCACTCAGAATCCTTGATCAGTAGCCACTGAGGTCTATAAATTTGGAGCAGGACGGATTTTTCAATCTTTTTCAAAAATATTTAAAATCAGAAATAGAAAACTAATATATTTTTTGTTTATTGAGAAAATAGTAGTTACTATTTTTTCTCTTCATTTACTTCTGTTTCTTTGAAGAGGAATAAATTAAGTAGGGATCATGGAAAACACTGTTCATGCAAGGCCATCTTTTTCTCTTTTTTTCACAGATACTTTTCCTCAAAGATAGTTGAATCCTGATTCTGTATCATTAAGTATCTATAGATTTTGGCATCCACATCTCTTGTAGTTTCAGGCTAATTATTGAAGTCAAAAGGTTAAATTTCCAGCTTAAAAAAGTTGAATAAAACCCTCACCAATAAAACAACTGGTTAAAAAAGTTTTCAAACGTATTAAAGTAGAAAGTATTCAGATTAGAAATAATTCTTCTTTTGTAATAAAGTGTGTTCTGTTTTTTCTTCTTTTATATGAATTTCAAAGTTATATTTGAAAAATAACACCAAGATCTCCTACAAGGAATAATCTCAATAATCCTTAGTCCTAAAGCAAACTTTCCATCATATCTGGCTTTTAAATTTTTTTCCCCAGATTCTGTCAATCTGGTGTCATAAATACTGAGTTTTCTAGAGACAAAAATATCATAAACTTTTGAGTATCTCAGACAGCATTGTTGTTGCTTCTCTTAGTTTTCATAAATGTCACTAACCTTTCATTTGTATATGAGACCTGTAAGGAGTGGGTCACCGAAGTACTTATTTTGATATATGGTTTTAAGAATCTGAACAAATCAGAAAGAGAACTCTTTCAAGAATGAGACACTGGGTTCCATAGTCCTTGAGGAAGTTTTTCTTTGTCTGCTGGAGATAACTCTGGCACCCCAACATCTGTAAGCTCTTCTCCCTTGGCTTTGGTGGTAGCAGATGTCATCCCCAAGTAAAATCATTTCCAGTACCGTCACTGTTCTTTTCCATCATCTATTTGAATTCTTTTACATTTTCAAGGTACTGAGCTCTTCATTGTCAGGGACACAGGGTCATACACTTTGTACATTTACTATGGTCCTTTTCAGAAACTGATTCTGTAGCTCCATCTCCCAGGAATGGACTAAGTTATTCCTACTCAGATAATGATATATAAAGCAAGTAACCAGTTTATTAATTAAGTGGAAAAATAATTATGGGAAAATCTTAAGACATTTGAGTTGTTGCATTCTTTCTTCATGGTTCATTCACATGAGAAATATTTTAACAAGAAGTTTATTTGGTGAGAACGGGATTAGAGAAAGTTGACATAGGGAGATAATTCCCAAGTTTGATTCTATCAGGCTCTTGTAAATGGATGTGTCTGGCTCCATAACAGGGGTATGTTACCCTTGGAAACAGGTCCATCATTTGGACCAGGGATCTTCTTTCCTAGATGATGCTTAGAGATAGGTGTTCTTAATACTGGATTTTAAGTGTGTTCTCTTTTCCATTGCTGACTGCTTTCCCCTTTTTATTGACTCACTGTACCTTAAAGTAATATCTTGCTGACATTGAAACCTTCCTGGTTTGCGTGTGTCTGCTGTAAAGGCAGTTCCTTTATTTCCCAGTTCAGGAAGGGGAAGACAGTTGAATGCTGCCATTTCATATCATTCATAGCGGCACTGACTAATTTGGTAGCCACAAACCACATGTGGGTATTTAAAGTTAAACTGATAGAAATTAAATTAAACTTTAGTTCCTCAGTCACACTAGCCACTTATGACTGGTGGCTACAGCATTGAACAGCGTAAAGTGTTGAACATTTTTATCGTTGCAAAAGGTTCTGTTGGATAGCACTGAAATGTTTATTATACAAACTATTTTGCAAATATAAGTATAATTTGGTGTCTACTTTTATATGTCTTTATTTTTTAATGTTTATTTCAGGTAATAGCCCAACTTCCCACTCAGATCTTCTTATAGTGATTCTAAAGTTAGCCATATTCTTGTGTCCGGCTTGACAGGGATTTGTTGTTCAGGTACTACCTGGTACAGTATTCAGCATTTTGCCTTATGAAAAGTGCTCATGAATTTCATTTGCAGTTCCCCTTTGGTCTACTGAGAGGACTATTTTCTTGAGGATATTAGAAAAAACTCTGGTGCATAGCCAAACTTTTTTAGTGATTAAATTCCAATATATATATATATATTAGCTTTTCATAATGGTAGATTGCTTTTGTCCCCCAACACTGTGCTTATTTTGATCAACTACTAATACTCTTAGAAAATGTTTACAGTCTCAGGAAAATAAATAACCTTATGTATATAAGACTTGTACTTTGGGAAACAGATGATATTACAGCTAAAATCCTGTAAGTTAGTTTATTTTCAGAATCTGAA
Organism: Callospermophilus lateralis; assembly: GCF_048772815.1. Lineage (NCBI taxonomy): Eukaryota > Metazoa > Chordata > Mammalia > Rodentia > Sciuridae > Callospermophilus > Callospermophilus lateralis. Next base: position 118,888,308 of record NC_135312.1, read on the forward strand.
TATTTTTACTTTGTGCCTTCCTCTGTATTCAACAGCTGTTTTCATGGTACTATTATATTTTTAATTGAATCTACTAGCATCCAAAAACTAATTTTCAGTAGTAGTGGTCTCTTACATGGCAGTTTGACTAGGTCAGTGATCTTTTGGATTTCACTGATCAGTAAAAGTTCAAAAGAAATTTTAGTAAATGCCCAGTGTTTTCAGTTCTTTATTTTGATAATTAAGAACTACCATTTGTTATTATAATTTTTGAAAGAATATTTAAGCCTAAAACCTAAAGGATATATTTCAGAGTAACTTGACTGAACAGCTTTCTGAAAGTCTGACTATTCTTCTTACCTTTCCTATTCTATTCCTTTCAGGCATTGAATAGTCCCAAACCTAAGCTCTTCATTATAGAAATTACCAATTTTTTTTTGTTTGTTTACCTCTTTGATCTTCTTACCACCCCTCTTTAGGGGTTTGAATACTGATTTTGATTTAAAGTTAGGCAAAGACTATCTCTAGTCACAGAAATCCTGTGTTGTAGTCCAGGCTGGTCAGAACATTTGACAAAATGGCAATTTATCAAAAAGTTAAAAACAGTCTTACCTATGCCAATTTTTATCCTTATTTTCATTTTTCTAATTCACACCTGAGTTACGTTTGTCCAAGTTATTATTCTGTAGGGGCTCAGAAGAAATGATTTATCTTTCCAGAAATGTAGGCAGAAGAAAACAAAGGGATAAACAGATAAAGAGAAAATAACTAGTTAAGTAAATCTAGGAATCATTTTCAAAGCAAAAATGTTTAGGGACTAGGATAATTTAGCCAACTTGTCAGGAACTTAAAAGTTTTAGAAAAAAATTATAAAGTTTGGAAAAATGCATTTTAAGGTGTCATTTAAGTTATGGACATAATATTTACTTGTAAAATTTTCTATGTACTTGATGGATTTGTGAATGAATGTCTTGGAGTGTGTTTGTATAGAGGTGAATGTTCATCTATATTTTTATGCACAATTGTTCTTATCATTAGAAAAGATCACTTTTTATTGAGTACTTGCATTAAAGGAAATGGATAGTGGAGCTGGGAGGAATATGATGTCACCAGGCATAGATCCCAGTCTTACAGAGCGTACACTGCAGTGATTAAGTCTTTACAGGAAGTATACATAAAAGATAAGTGGAAGAATGGGTGACTGGAGAGATCTCCTAGTAGAGATGGTGTGAGAAGAAATCTTGCAGAGTGGATAGAATTTGGGAAAATAATGACATTCATTCCAGACTAAGGGGATATTACTGCTGATGATTCTTGTTTTAGTCAGCTTTTTTTTCCCCTGCTATGACTAAAGGATCTGACCAGAACAATTGCAGAGGAGGAAGGATTATTTTAGCATTCATGATTTCAGAGGTCTTAGTCTGTAGAAGGCCAGCTCCATTTCTCAGGGCTCAAGGTGAGGCTGAACATCATGGCAGCAGAGGATGGTGGAGGAAAGCCAGCTCCAGATACAAAATATATACCCTATGTCCACGCCTCCATTTAGCTACTTCCTCCAACTGCACCCCACCTGCCTCTAGCCCCTATCCAGTTAATCCCATCAGGGGATCATTTCATTGATTGGATTAAGACTCCCGCAGTCTGGGCGTTTCTCCTCTGAGACTTCTTGCATTGTCTCACAGGTGAGCTTTTGGGAGACACCTCATATTCAAACCATAACAATTCTCCATGCAGAAATCTACCTAGTAGTTTATGATGAATTATAATGTTACAGCCTTGTAGACCAAATATAGTATAAACCATCAGAATAACCCACAAGGAACAAATAGTACATTGAAGGAAACCTAGTCTAATATTTGTTACAGCTGATTTTCTGTAGGAAAGTTATATTTGACATGAAAAGCTTACGAATTCACTTATTAGACTTTTTAGTTACATTTACACGTGGTTAAACTATGCTAATATTCTTTTTAGGTTAATATTATGACTACACACATAATATTAATCTTTGCTTCTATTGAAAACTAGTTTTTCTTCTAAATAACTAAAGACTTAATTTGCTTCTATCAATATTATTGACATCATAGCAGAACCCTAATAAATTTGGTCTATGATATGGCCTCTAAATTATATTTAATAAAATAGAAGAATTAAAGAAAAAGATTGATATTTAATATAACTTATAAAATACTATACATTATTGGTGATAGCTAAATCAGAGCAAAAGAAATTTTCCTTTTTGTACTTTTTTCATTTGTAAATCTATATCGTTCCTAGAGTTTTTTGTATCTCCATTTTCAAAGATAAATTAGATCTTGTGTGTTATCATTTTGACTTAATATTCTTAATTCTTTTCAGTATTGAAGATCGTTTTCCTACTTTTTACTTATTTATTTTTTGCAGTGCTGGAATTGAACCCAGGGCTTTTGCATGTGCTAGACAAGTGCTCTATCACTGAGCTACACCACCCAGCCCTGAAAGATATTTATTGGCCACACAATATTTCCATGCCATTGATTTCAGTTTAGTTACATTCAGTTGTGTGATGAAAAAGAATAGAAGTCACAATTTCTATACTTAGTGTAATGGAAGAAAGAGATGCACAAAAGTAAAGCATTTAGAGAAAAACACAATGCCGCAGTCCGGCTGCAGCAAAATAACCGGGGGGTGACGAATAACTTGTGTACGTTGATACAGCAGGAGTGGAAGCCGTTTATTGTAGAATAAGAGGGGTATTTATACATTTTACACAGCCTATCTAATTAGCATAAAATAGATACAGCAGTCAACCAATAAGGAATCTCCACACTTAATGGCTCGATTTTGTTACTTCACAAACCACTCCCTCTGGCATTTTGCCAGGGACCGTGCAGACTTGTTTACAGACTCTAACATTTCTCTGGCAAAATAACAGGTGCCAATCTGACTTGTTTACAGACCTTAACAACACAATATGAAATGTAATTAACTACTTAAATGTATGATATCATCAATCAAAAAAGGGAGAGCCTGATAGAACAAAATGGCCAGGAAAGGATTCCTGGGGTATGTTAGGCATAAGGTTTGAAAATCAAGAATAGCCTAAGTGGGAAGTCAACCTTCCAAAAGTGGATGTGTCCCCAAAAGGCAGAGACCATACCTGTTACCTTCACTGTTATATTTCCCTGTGTATGAATAATGGCAAATACAGCACCTGGTATATAGTAGATAATCAGTATAGAATGAATGAATGACTTACTGGATAACAATGGCTTACTGGATATGTTATAGTTAAAGCTTCATCCCAGGGTTTCATAAACTGACTTCCAGACCACTCACATATAATCGAATCAAGCCTTTATTGAAGCACACCTGTGGCGGCTGACCAGAACATAAAGCTGTTCCCCTGATCAGCCCCAAACAATTGCAAGGGCACTCCTTATAAGCCTGAAAATCGCAAAAGGGATGTTCGGGGGTCTAGTCAGTACAAGCAAGCCAGGTTACAGAAGCGGAACAGTGCAGTCAAGTGGAGGGAAGCCTAACCAATCACAGTTAGCCCTGTCAACCCAGTTAAAGAAACAATACCCCATTAGGTAGTTCCGTGTTCTTAAAGGTTTCTATAGCAAAAGGAGAAGAACATCTTGCTCCAATCATGACTCTTCTACTTGGCATGGTTGTTTTACAGGATGAAGTCATAAAACAAAATGGAGTCACATTTGCTCCTACTACCACAGATAATCAGTATAGAATATTATAGAATGTAGAATCAGTGTGGAATGAATGAATGGCTTACTGTAGTAAGCCTATTCTTATTGATGACCTGTAGAAAAAAGGTGAGAAATCTAATGTAGAGGCTTGAATGGGCGGCTCAGCTTGCACTTGATGCCATGTAAGGTACTGCTATTGATTTTTCAAGAAGCATATTATGTAAAGGTATATACTGGGGAAAAATGGCCTGGCAGCAATGCATTTGTTAGTAAGTGAAGGACAGAAGTGCAGAGCATTCTGAGTCCAGACAAACAATGATGAGCACTGAGCCTTTGAATACTCTTAGAAAGAAAGAGGGAAAGGAAAAATTTTCTTGGTCATTTCTTCATTGATCCTGTGTGCTGGGCCCTGATACAGGAGCAGTTTCACAACTAGTTTTAAAAGTTTTAAATTAAGGATGCCTTGCTTCCCAAACTTTTAAAGAGATGAAATAAGACCAAGTATCTGAAATCCTTAGTAGAGTGACCCATTAGCAAGCATTCATCAACGTTAGCTGCAATTTTTATCCAGCTTATTTTTAAAAAGGTGTATTCCCAACCTTCTCCATCCCTATGGCCAAAAGTGTCTGTAATCCTATTTTGAAACTTCTTTTTATCTAGTCACTGGTATAGTATTTCTTCAAAACCTCTGGCCCTTTGAAACATTTTTTTTTTTTTACTAGAAGTTATGAAACATTTGCAGAGTAGATCAAATAATATTAATGAGCCTTGTGTAGCCATCCCTCAACCTCAGCAGGTGACATCTCAACCCACTCTTGTTCCCTCTACGCTCCCATCCAGTCTCCCGCTCTTGGGTATTATTTTGAAGCAAGCCCCAGTATTCGTCTCTTTTTAATAAGTGAAGGACAGGAGTGCAGAGCATTTCTGTCCAAATCTCTAATAGATAAGGACTTTTGTTTTTTAAGCATTATTGTAATGCTCTTTTCCTACTTAGATATTTATTCTGGCAAAGTTTTTCATAAAAATGTCTGTGGTACTGGGTGGTAGAAAGAACAGGACATGTAAACAGCATAACGAGGTAGGGACGCCAAATATTTTAGGATTAGTTAGTGTGGTGTTAAAAACAAAATTAGTGCATTTAGGTGAGATAATCAAAAGTCGGATTTGATACCTATTTGGTATGTGGTTTTTAGGGGTGAGCATAGCTGGTTCCTTTTTTTCTTCGTGAATGAAAGACAAATAGATATTAAGTCAGTATAAAGGTGAGAATTCCATTCGTTCCCCCCCCCCACCGCCCTGTTTTGTTTTTCTTGACTTCTATTCTCATCCTAGACTCCAAGTCCCTGCCTATACTCTCTTACATTCCCATACATTTTCCCATATGCTTTGTAACTTCACTTTTCTATCAGTTATGATATGTTAAAAAGTTGACTTTCTTAAAAAACATTTTGGCCCTTTTGACAATACTTGGAAATAGTGATGATTAGGCAATGAATAAATATTTAAATAGAATGGATGATAGATTTAATTTTAATTTTACACTGATTTCAGTTTAAGATCATTTTCAAAGTAAAAATGTAAAACTTTTCTATGTACATATATGAATGTACCACAATTAATCTCCACATCATGTACAACCACAGACTGGGATCCTAATTAGAATAAGATGTACTCCAGGTTTTTATAAGTATGTCAAAATAGACTCTACTGTCATGTACATCTAAAAAGAACAAATAAAATTTAAAAAATATTATCATAAACAAAAATCCAATTTATCAAAGGAACACACAAATAAATGCCACTGATTCCTGAAGTTAAATTAGAACCAAAAATGTCCCTAAATGAATAACTTTAATTCTTAAAAAAAAAAAAAAATCCCTTCCTCTTTCTCTTTTGAAAATAGGATAAGCAATTTAGCTTTTAGGTCAAACTAGAGATTCTATTATTCTTTTTGATGCATGAGTATCATCACATTAATACTGATTCAAGTTATGTGTTTTTATCCAGAGTAAAAATTAGCCTTGTTTTTGTTCCTGATTTAAGCCTGCAGCAGATTTTCACATCAGAATTGTAAACCCCAAAGATTAGAAATTTGTATAGAAAGTGGAAATATATATGCCTAGGACTTTGGCTTTATAACACACTCACAATTATTAGCAGTGGGATCCATGCTTTTAACTGGGGACACTGTTTGAATGTTGTGTGGTAATTTATAGAGTTGATTATTCCAGCCTCAAGTGGAAGCTTAGAAGAGGAGCAGCAAATGGTAAATCTTTGTCACAGTCCCTGGAGCAACATTTCCATTGGAGGCTCTGAGTTATGTGGGTCTCAACCTCTTTTCCTCCCTAGCCCTTTCTGTGGCTCGTCATCCTCATCATCATCATTCGTTCAGATAATGTGTGTTCAGAAATCACAGGTCCCCAGGGACGAGAGAGAGGGGCGAGTCCCGTTGTAAGCAAGCTCACTGCGAACCTTTCACCTTGCTGTCAAGGTGACAAATGTTTGTCCTTAAGGGAACACTGGAGGTTAAATCACCAGTGTTTCTCTCACTTATCTTCTTCCCCATACCCAAGCTCTTAGCCAAATTTGTAGCTAAAAGAATATCAGCAAATTAGGCTACTCTTAACCTTTATGGGTCTTATTCAGAGAGATTTTTTTGTGCACGCTCCAAGTACTAACCATATGACATACTGGTATCTCAGAAATGAGAATTTGTGAAGACATTATATCAGTGCATTTTCATTTGAGGCTTATTCAGAAAGAAAAGATTTGGGAAAGAAATATTTAAACTTTTAGAGACAGTATTGGAAACTTTGCAAATACAATGTGATAAGGTGAACAAATGACTTATTTTCATTTGCTAAGGGTGTACAGATTAATCACCTAGATAGATGCCAAAGCTTGTGTGAATCCCAGGGATGGGAGTTGACCTAAATTTCTTCATTTCTTATTTTGGTCCATTCCACTCCATTCCATTTTCCTTATACAAATTAAAATGATCCTGAAAGATATAAATTGATCATGTCGTGTTTCTGCTTAAAATCTGTCAATGGCTTTCTCGAGATAAATACCAAAATTCCTTTTATGGCTTATAAGGTTTTGTGCCTTAGCTCCTTCTCCAGCTTCACTCCACATCACTTTCTTATCTCCAAGAATGTAATACATGTTCACCAGTTCATTCATTAAACAAAAGAGGAAAGCTAGTGAAGATTGCATTCTAGGGAGGAAATATTCTTAGTGTATGGTTTTACAATTTATTTGTATATATACTTCATATGGAGAAAATACAGTAATTTATCACTTCATGGGGGATTCTGAGAAAGGTGTTGTTGGGCAATTTCATTGTGGTATAAACATCATAGAGTGTACTTACACAAACTAAGTTTTCACTAAGCAATATAATCTCATGGGATCACTATCATATATACATATATGCAGTCCATCATTTTCTAGAATATTTTTAGGTGGTGCATGACTGTACAAACAAATGAAGCTGGAAAGGGAGAGGAATAGAGGCGTTGCAACTATGTAAAGAGTGATAGTTGACAGTCTCACCTGTAAAAGAACATTTGAGCAGACACTTGAAGGAGGTGAGGGAACAAGCCATGGGTTATTTGGGGAAACAATGTTCCTTACGAAGAGAACCCACAGTGCAAAGGTACTGAGGTGAGAGAGTGGCTGGAACAGAGAGAGCAGTGGAGAAAATTCAGATATGTGTGACAGGGGTCCAGATTATGTAGTTAAGGACTTTGAAAGGAATGTGGCTTTAGATTTGAATGAGATGGGAAGACATTTGGGAGTTCTGAGCAGAGCAGTAACATGATCTCCCTTGACGACCACTCTCTGGAGAAGCAACTGGAGAATTGAGGCCAGAGCAAGATGGCCAGGTAGGCCTTGGCTGCTGGAGCGAAGTTGGGAAAGGCTGGTGGCTTTCAACAGGATGTAACTTCTGAGTCAAGCTCATTGTAGTCTCAAGGCATCCTCATAGGTTGTCTCCCAGATGGCTTTTACATCTCTTTATGGGACCCATGTTTAGTGACCAACTTATTCTCCAAGTTCCAGCTTGAATGTCACTTCCTCAGAGAAGTGTTCTCTGACCCTCCTTTTCCAGACCAGGTGTTCTTCCTGCACTCTCCCTGCACACAGTAAGTTCCTTTTAAGGTCTAATCAGAACTTCAAATAATTATTTGTGTGACCTTTTGGTTTTTTGTTTTTCTTTAATGCCTGTCTCCTACCACCAATATATAGTTCTTTGAGGGCAGGGGTGAAGTCTCATATCCTAGCAGAGTTCCTCAAATGGTCAGATAAGAAGATGAATATGTTTTGAGTTTTCTGATTTACCCTTTTAAACAACTCATCTAAAAATTTTTTTCCACAATTAATAAAATTATTTAGAAGTACGTTATATACTCTTCTGTCTTCTTTAAAACTCTCTGTGGTTTAATCTTTTGTCATTGACTCCATTGGTCATTACCATGACAGTCATGCTGTGCCTCAGCTCCCATACCAACCATGCTGACCTCATGGCGTGGTCAAATGTCTTGGGTCTTTTCTGCTACACTCAATGGCTCCTACACTGCAGTGCTGTCTGCTTTGGGGTGTCTGGGCTGCAGTATCGGGCATCTCCCTTGCTCTGAGTTAACCATCTAAATGCATTCAGCCAGGTGTCTGCCCCATGCCAGACCCTGGGCTGTGCTGTGAACATACCTGCTAGGAGGAAGAGTGTGCCTGGTAAGAGCAGCCCACTGGCCTTCATTTTTATGGATCTGAAAAGTAGTTTGTTCAGATTGGTTTCAAAAAGGAACAGGTTCTGAGAGAGAATGAGAGAGAGAGAGAGAGAGAATGCACACACGTGCACGCTTGAGCTTGGAGAGTTTTCCTTTGTGTGTGTGCTCCTTGGGTCTGTATTTCTTACACATTCACCATTTACCTATTTCAAACCAGGTTAAAATGGATTTAAAAGTATATGATACACACATATACTGCAAGTAATTTTAATATGCTTGAGAAATAAATTTAATATTTTACACTTTACTGATTTAATTAATTAGAATTAATTAGATTGACTCTGCTAATTATTAATGAATTTTATCTATTCATTAAATATTAGTGGTTTCTTATATATGTATAGCTTCTTACAGTTTCAACATTGTTTTAAATGTATTTTTTCAGGCAAGCACCAGTCACTCCTGCGAGGCTGGCACAGTACTGCTGAGACTCAAGTTTCCGATAGCACTGATGCTTGACTCAGACCGCTGGGCTTGTGTTCCCTCCCTATGCCTCTGATCCTCATAGGGGAACACAGGAAATAGTAACTTGGAGAACCTTGCTGGTTGTTGTGCAGATTAAATGAAATGTTTGGTGTTAATAGAATGTGAGGCATGTCAGTAAATACTCAGTAAATATTAGTTCTCATTATTTTTGCCATTTAATAGATAATGGAATTGAGATTCAGAGAGGTTAAGTAGTTTGTTCAAATTTACCCAGCAGGTAATGAGAAGAATCACAGTGAGGATCTACTTCCTATTATTTCTTTTTTACAGTCAATTTTGTATCATGTCACAGCTGAAGGAGTTCCATTTTACATCAGAGGTTCATTGAGGTTATAAAAAGTAGTAAATTTTTTTTCTTTTAAAATATTCTGCTCTTTCTTTTAAAATATTCTGCTCTTCCTCCGTGCATTTCTGTTTCCCTTCCTGTGGTTCAGAAGCCTTTTCAGCCTGCTCTCTGGGTCATGAAGAGTTCCCTGGCATCTCATCCTGGACTTTTTCTCCATCCATGTTTGTGTTAAGCATTGGCTTTCAACTCTCCTGGACTTGATCCTTCATCTGTAATAAGCATTTAAGGACCTTAAAAAATCTTTTTTTTTTTTTTCCTTTGAAAGATACTGAGAATATTCTTTGGAAATCTTTTCTCTCTAGGAACTGAAACTGAACATTTCCAAACTGAATAGTAGGGCTGGGGATGTAGCGCAGTGGTAGAATGCAAGCTTGGCATATGTGAGCCCCTTGGTTCCATCCCCAGCACCACAAAACAAAACTCAACAAAACCGGAATTGTAACTTCCTGCTGTAGACTACCCTCACCCCACTTTGGATAATGAAATGGTTTAGTTTGAATGGAAACACTGTCAGTAATATTTACAAATGGATTTTAAAAAGATATATTTTAATATTTTCATAATATTTCTGTTAAAGGTTTTTTAAATTTATGGGACAAGATTGCTTTAGGAGCCTCCTCATTCATCCTAAGTGATAAATAATAACTTATGAGGAGCAGGAACCTGTAGTGAAGCAGCAGCTAGAAAGTAAAATATTGAAAACTGCATTCAGAAAAGGAGACAACAGAAGCGAGTCCATATTCATAGGTGGTCTTGGGACCCAGGCTTGGAGACACAAAGCCTTACCTACTTCACTAACATCTGAGGGAGTCATGGTATCATATGGAAAAACTAGAAAGTTTTAATGAATAATTTTGGTTGTAAGATAACAATAAATGATTAAATTACATGAAGCTTATTTTTTTGAAGGTAGAGAAATAATTATATGTTTGACTCACTTAAAATAGTTAAAATTAAGCTGTGTTGATTTCTTTAAAAGGTCATTTTGCCATTGCTGGCTATGTGAGAATACCAGCTTATGTAGAAGATATTATTCTATAGCAATGCTAGTTAAGTGGGGATTTTCCGTGTGTGTGTGTGTGTGTGTGTGTGTGTGTATCTGTGTATCTGTGTGTTTTAAAGGAAACAGAATTGGAATTAGTTCTTCAGAGTTCCTTCTTATTCAGTCTGATTGGGATTTTAAAAATTTGGATAAGAACTATTTACTATTTGCTGTGGGCTTGGAGTTCAGCTAAACATTAAGAACAAAGCGGTGGAAAGCCAACACACTCTTTGCCCAAATGGAGTTTATATTTAGATGGGGAGACAGACAACAGATAAGATAGTCACATTATAATTATATGCTATGGAGGAAATAAGGAGAGAGACAAGAATCCAGAAATTTTTTAATTTTATTTCAGTTTTTCCCACTACTCCCATTTTTCCTCCTCTCAAGATAATTTTCTGTATTGGAGAAAGGCTTAAGTCCTCCATTTAAAGTTGTATAATACAGGGCGAATAATGTAAGTCATTGACAGTAGATTGAGCGTCAAAATTTAGCTGATGTTTATGTTGATATGTATAAAATTTTAACATATGTTAGGTAGGCTAAGCTAGAAAAACAAGCAGTGTAGTAATAATCAACTTAGAAGAGATATTTGTGTATTTTACAAATGGTATTAGTCATTACAGTTGGGTTTTTTCTTCTAGTTGTACCTGAAACAGACACTCATTGCAGAGGAAGTAGATTCTGTTATTTTTGCTCTACACAATTAATATTAATGTTTCAAGGAGATGGATACTATAAAGAATGACAACATTAATTAGTAACTTGTTTGAAAAATTATCTTTTGATAAGATAAAGGAGAATCCCTTTCAGAAGATTGTGTGAATTACTCCCTATCCATTTTAGGCCAAGTAATTATATTCTATAATGTAATTTTTTTTTGTGAGATGGACAGAGTAAAGATAAAAGATGACTATAGAGATAACAGCACACTTCACAGCTGACTGAAGCAGGTGTTAGAAATGCAGATGAAGTAGGCTGACTAAAGACTATACAAATTTGAAGTGAAAATGCCCCTGGTCTGCATGCAGTGTTCTGCACATATGAAGTTTCAGGTAGTTCAATTATTCATTTTATTGTGTGAACTAGTTCAGGAGTTAGTGAAAAGGTGCCTTTTACATTTAAACTGTTTCTTCCCTTCTTCCTTTTATCTGCACTTGACAAGCAAAACGAACTTCGTTTTGTAAGTTTTATTCCAGCAAGTGAATGACTTACATCTCTCTCTTGCTACTCAGAAAAAAAAGCACCTAGAGTACAATTATAACACACCAATAAAAACATGGACAATTAATTTTTAAAAGAAAGGCAAAAATATAATTTATGGGCTACCAAAAATATATCTGAAAACAGAAATGCTTAAATGACAATATAAAAAAATAGAAACAAGATATTATTTCTCTTTCTTACTTTTGTAACAAAAGCCACTAAATGTGAAAGGAACTTTGTAATTGTCATTACCATTACTCTCACCATGAAATATCTCTCAAGTGTCTATATGTGTATTTTTCTGTGCTGAGTTAAAAGATTTTTTAAAATAAACAATTTCTTCTTTTATAGTTGAAGAGTCCTGATTTTAAACAAAACAAAACATTTTTAAACATTTCATATGTAGTTTTAAAGCAGAGTTAACATCCTAAGGGAAAGGTCACAATTCCTGGAATTGTTCTTCTCTCATTTTGCTTATGTTGCATTTTGGTCTCACGGGCTGGCTGCACTGACTGACCAGCTATGGGGCACCATGCTGGTACATGGAAGGTGATACTGGTATCAAAATACCTGTTATTGGTGAACTCAGATCACTGCAAGACACCTAGAGAAGTTTGTCACAGTTTTGAAAGGCAAACAAGAATACTAAATCCTCATTTTAGAGGTAAAGAAGCTATGAACAACATATGCCTTTTTAAGTATTTTATTGCTGTTCAGATTCAAAGTAAGGGAATGACTGAAATTTTAACTTGTTCTTTATAAATGTTTAGGCTTACAGTGTCTTTCTTTTGGGCTTCAGAGTTCAGTAGGCTTGGCATTAGAATTCTGTTTCCAACCATGATAAGCTGGGAGACTTTGGGCAAGTTAATTTGCATCTCCTGATCCAAATTTCTCTAAATGTACAATGAGGGGACAATACTACCACCTACCCCAGAGATTGTTGTGAGGGAGGGTATACACAGTGTGGCTGGCATGTCGTAGGAACTCTGTGCGTCTCCCACGGGGGTTTGCTCAGGGCCTGCTTCCTGAGATCCTTCCTGATAAGTTTACCGTGCTATTGGGTCTTTTTATTTGAGCAGGAGCTTTCTTTCCAGAATATCCTGCCTCTGCTATAGACTTATTTTAATTTTATAGAGTCATTTAAGAAGCTATAGAGCTAAATTCCCTAACCTTTCTTTCAGTTTTAGTTGGGTTTGTAGCTAGAGATTTGGAGAAAATTTTTGAGGTATTCTGTGTTCAGCTAGCAGCCTGATATTAGAAAAGTATTAGATTTGGGGTCAGAATATCTTGATTCATCTTCTGACTCTCTGTATACTGATTTTAGAACTATTGCACCTAACTTATTGGGCCTCTGTTTTTTCATCCATTTGGTGGGAAATATAAAAATTCATCTCTTATCTAACCTCACTAGATGCCTGGGAGAATCAGGTGAGATAATGTATGTGAGATATTTTGTAACTATTAAATGTTCTTCAAAGTTAAGTACATTATTGTCATCATCATACACATCATGTGTGCCTCCTTCCCACTGGAAGGCACAATTATGCTATGAAACATTAAGATTAATTGCTTATTTCCACAGCAAAGGATTTCATTTTGGGTGATGCCTTACTATGAATTAAGTCTAATAATTTGATATCAGATATGAAATTCATACTATTGAAAAGCCTTGAATATTTATAAATATTCATCCTACAAAATATAGACTCCTACAACTCAGTATTATTTCTGTCACAGAGATCTGTAGGTTGAAAATTTACATAATAAGGGGAGCAATTACTATATGTCTCTGCTTCTTCACTAGTTATTATAGCACAGATTAATCCAGCATAGAATAACTTTGGGGTCAGGTGACAAATGTGCTATTTCTAATATTTTTGAATTATGGTATAATTTACATATGTCAAGTTTATCTTTTTTTAGTGTACTGTTCTGCAAGTTTTGATCTTTGTGTACAGTCAGATAGCCACCACAGTGGTCCAGATGTAGAACATTCCATCACACTGAAAACGTGCCCCTTTGTATGTAGTGTCTCCCCCTGCCAGTCCCTGTCCTGTCAACTGCTGATCTTTTTTTCTGTCCTTTTAGTTTTGGCTTTGCCCAAATTGAATCGTGTATCATGTAGCTTATTGAGTTTGACAAATATGGCTTATTTTTAATGTGCCATTTTAAACACTGTTTTGTTGTTTTTTGTTTGAAATCAGAAGTGTTTTTATTTTTTTAAAGGGATTTCTGAAGTTGCATTTTTTTTTTTAGTTTGCTTTTTATATATTGAGAAACACTGGTTGATATTCTTGACTTGGGTTTTTATGTATTTGTAGACACTCTGAGTGTTGGAAACATGAGTAGATTAGACTAATGGTGAGTGATAGCCTACACTGGCATGTTGTTGTCCCAAAGAAAACAGTTCTCTTGACAGATAAGAAGGCAGGAATGCCTATTAGGTAGGCAGTTACTAGGGTCTCATATAGTAACTGCTTAAATGTTATATTTGATTTTAGAATATGCATATTTGGATTTGAATAAAAACATATCATTTTCTCTCAGAAGTCAACTGCTAGAGAGTGAAAGGGAAATGGGGCGTTTTGGGATGGGCATAAAGTTTTAGTTCTATAGATATGCAGTAAAGCAGCATATAGTTGACAACACACAGTTGTGCATGTCAGAATTTGGTAAGAGAATAGACCTCATGTTAAGTGTTCTTACTACAAAAACAAAGGCACACGGGAAACATTGGAAAGTGTACCCTCTGCCTGTGACCTTGATTGGTTATAGCATCGTGTCTATTTGCAGGTCCAGACTCCTCATCAATTGTACTGTACACAACTGTGAAGTTCTTGCTATGTCAATTATACCTAAATAAAAACTTTTAAACAGTCATACAACTGTATGGTGAAAGAGGAGCTACAAAGTTGCCTTCTCTTTTCAGGTATGCTATCTGCCTCACTTTTGATAGTCTGATTCCTGTGTGCTGTCCTGGTCACCTGTGAAGGGAAAGTGAGGGGCAGAAAAGGGCCCATCACCAGCACGGTTTGGGCTTATATAAGAGAGGCCCAAATAGCATGGTAAACTCATAAGTAAGGATCTTAGGAGGCAGGCACTGAGCAAACCCACATGGTAGCTGACTTATGTGTCAAATTCTCTGGCAATTAATTCATTAGGTCTGCATGTAGTTGAACAGGATGCTTCTTATGAGTAGTCAGTAGCAGAGAGGAGACCAGGTTTCCGGGCCTGAGGAGGCTTAACCCTGCAGAGTACCAGTGTAGAGTTTATGAATGAGAATGTGGAACTTTAGGTCTTCTGTGCTTCAAAATAAGTAGATGGAGCGCCTAAGGTAGAAACAGGAAATGACTTCATGTATTAGGTATCTAGTTTTTAAAACAAAATTAGAAGGCGAAAATAATACCAAAATTTGCTCTGGAATTCCTTAGCCTAGAGGCTTGAGATACTTATGGTTAAAATTTACTGTATAATTAGATATGGGTTTTTGTAGAGGGAATGACAGTAGCTCTCACCTCATTTTCAAAGATTAAGAAGTGAGAATCAATTGAATGTTAATTAACCCAGATTTAAAGCAGTCTTCCAGATTTTATGAGTTATTCTAGGAGATTGCAGCTCCTAATTGTCCTATGACCTGGTAAGCTATTTAAATTGTAATTTTCCTTTGTTATACAAGGTGCTTTACAGTTTGTACTATGTATATCACAAATTGCTTTATGGAAAATTGTATGCTTTTCTACAGAATATTCATCATCCCTGAGTCCACAAATTCAGTTTTTCCTTCAAAGAATTTAAAATATATTTTATGGGATGAACAAAATGATATACTATCTTACAGGTAATATTGCAAAGGGGCCATAAAATTCTTTCTTCTACTTCTGAGATTGTATAGAATTAATAGTAATTTAGTTAAGCCCAGTCATGGTGACTGTGAGAAATAGAAAGTCCATTTTCAGAATATACTATTTAGTCTTAATTGTAAAATTGTTGAGGATGCAAGAAAAATCAGCTGAAGAGGAACTAGAGAAATGGTTATGAGCAGTTAACACAGTTAATATAACAGATTCACAGCCCCCTTGACAAACAGGAGGTAAGGAGGAAGGGGCCAGCCTGACCCATACAGATAAACTTTAAATTTGTCAAAATGTACTCCTTCCCAGAAAGGGCTTCCTGCCACCAGGGAACAAAGGAGGTGTATAAAAGGTATATTGTTTAAATAACCCAATAAACAACAGTAAATTGGGTTACCTTTGGGAAGATTGTGTTCCCCATAATACTCAGCCACCAAGGAACTGGGGAAGGGACCCTTCTAGAGGATAAAATGCTGATCATAACAACCCAGGGGTGTGCCCCCTGCCCCCCAGTCTTTTGCAAGATTGTCATTTAAGTAAAGATTCGTTGTACCTTGTATCTTTTAGTCCATTTGGGGGAGTTGGACAGGTGAGCATGTTTCTTATGGTGACACACATCTATAATCCCACCTACTCAGGAGGCTGAGGCAAGAGGATCCAAGCTGAAGGCCAACTTGAACGAGCTTAGTGAGAATTTGTCTCAAAATTAAAAAAAATTTTTAAAGGGCTGCCAATGTAGCCTGTTGTTTTATAAGTACTGCCAAAAAAAAAAAAAAAAAAAAAAAAAAGAAGAAGAAGAAGAAGAAGAAAAAGGAAAAAAAAGATTTAGTTAAAATAATACTTATTTACTAATAGCTCTTACAGAATTTGAATATCAAAGATATTAGGTTAGCTGCCTAGTTAGACTTGTAAGCATAACAAAATAGAAGTGATAGAAAGAGAAAGAAAGCTGGACAAAAGAACTATTTTTCTCTACTGTCAAACAATCTTTGGTATTCCTTTAGATGTGTGTTTAAATATACCCTGCCCCGGCAACCAAGGATGAAGCTGACAGCATTTTCCAAATTGATTTTCTATCTGTAACATTCCAACTGTATTTCAAACCTCATTAAAGCCCTTTTCATCATTTTTCTGACTCCATTAGTTATGGAAGCCTCTCAAAATCTGGTTTCCTCAGTAAATTTCATTATTGTGGTTACCAATTCATTATAAAATGATCAGAGGAGTAGGAGGGAGAGGGGAGGAATTGACACATGAGGACAAAGTGAAAGATTAGGACCCCTTAGCCTAGAAAGTAGAAATCTATCAAAACATAAGATGGTATGGAGGTATGGATAAGGTGAGCATGATCAAGATGGTAGATCTGGAAACAGAAAGTTGGGGTGACATTCTTAAAACTTTCTTGAAAAAGAAGGTCAGATACTAAGCAGAAGCAGGAAACTAATTTAAAAAGCTATGGGTGAATTTATTTCACAACCAATGAGAAATTCTAAGAAATTTTTCTTCCTATAAACTCTGATCAGACTTTAATTAATTATATTATAATGCTAAACATAATTTCTTATTATTTATATTATCACATTCTCTGGGACATTCTTAAGGATCAGAATTTTACATTGGTTCTAAAATTACTGGTAATTACTTACTTACTAGTAAGTAAATCTTACTTGGCCAGATTTATAGGGTCTGATGTGGAAAGATAATCCCTATGCTGTTTTGGTTGGAAGCAGTCTGGCAAGACTTAATAACTAAAATCACTACAGAATGCAACTATAGAGATCACATCTTTAGTATATTCTTTACAGTGGTGCCTCTGGGAACTCATCCTCTGAAAACTAAGTGCTTTCATATCCAAAGTTCATGTAGCAAAAATCAACATATAGATAAGGATGTTTTTATCTTTAATATATATATATATATATATATATATATATATATATATATATATATATATACACAATTCTTAAAGATCAAGAAGAAATAAATACTCATAGAAAAATGAGTAAAGATCTTAAATTGGCCATTCACAGAGAAGCAACTTTGGATGAGCAGCATACTTATGAAGAGGTCTAGCTGGACTGGTAACCACATCATTGCAAAGAAAAGATGGTATTTCCCATCTTTGAAATTATCATGTTTCAGATTTACATGACCTATTGGAAATGGAAAGATGTAGAAACACATATTGGTTGTTGGTGTGTAAATAGGTGTAGTCTTCAGTTGGTAATTTAGCAATATGAAAAAAAAATTGAAAGCAGAATAATAATAGCAATAATAATGGCATCTATCAAAGCCACCTTGGACTTGGTATTATGTTAAACACTTAGCTAGAATTACATTTCTTCCTCACAATAATTATTATTGCTCCTATATTAAAAGTGATGAAACCAGGATCCAAAGAACATGCCCCCCATCCTAGAAAGATTTTAAGTGAATTCAAGATTTGGATTTAGCCAGGTGTGGTGGTACGTGCCTGTGATCCCAATGACTTGGGAGGTTGGGTCAGGAGCCTCACAGGTTCAAGGTCAGCCTCAGCTACTCAGTGAGACCCTGTCTCAAAATAAAAAGTAAAAAGCATGGGGATGTGGTTCAGTGGTAAAGCACCCCTGTATTCAATCCTCAGTACCAAAAAATAAAATAAAATAAAAAGATTTAAATTTACTTTTTTTAAACTCTAGATTTTAGGATGATAATCACTTTGTCATTCAGCTTGGTCTTGTTTAATCAGTTTCACTTCTAGGAATTTATGTCAAAAAGACATTTATCAGCTGTCCAAGATCTACACATAAGAATATGATCAACTTTCATAATTAGCTGCTAAGGACACAAGCAGATATGTAAAATGTAGCCATGGGCATGTTCAAAGTAGTTAGCTGGCAGTGAGATCACTGAATAAACTAGAAACCTGTAAGGTGCCCCTCAGTGAAAACCATACCAGAAAAACCCTACTCATTGGCCAAGATAAGTGAGAGTGTCATCCTAGTCTGGTACTTTGTATGAGAGGAAATAAGTCTCTCTGGGAAAAAGTCATACCCATGTTACAGGTGATTGTAGAATATCAGTTTATGCCATTTCCAGGGGGCTAGAAACTCCAGGCCTAGAAGTTCATGTTGAAACTAGTTCTTGACAGGAGTTAGAAAGAAAATGGCTGAGAAATTTTCAGAATTACTGAGACACAAATCCTCAGGTTGAAGATCAAAAATTCTAAGCAGTCCATTTGTAAAAGAATCAACACTTGTGTACATCATAATAAAACTTAAGTACAACAAGGTCTACTACAACTGAGGACACTACTAGCAAGAGCAGGCACTTAGATGGTGGACGTTGTGCCTACTGTATATATAAAATACTTCTAAGTACTTTATATATACAGTCACCCTGACCCGAGGGTGCTGCTCAGCAGTAAAGCACTTGCCTGGCATCAAGTACAAGGCCCTGGGTTTGATCACCAGCACCTCTAACAAAAAAGAAAAAGAAAGGAAGGAAGGGAGGGAGGGAGGGAAGGAATAATGGCAAAGGGGAAAAGACTGTACGTGTTTACTACAGACATAATTTTTTTTTCTGAATATTTTGGACAAATGATTGGTGATATCTGTAGGTAGAGAACTTGAGGATATGGAGGATTCATGTACTAATTCACTTATTTGCAGATATAGGGTCATTATTATCCCCATATTATTGAAAAGAAAAATAAAGCACAAAATATTCACAAAATTTCCCCATGACCACATAAGCTAATATGTGGCCAAGCATGGATTTTAACTAGGATATTCTAGGTCCCAAGTCTATATTTTTAACCACTGCACATACTATTCAAAGAGGAAATATTTAAAACTACCAGAGAGGAAAAAAAACAAAAAAACAAAAAACCTTCTTTTGAAAAACAACAACAACAACAACAACAAATTAGTCTGACAGCTGACTTCTCTAAAGCAATAATCGCAGCCAAAATAAAATGGAATATCTCCAAGGAAAAATGACTACTAGCCTGGGAGATTAATCCCAAATAATAGTCCTTCAAAAGGGAAGGTAACCTCTTCCTCTTCTTCCTGCTCCCCTGACTCCTCCTACCTTACCTTACCTTACCTTACCTTACCTTTTCTTTTCTTTAAAAGTTCTGTTTTGGTTCTTTTCCTTCACTAGAGGAAGCCAGGGTTGGGACAGTGATGCTGGGGCTGAGGTGGTGACTGGTCTTGGGAGTGGGTAAGGTAAGAGGCTGTGGGAGCCAGTGGACGGAAGAGGGATGGAGGAGTAAATCGAGGGTAATGGGAATCTGTTTCTCACCATTGGAAGGACAAGGCTAGAAAGGGTGGAGACTAGAATAAGTTCTGTGCTGTTGGGCTGCAGTTGGTGCTATCCGTATGGGCTCATGCTTTTTAAATAGACATAGGTAGGTACATAAAGAATAAATAGAGGTGTTTGTGTACACACATATATCTTTCTGTCCTGTGTCTGCTGAAAGAGTCTAAAATCAATTTTACCCTAGTGACAGTAAGCATACCTAGCACTCCAGATCTTGGTTTCTCAATGCTGTTCTCCACCAAAGAACTATTATGTCTGCAAGTCACTTTAAAACCTGAAGATTGTGTGTGTGTGTGTGTGTGTGTGTGTGTGTGTACCTCTTCCAAAGTGATTGTGTGATTTCAAGTTATTTTTTCATCCCAAACAGATCTTTATACTACCTAATTATCACCCTTTAGTCTCATTTTAAAAAAATGCTTTATAAATTTTATTTTTATCTAGTTTTTACCTTAGTTGACCTGTGCAAAAAAAAAAAAAAAAAGCTGATTCAAAGCATCTCAGGTTACACATAAATTTCAGTTATATTTGACTTATTATTTTCATATAATTTCTTCTCAATTGAATACATTTTAAGCATATTTAACTCATAATGTATTGTGATGGTAGAAGGTGATATTTAGGATCACACAGACTTCCTTTATGACTCAGTTCTTTTTCTGTGTAGTTGTGTGACTTGGGGCAAAATTCATACCCCTCTTTCATCACAGGATTGTTTAAAATATAGGAAAAGCCTAAGCAGAGTAGATGTCATGCAAGAAGCATGCAATAAGACTTGTCTTTTTTCATTTTATTTGTTTTATTCTTTTTCTTACCAGAGTGAAAAAAAAAAAAAAACCAGCTATAAAGTGGCCATATAGCTCTATTGGGCATAGGGATATACAAAGCTTATTAATAAAGGACCATAGTGAGAAGACTGTGTCCCTGCCCTTTTGTTCAAATTTGGCCTCTCTCCTTGTATCTCATTCTTACCTTTGTTTCTATAATTAAGTCATCCATCATCATCCAGAAGATGAACCAAGCCAGACGGTGGCCATAATTTGCGGGGAGGATGAGGGGGATGTGAGGGGAAGGGGGGGTTGTAAGCACTGAGGGCCACTAAAATGCCAGAACCCCCTGTAAGTGGGGAGGTTAAAATAGGACATCTTTCCAAACAGAAGATGGTTATTGTCTGCTGTCAGAGTCGCTTATGATCTCCAAGAAAAATACTCATTGATCACAACTGAATGACTCTGCTTATGCCTCTCTCTGACTCCTTCCTTGGCAAGCAGATTTTAGCTCCTCTTAATATGGGGGACATTCCGTGTTTCAGTTTCTTTTCTTTCTTACATTGATGTGTTCATTTTGTTTTCTTTTGGGAGGGGTTTGGAATATTTTCCTTATTGCTAGCTTTTGTATCTACTTTTATAGAAGTCTGTATTCCCTAAATATGGATATATATTTTGTGCAATTTTTAGTGAATATTGATTCATTTCTATGTCTTTATATTCCTCTTCTTTTCAGTATCTTTAAGTTCATACTGATGATGCAGGTTTTAACTAAACTACACTCATAGAAGGTAGGAACTCTTATTGACAGCCTGTCCATTCATGGCTGTATTAGATGGGAACTATAGTAAGTTCAGCAGGACCTGCTCTTTTTGGTTCATTGGAACCAAACTTATGGAAACATCCCAAAGTCTAGGATTAGGTTCTGCTGCCAAGCAAGAGCTCAAGTGCTGAAATTCTGAGCCCATATCTTGAGTTCCATTCCTGACACATGACTTGCGTCTAATAGATGTTAAATGTTTCATCGTTTATTATACCAGTGACTCAGTAACTCGGGATTCTGCTTTCCATCACTCATATTTGTATTTGTACTAAAGCCTAAAAAACCAGAATAGAATTGACCATGAACCTCTATTGGGTCACGCTGTGATAACACCTCTCAAGTTCTCCTCCAGCCACTGCCCAGTTTCACTTCTCTCTCAAGCACAATTTGAAATCGCTATTCCAGTCTCCACTTCTGACAACACCCTCTTCCCAGTTTCCCTAATTGAGCCTCCCTAGCACTCTACCCAGCAGTTGACTCTGCTCTTCTCAGGGTCCCCAGTGACCCACCTCCTTCTTGCCAAATCCAGTAGTGCTCCCCCTGTCCTTGTCTTCCTCAAACACCTGGCACTGGTGGACACCACTGACCGCCTGCTCCTCGCAGCATGCAGCATGTTTTCCTCTTCACCTCCATGAGGCCTCCTTCTTTTGGGGTCTCCATCTCCATCACTGAGTGATCCTCAGTTTCCCTCACTGGGCTCTGCGTTCTGCATGTCCTCTAAATGTGAGATCACCTTAGGGCTTGGTTGTGGCTTCTGGTTTTATTTTTTCTGTCTCTATTATCTCCTTAGAAAAATCAATCCAATCATGGTTTTATATCACACCAAAATCTTGTTATATAAAAAAATTGACATCTTCAGCTCTGTGGGACATCGGATAGGCATTTCAGGCTTGCCATGTGTGAAATAGAAGTCTTGATCTCCCCATCTTAAACTGCTTCTTCCTATTTCTTTTTTCAGTTAACTGCCCTACCCATTACTTGGATTTAGGATTGTTTCTCAGCCTCTCTTTTTCCATCATCTTCCCCTCCCCATATCTGATTCATCAGAAAATCCTATTGGGATTTTCTTCAATGTGTATTTTGAGTTTTTTTTAACTTCTTTTTATCTTCACTGTCACTGTCCAAATCCAAGATGCCACCAGCTCTTGCCTGTTGTGCTACAATTATTATTCCCCAACTGGTTTCCCTGCTTCTTTTCTAATCCCCCTAAAAGTCCGACTCTACCCTTCAGCTAAAGTAAGCTTTTTAGCATGTAAACCTTACATTGCATCATCAGACCCTCCCAACTCTTCCCAGTGTCTTGTTGCCCTCAGGGTAACGCCTAGACTCCTCATCCCAGCCAGCAGAACCCGTTTTCCAGCCCCATGTGCTCCAGGCCCAGTCTTCCATCATGCCCCAGGCTCAGCGCCCAGAGCAACACAGATTTTCTTCCCTCAAACACCGGGGAGCTTGGTTTCTCCTCAGGGCTCTGCACCAGCCGTGCCCTCTGTCCCACATTCTTCATCAGCTCTTGCCTAGTCCTCCTTGCGTCCTCCTTGTCACTCAGGTGGCAGCTCCTCTCTGAGGGCCTCCCTGGCACTCTTAATCCCATCAACCTGCTTTCTTTTCTTCACAGTCCGGTTCCCACTTTCAAAAGGTGCCTTGTTCACTTCTCTCCTGTCTGTCAGGCCCCACTAGATATGCAAGCTCTGAGAGAGCAAGGTCCTCGCCTGCCATTTTTACTGCAGTATATTCCCTGCATACACAGGGCCTGAAGCCCGATGTGGCTAAATATAAGTAGAATCGGTGAACCACTCTCGAGTACTCAGCTGGGACAAGAACCCTGGGACTTGGGAGTGTGGCCAGTCACTGCTCTGCGCTCCTTAATCACATGCCAGGTTTCACCTCTTCCATAATGGCCACCTTTTCTCTTTCCCCAGAATGGACTTATCTTTTGTTTCTGTCTCTAAACAGCTTTTACAAAGCCACATTTCATTCTTCCTGTCTTTTGACATCACCCAGAGATTTTTTTTTTTTTTGAAGCATAGTAATTTAAGCATGCTTTAGTCTGTAAATCTGTTTCTTATTATATCAAATTAAAGGACTTCCTGATCACTGGCCCAAGGCTTGTCTACTTTTCTTACAACAAATGTTCCACTGTTGGTAAGATGTAGATCTACTATAGATCCTTCTTTGTTTTTTATGGCTTTCTTGATATTAATTTTTTGACTTCTTTTGTGATAAAGAATCTTTTGATACCACCTCTCAGTTTTAAACCATAAAGATAACTAAATATTTAACCTGTAGTGGATGCCTGTATTTATTATATTTGTGTGTCTCAGTGTGCATAAGTGTATGTGATCAGGACTTTTTTTTGCATGACTCTTTCTTATATTCTAATTGGTATTTCATTGCCAAAATGAATGTCAAATTGTAGCACACTGACTTCTGTCAAGAGATTTACCTGTGTTTTTCAGTACAGAGTGAGTCTCTTTTTCCCTAGTTGTTCACAGGCACTTACTCTTGCATGCACATAGCCACATTTTCAGAAATCTCCAGAAGCTCCTCAGAGTTGTTGTGTTCTGACTGCATGATACTGTAGAAAATACTAATGCTGTATCAATAACGCGTGGAACCTGTGTGACACTATACATCTGGGCTGCCTGAAGAACTGACTAGCTATGTAACTCCATCTAGAACTCCTTTGTTATTGCTCTATGCGGTTTTTCCTTTAGCTTTAGTTCCCTCCCTCGTTTTGTATTATTCAATGCTACTCAGAATTCTTAACGGTGTTTTTTCCACTGTCCTATTTTAAAGCTACTTCAGATGAACTCACTGTAAAATGACTGCTTGGGCATCCTGTTGCAATATCTTATTAGCTCTTGAACAACCCATAGGTTAATGGTTCAACACTGCTTTAGTGTAAGTGAACTGGCCATAGTGAAGAGTTCCCTGGGAGTGACCTCCCTCTGACTTTAAGTTCAAGAGTGGTGTAGATGAGAAGCTTCCAGCTCCCCAACTGCAGAAACCCTGTACAGATAGTCCCTGGTGCAGCCTGGACCATTGTCATGGTTTCTGCAAGCTGGAGGAAATGGTCCCCACAGCAAAGACCAAAGAAGATACCTGTGAACAAGATTATATATATTATGAGGGCCGTGCTTCTAAAGCAGACTTATCTTACCCTGAAATTCCTGGGTGACTTTGTTGTTGCTTGTAGTTGTTAAGCTGGAAGAAATTCCCAGATGTCTGAAAACTTTTCTGGCATTATTTTAATTGACAAATACTCTGCAAGTGGCCCTGCTTTGAAATAAGTATTATTTAATCCACAATAAACCATCTTTTAGCTCTCACATCAGTCTTGACTTTATTAAAGTCAAAAGTAATGTTTAGGGAGGGTAAAATCATAAATATGATTCATAAATACTTAAAAAAAAACAACAACAGAGCTCCTAGTTGAATAGAAATTCCACTTAGAATTGTAGTTTATCTTTGAAAGAAAAACTTCTGGGATTGAAGGTAAACCAGTTTTAGAAAAGAAATCAAATATTATAGAATTTGAAAATCTAATTTAGTATATATTAGATTAATGCCCTGTAAAATCCCGAAGTCTGAATTCAGTTAGCAGGGTGTTTGACTTAATTCTCTTGTTTCTTTTCCTTCTTATTCTTTTGTTATTTGTGTTTAAATCTCAGTGACTTTTCCTTTTATGGTTTTAAACATTTAGTACTTCATTTCTAAAGGGGCCAATCCTTCCTTACTTTTCAGGGAAGTTTTGAGGAAGTAGTAGTCAGGAGTGAGTGTGTGTGTGTGTGAAATCACTCTCTTTATGAACACATACATAATCTTATAATTTTACCAATGTACATATATTTTGCTTGCAAATAAGCAAGGATTTAAAAATTGTGTTCATAAAGAGCAAGGTTGATAAAGGCCTTTTCATATATCTGTATCCTAATGTGTTTTTGTTTTTTAAAAACATGCTGAAGCTGATTGAAATAAATTTGATTTTCACTTGTGCCACAAAACTGTAATTCCTTCAAAAATGTGTCAATATGCAGTATATTTAAGGTGATGTCAGCAACAATTCCTTCTTTATTTAGAGTAATGTAATCTAAAACTATCAGCCTTTTCTGCTTTCATGAGCTTTTGACTCTCTTGCCAAAATGCTCAAAGTAATTCATTTTGTTTAGAGCTTTGGGTAAAATGTCCATCACTAGAGGGAACTTATTTATTTATTTATTTAAATATGTGCCTTCTACTAAAGGCTTTTCTACCTATATCTGTGTTTCTTTTAAGTTTCTGAACCCTTTGAATTGCTTTTGTTTAGTTAGTTCTTTATTTAAAAGTTAATATAATGGTCCCCTTCAGTGGCCGAAGAATTGAACCAAGCACCAGGATTGAGATGGGGAATTACATGCCAAATGCTATTAGAATCTAGTTACCCTATCAATCCTCTTCAGATGGACATCACTAGGTATCCTTTTGGATGGGTCTGAGTCAGAAAGAAGAAGAAATAATTAATGTTGGAAGGCTGTGTGTATGTGTGTGGGAGGAACCTAATTATTCTATAATGAGAACACTCCATGATACATACATTAACAAAGAAGAACGATCAGTGTCTCGAATTCAGAAACTAACTTGGCTTATTTTTTGAGGAAATTTTAGTTAATTTTTACGATTATGATTTTTTAAAAAGTCCAAATTGAGCAAGAACAAAATCACATATATGGTTATCTACAAGTGAGGCATGGAGGGATGGGGAACTTGAGGGATAAAAAAATACATTGAAAATTTTAATAAACAAAGTAGAAACAGGCTAGCAAGATATTCATGCTGTGTATACACATTTGGTTTTGTTTAGGGGTTTTGGTTTTTGTTTTGTACTGGGGATTAAACCCAGAGTCTTGCATGTGCTAGGCACACACTCTACCACTGATGTACATCTTCAGCCCTTTTCGTTTTTAAAATTTTGAGACAGGGTCTTGCTGACTTGCCCTGGCTGGCCTCAAATTTGAGATCATCCTGCCTCAGCTTCCTAAGTAGCTGGAATTACAGGTGTGTTCCATGTGCCACCATGCCTGGCCACGCTTGTTTTGATTTTTCATTTAAGTCAGTACATTTTATCACTAAAAGCACGTTTGATGTTATTATATATTGGCAGAAGATATATATCTGTATATCTGCACACTACTCCAGTTTACTCATAAGCAACCGTTTTCATTTATTTGTGAAGTGAATGTTTTCTTATGTTCATTCATTATGAAAAGTACTGGGGACATGAGGTGGGCACAAAATGTATCCAGTTAAAAAGCTTGCCCTGGATCAACTTTTGGCTTCAGCTGGGAGACATGGGCACGTAAATATAAGAAATAAAAAATAGTAGGCACTGCATGTTTTAACAAGGTAGCATGTAATGGAGGAGGGTGTGATTTAGTAACATAGAGGGGGAGTTCAGAGATTTAGGGGGGAAGATGGAAATCACCTGGGATTCCTTCATGGAAGAAGTAGAGGCATTTACTGGAGAACAGTATTTCCTTTAAATATTTCTGATAGCCAAGCAAAATTTGTTTATGTCTAACGAGGCATGAATTTTTAAAAATATATAGAGTGCACATACTCATACGAATAAGAACATGGAGAAATGTGATCCCTTGGGAAAGAAAAAGAACTTAGAAAGAAGGTATCTTTCAATCTTTCCCCATTCTTCTATATTTTCATTTGGTCACGTGGTTCATATTTATGTGTGTATACATGGTTGGCCTCTGTGAGCTTCCTAAATTAATATATTGCTAACAAAAATGTTTTAGACGTTTGTCTTGGTGTTTTCACATACATTCTGATGTAGCCTAACTGGTCATTTGCAATGTGTGATTTAAATTGTAATATTTATGCTCTTTGGAAAATTTTTCCTGGCAAGTTTCCTCATATCCTTGGCCATTTCAATACTCATTTACACATTGTAGGAAGGAAGAATGGGAAATGAGACCTGTTTATTTTGTTCTGGTGGATAAAAAATTTAATGAGGTAGGATGCTGAAATAAAGACTGAAAATAAAGAATGAAATCAAGCTTTCATTCAAATTATAACCATGGTTTATAGCAATTTGAAATTTGGGGCTGACTTTCACCAGTCCTCAGAGTCAGTGGAATTGGCCTTATGTTCTAGGTTCGAGAAAATATGTAACCACTCTATTTAGATTTCCTGAAATAATACAGAGTACTACTGAGTCTGTTTAGATGCAAGGGTTAGCTATATTCATTGAGGTTGCTGTTCTATAGGCTTAGAAACAATTTTACTTTAATTATACATACTATTTCAATGAGATTTTTACATTTGTTTACACTTTGGAATTACGGTCAGGAGCTATGAAGCCTACTTTGAAAGCTATAGATAACTGAATTTTCAAAAGGTGCCCTTATGACTCTATACCACGTACAGCCAGAGAAATGAGAAGTTGTGCTCCATTTGTGTACAATGTGTCAAAATGCATTCTACTGTCATGTTTAAATAATTAGAACATATTTTAAAATTAGAGCAAATAAATAAAGAAAAAGCAAAAGCCAAAAAAAAAAAAAAAAAAAACCAAAACACACAACAACAACAACAACAAAGTGTGCCCTGAGTACACACCGAATTGCCTTCCCCTGCAGACCTTTCATGTAGTTCACGTTCAGGCTATGTTTACTGTGAACTTGTGTGGACTGCATCTAGGACTTAAAAATAATTTAGACCTATTTAAGCTTTTTAAAAAATATATTTTTAGGTGTAAATTGACACAATATCTTTTCATATATTTATTTTTATGTGGTGCTGAGGATCAAACCCAGTGCCTCACAGGTGTGAGGCAAGCGCTCTGCCACTGAGCTACAGCCCCAGCCCCCCTATTTGAACTTTTTAAATTCAGCACTTAAATCGGCTGGGTAGCAGTATCGCAAACTGTTTTTTTTTTTTTTTTTTTTTTTTTTTTTAATTTTTATTGTAGGTTGTTCAAAACATTACATAGTTCTTGATATATCATATTTCACACTTTGATTCAAGTGGGATATGAGCTCCCATTTTTACCCCATATACAGATTGCAGAATCACATCAGTTGCACAACCATTGATTTACATATTGCCATTCTGGTGTCTGTTGTATTCTGCTGCCTTTCCTATCCTGTACTATCCCCCCTCCCCCCTCCCCTCCCCTCTTCTCTCTCTACCCCCTCTACTGTAATTCATTTCTCCCCCTTATATTTTTCCTCCTTTCCCCTCACTTCCTCTTGTATGTAATGCAAACTGTTTTCAATTAGTGTCTCTTTTCTCTGTGCTAGGAATTACTGAGCGTGCCATGCTGAGTAATTTCAAAAGGAATATTGCTTCCCCTGTGTTCCCAGCACTAGCACAGTGCCTCTCCCGTAACGAACAGGGTGACAGTTTCTGCCTTCATGGAGTTTGGAGTCTAGTGTGGAAAGCAGACATTAAATAAGCTACTGATTAGGTGATGGGTTCACCAAAGAGTATAAAGATGTAAAGAGACAAGGTAGTAGCTAGAGCACCTCTGTCAGTTCCTCCTCCACCATTTAAGAGCTGAGTGATTGCACATGTTCCTTAATCTTTCTAGGATTCATTTTTACATCTGTAAATAGAGGTAATAATAATGAGGGTTGTGAAAGCTAAATTTTAAAAATGCATATAAGGGGTAGGAGACAGTGCCCAACACATAGTCACATTTAGTCATTTAGTAATTATTATCTATCATTATTAATTTATTCATTTATTTTGGTGGGGGGAGAGGTTCAGGGAAAACTTCTGTGAGCAATTGAGATCTCAACAATGGTGGGAATCTGCTAGGTGGAGAACATTTCAGAGGAGAGAACACCATGTTCAAAGGCCCTGAGGCAGGATTGCCATGATGTTTTCAAGGAATTAAAGAAAGCCTTTGCACCTTGAGCTCAGGAAATGAAGAAGAAAGTGTCTGAGACTAGGCTGAGGTAGGCAGGGGTAAGTAGACCTCATAGAGTCTTGTGGGCTTGTTAGAGGATTTAGGATGTTTATTCTAAGGGCAATCTGGAGAATTTTCATCAGGGAATGGCATCATTCCATTTGAGTTTTAGGAAGACTGTTCTCGCTTTAGTCTTGAGCAGTGTTCTCCCATCTGGGAATGGTTCAGTGATGGAACTTGGGCTTAGTATGCGCAAAGCCCTACAGTCAATCTCCAGCACTCCCCACCTCCCAAAAAAAGGAATTGAGGATCTGGCTTGTCTTTAAAAGGACTTTCTGGGAAAATAAATATTAGTGGATATTTTTGTTAGTGTCAGCTTCAAGGGTGATAGTCCCTGAGTTAATAGTGACATAGTTGACACTACTAATTTCTCGTTTTCCAGTATGTCTGAGGGTCATAGGTATGTGAATATGTACATGTGTGTGTACATCTTCATCTGTGTCCCTAAACATACATAAACATAGAAATACCCTTACTTACACACACACACACACACACACACACACACACACATAGTCTCTCCCAACAGGGAAAGAGCCAACATGTTTTTCTTTCCTTTTTCTGCTTTCAGACCATTCAATTTCAGTGTCTTTTTAAGAGATGAGGAAAATAGAACAAACTAACCAGTCCCTTTCCTCTCTGAGGTAGGGTGACATCATGAGGCCTGCTCTTCCTGTGAGAATGCAGCATGTTCTATTATGCATAATGACTTTATAACATAGATTCAAAATTCCAGACACTGCAGAGGTGCGGCAGGGTCCTGTGTTGTGCGTGTCATGATGAACGCAGCAGTCGCGCACATATACAAGAATAGATCATACTGAGCATCCCCTGAGCTCCGTTTGCAGACAAGTCGTATCTCCACCATGACAAAATTCCCACAAGATTTTGAATTATTAATGTCTTGGAATCTGCGGGATTCAGCAGATATGTTCAGTGTTATTGATGGCAAACTTTATCTCTTTTATTTCTGAGACATAATGAAATAGGGAGTCCCTCAAATAACCACAGTTAGTGTTTAGGCTAATTTTGTAGGGGCCTGTGGGCTTTTGCCTTAATGTGTATAAATAAGATTTTTCTCTCTCACAGCAGATTGCATGGTAGATAGAGGGAGAAGGAATTGGCACTAATTTATGAATCTTCCCAGCCTTCTCAGTGCAGTACACCCGGTGAGGGCAAGATGCTCTAATTACACTTACTACATATAATGAGAGCTTTTAATGACAATTACTGATTAGAGTTGGGATGTTTGGGGACCTTAGAGAAGATGTATTGACTCTCAGAAGACAGCAGTTCCTCTAGATAGCTCAGTCCCTACCAGTTGTCCAGCTACACAATGAAACTCAGTTCTACTGACTTGCCCCCAATACTGAAGTAGACTGAACTGCGGGGCTGAGACACACTTTGTTTCTCAATCAAATCAGGTCAAAGAGTTCAAGAATTTGGTATGCTTTTAGCAGCGTCTTTACACTTTTTCTTCCTTGGTGATGATCACACAGATTGTTTTCCTGTTTGGTAACAAGAATAACCCATAGTTCAGATGCTCTTTTTAGACATTGATTTGCACTGTCATAAATGGATACCTGACATTGTTTTCCTCTTAACACATTTGCAGTGTTCAAACTTGGGAGCCAAGATTGAAAAGCTCTGGTATATTTTATATAATATGTATATGAGATTTGTAACGAAGATTTAAGAAATTACAATTTTAGTTAGGAGGAAGAAGTTCTGATGTGCCTTTGCACAGTAGGGTATCTACAGATAACAATAATTCATAGTATCTTGCAATAGTCCAGAAGAAAGGATCCTGAATGTTTTTACCTTAAAGAAATGATAAATGTTCAATGACATGTATATATTTAACGTTATTTAAACATTACTCAATGCATATATGTATTGAAATCTCAATTGGTATCCCAATAATATGTTCAAAGTTTGTTTTCTATCTCAATTAAAAAATAAAGAAATTAGAGATTATTACTAAATGTACTAACAGCATGAATGTGTGTGGTTTACTTGTCCTTTTGGAACAGAGCAGGTGACATGTTATGTGTATGCCACATTTTTATCAACACGAGCATTTCATGAACACAGCACACTGACACGTAACTAGCAGGATGACAGAGCCCTTTCTAGCTTCAGCATGGCCCTCTCCTCAATGAAAGATCAAGCTTTGTTTGCTTGCTTGCTTTTCCTTTTCAAGTTGCATTGGTTTCTTTTAAAACCCCTCTCGCTTTAATATTTCCCACCTTTATAGCCATTTTTATTTTCTTTACAAATTTTCTATCTTCATGCTTGGCAAATCTGAAGTTAGATTTAAAAGCAAAAAGTGCTTATAACACAAGCAGGTGTAAACGCAGTAAATTCAAAGAACTTACAAGTAGTGTAACTGGTAATGTAGGAAGGGAAATGGCTCCTGTTTCTTCCTCTTGTTCACAATCTCCCCAGTTCCCAGATTCTGATTGAAATCACTGTGGCCGATTTATTCTGCATCCTCCCGGTGCCCTCCTTATGCCTCATATATTTGAATCACTATTAGCTTCAGCAGTGCAGATACCAAGCAAGGCTTGCTGACCAATGTGTGTAGAAGCCAGTACCAAGGCACTGGGTTTTACAGAGAGAAAGAGCTTTACAGAAGGTTGAATTGAGGCACTAGATTCGATCATCAACATCACATAAAAGTAAATAAATAAAATAAAGGTATTGTGTCCATGGACAACTAAAAAGATTATTAATTTTTCCCCAATTTTGAAAGAGCCCATTACAACATCATACCTGTACACTTTCATGATATTATGTATCATTATAATTTTCATTGTCATAGCCTTTAAAAATCAATTTTTGAATCCCTGTAAGTTGTGTTCAGATACACTTGGTGATCATCTGTTAAGCCAGGGCGCTGTGCTAACTGCTCTCTTATCCATTATTTCAAGGACAAAGAAGGCATTCTCAAATCTGTCTCCCAGATTAGCCAGTGAAGAGGGGTTTTAGGGCTTTGGGAGTTGATGGGTCTGATATGTCTTGGGTTTTGACAGGATGCAGTTGTATCTTTCAAGGTTTTCGCTGTCCTGTGTTGTAGTTTCATGCTCAGCACCTGTGCTCTTGATTGTAATTCATGCTCCTGCTCCTGAATCTAATTTTCATGGGTCTGAGCTTTTTAGTTCCATCCACCTCAGGGTCATCCCTTAGGTCAGACTTCCTCCCAGAACAGCGTATTTCATAAACAACTCACCTAATAGTCTGGAATTAGGGATTGATTGATTGATTGATTGATTGCCTAGCAATAGGAGAAAGTTCTTAGCTCCATTTTGACTTGGACTTTTTTAAAGGGGAGGGTCTGGGGGGCTCAGAGAACTGCAGAAGTACAAAGGATTAGTTAGTGATTAGGCCAGCTATGTTTATTCGCTGGCAGTTATCAAAGTTAGGCCATGCCTTCCCATGGCCTTTTAATGGTTACTTTCTTGGGAATGACTTGGGAATGACTCTCAGGTCCTTGAGAGATGCTTCTAAATTGCAAGAGATACATACTTACAGTCGGAAGCCCTTTCTACTAAAGCCTGGCAGGAGGTTGTGGCCTCTGGGGCAAGGGCTCGGTGGCAGTACTAGGATCCGTAATTGAAACCATAAAACATGGTTACATTCCGTCAATTTCCACATGGTTGTTGTCAGCAGGTTTGCTTATAACTAAAGAACCTGTTTTCATTTATTCATTCAGTGAACACATGTATTCACTTACTCATTTAATGAACACATATATTTTTTGATTGATCATTGTGGATAAGGTATAAAATTAGTCTTTCAAATTGCAGAATTTAGGATGTCTTCATCAAATTTTAATACTAAAAAGTTGGGTTAAATATGTTTTCAAAGTCCCAAGCCAGAGGCTCTAATCTCTAATTAAGGAAAAGAAACTGTGGTGAAGAAAGAAAGGAATTTATTCTTGGCTTGACTGAACCTGGAAGATGCTCAATTTGGAAGGTGACTCTAGGAATGCACAGGAAAGGACGAAGCTGGGAACCAGTGTCTGCTGTACACGTTGTCCTGTGTCTGCAGTCCTGCTGGCGCCAGGATTAAAAAGCAATTTAAAGAGAACAGGTTAGAAGGCAGGATAATGACTGAGTCTTTCTTAAAATTTCTGAATTTGGGGCTGGGGTAATAGCTCAGTGGTAGAGAGCTTCTTAGCACATGTGAGGCACTAGGTTTGATCCTCAGCATCACTTACAAGTAAATAAATAAAATAAAGGTATTGTGTCCATCGACAACTAAAAAAATTATTAATTTTTTTCCCAATTTTGAAAGAGCCCATTACAAAATCATACCCCCCATGCTTTAGTGATATTATGTACCATTATGATTTTCATTGTCATAACCTTTAAAAATCAATTTTTGAATCCCTGTAAGTTGTATTCAGCTACATTTGTTAGTCATCTATTAAGCCAGGCAGCTGTGCTAACTACTCTCATATCCATTATTTCACAAATCCTCACAGCCCATTGGAGGGATGGTCATGTGTACTTATAGCTAAGGGTTCTGAGGATCTTAGAGGCTAGGTCCGTGATTTGCACAGAGGTCATAGCCCCAAGGTTGACCCACCATGCCTCCTAATTCTAAGCCAGGAGTTCACATCTATGTAAAACCCCGTTATGTTAAAAACTGATCCCCTGGCCTTGGTCAGAAAGTCACTGAAACTGCACCAAAGAGAATGACATTCTCTCTGGGAGTGTTGGGCTCCCACTTGTCTTAGCCTTGCTTACAGCTTTAAAAAGACTGTGTAGTTCTCAAGAGTATATATTTCCTTAGTTTGTCTAGGCTGCAGTAACAAATTGCTGTCATCTGGGTGGTTTAAACAATGAGCATTTATTTCTTGAAATTCTGGAACTGGAGACTGGAGATGAGGGTCCCAGCATGATTGGGTTCCGATGATGGCCCTTTTCCAGCTTATAGCTAGCCAACTTTTGCCTGTATCCTCTTATGGCAGAAGGTGGACTAGCCAGCTCTCTGGCCTCCTCTTATGAAAGCATCAACCCAATTCATGAGGCCTCTCAAAGGCTCCTCCTCTAAATACCATCACATTTGGATCTCACTTTAAACACCTGAATTGGTGGGGGGAGGCACATCAGTCCATTGTAATGTTCAAAACTGAAACTCAGCAATGTCTTGGAAGAATGTATAATGAAGGGAAACAGAAATTTGATAATTGATCTATGTGCTAAATTTTTTCTTTTTGCATTTTAAGAGCAAGGCTTATCAGTGAGTTTGGCATTAGGCTTTAAGAGAACTGAAATAATAGCCCAATTATTTCAGGTTTCAAAGCCCTTCTTAGCCAGGAAGGTTGTACTTGACCCACAGACTTCCCTGACTTGGGAACTGGGAACCAGATCCCCTATGTGACAACAAAAGGCAATGACACTGGACTTTGGGGCTGAGCCTTTTCCAAGGTACTATGTTTAGTACAGAAGTTACTGATTCTCATCTGAGGGGTTTGGTAGAATGGCCAGATACACAAGAACATCAGACACTACCTAGTTTATAACCAGAACCGGCTCCTCTCCCAAAGAAAAGGCCACTCAGCACTGCGTATGTTTTACGTATAGGCCTTAAGTATACGCATATGATATTCATGATAAATCAAAGTTTAAAGCTAAATCAAAAGAAGTGAAAGACCTCTACAATGAAAACTATAGAAAACTAAAGAAAGAAATTGAAGAAAACTTCAGAAGATGTAAAGATCTCCCATGCTCCTGGATAGGCAGAATTAGTATTATCTAAATGGCCATACTACCAAAAGTTTACACAGATTTAATGCAATTCTTATTAAAATCCCAATGACATTCTTCATAGAAATAGAAAAAGCAATCATGAAGTTTATTTGGAAAAAAAAGAGATCCAGAATAGCTAAAGCAATCCTTAGCAAGAACAGTGAAGCAGGAGGCATCACAATACCAGACCTTAAACTATACTACAGAGCTATAATAATAAAAATGGCATGGTATTGGCACCAAAATAGACTTAGATACCAGTGGGACAAAATAGAAGACACAGACACAAACCCACATAAATATGGTTATCTCATACTAGACATTTTTTGTCAAAAAATTCACTGGAGAAAAGATAGCCTGTTCAACAAATGGTGCTGGCAAAACTGGAAATTCATATGTGGCAAAATGAAATTAAACCTCTATTTCTCACCCTGCACAAAAATCAACTCATCAAAGTAGATCATCAAAGACTTAGGCAGTAGAACAGAGACCCTGCGTTTAATAGAAGAAAAAATAGGCCCAGATCTTCACCACATCAGCCTAGGATCTGACTTTCTTAACAAGACTCCTAAAATGCAAGAAGTAAAATCAAGACTCAATAAATGGGATGGATTCAAATTAAAAAGCTTCTTCTCAGCAAAGGAAACAATAATGTGACACGAGAGCCTACAGATTGGGAGAAAATCCTTACCACATGCACCTCCGATAAAGCGTGAATCTCTAGAATATACAAAGAACATAAAAAGCTTAACACCCCCCCCCAAAAAAAAATCAATAAATGGGCTAAGGAACTGAACAGACACTTCACAGAAGAAGAAATACAACGGATCAACAAATATATGAAGAAGTGTTCAACATCTCTAGTAATTAGAGACATGCAAATCAAAACTACTTTAAGATTTCATTTTGCTCCTGTAAGAATGGCAATCATCAAGAATACAGGCAACAATAAGTGTTGGTGAGGATGTGGTGAAAAAATACACTTATACATTGCCGGTGGGACTGCAAATTGGTGCAACCTCATGGAAAGCAGTATGGAAATTCCTCAGAAAACTGAGAATGGAACCATCATCTGACCCAGCTATCCTACTCCTTGGTTTATACCCAAAGGACTTAAAATCAGCATACTATAGTGATGCAACCACATCAATGTTTATAGCAGCTCAATTCATAATAGCTAGACTATGGAATCAACCTAGATGTCCCTTAATAGATGAATGGATAAAGAAAATGTGGTGTATGTACCCAATGGAATGTTACTCACTTTAAATAAGAGTAAAATTATGGCATTTGCCAGTAAATGGTTGGAGTTGGAAAAAACCAGTCCCACAAAACCAAGGCTGAATGTTTTCTCTAATATGCAGATGTTAATTCACAATAAGGTGGGGGTAGTAGGGAAGAATAGCATTACCTTAGATTAGGTAGAGGGAAGTGATGGGAGGGCAGGGAAGGGGATGTTGGGATAGAAAAGAGAGTAGAATGAAACAGGCATTATTACTGTATATATATATATGACTACATGATCAATATGATTCTGCAATATGTACACTCAAAAATGATATTATATGCCATCTATGTATATCAAAGTGCATAAATACATTCTACTGTCATGTATAACTAATTAAAATAAATTAAAAAATTTTAAAAAGCCAAATCAACCTGTTACAGACCCCCAAAGTACATAATGTCAATTTTTGTGATGACAGAAAGTATCAGCTTTTCTTTAGTTCTTTTTTATGAAGTCTGAGTTATTTGTTGTTGTTGTTGTTGTTATTTTGATTAAATAGCGTTACCCATTGAGTTCATATGTGCGTAAGCAGGCATAAACACCCAATTTTAAACAAATCCTTCTACATTTATTGAACACCTCCTTCAGGTCAGGGGAACAATGCAGACAATGCAGATGAGCAAGATAAAAATCAAAAGCCAGTGCCTTACCTGTGTGGCCTTAGACCTGGTACTTGATCTTGCTCACTTGAGTTTCCCCTTGAAATATGGTGATAATGTCTATTCATAAAGCTGTTGTGAGAATTGAATGGCACAGTATGTGTGAAGTGCCACATCTTGGAAAAAAAAAAAGAACTGGTATTTTGTCATCAATATTATCACTGCTAATGTTAAGTAATGTACTTAAAGTTTCTGAATGGGTTAGTAATACAATCTAATATCTCCTGATTCCTTTGCACATGAACATTTATTCTGTGATTTTTAATGGCTGATTTTTCATATATTTGTTATATATCTCCTCTCTGCAAATGACTCTTCTAAGCTCTGAAAAATGTAGCTTGCTTTTGGATATGCTTTCTGGCCTCAAGTGGTCATGGACTATTAGAGGGCATGAGAAACATACTTAAATAACTGCGCTGCCAAGAAGAAAGCAAGAAGTGGTCCAAAAGAGTCACAGAGAACAGAAGTAAATTTTTTTTCCAAAAAATGTTTAGGGCAAAAAATATCAAAATATGTAAGAAATACCTAATCAATAAACAAAGGACAATCTATCTAGTTTTAAAAATGGGTAAGAAAATATTACAATCAATAAAATCAATATCAATAAACAAAAATATGTTTAACTTCTTAGGAGTTAGAGAAATTTAATTTCAAGTAATGAGATAAGATAAAAATGGGGGGAGGATCCCAAAAAAATAGAGGGAAGATTGGTGGAGTAGAGGATGGAGTTTGAGGGGGAAGAATGGGAGTTGGGAAAAGGGAAGAACCGTGGAATGAAATTAACCACATTACACTGGCTGCGTATATGAATATATCACAGTGATTCTACCTTTACGTACATCGATAAAGACCCATTAAAACAACCAAACAAATAAATAAGTAAATAAAAGGAAGACCAGTAGAGTAGAGGAAGGGGACCAAGAAGAGGGAGGGAAAGAGGAATCACTAGGGAATGAAATGGAGCAAATTATATTCCATGCATGTATGATTATGATTAAGTGTAACTACAATGCACTAGTAAAAACATTTTTTTAAAAAAGAAACAAAAATAAGGAAAAAATTTTAATAATGTTAATACTTTCCACCCATCTGATACTACATTTTTCCCCCTTTTTTCAGTGCTGGAAACGGGACCCAGGGCCTCATACATACCAGGAAAGCCCTACCACTGAGCTGTAACCCCAGCCCCTGATTACACCATTTTTTAAGTGTAGTGTATTGTGGGTATTTGGGAAAAAGTGATGTGACTGTCTTCTGAGATTGCTATAGGGATTAGAGAGAAAAGATATGAAATATCTGCCACATAGATAAACTGGGACAGTATCTCCTTCTGTTATTATCATCTAGCAAAAGGTAATGTGAGTCTGAACAAGGGTCTCCTGGCAAAGAGTGTAGAAGGCACTCAACTGGACTTGGCAACATAATTGTATCTGAGGGAACAAGGGGGAGGAAAGAGAGCCCAGGACAAACCCAAAAGTGTTTCCATTGTTTGTGAAAGAAAAATTGCTTAGGAGAAGAAGATATTGCTTTGGAAAGAGAGAGAGAGAGAGGGAAAGAGGGAATAGAGAAATTGATTTGTTTGCTGTATTGACTAGAAATACTCTGAAGGAGTCGTCCATAAGAGTGGTTGAATCTTAGAATCACTAAAGATAGACCCATAATTTAAAGATTCCTCTCATAAATGTTCTGCTTTTAAAGATTCTATTCTTAAATACATAATATAGGCACATTTAAAAAGGTATATAAATGTAAAAGATGAAAATATCCCACTTTAACT
Source organism: Callospermophilus lateralis (assembly GCF_048772815.1). Taxonomy (NCBI): domain Eukaryota; kingdom Metazoa; phylum Chordata; class Mammalia; order Rodentia; family Sciuridae; genus Callospermophilus; species Callospermophilus lateralis. The sequence goes on from NC_135312.1 coordinate 118,927,029, forward strand.
GTCCCTTTGGATAGCCACTAAGTTCCTCATGTTTTCCACCAGAAAAATGTTTATGCTGATACTAGTATAATATATGGATATGCACGTGTATGTGTCTGTGTTTTTAAAAATTCACACAAATGGTAGAGTATCATGTAATTTCCATGCCTTCCTTTAAAACTGAAAAAAAGAAAAAGAAAAAAAAGACACTATCTTCTTTTATTCTGTTTAACACCTGCATAATAGAACACTGACAATATACCATATTTGATTGGACCAGTCCCTTTTAATGAACAGAGAAGATGATTTTAGTTTTTTACTCTAACAAACAACTGGTCAAGAATGTTTGAATGCATTGACCTAGCTGTTGGTTTTTCAGTTTTTGTTTAATTTGTTTTGGTTTTGGTTTCTAGTAGAATTGCTGAGCCTAAAATATTTATTTTTTAAATTTTGGTAAGTAACTTTCCTATAAAAAGGTTCTACCATTTTACCTTCCTTCCTTCCAGCAGTGTGTGAGAATACTGTTTTCCCTACACCCTACTAATAGTGGGTATTATTGACTTATAAATTCCTTAAGAGACAGCATTATTTTGTTCAGATACATATTTGTCAATTATTTAAATCATTTATCATGACATCACTTAAATGTTTCTTATCAATTATCTACTATAAGTGAGGTTGAAGCACTTTTCAAATGTTGGCCTTTACTTTTTTACCTTTTTTTTTTTTTAGTACACTATTCTGTGTTTATATTTCTGCAAAGTTCTGTATTAATTCTGTAAAATTAACCAGCTATTATTGTCCCAATTTCTATAGATAGGTTGTGTACTTTTTATATTAAGCCTGATAAAGAGACTAACCATAAGATCACATAGTGCATGTTCATCATTGGCCTTTTGACCATTTGTTTCTTTCAAGAAATCTAGGCTAAGCACCAAAGATTCAAAGAAATATGTTCATATCTCTTTACCTATTTTCTCATTAGTCTTTTATATTGATTTTATAAGCTAGTCATACAATAATAACCCATGTGTTTTGCATGTGTTGAAGATATTATTTCCAATCGTTCGTCTTTTGACTATATGATCTTTTTGTCTTCTGGGATTTTTAAAAAGTTATATAATTAAATTTACTAGTCTTTTCCTTTATAGCTTCTAGGAATTAGTTTCATTTTATGTTCTGAATTAATCTATCAAATAGTTTTGAGCATCTTATGAAATACTGTTGTCAGTGACATTGTTTGAACAGTATTATCATTTTGTTTTGAGAATAGAAAGGTAGTTTCATTCAGGTGCTCCCCTCCCCCTCTCAAGAGTCTCTTGCACTGCCCTGTTTATGGTATAAATGCAATGTTAGACCTCAGAGATCATTTGGTACAATACCTTCAATGTAGTCTGGAAACTGAGACCCAGAGTGTTGAAGAGACTTCGCCAGGTTACATAGTTAATGAGGACCAGTATTTGGACTAGAATTTGACTTCTGATTTAATGTTTCTTAAATAAGTGAGCAAATACATTTAAAATGCCTAGAACTTGCCTAGCATATAATGAGTGTTCCCTGAGAATTAACTATTATCATCACTCTGCTGTTATCATTATCATCATTATTAATAAAGAGTACAGATTCTGGAGCCATACTACAATTGAATCTCCTTAATCTTAACAGTTGATTGGTAGCCTTTCTGAGCTTCAGTTTTTTTCGACATAAAAATGGGACCTCTCATAGGAGGTTTAGAGAATTAGTAAAGTACAACCTGAATCAGAATAAACATTACATAAGTATTTACTCTTATTATTATAGGAACCACCTCAGTCTCCCAAAAGCAACTTGAACCACCTCATCTTGCCCAGTTTCTACCTTCTAGGTTCTTGAATATAAGCACAATCTAAAGGGTCACTGAGATAATAGAAATGCTCTTATATTGTATAATGATGTTGCAGATATAATAGATAAGGAGACAAAATCAGCTTCATGCAAAAAAGAAAGAGAGGCTGTCATTGGAAAAAAGAAAATGTGGGAGCCACGCATGGGAAATAGTGCAAGAAGTTAGAATGTACCAAGCAATGTTTCACAATATTGGTCACATTTAACACCTCCCTACTACCACCACCAATATGATAGAATTCTGCCTCGAGATATCCTGGACCCATAATCATGAGTCAAGATTGAGATTTGGGGGCTGGAGTTGTGGCTCAGAGTAGAGTGCTCACCTAGCGCGTGCAAGGCCCTGGGTTCAATCCTCAGCACCACGTAAAAGTAAATAAATGAAACCAAAGGTGTACAAGTAAAAGAAATACATATTTTTAAAAAAAGATTGAGATTTGGATTTTTCTGATGTTCAAGACTTCAAATATTATGGAGTGGAATATCAGGAGACAATTTTATAAGGAAATAAGTGATATAATTTAAAATGCATTTACAATATTTTAAATCTCTTGAGTGTTTTTCAATCTCTGGAATGTTTTTCTAGGAGACATTGCTATATAAGCATTGCTGTATTAAAAATCACTCCATACATATGGTCATCTCATCAAGAGCATCTTCTGTACCAGCTCTTTATAAAGTGACTTAAGTGTTTATCTTTCCAGTGTGCCACTCCTCAAATATTGGTCAGGTTTCTTGCCATTCACATTTAAACTGAATAACCCAATTCATAGTCAGTTTTTGAAATATATAAACCTTACAATTTAATTTTATCCATTCCATAACTCTCCTTCAATGAATTCCAACTGTGTGTCAGCACTTAACTTATCACTAAGAATACAAAAAGGGAAGGAACCCCAGTGCTTCTTCATTAGCCCATCCAGTGCCCTAAAGTCTACTGGGTGACACAGTTTTAAGAACCAGGTACTTTGTCATGTGATGGTATAAATTCGGAGATGACACAAAGGAAAGACCACTTTACACATTCCTTGAGCAAATTTAGTCCTTCTCTGGGAGCCTAAAAATTTCAACTTCTATTCATTCCTATGTGTTATTTTGTACTATTGCTCCAACTGCACAACATGTGTAGTCTTCCTATCATATGGTAACAGAACCCAGACTGCTTAGTTTTTGCAAAGGTCAAAACACAACCTTTGCAACAAAGCCCTTTGTTGGAGCAGAATTTTTTCTTATCCCATGAATTTAGAGAGATCAAATGCCTTCTATAAGAATGGAAGACATTTTTCTTTTTGGGTTTAGAAATAATTATTTCCTCAGTCATCTTCTATAAACTATGGATACCACAAATGCTTCCTAGAGAGTCACTGAAATGTGTACTTTTGTAGATTTTAGAATCTAGTGCTCAGCAGTTGTCTCCTGACATTAGAAAGCAGGCCTAGAAAAAGGTATAAATGTTGCCTCAGTGATTGATAACGTGGCCGTCTGTCTCAGGGGCTAGCTTCTGGGAAAAGCCTTCCAAGGGTAGTGTTAAGAACAATTGCCTAGGGCTATCTTGGGCTAAGTGTGTGGTAGAAACAGACCTTGCTCCTTTGGGGGAAGGGAAAAGAAGGCCTTGCATCCCTGCAGACTGATGGCTTCTCTTTGTCTGACAACAGAATGGCATTGACAGAGTGCAGAGTGGAAGATAACAAATCTTGCTTGAGATTTTTCTTTGGTGGGGTGGAGGGATTTGGATTGTGAAGTCTATTTGGGATGAGTTATCTGTAATCTCTCCCTATCCCTGGAGAGAAGGAGAATGACTAATTGAAGCATCCCATAACAGTAATTGAGACGAATTGAAAGGGGAAATGAGTGATTAACCTTGAGCCTCCTCCTGACACTGTGCATGTTCATGTTAGAGTGGGTTTCTGGGGGTTCCTTGACGGTTATCTCACAAAAGCCCACATAGCTCTTATAATTAACTTTTTAGGTTTCCGCCCCAACTTACATTTCAAATACTTGTTGCTCTGCTTTACATCATGCCATTAATGAAAGTTGGCTACTGGAGGCTGAAAAACAGAGGCAGATTTACTCAGGATTAATGAACCTAGAGGGCCCCTTATTTGCATCAGCCCAGTTGAGCCCTGAAACTAATTTTGTGTTCCTTTCTTAAAGAAGATCCCCAAAACCTGAATCTCTCTCTGCTGATAAAATTCCAATTTTAAATGAACAATATAGCATAAATTAAAAGGTTTGACAATATGATGGCCAGCAGTTTTTCAATCAAGGATTTTGGAACTGTTTAAACTTAATGAATGCTTAGGTCTATAAATGTTTACTCTAAATTATTTATATTCTGAAATTTTAAGAATTAAGGTAACATTTCATTAGCTCATTATGTGTTTTTGCAAGTATAATGATTACTTTGTTCCTTTGAGATAGTATTTGTAATGTTAAAAAGGGAAATTAGAAGAAAAAAATTTGCATGATATAAGAATATAGAGGTTTCAGTTTACATATTTCTGTGTACTGGTACAAGTATAAATAGGAATCAAATGGATTAGTTTCAAAAAAAATCTCAGCAGACTTCCTGCCTTCTGAATTGTGATGCAGTTCGACTCTGTAGCCTTTCTTTAGCCACAGCTCACTTAGTACCCCAGGTGTAGTAGGTGGTCAAAGAAGTGTTTGCTAAACCAAAACTACTTTGTATCTCATGAACTGAATGGCTTTTAAAACTAAAAAGAAATGTTGGCAGGATATCTCTGGTTTGAAAAAAATAAAACACATAACCTAAATATAGAGGTTTGCACATTGATGGTAAATAACTCTTACAAGACAGAATTCTCCTGCTTTCCCAGAAGTTATGTAATCATCCTTTCACAAGCAAGATTAATATAATATCACAAACCTACTACCACATTATTACTTGACTAGTGAGCACATGATTAATTCTGGTGACCTATATACCTTGTGTGCAAATTCACATATGTTCAGAGATGGGTTTTTTCCCCTTAGCTTTTATTGTTGATTTTGTTTTTCTGCTTTTGACAGGATTGTAGATTGACCTGGATATATGCCTGGTTTTACATTTTGGTATAGACTTTTACCTGAAGCTCATCTTTTGAATAACTCTCTTCCCAGAGGGTATCAAAGCTGTTCTGAGAGCTTTCCAGGAGACAGGAGTTAGCTCTCTCGTTTGCCGCACTCAGGCACCAACACACCCACCCACCCACCTACACAGCGACAACTATTTGGCAAGCAGATAACTGTAGTATGCGTCCCTGAAGGAACTCTGAACTGCATAATTTGACAAGAACTTGGGCCATTCTTCAAGCTATCAGGAATATTATACCCCTCAGCTAGGAGTAATATATCTGATTCAGTTCTCATGGTGGAATGGTCTAGAAGTACTCAGTAAAGGAGTATGAATTCTTATTACTATGCTCTTCATAAAGAATACAAGACATAGGAAGGAATACATTGATTTGGAGCAAAGTATTTGATTCCTGGTATCGATGTTGTTCATTTAACATTTTTTCTTCCAACTGAACAGTTCTTAAGCTTGGAATTTTTGTCGTTGGAAAAATTTGTTTCTCACAATTTTTAATCTCTATTATTCACAGTTTCATAGGGATTAAGTGAGAAAAAAATGTTTTATTGTTGTAGACCAGCTATATTAGTTTTGAATGTTTGCTTGTCCTATCACCAGCAGCAATTACAATATTAATATGATCAATAACTTTTTCATTGGAAGTCTTGTTTGCCAAAGACTTGTATTTATTGATGATCTTACTGAGGCTCCTGATGAACGAGCATCAATAAAAGATATTGTATCTATCAGTGAAGCACAGAGCCAAAGCTGCCTATGCACATATCCATTTGTCAAAGATTGCTACTTTTGATAGGACTACAGGATAAATATTGCAGATTCACCGACAAATGTGAACTATGTAGAGCTGTTGGATCAGCACAGATATGAACAAATAGGATCTTAATGGTTTTGTAAGCTCAAAGGTAGAATGAAAGTAATTTGGTGGCATTCCTAAGTCTGCCATTCTGTTAGGCCAGTTCAGGCACTCTCCACAGGAAGCGGCCATTGAGGTCAGAAGTTGGGTCAAAGCCTTTTAATCATGAGCCTCCACGATGCCTCTGGGCTTGGGTCAATAGCCTGAAAGGCCCCGTTTGTGGGCCTGGAAAGGGTATATTATGAGGGCTCAGGTGGTCTCTTAGACTGTTCTAATGCTCAATTGTGAGAAGCAGATTATCTGCTTTGCAGATTATCTGATCTTCTATCATCAGCCTTCCCGTTGGGCTTTCAGTTGCCAGGGATGAAGCTGAAATGTGAAGTGCAGGGTTAGGCACAGGGAATCCACAGTCCTGTTACCCATCCAAATCAGACTCTGTCAAGCACTGCTTTGTTTTATTTGGTTTGGCATTTTCTCCATCTTAATGTGTATTCTCTAGAGTTGCCTAAGCTTCATTTATTTTATTCTTATCTGCTTGAAATCTTTAGACGAGAAATGAGAGATGTCATGAAGTCCGGCAAAATGAAGTGACTCTAACACCTTTCCTTCTTTCATGTTCTTTGTAATGCAGGCATAGCCTTATGTAGGGGCTTGATTTCTCTGGAAATCTGTGAAGTCATTCCAGACTAGGCTGCTGTTGGTGCCCTGGAACCATTTGTGCCCATTCAGGGCAGCTGTGGTTTGGTAAAAAGAGCAGTGGTTTTCTAAGGGAATCAAAGTCTTCATGGATTAGGAAATAAGAGCTGAGTTGTGAGTTATGTTTTTATTAAACATCAGACAGTTAGCATCATCCTTCCATGTTTTCTGAAATGAGGAGAGAAAGGGAGGGAGAGACAGAGATATAGTATCCCAGATAAATTGTTAAAAAATTGATTCATGCCTTGTTTGTTTTTGTTTAAGAAGACCACATATTCCCAACATATTTAAAAGCAAAGTGACAGCTGATAGACTTTTAAATGCTATCTCTGTTCATCTCTAGGTCATTCCTCTCTCCCAAAGTTAGTCTTTTCCCCCTGAACTGGGTATTCTTTCCTGTATTTCACTCACCCTTACAGAGATACTTTAAGAATAAAGAAACGTCAATTTGTTCTAGTAAACAAAAAAATTTGACTTTCAACAACTCTCTCACTTATCTTTTCTAAAAAACAATCTATTTTGATGACTTGCTTTTATATTAGTATTATTCATATAATATTGCCATATAAATCTATGAATTTTGAATTTTGTTGGCAATTTGGAAGTCTTTTATTATTCAACAGATACCTGTTTCATACCCTGTCTGGGACAGGCTCTGTTCTAGGAAACTTGGAATATACAATTTAATAACACATCTCCACCAGGCATGGTGGCACATGCCTAAAATCCCAGCAGCTCAGGAGGCTGAGGCAGGAGGATTGTAAGTTTGACACCAGCCTCAGGAACTTAATGAGGCCCTAAGCAATTTAGAAAGACTCTGTCTCAAAATAAAAAATAAAGAGGGCCAGGGATGTGGTTCCATTGTTAAGCACCCCTGGGTTCAATCCCCAATACTAGCCCAAACCTGCAAAGAAAAGAAAGAAAAAACACAGATGTCTGCCATTCTGGAGTTTATAACTATGATATTGTGATATATAATAAGAAATATTTATTGGGTCTCTGTCCTCTGGTTCCTGGCACAGAGCTCCTAAAACCTTTATATGTAGGGATTATAGGAGAACCTTTTGTTCTGTTTGGTCCTTGGCCCTGGGTACCTGAATGGAGCTCCTGCTTGTAATTTTCTGGGTGATAGGAGCATTTTAAAAATAAGTTATACTCCATGAATGTATACCTTTATTTTATTTATTTTTATGTGGTACTGAGGATTGAATCCAGTGCCTCACATGTGCTAGGCAAGCGCTCTACCACTGAGCCACAACCTCAGCCCCTAGGAGCATCTTTTGTTCCAAGGAGACCACTCTTGGTGGGCTCCAGAATAGCCTCAGGATGAGGGCTGGTTGCCAGGGAAACCAGTCATGTGATTAGAGGGTTGGGACTTTCAGCTCCACCCCCAGACTTCTAGGGTGGGAGAGGGACTGAAAGTGGAGTTGATCACCAATGGCCAGTGATATGATCAGTCACACCTATTTAAGACGCTTCCATAAGCCCCCAAAGGACAGGATTCAGAGAGCTTCTGGATAGCTGACTGCCTGGAGGTTTCTGGAGTGGGGTGCACCTAGAGAGTGCTTGGAAGGTCCACATCCCTCTCTGCGTCACGTTGTGCATCTCTCCCTTCTGTCTGTATACCATATAATAAATGTGTAAATGAAATTAAAGCATTTACTTGAGTTCTGTACACCACTCCTGCATGTTAATCAAACCTGAGGAGGGGCTCATGGACATTGTGGTTTATAGCCCAGAGACATACTAGTGGTCACAACCTGAGATGTGTGATTAGCATCTGAAGTGAAGGGCAGTCTCGGGGGAGTGAGTCCTCAACCTGTGAGATCTGTCACTATCTCCAGGCAGGTAGTGTCAGGATGGATGGAAGTAGAGACACCCAGTTGGAGGAACAGCCCCCCCACACCTGATCTCAGAAGTGCTGTTAAGTGAGAATCGCAAATACACTTGAGGGTTTTGTTTAGCCTTTGCAGCTTCCTGTTGGGAGTAACAGACAATAAAATAGTAAATAAGATAAACAAGTTACAAGTTACAAAAGAGATAAATCCTAAGGGGGGGGGGGGAAGAGAGAGAGAGAGAGAAGGAGGGATGGGGAGACACCAGAGTTAGGGTAAAGGTTATATGATACAGGGAAAGGGCACATGTGCTAGATGGGGTGAGGAGGTTGCTGTGTGAGTGGGAGAACAAGTTGGCCTCATTTAGGAGCAACAAAACCTTGAGGGCCATGAGGGAATTAATTTGAGGATTGCTGGAGAAGAACATTCCAGACCAAGGGAACAGCAAACGCAAGAGCTTTCCTCCAGGTATTCACAGACCTTGTCCTTAAAATTTAGACCAGAATGCTTTTCCTAAGACCAATCTTTTATTATCAGCCAACTTTCCACGTTTACTTTTGTTTTTTGAAATAATTTAAATGTTAGAAGCAGATAGTTTTTTTTCAAGATGTCCATGTCTCCAGAAATGATGATACACTGCAGGGCATGATGGCACACTCCTGTAATCCCAGTAACTTGGGAGGCTGAGGCAGGAGGATCACAAGTTCAAAGCCAGCCTCAGCAACATAGCCAGACTGTCTCAAAATAAAATATATTAAAAAGGGGCTGAGGCCAGGCATGGTGGTGCATGCCTGTAATCCCAGCAGCTCAGGAGGCTGAAACAGGAGGATCAGAAGTTCAAAGCCAGCCTCAGCAAAAGCGAGGCGCTAAGCAACTCATTGAGACCCTGTCTCTAAATAAAATACAAAATAGTGCTGGGGATGTGGCTCAGTGGTTGAATGTCCTGTGAGTTCACTCACAGGTACAAAAAAAAAGGGGGGGGGGTGCTGGGGAGGGGGCTCAAAGGTTAAGCGCCCCTGGGTTAAATTCTCAGTACCAAAAAAAAAAAAAAGGAAAAAAAAAGAAGAAGATAAGAAGATAAAAGAAAGAAATGATGATGATGACATATTTAAGACATCGTTTAAAAGAAGTCTTACATAAATAAATGATGGTGCATGTTAAAGGATCTCATGTAGTGAAACAAATTCAGTTCCTTTAGGAATCTAAATCACTACACCTGACCTTTCATGGTAGCCTCATCTGGAGTAGCATGAGATGAAAAGGAAGAACATTTACTGGGCAGCTATTATGTAACAGGCACTGTTCTAGGTCCCTTCTACATGTTATCTCATGTAATCTCTACAATTTCTCTGTGAGATGTGTTATTATTTCCTTTTTGTACAGTATTAAACTGGATTAAATAATCTTCCCAAAGCCTCAATGTGGAAAACAGATAAGCAAGATCCAAACCCAGGTCCATTACAATCTGAGGCAATGAATAGCACCACAGTTTCCCCCTTTTCCTGGGAGAAATCTTCTGGTGATTTTGACTGTATTTCTCTTACTTCCCCCAGGTAACCATTACATGCTGTTGATTTTACCATCTTAATATCTGTCAAATTTATCACATTTCTGTGTTTCTACCCGCAGGACTCCAGTTCAGCCATCCTGCCTCATAGCCTTGCTGGCCTCTTGGCTCAGTTGGAACAGTGGTTTCAACCTTGGTGTACATTAAAATAATATGGGTGGTTTTCAAAAATGACTGATGTATTGGTCCCACTCTAAACCAATTAAATTAGGATCCTGGTATAGGGGACCTTGGGTGATTCTAATATTCTAATATTTACTCAAGGTTGAGAACTACAAATGGTCTCTGATTTAGGATGATTCAACTTAAGATTTTTCAGCTTTATGAAGATTTGAAAGCAATATACATTCAGTACAAACCATACTTCAAATTTTGAACTTTTCCCAAGCTAGTGATACAATGCTGTTTCTAAATGTTGAGCAGCAGGAGTGAGCCACAACTCCCAGTTGGCCACATGGTCACAAGCAGTTACTCTACAGCATGCTGTGCTGCTACCCTGTGATGTTTGGTAGGTTCCTGGATTCAATGCATTTTTAACTTATGATTAATTGTCAGGTTACTCTGGGCTTATCAGGCTATCACCCCGTCGTAAGCCGATGAGCATCTGCACTGTCTTAGACTTTTTTACACCTTGTATATTTTACCATTAGAACCTCTTCTTTGCTTTCCATTCTTCTCAGAATAAATTTTGAACTTCTGCTCTGCTGCTTCTTAGCCTGCTGCCTGTGCTTCCCTTGCCAGCCCTTGTATCGTGCCTGCTCCTGTGTTCATGTAAATCCATAAAATTATTTTTATAACTTCAGAAATATTAATTTTTATTTGTATCCAACATTTTGCTTAAAGATGGTTTTCCTCTGCAGAGGAAGAATGCGTTTTTAGCATACACAGGGCCCTGGATTGTATCCCCACCCCTGAAACACAAAGTGAAAGGTGAAAACTGTTTTCCTGTATGTCTTGCTGTGGAATGATGATCAATGAATCCTTAGGTGCACTAAGAAACTGTAAGTGATTTCAATGAAAGAAACCATTTTGTGGAGCAAATAGACTCTCTGATGTGGCTGATTGATATTCCTTAAGACAGACCTACCAAAAGCAAATGGATTGTAGCAGATAAAAACTAGGTCTTCTAGTGATAATGTTGAAACCTTGATAAATTAGTTGGATTTTTCATATCATAATCTAATAATTTTTATATCATAATTTACATAATCTACATTTTTCATAACATAATCTAAATGTAACTGAGAATATAGTTAATAAAGGCAGAAAAACTTATTCTGTCAGTGTCGTAATACTCAATCCAAAAAAGGAATATTCTAATGTTTAATGAAACTTTGAATTAACTTGCCTTTCTGTTGTTCCCTGCTACATTAGGCCTCTATCATTGCAAAATATTTCATAGCTTATTAAGAAAGAAGACATAATCTTATTAATGCCTTATACAAACAAATCAGTGTTTTTTTATAGGATTAAAGCTAGAAAGGAGGATAGTGGTCTCATGAATCTGTTATTATTAGATAAGCCGCACGTTTTCAGTGAGCAATAAGAGCAAGACATACTGACTTGGTTTCCAGGTAGACCAGAATGAATGTCTCCAAATATGGCTGTTCATCAGAATCACCTGGGAAGCCTTTTAAATAGAGCGGATTCCTCAGCTCTACTTTAAATTTATTGAATAAGAATCTCTAGGTTTAGACTTAAAGGCCCTGTTTTTTATTTGTTTTCCCAGGGGATTCTGATGTATAGCCAAGTTTAAAAATCACTAGACCAGAATATATTTAGCAACAGAGAGAGACAGAAAGTGTCCCGATAGAAATAAACCATTCACCCCCGCTTGAGATAAAATATTGCTTCCAGGTTACTAAGCAATAAGAGGCCTGGAAGTCAAATGGTAAAATGAGAAATACTACTCTCAGAACCCACACTTATCCATTTTTTTATGCTTGAACCATTCCCTATCATCTGGACTTCTAGTAGTAATGTCTTTATTAATAGAAGCTCCAACAATAGCAGTAATGATGTTTAATATGTGCAAGTCCATGTTTATTTATTTATATATGTATAAATATAAATCTCCATTTAATTCTTTTTATACCCATTGGTTTAGGTTATGTTTTTATTTAGGCAAAGCACATGAATAAAGTGAAGGCAGGCTCTTTACCCCCAGGTCACCCCTAGGGGGCAGCAGAGCCATGATCCCACCTCAGGCAGGCCAACTCCTACTCCTGACTACTTCCTTCTGCACCCTCTGAACATACCAAGTACTTTTTCTTCTTGTCGTTGTCTTGCTAAATTGCCCAGGCTAGCCTTGGACTTGCCATCCTCCTGCCTCAGCCTCCAGGAGTTCTGGAATTACAGGTGTGGGCCACCATGCCAAGCACAATGTACCTTTAACAGCTCTATTTCTTTTCTCATGATGCTCCCTTTGCTAAGAAGCCCTTAGTTCCCATTCTTCTCTACAAAAATCCCACTTGTTCTCCAAAATCCAGCTTTTGCTCTTTTTTTGCCCTTTCTCCCATCATTTTCACACCTTTAGACCAGATGAATTGTTCTTGACTTTGTATACAAGGACAGAAAAACCTAACATATATTAATACCTGTCAAGGTCACCTTGTAAGGTGAATATTATTATATCTATGTTATATGTGGGTACAATGAAGTTCAAGAGAGTGGTACCTTTTCCTCAAGTCCCCCAGTATGTGACAAAAGGAGATCTGGACACAGTCTGTCTCACTTCTACACTGTCTGCGTCATGCCATGTCGTTCTGTCCTGTGACTTCTTGTCCATGTCATAATGATACATGTCATGTTGTAAGATAACGAATTATGAATTCCCTAATGGGAAGAGCCATGTACATCTTTGAAACCCTAGTTCCATAAAAAGGGGACTGTATAAAATATGTGCTCTGGAAAGTTTTCAGTGAATGAATTCTACAATTTTCTGTACAGCAGATCTGAGCAACTGTTATGGTGCTGTGAAGGACACCATTAGCAGAAGGCGTCAACTTTATTTTCTTTCTTTAAGTGTACAGATTACTTCTCAAGTCATCAAGAAAATGCCAGCGTCACCTCTAAGGTTAATTACTGGATCCTCTCTCTCTCTCGGTATGAAATGATTAGTGACTTTATTTGCCTCGTGATTTTTCTTTTCTTTTCTTTTTTTTTATTTTTTATTTTTTGGAGTAAACATTTTAGAAAGACGAGTAAGGGAGACAATGAAGATGAGTAAGAAAGCAGCATGGGGCATAAGAAGAGTGGTATAAGATAATTTTTATTTTCAGAAAGCCATGAAAAGCAGCCCTGAGCTCTGTGAGGGAAGAGAAAAATAAGAAAAGGTTGACTGCTGGAACTGGCTCTGCTTGCTTGAGAATTCTGCACTTCTCTCTGTGCCCCGCAGTTTAATGGAGAAACACTGACAATTCTGATTTGACCTTAAGTGCCTGGCCAATCTGCTCAGGGAACTCCCTTTAGGAATATAAGCTGACACCACCTTGCCTGAGCTTCTTCCAATCAATACCATGGCACAGCACACATGATCCGAGTAGGCAGACCGATAAGAAAGAAAAGTGTTATCTGTTGGTATAAATGGAGCAATAAATGGACTGGCTTCTAACCAAGGACTTTGAAGGACAGATCAAGATGGGGTAGGGGTGAGGGGAAGAGCACATGTGAATGTATAGCAAATTAATTTTTTTCTAAGGGATGACTTTTTTTATTACATTCAGAAGAGAATGGTCAAGTTGCTCTATGCATGAAAGGACTCTGTTACTCTGATTTTTAGAGTTACTCTGATTCAGGCCTCTTGGGAGCCTGCATTTTGTGACTGTAAATCTACAGTGGCAAAATTGTGTTAATTTGACTGACTAGAAATATTAACCATATTATATCAAATAACTGCCAGAAATAATTCTCCAGCATGCCCTGTGACTTTATTTTAATTGATTTTTTAAAACTTTCAGCTTCTGTGATTTTTGTTTATTCTGACATATATTTATTAAATACATGAAGAAAATTGTTTTGCAAATTATTTTTGGTGTTTTTATCTTATTTAAATTGGTAAGTTAACTATTTTTTCCCAGAATTCCAGTCTTTTTTTTTTTTTAAATTTTCAGCCTTGATAGTGCTGATTTAGCTTTTGGGGCCACTAATGACTTTATCATCCACATCAGCAGTCTCTACAATTAAGCTGTATGCTTAGCAGTATCATTTGATGTTTCACAAAGATTTGAATGTCAAGAACTGAATATGATTGATTGCTGCAAGATGTGTTAATATTAGGATTCCTGAGCTATGTTATGGAATAAATCATTCACTGGAATAACAAAGATAATTCCTCCAATATTGTTCATTTTGTCAGTAATCAGGCCTTGAAGATCATAGAAACATTATTTATGACAGGAGAATTTACCTGTCAATATTGCGAGTAAATACATGTTCAAAGGAAGAGAGCTCTGTCTCCTTTACACCCTGTTTTCTTCTCTCTATTCACCTTGACCTCTGATGTTTAAAAATGGAGCTATATCTGTCCAAGTGCCAAGTACCATAGGATGCAATAGCATATTCATTTAATCCTTCTCACAACACTAAAGGGTAGAAGAACTGTCGTTATTGCCCATGTTACTGAGGAAACTGAGGCCCAGAAAGGTTAGATAACTTGCCTACTAAGTGGTAGGGGAAAATTTGAACCCAGGATGTTTTTGTTCCTTCTGTGGGGTACCTGCTGGAAAAACATGTGAGGCATGCTTACTTTCTTATTTTGGTGATACTAACGGTGAATAATGAGTTACAGTAGAAGACAGACTAGTTAAGTAGCAGAATTGGTGCCCCGGACAGGTGTTGCAGACATCGAGAGAAAACAAAGACTAGTCAAGACCAAGTAGCTCTGAAAGTAACTTGTCATTATTTACTTAAAACTGAAATGCCTAGGAAAAGTTTTTAAAATTCCAAAATACTAAATGTCAATACTGGAAACAGTTTTGTTGATTGCAGTATCTTGATTTTTACTTGTGACTCACGATACTGGTGAATGTTATCTCTTACTGATTCCAATTTACTCCCAGATTATTTTGAATATTTACACATTTTGGGAAACTCCATTTGTAGAAGTTTTACCTGTGATGTAAATTAATAAAAAATATGTTGCACGATGCTGATTTAATATCTAGTGGGTTTATGAAGGGAGGAAGTAGCACAAGTTGTATTCTTTTATAGTCTTTAAGTATTACTCCTTTCAAATTTTAGGCTAGACAAAATAGCCTTTATTTTCTTTACATAATCCAGTCAGTGCAGTTGCTACCTTTGTACAAATAATAACGTGCTAATTTAATGTAAGCTCAGAGTGGATTAATTTCAGTGATTGGCTGTCAGCAGCTTTGGAGGGTTTTAGCAGTTCTGGTTAGGAGAAGCTCTGTGGCAGTGCCATTAACGGAGCATTTGTGCCGCTAAGCCTTCAATTCTTCCTCAGCTGTCAACACTTGGGCACTTTCTGGAGCCAGCTTCTCTCATGCTGTGCACTGCCTGCAGCTCGCCGGAAGCTCGACTTTGACTAAAAGGGTTGATTTCTCCTCTTTTACCCTTGTTCTCATTTAGTGATAAAACCTGCTTAAAGTCCTCCTTTTATTCTGAAAAGTACACACGCACGTGTCATCTCTTAAACCATTCTGATGTCGAGGTAAGGCGCTCCAAAGAAATGCTAGACTTCTTAACGAATAATTGATTAGAAAGGAGTCTGGCAGTGTTAATTGTGAGCTGTAGCATAATGAATGCCGAAACAGCTTTCTGGATCTTTCCAGAAACGGGGTAAAATTGTTAGTACTGAGCAATATGGGCAGTGTGCTAAGGTGGATTTTAAAGGGATCTTTTTTTATTTTCAAACCATGATAGGCTTTTCAGTTGTTTTGCCACTTGAAGTAGTTGTTTGATTCAAGACTCATTTGTTAAGAACTATGCGTTGGCTTTTTGTGGTGGTTTTGTTTTGTTTTTAGTATTTGTCTTCCTGGAGCCACTTTGTGGATATTTATTTATTAGACATAATTGGCAAGGCAAGGTGGGGTGGACACATGAGCCTAAAGAACTTATGAATACAGAGAAGCATCCACGTAGGTCAAGATGATGAACTCTTGTCAACTATCCCAACGCAGCACCCCAAAGCAGGAGCTCTCATTCCTGGAGGATGGAGGGTCTATTTGGAATTTAAATGATTCTTTTTAAGGAAGATTATAGGAAAGAACTCTCAAATTTTATTAAGGAAACATTACAAATAGTTTTAAAATAGAACTGGCATTCAGTGTCTCTATTAAAAAAGACTGCACAGACAATTGAGGTTTTGTGGATAGCAGTATCTAATACATTAGTAAGCAGCCACATGTGGCTAATTAAATTTAAACTTAAATTAATTTAAAAATTAAATAAAATTGAAAATTTAGTTCTGTAGTTACCACTAACCACCGTTCAAGCTTAGTAGCTACATGTGACAGAGGCTGTTGTATTGAACAATTCAGATTATAGAACATTTCATTACAGAAAGTCCTATTGGACAGCACTGTACTGGACAATAGTAGGGACAGTCAACAGAAGTATTTGTTTGTTTTTTTACTTTGTCTTGTTTTGCTGTCTTTGGTTTTTGTTGGTAGTTCCAACTTTGAAATGTTTCTTCATGGAAGAAAAAACTATTGAAGAATTAATGTGAGAATTTTGGTGTTTATCTTGACGCCATACTATTATGATACCTAACAGCTCATAGATGAATAAAACATTATTCCAAGAACTAGGGAACTGAGGAAATGCCTTTCAGATGAGCTAAACCACGTTTTAAAGATGAGTAGCAGAATATGCCTTGCTTACAGGTTGGGCAGAAGAGAACAAAATCTGAACTAGAATTAAACTTTCTTTTCCTCTAGCCTTTTACAACCCAAGAACATTTTTGAAACAGGAAACTAAAAAAAATTTGGCCATGATAAAGGAAAAGGCAAAATCAAGAAAATCTGGTGCAAAATATAATGAATTAAGAAAATAAGTTTTTTTTAAATAAAGAGAAAAATAAATAAATAAATCTGTTTTGTTATGAAAATAGTAAATGTCCATTACATAGAACTTATAAAATAAAGGATGCACAATAAGATAAAGTTTGTTTGGAATTTCATCAGTCAACAACTATCACTTTTAATAATTTGTTGTGTTTTCTAGTCTTTCAAAATTGTGATAATGCTGGTGATAGAGCCAACATCAGTACTATGTATGACCTAGTGTATGCTCTGAGCTCCTCAGACATTTTTTAAAATTTAACACTTATAGCAGTCCCAAGAAGCAGAAATCCTAGGTCTTTCACCCCTTTTCTTCATTAAGAAACAAAAAAACTCTGGAAATCAAGAGCAAAACCAAATGTGTTTGAGTCAAAGCAAGATCTAACCTGATATGATATGAGTCTGTTTTATTCTTTTTAAAAAATATTTTTAGTTGTAGATGGACATGAAATCTTATTTGATATCTTTATTTTATTTATTTTTATGTGGTGCTGAGGATTGAACCAAGTGTCTCACACAGGCTAGGCAAGCGCTCTACCACTGGGTCACAATCCCAGCCCTGAGTCTATTTTATTCTTTCTTTATATCATTGGACATGAATCCGAGTAGAATATATTTTGCTATAGAATGTAATGTGTTTGATTATGGAGTGCTTCCCCACACCCCATTGGCAAGGTTATATAACATATATAGCCTTTCAAAAATCTGACAAATCTGAAACCCATTTGGCACCGAGCTTTGGGTAAGATGGAAAACTGCAAACCTTCTAGAGCCTGAGCAAAACTCTTAGATACTGATAACATGCTAACCATTTAGTAAGGCAATTCTAATTTGCTAACACTTCAAGACTTAAATTTAATTATCTAATGCCAAAAACTCTGTTAACTGTGCATTAAGTAGAGGTCAACTTTAGAATGTGGTAATAAAGTCAGCTACTATCAACTATGATGTACTAAAATAATATTTTGATATATACTTTGTAATTTTTAAATTGTATGATTTTTACCATATCTTACAAAGTTAGGTATTAAGTTAAAGATTGAGAATTGAAATTCAAATATAGATACTTGACAAAAAGAAAGCAAATATCTGTAATATTATTGACTGCATTCAGTAGTTACATAAATATAAGATGGTGTTTTGCTTTGTACTTTGGTTCCAGAAATATGAAAGATATACTTAATGAACAATTTTGGAAGGCTTTTTATTTATTCCCTGTATTTACTGAATCTTAAGCAACATAATGTGATCTTATTGTACACTCATCAGAGAAAGAATTACCGTTTCTGTTGATACTTTGACTAATTTATGGACTTCATGACAAATTGCCACCAAAATTGGACATCTGCTGTCCTGAGTGGTCTGCTTCATTGGGAGTAGAGGGAGAGAGGGAGTATCTCCCTAATGAGAGTAGTATTAAAAAATCAAATGGAATGGCTTCCATTGTGTATTGGCGTTGGCTTTTTTCTCTTTTTTCCCTTAAGCTATGCAGTTGTCAGGAACTTAGACAAGTAAGCTTGAATCAGCAACCTAATTCTTTTTACCACTTTTACGTTGACTACCCCATTTTAATTGTCTATCAAAATAATTCTTCTGAAGCCTCTGAATCCATTTGACTTATATTAAAAAACACAACCTTGAGTAGTTTGAGATAAGTAGCAAAGTGTTTGTCCGCCTAAACACATCTTCTACTATGTCATTGGCTATTTTGTAGAAATGCAATCATCTTTCAGTTTACCCAGTTCATATTTATTGTGGACCAACAACATGTGAGACATAATTACACCTGGTACTGTGGAAGAATGTAAAAGACAACTAATGCATGCACTTTCAAGGAGTTCAGAGAAGACAAAGATTGTGGCAATAGTTGCAATAGTAATCATAGTAGTAACAGCCCATTAACCGATATTATATGAATATAGATAGCCTTGCCTAACCTGAAGGTACGGAGAGTAATTGGGGAGCATTGTACAGTGATAGAAGGGAAAAAGAATGGTGGCCTAGAGTAAGGTCGTAGCAGTGGGAATGAAGAGGAGCAAATATATATTGTAATGTTATTTGAGAGATAGAGCATCCTTGGTGAGTAACTAGCAGATGCAGGTGAGCAAGAAAGGAGATAGGCTGACTCCTAGGTTTGTAGTTGGGATCACTGGGTGGTTACCAAAAAACAGATTGGAAATATGAACCCAACTCTAAAGGACAGTTGTGGGAGATCAACTCTATTGTAGCTATGAATGGGCCGTTGCTAGGTAGGTAGTGACAGAGCAGGATGGGAAATACTTCTAACTCCCTGATCAGCACTTTTTCACTAAGACACAAAAACTCCAATAGCAAATTCCATGTCTAAGAAAATCAAATTATAAGAGATGAACATCTTTGTGTGGATTGCCCTAGGGCATTCAACATATATTCAATAATGGCAAGTATTCTGATTCTGTATAACTATGTCATATCTATAATAAACTTAGCTATTAATCAGGAGTGTCTCATATATTCACTAGGAGGATTGTTCATTTAAAACAGACATGATATACTTACTTTTCAAATGAATCTTCACAGCCCAGCCAAGTATAACTGATTTATTGAAGAATCTAGCCTATTGGTTGTAAGCAGAAAGCAATATTAAAATAATTCACTAGCATCCCTTTATACTTGTTCAGAGAATTCATTCCTTCCTCTTTTTGGATACAGTTTCAGAATGAACCTATATTTTTTCTAGTCATTTTCAGGTACTAACATAGCCAGTCTGCTAAAGAAAAACATAGGCAATATCTTAAATCACAAAATAGCCATATGTGAAAAGATTGATTAGTGGGACTTCACTGAAATTAAAAACATCTGTTTTATTATAAGCCAGGCAAGGTTGGGCACCCCTGTATTCCCAGTGACTTAGGGGGCCTCTTATGTATACCTCATATACCTCAACTGTCCTATAGAGTTGGGTTCATATTTCCAATCTATTTTTCGGTAACCACCCAGTGATCCCAAACTACAAACCTAGGAGTCAGCCTTATCGCCTTTCTTGCTCACCTGCATCTGCTGCTGTGACCAAAAGACATGACAAGAACAATTTTAGAGAAGGGAAAAGTTTATTTGGTGCTCATGGTTTCAGAGGTCTCAATCCATGGCTCCATTGCTCTGGACCCAAAGTGAGGCCGAACATCATGGCAGAAGGGTGTGGAGGAGAAAAGCAGCTCAGGACATGGACCAGGAAACAGAGAACTCCTTTCACCTTAGACAAAATATCAAGCCCAATGGCACGCCCCCAGCGACCACCTTCTTCAACCATAACCTACCTGTCTACAGTTACCTCCTCATTAATTCCTAGCAGAGGATTAATTCACTGATTTGGTTAAGGCTCTCATAACCCGATCATTTTACCTCTAAATTTTCATGCATTGTCTTGCATACGAGCTTTTGGGGGAAACCTCATATATAAACCATAATAATGAGCTACTGCCCCCCACAAAAATGGTTAACTTTCACAGACATAAATCTGAGAAAAACAAGCCAGATACAAAATGAGTTCTTACATATGATTTCATTTATGTGAAGTTCAAGATAAGAAAAATTAATCTGTGATGATAAAAGTCGGGTATCTTTGGCAGGGTAGTTATTGACTCAAAGGAAGTATAAGGAATCCTTCTGGAGTACTAGAAATGTTTTATATTTGGATCTGGCTTGTGCTTACACAGTTATGTGTAAGTATGCATGAGATATACATGTAAATTTTACACTATGTTTTACTTCAATAAACAAAAAGCCCACTTAAGTCTAATGCAGAACTTCAGTCTCGTATTACCAAGTAAAACCTTTGCCCTGTTTCTCTTTTCCAACATCAGCTCATAATCAAAGTCTGCAGTAGAGAAAAAGAATTGTGATGTTTCTTTTCTCATCATTGGTTCACCTCCTCTTCCATTATTGAGCCATGTCTTTGTCCCTTTTAGGATCAGGAAGACTGGAGAAGGAAGGATTAGAGAAGAATGGGCAAAGTCTCATGTGTCTCCAGTTGTAACCTGGCATTAATGCCCTTTGATGTCCACATTTCCAAAGCCTGGATCTTTGTCTTCTGGGTTGCCCCTGGGAGGTTTTCAGTGATCCTATCTCATTAGGAGCAGCCTAAGCTAACGTTAGGCATGGACAGTGGTCCTCTTAGAACTTCAACACCAGCTCTGGGCTCCTAGTGATCTACCTCTTTAGGTGGAGAACTGGTCAGGATGACTCAAGTCCAGCTCTTTGGATTACTTGACTTGTGGGTAAACTGACATGGCTTTGCCTGGCCAGTGGAGAACTCTCACTTGCTTCCATTGTAGCCCTCTCCCGCCCCAGTCTCTCATGCTCAAGGTTCTCCAGGAGGGAATTGGGTCTACTCCCTAGCATTCCCCCTGCTTCCCCAAATTACAGGAGACAAGTGGTTCTCTGAAGCACCCCTCTAACACCTTGGAGAGGGGATTGGGTATCTATAGTCCAGTGTCAACCTTCATCAAAGAAATTGCTTCCACCAGTCTTCCTTCTACCTTTTGTGTAGCTGGAAATTGGATAATGGGTTATGGTAGAGCACAACAGTTGAGTTTTTGTTGTTGTTTTGTACTAGGGATTAAGCCCAGGGATACTTGAGCTACATCTCCTGACATCCCCAACCCTTTGCATTTTTAATTTTGAGACAGTGTCTCACTAAGGTGCGTGGGGCCTCCCTAAATCACTGAGACTAACCTCAAACTTGCCATCTTTCTGCCTCAGCCTCCTGAATCACTGGGATCACAGGCACGTGCCACTGTGCCCAGCATTGTTATTCTTTTAAGCTAGATAACAAATGAAAGGTTTCTGCCTAGAAAGAGAAGTCATTCCCCCCCCCCCTCCCCGCCTTCTCTGCTAGTTACATGCAAGTGAAAAGAAGCTTTCTGGAATCCCAAATACTGTGCAGTTGTTTTTGTTCTGTAAATGTTTCACTTCAAAAATATTCTGGTAGAAAATAAACATTGGTAAAATATAGGTTTATTGTGGATTCAGACACACATTCACATGCACAGACATCATCGGGACTTTCTGAGTAGTTGCAAATTACTCTCTAAGTCAGGCATGCACACACACAAATACACACACTCAGAAAAAAGTGCACAATTAGTGTGATTTACTTTTTCTTTCTTCTGATGATGTGACTGTCATCCCCTTTCTTTTAGTAAAGCAGCTTTCTTTAGTTATAGGCTGTGGGTAGAACAGAGAGAGATAGGGCTATAAGATTCATTGTAAAGGTGTGTCACTTTCTTTTGGAAATTTTTAATGTAGGTACACTGTATTTGAAGTTAAACCAGCTATAGTAAAATAAACACAAACCTAGAGTTAGAAAGCTGTGTATTTAAATCCCAGGTCTTATAACATCTGCCCATTTGTTTACTCAACAAGTTTTTTGAAGGATTACTTTATGCCAGATACTATTGTAGACACAGAATACAGGGTTGGGTGGGGACTCTTGTAGAACTTATTTGGGGTTGGGGTAGGAAAACAGTGAGGCAAACAGATAATAAGCAAATAGCTAAATATAATGTCAAGCAATAATAAGTTTTATGGACAAAAATAAAACAAGATAAGGCACTAGAAACTGGTAGTGGAGGAAACATAGGGGACAGGGCATGGGGTAGTAGTATTGGTTGGGTGGTCAGGGAAAGCATTATAAAGAGACCTGACTAAAATGAGAGAGGAAGATCTAGAGGAAGAAGGTAAAAGGCAGAATAGAATATTCCAGAAACCAAAGTGTTTGAAGAAGGAGGACATCAAAAGGTATTGAGTGATGGAATAACAAGACAATCTCTCAGTAGCCATGTGACCCTATTTATTTACCTTTTAAAGCAATAGTCAATAATATATTTTTGAGTGTTGAGATAATTGATTTAACATGGTTGACAGTGTCACATGATAGACAGTGATTTACATCACTTCAGACAGATTACTGAAGATTTTCTTCACATTTTATCTATGTAATAAAATAGAAGTTAAAAAATTCATAGTGAAAGATTTTTTTAAGTGGTCTCAAGTCAGTTTCTAAATTTGCAAAATGTTTAATTAACCAAGTATGTAAGCCAAAATATGGAAGTCAATAAGTTTAGCTGTAATAGTTGTGGATTTGTAACTTTGTCTTTTTTAATGCACTATATTAGTAACAACTGGATGTGTAACAATTTGATGAGTTTTGGGTCCAACTGACAGGGGGTTTAAATATGTTGGAATTTGTCATGCACAACCTGGCAGAAACCATTTGTTAAAAAAAAACAAGAGCTGAGAAAATCAAATATTTCAGCACTCATTGAGGTCTGTTTTGCTAAATTATACTTTCTATGAATGATCAGCAAATTATGCCCATTTTAAATCTAAGAAATAATGGAATTGATTTGGTTCTCATCTGTTTCAGGCATTTCCTAATGTCTTAGCATTGATTTTTAAACATGCTTTCAATTTTACAGAATATAGCTGAAGACTGTGGTGTGTGACCTAACCTAGACAGTTATGACAAAATGAAAGCACTACACACTCTTTAAAGTGATATGAAATCAGAATATCCTTGGCTACCTCACAATATTAAATGCCAACTAAATTGTTTTATAGAAATCAGGCATTAAAAATTCTACCTTGAAGCTGTTAAAGAATGAAGATGTATATTCAAGAACGTGTGGTTCTGGAAATTTCACATGCATTTAAATGATATGTTTTTATATACTGTAGTTTTCTCCAGAAGAAATCTGTATGCTTTCTGAAAACATGACTCTTAGATGTTTAAAAGCCTGTCAGATACCTTAAAGTCATTTTACGTAAAGTAAATCATTTTTCCAAATTTTCTCAAGCCCATTTATGTAGGTACTGAGAGAGAACAAGAGTTCTTTTTCATGTTTAAATACACAACACACCAGCTGCTACCCTAGCTATCCACTGGAGAAGGAGCAAATAACTAAATTTCTGCAGCAATGTATAGAACTAAATTTATTGAAATCCCAGTGAAAGCTTTTGCTGTGCTTGGTATAATAGGGAAAATTCCATAAGATATCTTAGATTGCATTTTGTTCATGTTGATCTTCATAGTCCTGTGCTCCCAGGTCAGTTTGTAAACATGCTTCATTCATTTAGGATGAAAACCCACACCTCAGAAGCCAGTCCATTTTGGTAATTTCAAGACATTCTATTTCAAATAACACAACTACTCCTTGTTGTAAACACTGAATCCATTGGATTTGGTTCAGGGAGGCTGGAGCTTGGTGACCCCATTTGTTATTTTTCTGCAAATATGTGAGAAATGGATTTGTATTCTGAAGTGTGTGGTTTTGATGAGCCAATGTCAGCCTATCTTGTATCTATTTGCAAGGCTTTCCTCTTAGTTATATTTCCGATTTCATTTTAAGTGTTTTTTTAAAATTCATTTTTTTGCTTATTACAAGTCAGATATATGTATTGAGAATTAACTCTCATTTTCTTTCGTGGATCTTTCTCTTTTCACCTATCCTGTGTTTTCTAAAAGTAGACACAGTCAAATGTTTTTGTTCCTCTTAAGAAATCCCTGACAGGCCCATGACACTGGCTACTGCTGTAGCTGTACATTTCTATACATAATTGATGACTTGGGGCTGAGCAGACAGCACCACTACACAAGCCATATAGATTACCATACAGTGAGAGTTGCAGGTCTTTGAATTTTCCATTTCTGAATAGAAATAACTCCTTGCTAACAAAAATTCCAGCAGGAGTAAGTTTACTCTAGTAATAAATATTCTTCAGAGAACAAAGCACTGGCCAGCATTAGAAGACTCAAGACAGTCTTAACATCCTAACTTTATTATCTGTCTTCTCCTCCAGCATGCCTCACCTTAGCATCAGTGAGAGTGTTTGGGTTTTTTTGGCATTTTGCTAGGAATATCTTTTTAAACATTTTAGTGCTGAGGAAATTTGAATTTCAAGCACATTTATGAGTTATTCCTTAATCTAACTGCCCGTCCCCTTTTTTTATTTACTAGAAGATGAGAAGGTGAATAGATAAAGCTGTTGATCTTTTTGTGAGGGTTTTCAGAGATTCGTATTATGGAGTGGTGTTTGTGGTGTCCTCTTCACTGTGGCTTCTCTTTCTTTCCCTCTGAGCACCAGGAGCACACTTTCTTGTCTACAGACATTTGTACTTACTGTCCAGTCCACCCCAGCCCTCACCTCCACTCCCACCCAAGGCCATTTTCTGGTACTTCCTGCTGATCCCCTTCTCTTGGACATTTCTATTCACGGTTTGCATCTGTTTAAATGTCATCTCCTTCATAGCCCCTATGCAGTTAGCTGAGCTTAGCCTTCTTTCCTCTGCCCTGTAATCTGACTTCTGCCTTTTCCCTTTGCCGTAACTAGACTATAAGATCTCTTAGGCCACTTTATCATTGTGTCCCCAATTTCAAGGACATGCCTGACAGAGTAAATTTTCAGTAATTTTTGGTTGAATAAAACTACAAAGATTCTAATAATATAAAATGGAACTTTAAGCATATAAATAGTATGGGCTATTAAGTTTCAGATGATCAATTATTAGAATTTATAGACTACCTGTATGTTATACTTTTTCTTATAAGAGTATATATTAAGTGTGCTGTGATAACAGAAAAAAAGATTGAAATTATGATTGTTATATATTTAAAGACTTATGAAACTATGTTTTAATTTCAAATGACCAACTTGATATAAATAAAACCTGTGTTAGTTAAGAAACAAACATATCTGAAAAATTGTAGTTTAGATTAAACCCATTCAGGGAGGTGGGATATATATCTGTTTAATTCTAAAATTATAGGTGCCTTTTCTTATTTTGATTCATTTCCTTTTTAAAAATCAGATTTCATAGAAGAGAAAAGAATTTATTTAAATCTGTACTATCTAGTTCTAGATATCTATCTAGATAGCAAGTGCACAGCAGCCAGAAGAGAATATAATTTTTGGTCAGTATTTCTTGGATTGCCTTTAAACTTTCAGAAAATAGACTATATGAATTTTTTTAATCAATGAAACATAGTAAGTTATTAAAGCTTTCACACAAAATAATTGTTTATTGCTTTTTAATTCTGTTTAATTTTTGAACATCTACAGCTTAAACACATTTTAAAACAATGCTTATTAAGTCAATGGAGTCAGCCATCAGTTTGCAAATTAGCTTCCTAGAGTTTGTAAATTAGTCATCGATTTCTAGGAGCAACAATTTTGAATTCCAACCTTACAGATGGAGACTAGGCCAATTTTTCATAAGAGAAATGAACTATAATAGGAATGATGTTGTGGGCTCTAGAATCTCAAATCCTGACCTCAAAAATAACTGTCTGACCATGGACAAATTATCTAGCCTCTCTGTGTGCTGGTTTATTCATCTGTAAATGAAGATAATATTGTACCTATCCTTTGGCTGTTTTTCAGAATTCTATCACGTGGGGAAAGTGCATAGAATAGTGTCTGTCAGGTATGCTTAACAAATACTACTTGTTGTTATTATAATCATTAATCAGTCCTAGAGGCAAGAAATTATTTATTCCATCATTCATAAAAGGCAGCTGAACCCCTACTATGTCTCTATGTCCCAGGCAGATTACTAGGTAGAAGGAATACAAGATGGAGTAAAAATAAGCGTGGTCCCTACCCTTAGAGACCTGGTGGAGAAGACAGACGTGAATGAAAAAAGCACATAAATAATTGTAAAATTGCCACTGTGATACAGGCTGCAAAGAAGACCTATGGTGCTATGAGTGTGCATCTTTAGGGGGAATTGCTATTGGCAGGAAGGCTTCCTCAGAACTACAGGAGGCCAATGTCTGCAGGTGCGAGAGAACATACGGCAGTCAAGGAGTAAGCTGGAGTATGGAGAGCCAGATGGAGAACAGGGGAGATAGAAATGAAGAGGCAGCAGGAGTGGATCTACTGATATAGACGATGATCAGAATATTGGTCTTTAGTGACCAGTAGGAAGCGAATGAAGGACTGTATTTCAGTGTGAAGACTGGGTTGGAATCTCCTGGAGTATAAGCAGCAAGAGAAGGTGTAGTACCGTCCCCTTCCTAAGTGTAGTATCAGTCCCAGACTAAATTTGAAGTCAGAACGTTTACCAGCACAAACTCCTGATGCTCTGTTTCTTCTACTGCGTGGGTCATTCCACCTAGGTCTGTTTACTACCCCTGTGTGTCAAGCTAGTCAGGCTCACCTTGCCCTAAAAGTGCTGCAGCCAACATATCCAACCTCTCCTCCTAATCAGATCTTTTTCTGGGAAAAAATCTTAGGTTCATGGCAGTATAGAGGAAAGCGTACCACCTAGGATGTGAACAGCTTGCCTCAAGAATAGTGTTCTCAAACTTTTGGATCCCTTTTACAGTCTTCACATTTGCTGAAGTTCCCAGACAGCTTTGTTTTTGTGGCTTACATCCATTGCTGTTTATCATATTTGAAATCACAGATGGAATTTTGTTTTCATTTAAAAATAATGCTAAATCTCATGATGTGCAACCCTATCTTTTTATGAAAAATAACTATATTTTCCAGAACAAAGAGAAAAACTTGTGACAAGAATATCGTTGTTTTACATTTTGCAAATGTCTTCTCATGCATGGCTTAATACCAGACAGCTGGAGTCCAGTATTAAGCCAGGTATGTAGCTTCTGTATTAAATCTGCTTCAGTGTCACATGTCATGTAGCCTCTGGAAAACTCCACCGTACAACTGTGAGAGAAAGAGAGTAAAAAAGGCAAAAAGAGTGTTACTATTATTATGAAGATAGTTTTTATCTTGCTGACCTTCAGAAAAGGTCTGTGGGACCCCTGGGTCCTACTGGGAAACTGTTCGTGGACCACACGGGGAGAACTGTCATTCCAGAGAGCAGCGTGCAATTTTAAAACAAGATGCTTATGAAGCCACTCTCATCTGAGATGGCATTGCAGGTAGTCTAAAGAGCAAGTCAAAAACATTCAGGCAATGGAGCTCTAAGCTCTTTCTGCTTTGCAGCACATCTTCCGTGTGTCTGCATTTGAACCCATTAGATTCTCTAAAAATTCCAAATAATGTTTAATTTTGTTAGCGACTCCTGCAAGTGTTTAGCCAGTATGGTATTTGAAATTCCTGAAACATGATCTTTTTGCCTTGGAGGCTGGTGGAAGGCTTATTCCCCATTCAAAGTAAATTGTGATTCCCACACGGCTTCCTGTGAGCATCAGGTCACTTAGCTTTCTGTGACACAGCCTCACCTGGAGACTGCAGCTTCACTGTGTTTATCTTTCAAGAAGAACTGATTTGTGAGGTGTAGCTAAAGCAACCAGAGGACCGGTTTGTCTCTGAGGTCTTTTCCAGTTCAGAAATGACATGATTTTATATTATTTTCTTAGGTGGCGTAGAACCACTGATGTACTAGTGCTGCTTATTCACAGCCAAAAATGTCTGGAATGATGCATCATCACTTAAAAACAGCTTTGGCTTCTTTCACTGACAAGCCTGAGGAGCAACATTCCTGTATATAAATTTTGTTGCATTTGTTAAAAATTCACTTTCATTCCTTTTTATCAGACTTTGTAACTATAGTATTAAGTTCTGTCCTCACCATGTGTGGGAATAATTCTTTTTCTCATTTAAGATAATCATATTTCTATCCATTGAATATTAGATACTTCAGTTTTGTATTTTTCCTTCACAATTATAAGAGTACCTGCAGGGAGAGGAAGACCAGGCCAATGGAAAAGACCACTAATATGTGCTTCTCTTTGAGCCAGTAGCTTATCAGGGACAGTTAATACTTTCCACTACTTAGTTTATATCTCCCAAAGCTTTAGTAATTTCTGTTCTTTAAGAATGACATATATAAATGATAAAACATTCTAGAGGGACAGCAAGAAAGTACTCTCTTGAACCGAAATTCTTGGGTTATTTTCGAGATGTCTCACTCATAGATAAATTGGTCAGGAAAATGTTTGGCTTGGTTAGAGGTCACAAATGAGTGGCCCCACAGGCCATGTGCAGACCACAGATGTGCCTTCTTTGGCTTGCATAATGTGGTATATGTGTGTGCACATGCACAAGTGTGTGCATGTGTGTGTGTTTGTCTGAATTTGGATCTTAGGTCCCCCCCCCATTTCTTACCCATGACCCGGTTCAGTTCATACATTTACCATGCCAATCTGAATTACCAGCTCTGCAACAAGCTGGGGAGAACAGAAAAATAGAATCCAAGATTATAGCACATACTGTGATATGAGAATTCACTTAATAGTTTCTTGACAAGACTATGGATTACTGATATATTTATTCATGGACATATGAAAAATAACTTTAAAGATTAATGGCAAATAATGTTTGATTGAGAAGCCTGCATCAAAAATGTGTTTATTATAAAAGATATTTTAATAGTTTAACACAGGAATTAGGACAGGGAATTAATTATGAAAGGGGATTGTGTCTTCCTGAAAGAAATCGTCGATCAAAAGCTCTACTTTTGCATTATGTTAATGTTATTATTTATGTGCTGTTGGTTTACCTATACAAAATATTTAATGTACATTTAAATATATAGAATCAACCGCACAACTGATTTGTCAAGAGCACAACTTTGCCATGCTAGTTTATCTGGAAGGTCCCACAGCACCACCTAGTGCCCCAGAATTTATTTTGCATAATATTTTTATAAATATAAAAATTCTGATGACCACATTTTAAGTGAAAATATTGAAATAAATACATTGTTTAAGCATTATTTAAGTGAAATGATATTAAACTAATTCTTACATGTTTAACTGAAAAATTTAAGTGGCATTCTAAAAGAAATGATGATTGTACAACAACTGTATAAAAATTCCCTGGTTAAAAATAAAAAAAAGTACTAGTGCTTCCAATTCACAACCAAAAACATACTTTAGAAGCTTGTTACATTGTGTGTGTGTCCTAATAAACTATTGGTAAGTTGTTTTTTTTTTTTTTTTTTGTCCAAAGCAGATGCTTATTCCTTTTATTTTTTATTTGTCATTCTATGATCAATTAAATTGATTTTCCCAGGCTGTCTCTTGAAGTCTGAATCCTAAGTCTTCATAGATTATACCAATTAATACCACATATCACAATCTTTTCAACATAAGACAAAATTGTGTAACCACTTTTAAAACGAGTTTATGAAGTATTTGGAGACAGATATTAAGTGAGTCAAATAAAAGAATGAGGTGTTCTTATTTATTCTTTTATGGAAAAAAAACTCCAAGAAACATACCAAAGTGAGGAAATACAAGGCTATGTGCAGATATTGTGTAAAATATAATTGTCTTAGGAAAACTATGTAAATTTGAGTAATTTCTGGAGGCTAGATGGATAAGCTGGTAGGGAGAGAAGTGAATGGATACTTATTTACTTGTGTTACTTTCATTTCTGAAAGGAGTCACAATGTCTGTGGGGTGAGCAGGATGCTGGAGAATTTTACTTTTCATTTGTACTTTTCTATAAAACTGAGACTTTTTCTAAAGAGATTCATGTATTATTTTGTTTAAGGTCAGTAAGGCTTAGTTGAGTATGAAAATTATGAGCCACTTTATTTTTTCTATACTATCCCCTTCATTAGAAACAAAGACAAATGTTTTCATTTGAAGAAGAAACTATAGAGGTGCAAGACTAGGTAGACATTCATCTTATAAGCCTATCTGTTCAGAAGGTTTTACAATAGATTATTTTTTGTTATATAGCATGCAGGCTCCAAGAGGGCATAGAATTTTGTCACTTTTGTCACACTGTATCTTTGATCTCTAGGATAGTATATGCCACATAGAAAGTGCTCAGTAAATATGTGTTGAATGAGTGAATGAATGAGAATATATTGATTGTATCACAACTATTTATATTGGAATATAAATAGTGGAATATAATACTATATTCCACTATAGTATTATAGTGGAATTTACTCTATTTGCATATATAAATTTATATGTATAGTTACATCCTTATATCTAATGTCTTTAAAATATGAGCACTGATAAGGATTAGTTTAAAGTTTATAATATCAAAAACAATTATATCTTCAAATGTTTGTGTATGTCCAGTTTTTTCTTTTTGCTTTTTTCTAATACAAGAATATGCATTTATGTTAACTATATTCATACTCAGCCATAATGAAATTAAATCCAAATGATTACTAAAGAACAATAATCATCCCCCTTTTATATTTCAGTTACTGATAATTCTATCATGGTGACTTACAGATTGCTTAAAGTTGCTTAAAATTCTATTGTGGTGACTTAAACAGTTTCACTTAATATTATAAAATGCTAACTATTCACTAAATAAACTCAATTTCTAATTACTTATTTAAAATTCCTTCATATTTTATAGCTTACTTCTTGGTGAAAACCCATTCCTAGGCATAAGTTACATCGTTTTATTTTAAACATGAAGTGGTTTTCCTCATGCTGTGTGCATACATTTTTTTTTTTAACTATCAAAATGTGTAGAAGTTGCCCTCTACTGGGGAAGTAGAAAAATTATGTGACGTAGAGTTTTCAATTTCTTTAAAGACTCTTAGTTGAATTCATTGATATTATTTATCAGATGACCACTTCTTGCTCTCTCTGGCACTTTTAAATTCCAAAGATATTAAAGTGCTTAGTAGAAAACATTTATCTGATATGAATATATCTACACCCATTTCTGATTTTGAAGATCCTTATCTATAACATCCAAAAGGTCTAAAAGTAATTGTGTTAAGATGAGTCTTTACTGAAACATTAAGGGAAATTAGCTGTGTATAATTATGCAAAATGAGACAGTGCTGTTTTTAACAATTCACCCTAGGAATTTTGGGGATAAAAGTCTTATTATTCTAAAAGTTCTTTTAGCTAGCTCTTTTCCATTTTTCTAGTCTTAAGAGAAAATTTGATTTGGGTAAAATGACGTGCTTGTTCTATTAGTCGTTCAACTTATTATGTACCAAAAAAGGTCACGTGACCATTAATGACCAAGTCCACTCTCCAGTTCTATCCTAATAAGACAGTGCTCTTCCTGGTCCCAGTATTGCCTTTCCTTCTGCCTCCAGGAGTTCGGGCATGCTTTGGGTGGCACTGCCCTAGAGAGGTTCAGAGCCCAGGCTCCATCTCCAAGTTGTTCAGACCCTGGTATCACATTTTTCTTCTGTCCACTAGTAGTTAATAAAAATAAATATATTACTAAAGTAGAAACCAATTTAAAACTGACATCCTTGGTGGGAGTAAGTAGGGAAAGAAGAGACAAGAGTCTGCCCAAATCCTACTGCCTCTTTGTCTGTTAAGTGGGGATTTGAGGACCAGTGATGTTCATGTGGGGTTCAGATCTTTTTTAGAACCATTGGCTCATCCTCCCCCCTCTCTAGGCCTCTGAGTCACAAAGTTCAGGGCCGTTTTCTAGGCTACAGGAATAGTTCTGGTTAAGGAATATTATAAACCAGAGTAACTCAGACTAGTGATATATGAGACAAGGCAAGTGGAGTGAGCTGTCTCCATTCATTTTGTCCATCTAAAACCAGTATTGATCGTCACAGCTAGACCTAACAGCAGTGTGGGCTGTCACTTAGACACATCCAGAAGGAATGGGTGAGCTGGGCCAGATGCATTCATTGCACGTGTGTAGATGGCCGGGTTTCTTTGTTGTTGTTGCTGTTGGTGGTGGTGGTGGTGTTTTGTTTTGTTTCTTCTCTTTGGTCTGTTTGTGTTCAAGGTTTATCATAAGTCTAGACACTAGTTTGTGTTAACCCATTATTTGAATGTCTTATTTAATAGGGAATCAATTTTTAATTATTTTAGAAATTTGTTTAATATTCAGAGGCTTTTGTGAAAAGCTGCCTTTTTCCCAAACCTCCCACAAGTTACTTTGTTTTCTCTCTTCTCCGTCCTCATTGGCCCTCATACTATCCCTTGCCTCTGTCGTCCACATTTCTACCTCATTTCTGAAAAATTTTGCAAAAACAAAAAAATGTTCTTCCATGGTCTTTCTGGCAATTTATGGACTTTCAGGGAGGGAGGTACAAAGGGAAGAGAGCATCTGTTTCAAGATTATTATATGGAATATTATAAACCAGAGTAACTCAGACTGTTGATATATGAGACAAGGCAAGAAACCTTTCTCAAGTCTGTTCTAATTTTTCTATCTATTCATTTTTCTTCCTTATATGTGTGATAAATAATGTCATCCAGGGAGCACTGTCAGGTTTCCATGTGTGAGCTCTGCTGCACTCCTGTGATTTGCAGGCGGCCTGTGGCATCAGGAGTACAGAACTGGGCAGGACTGGAAGCCCTGGATGCCAGTCCTGTGTTTCCATGAAGCTTAGTGAGAGATCGTCTTCTTGGGCCTTGACTTCATGATCTGTAAAATGATGGACCAGATTATTTTTGATGTCCCTTTTAGCTAGAATTCCTTGATTTCTGTAATTCTTGAAGAACTCCTTATCAGTGTATTAAAAAAAAAAGAGACCATGGATTCTGGAGCAAGAGAATATGGCTTGCTTCCCATTCTGCCTTTTTGCTTGTGCTTTCTGTAAAATTCTTTTCTCTATGTGCCTCAGTTTTCTCTGTAAAATGGGAATCATAATGGTGCCTTTCCTACCAGTATGTTGTGAGGACTGAATGAATGAATATACATAAAGAGCATGGAAGAGTTCCTGATGAACAGTAGGCATTCAGTAAACATGAACTAGCCTCAGTATCATTACAAAACAAGGATCTTAAAGCATTTTAGAAAGTTTCTCATCAGATGGACATGCTGCTGCCTGAGAGAAGCGTTGGTGAATATTCATTAATTTGTTCATTGGTTCAGAGAAAAGATTGATTTAAGTGCCCAATATTAGCTGAGTGTTGTTCTCAATGAGTGGCAGATTCACTCCAAATATTTAAAACCAGTAGGAATACATATTCACTGTCACTCTAGTGACCTAAGAGAGTTAGTTGGTGCATTGACTTCACTTATTCCTACACCATTGGCAGGTAATAGATAAATAATTGATAGATAAATAGATCATTTTTTACCCTTTTTTTTATATTACATGTTTTGTATTGATTTCCTACAATCCATTTCCTGGATATATTTTCTTTCAAATTTCCTACTTCCTCCTGTATGCTTTTAAAAACACCTTTTCTTCCTCTAGAATCATCTCCTGATCCCTCAGCTTTTGTTTTGATTTCTTTGCTGTGTTCTACTTCCTGACACTTCCCACAGCTTAGCCATAGTCTCTAAGTCCCTTTTTTCTCACCTATGAAATTGAGACAACCAATTTACTTATGGAGATTTTAAATTAGATAATGTTTGAAAAGCACTTAGCACAGTTCCTAGTACGTAACATACCTCAGTAAATGTTGGCAGCATCTGGCATCAATTGAAGCAATAATTCCAAAGCAAGAAATGCTACAAGCTCCTGTGTATGTTTCAGCCATAGGCACTTCCACCAACCATTCCATTAACATGGAATCTTGCACAGCTAGGATCTTGCCTTAACTGTCTTACCTATGTCTTTATATTTGTCACCAAAAACTAAAATTTTACTTGATTTCCTCTTGCTGTCTCCTTGGTCTATTACCTTCTTGGGAAGGCCATGGATTGCATTTTAAATCTATAAACTAAGAAAAAATTCACATGAAAATTTATTGGAAAATAAAGAAAATTTCCACATCTATTTTGCTTTGGGTTTTAAATAAATTTCAGATCATTTTTGTCACACATAATCTAGATATAAAAAAAAAATCAAGTCAGAAGTTAACAGTTTAATACAGGTCAATGAATTTACATGGTCTGAGAAGAAGATTCACTTTTTCAGTTAAAAAATAAATGGAGAAATCATGAGTTTGGTTATTGTTTTTCATTTTTAACACCTATCACTATATTAGTTGTAATTAGTACTGTACGTATTTCTCTTTTGTGTTTTGGCGTATCCTTTATCTACTCTATAGCTCTGGATTTAGGACCCCTTCAGCATCCTAATCCCCACCCCACCCCCCAGCCCTTCCCTTTGCTCCACCATTCTTGGCAAGAAGAACCATCTTCAGATTAGAAATGGTAAAGTCAATATTGACCAAAGGAAACTAGGCCCAAGATAAGTAGGCTGTATTTGCTGGTTTGGACAAATTTCTTCATAGAGTCCTGAGAAAAGTAACATCTGAGAATGCTGAATGTTATTTTTGACAAATCATAAAGAAAAGGAACAGAACCAACAGTTGGAGAGGTACAGATATCACTCTAAATACCAAAAAGAGGAACAAAGTGGACTATGCACACTGCTAACTAGTAATTTTGATGTCTGTCTAGAAAAAAAAAAAAGATTGGTTAATTATATAGTAGCTTATAAGGAGTCACAAAGGAACAAACTGATGTTTAGAAGTGAACACAGGTTAAATAAAAGCCAAATTATTAAAAATAAAAGTGTGTTACACTTACCTCTTTTTGAAATATAATTGCTAATTCAAAGCAGTACTTTGGAGCAGAGACCTGCCAACCACAGCCCTTGAGGCAACTGCGGCCATGCCCGTTTGTTTACCTGTTGTCCTTGGCTGCTTTCCAGGTGCAACAGCAGAGTGGAGTAATTGCCACAGCATGGCCTGCAAGCGTAAAATAATTATTATCTGGCCCTACACAGAAAACACTCGCCAGCTCCTGCTCTAGAGTCTAAAATCATTCTTTCTGAATTTCACTGTGCCTACATATTATCCAGAGATCTTACTAAAATGCAGATTATGATATAGTAGGTCTGGGTGGAGCCTAAGGTTCAGCAGTTCTGACTAGCTTCCAGGGAAGGCCAATGAAGCTAGTCCCCAGACCACATTTCAGTCTAATGAGGATCTGGATTTCAAAAAGACAGCAGATTCCCCTCTTTAAAAAGACTATACACGCAAAGGGGGGTGTGTGTGATAAGAGTCAGAAGTTAGTTCAGTTGATTAGCATCTTATCTGTTTGAATGAAGGTGACCAAAGAATAATAGAGGATCAGTGTTACCTAGGAAGGTTACCTAGGAAGTTAACATCTGGCCATTTCAATGATTATCCTTTCTTTGCACAAGGATATTAGCCCAGTGTTGATGTGTAAAAGCAGCAGTAATGAACTTGATAACTCACATATTTAGATAACTAGCATAAACTGGTGTGCTCTTCTGGATGTTTCCTCTGTTGAAAGACAAGTCTTGATGTGCTTACATTCTTGAACATTTCTTGAGCAGAGACACCGATTGCCCTTTATTGTTAAGTTCTTTACAGGGATGTTTGCATAGCAAACAGCCTTGAAAGAAAGAAATGGAATTCCACTCTCAGGAGCAAAGGACAGATTTGCTTCCTACCTATTATAAAAGATTCGGGTTCCCAAAGTTTAGTATTCCTCACCTGTAACAGAGCCCACTGCCTGTGCAGTATCCCCTGACCCCATACACATCACTCTGCTTAACTTCAGGGTGGGGGAAACCGTGACCAGCAACAAACTTAGACTGTGACAAAATCCTTTGTCTTCGACCCCAGAGTCTTGTGTCTTCTGCCAGCATACCTGGAATGTGGCAGTCCAGCTTCTTATCTGCAAAGTGTGATAAACTTCAGACACTTCCCAATTTTAGACATGTTCACTCAGTGGTCCTAACATAGGTCTCCATTTGCTGACTTTTCCTTCCTCTGTACCCACCTTCCCTCAATAAAATCTATTAACGTCTACTTAATAAAGAAGAGAGAAGCTTTTAAATGAAATTCCTTCACCTTTCTGACATCAGCCATACAGGTCTATCTTCAATCTGAACCTCCATTATCCTTTTCTTGTACAAGGAAGAGATTCACATCCCCCCCCACCCCGCTTCTTTCTGTAACTAAACCCTCTAGTTGTGTGCCAGAACGTCTTGCTGCCTCTGTTGGTGCAGTATGTATCATTCTTTTTCTTCCAAGTTTCTATTCCTCTTACCTGTTTTACCTCTTTTCTGTGAATTTTTAGAATCCTCAAGTTTCCCTATCCAGAACAAACAAAACAAAACAATCTAGAACAAGAAACCTCCTTTACCCCTCATTCCCCACAAGTTCCTGCTCCATTTCTCTCCTTCTTGTTATACCAAGATTTCTTGAAAGCATTGTCTTCCCCACTCTGCTTCTTAGCCATCAATCCACTACAGTTTAACTTCCACACTAGTCATTTCTTTGAAATTGTCTCCTTCTAGGCCTCTGATGGGCTTCAGCCTGTATTTTATGATCCTTAATTTCTTCTCTTCTTCTTTCATGTGCTGGGGACTCAGTCACTACACCCAGATTCTACTCTGAGCTTCAGTCTCACATCCAGCTACTTAGAATATCTCCAGCTGGAGACCTTGAGAATACCTCAAATTTATAATCTTCCCATAAGATTCATTTCCAATGCTACCTTGGCTCAGAAATTGGCTCTATGATGTCCTCTTTAGTCAAGAATGACTTAATTCAGAAAACTAAGGAATAATCCTATCTTTCTTGTTATCACATATCCCATAGTCAGTTAATTGGCCAGTCTGGTTTCAAATTCTTTTTGCATCTGGTTTATCTATATTGATCACTAAGATTCCATCACTTTAGCTCATATCAGTTCCTGCCTGGAGTATGAACTGAACCACCTCCTTATGAATGTCCCCCTTCAGTTTTGACTCCTTCTCTAAGCTGTACCCAGAGTGATTTTAGCCTAACTGTAGGTATGTTGTCATTGCCATAGGCTCCACTCCCACACTTCCGCTACCCTAGTTCTTTCAGTGACCCCCTCTTGCTTTGAAATGAACCCAAACTCTGTGGCCTAATAATAGTTCCTTGCCATAGATTATTAGGCCTGACTGTCTACATCATCTGACTTTTAACCTCATCTCTCACAACCACACCCACGCTCTATTCTTCACTTTCAGTTTCTATAAGTGGTTCTTCTCACCCCAGAGCCATTATTCAGTCCCTCCTCTGTTCTGCACCTCTGTTGCCTGGTGTGAGTTGAATGGAGCACGGACAGACTGAAATCTAAAAGGATACTGGGCCATATCTAATAAGAAAACACTTAATATGAATATACTTATAGTATCCTTAATTTTGGTCTGAAAAAAATTTATGATCTTATGAAAGTAAGATGGTAGAGATATTTCTTCATGGAAGTGTTGAGATTAGAAAGGAACAAAGTGCGAGTGCTTTCTGTGATGGGAATGCCTTTTGGGCATGGGCCTTCACCTTTTCCAACTGCACCATTGGAGTCTATCTGGTACACAGCACTCAGTAAATGTTTGTTTATGGAAATGTAATGTCACTGGGACAAGCCAGCTGTCTGTCATGCTGATAAGGCCTCGTGGGGCAATGTTGTTGTTGTTTTAGGTTAAAACTTATTTGTTTGTCTATTTATTTATTTATTGGTTCTTTTTAGTTAAACATGATAGTAGAATTCATTTTGATATAATTTTAATAAGCATGGACTATATCTTATTCTAGTTAGGATCTCATTAGTGTGGATGTACATGATGGTGGGATTCACTGTGATGTTCTCATATGTGTATATAGGAAAATATATTTTTTTAATGGAGCCACCACAATCCAAGAATAGGGCCTTAGATTTCCATGTCCAGAAACTCATTGTCATTAGCACACTTCAGTGTGATTTGGGTTTCTTGTTTATATTTTTTAATCAATTTTTTATTTGTTTTAACTAGTTATACATAACAGTAGAATTCTTGTTTATATTTTAATGCAACTAAATCTCAGTATCTCAGATTTGACACTTCATTTCTTTCCACTAAAGTCATTGAAATATATTCACCCAATCATTCACATCAGAGGTGTAAATGGATTTTCTCAAAGGATTTCAGGAGACAAGGAAAGCCATCACTTTGTGACTTGACTGCTTCAGGTGTTGCCGTCCAAAAGCTTTACATGCCATCCCCGATGCAAGGATGCTAAAAACTATGTCTTGACCTTGCATCTGCAAGGAGGGCTAACATCTTTTGCTAGAAGTGCTCTTCCACCACATATTTTGAGTCCCCCCCCCCTGCCCCATTTGTGTAGAATTCTCTTAGGAAAATGGAAGGAGAATGAATCAAACTGAGACTTTTTTTTTTTTTTTTTTTTTTTTTGGTGGTGCTGGGGATCAAACCCAGGGCCTTGTATATGAAAAGCAAACACTCTACCAGCCCTAAACTGAGCCTTTTATAGACCAATAGAAAATAAAATGTTGATTTGAATTTCCCACTTTCAATGATTGTTGCTGTCACAGTTTAATTTTTTGTTTTTTCCTTTGTAACATTGATATTTGCAAAAATTTGATTTTAAAAAAATGTGTATCATCCCTATCACACAATGGCCTATTTCTCAATTTGTTGTATGTCATCACAAAGACATACTGAATCTGAAGCTCATCTCAGATTTACTCTTAAAATATAATCCTAAAGAAATAGCTTCATATTGCAAAGGTTTTATGTACACCATTCAGAAGTCACAGACCCTGGAGCCAAAGAGTTAGAGGCTCAGTACCTGGCATTGCCACCTCCCACATCACCCAGCGTCTCCAAGACTCACTAGGTAAGCCTAGTGTTTGAGGATAATAATAGTACCCACTGTGTAGGGTTGCTGTGAGGATGACATACAGTAGCATGCACAAAGCCCTGTATCTGACATAATTACTTTATAAGTATTAGCTATTGTTATTTTAATAATAGTTATGATGACTTCACCAAAACCTAATTATGGTGCTCTTGTCAGAGTTAGTGGCATCTTGGCTGACTCATTTCCTGATACAACTGAAAAGCCCATTTCAGCATTATATAATAATTCAGTTTAATTAATGGACTTGGACATCCATTCTTGAAAAAAGAATGAGGAGTATTTAACTCACAATTAGAAAATACATCCTACTTAGTAACATATTTTAGAAATAAATATTATAAGTCCTTGGAAGAGCTGCAAAGAAACTATTGTGTGTTGGTGACTGTAGATATTTAAAGTATTCATGCTGAGAAACCTGCAGATAACTGTGCACTGCTTTCCAGAAATGACGGCATCTCTAAGAATCTGTTGTCAACTTGAGACAAAGATCATATGGCAACTAATCACTACATGTATGTTATGAATAGAACTCTGTAGAAAACCATACTGGTAACTATGATCTGCTTCCCAGTGACCAGTGGTATAATGGAGTCAGCTCAGGATTTAGAGTTGGCTCAGGCTGGCTCAAGTCCAGGATTTGCCATTTATTTTCTGTGTGGCCTAGGGTTTGGTTGCTTGGCTTTTCTAAGCCTGTTTTCTTGTATATAAAATGGAGCTGGTATGTAACCTAAATCCTTCAATAGGGAATGGTCAAATCTTCAAATATACATGACAACACTGAAGTAAGATACCATTATTAATAGTACTAGTATTTTTACTAATACAATTATCATTCCATTAACAAAATGAATATCCAGAAGAACATGTGTCCCCATGTATGACATGAATTCCTCCAATACAAGACAAATGTCCAGAATGGTCACAGTGCTCACTTTCTTGTTAGGTAAAAAATCTTATTCTATCATAACTCTCGTTATTTCTTAGTAGTGTTATTAGTGCTATTGGTATTCATAATTAACATTAATTCAAGTTTTCAGTTTCTTTTACCTGCATTTAGGTGAACTGATAAAGAGAAAACCAGGTTAGGTTATAAGCCAAGTCACATCCATTCTCCATATACTAAATTGTTTACCAACTCATTATACCCTCACTTTAAATAATCCACAAATTTCCTATTGTTAGTAGGATGAACTTCAAGCTCCTTCTCCTGGCCTGTGAGGCCTTTGGTGATCTGGTCTCTGGTCCTCTACTTCACACCTTTCTTACCATTCTGCTCAACTTCTCATAGCTTTGAGTGTCCCTCCCTCTTCCTGGAATAGCCCTGCCCTTTTTCAACTGGATCAGTATCCATTCATTCTTCCTGTGTGTTCAGTGTCTCCTCCTTCTCATGATCTCTCAAAGAGAGATAATCACCACTTCTTTCACACCACTTTTCCTCTTACACCAGTACATTTACTCTTATACATCACTCGGTATTGAACCTTGGTCATAGATGAGCATCCCCCTCTGGATTATAAGTTATTCAAGTGTAAGCACCACGTTGGATTCACCCTTGCCCTCCACTGATTGATTCACCCTTGCCTTCCAGATAAGTGGAAGTTCCATAAATGTTTAAACAAATTGACTTGAAATTGGGTGACTCCATCATAGCCAGATTGTTTTATTTCCACGTCTCCTTGTAAAGGTTGAAATTCATCCTAAAGTCTGACCACATTCCATGTCCTTGAAGAACAGTAGCCTTCTAAATTTTTGCATGTTTGTCTCTCTGAAATGTGCTAGTGAGAACCTGTTTCATAGACACCAGTGGAGTTGATAAGCCATAATACATGTTTTAATAAATAGATTTAAAAGCATGACACTTAAAATGTTTTACTCCTTTTTGCCAATTGTAAAAGTTTACATAATAAGAAGCATCCATTCTATTATTTAACAGTAAAACAAATCTGTTTGAGAATATTCATGTGAGTATATACTCAAAAAAGTCCTGGTTCAACATCAGACATGGTAAGCCAGTCCCTCGTGCAGCACAACCAGAACAATAAATAACTAGAGCACTGTTTTCAAAAGTAACAAAGTGTTCCAGACTCGGATCCTGGGCACAGTGTATAGTCTGTCTGTCTGTCTCTCCCTTCCTCCATTCCCTCCCTCACACACACACACACACACACACACAGAGAGAGAGAGAGAGAGAGAGAGAGAGAGAGAGAGAGAGAGAGAGAGAAAGAGCCTCAGACTCTGAAATTTTAAAGTTCCAAGTAGAATGCATTAATGAAAATATGAAATGCTTTTTCTTGTATAAATCATAATGAAGCGTTGAGAGATAAAGGAAGAACTAAGGGGGTGGATAATCATCTGCTGCTCTAAAACTGAAACCTGTCATGTAAACTCCCAACTCAAACGCTTAGTTTTAAAGATTTACCTTCAAGAAACCTTAAAGCTTGTATCCCGCCTCATCGGCAACAGCCTCA
Organism: Callospermophilus lateralis; assembly: GCF_048772815.1. Classification (NCBI taxonomy): domain Eukaryota; kingdom Metazoa; phylum Chordata; class Mammalia; order Rodentia; family Sciuridae; genus Callospermophilus; species Callospermophilus lateralis. The sequence goes on from NC_135312.1 coordinate 118,968,947, forward strand.
AACTGTTCCCTGTCATCGAAGAAAACAAATCTTTTGCTCATTCCTGCCTCGGGGAGGCAGAGGGACCGAGGTGGTCCTGTGTGGCTGAATTAGATGAAAGACTTGCCTTCCACCATGGAGACATGGAGTCTAATCAAGTGAAATGAGTTTTGAGATCCCAGCTCATTTCCTAGGGGAGATCAGTTCACATTACAAAATCACGACATCTCATTCATCACAGCTGACGTGGTCTTTGCTCAGGAGAGGACCCCAACTGGGACTAAACCACCTGTCTTCTCTGAAAAGGGGCACTTTATCCAAGTTAGAGTTGAAAGCCTTGGAGTGAGCAAGCATGCCAGCCACCAGCTTCCATGGTGTGGAAGGGAACTGAAGTTTAAAAGAGCAAAGCAAGTCTAAGGAAGATTGGTGGTTGTATTCTTTTTTTTTTTTTTTTCATTCTTCTCAAACTTTATTCAATTTGTGGTACGAAATCAAATTTTGCACTTGAATATGTTCTTTTATATCTTGGCAAAATTTCACACTTTCTTTTAGAATAACACTTCTCTCTTTGAAAACAACAGGACCTCATGGTATTTCAAACACAGCTGCATTTCACACATGTATGTGCTTCTACAGGCTCAATTACCTGTAGGTATTATATCACTTAACCAAATCAACTGACTTATATTTAACTGTGAAGTAGGTAATTGTTATTGTTTACCATAAACAAGTAATTTAGTATAGTAGCAAAACTCACCCAACACATCAACTTCATACCTCTGAAAACTGATAAGAATAGCAGGATACATTCATTTACAAGACCTAAAAGAAGAGCCACTCTGTAAGACACTAAAGTAAGACTCAAAGTGACTTGTTTTAAAACCTGTGACTTCAGATATGCCAAAAAACAAATAATCTAATCTAATGGAGATACTGATGCATGGTGGTAGGAGAGCCAGGATTGGGGCCTCCCTCTATCTTTATCTCCCAGGTTTTATTAGAGACAAGGATAGCATTTCCTTGTATCCAGATTAAATTAGCAAAAAAAGTGTCTTTCTTGCCAACCAATAAATGATCATTATCTCTTTTATTTCTTTCAGGGCATCGTTATCACCCCCCTGTTACTGCTGCTTTTTGTGAGTATTTTCATGTTGTCTTTAATATCTCTTAAGAAAGCCGTCTACAACCCTTTAAGAGAGATTCTTAGAATAAAATTGAAGGTTGAATTCTGCACCATTTTACGTCACAATTCAAACTGTTCCCCCAGTGGAGCTGTGTCCAGTGGTTACATGCCCATATAAAGAGCTCCAGAATCTTGAAACCCAAGGACAACTTCAGTCCCAATTATTAGGCCTCCTAACTAAATCATTCATTTCTGCAAATTAATGACCTGTGACAGAGGTAAAAAAATACGCTGCTCTTTATTTTCTCATTAATAAAACTAAAGTGATTGATAGTGACCCAATGTTTGACAGAAAAGAACCGTGGGCCAGGGCATCAGAGGAAGCTGAGGTTCCAAGGCTGGTGCTGGTATCACCTAGACTCCTCACCCTGGGGGAGGTTGCCTTGATTTTTTTCATCTGTAGAATGGGAAATAGCAACACCTTCCCCAGTCTGTCTTCCAAAGGTAATGAAATGTGCTTTAGAAATTAAAAAATAATAATAATAGTAGAAATAAAAGTAGATACAAGCCACTGGTTAACTCCATAAGAATTGTACAGAAAACAAGGAATGCTAATTAACTGTCTTATTTCTTTTGGCACTAAGCATATGAGAAATTAGATGAAAGATTATAATAGAAATTAATGTTATCTCATGCTGAGCAAAGCATATGTAATCATGAATGATACCTAAAATATTTTATGAACTGTGCATTTTTTCATACCCACATCTTCCAAATATAAATCACTCCACTTATCACTGAAATGTAGTGGGGATGTGTTTCTGGGAGTGAAATAGAGCTGTTTGACTAGCACTATTTGTCAGTGAATTGAAACTATGGGGAGAATTTATTTAATTATAGTGTAATTACCCAAGTTGGAATTCAATTAGAGTAATAGAGTGAGGGACTTCATTTCTTACCAGCTGTGTGGGAAATAGAGAGGGATAGATATCCTACTAAACAGTTGGATTCTGCATCTTTCATGAAAGACATTACCTTCAAGTAATAAGCCACAGCCTCACCCTCCCTCCTGAAATGCGGGCTCCGATCTGAGAAGGTAAGAAGAGTCAAGTAATCAGATCACTTCCCACAGCAGAACAAACCTCATTATTTTAGACTCCACCAGTTTAGAATTTGCAGTGAGTCAAATTAAACCTAAAGTGGATATTTGCATTAATTTGGAAGAAAAGACATGTGCTTACCTACTTGCTCAAACTAGAAGTGAGGACCTGCAGGTATCCATCTGTGGTGCTTTTATTTGACCAAGACTTGAGTCAATGACCTGTGACAGAGGTCAAAAATATGCTGCTCTTTATTTTCTCATTAATAAAACTAAAGTGATTGATAGTGACTCCAGTTTTCCTGGAGCGGCTCTCAGTGGGTGCAGGATGCAGACCTGACTGAGCATCAAGGGAGTAGGACAGAGCTGCGTATGTAGCACATGCACAATAAATGACTGCACAGCCTAGATGTTCTGCACTGCAGACGAATGGCATTTCTTACCCTTGAGATTCATTTAAGAAGAGCAGGACACAAGTTACAGCCACAACAGGTGATTGAATCCTGGGGTAATATTTTTAAGAGTCTCAGAGCCTGGAATCTCTAATACCCTGTTTCAACTAGTGGTTGAATTAACCAAATGAGCACTTTCTCCTCTCCTTCCCAGCTCCCTGCCATAAAGATGTTCTCAGCTGATTACTGTTGTGGCATCACATTACTACAAGCTTTCCAACTCAGACCCACGAGCTTGTGAGCTGTAGTTCAACATTTTAAACTAATAGAGCTATAAGAATAGTGAAAGAAACTCCAAGACCCTCAACTTAAAAGTTGAATACTTCCCTTCTGAGCCAACTGGACTCTCCCAGTAGGTTTAGGAACATCATTGCACTTTAATAGGTACTTAATAGGTTATATGACTTTAAATCACATGCACAGTACATACTCTTTTTTCTGGTTAGGTCATTGTGAATTTTATAAACCATGAATTTCTTAAACATGGGGCCACCAGTCCTTATTTACTGAGCGGGACAAAAACTTAAGTGACTTAAAATACAAACATGTGCATAAAGGGTATACTGTTTTTTTCTCTGCACCGCTGTTATGAGTTGAATTGTTGCCCCAAAAGAATACATTAAAGTCCTAAATTTCAATAAGTCACAATGTGGCTTCTTTTGAAAATGGGAATCATTGCAGGATGTAATTAGCTAAGATGAGGTCATATTGCAATAGGATAGGCCCTTAATCCCATATGACCAGTGTTTCATGAGGAGGCAAACACAGAGGGACAACTTCATGTGGCAGTCGAGGCAGAGATTAGAGTGCTGCATCTACAAACCAAGGAACACCAAGGACTGCTTAGCAAGCCTCAGAATTCAGAAGCGGAGGAGGGCACTCCTGCACAGACTTCAGAGGTGGCATGGTTCTGCTCAATTTCAGACTTCAAACTTCCAGAGCTGTGAGAAAATACATTTCTGTTGTTTTACGCTTCCCAGCTTATGGGCTTTGTTACAGAAGTCCAAGAATCTAATACAACCCCTGAAGATTGTATTATTTTATCATATTTTGAAAATGGACATTTCTCATATTCAGGCCTAGTTGCCATGAAAGGCAGTATTTGCTGATGGAACCTCAGGTCCCTGTATTATTAACCTCTTCTCAGAATATCCCCTTCCCTTTCTTGCTCCAACTGAAGTGTGTCTTCTGATTTATGTTTCTGCCTCAAGCATGTTTCCTGTCACTGAGTCTTGAAGTGGGGTATGGTGTCTTTCTTGTGCCTCACCACAAATTCCAGGTCACTTCCCATGCCCTCTGCATAAAATCTCCTGCTTTCTTTGTATGTTATACCAGTACACCTGGTGTGGTGGTGCAGACCTGTAATCCTAGCTACCTGGGAGGCTGAGGCAGGAAGATCACAAGTTGGAGGTAACCCTGGCTCAAAACTTTTAAAAAGGTCTGGGGATGAAGTTCAGTTGTAAAGCACCGCTGTGTTCAATCCTGCGTGCGCGTGTGCGTGTGTGTATGTGTGAATGCTATGCCAATACATCAGTTCCATCTGTTTCCCCTCCTTGTTGTAGTTATCAGTAGTACCCAATTCATTTTTTATCAATCTAAAAAGGTGTTAGCATGCTCCATTGTTTTCTTCTTAACAGTGCACCAGTACTTGGTGTTTTCAGTCTTCACATATATGACCTCCTGTACTCTGGCATCTGAGTTCTCTTCTCCAAAAAGGTTGACTTCTACTTCATCTCAGACAACTATCCCAATAGTCAGTCCCTTGACTTTGCTACTGCTGAAAAGCTTCATTCCCCTATAATCCTATTTTCAGATATCCTCTCTGTCCTGTATTCATACTCTCCAAGTCAAAAATTCTTCAGACTCACTGGAATGGTGAGATCATTTACCTTGTCACCTTATAATTCCTTGACCCATCCCTGCCTACCCTCACCATGATGCCCTCGTATCTCATCTTAGGCAGCCCAGATCCCATGGACCCTCAGTACAATTCCTTTCTTATAGTGTACCATCAACAATCTTGCTCATCCCAGGGCTTAATATTTACCTGGCAAAGTACTAAGCCTGCTGCAATTCAGTTCTACCTCTTCCCACATGTGTACCTGAACACCCTGACACAAACACTACCATGACACTGGTCTCATTTCAAATTCATGACAGCTGACTTGTAGTGAGCCTGGTACTCATGCTACCTTCCCCTAATCCATTCACTTTTCTACTCTGGAGAATTATTTCACACGTTCTCTTTGCCTCTCAAATCTCTAATGTCTCTCTTTTTGTATCAACTAATGCTGAAAGGAAATTAAATGATAAGGAAATGAGAAGCAATCAGAGGAAATTGACAAGTCCCACCTACCTGCATTCATTAGTCATATTCTTTGCCACCTCTCCTGTTTTCATAGATAAACTGTTTTTACTCTCATCTAAGGCCAGTCCCTTTAGTAATGCTATCTCTTCTTGCTCACTTAGTGATATAAATCATATAGATTTCTCTTTCTTCTACATCATCAAATTTTCTCTTTCTTCTGGGTCATTTCCATTAGCATAGAAGCACTCATCTTAAAAATTAAACCTCACTTTTTTCTATCTGAACTCTATTTCTGTACATTTTTTAAAATATTTTTTAAAGTTGTTGATAGACCTTTATTTTATTTATTGATATGAGGTGCTGAGAATGGAACCCAGTGCATCACACTTGTCAGACAAGCGCGCTACCACTGAGCCACAGCCTCAACCTCTCTGTGCATTCTTTATAAATTTTTATTTAAGTTATTTAAACCTGTTCATCACCTGTTCAATCTATGTATTGAATTCTTTTTCCCCCCCTTCAGTACTAGGAATGGAACCCGGGACCTTACACATGCTAGGCAAGCAGTCTACTACTGAGCTGCATCCCCCCATCTATATTGAGTTCTTCCTTCTCCAGGCACTTTCCTGGGTGCCACGATATAGCAATGAGCAAAAAGAGGATAAAAAAGGATGTCTCTGCTCTCATGGAAGTTACATGCAAAAATGGAAAGAAACAGCCAAATAGAAATACAGTGTGGAAGGTGGATGCTAAGTGCTGCAGAGAAAATAAAGTAAGGAAGGGAAAAAAGAAATGCCAGGGTGGAGTCAGGGAGAAGGTTGCTATTTTAATTAGGATGGTCAAGTTCTGACTCTCTGTGAAAGGGATATTTGAGCAAAGACCTGGCGGAGAAAAAGGAGTGAGTCTTCTGATGTCAGAGGCATGGGAGGGGCCAAATGATATAGAACCTCAAAGTCCTTTGTAAGGACTTGCAATTTTAATTTGAGAGAAACGGGATATTATTAAATGGGTTTTGATGAAGGGAACTGCATGTTCTGGCATACCTTTTAAAAGGATGATTCAGCAAAGGTGTCTCTCTTGAAATGACATTTGGTTAGACCTGATGAAAGTGAAGGAGGGAGCCATGTGGATACCCAGGGTGGGAAATCCAGGCTGAGCCAAGAGCAAATGTTAAGACTCTGAGGATAGCCAGTCCCAGTACTTCACTGGGATTGTATTAACAGGAAGCTAGTATGTGAGTTTGACCAAGGGAATGGCATGTTCTGACATATACTTTTTAAAAGGATGATTCTAGATGCTGGGTTGAGAATAGATTGTAAAGGGATGAGTGTGGAGGCAGGAAGACCATTAGATAGATATTTCAGTATCATAACAAGAGATACTATTAGCTTGCACTAGAGTGATTGGATAAATGTGGTGGGAAGTAGTTGGAAATAGAACTTGAAAGTAGAACTGAGACTGAACGAAGGTTATGAGAGAGAGAAGAGTCAGGAAGACTCCAAGCCACAGCAATTGAAGAATTTAGTTGCTATTTACTAAGACAGGGAAAACTGTAAGGTTGGCCAGGTTGAAGAAACTCTATATAGAGTTCAGTATTCACTGTGTTCAGACTAGCTGCCTTTTAGACAGCTAGGTAGAGACCTCAGGTCAGCAATTGACAGTGTGAGTCTGGAATCCAAGGGGAGTCTGAACTAGAGATATTCACTTTGAGAGGTCAGCACTGAGGTGGATTTTAAGTTAGACTAGAAGCAAATGGAGAATAGAAAAGGAAGATACAAGAGTTCAAGGCCTAGAGCATTACTATATCAAGAGAACAGCAAGGAAAGCCAAGGAATGGCCAATTTGCCAAGAAGGAACACCAAGAGATTTTGATATTCCAGAAGTCTAGCTGAGAATGTATTTCAAAAGGGGGGCAATGATCAACTACTTCAAATGCTGCTAATAGTTGAAATAAATGAAGTTTGAGAAGCAGCTATTGGTTTAAACAAGATAGTGGTCATTGTGGGCCTTTCCAAGAACTGTTTCTGTTATTTTCTATTTGTAGAGAGGTGGCACAGTAAAGTGACAAAGCATAAAATTTTGGTTTAATTTGCAGTAAATACCAGTTATATAATTATAATCTTCTTTACCTTTCTTGGTCTCAGATTTTACCTCTGTAAATTGAAAATTATGATAAGAAGTAGTGAGTAAATGTATGTGGAAGCATGTTATAACCATGCAGATGTTAGCTACTTAAATTTCCCACTTCATAGAGAAAAACAGAAAATAATTCCAAGAAGGACACCCAGGTTCCTCTCATCTGGAATGCAGCAATAGTTCTACCGCTTCAGACCTTGGTGATGGGCTGAATTTTAAACCATAAGATTCTATAACCATGTATAATCTATAATCTTATAATCATATATGTAAATGATTCTACTATGGGTATCACAGTCACAGGAAGAACAATGAAACTTTTCCTGAAATATTACCTTTTATTCCTAAGATCCTGTCTTAGTGTATTCAGGCTGCTGTAACAAAATACCATAAACCAGGTGACTTTACAAACAACAGATATTAATTTCTCATGCTTCTGAAGCCTGGAAAGTTCAAGATCACGGCAGATTCTTTATGTGGCGAAGGCATGCTTTTGGTTCATAGATGGCTCCTTTTTGCTGTATCCCCGTGTGATGGAAAGAGCCACCTGGCTCCCTAGGGTCTCCTTTATAGGAATACTAATCCCATTCATAAGGGCAGCAGTCGGGACCTACTCCCCTCCACAAAGCTTACCTCTTAATGGGGTGGGGGTTCAACTTGTGAACTTGTTGTAGGGCATGGTAACATTCAGATCGTAGCAGACCCAGAGCCCAAAGCATTTTCATGCACATTAACTGTTATCTGACTTGGGCAAGGGCAACCAGTGCCTTTATTTATTTTGTGAATACAAATACCTCAGTCCATGAAATTTGTCTTGGGGGTTAATTAAGACCTTGTCAGCTTTAAAAACTGCACATATAAATTTACTACTTGAAATTTTTTTAGTCATTTTCCTTATGAAATAATATTATAAGTGGTAAGTGTTCATAAGATTTAGCTTCTATTGGACTAGGAATCATGCATGTCTTATTCATGACCTTACCTCCAGTGCCAGGTATTCAATAAATATTTGCTGGAAGGAGGGCAGTAGAAAGGTGATTGAGTAATTAATAACTAGAATGATCCAAATGGTAAATAAATAAATAGTTAGGAGGTTAGATCACAGCCATACTCATGAAATCTTTTATTTGCTCTGAAAAACAAATTACTTTTTTCAATATTATGAAACAAAACACCTAGTATTTGAGTATTACAAAGATAATCTGACACTGATTATTTTAGTTAGGTTTTTTTGTTTTGTTTTGTTTTGTTTTGTTTTTGCCTCTGTGACCAAAAGACCTTATAAGAACAGTTAGAGGAGGAAGTTTCTTTGGAGCTCACAGTTTCAGCAGTTTCATCCAAAGGATAGCTGGTTCCATTGCTCCATTATTCTGGGCCCAAGGTGAGGCAGAACATCAGGGCAGAAGAGTATGGTGGAGGAAGGCAGCTCAGGACATGGCACCAGGAAGCAAAGTGAGATGAACAGTCTAGACAAGGGACAAAATATGTACCCCAAAGGCATTCCTCCAGTTACCCGCTTTTTCTAGCCACACCCTACCTACTTACCACCCAGTTAATCTGTTCAAGTGGATTAATGCTCTCATCATAACCCAATCACTTCATCTCTGAAATTTTTTTCACTGCCTCACACATGAGCTTTTGGGGGAACCACATATCTAAACTGTAACACTGACCCTTCCCTGAAAGAGCTTATGGTTTAAAAAAGAACTAGGATATGGACACAGATAATTAAAAGTCAAGGTAGAAATTCTAAGTATCCCCAGTATCATCATATTTCAAAGGAAATTATTAAATACAAAACATTTCATTAAGTAGAAGGTGGTCCTTTGCATGAATTTCAGGCCGAAAGAAACATTTTAATTTGAGGAGCAGGGAACGGTGATAGAAACTGCTAATGTTTCTCAAGGGATCTCCTGCTTGCCTCAGATTTTTTCTTGGGATAGTTCTGATTTTCTGCTATGTCTAACATCACTTAAACTTGCATCTCTTTCCTTTCCTTTGATGTGGTTTATCACTAACAGTATGTTTAGCAGCCATTATTATGCTCTTTATTCAGCAGCATATAATAGAGAAGACTGAAGGAGAGAGACTATAAAACTTAAAAGTAGTGGTGTGATGTTTAGGAGGATGAGGCCCCCGTGCTGGGTGAAGCAGCTCAGCTGTGAAGTCAGGCTGTTGGGTTTTAATTCTGGTCAGCAGTGCCAGGGCCATCATCGGGCGGAGTGAAGCCCCCTTATGGGCTCCTGTTCCCCTGAAGTCTCCACAGTAACTACTTCACAACTTCTTCCAGCCACATGAGGCAGACCCTAAGAAGAGGAATGTAAGGAAGCAATGTCTAATCTTTTATCTTACTCCCCTTGAAAGTTAAGGTAAAGAAGCACAAAGATGACTGTTCAAACCATAAAAACAAGTCTCTCTAATCCCACAGAATTGTGATTGAAGGAAACCATATATTGGATTATGTTGTTATGGTCCCAAGCTCCAAAGTTTTGCAGACCACCATTTTATTCAAATAAGTTCATGCTTGGCACAGGAAGATCAGTAACACTTAATGCTTGTACTATGGAAAGCCTTACCTCTGCTCTTCCCAGCCATCAAGGTCAATTAAACTTCAATACCTCTTGAAACTAGGGTCCAAACTTTGACCACTATTGAAAGCCAGTATCCTCAGAGTTTATAGGTGACACCATTTTCCTACGTAGGGGATATTTGGATATTTGGCATTTACCTACATGCTTACCCATTCGGTATCATGTAAGTACCCCTTAAGTAAATGGGGGCACCACTAGCTACTGGCTATGCTGCTGTGTCGATCAATCTCTTATAACTTGGCCCCTAGTCAAGTAGATAGGTATTTATAAGGCACTGTGGTAATTAGACGTATATACACACATACAAATGTGTACATGTACACCAATACATATACACACAATGCATACACACCAGCCTCTTTCCAGGCTGCCCGTCCCCCTGACCTGCCTGTCTCTTCAGTTAGTTTCCATTTCAGCAGTTCTTAAGTCCAGTAGACTTGCATGGTCACAACACTGCATACAACACCTTGTTTTTCCAGGATGGGTGAGAAAGGTAATGTTTATTGAGTAGCTATTATGTGTATTTTATGCATAGGCCCATGTAACAAACCAACTACCTTTAAAGGTTGGTGTTATCCTCACTTTGTATGAGAAAACAGAGGTCCAAGAAGATTACATAACTTGAGACTAACTTTAGTTGTAAAGTTGGTAAAGAACACAAGACCTTTTTACCCTGGGCTTCCTCTCCTTGAATGATCCTTCTAGGTTATTCCTCAAAGCCTGCCTTCAGGGAGACACAGTTTCTTTTTAAGATATATTATCAGCATTCAATTACTGTTTCTTAAACATCTGTAATCTAAGTAATGTGGGAGACAAAGAAGAATGAGGCATAATTATTGCTTATTGTGGGTAAACAGGAATAAAGAATATGGGAAGAATTTAGAGAAAAAAGTAACTGTTAAACTGTCATTCAGACTAAGTTTAACAGAAATTCATAGAAGGGAGAGGTCTGGATCAGAAAGATCAGGGGTGGCCTTTGAATCTATAATCAACAATTATTTCCCTGGTAATTGGCTGCCTGTGATTAAAAATTTCTAATTGCATCACCATCAACAAAAGTAATATATACAGCCATTAATGTCATGTATAATATGGGGATTATTTTTTATACTGTGTTCTCAATTATGGTTGCATAATTGATGGTCACATGTGTGTGAGATACATAAAATGTTACAAGTAAACATAAAGCACTCAAAGAGGAACTAGCCATTTGGTTGCCCCAGTTGCTCCTCAGAGGAGCCAGTTTCTCAGCCTCTAGCCCAGAGTGTTTGTTCCTAAAGAAAGTGAAGATGAATCTTCTCCTCTTGGAGTCCCTTAATAGCTTGTCTTCTTACTGCATGTGTAAATCACAGAGAGGTTGTTCTCAGAATTTAGTGAAGAACAATAACCAGTGGTAAATTTAATAAATGCTTGTGCCAGGGCTCCCCACCTTACTGACCCATAATTGGAGGGAATGCAAGGAGAAGCCTTCTAAGTAACTTTCAAACGCATTAGAGGTGACATTGATCAACTCCCTCCCCTCTTAAGGAGTAGTGACCAGAGATATCAATTTCATTGCTGGCTTGAAACTCCTGCGACCTAACAGGAGTGAGGTGGAGACACAAAATGAGCTGGCGGCAGCTCTCTCTTAGCCTCCTTCTCCCTTGCCCTTTGGTCCCCCTCTAGCACCAGCTCTGGGGGGGGCGTAGGGCCTTGCCAGAATGGGAGCCACTGCAAACCTGTTGGTTACCAAGTCTTGAGCACCCTCCTAGAGGAACGTAAGCATTTGTTCTATTTGAGGGAGTAAATTGGGCAAGCAAGCTCTAAATTGAGCAAGCTCTTTGGTTCCCAAAACAAACTCCAGATTGACAAGATCAAGCCTTTTGTCAGGGAATACGGAGCAAAATTTGTTCCTAGACACCTCTGTGTATATCTGCCTCTGCTCTTCATGTCCTGGAAGCTGCCCTCTTTATGTTAGAAAAAGCCGGTTTACAGTTTATTGTAACCCGAATCCATGACCGTGACCATTAAGTTTCCATCAGGGCTGGGGCATAGCTCAATGGTAGAATGAGATTTTAAGTATCCACTGGGCCCTAAGTTCCACCCCCGGCACTGGGGGAAAAAAAAGTTTCTATCAAAATTATTGGAAGATAATCTTTTCATCTTACATTTTAAACTAGTATTTTACGTGTTTTACAACACGTATGAAGCTGGAGGATTTTAAGTTAAATTAAATAAGCCAGAAAGACAAATACTGCATGCTGCATGATCTCACTTAATATGAACAATCTAAAAAAATCAAACTCATAGAAACTTAGTAGAAGAGAGGTACAGGGTTTGGGGCAGGAGAACTAGGTACCAAGGTGCCGCTGTAGAGCTGGGGTTGTGGCTCAGTGATAGAGTGCTTACATAGCATGTGTGAGGCACTGGGTTCGATTCTCAGCACCACATATAAGCAAATAAATAAATAAAGATCCATCAATAACTAATAAAAATACTTAAAGAAAAAAGTTGCCATTGTAAAATGAATAAGTTCTAGACACCTTGTGGCATTTCAGCTTGATACTTTAGTTAGTAATCATTTATTGCACAATTAAAATTTGTTAACAGTAGATCTTAAGTATTCTCACCAAATAAATAAAAAGCAAACTAGATGAGATGATAGATATGTTAAATAGTTTGACTGGGGTGAATATTTCACAGTTTACATATTATCAAAGCCTCATGTCATATACCTTGAATTATGTGATATTATCAGTTATACCTCAATAAAATAGAAAGTATACATTTGCATATAAACAAAAGTGAAGCCATGTTCTATATAATTTTTATCTTTAAAAAAGTCATTAAAACCTATTTTGTTCTTGATTTCTCAGAGAAGAAAAAAAGACCATTTAGCTAGAAAAAGAGCAATTCTTCTACTTAAATACTCCTTCTATGCAATAACCCAATTTTAAGTTGATGCAAGCAACTGAATCATTATGACTATATAACCACCATTTTTCCTAAGTTGATAAAGTTGTCATCATTTTCACATTGAGTCTGTCACCTGATATACAAGTGACTCATCAATTGTGTGTAAGTAGTCAACTTAGTTTGCAGGTATCCCTGTGAGAGAAGGGTCCCAGGGAATGAAGGAAAGACAGAACCGTAGTTCATGGGGAAAGGCAGAATTCTGGAAAGATTTGCAAGACTCTCCCTTCTCCTGTCTAAATGCTTGGTTTGGGAACAGGAAGGAGACATGAGTCTGAGTGTGTCTGAAGAAAGCAGGTGCAAGAGTTAGATGGATAGACAGCTTGTCCCTCCCTGTCCTCCTTCCCCCAGGGCTGGGGTTCTTGGCTGTGTGGGAAGAATGGAAATGGGGTGGGAAAGGAACAATCCTGTTCTATGTCTGAAGCTGCTGCTTCCTGATTTTCTAGCCAGAGAGGTTTCATGTTCATCGTTCTATGGTATAAACTGTAAATATCTATTCTTATTTTCCCCTGAATATGATGCTAATGAAAGTGAAGGCCAATCATCAAGGGTGAATTATTTAATACAATAATGTTTTAATAGCTGAGAAGAGACACAAATAGTGGCGTTGCCTGTGGCTAATGGATTTCCCTGATAGGAGATAAAAGGCTGATTACACAGCAGAGCCAGTGAAGACCCTGCGCATTAATGACAGTTTACAGGTCAGCTCACTTACAGGAGTGATTTAAAACGCACCATCTGTTTTCTAACTGCTGGTTGATAAGTGTGATTCTGCAGACAGTCAGCGTCTCTTCATCAGAAATTGTCACTCGTTTGTCTTCCTGAGTCTGGTTAGTTTGGCCCCATAATATTTACCGACTCAACTCCCCGATTCTTTACAAATGAAATAATTTCTAAATTGAGTGGATTGATGGCAGTCAGTCCTGCTTCCACTTAGCCCTTCTCTGCCAGATTAGAAAATGAGGCCCTAATGCCCTACGGCATCCCCTGTGTGCACTGCATTAACTCCTCTGTGAGGCATCTGCCCCACCCCAGCCCTCCCAGTCACTACCCTCCTTGGCTGTGTTGAGAAAACAGCCACTCACATCGTCTCCTGCTTCCTGTAATTCAGATCAGGAACCCCAGTTGAGAAAGGAACCTGTTCCCCAACCCATGGAGGCAGATGGACACATGTGCTCCTGCATGCCTCCCCCAGACCCCCTCGCCTCCCCCCACCCCTGCCATTCTCACATCGGTGAGGGGAGGAGAGTCCAGTTTTGGCTTCCACTCTGTCTCTTTCCTCATTTCTGGTGCCTGTGTCGTCTGTAATTAATATGCAGTGGAGCCGTAGGATGAAGTGTGAGGGCTTTGGACTACATTTCTGGATTTAGATCCTGGCTTTGTCTCTTCGAACTTTCATGACCCAGGCCAAGTTGTTTAAGTTGTGTCACTGTTGCCTCATATGAAAATGGGGGTAGGAACTAGTTTCTCTCAAGGGATTGCTGAATATTAAACTGTTGGACACACATTTAGCCTTGAAAAGCAGTGACTGCCACATAGAAGTGCACAAAAAATGTCGCTGCTGTATTTATAGGACACAGTGGGGTGGGAGGCCAGTGTGATCCTTTCTTAGATCTATGAGTTGAGTGGAACTTTGTAACTCAGCTGAATGGAGTTGGAAGAATAGAAAGGAAACCTTGTCAAGCTCCTTTTTTTTTTTTTTTAGCCTACTTATTGTAGCCATTCACTAATTAACAGATTTATTGAGTACCTACTATGTGGTGCTAGAGTACTGGTTCTCAAAGTGTGAACCTCAGCTTAACCGCACCACCTCCTGGAACCTTTATTAGAAATGCAAATTCTCACCATTCTACCCTCCCCCATCATTCTCCTTAGGCTTTCTGAATCAGAAACTCTTAAGGATAGGGCCAGGCTATTTGTGTGTGTGTGTGTGTGTGTGTGTGTGTGTGTGTGTGTGTGTTATACCTTCTTTTTAGATATACCTGGCAGTAGAGTATATTTTGACATATTATACATACTCGGAGTATAACTTATTCTATTTAGGATCCTATTTTTGTGGCTGTATAAGATGTGGAGTTTCACTTTGGTGCATTCATATATGAACATAGGAAAGTTACATCAGATTCATTCAACTATCTTTCCTTTTTCTATCCCGCTTTTCTTTCCTTCATTTCCCTTTCTCTAATTCACTGAACTTTTATTCTTCCCCCTTCCCATCCTTTTTGTGTGTTTGAAGAGAACATTTGGCCTTTGATCTTTGGGGATTGGCTTATTTCACTTAGCATGATAATCTCCAGATCCATCCATTTATCAACAAAAGTCATAAAGTCATTCTTCTATATGGCTGAATACTATTCCATTGTGTATATATCTCACATTTTCTTTATCCATTGTGAATTAAGCTGCTATAAACATCAGTGTGGCTGTGTTCTGTAGTGTACTGATTTTAAGTCCTTTGAGTATAGCTAAGGAGTGGGATAGCTGGGTCAAATGGTGGTTCCGTTCCAAGTTTTCTAAGGAATCTCCATACTGCTTTTCAGAGTATTTACACCGATTTTCAGTCCCACCAGCAGTGAATGAGTGAACCTTTTCCCCTATATCCTTGCCAACATTTGTTGTTACTTGCATCCTTGATAATTTTCATTCTGCAATTGCTAGAGACGTTAAACTTTTTTTCATATATTTGTTGACCATTGTGTTTCTTCTTCTGTGAAGTATCTGTTTAGTTCCTTTGCCCATTTATTGACTGGAGTATTTGTTTGGATGTTAATTTTTTTTTTTAGTTTTTTTAATATCCTGTAGATTAATGCTCTATCTAAGGTGCAGGTGGCAAAGATTTCTCCCATTTTTTAGGCTCTCTCTTCACACTCTTAATTTTTTCCTTTGCTATAAAAAAACTCTTTAATTTGATACCGTTGCATGTATTGATTCTTGGTTTTACTTCTTGTGCTTTACAAGTCTTGTTGAAGAAGTCAGTTCCTAAGCTGACACAGTGAAGAGCTGGGCCTACATTTTCTTCTCAGAGGCATAGGGACTCTGGTCTAATGCATAGGTCCTTGATCTACTTTGAGTTGAGTTTTGTGCAGGATGAGAGATAGGAGTTAAACTCTTACTACAAATGGATTTCCAGTTTTCCCAACACCATTTGCTGAAGAGGCTATATTTTCAAATGATGTTTATGGCACCTTTGTCTAGTTTGAAATAAGTGTATTTATATGATTTTGTGGTTTGTGTGTGTGTGTGTGTGTGTGTGTGTGTGTGTGTCTTCTGTTCTGTTGCATTGGTCTTCATGTCTGATTTGTTGCCAATACCATGCTGTTTTTATTACTATAGCTCTGTAATATAATTTAAGGTCTGGTATTGTGATTGATGTCTCCTGCTTCATTTTTCTCACTAAGGATTTCTTTGGCTATCCTTGGCTTCTTATTTTTCCAAATGTAATTAGTGTTTGTGTTTTAACTAGCCCTCCGGATGTTTCTGATGTGCTAGAGTTTGCGAACCACTGCCCTAGATGTAAATTGTGAATAAGTAGTGTTCTGACCTGAAGGAGAATACCAT
This sequence comes from Callospermophilus lateralis, assembly GCF_048772815.1. Classification (NCBI taxonomy): domain Eukaryota; kingdom Metazoa; phylum Chordata; class Mammalia; order Rodentia; family Sciuridae; genus Callospermophilus; species Callospermophilus lateralis. The sequence goes on from NC_135312.1 coordinate 118,985,145, forward strand.
CTCTAGGGAGAGACCATTTGTAAACAAGAACAACCAAGGATGCCAAGAGGTTCAATGGAAATGCAGAGGACAGTGGTTCACAAAAGAGGAAGGTGCAATTCAGCATCTTGGGAGAAGTTTTTTAAAAAGATTCCTAAAAACTGAGTCTTGGAAAGATTAAAAACCTGCCAGTTGTAAGTGGGGAAATGACATTCCAGAGAGAGAAGTTCTGTGTACTTGGGATGGGCAGCCATGTGTGTAGACCTTGACTTTTTATGAAAAACAGCCCCTTGAGAGGAGGGGTTTTACATTTTGTCCACTGTTATATCCCAGTGCTGAGAGCATCCCCTGAGAACGGGCAGCACACGGTCACTACTGAAATGATTGAACACCAAGGTCCTAAATTCCCACAGACCGAGTTTTCATAAATCTTTTCTTCTCAGCATAAGATGTGAAAACCAGGAAACCAACCTTCTTGTGAGTCCTCTGCTTTAAAGTACCACATTCCTGTAAGAAATTAGCCAGTGACCGGTTTGCTTGTTTAACACACTGTATCTTAAAGTCTGGCTTGGCGGTAGGAGGCATACTGAAATCTGCCAGGGTAGTTCAGTAAAGCCCAGAGCTCTTGCTTAATACAAGATGACTCTGAACCTGCAGACTTTACCCGCAAATTATTGATGCTTCTTCCAAGCCCCACTGGTCTTTACAATAGAAGCCACAACTGGTTCCTCATTAAAATATGAAGAACTAAATATCCTAGGCAGCATATTTCCTTCTGCTTTCATTAAGATCAACCCTGCATACAAAATAATCAGGTCTCGTACTTTGCTAGTCATGTTCTCATATGCTGCCCTGAGCCAGATGCTCACTCTTCTTTCTTCTGGATGCCAGGGCACTTCACAGCATCAGAAACTTCCCAAGGGCACCTCTGCATCTTCACTCTGACCACAGCGACAGGTCTGGTGGCCAATTCAAAAGAAAGGACTTATGCCAAATTAGACTTCAGTCCTGAGGTTTCCCCTTTCAGTGCCACTTCTAAGGGACTCATCCCGAAGGATTTGCTCCCCAGAAACCCCCCCTACCATCCCTTATCTGGCTTTGGGTACCCTGTTAATTTCATCTGTAGCTCACTCTGATCTCTCATCTGACAGTGACTCAGAGAAGGGCCGCTCCAACCTGTATTTTCAGTCGAGTAAGTCAGAGGTCAGAAGCATCTTGGGGTCATGGACACCCTCCTCCTCCGTCCATTGCCTTGTTCCACTGTCTTCTCGTAGCATAAAGTTTTGGAACACTGAGCACATGATTAGCCTATTATGTGATAAATGGAGAAGTTTAAAAACTAATGACTTAATAAGTAGGCAAAGTATCTAAAGAGATATTTCTCAAAAGAAGAAAAACAAATGGCCAACAAATATATGAAAAAATGTTCAGCATGCTTAAAACAATCAGGGAGATGCAAATCAAACTACACTGAGATTTTATCTTACCCCAGTTAAACTGACAATCATGAAGAATACAAATAACCATAACTGTTGCTGAGGATGTGGAGAAAGGGGTATACTTATACATTGTTGGTGGGACTGAAGATTAGTACAACTAATTTGGAAAGTAGTGATTCCTCAAAAGACTAGGAATGGAACCATCATATGACTCAGCTCTCCCACTCCTTGGTACTTACCAAAAGAACTAAAATCGATATATTATGTGGTGGTGCAAGCACATCAATGTTTATAACAGCACAATCCACAATAGCCAAGTTATGGGACCAGCCTAGGTACCCATCAATAAACTAATGGGATAAAGAAAATGTGGTGTGTGTGTGTGTATATAGAGAGAGATATTTATATATACACACACAATAGAATTCTACTCAGCCATAAAGAACAATGAATGGGGCTGGGGTTTGTGGCTCAGTGGTAGAGCGCTTGCCTAGCCCGTGTAAGGCACTGGATTCCATCCTAAGCACCACATAAAAATAAATAAAATAAAGGTATTGTGTCCGTATTCAACTAAAAATGTTTTTTAAAAAAGAACAATGGAATTATATAATTTTGTTGGTGAAAGAATGGAACTGGATAACATTGCTAAATGAAATAAACCAGACTCAGAAAGTTGAGTGTGGAATATTTTCTGTCATACAGGGAAGCTAGAGAGAAAAAAGAATAAAAAAGGGGGATGTCTAGAAAACAGAAGGGAGATCTGTAGAGTAGAAGCAGGAGACCAAGTGAGAGGGAAGAGGGGAGGGAAAAAAGAAGTACTAAGAATCAAAGTAGAGAAAACTATGTTATATACATTTATAAATATGTCAACATGAACCCCACTGTTATGTGTAACTAATAAAAGGCACTAGTAAAAATAAATGCAATACATAATAGTTTTAAAGCCAAAGTCAAAATTAGTTCTTCTTTATTCCACTGGACTTAGAGAAGGAATATTGCTTGATATGTTATTCATTTAAAAATTTTAAAAACATAAATTTAGGTTGAGGTAGAAGGAGGAACCAGAGATACAGGAGATGAGTCATGAGGGTCCAGGTAGAAATGGTCAACTCTTATGTGAACACCATACCTCTAAATTCCATGCCCCTCTCCACGCATTGTAAACCTTATGAATAGAGCATTGAGACGGATGGTGTTAAACTTGAAAACTTGGTTCATTAAGATTTTATTTTTCTATTCATGTGGTGCCTCGATTTGTCATGAAATGTTTTTCTTTATTTCAGTTCTTCTCCAGGAACAAATGTAAGGCTAATATTTATGGAGAAAATATACTTGTTAAGCACCGTGTGCTTCAAAGACATAGTTGCTGTAAGATAGGGTATAATTGTTAGCTTTTACTATTTTAGTTTGGCATAAAAAGAAATGGCTAACAGCCAGGTAGCTGTCAACACTCCAGGAATCCTGTCCTTCATCAGTTTCATTTTTTCTGCTTGACTTTATTCATTTTTCACTTTATATCTGTTCCAGAGGGAAAGGACTGAAGCTACAGTTTTAGGGGTGAAAATGACAGCCAAAGGTCAATGTTGAAGCTGATATCAAATGGTGTGGGCCACTGGTGGGCAAGATGCCTTAAGTCATTGTGTCTTGTATATGGGGATTGAGGATGGTGACAGTTTTATAAAATACACCAATATAGAGAAAAGATTTTGGTAAATGATTCATGTAAAAAATCAGAAATCAATGAAAACATTGGTCTTACATCATTTCATTCTGAGCTGTTAACTTTATTTATCTAAATATTTTATTTGCTTTATCTGACATTCTGTGCCCTCAGTCATCTCCAATGTCCTTTCACAAAATGATTTTCCAAAAGATATTTCTAAGTTAACTGAACTTAGGTCGATATGAAATTGAGATTGGATCTGTAGGATAAGGGCAAAAAGGAAGTTCCAAGGGCCAAGGAAAGCACCATTGATGGTTTGGGAGACCCTGGCTGCCCGGGACTCAAGAAAGAAAGAAGCAGGCTGCTGTTTGTCAGAGAGATCTGAGAGCCAAGAGGAGGTACTAAAAAAGATGAGGCAGTTCACAGGAAGACTTAGCAATGCCTGAGGGTGAGACTAATATGCGTGTGCAACTGTGTACCTAGTTCGACACTCCTATGCTGCAGGGAGTAGAATCTTTATGAAGCTGAGATTGCAATTTTGTGAAGAAACAACCAAAAATGAAGGAGAAGGAAAAATGGGAGTTAGGAACAATATTAAGACATACAAATTTAGGAGAGAGATATTGAAATTTTAAGTTGTAAAATAAAGTTAGGCATTAGGATTTCCCATTTACTAGACCTTGTGCTAGAATAAATTTTGAGGATTCTGAGATTTATTGTCTTCGACTTGAAAGACAAGGAAAATTAGAAGTTTTTCATTTATAAAAATAAGATATCGTAAGAGAATGAGACATGCTTGTTTCTTTTATGTGTCTATGAACAGATGAAATAAAAAATCACATACATTTTGATTGTAGGTGAAATGTCATGGTATATGACAGTATGGACATAGAATGACTTACTTTTTAGAAATGTATTTAATAATAAGTAATTTGAAGGGATTAAAAATTAATGGCAAAATAATTTTTTCTCAACCATAATCTACTAATACAATTATATATTAAAATACAGTCTATTTTGTTTTAAATTTTAAAAATTTGAGGTAATTCACTTTGTTGAAATCTACCAAATATTTGGTGTCTGAGAGAAATTTGTGGAAATGAAATTTATTACATTACTTAATTAACAGTAATATTTAATAATTGATTCAGAGTAGTTCTAACTCCTATTTTCTAATTTTACAGCTTGGCTCATCCTCTACTGTGCCTTTTACATCGATTTTTTCTCAGCTTTTTATGACTGTTGTGGTTCCTCTCATTATTGGACAGGTAAGGTCTTCCAATTTTTACCTGTTATTTCCCTAAAAGATCAGATTGTAAATTCTTCTGTAATATCAGGGAAACTGAGGTGGAAGAAACAACTAAATTAAAATACACAGCTATGAAAATACAAGTTTTCATCTACCACAATATTCTCATCTTTTAATTTTAAATTAATATTAATCTTCTTTGCAGTTAGCTAAATATAAGAACTACTGAAATGAATCTTAAAATTGGATCTTAGACTACTTAGAATTTCCTTTCAGATTCTTATTTAATAGGACTAATAGAAGTTCTTCTATTTAACTTCTTATAACAAATTACTAATAAGCATTCGATTTAAGTATAAGCATAAAAATTTAAAAACAAGGTTTTTGTTTGTTGATTTCGGGTGGTGTTAAATCACAGGAAACCACAGGAATAGAGAACAGAATTGAATGTCCAACTGAAATGAGTGGGCCTGAGGGAAACAGTGCACAGGATGACCGAGAGCTCAGACCTAGAGTGACTAGATTCCAGACTCAGTTCTGCCTTGCATCTGGTGTGCGCCCGTGGGCCAGTCATTTCACCTCCCTAGCTCTAGGTTCATAGTTCATTAAATATTATGCTAATAGTACCTGTCACTTAAAATGTTGTTGTGAGGATTAAATGAACTAAGCATGCACATAAAGTTCCCAGAATAGAGCCTGACACAGATGAGTGCTCTGTGGTTTCTGTGGAGGTCGCCATCATCATCATCATCACAATTCCCATTATCAAATTGCCTGCAGATATTAAACAGGAAGCAGCTCTTTGGAACATTGCATACAAAATTATTTATATTTATTTATATACATATATATATATAAATTTATATTTTGTAAAATTATATATATATATAGAGAGAGAGAGAGTGTGTGTGTGTGTATTTATATTCTCTCTTTGGTCAGATTCTCTGGGCAATAAACTGAGACAGGTTTCTATGCAGGAAGTTTCCTGGGGAATAAGTACTTTTTGAGGGGTGAAAAAAGTAGATGGGTTAATATCTTCCTATCAAGGCCTACATGGGTTCCCTGGTGAGTTCTGGAACTAGGGTGACCCCTTAGAGTTGCAGTGCCTTAAGGTGCCTGGTCTCTATACTCTACTCTGACCAGTATTTCTGCTTACTCCCACCCCACTGAGGTCTGTGCTAGGACCTCAACTGAGATCCTTCATCCAAGCCAGGCTCCCTGCTCCCAGAGCCTGTGGGATTAAGTACCTTATTCCTGAAGAGATTGTTCTGGATAGAGCACCACAGAATTTACTACATAGGCACTTTTTTTTTTTTTAATGTTATACTTAGGGGGCTAATTTTAGCTTAAATGATGACGATTTAAAACACCATTTGCTGAAGTGATACATGAAAAAAATATTTTCTCCACAGTGCTGATCACATAATAGGGATTCTGAATAAATATTATCTTCTTCAGCTTCTGCCATATTTTGTATTGCTAGCTTTCCTGGCTTTTCCTCAACTCCTACTTATTTTTTTCTGGTGTTTTTGTTTGTTTATTTGTTTTGCAGTACAAAGGGTTGAACCTAGGGGTACTCTACTAGTCTTTTTATTTTTATTGTGAGACAGGGTCTCACTAAGTTTCCCAGGCTGTCCTTGAACTTGTGATCTTCCTATCTCAGCGTCCTGGGTACCTTGGATTACGGACATATTTCCCAGTACCTATCTATTCCTTCTGTTTAAAATATCTTTGTGTGCCAGGTATGGTGGTGCACACCTGTAATTCCAGCAACTTGGAGGAAGCTGACAGGAGAATCACAAATTCAAGACCAACCTCAGCAATTTAGTGAAACCCTAGGCAACTTAGTAAGATACAGTCTCAAAATAAAAATAACTGGAGGTGTAGCTCAGTGGTAAAGTACCCCTGAGTTAAATCATGAGTTTAAAAAAAAAAAATGTCTTTATGCTCACCCTTCCACTCCAACTTATCACACTCATTTAACTGTAATTCAGATCTTCTTAGAACCACCTGAAATGTTTTCCTGGTTACTCTTTTTTAATTTCGTTTGTTAGTTGGTTGGTTTTTAGTACCAGAGATTGAACCCAGAGGCATTTTACCACTGTGCCACACCCCCAACCCTTTTTTATATTTTTTATTTTTTGAGATAGAGTTGCTTAGTGCCTTGCTAAGCTGCTAAGGCTGGCTTTGAACTTGTGATCCTCCCAAGTCACTGGAATTACAGATATTTGCAACTACACTCAGATTCCCTGGTTATTCTTTGCAGCACCTTATTTCATTTTTTTTCGTGGCCCTTCTCACAATGTCTATTTATCTTTTGTTAACTGTCCTCTACTGGACTAGAAACTTCATGAGTACAGGAACCGTATTTGCTTTGTCCACCATTACATTCCCAGACCATAGGTACCCCATAAAGTTGTGTTGAAAAAGTGAAAGAAAAGTGAGAGTTATGTGATCAATAAGGGGCATGCTTTGCCTTCTAGAGGCATATCTGAATCTACCTGTCCTCATCTCTACACAGTTTAAGCTACAGATGCATTAGATTAATTCCATACTGATTTTTTTGGTTCTGAAAATAATTCCACCTAATAACTTGGAGCTCATAATTCTTCTCTGTGGATCTTGGAAATAGTCCTGTTAATAATTAAATGCTTGGCTTGAAACATATGGACAAAGAAAATCTAAATTAGTCATTTTTTTATGTATAGGGTCATGTAATTTATGTAATAAAAGAATATTCATAGAGAATAAGTTGTTAGATTGCTCATTCTTTGGGGGCCCAGTAGTAAATTATTCCATAAATCATAAAGTAAAAGAGACAGGAGACAGTCAAAAAGTGGAATATGTAGGGTTTTGGTTTTTTTTTTTTTTTTTTGGTTTGTTTGGTTGGTTTTTTTGGTAGTGAAGTATTTTGATGGTGTTTTTCAATGAGGAAACCTATATGCTTGCACTTACCCGCCCTCCAGTGTATTGTATTCTTAGGAATTAGCAATCACCAACTCATCTCCACATCTAGAAACCCCTAACAGCCTTGCCTCCTCCCTCTTCTTGCCTCCTTTCTCCCTTATATGCAGGCAGTTGTCACATGCTCCCATTCAGAAATCTGTCACATATGGCACCTGAAACCCCATTCATACTGCCGGGGAAGATGGCACCTTTGCTATATCTTGTCTAAGCTTGCACTTCCTGAACCAGTATTTGCATAAAACCTATGCACTTCCTCCTGTATCATTTAAACCATATCTAGATTACTCATAATACCTAATACAATGTAAATTGTTATTATACTTTTTTTGTTTAAAGAATAATGACAAGGAAAAAAGTCTATACAGTTTCAATACAGAGTGAGGGTTTTTTCCAAATATTTCAATACAGGATTGGTTGAAGCCACAGATAAAGAACCCATGGATACAAAAGTACATACATACATACAACTGTATGTAATTTTTTAGGTTATCAGTTTATGGAAAAATAGATTGTTCCAAATTTTATGTAAAAGAAAGACCACATTTTTAGCATACTCTCTTACTTTTGGTCTTTGAATGAACTGTGCTGTCACAGGCCCACAGATACTTTAATATAAAGGACATAGCCACATATATGAGTACATCCTGATATGAGCACTGCTCCATGGAGAATGATACCCAGGTCCTTGAGATAGGGAGGGATGAGCATCTCTGCAGGCAGTGGTTTCCAGGATAGGCAGAGCCACGCCACCTCAGTCACCTGTCCTATGATCATAGCTTTATTGGTGTTGGCCCACATTTCTGTGGATTGTATAGTGTATATGATGCTACCTTTCAGAGAAATGTATTTGCCTAGAGGCATCATGAATCTGTGTTTCTGTCACTAGAATTTTCTGCAGAAGGAAATATAGTATATTAGAGAGGGATTTTCTTTTTCTAATGCATGTGGAAATGCTTTAGGACTTCACAGCAGGCCTCTTTGATCTTGTTCAATTCCAACAACTCACTTCTGTGGTACCACTCCTTACCCTGTAAGCTCAGGTTCTCACTATTCCTCAACCTCATCAAGTCCCCTTCCCCTGTCAGTTGACCTTACTCTCTATCAGCCACCGTCCTCATGACTTTCCCTTTTTATTCAGCTTGGATTCCATGGTCTATCACTATGATCACTCCTTTGCTAATATTCTCAATTCCTGCATCTTTTCCCCCTTTGTTGTACTGCTCAGAAAGGCCCAACCCTGATTAACCCCGCTCTGCCACGCCAGCTCTGCCACACCAGCTATGTAACTGAGCTGCCTAGATGCCTGGTCCATTGTTAGCCTCACTTCTTGGTGAAGCTCCACTTTGTTGACTTGCTGTCTCTCTATTTTACTTACTTCATGAAGACCCAGTGCATGTTCCTACCAGAGCAGCAGAGCTCTGCTTCCCAGAAAGCAATACACATTGTTCCCATTTTCTTTTAAATTCAGGACCCCAAATTTAAAATTTTAAAATGTCATGTAACACCTCCCAGAAGTTCTACTCTACTTCCTTTTAAGGTTTCTATTTCTACTCTTTAAAAAGATTATTGTGCCCATCCTCCACCTTTTACTTGCCCTGTACTCTCCCAACGTACCCTTTGACCCTTGGGTATCACTGACAGCCTCTGTTTTCTCAAACATCCCAGCCTCATTCCTTCCTTAGAGCTGCCATTGGCTCTGTATGATACACCTGCCTCCTCCTGCCTCCTCCCTTCTCCTCCAGGAGCTGCCCCACTGCCACCAGAAACTATCCTATCACCCAGTTTAAACTTTTGCTTAGTGTGCTTCATTATCTCATCCTGTTTGTTGTTGTTTTGCTCCTTGTTTATCTCTCCAATCAGAATGTGAAATCCATGAGAACAGGGACCTTGTTTTTCTAGTCTCTCTATTTTTATTTATTGACTTGCCTACCTGTGCAGTATGACCTTTGAGGGCCTTGCCAAAACCACTCATACACACTAGTCCAGAGCAAAGAGATTCCAGGCTAGTTTCTCTGTTGTAGCAAAGAGGGTGCCAAAAGATAAAAATAAATATTCCCATATTGTTATATGCATCTTTTAAAATGAGATTCTGTCATTACATGTTAAACAAATAATGGGAACTAGAAGGTGAAGAAAAAGACCCAAGTATGAGCTGAATAAATTTCTTTAATCTCTAAATAATAATAAAACTTTATCATTCAACTTTTGATTTATATTTCTGAGAGGGAATTTTGTTTTCCGTATACAACTCTCCCTTTGGGTTAAGTCCTCGTGGACTGGCTTCAGTGTGATATGAGGCCTAGTTTGGTCTTCATCACTCCCCAGCTGCATACATGATTTCTAGGCCTCACTTTTCAATCTATAGAATAAACAGATTTATGTTTTCCAGCCCAAAGGTGCTGTGACTCTGTGAGATGAGTATTCTTTGCATAGATGATGGTTAAGAGATTGCTGCTTCTCTGAGTTCTAGAAAGAAATAAATTTTGTGCTATTGAAGCATTTTCCTTCCTTTTCCAACAAATCCTTTTAATACATCCAAGTGCTGGTGACAAATACTTATTTTATGCAGTATGTGTAAAAGCAATTTATGAATAAATTTTAATGATACAGAATTTCCACCACTTTTCATTATTTTCTGTCACTTTGGATAGTTTTCTAAGCAGCCCAATAAAGTCCACATTTCCCCCTATAAATAATAATAATAAAGCTTATCTTTTCCCCCTATAAATAATAATAATAAAGCTTATCTATACATTATCAATCATGCATTCTCTGGTCTTTCCCTCTGTGATTAGTTTCACTGTTTGAGGTTGGTCTTTCATATTAAATCAGCTTTAGCCAAAGCTGAAGTTGGTGTTCTTAATGCTAGTGAAAATTTGCACTTATGAAATATTAGATTTGAACTATTTCTACTGCTTCATATGAAAAGCTTTGAGAGAAAAATAACTGTACCTTTATAAATGGGATATATACTGGTAAACATTGATAGAAACATCACCAAACTAAAACCAGGAAATAAGAATGGGGATTGTTTACCGTCTACAGGCCCTGTTTTGAAAGCATTATATAGTCACTTAATTATTTAATCATCACAACTATTATTATATCCATTATCCGTTCTGCAGATGAGACACAGGGAAGTAAAGGAATTCACCCAAGATCACAAAATAGAGAGTGGATCCAGGATTTAAGGTCAGGCACATCCTGGATCCAGAATTATACCTTGACCTCTATGCAATGTTTCCTCCAAAAATAGAAGTCATAGTCATACTCTTCCACCTGACTTTTTAACATTTTATGCAAATCGTTTGGGCTCTTTATGCCTCTGTTTGCAGCTCTAAACAAGCAGGATAATATTTGCACAATCTTTCTCCTAAGAATGAAATAAGAGTAGCACTGGGAGAGGATTTTCAAAAAGTGAAGTAGATAATGGGTGTTTATTGTACTCATTTATTATTATCTATGCTTTATAGAATAAATTAATATGATTTGAATCTAATCAATAAATTTAATAAGACCTATCTTTAAAGAAAAGTGTTATATAAGTTGGATTTGATTTCATCTCTGACAACAAGATATTAACAAAGAGACAAAAGACTTTATGAAATTATATGGATTCAGTGTAATAGAGGATAAAATTGAAATAAGAATCTAAAGCCATCTTGAAGAAAAATAAATTTTGAAATTCAGGCTTACTATGAAAAATTATCATATATCCTCACTCAAAAATCAATTTATAAATGTAAAGACAGAATAGAAAGAAAAAGCAAGGAAATACCGTGACCAAAAAAAATTTAAGAAAACTAAAATGATGAATATACTACTCCACGGTTACCTTGGTGTCTGAACATTCTTCACATAAGACGTGTCATTTTTAAAGGTTTCCAATTTGATAGTCATGTAGTAATTGCTAGGTAACCCAGATTATTAGAAGTACAGAGTCAATTTTAAGTATTCCTTTAACCATTCCTGCTAATTAACTTAAAATAAAGAAAATAAAAATGCTGAAGAAGAGACAATAAAATAAAAAGCTTCCTAAGGAAGATTTTCTTTCCTTTTTTTTCTTTCTCTGCAGGGAAAAGCAAACAAGTTAATGAGGATGTGTCACTTAATTTTTAATGCCTAAGTTTCTCTGAGCCATGAGGACAAATGAATCAGTGTAGATCCTAAGCAAAGATGCAGCTGGCCGCCTCCTCGGAAGGCCTTTGTCCCCACATCTTGCTCTGTTCTTTTTCCCAAGAGAGAATGCTGAGGTGCTGTGTTGGTTGTGTTAGGCTACTCAGCAAAGTCTTGTTACCTGTCACGCTATTTAAAATTCCTATAAGGCAAAGAAGTTTGGAGTATTTAAAATGGCATGAATTCTTGACAAATGGAGAACGATTGTGTCAAAAGTGTAAGTTGCTGAACTACAAGAAGATGAGGTTTCCTGGAGTTTGTAGCCAAAGCACATCTCTGAGGCACGTCAACACTACTCAACCCAGTCTTGTTTATGAACCCCGTTAACATTTTTCTAGCTACACAGTGCACAAGCAGCTGCTTTGTGAGTTTAATTTTAGAGAAAGATGGAAACACTCATTGGAACTTGGAAGATATAAAATGGTTTACTTCAAAAACACAGATAAATATAAAAAGAAGACTAAAAATGATGAAAGACAATTTGGTTTTCTCTAGGGTTACTGTTTCACTTGTGAGTCTGTGCAGTTATTTTCTTTATGAAGAACAAGTATCTGTCATTAACCCAGGGATATGTTTTAAAAAAGACATTTTGGCCAAGAGGATTCTTTGTTTCTTGTCATATCAAAAGAGTTCTATTTGGGCTGGGGATGTGGCTCAAGCGGTAGCGCGCTCGCCTGGCATGCGTGTGGCCCGGGTTCGATCCTCAGCACCATTATACAAACAAAGATGTTGTGTCCACCGAAAACTAAAAAATAAATATTAAAAAAAAAAAATTCTCTCTCTCTCTCTCTCTCTTTAAAAAAAGAGTTCTATTCTACCATGAGACTCTGAGAATTTTGTAATGAAGAAAGAGACTATCAAGTTTTATTAAATCAAATTGCTACTCATAAAGTTGATCCACGATTAGATATTTGTTTTGGTTTTAAAATGGCTTTGGCTTTTAAGTTATACCTCATTCATATTTATTTTTTGTTCTCTTGGGGCCATGATAGTGGGATTACTTTTGAAATTGGGATCATGCATTCTATGGCCCGTTGCAGAGAGAACTCGTGTGTGTTTTTGTTTTTGGTGTTTTGTTTTATTTTGGTACAGGGCCTCACACATGAGCATTCTACTACTGAACTACATCCTCAACATTTTATTTTGTTTTATTTTGAGACAGAGTCTGAGTTGCCTAAGCTGGCCTCCAACTTTCGATCCTTTTGCCTTCAGACGGAGAGCAGCTGGGATTGCAGGCATGCACCTGGAATATATGCGTATTTAACCAGTGTATATTAAAATAAGATTGAAGGACAGCATAAATTTCCGTGATTCCATGTATTTTCTATTTATTTTATTTCCAAAAGGATTGAGTAGAAAGTAGTTTGACTTTCTGCTACCAAGCACAGCAGATTATGAATTGACCCTTTAAGTTAAGTTCCCTTGGTAGCCTCCTCGTAAGAATCAGTGGTGACATATTTGAACACAGAGCCAACTGAGCAAACTATGAGACCTCTAGCACTGCTATCCAAAATTTATGTTCTAATACATCAGTGCATCATACTGTACAACAGAACTGCTCTTCTTTCTCTATATTTTCTGCATATTTAATTTTAAAGAAAGAAATGGACAGATGAAATACTATGGGATCACTTCTACCTTCCCATCATAATATTTTATAAATCCATATAACTTCAATAATAAGATCCACTTTTAAGAAAATCACAGCTGCTCTCTGTGCATTACACTCTTTCCCCTTCATTCCCAGTCCACCCATCTTTAATGATTTTTCCTCTACCTTGAACCAATTGATCTGCTTTCTTCCAAGAGTCTCTATATTTTTACTTTGTTCCCCCTCCACTGGAGATTGAACCCAGGGGCTCTCTATCACTGAGCTAAATCCCCAACCCTTTTTACTTTTGTATTTTGAGATGGGGTCTTGTTATGTTGCTGAGGCTATCCTCAAACTTGTGGTCCTCCTACCTGTCTCAGCCTCCCCAGTAGCTGGCATTACAGGTGTGTACAACCACACCCAGTTTACTCACATTATTAGGACACTTAGTGAGTCCTAAACAGATCCAACAGCCATTTGTTTGAAGTTCTAATGAGAGTACAGTAGTCCTTCTATATCTTCAGGGGATATATTCTAAGCCCCCCCCCCCATAGATACCTAAAACCGTGGAGAGTATAAAATGTATGTATACTCTTTTCTATACATATATATCTATGATAAAGTTTGATTTATCAATTAGGCACATTAAGAATATCAGCAACAACAATAATAAAATAAAATGATTATAACAATACACTATAATAAAATTTATTTGAAAAATAATAAAATAAAACAATTATTACAAATACTGTATTAAAATGTATTTGAAATTTATGAATTGCTTATTTCTGGAATTTTTCACTTAATCATTTTCAGACAGCAGTTGACCACGGGTACCTAAAACTACAGAAAATGAAACTGAATCCGGGTGGAGGGGACAAATGTAGCTTATTTTGTTCTTAAGTATGTATAAGGATATGCTCCATTGTGAATTAAGCCCTTTTGGTGACAAAGTAGATAATGTCAAAACCCCATCAGCCTTATCAGGAGAAGTTCCCTGACCTCATTATTGCTAATGGATCCACAGTAACTCAGCCTGTTGTGAAATCTCATGTTCAATTATGCAGGATAATGAGTGAGTCAAAACTTAATATGTCTCCACTATCGTCCTTCTGATAGGGCTAACCTAGCTTCTTTCAAAAGCCAAGCAAGGTTTTAAGTAGAGTTGTTCACTTTTATGTCCCAAAAAATGTTATCATCAGTATTCAGACTGTCCTAATTTTATAATCTGATTTGATTTTTAAATGAGAAAGGATTGTTCTATAACTTTATATTTCACTAATCCTTTTGTAGGAAACTTAGGACAGGTTTATTCATTTTTAAGTGTTAATTTTGGAATTCCAAAAGCATGCAAATGGCATTTGTCTTTGGATTCACAAAAACTCTAGATATTCAGAGTTTGAATTATTTAAACTCCCACAACACATGCACTTTTGCTTTTCAAGCATGAGTTATAATTTAATTAAAAACTTCTGGTGCATTGCTAGCATTTTAAATATTAATATGTTCCATGGATCACTTTCGATTATCTACCGTCTTGAAATTCTTGAAGATGTCAGATTTTTAAGATTCCCAAAGTTGCACTTGGAATTGTCTGTTGAGGCAAAGGGGACTGTGATAATTACACACATCCATTAGGATCGGCAGAGGAGATAAACTTTGGGGAGGCTTAATGGGCATGTCTCAGTGACAGCTAGCAAAGAGCATTTGGCATGATTAAGGATGGATTTGAATGCAGTTGAAAATATACTCTCATTATGGACACCCAGTGGAAGTTGCACTACAAATGTTAAATTCCCCAGAAGAAGTGTGGTGTGGCAGGGAAGCTTTGAAATCCATTGTGGCCATCATCCAAATTATTCCCTTTCCTTTATGTCTTTCTGCTGTCAGAATCATTTTGTGACGCCCAGTTCAACTCCCTACATCTCTGAAAAGAGGCAACCTGTTGATCTCTGTATTTCAGATTGTCCGACGATATATCAAGGATTGGCTGGAAAGAAAGAAGCCTCCTTTTGGTGCCATCAGCAGCAGTGTGCTCCTCATGATCATCTACACCACATTCTGTGACACGTTCTCAAACCCACACATTGACCTGGATAAGTTCAGCCTTGTTCTCATACTGTTCATAAGTAAGTTGGAAGATGGGTGCCCTGGCTGTCCCTCGGTAGCAATGTGAAGCCATCAGTGTTCTCTAAATTCATCTCTCGTGTTGATTTGATTGGATACTTAGTTCATGTCTGTTTGGTGACTTTATCATTTGTATTTGTTCTTTGGAAAGACACCAATTATGCACTTATAATCTTAATCTCCTTTACTTTTTATGTCCCTCATCGTTTTCTGATTTATAATACTTGATATTAGATGGAAAAAGCCTTGATGTCTTTTAAATTCTAATATTAGGTTGAGCATTTTGTCACCAATTCAATTTATTATAAGTTTGAACAGATCTTATTCCTTATTGTGATTTAAAAGCAGGATTTATAATATATGATAATATTATTTTTATATGTATAATAATTTGCCTCCATCAGCTAAAATGCGAATATTCACCTTATTATTTGCTAATAAGATATACCAAAACAATATTTCATTTTAAAGAGCTATAAACTATAAAATGCCAGTAACTTCTACGGCTCATAAAACAATCTTTTGTTCTATTTATACTAACATGAAAGATGTTATTAATATTATAGTATCAAATAATCTGTTCTTCTTAAGAATCAAGATGAGTTATTCCAAAGTACATATTATATGGTACCACTTTTGTGTTATTTGCTATACATACATATAGTATAAACCAGCTTTTTCTAAATTGAACAAATCAAAGAGGGTTTTAGATTTCCCCTAAGTAGTGGATGTCATAACTTGTGTCTATTGTTAGATATTGTTAATAAGAACAGGTCCTAGTCATTGGAATGATTCTATCAATTTAGCAGTGTACATTTGTTTGTTTTTTTTCACTTGTTTTTCTATTTGAGTTCCCTTAATTTTCAGATAAAATGCATATAATAAATGTGCTACAGATATTGCTTTTATGTTGCTAATTTTATTGAATCTTTTTTTCTTCTTTGTCTTCAGTAGTCTCTATTCAGCTGAGTTTCATGCTTTTAACTTTCATCTTTTCAACAAGGTAAGTGACTTGGTGTCTCTTGCTGTTAGTCTCCTAACAGAGGAGTAAAGCTCTTATTTGGCTGCTGTGCCACTGTACTGTCCTAGTTTTCCTCCTGTCTCCTGGCCATTGTTTCTCATTCTTCCTTTCTCACCCTCGAATTGTAGACATTGTCAAAGGATCTGCCCTGGACACTGTTCCATCTGTCCACATCATGTGTTTGGGCAGCCTTCTCCACTTTCCTGGCCTGAGCCATCAGCTTCATGCCAATGACTCCAAGTCTAGACCTGCCACTCCAGTGCTATTCTCGAGTTCTGTGCTATTGTTTTCCCTGCCAGTTGTATGTCTTCCCCTGATTGTCTTAACAAGACCTTAGACTCCAGATATTCAAAATAGAATTAACATTTTCCCCCCAAATTTCTTCTTATTTCTTCACTTACCTGTTGTAGAACCACTATCCTCAGAGTTACCCAGACTGGAATCCTTCACATAATCATTTTGTAAATGTCTTGACCCTACTCCCAAAGCTACTTCTCTCACGGGGGCGCTTGATGTCTCCTTTTCATCTCATCTATTGCAATGCATATCTTGCTCATAGCTCCATTTCTAGGTTCAAAGTTTCTTATGCTTTTTATACCACTTCCACTGACTCAAAGTTGTGCTCATCACACTCTTGATGAGATATCTTCTATTAGTCAGTGCCTACAGAATGATATCTATTTTTTAAGTGTAAGACCATCCAGTCTAATTACTAGTCTCATGAATTGCCAAAAGTGCCCATGCTCCCTAAGCTTTATGTTGAAATAAAAATCTTTGCAATTTCCTGGAAGAACGCTGCTTTCTCATTTCCATTTTTTTCTTTGAGCTATCCCCACATCCAAATTGGCCATCATGTCCAATTTCATCTTTTATATTCCTAAATGCAGCTTCTTCCACTAGTATTATTCACTCAACAGATATTACCTAAGCCTTTAGTTTGAGAACGTTAGCATAGTAAATGCCATAAATAAGAGGTGATTCTGATCCTGCATGAATTTTCAGACTAAATATGTATACTGACAAGTGAGTGTCCTCTGAGTTGTACAGTAAGCCAACCTGTAGTCTATTCAAAGAAGGCGGCACTTCCAAAGGGAATGGTAGAGCCAGGCTTCATGAGAGATGCAGTTTGACATGAGTCATAAAGAATGGCTAATTGTTCAGCAGAGTGGAAGACAGGTGGTTCTCATGGGAGAAAAAGCAATAATACATAAATGAATACACAATAACAACATACCATGGATCGGGTGGCAGGCATAGAGGAAGATCAGAAGTAAAGACAGTCACTGGAAAGGTGGACCTGAGCCCAACTGCAGGGCCCTTGAACTGCAAGCGCCAGCCATGAGTTACCACAAGGGCAGCCTCCCAGGCTGTTTATGAGGCTTGAAATAGTGTCAGAGCCATGGACAGGTGGGTTCAGGCCTCATATTAGGCACTTGGCTCATACAGCACTTAGATAGCACTAGGCTGATTGTAAACAGTCGATAAAAACATATTGATTAAGTAATTTAAAGCATTTTCACAAGCTTGAGTTGTGATTTATGAAGTAAGAATAAAGCCTGGAGCCCTTAAGTCACAGAGAAAATGTTACTTAATTGGGTAAGTCTGAGAGTAGGAGCTATTTTAAAGTTCTTTTTGTGAATGGCTTGTTATGTCACCCTAGAAAAGGCGTTTGCCTTTCTGTGACTGTTCGCTGGTCCTTGTGGCAGAAGTAATAATCAGGCCAGGTCATCCTACCCGATTATGTAGGAGGCAGATATCCTGTTGGTAACGTAGAAATTCCATGAAAAGATAGAGCATGGAGCAGCCACCACCCGGATTACTGAAGGCAGTAGGCAGACGAGGGAAGCCTCACAAATAAAATAGTTGAATTAAACAGTTGTTAAAAATAACAATTTTTAGCATGCAGTAGACTGAGCTTTCCTGAGAACCTCAGTTTTGGTATTTATTTGTTTGTTTGTTTGTTGTTTGTTTATATCAGGGATTGAACCCAGGGACACCTAACCACTGAGGCACATCCCCAGCCCTTTTTAATATTTTATTTAGAGACAAGGTCTCACTAGGTTGCTGAGGGCCTGCTAAATTGCTGAGGCTGCCTTTGAACTTGTGATGCTCCTGCCTCAGCCTCCCAAGCTGCTGGGATGACAGGCGTGCACCACCGCACCCAGCTGAGATCCTTCTTTTCTGCCTTATTCTCCCTTCCATGAAATTCTGTCATGCTTTGTCCCTCCTTGACCCACAGGCAGACATGGATTCTTTGATAAAACATAGAATATGGAAAAGCTGTAAACATGTTCCACAGTAATGGTGGTGTAGCCCCCCCAGAAAAGTCCATTAAAAATTGAGGATTTTTTTAAAGGGACATAATTTAGAAGATGGTTTTGTGCTCTGTTTTCTCACTGAGAGATCCCATAGTGCCTCAGAATTTTATCGGAGGAACATAGGATACCTACTCCATACCAGGCACTGTCCTAGGGATTGTGCACATAAGTCTGACAGCAAGACTGTAATATTATGCATTTTCTTGCTATTTTGTAGATGAAGACCCATCCTTAGAGTAACTTGCCTCAAATCATATCTTAGTAGCTTAATAATTTACCCCAAATCAAAGAGTAAGTAGCACACCCAGGACCGAAATCCATTTCAACTTGACATTTCCTAAAGCATTTGCCAAGCTCATTTCCACTGCTTTAAACTATTTTTATTACTTTTAAACTCAATGCTTGCTTTAGAGAATTTGTAAGGAGTGTTTAACTGAACTCTACAAGTTTATACACCTTACAAACAAGTTTGTGAAAGATACCAAGGATATGAATGAGAATCCACTGGTTTTTGCTGAGTTCCATTTTCTTCTCATTGAAATGGGTGAAATTGGGGTGTGTGTGTGTGTGTGTGTGTGTGTGTGTGTATTTTCATTTTTTCCTTACCAAGCCAATAAATCTAAAATCAATTTGGGTATCAAAAGATAAAAATCTCAACACAGAAATCAGTCTTCTGTAGTGTGGCATGCTACCGCATTCTGATGATGGAAATTTAGTAGGGTAAAACCAGGAGAGACCCAGCCCAGGAAATTCAACTTCGCTGCCACACTCTGCTTCCCTGGTAAGCATTTCTTAGATTTACTGACTGCTGTGATACCATTGTAGTGAGTATTTAAAACAGACTTGAGAGTCATTCATCTGTCTACAGAACAGTGTCAGGGTTCAAAACTCCAAAACTAGAGCCAGAGTTGGGTTTCAACCCTATTTAATGCCTTTGTAACTTACAGTTTTCTTGTGTATAAAATGAAGCCAGGAGTAGTACCTATCTCAGGAACATTTGGAGAATTAAATAATAAGCACATAAAGCCCTCAGATTATTCCTAACATATAGTAAGTGTTCAAAAAATGTCAGCTACTCTAGGATATTTATCATATCAAAATAGTTTTATATTATGTCAAAAACTAATGATAAAAAAGAGTGAATTTGCTGGCTTTACTATATTGTAATATATCACATATTTCTTTTCTCTGTCCAGTTGTTAGGAAATGAGAATGAGCAAGCTATCCATAGTGATGTAGGCTTTCTGCAACTTGGGGAATTGTCAGTCAAAAAAAAAAAAGTGAAAAATTTTAGGAAAACAAAATAATGATTAGGAATATTTTTAAAAATATAAGAACATTTGGTAGACTGAGATTAACAGAAACCTAGAATCAATCATGACAAAAGAACCCCTTAGAAAAGGAAAAGGAGGAAAACAAATATTCAAATAGTTCTGTAGGTATTCTAATTTTTTTCAGTATATTTCCAGACAGAAGTATCAGTGGGCCTTACCCCACAGTCCCCAGAGGAGAAGGTGGGCTAGGAGGACAGGCTTTATTATTAGAGGCAATTCTTCTTACCATTTCGAAGATCGGGACACTAAGCCTTGGAGCTCTGGGTAACTTGTTTTGCGCCACACACTCATGACAGTCTTCTGAAATCAACCAAAGATAAGGCACTGTTACAGAGGTTAACAAAGGAACCACCTTGCATGGACGTTTCCATGTCTAAAAACAGTGGGTTTTGACAGAACTCTCCCACAGGACCTTTTCTGCTCCACATTCTGTGATTCTGCTAGTAAAACCTGACATGTTTTCCTTTGTGGATACTGCAAAGGAAGGCAAAATAAATATTATGTGGAAAACACTGATTGAAAGCTTTGCAAGAGAGAACAAAAAGACCAGTTGGGAAGAAAAGGAAATAAACATCTCAGGGGAAGCCAAAGTGATCAAAAGAATGATGAAAACAGGATAAAAAGAAAATCAATATTAAAAAGAGATAAGGTAGAGTTAGAAAATAAATAGTAATGTGACTCCTTTCAAGAATGTGAGCAGACACAAGAGAGATGTTCATCACTGGAATAGATTATGGTCGTCACTACTTAAACTTAATGTACAGGACCCTTGGTTTTTTTGAGTATTGTCATGACCTGTGTCATGAAGCCACCCATGACAGTAAGGCAGAGGGTGGATGACTAACCAAGAGAGCTGCCCTTGTTCATTAAACTTGTACTCTCCTTTTTTTTTTTTCCTGAGTAGGCAAACTGACCTCCAGAATTTGGACCAGCCTACTTCCTAGTTGTGACTTTAGGGAATCTGCTTAACCTCTGTGCTTCAGGTTCTCCTTTTGGAAAAAGTAAGGCCATAGTATTATCTAGCATCTAAGCCTAGATAATATTATGGAAGAAATACTGGAGGCAAAGTGCTTAGGAAAGTAGTCATTAAGGTCCACTGGTGTGGTCACTCATTGCCATTATGAATGAAAGCGTCCACTCTGCACTGTATAGCTGGAGTTCAAGTGTGCCCTATAATGAGGAATATGGTATAAACCATGAGCATCTGTTTTATTACCCTGTGGCCCTTATCCTCCCCTCCCCATTGTGGGAGTTTGTGTCAACAGAACCATAGAGTCGTGTTCAGTTCCCATAAGCCAGAAATGTCCCAGCCTGGACCTAGGCTCAGTCTTCTTACCTGAAACAGGACAAGTGATCTCTGCAAATCTCTTAAGCCACATTTAAGTGCTACAGTAGTGATTGGCAGCCAGTGTCAGACCAGAACCTCCTTGGCCAGAGACTTTTACACACTGGAAATGTGCAGTGATCTGGACAGGAGTGAATATGAATCAGAATAAAGTGCACAAAAGGAGAAGTATACTGTCAGACTCTCCCAGAAGAAAACCAATATGTGTAATGATTGGTTATAAATAAGGGCAGCCAAAGACTGGAAGGTCTTAGTGTTACCAACACCAGTGTATTCTGGGGAACATCCCAGCCTAGGCTTCCGCCTGTGTGCATGTTCTACAGCCACAGGTGGACACCGGCCTTGCAGGGAAGTTTATTATTCATTGTGAATTGACTGTTTGTCTTATGCTCCAATCTGCCTATTTCAGGTTTTTCTAATTTCTTCAGGTCCCAGGCCTCAGTAACCTCACACTCTGTGGAGGTGTGAAATGCCTCTCACTTTCTAAAGAAAGTAAAAGCCTAGACATAAGTTTCCCCAGCTTTCCCATTCTCCACCTGAACACTGTTCATATTTTTAAAAAATATTACTGATATATTATTATTATATATAATAGTGGGTTTCATTGTAACATATTCCTACATGCAGTTAACCTAGTTTGTTCAATATCATTCCCCAGCACCTGCCCTCTCCCTCCCTCCCCTGGTTCCCTTCCTCTACTTTTCACCCACTCTGTCTACTTTTGCTTTCAGCTCAGAGACTATAGGAAACTCCACTCTCTAGCTTACCCCTCCAGCCCTGTCTCTCGGGCCCTTTTTGGGGACTTGGAGTCATCAGTTAGTTCTCTCTACTGCACCTTCACTCTCTCTGTGTATACTTCTCTTCGTATTTCCCAAGATCCTTTTCTTCTCTTTGCCAGATTTCTTGAAAACACAGTCCCTCTCACAACCACACACCCAGCACCCTCAACATTCACTCCCTGCCTTCTCCCCAAACCCCACAAGGTCTGTCTTGCATTAAAACCTTAATCTCAGTCTTGGATGTGCAAAGTTTCTAACATCTCTTTAATTTCTCCTCTTTCCAAACAATATAAAGTAGAAATATCAATCAGCATTATTAAATACTTTTAATGTGTCATATTCCTAACAAATATTGGTATTCACCTACACAAAGGTCCTAAGAGGCAGGTAGTATTATTCTCATTTTATATATAAGCAAAAGGATGGTCTGGATTTAAAATCAGGTGTGCTTGCACCCAAAGCATGTGCTGCTCCCAAGCTGTTGGAAGGGAACGTTGACAAGGTCTGTCATCTTATTCTGTGTCTCTTAACGCCATCTCCTGCTCTTATCCAGGCCCTTCTAGCTCCCACTTCCTGCATGTCCTCACCAACTTCAGTCTTATGCCATGCTGGCTGCTTACTTTTTGTTATTGTTGTTGTTGTTTGGGGTGTTGGAGATTGAATCCAGGTGTGCTTGATCACTGAGCGCTGTCCCCAGCCCTTTTTATTTTTTTATCTTGAGCCAGGGTCTCCCTGAGTTGCTTAGGGCCTTACTTGTTAAGTGCAGCTCTGATCCTGTCCTCCATTGTCCCAGGTTCTTCACTGGCTCCCCTCATCCCATCTTACCAAGTCCCCACTCCTGGTCACAAGGCAGGCTGAAGAACCTGCTGTTGGCTAGCTCTCCCTTGCACTCCTGTACTACAGTGTCACCACCCACTGCCTCTTAAAGGATTCTCTGTGTACTCCATCAGCATCCTCCACTCCCTGCCAAGGTAGAGGTGGCCCTTTCCACAATAGTTCCCTCTCTCTCACACATACCCGACTCTTTTCTCCCTCTTATATAAAGTATTTGTTCTACTTTCATCTCTCAGCCCATTCATTTACAGAATTACAGAGGTCCTTCCCCATTAGAGCTGCCATGCGGAATAAAGGGGAAGGAAATGTAGCACAATGCTTAAAAAGAGTGGATCACCGTATATGCACAGGCGAGTCAAATGTGGAAACAAAGCAGTCTTACTGTCCTCGGGTGGTACTCATCTGTGGGGAATCCTCAACTGAGGCGAGATCCCAAAACTCCAGTCAATGTCAAGAAAGAGCTGGAAGGAAGTCTAGCTAGGAAACAGAAATGTGCATATGTTCTCAGAGGAGAGGAGATCAAGGGCCATTTAAATATTCTCTTAACACCTGCACATGGAATGAGGGAGAGGAGAGGGCTCTTCTTCCCTCCTGTAAACATTTGACAAAGAAAACGGGAAGTAGGATTTTTTAGAGATTTTTCTAAATAGTTAAGATTTTTCTCCAGCAAAAGTTATACATGGAGATGGGGAGACTAAGGGAAATGTGGACTCTTTCATTAGAAATCCTTAAAGATCAGGTAGAGGGCTAAATGTGCTACTGTATAAAGTCAGTTTCTGAACATTTTTCTATGAGCAGACTTTTGTCAGAATTCGAGGGGTAGGGGGATGATGAATAAATAAACTCATTATATTATTCAAAGCCTAACTTTCCAGGAAGGAAGAGTTTCTAAAATATAAGGCTACAATACTAATAATAGTCACGTCTAACCTTTTTGGCTTGTGTTCTCTAAACCTTACATTCTAGCATAAGAAATTTAATTATGATATTTAACCCATAGCACTGGCCCCTCATAACAGTCAACCAGTTTTGACAAGTAAAAATTGTTTTTAACCAATTATATAACGATAGTAGAACATAGTAGTTGAGAGCACAGGCATAAATCCCAGTTCTTGACTTAAATCCCAGCTCTGTCACTTACTAGCAGGGCCCTAAAAAAGTGACACACCTTCTCTGCCTCAGTTTTCTCATCTGTAAATAGGGATATGATATCTCCTACCTTTTGGGGCTACACACATGCAAAGACCTTTGAGAAGTACCTAATCCCCACCCCAGCAACTTGGAAGAATTAATATATCTGAAAATGCTTCTCTAGAAACAGTATATCTTCATGGTAGCAAACACATTTAACATCATATTTTGGTAAAAAAAAAAAAATTCTTCCAAACTGCTGGATAATGTCAAGTGGCAATCTAAAGATTTATCTAGAAGAGATCCTTGCTACATTGTTTTCATAAAGCCCGATACCAACAGCTAGGTACACGTGTGATCTTAGGTGACCCCCACACACCACGTATTATTAAAGTTATTTTCTTTTCAACGGAGAAGTGTCTCAGAAGTGGTTCTCTAAAAAGAAATTTAGACACTTCTGTACATTTCAATCTAGAGTTACTTCCGTCACCAAGATTGTTTGAGGGATTTCAACATGAAGGTAGATACTACATTTGATTTAGGATGTTTTAAATAATATTTTATGCAAATATTTTAATAAACCAAACCTTTTTCTTGCTTCTAGGAATAATTCAGGTTTCACACCAGCAGACACAGTGGCTATCATTTTCTGTTCTACACACAAATCCCTCACATTAGGTAAGTGATCCTCAGAGCCAAAACCGTGTTATTACCCTCACAGAGTTGGGTAAAGATATTAAAACTCATACAGAACTCTTCAAATTGAGAGAAATAAGGTATTGTCTATTCTTAGATCAAGAGTATTAATGAAGTGAAGATAGCCATTCTCTGAGATACTGTCATTTGATCAAGCAATCTCTGAAGGCCTACAGTTAATACTGTCAGATTTAGCTTCATTTGTAATCATGTATTAATTCTCATAAAAGTTGATAATGTAGAATGTTAACATTAGAGTTGGGGGTGGGGTGGGGGTGGAAGTCTGCTGGGACTGTTTCTAAAAAAGGGGATTACAAAAAATTCCCTTTGGAAGATTCCAGAGTTGCCCCTGGAAAATGTTAACTTCTTTATTGGGAGCTCAAAGCAAGGTAGGAAAAATATTATTCTCTTAATTCAATATTCACATCAGCTTGAAATTCATTTTGAAATGTTATGTTGTTTTCTATAGAGAGAAACAGTATAGTGATCTAATATTTACTCAGTCAAATTAGCACTAAGAGTGAAATAAGTATTTGTTTAACAGACAAAAACAAATTAAGAAGAAAAGTGCTATTTTCTGCTTAGCTTTATCCAATTTAGTGCAGTTATTCCAGTAACCTCTTAGACATCCAGAATCTATGTTTTTAGTCATTAAAAGTCATTAAGTAATCAGAAACTTTATTGAAATATACATCATACACAAACTCCTTGGGGTGGTAGGCATTTTGTGGCAAAAACTCGTATTAAAAATTCCTCTGCATTTTGGCTTGTGACTCACTTAAGAAAATGACATCACTAAAAGAAAGTCCAACTGTAAACTAAAAAGTAAAGAATTTTCAGAATGTTTTTTATTAGTCCTAAATGTATTTGCCTGATAGGATCTTTATCAGTCTTACCAAATTTGGAAATGGTTTAAAAATTGGATTAACCCTTTAATGACCTCAAAGAACTCACCCCATATATTCCCATGTGTGTTTTTGTGGATGCCATGTCTGGTGTTCTGGGTCTTCCAAAAATTAAGGGGCTTATATAAAGAAAGGGATTCTAGAGGTGGTGAAGAATCCAGGGATCAGATGATCCCAGGTCCTCAGAGCACCCACTGTACCATGGCTAGCCTGTGCATTCCTACAAAGGATTGTTAAACCTGACCCCCTCTTAGGGATTTGCTTTTGACAAGAAAACCAAAGTGGATGATTTGGGGTTTCTCCATGATGTTCTTCTGTGCTGCTAACACTGGATATGCTGAAGAGAGGCAGGAAGCATACCCAAGATGCATACTACAGTATGATCGGTTTTCTTTGTTTTATTGTGAGAGAAAAACTATCCATTCAATCCATTTTTTTCTTTTTGTCTCTTCACTTTTCTTAATCCCAAAGCTACATACTCTTCCTCCTTCTGCTTTCTGATATCTCATTTGCAGACAAGCAGGTAGGTGCTCTGAAACCAGATCAAAGTGTTTTTTTTGTTTTGTTTTGTTTTGTTTTTTGCTAAAAAGAGGTGGGTGAACCTGGACTTTTGTTTGATTTTGCAGTGTTCTCCCATAAAACAGGTATTTAGATCCTCCAATATGGTACTCCAATAAACTACTTTGGTATCTGTAACCACATAGTATAAATCCTGGGTTTCTTTTAGCATGACAGATTTAAAGTCTCTTGAACTGTAAGACTAGATTCTTGATCTGGTCTCAGGTTCCTTAGCAGTAAGATTAGGGAATTTTATTTTCAGCTTGATTATCCTGCCATACCTTGATCACACCTGCCTTCCCTCCTATAGTCTCCTTGGTAGCATTTATGAAAAATGGCCTCTTTGTTGTTCCTTTTGTCTCAGAGAGATGATCCTTATTTCTACTTATATCAATGGATATTTGGATGCAGTTTCTAGAAGAAGTTTATTAAGCCCTATAATTTTACTATGTCCATTTTCACAAGATACAATGCACATTTTCCTCTTCTGGGGACCTGATGTCACTGATTCAGAGGATTGACCTGAGCTACAGGCTGATAATTATCACCCTACGGGAAATTCTTATTTGCATGGAATTGTAAGAACATCATATTGAGTGTGAAAAATTCATATTCCCCAAAGTAGGGAAAATTTTCAATTAATATGACTCAGTGCTATTTTCTCTCAGATCTCAATACAAAGGTGAAATACAACAGATAATAATGTAGCTTCTGTGCACTTTAAAAACGAACCTTTCCATTCTGCAATTGCTGCCATAGTATTTCTACTAGTGATTTTACATCTACACATGCACTTATGTACACACATATACTCATCCAAATAGAATACATGAAGGAAGCTTATAAAATACTGTTTATTATTACATCCAATATTTATATATAAAAATAAATCATTGTAAACCAAGTAGTACTCATGTAACTAACAAACCAAAGATGAAAACTCTTGCTTGAGAAGCTTTCTGAATATTCTCTTGTGCACACACCTTCAGTTTACTTTATTGTTCTTGCTTCTGCCCTGTCTCAATCCCTTCCACATACTTGCATCTACACACATGCTGAATTTGATTCATTGCTTTTATTAGTGCATTTGCCATTGATTGATTAGTTCTTCGTATTAGTACTTTTTCTATTGATTGATTGCAGATGAAGTGACTATTTGACCTTTAATTATGAGGCTTCCTATTGAAGATGACATTGAGCTATGGCTTCACATAATCCATCTGGAAAGCCTGACATGATGCCATTCCCTGGAGTTCGTTCAGTAAGAAAGAGGAGGCCTGAAGGAAGTGCAGAGCTATCACTGTGCTTCATCTAAAACAATACTACAGGGCTTGTTTGCTGCGCTCCTATAGTTTCAACTCAGGGTTGGAGGCAATTTTATATTTTGTCAAGACAGCATCACTTGCTGTGGGTTGCCATAGAAGCCACGAACTCTCCCAAATTATTCTCTAGTTTGATGGTGATATTTGTACAATAGCAAGAAGATACTATATGTGGTAGAGATGGAAAAACAGCTTGCACCCTGGTTAAGAATGGCTCGGTGCACAGTCAGTCAATAGATTTTATTAAGAAAGAAATACACATCCCAGATATCCCATGGAATAGGTGTTCTACTTATCGTTTTCTCTTGAGTATTTAAATCATTTTGCTTAGAGTTTCAACATATGTAGAAATTTTTCTCACTACACCTAGAAAGAGACTGTTTCAGGATGTTTGAGGTTCTTAAGTCAAGCATATGTTTATGTTAGTTTTCAATGTTTTTTGAGTAGCAAAATGAAAGTACACAAGACTATTGACAGCCAATTATATATTGCCAGTTTTTTGTTATTTGCAAATGCATTTCTAGATTCAATGCATGCAAATTCAATTCTAGAATGTCATGAGATTTAGTAAATGTCAGATACGTGTCCCATCCACTCCCAGTGCTAGGGGTTAAACCCAGGGTGCTCTATTACCAGCACTTTTTTTTTTCCACTTTTTAAATAGTTTATTTTGATACAGAGTCTTGCAATAAAACTATTGCTCAGGCTGGCCTCAAATTTGTAATCTTCCTGCTTCAGCCTACTGAGTTGTAGAATGGCAGGCATGTACTTCCCCACCAGCTGTCCTAGCTTTTCTGGACATGTGTACAAAGGCAAATTAAGGTAGCTATTCCTCATGTTTATACTTCATTGTGGGTCTGTGGTCACACTTACATGGCTGACAAGAAACTATGCATTATGCTAAAAGCATGTAGCATTTTTGTTGACATATGATTCAGGCAAGAGTGGAAAGAACACAACCTGATTCTAGCCTGTGTTCTAGTTCCTGTCCTTTCACAACATCTGGAACAAACCACTGAACTGCTGTTGGTCTCATTTACCCATCTGTACTATGAGAAGATGGGCAAAATGACACTTGAAAATGACACTTTCTTCCAGGTTTAAGTTTCTGTGAGTCTACAATTAATATTTCTGTCCCATGAAATAACACTTCTCTGTATTCAAAGGAAAGGAACTCTTGAAAGGAATAGTTCTGTAAATAGTGTCAAAGGAAAGGAAATATGGCTGGTGCTACTTCCTACATAGGTCAGAACATATCTGCACTCTCCGAAGAGTTGTTTGAGAGACAGAGTCTTAAGGGGATCTTCTTTTCAGTTTTAATTGGAAGTTTTTCAGGAATGTTAAAGGACAACCTACAATCTGGGCCAAAAGTATCACTTAATAACATCTGGGTCACCTTCTCAAGAGGAAACAGAATTGAAATACCATTGAAATTGAAAGTTTGCTTTTCTGGTATTCTTTCACACCAAAGCTTATCTGAGATTCTATTAACACATGAAGATTATCTTAACAAAACTACCCCACAATTGCACAGTAGTTTCTGAAAACAACCTATGTTACCTAACAATCTTGAATTATTAGCAAATCAGTAATTATCTCACCTTGCATATGAAGAATTAAAGCATAGAAAAAACTGTTAACAACTTGTCTCAGATCATGTAACTTAGAGAGACTAAATTCCAGTCCTCTTAACTTTCAGAATTGAACATGGTCATAGGGTATGAAAGCACTTTGAGCAAAGAATAGATTCTAAGTACCAGAGATGTGAGATCTTGGCATGGGTTTGAAATGTTCTATCACTTGCTCAAAAAGGAAAATTGTTTCTGAATACACTGCTGTTTGTAAGACAGCTTCAAAATTTAACATCTGCATTTGTTCCCATAAACTTGTATTTCCCTGTGGGCCAATCATGAACTGCACATGTTCCTTATATTTACTTTATTTTAAACAAAAGGTTATATGCTACTTACAGTGGGTCTCAGTGAGCCAGCCTCACCTTTTATGAGGCTACCCTGTCTGCTCTCTGATCTCGCAAAGAGCCACAGTACTGTTTGACAATACGCTGTTAAAGTGGAAATGGAAATCCAGAGTCAAGACAGAAAATAGAATCTTTGGAGTATAGCCCATAAATATATTCCTGCCCTGCAGTTTGCCTCTGTTTACAGTTCTGAAAGGAAAAGCAGTGTGGGAACCTCTGCCATTTGACAGATTCTTAAAGACATCATTAAAATCATGAATCCTGTAGATTTTGCCACCAGGCTAAAGAAAAGTTAAGGAGCGTCTGTCAGCATGTGCTATTTCTCAAACAAAGTAATGTACTTATCTTCCTGAGAAGTTTCTGGGCTATTTTATTTTAGATTTTTTATTAAATTTGATGTCTCAAAATCATTGCTAGCATACCTAGGTTTTGTGATCAAAATTAGGGAAGACCCCAGGGTTCCAGGTCTAGGGTCACAAGGATGAACTTAAGATAATAAAACTCATTTGAAGGATCCCAGCCAGGCCCTCACATATTATTCATCTTAATGATATTTCAGATGTTTGCCAGTAGATCCGAAGCCTGGTACCACACACTTCTCCTCCTGCTCTCTTTTCTAGACCAGGGGCTAGAAAATGTTTTAAACTACAACATACACTTAGAAATGCATCTCATAATGTGATCCAGTGATTAGTGATTTTGCAACTCACTAATAGGTTCTAATCTAAAGTCTGAAAAATACAGTTTATACCTTGCTTTGTGAGATTTCATCCCCTTTCTTAGAGTTACCATTAGGTTGTAGCTCCAGCTATCCCTCCCTTTGTCACCTGACTCTACCCACAGTTCTGATTTAGAAAAATCAGAGCTAAATTAAGTCTTAGAGTAATTATTGAGTTAAGTAATGTAAGACTACTTTTATTTAGATTATTATTTTATTCAACTTATGTAAGAGAGTTTCTATACCTTTTGTTGCTCTATTCAATTTGTTTTCAGTTGCAGTAAATAATATCAGCAAACTTCAAGTGGGTACTTCACAGGCCAACATTGCATCAAGTACTGTTAGGGAAGTTATTTGCTTTAGAATACTTTTGTGTTGTGACAGTGTGGCAGTTTTGCATGTACTAGTTCATTTACACTTCAGCACCAGGGACAGCCAGTTGCTCTAATAGAAAATTCTCACTGGAGTGTTCAGCTACTGTTTATCAGAAAGGAAATACTCCAAGGGCAGCTACAACAAATACTTTTGTTGTCTGTCTAACAGCTAGAGACTTTACTAATTAGCATAATGAATTCAGAAGTAGGTTTTGATTGGTGAAATACTGACATGCTGCTTTACATGATAAATGTAATAAATGGGTTCTCATTAGTATGCGGACTGCCTAAAAACTTTAGAAACACTTACCACTTGCTAGAAGAATCTAGCAAATTCCACAGCCTGCATATGAAATCCTCAGGGATGTGCTGAAGGCTTGATCCCTCCTGGGTTTTGTGTTCAGCTCAGGTGAGGAGGAGCTGTGGTTGCCTGAGGCTGACTGAAAGGAGCACCCATCCTACACTGGAATGTAACAGTGGGGGGCTCTGAGAGACCCCTCATGCATGGTGCTGAAGGGCACCCGAAAGGACAGGGCTGGGACTGCCAGTTTACAGGATAGTTTGCACTGTCTATTTTTGTACTTGGATGGTAATACATATTGAGTGAAAAAAAGATGCCTGGATGGGGGCAGTTTCCTTTCATTGAAGCCTGCTGGCACAGTGGTAGAGGTGTTGCTAACCTTTACCGACCCTGAACTTCTTTGGCCACTGCACTTTAGACATTAGTTACCTGGAAAAATCTGAAAGTCATGCACACCAACTAGAGGTCACTTTCCTGAAGTACTTTGCATGCACCAGCTCATGTGACTCCCATAGTCACCCCAGATAACAACAAAGAAGTTCATAGTGACAAGTAACTTTCTAAGACACATGATCCCAAATGGAAAAGCCAGGACTTGACACAGGTCTGACTGTGAGCCAATGCGCTGAGCCACAGGCTCTACAGAAAGCTCCCTGCACAGTGAGCCTCTCAGTCCTACTGTCCACTAACTATGAAAAGTTCAGGCCAGATGATCTCTGAGCCCTTTAAGTTCTGTCATTTGATAGTTTTCTAATGGCAAAAGGCTTAAGTATTTAGTTTTAGAACCTTGGGACCCTCACATAGACACCATAGATTTCATACTCCCCAAAGAATGGTCCTCAAACTTATAGTGAATGCTTCCTAAAAAAATAATAATAATAAAAATCAGGCCTTGGCTTGGGCCTAGTGATTCAGAATTTTTAAGGATAAGACTCTGAGATCCCAGACTTCAAAAGATTACTGTGTGCATTCAAGGGTGAAAGCTGCCCTGTGGCACACACCCACGATCACCTCTCAGCCTCCAGAGACACTGGCCCCTGTCCCAAGGGTCTCAGGCAAGCCCAGTCAGGCTTCATGAAAGTGCTTTTTGATAATGGGGGGACAATTTGAATGGTTGGTTGTTTTTTTTTACTTTAGCCTGGCCTTCCTATAAGGTATTTATTTCCTTCCTTATTAGATATTTATTTCCTCATCATTAGTCAAAAAGAGATACTTAGGACATAAGTGCTCATAACACACTACTAAGTACTGTTTAAAAGTAAATAAACAATAAGGCTGGGGCTGTAGCTCAGTGGTAGAGCGCTTGCCTTGCACATGTGAGGCACTGGGTTTGATCCTCAGCATCACATAAAAGTAAATAAATAAATTAAAATAAACAAATAAACAAACAAACAATAAAAATTAAAAAGAAAACAGCTCAGTAGACCTGAACCCTCATTTCCAGGAACTGCCCACTTCCTTGTTCCTTGATGTCAGTATGTGATGTTGTGGTCCTAAGAAAGGTAAAACCCTGACTCAAGTCTTTCTGGTCTGTAGGTAGGTTTTTATATTTTTGCCTAACTTCAGATATCCTTTCAAGTTCCCTTTGTGCCAGTCCAGTTACACCTAAGCATGTGCATGTGAAAGTGTGCTAGTGTTTCATCAGATACAATTCAAACAAAAGAAAATCATCCATTTCTCATTCATCACACCTAGCACTCACTCCAGAAGTGGGTCTCGTTTTCCTTAAGACCACATCTTCCTCACAGACTAAGGGAAAAATTGAAGCTTACTTAAAATAATTTCAGAATGCCTTATAAGTTATCCTTACATAAAGCTCTCTATGGAAGGAAGTATGTATGATTTTCCAAAAACCCTCCCAGAGCTGTAGATACCGTGGGCAGATTTAAAAGAGAGAGAAGAAGACAGAATCCCTGCATTCCAAACATCTCTGGAAAGAGCAGCAAATTATCGTGGTCATAAGGAGAATACGCGTAAGCAGATGAAGGCAGTGGAGGTGGGGGAGGCAGTGGGGAGGAAGGCTCAGTCCCCATGCCTTGCCACTCTTAAAAAATAGTTTGAGAAGTG
Source organism: Callospermophilus lateralis (assembly GCF_048772815.1). NCBI lineage: Eukaryota > Metazoa > Chordata > Mammalia > Rodentia > Sciuridae > Callospermophilus > Callospermophilus lateralis. The sequence continues at coordinate 119,018,017 of NC_135312.1, forward strand.
CTCAGACCTTCTCCTGAATGACTCTTCATGAGCCTCTTCCCTGGTCAGTCCTGTAAACACTAAATCTGAACCCAACACAACTTCTAATAACAACAACAGTAGCCGCCTGATAGCTGGGGGTACTGGCTCTGTGTCAGGCACTAGGTACTTCCCACTCTTTGTCTCATGTGAACTTATAGCCACACTTAGAGGTATTTTGTTTTGTTTTACCCTCATCTTGAGCAGATGTGCAAACCAAGGCGTACTGAGGTGAGATCACCCTATCTCCTAGCTTGTAGGTGGCATAGTCAGAATTGAAAGCAGGTCCCTGACATCAAAGTCCACATCCTGGGCTTGGGGTGTAGCTCAGTGGCAGAGCACTTGCCTGGCACACACAAGGCTCTGGGTTCCATCCCAAGCATAGCACCCCAAAAACAAATAAATAAACCCCCTTCCTTTCCATCACACCAGAAATTCCTAAATGCAGCAAGCATATCAGCTGTCTGCTGTTCACTCAGCCTGAACGATAGAGCAAGGGCCGGAGGGGCCAGGTGTCTCCTGAGCTTACCTGCAGTTATCACCCAACAGCCAGTGGCAAGGAGCTGTGAAAAAGCCCACGTATTCCACAGTGAAACCTCAAACTGTATACAGACTCTGTGGCACTCTGTACTTTGTAATGTCAGCTCTTAGTGTTAAAAGCTTTTAATTCCACAGTTTCATATTCATTTCAAACTAAAACACACCCTGTCATAGTCAAAAGTATCTCTAAGGAGATGCATTTTACACATTCGTGATTAGCTCATGTGCCCTAAGTCATATTCAGCCCATATTCCCAAGTGGGAAAGTCCACAATCAGTAAGGGGAACATGTGCTGTCATCCTGCGTCGTGTCCTCTCTGATGAGGCCTTGACCATGGCCAGAGAGCCAACAGTAGCCCATTTCCCAGGCCTTCCCATTCATCAGCACCTTCAATGTCAGTTGCAGAGGGATTTGTTTATTATTTTTAATATTTAGAAAGTTTGCCTCTAGCATACTAACGTGTGCATTACAGATCGGCTCTTGTTTACTGTCTTGAAGTGAAGAAGCTCACCCAGGAGATCCCACTCACTTGAAGTCGTGTCTCAGTCTCAACTTGCAACCAGAGTTGGATGAATAACAATCCTCCTTTCCACATTGCATCTCTCCAATTATTTATTTGGTCACATCTCTTCCCAGAAGTTCCCTTAATCGAGCCAGACACTATAAACCAGGTTGTGTGTATTTAATGACAGCCAGTGTCTTGGTTCTCTATAGTAAAGAAAAACCGAACTTGCAGCTGCAAAGCAAGGGAAGGGCACACATCTTCATCCCCATCCACAGCCCATCCAAACAGCTCCAGCCACAAATCAAAGTTGGCTGCACACTGGTTAAAGGTGTGGGGTACCCAGTAGGTTTTTGACAAGTTACCCTGGGAGTGGGAGGATACAAAAAATCAAACACAACTCAAAAGTGGCTGGGCCCCAGAAGCCAGTGGGTTTGGAATGTCATCTGTATTGAAACTGAGCATGTTGATGGTATTGTAGTGGGACACCTCCCGCAACAGCCTTTGCTCCAGGTTTGCTCTATAGAGACACTAATGAAAAGATACTTTGAAAGTCTGCATTCATCCATGCATTCATTCTTTCATCAAGTGTTCAGTCAGTGCCTACTATGTGGTGGGCTCTTTGTAGGCCCCAGAGGTACAACAGAGAACAAAACACAAAAAAGTTCTTGCCCTGCCAGGTGCAGTGGCACTTGCTGATGATCCCAGTGATTCAGGAGGCTGAGACAGGAAAATCTCAAATTCGAGGCCAGTCTCTAAAACTTCATGAGACCCTCAGCAACTTAGTAAGACCCTGTCTCAAAATAAAAAATAAAAAGAACTAGGGATGTCGCCCAGTGGTAAAGTACCCCTGGGTTTAATCACTAGAACCAAAAAGGAAAAATAAAGTTCTTGCCCTTATCTAGCTTCCTTTCCAGTAGGGACAAGTAAACAAACCCATAGATGTAGAACACATCTGTGTTAGTCAGCTTTTTCACTGCTGTGATCAAAAGACCTGACAAGAACAATTTTAGAGGAGGAAGAGTTTATTTGGGGGCTCATGGTTTCAGAGGTCTCAGTCCATAGAAAACCAGCTTCATTTCTTAGGGCTTGAGCTGGGGCAGAACACCATGGTGGAAGAGTGTGGTGGAAGAAAGTGACCCAGGACACAATCAGGAAGCAGAGAGGGAGCTCTGTTCAACAAAGACAAAACATATACTTCCAGGGACCCACCTCCTTCCAATGAACCCTACCTGCCTTTAGTTACCTCTTAGTTAATCTCTATCAGGGGATTAATTCACTGGTTGAGTTATGACTTTAATAACCCAAACATTTCACATGTAAACCTTCTCTCATTGTCTCCCACGAGTTTTGGGGGGACATCTAATATCCAAAACATAACATCCAATGGTGATGTTCTGGAGAGAAATAACAGGAAGGAGGATAGATAGAGGGCCTGGGTGGGAGTAGAAAAGTTTGGGGCTTAAAGGATGCCATGGATCAAAGATCTGAAGGAAAAGGAACTGAACATGTAGATATTTAGGGGAAGGAGACCAGCCAGAAGTCCCCAGTGTGCTTGGTGTGGTTGGGGAGAGGGGTAGAACAGTATTCAGGAAGCACATTGCAGAGGGAAGAGAGAACAGTGGGGTTAAGGTAATGGGCAAGGGGGTCTGTGACATTGGGTTAGGACTCATGGGTCATTGTAAAGATTTACTTTTTGCTCAGAAAGAGAGGGGAGCCATTGAATAAGTGACAAAATCATACTGTCACTTTGAAGGGATGCCTGGGGCTCTCCTGTTAAGTATAGATGGGTTGGGTGCATGGAAGGGTGGAACAGAAAGAAGTGGAAGAACTAGTTAAGTGATCTGAATCCAGACAAAAGCAGAGGGTGGTTTAGTGGAGTGTAACAGCAGTGGAAGAGGCAAGAAGCCTTACATTCTGGCTGCATTTTAAACACAGAATTAATGGGAATTGCTGCTGAGTTGGAAATATTAGAAGAATTAAAGGTTCATACAAGGGTGGAGTTACCATGTACTGGATGAAGGGAGACTGTAGAGGCACAGGTTTGGGTGGTGGAAGAGCGATGTGGGAGCAGATCAAGAGTTCAGTTTGGAATGTGGAATTTGAGGTTCTCTTCCACATCTGGTGCAGTCTGGAACTCTGTTCCTGGCTGGAGTGTTCAGACTGTATTATTTTAAGCTGTTGGACAGGATGAGATCACTCAGAGAGTGGACAGATAGAGAGGAAAGAGCTCTGAAGACTGAAATCTTGACATTCCTCAGAGGATATGGAAGTATTTCAATAATAAAATGATAGAAAGGTTGAAATAAGCCAGACATATAGATATCCAAGCTTGCAAGCCCATATTTTTGTCCTATGTCACAAGGACAAAGTGAATATTAAACCAGAAAGTAGATGTGAAAACATGTCAAATGTTGAAAGGTAGGCCTGGCATTTATTTAGTACCTACTATATACTACACATTGGATTAAATACTTTGCTCGCCTTATTATCTCATGTAATCATTACAACAATCTATACAATAATTATGATTGATCTCACTATCCAAACTGGAAAACCAAACCTCGGAGACTCAAATAATTCATCCCAGTTCCCATCATGAGTAAATGGCAGAGCTGGCCTACAGTGGCCCATCTGTCTACCTCAGAGCCTTCATCCTCTGCCTCATTAGCAGACCTGGCTTTTTAACCTGTCCCAGGAGCTTTTTAACCTGTTCACCTGGGAGCTCTCCAGGGACAATGTTGCCAGGACCTCTTCCCCCCACCCAGACACCCCCTCTCAGGATAGATCCAGACATTGTCATATTCTTAAAAGCCACCCAGCAGTTCTGATATGCATCTGAGGCTGAAAACCATCACATTAGACACCTTGACTGTATTTGTCTTTATGCTCCTCTGTGTTCCAAGAAGAATGCAAAGTAGGACTTTTCCCACTCACTTGTTGACAAAGATGACCATTCTCGTTCACAGGAGTCTGTGAGAACTAAAATTCTCTGTATCATGATTAAATATGATGGTTAAATATTCAAAGGAGAAAACAGGAAATTAGAAGAACATTTCCCAAAATGACTCCTAAGATTTTCTTAACTTCTTTCTCTGTCAAGAAGTCTTCTAAAACTTTTAGCTCATTGAGGCTGAATGAAGATAGGAGATATATTATCAGGGTATTGATCATCTGGCCAAGAGAAACCACACACTTCTGAGTCAAACTTTTCAAGAGAGATGGATCTAAGGTTAAACTCTGATTTTTACTCCCCAGATCAAAACTGCCGTATTCTTGTATCTCAGAAGAGAGGTCTTGTGAGGCTTTTGTTCATCACAAACTCAATGCCATAAGGAAGACGATCCAGGGCCATGCTGACAAAATAAAATAGATATTAAAAGTAGTCAATGTGAATTTGGGTCACAGCTTGCTCACATTTACCACTTAACAGAAGTCCCAGTGACTACTGATAAAAAGATTATCAATCCTACATTTTAGGGAGAACTAAGTTTAGATGGTGGAGGTGGTGGCAAAACCTATAGCTCATATCACACCGTCAGCTTCTCTTTCCCTCAGACTTACAATGTTCGAGTGGATTGTTTTTTTGGTTTTGGGTTTTTTTTTTTTTTGTTTTGTTTTTGGTTACATTAAAAACACATCTAAAACGTTCTGTAAAATAAGATAAAGCTTTCCAGAGCTAGTCAGATGGGATAGTTCTGTGTTGGTGACCATGTTAAATATATTCTTGTGACCTTGTGTTATTTTTGTCACATGAAATTCTCATTCTGTGTTTTCACACCTTGGAGTGTGAACATTAGTCAGATTTTCTCTTCCAAAAACTAACAACTCTTCATTCACAGCTCAGAAAAGGAGGAAAGTAATCTCACTACTTCCTGCCCACCTTGTCTCCATAAACATGGCGGCCCCTCCTGGAAGACATAGCCAGTATTTGAATGAAGACTTCATAGCTCAGTTCTTTAATTCATTCTTGAATTCCCTGTTTGCTCATTACTCCTACAATGCTGTCAGACAGGTGAGGGTGTACCTGCTCTTCTGAGGCAGAAACCTTCAATTGGTAGAGTTAAATGTTTCATTGTTAGCATCTGGTGAGCTGGCTCAGACCATTCATTAAACATCTTTTCCAATCAGAACATACCTGTTTCAAAAGAGAAATAACACCAGCTGCTCATTTTGGTCTTTCTTGCTTCTTTATTTACACAAAACTTTCAGCAAAGCGATAGGATTACAGGCCAGGTAATTGTAGGTTGAAACCCAATCTTTAACTTTAAACTAATGCGCTGATTCAAGTCATCAACCAACCTTCATTCAAAGTAAGTAAAAGCCTGCCAGGCTTTAAGTACCTTTGTCCAAAGATACACCCTCTTTCTTTCAAGCCTTTCTTATGTAAATATTGTTTTCATTAGTTTTCCACCTTCCATTGTTCTCCTACCATTTTCAAGCATCCCTAACTCCAGGATTCCTAAGTACTCTAACAAATTACAATTCAGACACTTTGCTGGTGAAAGCACCAACTCTGGAGCCAGTCTGCCTATATTCCAGCTGCAACCTATTACTAGCTGTGTGTGGCCTGGGCCAGTTTTTTTGTTTTTGTTTTTGTTTTTTTCCTAGATAGAGGGGCCTGGGGATTAAACCTAAGGGCTCTTAACAAAGCCCTTGTTTTGTTTCTCTGAGACCAATCTCACTAAGTTACTTCAGGTGCTAAGTTGCTGAGGCTGGCCACAAATTTGCAATCCTCCTGCCTCAGCCTCCCAAATCACCACCATGCCCAGTGGCTTGGGGCAAATTTTTAATTTTAAATTAAAATTTTAATTTTAATGTCTCAGTTTCCTCATCCAAGAGATGGGGATGATAATGGTAGTTGTGTTTGAATTGTGGGTGAGAAGAGGAAATGAGTTCATGTTTGTATGCTCTCAGAACCGTGCCTGGAACATAGTAAGCACTATAGTAAGCACATAGTAAGCACAGCTACAATCACTGTTCTGCTCTACCAACAATAAATGAAAACGAAAAATACTCATGAGCTCCAGATATGGCTTCTGAAGTCTTGTGTAAGGTGTGATCGTCAAGAGACTAAAATGTGGATATTGCTCTTTTTTCTAAAGGTCTCAATTACTGGAAAGATTAATAGGACTTCCCCTTAACGTTTCTGGAAACTTCCAGTCTGGCAAGCTTAAGGTTCTACTGAATCCCTGAGGAAGGTGGGACAGGATGCCACAGATCCTATAATCCACTCTCGTTGCCCCTCACCTAGAATGATTGGCCTTTTGCTCAAATTCTCAAAGCTTTTTAATACATCATTGTCATAACTTACAGTTTGTGCTGCCTTACCCATTACCCATCTAGTTTATAACCCTGTTTGTTAATCTTCTTTCTTTTCCAGGCCTAATTTTTATTTTTTAGATAAAGGAATCTTTTTTGAATTTTGGTTTTAAAATATGAAGAAAAGATAAGTCTCTTAGAAAAGTTTTACATAAATATCAATTTAGAAATTCAATAGCTCCGGCCTCCACCAGAAAAGAAATCTGGGCTTAAAATCTTTCCCAGTGCAGAGGACTAGGGCTGGAGAGCAATACCAAAACTCCATGGGGAAGCTGGCCCTGGGGGACAGCACAGTGTGTGGGTCATGTGTGCAGCGTGTTGGGCTGACGTCTCCTGTGTGGATTTCAAAGTGTCCCTTTGCTTCTCAGGTGCTACCTACAGAGAGAACCATGTGACATTTTTCAGGCCTCAGAGGCTAGAAGTTATGGTGCCATTTGCCCATATCTGTAAGACTGATGCAAGGTTATCCTGTTTTCCAGCCAGAGATCTAGCAAGGGCACATGTCAGACATCCCTGAGCTGCTGTGTCATTGTGTTCAGTAGTTTGAAAAAGAATCTTCCTGGATCCCATGAACCCAACCCTGGAACACTGAGAAAACCACTAGAGAGCTCTAAGTCATGTACATCACTTAGCCACACCTCATTTTGGACAATTTTGTATTAAGAGGATAAAAAATTTTTTTTTCTGTGTTTCATAAAGCAACAGTAAGGCTCTGATGCTGTGGTGGGTCACACCCAAGACAACATGGAGGAGTTTCAGTTAGGGTGGAATGCCGAAAAGAGGAGGAAAGCAAGTAAAATGTAAACCTCTGGCGATGGTATATTAAACTACCTTTGAGAATTTGAGCACAAGACCAATCACATGGTGGCAGGGGCGGTGGGGGAGGGGAGACAATGAAAGCAGATCATATGATCTGTGATTTCCTGTCTCTCTTCCTAAGGAGTTCTGGAGAAAGCTGACTTGCTATACTTTAGAAGTTTCCAGAATAGAGTGGGGGAAGTCTCAGCATAGCCAGCATGATGACCAGAATGGAATTGTAGGGGCCATGCAGTCTGAACACCACCTGATCCTAAAAGCAGCAGGCCTCTGATGGACTCCAAACCAAGCCATACCCACCAACCTGGAAGTCAGTGGTGACCTTTCTTTTTATACCTTCTAAAAGGGAGACAGAAATTAAAATAAGCCAGACTGCTCACTGAATCTATTTTAACTTAACAGCTTTTGTCCGACCTAGTAGTGCTACCTTCTCTCTCTGCCTGTACCCTGATTTTGTTACTGGGAGTTCACCTGACTTTGACACTGTGCTCTCTGCCTTCCCTCCTTGTTAAATGGGAAGAAGGTAGGCTCCCTGAGGGCAGGGGTTGTCCATGGATCTACTGCACCCAGAAGAGTGCCTGGCACATAATATACTTATTGTGTACAAAGTATTGGCATTATTTCACATGCCTTTTATTTAAAACAAACAAACAGACTTATAAAACAGGTGCATGTTACAGATGCGAAGGTTCAAAACCTTCCCAGGCAAGGTCACACAGGTGACCAGTGGTGAACAGGGATTCCAATCAGGACTCTGCCTCCTGCTCCAGGTTTCACCATGCTACACTGTGCAACCTCATCATGTGGGCCACTGAGACCATAACTGGTACTTGTGCATGAAGGGACAGCTGTTATTACTGTTTTCGGACAATCCTGTGCCTGTTTTTGGCAATCCTGAAAACCTTTTCTAGCCGGATTCCAAAATCATGGTTATACCTTATCTTGGCATCGTTTCATGATTTAGTCAGTGAGACACATCGTGCAGTGAGCTTGTCTTTCTGTGACTATTCTCTCTGAAGAGAAGGTGTGGGTGCCTATACGCGTGCACAAGGGTGAGTGTAGTAGGTAAAGGGACACAGAAATTGGTATTTAGTGACATCTGAAAAAGAGTAGCTGTGTTCCTTGAATAGGGATTGCCTTCCAATGAGCATTAAAGACAAACAGAAGCTTTTCTGAGAGCTTCACCAAAAAGGAAGAAAGAGATTTCAAATAACAAGAGATAGGACATTTGGATAGTAAACTTATGGATGTTTCTAACTAAAAAGGAACTAAACAAAAGTGGAAAATCACCATGACAACTGAAAAGAGAAGCAACTGGATTCCAGATTTACTAGAAGCTCGCTTCAGAACTCAGTGAGACTGGGAGAGAGCATTTGAATGGAAAACAAGTGAATTCAGGCGGATGAATCTTTGAAAGACAGGAAATGATCCAGGTGATTGGAGTATACTATCCTATCTCTTAGCTAAGTGGGAAAGTCAGTGCAATATTGACTCCAAGAGACAAAGAGTGGTTTTCAGTTTATTTCTTTTCTTACTCCACCTCAGTACTCATTTCAAATTTTGTGTTCTTGGTGAGTCCAACTTCTTTCCTTCCTGCCATAGCACATATATTTTTGTTCCATGAAATATATTCCTCTCTCAGAGGAGTGTGTATGAAGGCATTCTCCTTAAAGTCCAGTGAAGCAGCTAGTATTTAGTCTAAATCCTGTCTTTTTGATCCATATAGGAAACATTAGCACCCATTCTTAAATAATCAATTATTAATGTATCACGCACCAACCGTGTGCCTAAATGTTGCAAGAGGTTTAAAGAAAGATGTGTGTTGCCTGCATGCAGGGAAATCAAAAGCTATGCCAAGGAAAATACTGGCAACATAATACAAATATTAAATTACGTGATGCAACTAGGAAGAATGTCCTCCTTCAGAAGACAAGTCAGTATGAAGGTCACCTTTGTGGCAGAGGAAAATACAAACTGAGTTTTGGTGAATTCACAGGACTTAGGCGCATAGAGAGAAAGTCAGAGATCCAGGTGGAGTTTGGCTTTTACCAAGACACAGAAGGGCTATGGCTGAGCCAGTGATAGCAATTGGCCATTGAAAGTGTGGCTTAATGGCATCAACATAGGTTAGTGATTAAACACACTGGAGCCACTACCAGATGTATGAGTTAGGCAAGTTACTTAACTGCCCTAAACCTCAGTTTTCTCATCTTTAGGTGGGAAAATTGCTATCTACTTCATGGGTCTGTTGTCAGGATTAAATGTGCTTAGCCTACAGTAGCACTTACAATGCTGGTGGTAGTGATTATCCTTTACTAAAGTTGAATAGGTAGAGGATTTGATGAATGGGCCCTGGAAAGTCATTGCAGTTCTTGAGCAGGGTGTTGGCTTTAATTAATGTGGGTTTGGGGAAGATTAATCTGGCTGTGCTTTGTAGGATTGATGAGGGGAAGAGGCTGAAGACAGGGATTTGTGTCGGGAGGCCATGGTGTGATCTTGGCTTGATTTTATGAGGAATTGAATTAAGAAGATGACAGTGATATCTGAGGGGGAGAGGTAAATGAGGAAATAATCCATAGAATTCCATGACTTGGTCTAAAGGCACAAAGAAAGGGGCTCGTCACAGGTGATCCTCAAGCTTCAAGTAGTAGAAACTGAGCGGCCCAGAGATAACAGGGTGTGTTGATGCACTCACCAGCAGACAGGGAAAACAGAGGTGGCCAGGGCAAGAGCTACCAGAAAACAACACAGGAGTGCAAGGACCCTGTCTGCATCCTCCTTCTATCCCTAACAGCCAGGAAAGTCACTCACAGATAGCAGAAGCTCAAAAAGACGGGGGGTTTTGTGATGGTGGTGGTGGTGGTAGCTTTTTGGTTTTTTAATGAATGAGTGGTGGGAATTTGTCCATCTACAAATACTGTAAGGAAGCTCTGACAATGATGTAAAGTGGATACTTATTATTTTATGAACAACGGAGCAGCCTTCCATGGGGGTGAAACAAAAGTCCATACTGAATCTGGGAAGGAAAATGTCTGTTTCTTAAGGGGAAAAAAAATTAAAACCATCCATCTAACAGAAAGTAGTAATTGTTGAAACTTGAACATAGATACAAAGGGAATTTTCTAATTCAGAGAACATAAAATAAGCATATTTAAAATAGGGGGGAAAAACTTGTTCTTGTGCGTATTGTTTCATCCTTACCATCCTGGGTATAGGATAAAAGAAAACCCTTACTTGCTTGTTAGAAGAAGAAAGCTCTTACTTGAAGTTCCTACTTGGCAGATGTCAGTTGAAAGCTATGCTTATGGAATATGCTGCAGTGTCAAACTCTGTTGGATAATTTTAGACAAATGTGTCATGTGTGACATGGAAATATGGCATGCTGTACATTAGTGATTTCCCAAGTGTTTGGATCAGGTAGTAATGTGCTGAGAAAGTGCTCTTTATCTATCCACATAGTGTACTTGTAGAGCAATGGGAAAATGCTTTTGGTGGAAATTACTTTAGTCAGAAAAGGAATCCATTTACAATATGCGCCTTCTAACATCTTTCAGACAATGCATTGTATTAAAGAGGCATTTTTTGATTAATGTTTTATAAACATTTTTCAGCATGACAGCTTAAAGTCCCTGTAAAATTGTAAATGCGTGCATAGTGTTCACTTCCATAAAGTCAAATGCCATCTCATAAAGTCTAGTTGAATCCTGTCAACCATGGTGACACAGAATCAGTACCTGGGAGCATTAAAATTAATTTGCTTCATTTATATTACTGCAGTGATAGCAAGATGAAAAGAATCCTATATTTAAATTTTACTTTAAAAAGAAAACTCTTTCTAGTAAGTTTGTTTGGGTTTTTAAATTATTGCTATTTTTTTCTAATTAACAAATGTGGAAACGGGGTGATAGTCTGCACAGTAACTTTATAATGGAATCTGGAAAACATACAGATCCATCCATCTTTTGAGCACCTACTGTGTGCTCAAAGATGAAGAAGAAACAGTTGTTGATCCTAAGAAGCTTGTGGCTTGGTGAGAGAAATTCAGGATTCAAGCCGTGATTGTAAGTTCAAGGCTAGAACAAGGGAACATGAAATAGAAGGGATCCAGGCCAGCACTGGGACTTCAGGGGGGCTTCCCAGAGGAGGCAACCTAAGAACTGAGGGCTGAAGGATACAGATAAGTCAGGCAGGTTAAGAAGTGGGCGACAGGCGTTTTTGTTAAAGGGAACTCCAGTGCAAGGGCCTTCAGGCGAAGCAACATGCTGCACGGGCAAAGATGGGTGGAGAGGAGCCACAAGTGCTTGGTGCAGAGGTCTTGGCTAGAATGCAGAGGTCAGGGAATGGTGGCATGTGTCCAAACCCAAGGAGAGGACTGAGAAATGCAAGGTACAGCAAAAAGCGAAGCTTTAGTTTAATGTCTGTCTTGCAAGACCCAGTGTCTATGGGAGAGCAGGCACTGGGGCTCTGGGTCCCTCCCCTGGTTCCTCATTGGCTGAGTACTATGGGATGCACAATTTTCCTGACTATCACCTAGGTTTTACTTTCTCCTGTTGGGTTATTTAAAGAAATACACCTTTAATCATTCCCATCTTCCTTTATTCTCTTGTGGCAGGAAGGCCTTCTTGGGGTGAATGCATTCTGACACGTATGCAGCTCTTTTTTACCTAAGTTACTATTTAGTAACAGAGAGATTTCTGCCCCTATTGGTTACTGCGACCCCTTCCCCCACCTCCTCTTTGTCAAGGGGCTGGCTGTTCAGATGCGTGGACTTTGGATCTGTATATCCATAGGCTACCATGCTGTTGTGTAACTTTCCCTTCTGCTCTGTTTCCCCCTCTGGCTGCCTTTCTTACATCCCAATTTTACATTGAAGGCTAAATACTATATTCTGAAAATGGACCTCAGGACTTCCTGTTTCTCACAAGAGTTGGAGGGAGGGAAAGCAAGAATGGAGGGCCAGGCCGCAAAGTCCTTGTATGCCACCCTTAGGAGTCTCTCTCATGTTAAAAACTTTGATTTTATGTAATTATATTTGCAGTTTAGAATATTCACTCTGGTTGCAAAGTGGGAAATGGCTTGGACAGGGCAAGATTGGAGTCAGAGGGGCTCATCGGGGACGTATGAGAGCTAATGTGTCCTGAAAGAAAGTGATGGGGACAGGGGTAATAGTGATCACCAAGGTGCCCAGTAAGTTACTTAAATGCAGGGTGTGTCAGCCAGCTTTCTATCATTGTGACAAAATACCTAAAATGATGGAAGTTTTAAGGAGGCAGGGTTGACGATTTGGGCCCACACTTCAGAGGTTCAGTCCATGGTCACTTGGCCCCATCACTTTGGGCACTTTGGTAAGGCAATAGTACATATTGTGGGCGTGTGTAGCTGCAAAGGTCTTCCCCTCATGGTGGCCAGGGAGCAAAAATAGAAACAGGAAGGGGCCAGAGTCCCAGTGCCCCTCCAAGGACATACACCCAGTGACCTAGCTTCCTTCCACTAGGCCCCACCTCTCAGAGATTCCACCATCCCCCAACAGCAGCACAAACTAAGGACCAAGCCTCCAAGACACATGTTTTTGGGGGACACTCCAGATCAAACCGTAACCCAGGCCTCCTTCCTGGTTCAGCTGCACGTGAATGAATGAGCTGTAAACTGACCACTGAGCTGTGAGTGAAGAGGAGGAGAGCACATGGGCCTTGGCTGGAGATCAAACCTAGGGCACTCTTCTCCTGAGCTACCCTCAGCCTCTCACCTCTTTTTTTCTATCCTGACCTCGGAGTAAATAAAACTGTACCAAGTGGGCTCTCTGCCGAGACGGGGCATAGGGAGGTGGAGAGAGATGAAAAAAATCAGGAAGAAAGAAATTTTGAGATACACAGGAGATTAAGAGGAAATCCTAATAATTGAAAAGGAAAGTGGGTAATTAAATAGCTGAATAGTAAGGTAGACTTTAAGACTGAAGGAAAATAAAAGTTCCCCAAACAAATAACGTGTGACCTGAATTGCTAGGTGCCCCTGCCCTCGTCAAGTGATGACTTGTGAATTCACCCTGTGAAATGACAGAGAGGGGGCTTGGGCCTCTCTGATATGCTTTTCCTAATCATATTTTTAGCTTTAATCACTTGGTGCAATTAATGATAGAAAATGTGATTAATAAGTAACAGGAAGGTATCACAGGGACAGAAAGTGATGGGGAGAAATTCCTATTTGACAAATATCTGCACAACCAGTCACCAGGGATCCTGTTTTCCTTAGCTTTTGCATCACTATGATCAAAATACCTGACAAAAACGACTTTGAAGAGGAAAAGTTTATTTGGGGCTCAAGGTTTCAGAGGTCTCAGTCTATAGACAGCCAACTCCATTGCTCTGGGCCCACCTCCTCCAGCCTTGCCCTTCCTGCCTACCGTTACCACCCAGTCAGTCCATTCAAACTAGAATGGACCAATCAGGTCACAGCGCTCACAATCCCATCATTTTGCCTCCAAACATCCCTAATTAACAGGAGCTTCATATCCAAAGCATAACATCCTGGATCCCTTCTCTTTTCAAGTAAGGCCAATGACAACTGTACAAGGCAACGTCAGAGAAGCTCATCAGGGTCCCTCAGTAAAACAGAATCCACCCTTTCAATGCAGAGAATTGATTCCACACTTTTGGGAAACAAAAAAGGGAACGGGGCAACTGAGGAAACACCGGAACAATAACTGTAGGAAGTAGCTGGAACTGGGGGGGACAAAGGATGGTCGATGAGGTTCTCAGAACCTAGCTGCTTGTAGAAGGAGGTGGCAGGAGTGAGGGTTCAGACCTCAGAGGCAGGGACTGACCCCAGGGGCTGGCAGGAAGCACAAGCAGCTGGAAAGAAGGGCCTCCTCCTGCCCTGCCTCCTCTTGCTGCTGTTGGAGAATACTGCAGGGCCCTGGCTAACAGGACTGATAAGTCCCAGTGAACAGAGGCTGTGATTGATGATGAGAGATCAGAGCTGAGGAATCTTCCAAAAGAAAGCTTCAGAAAAATGGACACTAAGGTCCAAAGAAGGTGGATACCACCAGTATACTAGAAGCTTCTGGAAGGTCACGGCTCAGCAATGTCTTTGACTCCATGACTCCCTTGGCATGGTGGGGCATTCCCAGCATCTTTTTTTTTCACCCCTATGAATTCTCAGGATATGGTGGTATGGGTAGCAGGGAAGTCAGACAAGGTCTGCTGCCCCTGGAAGGGTTTCTGCGAGGATGTCAAGGGGAATGAGTTCTCGAAGGACAGCTGGACTCCAAAGCTTCTTGCATACCAGGCCCTCTTCTGCTTCCCAGGAGTGCAGTGCATGTGGCATCTTGCACTGACCTTGCTTGATAGAGCTAGAAACACAGTGTGCCAGTTACAGCCTGGACTGTCATCTCAAATTTCCTGACCACTGGACGCTTCCATTTTCTCGTCAGTCAAATAATGAGAATAGAGGTTTTCACTGACCTCATGGGGTTGTCATGAGGATTTCCCATCAATATGGGAAAGCTCTTGGCAGACTTGTCAGAACAAATGCACTCAGCTCTTGGTATATACTTGCCATGATTATCATAATTAGTGCTGTCCCAGCGTACCTACTTTATCACATTAAAGGGAGTTTCTGATGTTGCTTACATTTAGGTATATTGTGTATTTTGCTGTTGAGTTTTTAATTCACTTACTGTAGTAGCACCACCTGGCAGAGTCTCTGTGGCTGAGCCCACATACGCTTGCTGGAGAAGGATACAGAGCCCAGATTCTTAACCAAGAAAGGCTATCTTAGATGATTTAGCCCAGCAGCCATAGTCTTTGAATTTGGGGTTCTAAAGCCCTGCTGTGATCATTTCTAAGGACAAAATATCTCCATCCTTCATGTGTTCCCCCCTAGCATCATCCCTTGGGCTCAGGAATGAATAATTTTTCTTGGAAACATAAGGAGTTATGTTCAAGTGTTATTATTTTCTCATTATAACAACTTACCAAGACTATAGTATCAGTTGATGCTTTTTAACAATATGTAGCTTTTTAAAGCTTTTTAATTTTTACAGGAGAGCTCTTTTGTGGGTTTTTTGTTTTGTTTGTTTTTTTGTCATTGCATAGTTGTTTGTTGTTTTTATTGGTGTGAAGGTAGAAATTGTGCACAAATCTAAACAGGACTTTGGAAGCTCTAAGAGGGACTTATGTTTGGGAAGGGTTAAGTGTCTTCAGTTTATGGCAATGATATGTGAGGCTGTGAAAAAGAAAGCAGCCATGAAATACATTTTTGCATAAAGGTTTAAAATTTATTAGAAGGTAAAAATAATTGAAAAACTGAGCCTTCCTTGTTGTGTTATAAAAATTTATTTATGTGCCATCATCCTGCATGTTTAGGAGCATGGGTCCTTTTCAGAGGCTATTCTTAGAGAAACAAGAAGAAAGCTCAGCTATTAAAGCTATTCAGTTGAAAAAGCTGACATATATGCACAGCAATCTGAAGATCATGGCCATATTAAAACAATTGGTAATAATAGTTAAACTGCTAGGGTCTGAGTTTTGAAGCTGTAGAAGCTCAAAAGGTATGTTCTGTGACAGCTGCTTACAAAATATGCACAGCCTGCCCTTTTATAATAGAATGATAGATTCACAAAGTGGTATTCATTTGTTGGGGTTCCATTAAGACCTTCACATTCAGCACTAATTTTACAATTTGCCTGCAATACATAAAACTGCATGGGTCTTGCTTGATGATCTTAAAGAACTCAGATCCTTGGCCAAAAGAGAAAGTGCAGGACTCAGGGTGTAGCTCAGGGGTAGAATGCATGCTTCACCTGCACGAGACCCCGAGTTCAATCCCCAGCACTAAAAAGAAAGAGAAAGGAACAGAACATGCAAATTTTTTATTACATTCATGAGGCTAAACTACCCTCCTACTACAGCAGTGTACCATACATTATCTCCCTATATCCTTTCAACTCCCAAAAGTGACTGTGGGGCTTTGAATTGGTCTCCCCAAAGACCAACAGACTAACTCACCACTGAGCAAGAAGAGAAATCTTCTTTTTTTGGCACCAGGGATTAACCCAGGGGCACTTAACCATTGAGCCACATCCCCAGCCCTGTTAACTCTTTATTTCGAGACAGGGTCTCCTGCATTGCTGAGTCTGGCTTTGAATTTGTGATCCTCCTGCCTCAGCCTCCCAAGATGCTGGGATTACAGGCGTGCACCACCGCACCTGACTAGAAGAGATCCATTCTTAACCTCTACTTACCAGTGTTTTTCCGTCTTCTTAAAGCAACTTCATTATACACGATCTTCTCTCCTCCCCTTGGTAGATGGGGTGCTCCTAATTCACAGGGAGAGGTATTGGTGCCCTCAAACACTGGCCATCTTTTCACCTTCATCTGTTCTTGTTAGAGTTGAGAGCTTGTCCAGTGAGAGGAAGATAGAAAGGCTTATTGACTCACTTGAAACCTTCCCATTTCCATTTTGTGAATACACCCGGGAAAGTATGTGGATAATCTCCTCCAAAGTCCTGATTTAACAGTGTGCCTTTAATTTGATGACAGCCTGAATTTGCCTCCCGGTTTTCTGTCTTCTTTGTTCATCAGGAATTCCTATGCTGAAGATAGTGTTTGCCGGCCATGAGCATCTCTCATTAATATCCGTACCCTTGCTCATCTACCACCCAGCCCAGATCCTTCTGGGAAGTGTGTTGGTGCCAACAATAAAGTCCTGGATGGTGTCAAGACAGAAGGTGAGAGTCTAGAAAGATCTTATTCGGATCAAGATCAGATTAAAATGGGGTGCCTGGATCTGAGCTGTCTGTGTTCTTCCGCTTTTGCTAACATCACTCTCAGGTACATCTTCTCTTAACTAGCTACAACAGTAACAGTGCATCCATCAATTTCCATTTGAACACAAGGATTGGTTGTTAAATGTTTTCAGTTGTTATACTTAAAATGCAGTCTTTAAATGCTCCTTTTAATTCACTCCCACTGAAGAGTATATTGCAGGCGGTACTCCAAATATATACCCCTCTTCTTATGCACACTGTCTTTGCCCCACCCAGTCTTTCCTCTGTGTCCTGATTTCACATGCCTTTCTAAATATGGTAGAACTTGGTTTTATCTAGAATGTTAACTACATTTCCAGTTTCCCAGACACATAATAACTTCTTTGTCTGGCAAAACTGTGTTTGGGTGTCAAAAAAATAAGAGGCAAAGGAGTGTGCACAATTTAATTTCAACACACTTAGCACAGAGACTGGCTACACGTTAGCTCTTTGTGAATTTCATTTTCTAAATTATTAACCAAATTAAGTCAATCAGTTATTCAGAGAAGCTCAGATGATGCATAGAACATGGTAGCACTGCTAGAGCTTGCTCCTTCCCAGTGACTTGGACATATCATGACTAATTTTTGTCTGTACATGAGGCAGTGACTGTTATCAGATTTGTGGGAAGAAGAAGCATCCAATGATAAAAGCACACGGTGTAGTGTCCCTGCTGTCCTAAAAGCACAATGGCCACAATACCTACACGACCCATTAGCTGTGTGTTCTGAGCAGGTCCATCCTTTACCTGGCTCAGAGGAAGGACCTTGACCAACCTTTCTGGGCCTAGTCCCTGTCAATGACCATGTTCATAACAGACTTTGATTCCCCATTTTACAGGTTAGGAAAAGGGCTCAGAGAATTGAATGAATTGCCAAGGTCCTGTGGGTAGCTTAGTAGGGGCAAGATTTAGGACTCGGGCCACAACACAGCAACACTCCAGACAGAAGTAGGACATCACTTCTAGAAGGCTCACGGAGCTAGGCCCTCAGGATCCTACCTGAGAAGGTTAGCCCATCCAGTGTATTCACTAATTCAGTTAGTTAACAATATGTTAGTGATTGCTGTTCTATCTGGCACCACTCCTGGCTCTGAGCCTTTTACTCAGAGTTAGCAGAGTAGTAACTTAGTATCTTTTTCTTTCTTCTACTCTTCATCCCCTTTGAAGACTCTTTTATCTTTATTTTACGTTTATCAATGTATGTGTGCATTGCTGCTCAGAATGTATACATATAAATTTTGACAAAGAATAAAGAAAATTGAAAATCCTAATACCCTTATCAGCAATGTGTTGTAGTAGTGAACAGCAAGTTAAATCAGAGTGGGGTTTCCTTCTAAATGATCCAAAACTCTGAGATTTATTCTACAGAGTAACAGAAGCACTTCCTAAAGGGAGACTAAATTGAACAATACTGTTCATTTTCTCTTTGCACAGCAACCCTGGCCAAGTTGGAATAATCCAGAAGGCCTACAATATTTGACCACTAAAATAAATACCAGGAGTCCATCCTCAGGGTATCCAAGAGTAACCCAGAGGTATACTTCCTCAGCTTTGCAAACGATGCTGATGAGAGTGAAAGCCACTATCTGGTGCAGAGCAGAACTGTACAAATAGCCAGGCAGACTGGGGGCAGATGGAAAAGTCTGCTGGCCAGTGAGGTGGGCAGGGAAGTCTGAATACAGAGGTTTGGATTACTGGTTATATAATGCATCCGAGCAAGTATGTCAATCAGCTTTCCATTATATAGTAATGGAAATACTGAGATAATCAACTTACAACAAGAAAAGCTTTATTTTGACTCCCACTTTTGGAGGTCTCAGTCCATGATGCTTTGGCCTGTAGAGAGGCAGCACACCACGGTGGGAGAATGTGGTAGAGCACTTCACCTCATAGCCAGGAAGCAAAAAGGAGAGGCAGGAAGAGACCAGTTTCCACAGTCCCCTTCAAGGGCATGTCCGGAAGCCCTCCCACTAGCCCCCTCTCTTAAAGGTCCCACCACCTCCCACGAGCACCAACTAGAAACCAAGCCCTCAACAAACAGGCCTGTGGGACATTCCAGATCTAATGTGTCGCAGTGGGCTTCTTCCTTCTGGTAGTAGAAATTAACTGGCGTCCATTTCACTTGAATTTCCCTGGTGGATTCTGTCCAGCTGAACAGCGTCTTTTCCTGTCTTACAGGGAGTGAAGTTGACGAGGCCACCAGTGTAACAGAGGAGGCGCCTTTGTGCAGCGGTGTAAATATGTACAGGATTGTACATACAAACAATTCTGAAGACTTGTACTTGTGAATGTTGCTTCGATGCATATTTTATTTTTTTACAGAAAAATATGATACACCTGTTCAAGTGCCTTAAAATGTGTTCAACGAGAGCGTCATCTCCAAAACATACTCTGTGGCTACTGCCAGGGGTGGTGCAGTATTTGGAGTTAGTGTTTTTCCCTAATGCCGAAAACAGTCATGGTAAGGGATGGAAAGCTAACGGGTTTCTCCTGCGCCACCTTTTGTGCAGTACCACTCCAGAAAG
The DNA here is from genome assembly GCF_048772815.1 of Callospermophilus lateralis. Classification (NCBI taxonomy): domain Eukaryota; kingdom Metazoa; phylum Chordata; class Mammalia; order Rodentia; family Sciuridae; genus Callospermophilus; species Callospermophilus lateralis. The sequence continues at coordinate 119,037,546 of NC_135312.1, forward strand.
TTACTGTAATGTTGAAATGAGGTCACACCGTCAGGAAAATACCCTCTAATGACAGTGAAAACTTCCAAAGTCTTACTCGCACGTACTTTGATTCACTGCGTGATTCTTTTTTTCTACAACTGTGACATGTCTCTTCCTTATCAACTCAGCAGGGGTCATGGATCCAATAGATGCTGAAACGTAAGATAGCTCTGCATTCCTTGACATCGTTTTTTTTTTTAGACATTCCTTCAAATAGTTTCCACACAGAAATTCTTCAGTCCCATCAGAAGAGATTGTGGTGTTATATCTTAAATTTATTATAAGCTGCTTCAAAGAAAGGGCCTGATGTTTGAGTTATGTGTGAAGCACATGAAGTTTTGAGGTAAACTACAGGATTTCGGGGGTTTTAATTTATTGCGATATGTTTTGCCTCTTTTTTCCATAATTTCTTTCTCACCTGTTTCTCTACAACTTGCACGCTCATAACAGCCAAATGGGAGACACAAAAATGTTACCATTCGTTAGACAGCAGCAAAGAGATTATATTCACATTCCACAACTAAGCCCAAAATTCTTTTCCTGTTACACAGATGTGCTGACCCCTTACCAGATTGCCCCTTTTTGCTGAGAAGCAGCCTGTTACATCCTTGGATTAAGCACATCTATGGCATTTGAAACCATTTGTTAATGAGAATCTCCTTCTCAGATTTGATAAATGTTTGCAACATTTTTTAAGAAGTTAATGATTGTTATGAATAAATGAAAATATAAAGGTCATGGATGCAAACAAATGTTACATGTACACATTCTATCTAGCCAGATGGAAAGAAAGACACAGGAAATGCAAGACCATTCATTAACCAAAATACCAAGTAAATTATGCCCATGATTTAATAATGTAATCGAACTTCAGTTTTCAAAGGAATATTCAATATTTGCTTTTTTATGGCTGGAACAAGTTGAGATAGACTCAAATAGAGAATAAAGCAATATATTGAGTTAAGGGACCCTTTTTCTATGATTTCTACTTACCATTTTGTCTCATTTCTCTACATGTCCCTTCTGGATATGACAAATGACATTAGAATCCTGGGTCTCACTGAGGCCATGCTTAGCCGCAGCAGCTGTGGGTATAACCCAAAACAACAAAAATCATTCCTTCTAAACCTACCCAGTTCACCAGCAGTGTAATTGTGTCATTGTTACCACCAGGTCTCATCTTTTGTTACTTCTCTCTCATTCAGAAGTCACTGAAGTTTCAAGTTCTAAAGCCGGTGCCAGACCTGCAACAATCCATACTAAATGCACTGTGGTGTACACTGTTATCAAGAGTTACTATCTAAAACACCAGTAGTTTTGCTTGATATTATGGGTGCTTACCTAGGGAGCACAGAAAGGTTTTCCTGTTTTATTCCTATAAGCTTCTTGGAGTTCTAGAGTAAATGGAAATGTCTTGTCTGTCTCACTGTCTGAGCTATCATAAAAATCTTTCTCCCCTTTTATTTGAATACTGAATTTTTCCTTCAACCTACCTACCTCTATTGTCTAACACCTATAGTAGGTGTGATTATGGGATAAAATTCAACTGAAAATGTTATAACGTTTTATCTTTAAAAATGTGTTTTGTTTTCAAATAATCCTCTTTACATTGTGAATTTTGTGACTTTAGTGCTACATTTATGAAAATTTCTGTTTTACACAAATGCTGTAGCATATTTTTCCACAAAGAACAAAAAATAAAATCAAATTTTATTTTTAATTCATGCTTATCAGGATTTAATTATTCAGAGTTAAAAATATTTTATTATGTTTATGCACTGTCAAGCTGTTTAATGCAGTTGTTTCGTCCAAATGTATTTATGAAAGAAATACATTAGATTATATTTATGTTTAATCATTTTCCACCTGTGTTTTTTTAAATGCTTATGATTTTTAAGTAATGATAATGTTGATCTTTACACATGTTCTAAGTTTTAAAATTTTGTAGATTTTTAAAAATTCTTCTCTGTTCTGTTGAAAAGTAACACACCTCCAGTTAATGTTCCGTCTTTATGCTAAATACCAAATTTTTTCAAAAGAATGGCTAAGTAAATGAAGTGGATTATTTATGATGAATGGAAGATGAAAATAATTCTATGATTAAAGAAAGAGATGCTTGAGAAATCTTAAGAGAATCTGTGGCTTATTTTCAACCTGATTTCAAATGCCCTCCGACGCCTTCCGGGTGGTTTTTGGATTCTCTGGAGCACTGTGGCACCAGTTGTGGATAAATAGACGTGGCTTCAGAGTCTCCAGGCATCCAAACCCGTTCTGCCACCACAGCGTGATGTTAAAATTCAGAAGCAGCTCTTGCTCTTTCATTAGAGAGAGAGATTTTTCTCTGCATCAGAGTTGAGGACCAAAAGAGCGACACATGCAACAGAAAGGACAAAATTCAGGTGCCCTGAATGCCAGCCACCCTTGTCATTTTTTTGAGCACGAGGCAGGCGGAAACTTTAGCAAGCCCAGTGCCCAGTGCGTCTTCCAAGAGCAAGTTACCTTGTGTGGAGTTGCAAGCCTTTGTTTTCCTGTCCCTTCTGTCTTCTTGTCCTCTTTCCTGGGAGCCTGACAGAAACGTCACCTCCCCCCGGGAAGCTTTCTCCTTCCCAGCCATCTTCTGAAGCCCTTGCACATGCTGCATCCCTCTCTCCTCCACTGTGGAACGTCTCTGTTTCTTCTGTGCCTCACACAGTGCCTGGCTCAGAGTAATAAAAATTTCTAAAAATATGCATGGATTTTGCAAATTGTGAGACACAAGCCTTCCAAATTATGTGCTCTCTTCCCTACACAGAGATTATTACTAAGTTAGAAGGAAAACTGACCTTTTTGCCACTACTCCTCTCCAAGGAAAGCCAGGATGCTCTGCGTGGAGCTGTTCAGAGGAATGTGCTGCTTCCTGGCTGTGTACTACTACCTCTCCCCTGCGAGACCACAGGTGTGACACGCACACAACTTTCATCTCCCGTGCTTTGACAAAAGGATAAACTCTCAATAATTCAGGCTAAGTAATTATTTGATTCAGATCGAATCAGGTTAGTTTGATCTGAATTAGTGAGGACTTTATATACATAAAAAAATAAAGGCTTTCCTTATAAAAATTCTGACATACTACTAAGACTAGGTAAAAATTATCATGTTCATCTGTAGACAATAAACAAAAGGTCTTCTAAGACTTTTATTTTCTTTCATAAATCTTACACTCTAGGATAGTTTTTTTCTTTGTTTAAAGGAGAAGAAAAGGGCTGGGGTTGTAGCTCAGTGGTCAAGTGCTTGCCTTGCGTGCGTGAGGCACTGGGTTTGATCCTCAGCATCACATAAAAAATAAATAAATAAAACAAAGATATTGTGTCCATCTACAACTAAAAGAACTAAATGTTTAATAAATAAATAAATATTCTTACGGGCCCTGGAGTACTTGTCTTCAACCCAGTTATGAGGAACTCTGGCTTAGACACCAAGTGCTGTCACTTTAAGGGTTCATCGGTGCTGGAGTAGTTGTCAGTAATGCACATGAGGGCACTGAAGTCACAGGGCCATCCTGAACCACGATGGTCATCAGATGAGCCCACGTAGCCTTTCCCAGACCTCCACCCCCAGGGCACTCCCCCGCATCTCAAATCCCCCCGATGGTTCTCCGGGGTGCACTCAACCCACCCAGGCATGAAATTTGGCTCCCATCGCTGGTTTCTACAGAATTCTGGACATGCTAAATATTTGGGGTCATCCAAACTTAAAACTGAGCAGTACACATCCTGTTCTCACCACCTCCCAACCGCCCTGCCACCTAGAATTCCCACAGACCTCTCCTCCCCGTCAACCCCACCTCCCACCCTTTTCCAGGCTCCTCTTCTCTCTCTGTTCTTCCCTTCCCCCCAGCTCCCAAACAGACATTTAGCTGTCTTGTGTTCTCCTTCTGACTTCTTGGACCTGCCTCGGGGCCTACTTGCAACATCCAGGGAACGCTTTAAAAACGCCATCTTCCCTTGATGACTAGGTAACTGACAGAAGCTTCCTCATGTCCATTTCCTCTGGTTTAGACTGACTCCCATCCTCCCACCAGGCACTGACAGGGTTCCTGTGAGGACCCGTGTGCTTCCTGGACAAGACGCACCCAGAGAGCAGGAAGGAGAGGTAGGCGCAGGTGGCTCTCCAGGCACACTAGAGAGAGGTAGCCAATGTAACTGGGCCACGCACAGTGGACAAAATAAAAATGGTAAGTAGACATGTTTCCAAGTATGGGTAAGAGAGAGATACTCCTAAATGAAATATTTTTCATCTATGAGATCGACAAAAGTTTGAAATTTAATAATTTCCAAAAAGGGGCAGGGATAGGAGGACAGGGCACTCATGCCCTGGTAGTGGAACCCGAGCAAGATGGAATTTGCAGAAGGCTATTTAGCAATGTATATTCCTTTCTTTTTCTTTCTTTCTATTTTTTTTTAGCATCTCCTCAACCCAGTTCTTTCATTTCCAGAATCCACCTTGCAGAAAGTGCATAATGATCTAGCAATAACGTTTCAGAGCACTGATAAGGGCTGAAAGCACCACCCAAGTTCCCCGAAGCAGAAGATGTTTAGATAATCAATGGAATATCCTGAGAGAGTGTTTCTGAGCCATCAAAAGACCGAAGGGTAGATTACCTTGTAATAACAATATATTGTTGAGTAGGAGAAAAAAGTAAATTTTAGGAAAAATATTCATTTTTTTGATCTTTCCTCTCACATTTTGTCAAATATATGTTACAAATGTAAGGACCCTGTACAGTTTTAAAATGCTCGGAAAGATAATTATAACTAATATTTATTAATTTCTTTCTTTATGCCTGGTACTAATCCAAGCACTGTGCGTTATCTCATTTAATCCTTTCAACAGTGCTATGAGGTAGGTAGTGTTATTATCAGATGAGAAAAATTATCAAGGTGTAAGTGGCTGGCTTAGAGCCACAGAATGAATAAGTAGGACTATTTGAGCCACTATTAGACTATATCTAATGGTGGTTACAGGAATGCAGAGGAGATGTTTAATTTTACATTTTACTTTAGTCACACTTTGATGGAGTTGTAAGCATGAAACACCAAATGGAGCTACTACTTGGAGAAATACCATAATTCATGTCAGCCCTGGCCCATTTATCAAGCAGAATATCTCTTTTTGTAGAAGGAGAAGAGAGAAGAGGAGGAGGCAGCTGTCTGAAGATGGTAACTGAACTCAGGTAGGAAATGCCTGGCACGTACTTAGTAACCTGTATAAGTGGAGAGGTGATGGTGGTGGTGGTTTTTATCATCATCTTTCACTTATCTGTTACTTTTATAATTTATTTTTGGCAATTCTAAAATATTTGCTTTTCCCATCCCAAACCCCACCCCCAAAAAACAACCTTAGTAAGAACATGCTTTACATTAGAGGTGTTCATCCACTTGGACAAAAATGAACTACACAAATTCAACATCCACTAAGAGGTGATATAGAGAAGAAAAAGTAGAACCTTCTAGTAATAAAGACGCCAAATCACAGGCATGCAGTTCTGTTTATGAGATGATCAGAAGAACGGAAACCCCAGAAATTTGGGGGAGAGAATACTTCCCACACAGAACATGAAATTCATTCTTAAGCCATAATACACGTATGAAGATCTGAATTTGGTGTCAACATATCTTGTATACAGAGATATGATAAATTGTGGTATAAAGGTGTATTCAGAATTGTAAGGCAAAAATTTTTAAAAAGTTAACATGTATTCAGATGGATGCGGGGGATTTGCCATTGCAGGGGGCAGAGCTCCTGTTTGTAGCACCTGCCCATTTCTGAGGTGTAAATGCTCCAAGCTGGCCGATTTCAAGCAACATGCTGTTACTGAAGGTGGAGTTAGGAAGAGGTGTGTGCCCAGGATTGGCCCTCATGATCCCAGCATACCGCTGTGTTACAGCTACTAAATTCCTTACTCACAGTTTTCATTTAATTATTTCTTTGACCCTCAGAGGAGATGCGCCATTATTATCTGGGTTGCATTGGTAAGGAAGGAAACTAAGTCCAGAAAGGTAAGTAGTGAGTCCAACCTCACAACTCCTACAGTGGTGGAGCTGGGATTCAAACTCAGATTTTCCTGACTTTAGGAGCCCAGCGGGACCTAATCACCAAGCAGACTTCTTTCCAATCCCCAAGCCACATGGTCCTTGCAAGATTTATTTTCTCATGCTTGGAAATTCTGAAAAATAACAGTGATTTGGACCTCTACTTGAATTCTGCAACCAAGATTTTGATAAAGGCTGTTGCTCTTTCTTCGGGTGGAATCAAAAGCCCTAGAACCCAGAAATACCAGACAATGGGAAGGGAAGAACCTGGGGTTGGCGACATATGTACCAGGCCTCAGAGTCCACTGGTAGGGAAAGACACTAGAGCTGAAGAAATGGATCATTTCCTTGTCAAAGGCTGTTCCAAGCTTGGAATCCTTGCAGCCATGTTGACTGCTGCCACTGCTGGAAGCTCTAGACCTGATCCTGAGTGCTCACACCCAGCTCTTGTCAGGACCGTGTCCTGGGCTGGTTTTGCCAGCATGGCTAGAACTTATCTTTTCCGCCAATACCTACTTACCATGACTTCCAACCCCGTTATATCTCACATGTCGGGCATTCAACATGGACCCTGAGCAGCTACTCTATGTCCACACTGAGGAAGTCCTGGTCATGCTGAACCCAGGGCAAAGAGTTCACTCCTCTGCTCACAAAGCCAAAGTGACGACAGCACAGGGTTGTTACTAGGGTGGAATGAGAGAATCCCGACAACTAGCTTGTCACAGTGCCTGCCAGTTGATAAGGGCTCCATCAGTGGATGGGACCTGGGCAAACCGAATTGGATATATGGAATCATACCTGTATTGGCCAGGGTTGGATTCTATTCTGCATAACTTCTAATCTGTTACAGAGTCCATCAAATATCATTGATCAAGTCAGGAAGGGACCTGGGCAGGAGTCTATACCATGAGTTAATGAAGACTCTGGATTCTGAATCTTAAGATCCCTGACTTCCAACAGGCGTGCCCAGGAACACCCAGGGGAAGGACAGATGGAGAGGCCCTCCCAGCCCACCTCTGCCGCCTGGGCTTGTCTTTTCCTTCCTACTCCAAACATCCCCAGGAAGAAATGGTGCCCAGCTCTCCCTGAGTCTGGCGGAGAACCCTCTGATTACACAGAGCTGCCCTCTCTGATTCCATTAACCAATAGGAGATGTGTTCTCCCTTTGGGACCGGTTCCTGCAGCAGTCCATCCTCTCTACAGGCTGACCCTTGCACTCCAGCTGCACCCAGGCCAAAATGTCCCCTTTCTGCTCCATCAAGTGCATCGTAACAGGAGTGGCTGTCAGTCCCCTTCACAGACTCTTCAGTGTTACCAGCTCCAGGAATGTTCTCCCAGTGGGAACCTCCCTCAGAGAGTGACATAGTGTCAATCTTCTGTTGTAAACCAGCAAATCTATTGCCCTGAGCTCCTGTTTCCATCCGAAGCCTTCAAGAGCCTCCAACCCCACAGGCCCTGAATACTCAGTAATCTGAGGAAACTCAACAGCCCCTTCCCCCACACTCCATCCTCCCCAAACCGGCTTCCTCTGTTGGCATAGCAACCACGAACTTCACATCCCCTGCGGACTTCACATCCCACTTTTCATATTCCAATGGTCACCAGTTCTGTTGATTCCATCTGAACTGACCCCCACTGACCCCCTACCTCCCCAGCAGTCCACTGTCGCTGTTCGCTGTCTTTCTAACACCTTTCCTAGAATGTTCTTTCTGGCCACAACCCCTGCTGGCCAATCCATGAAACTGCTGACATTTTCAACCCTCTACCTTGGGCTGGGCCCTCTGCTACATGCTCCAATGCTTTAAATGATCTATCCCACCTAATCCTCACACCAATTTTTGACACTGATGTAATTATTCCTGTTTTACAGATTAGAAAATAGAGTCCCCATGAGACCAAGTCCCCAGTTCCGTGGCTTGTTAGTGGCAAAGCCCAGATTCCACTGGGTTTCAGGAGTGGTCCACTCCTGTGCTTCCCTCCACCTCTGTGCTACGGCTTAGCCTGGACTCCAGACCCCCAGACCCCCACCACCATGAGACCCCATGTGACACAGTCCTGGGTTTTCAACTATCTACTGAATTCCTCTACTGGCTCTTATGTCACTCATCAGATTGCACCAAATCATCTTTTTCCACTTCTCTCTCCCTCTAAATAATTCATTCCAATGGGGACCTTATTATGCTTATCTCTGTAACCCTGGTAATTAACAGAACACTTATCAGACAGGAGGAAACTCAATAAATGTTTATTGGATAATAAGGTAACCCTTGAGGTCTGCTCTCTGGGCTGTTTTTCTGGTTCTGGATAACAGATATCTTCAGATTGTAAAACACGATTCTGGAAGAGAGGCATGTAGCTCTCAATTATCATTCACTGAATGGGGGTCATGGTGCTAATCAATTTACTGATGCTCCAGAGAGGGTTTTTTTAATTATTAAAAAAAAATCAGTAGAAATAATGATGACAATTTCACCGCAGATTACTTGAGACCTAAAGAATCTCCTCCAGACCCATATCCCTTATGGCCTTGGCTGATCTGTAGTCATGCAAAGGTCCTGGGGAGGCTCAGCTTAAAAGGAGCATATGGCATGTGGATCAAGCAGGCCTTGCCCCTCTGCCTTCCATTTCCCATCCCCTGGGACACAAATGCATCCCCTGCTCACACAGGGACATCAACAACTTGGCCCCATGCTAAGTTAGGACCAAAATGCATCTGGATGAGAACACACAGGCAGATCCAAGAGAGATCTGGGCCAGGCACAAGGAGGCACGGGTGGCTGGTTACTGTAAAGGGAGCCCTACATCCGACCCCTCACCTCTGGGTCACAGGTTCAAATCCAGCCAGGCCTTGCCTGACAGAAAATCATTACCAACCCTGTGTCAGGCGATGTGACAGATGGGAAATGAGTTTCTGTCTCCATCCAGCAGGCACGTGTCCGCATCAGGCTTGGCACTAAGCAGCCCTCGCCTCCGTGGAGACAGAGTAGAAGTCCTGCAAAAGTAACCCCTTGTCAGGCAGGGCTCTGAGGTCAGGCCCAGACTGCATTTTGGCATTGCTGACGGCTCCCCGCACCCCCACCCCGTCTCACTCCTTTCACGAGCACTTTATTAATCAGTTGGTTTTCCTCTTCTCTGAAGGCCCTGTTTAACAAGCAGTTTGAAGTCACAGAACAGCGGGAAAAAACTGGGTTCTGCAGCATTGAAATAAGAGCAGCAAAAATCACCTCAGAAAACACTTTAGCTCAGCTCTAGATTGAGTTCACTCAAGTGCCTCAAATTCTTGAATATTTTTTCAATATATTTTTTAGTTGTATATGGACACAATACCTTTATTTTATTTTTATGTGGTGCTGAGGATTGAACCCAGGGCCCCCCATGTGCAAGGCAAGAGCTCTACCGCTGAGCCACACGCCCAGCCCTCACCCCCTCATATAACTTGGTCCTTCCTAGAGACACCCAAAGACCTGAAATAGGACTTGCTGACTGCGCTTTGGGGTGGCTCCCACAGGTGGATTGGACCCTTCACTCAATATAATTCCCCTCCCTGAAGGACAATCATTCAGAGTGAGGTAAGGGTGGTGTA